>NC_089265.1:17992694-19405520 GCF_963930625.1 Muntiacus reevesi | reverse complement strand
TATCATACAATCCACTAATTCTACTTCAGGGTATTTTTTTTTTTTTTTTAAGGATACATGTTCCCCTTGTTCACTGCTTTCCTGGTAGCTCAGTCAGTAAAGAATCTGCCTGCAGTGCAAGAGACCTGGGTTTGATTCCTGGGTCTGGAAGATCCCCTGGAGAAGGAAATGGCAACCCATTCCAGTATTCTTGCCTGGAAAATCCCATGCACAGAGGAGCCTGGCGGGCTACAGTCCATGGGGTCACAAGAGTCAGACAAGACTTAGTGACTCAACAACCACCACCATGTTCACTGCAGCATTACTTTCAATAGCCAACATATGGAAGTAACCTAAGTATCCAATGATGGATGAATGGATAAAAAAAAATGTGGCATGTAAATACAATGAAATATTACTCTGCCATAAAAAATAATGAAATCTTGCCATCTCTGAGCACATGGATGTACCTATGCTAAGTGAAATAAGTCATACAGAGAAGGACAATTATGGTGTGACTTACTTACATGTAGAATCCAAAAAAACAAATATAAGAAACAGATTCATAGATACAGAGAACAAGCTGGTGGTCACCAAAAGGGGAAAAGGTGGGGAAATAAGTGTAATTGGGGTGGAGATTAAGAGGGATAAATTTCCAGTTCTAAACTTAATGTCATGAGGATATAATGTTCAGCATAGGGAACATAGTCAGTAGTATTGTCATAACTTTGTATGGTAACTAGACTTGGTGATCCTTTTGTAATGTATAAAATACCAAATCACTACTGGTACATCTGAAACCAAAATTTTAAGCCAATTACATGTCAGTTGAAAACAAAAAGACTGTATAAAATACTAGATGTCAAGAGACTTCTGGGATCACATTTCTACTTGCTATTTGGGTGATCATCGGAGATTGTAGCAGTCATGAAAATGCACTGGTCAGATCTCCAGCCATGAACAAGATAATTGATTAATACTCCCAGCTCCTGCTCCTCTGGACCCACCACTGTGTTTACTTTGAGGCCATCCTTCCTATGGGTTGCTCTCAGCCAAAGACAGAGCATAGTGTTGAAGTTCAAGCATCTCTCTACCCAACCCTCCTTCCCTCGTTCTCTTGCCATAAGTGACAGACCTGTGTTGCATTCTGAAGTCTTACCTCACTTTTGCTGCATCCTTTGCCATCACATCTCATAAATTCTAATCCTACCTTGGGGTCTTCTTGGTGAACCACTTAATCTCTTTTGGCTTCAGTTTCTTCATTTGTAGTTTGAAGATAATGGTACCTTTCCTGCTTGTCTCACTGGGTTATTGTCAGGACCAAACATAAGAATGTGTAATAAAAGCACTTGCAGTTATATATTGCTATAAATGATTGTAGACTACTTTCCATCACTTCTTTTCTGTAAAAGAGACTTTGTTTCCACAATCAGTTTCCTTTTCCTTTTTCACAGCTTGGGAAAAAAATGTTGGTCCTAGTTATCATATGAAAGTCCAGTCTCAATTCATCTGTTTCTATACTTTGAAATAGTAATGTATTAAACTCAGTCTTGCCATATTCTGGGATTCTATTCATGAGAGAGAAAAATTCACCATAAGACAGGTATATCTTGGAATCTATCTAAGGGGATTAGCTACTGAGATTTCAAAATGACCCAATTATTAATAAACCTCCCTGGAAGTTGTCTTCACAGTAGAAAACCCAGCAATAGAGCAGTTCTGAATATTATAATAATTTAGTGGAATTACATAATACATGTATTTATTTTAGAAAGAGCATGTAAGATGTGGGGGAGAAGAAGAAACATCATATTTCACACCAAATAATTTTATTATGTGTATAAATTCCACAAATTAATCCATTTTAGAAATTAACCTGTTTTCTGGGCCTCTTTCAGGACCTAACTGAGGAAAGGAGCAGAGAGGCTATTGTTGGCTTTGAGAAAATAGTTAATTTAATTCTCATGGTTTCCTGTTTCGCTGTACAAGCCGAGTTAAATTTTTTTATATACATATATGGCAGCATATTAAAAAGCAGAGACATTACTTTGCCAACAAAGGTCCATCTAGTCAAGGCTATGGTTTTTCCAGTGGTCGTGTATGGATGTGAGAGTTGGACTATAAAGAAAGCGGAGAGTCGAAGAATTGATGCTTTTGAACTGTGGTGTTGGAGAAGACTCTTGAGAGTCCCTTGGACTTCCAGGAGGTCCAACCAGTCCATCCTAAAGGAAATCAGCCCTGAATATTCATTGGAAGGGCTAATGCTGAACCTGAAACTCCAATACTTTGGCGACCTGATGCAAAGAAGTGATTCATTAGAAAACACCCTGGTTCTGGGAAAGACTGAAAGCAGGAGGAGAAGGGGACGACAGAGGATGAGACGGTTGAATAGCATCACCGACTTAATGGACATGAGTGTGAGCAAACTCTGGGAGTTGGTGATGGACAGGAAGGCCTGGCATGCTGCAGTCCATGGGGTCGCAAAGAGTTGGACATGACTGAGTGACTGAACTGAACTGATGGCAGCATACAAAACAGGATCAGGAGCAAAACATCTGTGTCTATTCCCAGTCCTGGCCTTAATTTTATGTGCCACACGGAGTGGGTCACTTAATTGCTCTTCATTTGAGATTTCTTTCTGGTTGAGTATATCTTATCTTCTCAGTAAGTGGTAGCTATTTTCCATCATCCACAGAGCAATGGTGTTTTGCAGGAAAACCTAATTTTTTCCCTCCAGTGTGTCTTTACATAAACAACTTCACTTCTGATACATCTGGTCACCAAATGTGTGGATTTTTTTCCCCTATACCAAGCAATTTTGAGACAAACAGGGTGTCTTACAATGTAACTCAATTCTGATACCATTCACTTTACCGATAGCATTGAATCCCACATGTTAAGGGCTCAGTCCCACTACACTCCCTCCACTTCAGATGCTAGCCATAAGTCTGGGTGGTCACTTGGGCTTCTGGCCGAAACTGGCTATCAGTATAAGGCTCCTATGATTCTTCTTCGATTCGATTAACTTGCTAGAGGGGCTCACAGAACTCAGGGAAACGTGTCTGCACTTTAGTAAAGGGTATGTTAGAGGACACAGAAGAAAAGTAAGATGAGGTCTGGAGAGTCCTGAGTACAGGAGCTCCTGCCTCCATGGAGTTGAGACACATTAACTTCCAGTATGTAGATGTGTTCACCTACTTGGGAACTCACCATACTATTGGAATTTTATGGAAGCTTCCTCATGTGGGCACAATCAATTATTAACTTCATTTCCACCCCATCTTCCCTTTCTGAAGAATAAGGGGTAGGGCTGAAAATTTCAAGTTTCTAATCATATCTTCATCTTTCTAGTGAGCTGCTCCCATCCAGGAGCCATCTAGGAACCCATCCAGAGGCATCCCCAAGAGAACAAAGGATGCTCCTAGTGTTGTTTAGTCGCTCAGTCGTATCCAACTCTTTGTGACCCCATGGACTGTAGCCCTCCAGGCTCCCCTGTCCATGGGATTTCCCAGGCAAGAATACTTCAGTGAGTTGCCATTTCCTTTTCTAGGGGATCTTCCCAACCCAGGGATCAAACTCACATCTCTTGCATTGGCAGATGAATTCTTTAACTCTGAGCCACCAGGGAAGCCTCCTAGTGCTATTACCACTGAGGAAGTTACCGTCCCTTTAGGAAGAGTTTTTTTTTTTTCTTAGGAAGAGTTTTAGAGCCCTGCAGCAGGGACAGAGTCAAAGACAAAACACTAGAACAAAGTGTGTTCTGTGTTCTTCTCATTTCAGGAATTGCAGTAGCTATGTGCTGGCAACAGGGACAGAGATCAATGCATGTATTTTCTGTTATCTCACAAGCTCATCATCGTAGTAGTGAAAAAAGTTTTTAAATATTTATTTCTTTCATTGCTATGCGTGGGCTTTCCCTAGTTGTGAATGTGGGCCACTCTTCTTTGTGGTACACAGGCTTCTTGTTGTGATGGCTTCTTTTACTGTGGAAAGCAGGTTCTAGGACACATGGGCCTCAGTACTTGTGGGTCCTGGGCTCTAGAGCATGGGCCAGAGCTGTGGTGCAGTCTTTATTGCTCTGTGGCATGTGGGATCTTCCTGGACCAGAGATTGAAACTCTGTCTCCTGCACTGGCAGGCAGATTCTTAATCACTAGACCACCAGGGAAGCCCCAGAAAAGATTTTAATCTTTACACTCAGCCATCCTTCACACTCAGCTTACTGTTTGGATTCTTCCAGTAGAAGACTACAAAGATCCACTGTTATTTCCGTGGTGCAGCAGCTAAGCATAGTGGGAAGAATATGGCCCTGGAGTTGGATGTGCTATAAATCAAATCCAGGTTTGCACATTTTCTAAGAATTGGGCTGGTTGCTTGAACTGTTTGAGCCTTCAGATAATATTATCTCTTCTTCTAGTTTGGTGTGAAGACTGAATAAGGTAATTCTTCAAAGACACTTAGTAATACATAATTTTTCACCCCTCTTCATTTAAGCAGTCCTTTTCTGGATGTCTGCTCATCCTATGTACAACTATATTGCATTGAAAGAGCTCTCAGTGTTTATCTGTAGACTTAACATACATATATCTAAGGAGTGGAGTAATCTGGTGTCAGGTAACATTTCCAGCTGTTGTGAAGTTATACAACTGGTATAACATTTTTTTTTAAAGATACTGGCTTAATACCTGAGGCAACTTGCTTAATGTCTCTGGTTCTTCGTTAATAAACATAGATGGTGGTAATACCTATTTTATAAAGGTTTTGGAGAGTTAAATGACATGATACACAGGAAATGCTTAATAAAATATAAGATACAAAGTCAACACTTAACTTTTAATAAAAATATAATGTGGCAGAGGGTGAAATTTCTCATTAAGCTTAGAAATTAAATATAGTCAGTAGATACTTGTCAAATTGAAAATTAGAATAAAATGATGAAATTAAGTAGTTGTTCTGACTGAAAAATGAAGTGTGGAATGGGGAGATTGGTTGAAATGGAACTGATAGTTTTCTTATTACGAAATAACTGATATGAGTAAATTCATCCTAAGTGAAATCTTAGTCAACAGTTGACTCCAAAATTTATATCTACTAGATATCTTCCTTCAGCACTGGATTCCTATATCCAGTTGTTTACTTGACAAATCTAATGGAAATCTAACAGGCATTTCAAGTAATATATCCAATGCCCAAATCCTGATTTGTCTCCTAGACCTTTACTCACCATGGGCTTTCACTTCTCATTAAGAAAAGCTGTCACCTATATAAATATTTTTTACTCATATACTTTGTTGACTGTCTATCTCCTTTCATTAGGTTGGCTCTTCACTTCAAGAGGATAGGAATTCTATTTTGTTTACCCCTGTAATATCAGTTCCTAGAACTTTTTCAACTCATAGGAACTTTCTAGGAATGTTTGTAAAATGAATATATGAATCCAAAATATACTTCATTTGCTTAGAAAAATATAGTTTTTTTCTAATTCTTGCCATAGCAATGTAAGGACACAAAGCAATGAAGCTGACTAAAATATTAATACGTGGAGCTCTGAGAACAGGGGGAAAGCAATGGGGGTGGTTTGACCTAATGTCTGTGAAATAGCATGGTTATCAGAAGTTTGGTCTTCTAACTCTGGTGAACAAAATGTGAAGACTAGTTTTAAATAACAAGATGGGAATCCCTTTCAGGCATGTAGGTGGGCAGCATGGAGTGTCTAAACACTGGAATCACTGAAAATTTCTTCCCGCCAGCTCTAGAAGGCAGGTTACACTTTCAGTTCTCTTGATAGGTTGTTGGCAGGGTCCTGCCTGGAGACATGGTTATGTACTTGAATGCCACATGCGCTCTCAAGCCTAAGGCTCCTTGCCCTGCGAGTCTGTGAATTAACACATCTCTTTGAACAAACTTGTTTGATAGTTTGTGAAAGAAAACAGACTTAAAGAGCAGTTTGGTGAAATTTGAAGGCATGTGAAAGACTCATTTTTTAATAGAGAACTCAGAAAAATCTCTAGAGTAGAAGAACAGTTACATTCACAGACAGTTTCTCAAATGTGATCTAAAGAGTGACCTGTTCTTTTCAAAATCTACCAGTTTAACCACTTCGCCGTCTGAGTCTAAACATGTGCAAGTGATTTAAAGGAGCAGTGACTGGAAGTGAAACATGGCTTCTAAAGGGAATTGATATTTTCGCCATAATCATGACATTTATAGTGACATAGATTTAGACATGTATTTAACCTCACTGAATATGGATGCTGCCAAGATGTGAATCAGCTAAGCTCTCAGACAGATAATGTGAGTTAGAAAACATCCAAGTATGGGTTGTTCACTGATTTTAAAAAGCATTATAATTTCTCCTAGATTGGGTTTGTAGCTTAACCTGCTTGCCCTTATATGTGTTCAGAGGAGAGTCTCCTCCTAAATATGAGGGAGTGGGGGATTGTTGTGATAGTTTTTGCCTCTGTGTTCCAGCTTAAGGGCAGTTTTTAAGGGCACCTGAATCAGTCTTGTCCATGGGAACTCATGCCCCCAAGGGTCACATCGCATCTCTAAATTAAAATGTCTTTGAGCAATCAGATCCAAGAATATTCTAAAAAAGGTCTCCCATCTAAATTCTAATTTGGTGTGCTGCTGTAGACACCAGCTTTGGGTAAGCCAGCTCAGCATGTGTCCCTACTATTTAATGTCAGCCCGTGACTATTCTTAGCCTTGACACCTCCCAACAGTTTACCAGGATGAACAGATTTCTCCAACCCATCACATTTTCTATCCATTGAGTCGCAGATGGAAGAGGATAAAAAGGATACATATATGAAAGGGGACTGGTACACGTTTCCCCACCCTCATGAGCTAATCTCAGCAACCGAGCTAGTGTCAGTTGCATGTGAAAATAGGGTTTTATTTTTTATTTTTTTCCTCTTCTGCTAGGTTCTGGGGAAGTGAAGCATAGGGATGACAATAATGTATCTCTGCCAGTTTTGGGTACTTTAGCTTTCCAAGTTGGCAGATATTATACTTAACAAGAAAGAAAGACTTTCTAGCTAAGGAGGAAGGACAACTATAAAGAGATCAAAGTAAATGAACATTTACTGTTTTGGAAGGCAGGAAAATCCATTTTTAAATAGGAGCTAATTGATGGTATTGAATGTGAAGAAATTATCTGCATATTTTCTGAAGTACATTCTAAGAAACACAACTGCCTAGACAGAATTTCAGTGAAAGAAGAATAGAAAATTGGGTAGTTGGCTTTTCCATTTCTGTTGGTAATAATTGTTCAAACTCTGACAAACTACTTCACAGAGTTTTGTTTTGTTTCTTTTCTGGGGTGGAAGAGTGGGGATGGTTTCTTGTTAAGTAGAATAACATAGAAATATCAGGAAAATATCCCAGACAGTACTCAAGGTAGGGATCATCATGGGAGGATTAACTCTCTCTAGCCCACGTGGCTCTCCCAGCTCCTTCATTCTTCCAGATGGGTCAGAATTAGAACTTCAGCTCATCATCAACCAGAAAAACATGGAGACAGGGATGAAACCAGGGGTACAAGGTCAGGCTTGAGAGAGTAGGGGCTTAACTTATGTTTTTATTAGGAAGAATTAAGAGAAAAGTAAGTTGGAGTGAAAGTGATTTTTAAAAAGAGATTTAAAAAAAAGGAAAAATGGAGAAAAGAACCCGAGTCAAGATAAAGAAGATACAGAAGTAATTTCTAGAAAGATTTTCACCTTTGGAAGACAGTTAACCATCCACCCACCCACCCCCCGCCCCAGTCCAGAAAAATACTGGCAAGCCATCTCATTTCAAGAGCTGCTCACAAGTCAGAAGATAGCAAGCTCTGTCTATTACTTTAGAGAGAGCTTACCCCAAGGCATTTGGGGGTAAGATTTTTCCCTTTTCAAAGTTTTTGATGTCATTAATATTTTATTTTTTTCTTCTACTTGAATCATTCCTGAACCTGTGTAGCATTAGCACTTTTTCATAAAATCACAGCTCAGAGAGTGAAAGAACTAGTCCAAGATCAGATTCAGATAATCAGCAGTGGAACCAGGGCTATTAACACCTGTGATATCATTGCCACGGTGGACTGAGGTCTTTCTCCCAGCAACTCTATGTGAAGTCTGTGCCCGAGCTTTTGCCAGGGCCTCTCTGTACTCTCTGATGCTAGGTTCCCAGTGATTATGAATAAGGAATTATGAGAAGATGTCAGCAAGACATCTTCATATTTGCATACTTACGCACAACTTGGTGTTCTAATCCAGTCTCTGAGCTTTCAAATCAATCAAGGTTGATGCCTAAGATATGACAGGAAATTTTAGAATGAATTGTTCTTTTTTATTGAGGTTTAGTTGATGTACAATATTATATGTTACAGGTGTACAATATAGTGATTCACAGTATCTAAAGTTTATATTCCATTTATAGCTATGAAACACTGATTATATTTTATAATTGCTAATTCTTAATAGAAAAAAATTTCAACTAATTAGTTGATAACACTAGGAAATTAATCATGTGAAAATAGGAGGAGTCAAATTTCTAGGAAATACTGATACAAATTAATGCAGTTTACCCAATTTTCATGTGTCTGTGCAAGTGAAATTATGTTGGAAAGGTAAAAGATAGTAGCAATTTTATAAGAAATAGATATTTTTCTATTCAAAGTCAGAAATTGCATATAGTCCCTCATGTATTGGAAGAAGTGTCTTTTTATGTGGGAAAAACATGTTATTTCACTCACACCAAGTTGAATATTTTACTAACACAGCCTTACGATCAGTTTTTATAACATTTGGACCATGTTGCATTTGTAAAATGTCACTAGTAGTTGTATGCAGATCTCATACACTGAAAACTGAATTCTGTTTAAGTGCCCAAAAGTTTCAGAAGCTTTAAGTTGAGTATCTTGGGTTTTCCTGCCTATACACACTTTTTAAAGGTTCACTTTCTTCACGCGTCACCCAAACTAGGCAAATAGGAAAGTGAAACTTAAAACACACAAAAATCATGTTGATGTTCGACAGAAAACAACAAATTTCTGTAAAGCAAATATCCTTCAATTAAAAAAATTAATTAAAAAATGTTCTTCACATTGGCCCTGACTAAGTGACTAATCTGTGATGCTGCTGATTAATAAAAACATAATAAGTTTCTTTAAAAATTAGCCCAGATAGCACTGACATGCAGAAGAAGAGGGGGGAAAGCCATGTAATAGAAAACCTTAATTTTTTGTTAATTACTTTAACTTCTTTGTGTTAAGTTCAGCTTATCCTATAAGGTGTTTTCTATACAAAAGTATTGTACTTTAGGGAGCCAGAGATTTTCTCTATGATATTGTAAAACTTTAGTACCTTGGAAGTTTTTCTAGTTTAGAATTGGTGATCATTCTAATGAAAGTGGTGCTAACTCAGAAAATTCTCTCATAAAAGTACCTATAGGAAAGATTGTAAAATGGATGCTGAAATTCTTAAATCCGAACAGAGAAAAAGGAGAAAGATACTGGAAGAGAAGTGAAATTGGTTGTGTTTATGTGGCGGAATTATATGTAATTTCCCTTCATTTTTGCCACTTTTATATAATGTGTTTGCATTATTTTATAATGCAAACACATTGAGAAAAACAAAACGGGCAGAACTTTGGAGTATTTTAAAGTATTTCTGGACTGTTGAGTTGTTTGCAGACAATTGAAATATACGTTGAAACTGTTCTATCACCACAGTTTTCTTACTCTATCTCATATGGCTGAAAATATTACAATAATTTTTCTCAAAATGAATAATACACACTCACCTTTTCCCCAGCAGGTACTGGTTTTAGAAGAACTCTTTATAGATCTAATCATACATGAAATATGTTTTGAAACCATGCTAGTGTCTTAGCCAAAACGGAATGCATTGTAAGGATGTAGACGTCAGTGTTTTAACTATGTGTCATCTTGGACATCTTTCTTTTCATATTTTTAAAAAACTTTGTTTTTAATTGGAGGATAATTGCTTTATAATATTTTGCTGGTTTCTGCCATTTATCAACATGAATCAGCCATAGATAAACACATGGCCCCTCACTCCCATTCCATGCCATTCCTCTGGCTTGTCACAGAGCACCAGACTTGAGCTCCCTTTGAAGTGAAAGTTGCTCAGTGGTATCTGACTCTTTGCAACCCCGTGGACTGTAGCCTGCCAGGCTCCTCTGTCCATGGGATTCTCCAGGCAAGGATATTGGAGTGGGTAGTCTATCCCTCATCCAGGGGAATGTTGCCGACCCAGGTATCGAACCCAGGTCTCCCACTTTGCAGGCGGATAATTTCCTGTCTGAGCCACCAGCGAGCTCTCTGCCTCCTACAGTGAATTTCCACTGGCTATCTAATTTTATGTATGATAATGCATATGTTTTAATGCTACTCTCTTAAGCGCAAGTTCTTTTAAGTCACAGTGGAGATTTGGGATCATTTAAAATATATAGGAGCAGATGTTGCTCCAGAAAGGGACAGTTCAGGACAGTGCAATGACCTAGCCCATAATCATCGGTGTGTTTTGTGACTTTGCTAAATCGTCATATTTTCAACCCTCATTTTTTTAACTTCTATCATTTTTCATGTGTGTATTTTTAAAACAGTGAAATATTCATAGAGGTTTATATTATTTTTTGAGCTACCTCAAATGTCACTTGGTAGAAAGCTATATTTAGCTGAATCATTAACTAGCTAACTTACTAAAGAGACTTGCTTATTTATGAAGGCGATTTTGTCTTTGAGAATATTGCATATTTTTGTGTAGTCAAACCTATCAATATTTTATCACTAAATGTCTGGTGTCATTGTTAGATATTATGTCACATGTATCTCCTTCATGTCACAATTATGAGACTAATAACCTATATTTTCTTTTAATACTTTATTTCATAATTAGAATCCATCTGGAATTCCTTTTAAAATATTTTATAATATAGGAATTAAAGTTTGCTTCCCAAATAATTATCTAATTGTCTTTTCCCTACTGTGTGAATGTCTTTTCTAAACTGATTCATGACCTTGTATTTTATGCATTTTCATATTTTCATTATTATCTTCCATTGGTCTATTTATCTGTATTCGTGGGTCCTTTCTTAATGTGGTTTTATCATTACAATAGATGAGTGAATGAGATTGTCATCTGGAAAACCCAGGCTTAAGAAAGTGCAAACCTAAACTTAAAAAATTACCCCAAATAGCTTCGTTACTGAGATTAGTTGGATGTTTACTTCATCTCTTGATTTTTTCTTCGATTTTGAATAGATACTTGTTCTTCTAAAACTGGTTTATGTGAGAAAGACATTTGTTTCTGATGTATGTCTCAACTGGCATGCATAAGCTTTGGGTCACAATGATTTTTCCCTTGGCTATGCTTTGGGTGAAGGATGAGCTTGTC
Source organism: Muntiacus reevesi (assembly GCF_963930625.1). Lineage (NCBI taxonomy): Eukaryota > Metazoa > Chordata > Mammalia > Artiodactyla > Cervidae > Muntiacus > Muntiacus reevesi. The sequence goes on along the minus strand of NC_089265.1, from coordinate 19,394,143 downwards.
ACGGGGTGTCACTGGTGGCTCTATTTACCTATCATTCTGAAGTGCTGGTTCTGCAAATTCAGAAGCTGAAGAACTGTCAAGCTATATGCAGAGGCTGTAAGAGAACTAAAGTTTATGATCTCGATTTTTAGTTTTGTAGGTATTTCTGAGGTTTATTTCAAGAAAGGTATGAAAAGATAACACCATATAACCCTTTAGATATGGCTTTACTGTCACGAGTCAGAATATGTGTAATATGTGAACATCTATATAGCCTGAATTAGTAAATGGAAATGATTATTTGATTGTTTCACATTTTAGATGTTATGAACCAAAGTTATTTATTCCTTGATTCTTCCCCGGATGGAAAGAGTGATACTTTTTTTTTGTACAGTGTTTCTTCTTATGACCCAGTAGGTGTTTCACATTCTCTAATGAGTTTGGGGCATGATTACCTCTGGTGTAAATCTTAGCTCTGCCAGCTTAATTCCAGGACCGCTCCTCCTTGCTGAGGTTGCTGAATAGGTGCTCTTACACAGACCTCATTCTCAGTGTTCTGAGGAAAAGGGCTTGGCAGTAAATGCTAGATTTCTTTTATGAGAGATTTTCTGGGAGGAGAAATGTTTTCGATTTTATTAAAGGGAATTAGGCTGGACTGTGATGGCCCCACAAAGATGTCTTAGCAAATGTTCTAAGTGTGTGTAAGAGTGAATTAGAGCTCTTCTCCAAATACTTAACTCCATATGTGTGGGTAAAAGGGCAAAGTTTAAAAAAGATAGTGTTGCTAATTTAGAAAAATTTGGTGGATTCAGTTCTAGGGACTGGAAAATAATTCCCTGAGTTCTTATTCTCTGTTTCTCTGTCTATCCCCCTCTGTGTCTGTGTGTATAAATATATATAAAATATACACATATAAAATAATGTACTATTCCCAGAATAAAAAATACAGAACAGTTTTAACAAGAAAATATATGCTTTGCAGATACAATCATGTTCATGTTTTTGGTATTTACTTCCAATTTTTCACTTTATTACATATGTCTATGTGCATACAGAAAAATACACACATATATACACATACATATATTTTTTATTTTTGCTCACAATATAAAAATTAACCTATGTTAACCAGGACTCATTCAGAACTATAAAAACACTGTAGATAAGTTTCAGGAAATGCTGAAACTTATCTACAGTGTTTTTATAGTTCTGAATTCTTAGCAGTTTATTTTGGTTTACTTTTCTCTTTAGTCTTTCATAGTAACCATCAGGCTATTCTCATTGTTACTAAAGATTTACTTTTCAATATAATAATCAAAGATTTATATCTGAAGATTTAAATAATCTGCTTAAAAATATTAGAAATATTGAACGTTTATAAAGTGTAACCAAAGAATGGAATAGTATATAGCTATTAATGAGTCCTAGGCTTCCTGGTGGCTCAGACGGTAAATAATCTGCCTGCAATGCAGGAGACCTGGGTTCAATCCCTGGGTTGGGAAGATCCCCTGGAGGAGAGCATGGCAACCCACTTCAGTATTCTTGCCTGGAGAATCCACATGGATAAAAGAGCCTGTTGGGCTACAGTCCACAGGGTCACAAATAGTCAAACAGGACTGAGTGACTAATCACAGCACAGCATCACATATGTGTGTGTCTATGCCCAGTGCCTGAACAAATAATCTCACAGAAGTCAGTAAACAGAAACTATAGAAATGATAAGTAATAAAGTATATACAGTTGTATATATAAAATACTGCTCAATTGACTATAGAACATATAGTGTTTTATAGCATTATTGAACATTTTTAATAGCTCATATATGTGGCAATGAAACGAGTCTTAAAGGCTTGGGCTTACAGAATATGGTCATTGCTCATGGAAGAATTAAAGTGGCAATAGCAACTAAAAGATAACTGAAAATTCCCAAGTGTTTAGAACAAAAATAGAAAATTCTTCAGTTCAGTTCAGTCACTAAGTCGTGTCTGACTCTTTGTGACCTCCCATGAATCACAGCACATCAGGCCTTCCTGTCCATCACCACTTTCAGAGTTTACTCAAACTCATGCCCATCGAATCGGTGATGCCATCCAACCATCTCATCCTCTGTCATCCCCTTCTCCTCCTGCCCCCAATCCCTCCCAGCATCAGGGTCTTTTCCAATGAGTCAGCTCTTTGCATCAGGTGGCCAAAGTATTGGAGCTTCAGCTTCAGCATCAGTACTTCCAATGAACACCCAGGACTGATCTCCTTTAGAATGGACTGGTTGGATCTCCTTGCAGTCCAAGGGACCCTCAAGAGTCTTCTCCAACACCACAGATCAAAAGCATCAATTTTTCAGCGCGCAGCTTTCCTCACCGTCCAACTCTCACATCCATACATGACCACTGGAAAAACCATAGCCTTGACCAGATGAACCTTTGTTGGCAAAGCAATGTCTCTGCTTTTTAATATGCTATCTAGGTTGGTCATAACTTTCCTTCAAAGGAGTAAGCGTCTTTTAATTTCATGGCTGCAATCACCATCTGCAGTGATTTTGGAGCCAAAAAAATAAAGTCTGACACTGTTTCCACTGTCTCCCCATCTATTTGCCATGAAGTGATGGAACCAGATGCCATGATCTTAGTTTTCTGAATGTTGAGCTTTAAGCCAGCTTTTTCACTCTTCTCTTTCACTTTCATCAAGAGGCTTTTTAGTTCCTCTTCACTTTCTGCCATAAGGGTGGTGTCATCTGCATATCTGAGGTTATCGATATTTCTCCTGGCAATCTTGATTCCAGCTTGGGCTTCCTCCAGCCTAGTGTTTCTCATGATGTACTCTGCATATAAGTTAAATAAGCAGGGTGACAAAATGGAGCCTTGACATACTCCTTTTCCTATTTGGAACCAGTCTGTTGTTCCACATCAAGTTCTAACTGTTGCTTCCTGACCTGCATACAGGTTTCTCAAGAGGCGGGTCAGGTGGTCCGGTATTCCCATCTCTTTCAGAATTTTCCAGTTTATTGTGATCCACACAGTCAACGGCTTTGGCGTAGTCAATAAAGCAGAAATAGATGTTTTTCTGGAACTCTCTTGCTTTTTCGATGATCCAATGGATGGTGGCAATTTGATCTCTGGCTCCTCTGCCTTTTCTAAAACCAGCTTGAACATCTGGAAGTTCACAGTTCATGTATTGTTGAAGCCTGACTTGGAGAATTTTGAGCATTACTTTACTAGCATGTGAGATGAGTACAATTGTGCGGTAGTTTGAGCATTCTTTGGGATTGCCTTTCCTAGGGATTGGAATGAAAACCTTACATGCTTAGAAGTTAAATACATTCCTAAACAAATCATGGCTCGAAGAAATCACAAGGAAAATTTAAGTACTATTTTGAAAAAGTGATCAAATATTTCAGATCAGTATTTGTGGATATATCTATATCAGTATTTATAGAAAAACATGTAGCTTTCAATGTGTATATTAAAAAGAAGAAATGTTGAGAATTAATTATCTAACTTAGCTTTTAAGACACAAATCAAAACCAAAGAAACTGTAAGGAAAGAAATTTTAAAAATTAAATCAGGACTCAACTAAATAGAAAGCATAAGTTAAATAAAACCTTAAATTCCCTCAAGTTGATTCATTACAGAGATTAATAAAATTGGCAAACCCTTAGCAAGACTGCTCACAAAAAAATAAACACAAAGAGTGGCACCACTTCAGATACATAAAAATAAATTTCACAACTTCTGTGAGTGAGTAAATTTTTTGAAAGAAGTATCAAAACTTACAAAAGGACAATCTGAATAGTATAATGTCTGATTAAATAAAAATACAGTATTTGCAACTTAAAACATCTGCTTAAGGAAATCTTTAGATCCAGATGACTACTGATTTAGTTCTTCCAAACATTACAAGAAAAATATAGACCATGATCTTTGTGAGTGTAGAAATAGCCTAGATCAAATATTACAAAATATTACAAAAGTCCAGAGATACATGTAAAGGGGACAACAACATGAAAACTGGGGTTTATCCAGGAATGCAAGTTTGGTTTAACATGCAAAAATTAACCAATGTAATTCACTCCATCAACAGAATAAAGGGGGAAAAATGTCATCTCAATAGAGACCAAAAAGCATCTACTAAACTTTAGTATCTGTTCATGGTAAAACTCTCAACAAACTAGGAATAGTAGTGAATTATCTAATAAAGAGTGTCTATTAAGAAGAAATTTCTGATAGCTAACATCACACTCAGTGTAAAATATTGAGCCCTTTCCCCTCTGAGGTCACTAACAAGATAAAGATGTCCCCTACGATCCTTTTTATTCAATATTATACTGAAGATCTGAGGAAGTGGATTAAGAAAGAGAAAACAGAAGGAGAGAGGGAGGAAAGGAAAAAAAGAAAGTCATAACCCTGAGAGAATCAAAATTGTTTTTATTTGTAAAAAAAATGTTTGTACATAGAAAATCCAATAAAATATTAGAATTAGGTAAATTCAGATTGCTATATATAACACCAGTATAATAAATAAATGATTTCCCTATATACCTGCAACATACAATCAGAAATTAAGTAGTATATAATAATGCCATTTAAAATATTATCAAAATTATTATCTAGGGATTGATGAAAGATGAGACTCCATATTTATTATTAGACAAAACAAGTCTAAATAAATGGAAAGATGCTATGTTCACACCATGTTCATGGAATAGAAAACTGCATTCCAGTTAGGTGACTTAAGACAATAGGCAAATAGAACAAGTAGAGTCCAAAACAGATACAGATACATAATGACACTTGATATACAACACCTCTCATTGTCATTACCAGCAGCCAAGTGTGAAAGGTACAACAGTCCTTGAAAGAAGAGACTGAAATGCTTCAGAGCTATTTCAGAACATAAAATAATGAGGAAGTTCCTTAAGTCATTCTAAGAGAACTGTCATCTTCACCATAAACTGGTGAAAGGACAATTTAAAATAAATAAAATACACAAAGTAGAAATGATATTGCATGTTAGGTCTCACAAGAAATCTTTTTAAAAATATCAAAATTGAAAAATCAAATACAGTAGTATATTAAAAATTATTACACCTCAGATAATTACTGTTTATCCTAGGAATAAAAGTGATGGTCAGCATTAAGCAACCTGTGAATATAATTAATAGAATGGTGAAAAAATATGTTCTATATAGATGCTGAAATTTTTGACATTCAGCAATGTGCTGAAGAATTTATGCTCTTGAATTGTGGTATTGGAGAAGACCCTTGAGGATCCCTTGGAGAGCAAGGAGATTAAACTAGTCAGTCCTAGAAGAAATCAACCCTTAATAATAACTGGAAGGAGAGATGCTGAAGATGAAGCTCCAATACTTTGGCCACCTGGTGAAAAGAACCCACTCATTCTCTAATGCTGAGAAAGACTAAGGGCAAGAAAAGGCGGTGACAGAAGCTGAGATGGTTGGATGGCATCAGAGACGCAATGGACCTGAGTTCGAGCAAACTTCAGGAGATAGTGAAGGACAGGTAAGCCTGGTGTGCTGCAGTCCACGGGGTCACAGAGTCAGACATGGCTGAGCAACTTTCACTTTTCAGTGTTATGAGAGGTTTATATCTATCATCTTATTACCTACCTATTTGTTTCACTTCTTTTCTGTTACTTTTTCTCTTTTCATACTTACTTTAGAGTTATTTTTTATTGTTCCAATTGTCCTTTACCTTTATAATTAGTATTCTTTGTTTCAATAGTTATATTACAGCTTGCATACTTAATATAAATGTATATTTTTACATTTCCCCAGAAAATGTAAGGACTTGAAAACACTATGACTCTGTCCTATTCTATGTTTTAATCACATGTATTATTATCTATTATTATTTTGGTCTTATACAGACAGCATTTTCTTTCCTTTTAATCATCTTGTGTCTTATAATGGACTGGATCACTCTGGGTGATTTTCTATCGTCTAATGCTGCTCTTGCTTTATGATCCTGTTGAGTTCTAATTCCATGTTTGATTATTTATACTGTGTGCTGGATACTGTATATAAAATGTGTAGAGGCAATTTAAAACCTACATTCACTTTATCTTTCATCAGAGAAATTTAGGTTTGCTTTTGGCCAAAGGCAAGGAGGACTAGAAATTAATTCTTTTTCCAGCTGGATTTATGTTATTTTCAGCAGGGATTACCTTATTTCAATTAGGTATTGAAAATTACTTGAGGGCTCTGGACCTTATGCTGTCCAGTCTATTTTAATTCACTCTTAAACTCAAGTTCTTTTAGTTCCTGACTCAAAGCCTAGGGTTTGACCTTACCTCCCTCAGCGGGCTCTTGGGCCCAAATTTATTGATGTTCTGCTGTGCTTCTCAAGTCTCTCAGATTCCTCTTCTCTAACAGGCAGATATTTACAGAGGTAAAAAATGGTGCCAAATGCCTAGTTCATCTTTCTGCATTTCTTTTTTTCCCCAGACTGTTGTCCTCTAATTCCTAATTGCCTTTTAAACTCTGCAATATCTTTTAACAGATTTAAAATATCTTTTGACCAAGTTCTTTGATGGTTCTTAATGAGACATCACTTCACCTCACCTAGTCAACTTTTAGAGAAAGCAACTCACTTTGTTTTTTTTTTTAATCTCCACATGCACACACCCATTAAAAAATTTAAATCTATAACCTTTGAATAATAAGACAAGAATTTTAGAAAGCTCTCACATTTCTTGGTCTTCTTTTCCACCCCACTTTATTGAAAATTACGTTGTGACTTGGAGTTTTTATGACTATATTTTCTATTTTTTTTTTCTTTACTTAGTCTCATCTACTTTTAAAAGACCACAACAAACATTACCTAATGTTTTTTCACTTTTGGTTCATGTATCTCCTACATCATTTGTATTTATTTTTCCTCCATCTTAAGTACTTAATCCAAGACTGTTTTACAAGTAGGTATTTATGTGGAAATTTTTGAAAGCTTGTATGACTGAGAATTTTTTTTATCATTACCCTCTGTTTGAATGACAGTTTGGCCAAATAGAAAATTCTTGATTCAAATTCTTTATTCTCAGTATTTTGAAAACATTGCTCCATTGTTTTATTTCCTCCAGTGTTTTGATTCCTTTTCATGTGCCCTGCTTTTTCATTCTTGAAATTAATTCTAAATTTTGTCATAGCTTTAAATTTTCTACACATGTTGAGTTTAAGCCCTATGCTCTGGAACTCTGTGGACCCATCAAATCTTTTTTTTTTTTTTTTTTTTATCTCTTTTGAATTATGAGAAATTTACTCTCACTTTTCAAGTATTTCTTTCTTACGGCTTTTATATCCCATTTTTCTGAATCTCTTTTATTCTGGATCCTAGCACTTTTGATCTATATTCTTTACCTCTTATTTTTATATCCTCTATTTCTTTTTCTTACACATATTCTTTCTTGGAAAGTTTTTCAGTTTTATATCCAAATTACTAATTTGTTTCCCATTTGTAGGATAAGCAATAAAATGGTATCTGTTATAATTCTTGTATCAACAATACTTTTTCCAGACTGTGTTTCTATCTGGTTAAGATTTATCTTTATTCATAAGTTTAATATTTTTTTTTTACCATTTTTAGAATGCTTATTACTTATTTTAAATTCTAGTGCACCTGTTCTGATTTTAGACTTTGATATCTCTAATGTATAATCCAGGTTATGGCTTTTCTTTCAAAACAGTTGTTCCATCAAATATCTTAGCTTTTGGACTTGTGAGCCCATCTTCTCCTAAGATCTTTCTCCCCTGTGGCAGGCAATGTGCATGCAGGGGTGGAAATTGGGGGCTCATTTTTTGACCACATGAGCTGGGCAGGGGGAGGTGTTGAATTGACCTAAGAGATACCTAAGACCTTGGAAAGAGAGACCTGGCCTTGAAAAACACTTTCAATTACTGGTCTTTCCCCAGAACTACTCCTCATGTCAGGACTTTAGCCCCATCAGGCAGAAGCACTATTAGAAGGAAATTTTTAAATGAAAATTCTTATGTCTGGGGATTTGCAGAGGACAGAATGGGGAAGCAACTGCCCTAGGCCATTCTGTCCCTTGATTCCTTCAACTTATTAATAAAAACAGGGCTCTTATTCTTCCTGATTTTTCTCTTGTTGACATTTGCACTATAGGTCTGAAATTCTATTGTGGAAACAATTACAAGTTATCCAAAGCAGTGGTGGAGGAAACACAAAAATGAATGCCAACAACTCCTATATTTTCCTCCTGTATCAGACAATAAAGAATCCTCCTGCAATGCAGGAGACCTGGGTTCGATCCCTGGGTCAGGGAATATCCTCTGGAGAAGGAAATTGCAACCCACTTCAGGTTCTTGCCTGGGAAATCCCATGGACAGAGGAGCTGGTGGGCTACAGCCCATAGGGTTGCAAAGAGTCAGACACGACTGAGCAACTAACACGTGTATCCATGCTGAGCTCCCTTTTCTCCAACCCAGAGTCACAGCTTCAGAAAACCAATTAATACAACTATCCCATCCTGCCAAATCACCTCTACCCTCCACAAGACTTTAAAACTTTTTCTTTGTAAATTAGATCTCTCTATATATTACTCTGCAGTTGACCTTGGGGAGAGTCAGTAATGTTGCTAGTCTAACATCTTTGTAAGATGTTTTTAGTCTAATTAGGTCCCATTTGTTTATTTTTGCTTTTACTTCCATTACTCTGGGAGGTGGGTCACAGAGGATCTTGCTGTGATTTATGTCAGAGAGTGTTTCTTTCCTATGTTTTCCTCTAGGAGTTTTATAGGTCCTGGTCTTACATTTAGATCTTTAATCCATTTTGAGTTTTTTTGTGTGTATGGTGTTAGAACGTGTTCTGGTTTCATTCTTTTACAGGTAGTTGACCAGTTTCCCCAGCACTACTTGTTAAAAAGATTGTCTTTTCTCCATTGTATATTTTTGCTTCCTTTGTCAAAGATAAGCTGTCCATAGGTGTGTGAATTTATCTTGGGCTTTCTATTTTGTTCCATTGATCTATATTTCTGTTTTTGTGCCAGTACCATACTGTCCTGATAACTGTAGCTTTGTGGAGTCTGAAGTCAGGCAGGTTGATTCCTCCAGTTCCATTCTTCTCTCTCAAGATTGCTTTGGCTATTCGAGGTTTTTTTTGTATTTCCCTACAAATCATGAAATTATTTGTTCTAGTTCTCTGAAAAATACTGTTGGAAGCTTGATAGGGATTGCATTCAATCTGTAGATTGCTTTGGATAATATACCCATTTTCACAATATTGATTCTTCCAATCTATGAACATAGTGTATTTCTCCCATCTATTTCTTTAAAAACTTTTGCACAATGAAGGAAACTATAAGCAAGGTGAAAAGACAGCCTTCAAAATGGGAGAAAATAATAGCAAACAAAGCAACCAACAAGGGATTAATCACAAAAATATATAAGTAGCTCATCAGAAAAATAAATGACCCAGTCAAAAAAAAAAAAAAATGGGCCAAAGAACTAGACATTTCTCCAAAGAATACATAGAGATGGCTAATTAAACACATGAAAAGATGCTCAACATCACTCATTATCAGTTCAGTTGCTCAGTAGTGTCCAACTCTTTATGACCTGATGAACCACAGAACGCCAGGCCTCCCTGTCCATCACCAAGTCCCGGAGTCCACCCAAACCTATGTCCATCGAGTCAGTGATGACATTCTGCCACCTCATCCTCTCTCATCCCCTTCTCCTCCTGCCCTCAATCCCTCCCAGCATCAGGGTCTTTTCCAATGAGTCAGCTCTTTGCATCAGGTGGCCAAAGTATTGGAGTTTCAGCTTCAGCACCAGTCCTTCCAATGAACACCCAGGACTGATCTTTAGGATGGATTGGTTGGACCTCCTTGCAGTCCAAGAGACTCTCAAGAGTCTTCTCCAACACCACAGCTCAAAAGCATCAATTCTTCAGCACTCAGCTTTATTTTTGGTACAACTCTCACATCCATACATGACCACTGGAAAAACCATAACCTTGACTAGACAGACCTTTATTGACAAAGTAATGTCTCTGCTTTTTAATATGCTATCTAGGTTGGTCATAACTTTCCTTCCAAGGAGTAAGCGTCTTTCAATTTCATGGCTGCAATCACCATCTGCAGTGATTTTGGAGCCCAGAAAAATAAAGTCTGACACTGTTTCCCCATCTATTTGCCATGAAGTGATGGGACCAGATGCCATGATCTTAGTTTTCTGAATGTTGAGCTTTAAGCCAACTTTTCCACTCTCCTCTTTCACTTTCAACAAGAGGCTCTTTAGTTTCTCTTCAGTTTCTGCCATAAGGGTGGTATCATCTGCATATCTGAGGTTACTGATATTTCTCCCGGCAATCTTGATTCCAGCTTGTGCTTCTTCCAGCCAAGCGTTTCTCATGATGTACTCTGCATATAAGTTAAATAAGCAGGGTGACAATATACAGCCTTGACGCACTCCTTTTCCTATTTGGAATCAGTCTGTTGTTCCATGTCCAGTTCTAACTGTTGCTTCCTGATCTGCATAAAGGTTTCTCAAGAGGCAGGTCAGGTGGTCTGGTCTGCCCATCTCTTTCAGAATTTTCCACAGTTTACTGTGATCCACACAGTCAAAGGCTTTGGCATAGTCAATAAAGCAGAAGTAGATGCTTTTCTGGAACTCTCTTGCTTTTTCGATGATCCAGCAGATGTTGGCAATTTGATCTCTGGTTCCCCTGCCTTTTCTAAAACCAGCTTGAACATCTGGAGGTTCACAGTTCATGTATTGCTGAAGCCTGGCTTGGAGAATTTTAATCGTTACTTTACTAGCCCACAATGAGGTACCATCTCACGCCAGTCAGAATGGCTGCTATCAAAAAAATCTACAAAAAATAAATGGTGGAGAGGGTATGGAGAAAAGGGAACCCTCTTACACTGTTAGTGGGAATGCAAACTAGAACAGCCACTCTGGAGAACAGTGTGGAGATTCCTTAAAAAAAAAAACTGGAAAAATAACTGCCATACAACCCAGCAATCCCACTGCTCAGCATACACACCGAGGAAACCAGAATTGAAAGAGACATGTACCCCAGTGTTCATTGCAGCACTGTTTACAATGCTAGGACATGGAAGCAGCCTAGATATCCATTGGCAGACAAATGGATAGGAAAGCTGTGGTACATATACACAATGGAATATTATCTATTAAAAAGAACGCGTTTGAATCAGTTCTAATGAGGTGGATGAAACTGGAGCCTATTATATGGAGTGAAGTAAGTCAGAAAGAAAAATACCAATACAGTATATTAATGCATAAATATGGAATTTAGAAAGATGATAATGACGAGCCTATACATGAGACAGCAAAAGAAACACAGATAAAAAGAACAGATTTTTAACTCTGTGGGAGAAGGCGAGGGTGGGATGATTTGAGAGGATAGCATTGAAACATGTATTTTACCATATGTGAAATAGATGACCAGTCCAAAGTTTGATGCATGAAACAGAGCACTCAAAGTCAGTGCACTGGGACAACCCAGAGGGATGGGATGGGGAGGGAAGTGGGATGGGTTTCAGGATAGGGGACACATGTACACCCATGGTTGATTCATACCAATGTGTGGCAAAAACCACCACAATTATGTAACGTAATTAGCCTCCAAATAAAATAAATACTTGTTTTTAAAAAAGATGATTTTAGTCTCATGCCCAATCAACAGTCCCTTTATTTCACACACTTCTTTCTTCTTAATTTCTTCAACCATATTCATTATGCCTCTTTTATTCCCTCACTAAGTGTCTTTCATGTATCCTCCCTTGAATCTTTTGTTGTCTCATTCTTATATTTTTCCTTTATCTCTCACTGATGTCTGTTCTTGTGTCCCTTATTTTAGTTTCCAATATGTGATTTTTCTCTTATCAGTGCTATCTGTGCCAAGCCCTTCCTATTCCTCTGTATGGCCCTATTTCCCGTTCCTTATTCTTTTCTTTCCTTCCCTCCTGTTCTCAACTTCTTACCTTCTCATTCCTATCTTTGCTCTTTCTTCTTGACTCTCATTCAGAAGCTTTTGAGCCAAATTTCTAAGACAACTTTTTTCTTACAAGATTAATCAACATTTTGCATCAAAAATTTTACTCACTCAACTGAGCCCCTTAGAGGTAGAATCTATGTTATCACTACATCACTAGTTCTTTAAAACCTATCAAATGTTTAATATTTAGTACATGATCATCTGATACACATTTGTTGAAAAAACACTGAAAATAAATTAATGCAAAGAAGATTTGTATAGTAGGAAAGAAAGAAATGATGACCTTTTGACTGAGCATTATGCAAGTGATTATTTAAGTTTTACCTAGTTTCCAAGAATTTTTTTCCCCTGTTCATAATACCCACTGTTGAATTATTCTGCAAAGTGTTCATAAATGGGCAAAAGTGATTTGCACTTTCAGGTTTTCTGGATTTCTTAAACTCTTATTTATACTGTTCTATGTGATTCTTTTCTTTTTTTTTTCTGCCCATGGCTGTGGACTATTCTGGAAGAAACACAGTAAATGTGTACTATGGTAGATACAATAACATAAGACCTTTGGATGCAGTTATGAAATTCCTACAGTCAGAGATATCACAACACACAGTCCCCAGGGAGGACTGATTCTTTTGCCTCCTAACTCTGATATGCATTGACTGTCAGATATTTTTTGAGTGCTTATCCTAGTTAATGTATGATGTTCTGCAGACTGCCAGCTTGTTCTGTACTCTGTGGAACACTTGATCTTGAAAGATGTCATTTTTTTCTCGTTTTCTGATTTGTTTTGTTACATCAGTGTTGATTTATTTTGCACTTTTGACAATCTGAATTTTTTTTAAAAAACTGATCACATCTCAGAAACTTTAAATTAATGAACTGGATGCTGTAGGCAGAGGGAAAGAAAAATGAATCTCCCTATTATCTTTTCTTTTCCTGCCTCATTTTTTTTCCTACTTCTTTTTCTCCCAAAGCATAAACAGCTATATTTCAACCACCTTAAATGCAAATGTTCATAGAGATGCACCATTTAAATTGCTAATCATAAATGCTTTCATTTAGTATCCACTTGTGGCATGCATTCTACTTTCAAAACAGGGATATTGGGCTTATTTTGAACCAATTTACAATGGATTAGGACCAGAAAAATTAAGGTAGTGATCACTGTGACCTCACGTTTAGCTGTTTATTATAATTTGAATGTACACCCAATGATATCTTCTGTGCAACTTAAGGGAGAATCAGTAATTAAACTTACATGACACTTTGGAGGATGAATTACTCACCAGGCTCTGTTCAAAGAGTTGCCTTAAGTAAGGTAGAAATCAATGTGTGGTGCATAGATTCTGAGTTAGACAAACTTGCACTTGATTCAGGTTCCACTGCTGGGTTGCCAGTTGAACTTAGGGGAACTAGAATGAGTCTCAGCCTCAAGTTTGTTTGTTTGGTTGGGTTTTTTTTTTTTTTTTTTTTATCTTTAGTAGGTATAAAAACACCTTACAAATATAATTAAGATTTTATGTGTATACACACACACATATGCATATATGTATATGTGCATACACATGTGCATTTAGAATCAAACCCCATACCCACCAGACACACTCAGAGAGCTCACACAAACCTTGTGTGCACTAGGACCCAGAGACCCCACAGGCATTGAGCCGGCTTTGTGTTTTAGTGTCTCCCACAGAGGTATGGGTAAGCAGTGGCCTGCTGCAGGGGCAGGGGCTCTGGGTTCAGCAGACCTGGGTATGACATGAGGCCTCTTGGAGGGCTTGGAGGAGGTCGCCATTAACCCCATTATAGAGTCACCAGAACTTACATAGGACTGGGGAAACAGACTCTTAGAGGGCACAAACAAAACCCTGTGCACACAAGGACCCAGGAGAAAGGAGTAGTGACCCCAAAGTAGATTGACCCAGGCTTGCCTGTGAGTGTCCAGGAGTCTCTGACAGAGGAATGGGTCAGCAGTAGCCTGCTGCAGGGTCGGGGACACTCATTGCAGCAATGCATGCATGGGACCTTTTGAAGGAGGTCTCCATTATTTTCATCACCTCCACCATACTTTGGCCTCAGATCTAACAACAGGGAGGGAACACAGCCCCGCCCATCAATAGAAAATTGGATGAAAGACTTACTAAGCATGGCCCCACCCATCAGAACAAGACCCAGTTTCCCCCACAGTCAGTCTCTCCCATCAAGAAGCTTCCGTAAGTTTCTTATTTTTATTCATCAGAGGGCCAACAGAATGAAAACCACAATCACAGAAAACTGATCAAACTGATCACATGGAACACAGTCTTGTCTAACTCAAGGAAACTATGAGCCATTCCATGTAGGGCCATCCAAGAAGGACAGCTCATGGTAGAGAGTTCTGACAAAACATGATCCACTGGAGAAAGGAATGGCAAACCACTTCAGTATTCTTGCCTTGAAACCCCATGAACAGTATGAAAAGGCAAAAAGATAGGACACTGAAAGATGAACTCCCCAGATAAGTAGGTGCCCAAAAATCCTGGAGATCAGCAGAGAAATAACTCCAGAAAAAATGAAGAGATGGAGCAAAGCAAAAACAACACCTGGTTATGGATGTGACTGGTGATGGAAGTAAACTCTGAGGCTATAAAGAGCAATACTGCATAGGAACCTGGAATATTAGGTCCATGAATCAAGGCAAATTGGAAGTGGTCAAACAGGAGATGGCAAGAGTGAACATTGACATTTTGGAATCAGCGAACTAAAATGGACTGAAATGGGTGAATTTAATTCAGGTGACCAATATATCTACTACTGTGGGCAAGAATCCCTTAGAAAAAATGGAACAATCATGGTCAACAAGAGAATCTGCAATGCAGTACTTGGATGCAATCTCAAAGATGACAGAATGATCTCTGTTCATTTCCAAGGCAAACCAATCAATATTACAGTAATCCAAGTTTGTGCCCCAACCAGTAATGCTGAAGAAGCTGAAGTTGAACGGTTCTATGAAAACCTACAAGACTTTCTAGAACTAACACCCGAAAAAGATACCCTTTTCATTATACAGGACTGAAATGCAAAAGTAGGAAGTCAAGAGATACCTGGACTAACAGGCAAATTTGGCCTTAGAGTACAAAACAAAGCAGGTCAAAGGCTAAAAAATTTTGCCAAGAGAATGCACTGGTCATAGCCAACACCTTCTTCCAACAACACAAGACTCTACACACACATCACCAGATGGTCAATACTGAAATCACATTGATTCTATTCTTTTCAGCTAAAGATGAAGAAGCTCTATTAGTTCAGTTCAGTCGCTCAGTCATGTCCGACTCTTTGCGAACCCATGAATCGCCACACGCCAGGCCTCCCTGTCAATCACCAACTCCCGGAGTTTACCCAAACTCATGTCCATTGAGTCGGTGATGCCATCCAACCATCTCATCCTCTGTCCTCCCCTCCTCCTCCTGCCCCCAATCCCTCCCAGCATCAGGGTCTCTTTTCCAAAGTGTCAACTCTTCGCATGAGGTGGCCAAAGTACTGGAGTTACAGCTTCAGCATCTGTCCTTCTAATGAACACCCAGGACTGATCTCCTTTAGAATGGATTGGTTGGATCTCCTTGCAGTCCAAGGGACTCTCAAGAGTCTTCTCCAACACCACAGTTCAAAAGCATCAATTCTTCAGTGCTCAGCTTTCTTCATAGTCCAACTCTCACATCCATACATGACCACTGGAAAAGCCATAGCCTTGACCAGACGGATGTTTGTTGGCAAAGTAATGTCTCTGCTTTTAAATATGCTGTCTAGGTTGGTCATAACTTTCCTTCCAAGGAGTAAGCACCTTTTAATTTCATGGCTGCAGTCACCATCTGCAGTGATTTTGGAGCCCAAAAAATTAAAGTCTGACACTGTTTCCACTGTCTCCCCATCTATTTCCCATGAAGTGATGGAACCAGATGTCATGATCTTAGTTTTCTGAATGTTAAGCTTTAAGCCAACTTTTCCCCTCTTCTCTTTCACTTTCACCAAGAGGCTTTTTAGTTCCTCTTCACTTTCTGCCATAAGGGTGGTATCATCTGTATATTTGAGGTTATTGATATTTCTCCCAGCAATCTTGATTCCAGCTTGTGCTTCTTCCAGCCAAGTGTCTCTCATTATATACTCTGCATATAACTTAAATAAGCAGGGTGACATTATGCAACCTTGATGTACTCCTTTTCCTATTTGGAACCAGTCTGTTGTTCCATGTCCAGTTCTAACTGTTGCTTCCTGACCTGCATACAGGTTTCTCAAGAGGCAGGTCAGGTGGTCTGGTATGCCCATCTCTTTCAGAATTTTCCACAGTTTATTGGGACCCACACAGTCAAAGGCTTTGGCATAGTCAATAAAGCAGAAATAGATGTTTTTCTGGAACTCTCTTGCTTTTTCAATGATCCAGCCAATGTTGGCAATTTGATCTCTGGCTCCTCTGCTTTTTCTAAAACCAGCTTGAACGTGTGGAAGTTCACGGTTCACGTATTGCTGA
Organism: Muntiacus reevesi; assembly: GCF_963930625.1. Classification (NCBI taxonomy): domain Eukaryota; kingdom Metazoa; phylum Chordata; class Mammalia; order Artiodactyla; family Cervidae; genus Muntiacus; species Muntiacus reevesi. Next base: position 19,377,670 of record NC_089265.1, on the reverse strand, counting down.
AGCCTGACTTGGAGAATTTTGAGCATTACTTTACTAGCATGTAAGATGAGTGCAATTGTGCGGTAGTTTGAGCATTCTTTGGGATTGCCTTTCTTAGGGACTGGAATGAAAATTGACCTTTTCCAGTCCCGTGGCCACTGCTGAGTTTTCCAAGTTTAGTGGCATATTGAGTGCAGCACTTCACAGCATCATCTTTCAGGATTTGAAATAGCTCAACTGGAATTCCATCACATCCACTAGCTTTGTTTGTAGTGATGCTTTCTAAGGCCCACTTGACTTCACATTCCAGGACGTCTGGGCTTCGGTGAGTGATCACACCATCATGATTATCTTTTTTGGGTCATGAATATCTTTTTTGTACAGTTCTTCTGTGTATTCTTGCCACCTCTTCTTAATATTTTCTGCTTTTGTTAGGTCCATACCATTTCTGTCCTTTGTCGATCCCATCTTTGCATGAAATGTTCCCTTGGTATCTCTGATTTTCTTGAAGTGAACTCTAGTCTTTCCCATTCTGTTTTTTTCCCCCTATTTCTTTGCATTGATCACTGAGGAAGGCTTTCTTATACCTCCTGGCTATTCTTTGGAACTGTGCATTCAAATGGGAATATCTTTCCTTTTCTCCTTTGCTTTTCACTTCTTTTCTTTTCACAGCTATTTGTAAGGCTTCCTCAGACAACCATTTTGCCTTTTTGCATTTCTTTTCCATGGGGATGGTCTTGATCCCTGTCTCCTGTACAATGTCATGAACCTCCGTCCATAGTTCATCAGGCTCTCTGTCTATCAGATCTAGTCCCTTGTGCTCGCTTTGGCAGCACATATACTAAAATTGGAATGATACATATCTAGTCCCTTAAATCTATTTCTCATTTCCACTGTATAGTCATAAGGGATTTGATTTAGGTCATACCTGAATGGTCTAGTAGTTTTGCCTACTTTCTTCAGTTTAAGTCTCCATTTGGCAACAAGGAGTTCATGATCTGAGCCACAGTCAGTTCCCAGTCTTGTTTTTGCTGACTGTATAGAGCTTCTCCATCTTTGGCTGCAAAGAATATAATCAATCTGATTTTGGTGTTGACCATCTGGTGATGTCCATGTGTAGAGTCTTCTCTTGTGTTGTTGGAAGAGGGTGTTTGCCATGACCAGTGTGTTCTCTTGGCAAAACTCTATTAGCCTTTGTCCTGCTTCATTCCATTCTCCAAGGCCAAATTTGCCTGTTACTCCAGGTGTTTCTTGACTTCCTACTTTTGCATTCCAGTCCCCTATAATGAAAAGGACATCTTTTTTTTGGGTGTTCGTTCTAAAAGGTCTTGTAGGTCTTCATAGAACCACTCAACTTCAGGTTCTTCAGCGTTACTGATTGGTGCCTAGGTTTGTATTACCGTGATATTGAATGGTTTGCCTTGGAAGTGAACAGAGATCATTCTGTCATTTTTGAGATTGCATCCAAGTACTGCATTTCAGACTCTTCTGTTGACCATGATGGCTACTCCATTTCTTCTAACGGATCCCTGCCCACAGTAGTAGATATAATGGTCACCTGAGTTAAATTCACCCATTCCAGTCCATTTTAGTTCACTGATCCCTAGAATGTCAACATTCACTCTTGGCATCTCCTGTTTGACCACTTCCAATTTGCCTTGATTCACGGACCTAACATTCCACGTTCCTATGCAATATCCCTCTTTAAAGCATCGGACCTTGCTTCTATCACCAGTCACATCCACAACTGGGTATTGTTTTTGCTTTGGCTCCATCTCTTCATTCTTTCTGGAGTTATTTCTCCACTGATCTCCAGTAGCATATTGGGCACCTACCGACCTGGGGAGTTCCTCTTTCAGTATCCTATCATTTTTGCCTTTTCAAACTGTTCATGGGGTTCTCAAGGCAAGAATACTGAAGTGGTTTGCCATTCCCTTCTCCAGTGGGCCACATTCTGTCAGACCTCTCCACCATGACCCAACCGTCCTGGGTGGCCCCACATGGCATGGCTTAGTTTCACTGAGTTAGACAAGACTGTGGTCCTGTGATCAGATTGGCTAGTTTTCTGTGATTATGCTTTTAGTGTGTCTGCCCTCTGATGCCCTCTCACAACACCTACCATCTTACTTAGGCTTCTCTTACCTTGATTGTGGGGTATCTCTTCACAGCTGCTTCAGCAAAGCGCAGCCACTGCTCCTTACCTTGGATGAGGGGTATCTTCTCACGGACGCCCCTCCTGACCTTAAATGTGGAGTAGCTCCTCTCGGCCCTCCTGCGCCCGCATAGCAGCTGCTCCTTGGAGGTGGGGTAGCTCCTCTCAGGTGCGCCCCTGACCTGAGGCCTGTGTTAGCACTTCTTGGCCACTGCCCCTGATCTTGGGCATGGGGTAGCTCCTCTCAGCTGCCGTCCCTGACCTCGGATGACTGGGAGCTGACTGTGGCTCAGATGATGAGCTCCTTATTGCCAAATTCAGACTGAAATTGAAGAAAGTAGGGAAAACCACTAGACCATTCAGGGATGACCTAAATCAAATCCCTTACAGTTATACAGTGGAAGTGACAAATAGATTCAAGGGATTAGATCTGATAGAATGTCTAAAGAACTATGGATGGAGGTTCGTGACATTGTACAGGAGGCAGAGATCAAGACCATCCCCAAGAAAAAGAAATGCAAAAAGGCAAAATGGTTGTCTGAGGAGGATTTACAAATAGCTGAGAAAAGGAAAGATATATCCATCTGAATGCAGAGTTCCAAAGAATAGCAAGGAGAGATAAGAAAGCCTTCCTCAGCGAACAAAGCAAAGAAATAGAGGAAAGCAGTAGAATGGGAAAGACTAGAGATTTCTTCAAGAAAATCAGAGATACCAAGGAAACATTTCATGCAAAGATGGGCTCAATAAAGGACAGAAATGGTACAAACTGAACAGAAGCAGAAGATATTAAGAAGAGGTGGCAAGAATACACAGAACTATACAAAAAAGATCTTCATGACCCAGATAATCATGATGGTGTGATCACTCACCTAGAACCAGACATCCTGGAATGTGAAGTCAAGTGGGTTTTAGGAAGCATCACTATGAACAAAGCTAGTGGAGGTGATGGAATTCCAGTTGAACTATCTCAGTTCCTAAAAGATGATGCTGTGAAAGTGCTGCATTCAATATGCCAGCAATCTGGAAAACTCAGCAGTGACCACAGGACTGGAAAAGGTCAGTGTTCACTCCACATATACACATATTTGTGTGTTGTGTGTATACACACAACACTGAACAACTATAGGCACATATATTGTGTCTATATTTACAATACACAAATATGGGTATATGTATATGTTCACACATACAACACTGAACAACACTGAATAACAGCAGGCACATATATTATGTGTGTTTATATCCAATACACAAATATGTGTATATGTGTATGTTCAGTTCAGTCACTCAACTGTGTCCCACTCTTTGTGACCCCATGGACTGCAGCACATCAGGCTTCCCTATGCTTCACCATCTCCCGGAGATGGTGAAGAAGAAAAAGCTCTCCTGGAGCTTTTTCAAACTCATGTGCATTGTGTCGGTGATGCCATACAACCATCACCATCTCATCCTCTGTCGTCCCCTTCTACTCTTGCCTTCAATCTTTCACAGAATCAGGGTCTTTTTTAACGAGTCGACTCTTCACATCAGGTGGCCAAAGTATTGGAGATTCAGCTTTAACCTCAGTCCTTCTAATGCATATTCAAGGTTGATTCCCTTTAGGATTGACTGGTTTGATCTCCTTGCAGTGTAGGAACTCTCAAGAGTCTTGTCCAACACCATAGCTCAAAAGCATCAATTCTTTGACTTTAGCCTTCTTTATTGTCCAGCTCTCACATCCATACGTGACTACTGGAAAAACCATAGCTTTGACTAGACGGACCTTTGTCCACCAAGTGATGTCTCTGCCTTTTAATATGCTGTGTAGGTTGGTCATAGCTTTTCTTCCAGGGAGCAAGCATCTTTTAACTTCATGGCTGTAGTCACCATCTGCAGTGATTTTGGAGCCCTAGAAAAGCCCAGATAAAGCCATGGCAGCTTTGATTATTCTTGTGGCTTTGATGGTTTATCATTATTATTTGTTTGGATTCTAGGGCCTGTTGAATACTAAATCAGCATGAGCACTAAAGTCTAGGTTCAAATTCACTGACAGAAAAAAAAATTAGAGAACTTAGCATCAGATAATACTCCCCTGTAACTGTATTAGTCATTTTTAGCTATTCTAAGGTGGACAATGTAAAAGCAGAGTAGATGAGAATTCAGCCTGCTCATAAAAGATGAAGGTAGAAATGTTATGAACCATAAATGATTTATCTTTACGTATCATCTTTCATGTAATTTTTTAAATAATTTCTTTTTAAAATATCAACAGGGAAGTTGAAACTTAGAAAATAGGTTGTAGGGAGATAAATTTTTTTTACTGATTTCCATTAGCCTCATATTTTCCTTTCCTATTTCTCACCACTCCCAATTACAGGAAATTCTGCACTTTGTTGTCTATTTTAACAATTGTATTGATGGTGCTTAATAGGGCTTTGGCTAGGTTGTGTATTTTATCACTTTACTCTTTAAGGTAGATGAGATCAATAAGAAATTTCTCTTGAGTAACTAAAAGATAGCTCAGTTTAAAAATATCCAATGATAGCTTGATTGTTGTCTGGCTATTTTTTTTTTTTAATCTTCAAACTCACTGATTTTGGAAAAAGGCAGTCTTACTGTTTGTCATCTGTTTGTCATTTTTAGCTTACTAGATAAGCATAAGAAGATAATTCTACCACCTAAAGAAGCAAAAAAAAAAAACCCTTATTCTTTGTGAATATCTTTCCTTTCAAGCTTTTGTCAAAATATGTATTTTCTAAAGCTTCAGGTCAGACTATATATTTCCTGTGCTGTTAGATGCTGATGAGACTAGTAGTAAAATAATCTTGTAGTTTCAAAATTGGGAATAAACTGTAGGTGTTTTGTAGTCTGTTTTATTCAGCCAACAATACATCATGGACATCTTTGAAAGCCATTATATATTCTTCTAAAACACCATTATTAATGGCCTCAATAGTAGCCCATTGCATGACTGTGCCATAATTCATTTAACCAGTACAGCTGGTACACTCCTGATGCAATAATATTGGGGCTATTGTAAGTGGAGTTACTTGAAATAATTTATTCATATCTGCATTTACTCTGTTTCTCCAACTTGATTTATTTGCAGCCCTGAGAAATAGAACACATTATGTTTTGCTCTGAGTGCATCAAGCATAAACTTATACTCAAGCCTGAAATAATGGATGGGCGTGTATGTCCCAGTATGCACACACGTGTGTGGTGAGGGTTGAGGAGACGTTGGGAGTAACTTGTGGCCATAAACAGAGCAGACAGACAAGAGCAAGAATATATTTCTGCTAATCCTTTCCAAGATTCTAATTGCTTCACAGTTTCAAGTTGTAATCTTGCAGTGAAAAATCAAAATTGCCTGGTTGTGGCTTTCTGTAATGAAGACTTTTTAGAAAGGAGAGAGACAAATATTAAAGGAACTCAGAGAGTAACTTCTTGTCAAGTTTTTATTTTATGGAGAAGGAAATTATATTCAGCTCCCAAATCATTTTGCTCTACTGAAGATTGGGAAGGGCGCCTGCTCTCCTCTATTTTAAATGCATAGATACAGTACTTGCTTACCTTCTGGAGGCTGTTAACAACCAGAAGCATAATCTCTATATAAACACAATGAATGCTATAGATTCCGTGCTTCTTTTCTTTGGCATTTTCATCACATTTTCTCTTTGGCATTGAAACAATATCACAAAGGAAAAGGAAAAAATGTGCAGGTTTCTTTCTTTTTTCATTTTAGGTTAGCAACGAAAAAAAACTTTGTTTGTTCTCAGGTACAGTGGCATCCAAGAGGGCACAACTTTTCTCCTCTAATCATCCTTTTCTTTCTCTAAATGTTCGAGGCTAACATTCCTTGCAAAGAGCCTCCACTTGCTCATCATCCTCTGAGCCCCGAGCAACAATCAGTGTGTACTCATGTGGCAAAGCCCTGGCCTTTCCTATCAATTCTCTAGACAAGAATGTTGTCAAGTCTCGTTTGTTCTTTTCTGAGCTGATGAACTTATTTCAGGAGACTGGTGGTTATATTTCACATCTGTCTGTGATGTGAGGGTGAGCCTTGAGGCTCTGTATCTTCTCTGGTTTTCAAAGAGCCTCTGCAGAGATGCTGTGAGTAGCCAGAGCACAGAGTACCTGCGTCCCACTCTCCGAGCGGTGCAGGGAGACCCTTTTGTTCCGGTAAACGGGGTGTCAGTATGCATGACAATTTCCTAACATCCCTGCCTTCCTTTATGAGAGGATAACCATGAGAGAGAGAGAAGGGTGCTTTAATTCACTTCGGGGAGTGTCATTGTCTAGATGGCTACTACTACCACTGGATACTGTGACCAACGGATAGAAAACTACCACACCGTCCCTTGGATAATGTGTTACAGGTTTTCCAGTTCATCATGGACTAAACAAATGTCGAAATTTCTCAAAATGCTGGCAAAACTGCAGACCCCAACGGGGATGGTTCAATTAGTTCAGTCAGTGAGCTCATTTACTAGAAACAATTTTAGGTAAATAAGATCCTAAATTCACTGGTCTCTGGCTTCCTGTAGTTTGGTAAAATGAGAAAGGCAAAATCCAGATAATGGATTGTAAAGTGTGAATGCTGTAAGGAACGAATCAACGGAGGAAGGGTACTCAAACCAATTTGGAGGTTAAAGAAAGGCATCACAAAAGATATGATTACCCCAACTTATTTTTGTTTCTGTGATTTTTCCTTCAGGTGTAAGAAGGTATTTTCTCATTTTGGTGTGGCTATATTTAATTTTCACATCTGAATATAGCATACATGACCAACAGAATCCTGTAACTGGACAACAGAAGTGATTGGTTGAGAGGAGGTTTGTGGTTTTTAGAGCACACACTTTTGTTTTAGGAATCCTCATTCTCTATTTTATTAGCCCCATAACCCTGGCAATTTAACTAAGCTCTCTCATCCTCATTTTCCTTGTCTATTAACAGAGAATAATGTCATCTTCTATACCTCTTCTACAGAGAGGAATGGGAGACAGCTGAATTTCCTAGCAGAGTATTTTCGTATCTCGAAATCCTGACACAGTTTTTCTTTTCTCCTACTTGTAAAGGGAAAAGTTACCCTTTGAATTTCAGGCAAGTGATATGTGCATAGCTCATGTCTTGCTTTTGAGTAGTACACTTCTTCATCTCCTATTGTTTTCATCATTACTTCTGTAACTGCCTATTTAAGAATCCTTTTATTCCTATTTCAGATTCCAGTCTGTTTTCTAGTCTCACATTCAAGAAATATAATGCTGACTACAGTCAATTTTTATAGGCAGTGTAACAGCAGTAATTATAGGAAGCAAATCAGGCAACCAGGAGCAGTAGTATAGCCAGCAATGATATTATGTATTCAGGTCAAAAATTCACTGTATGTGACAATTCTGATCGGATCCTAGATAAAGGAATTAAGACTTCAGGCGTCAGATTGGCAGAAAGTAACCATGTATCAGGAGTTACTAATACAATGGAGGATGAGAATAAAGTTCCAAAAAGAGGATGATGATGTTGGAGAGGCATAGTATTCTATGACAGACAGACATAGCTAGAATCCTATCTTTGCTGCAGACTCACTGTCTCTTTAGAGAAATATGTGTGTGTGGTTTTTGCTTAGTATTATGTGTCATTGGGAGTTGTATTTAGGATTAAAATGACACATAGGAAAACAGCGTGTGCTTATTTGCTGCTTGGACTTGTTCTCTCTCTGTATGGTGTCTGATGATGGTTCAATCACTGTCTAGCAAAGTAACCTTGGTCTAGTCACTGACTGCTCTGCCACTCAGTTTTCCCATCTGGGCCCTTTCCAGTTTGCATTTTATGTGAAGGTTCCTGACCTCACGTGTGGACTCAGGCATTTTTAACACCATCGACTACACAGTCATTAATCCTTTTTGGAATCCAGTGTGTGTATTTACACACATTAGATGCCTTCCAGGGCAGCCCTGATTCAAATAAAAACAAACAAAAACACAGTCAGTGCCAATCTTTCTCTTTATTGCAGTTTAATGCCACCTCCTGCCCTGTGTTTCTGATCTTGCTATTTGCAATTCTGAAGCAATGGTGACGAAAGATCACAGTTCGCTTTTAAATGCCTTTTCACTGTGTTGATAAGACGTATTCATTGACTTGCACTGTCCTTTCTGTGCACTTTAACAATTCATTAGAGAGATAATTATTTGGTGTTTATTCCAGTCTACCCATGTCACCTCATTTTCTCCTCACCTTTAACAGGGCTTGGGAGAGAAAAGACGGGATTGTGTATTATGATTTTCAGCATTTATTTAAACTTCATGAATGTTGTTAAAATAAATGAACTTTAAAAATCAAACGATTGTTCTTCCTTCCTCTCTTAAAAGTAAAAGAAGGAAGGGGATAGAGTAACAGAAAAAGAAACAGGAATTTTTTTGATATCTGAGAACTCTGGAAATTGATATGAGTTCATTATCCATTTAATTTCTTAATCTGCCATTTGAAATAAAATCACATTCTCCAGATCTGTTTCGTTCTGTTACATCTTCCCTTATATTCCTAATAAGCATAAGTAGAACTTTAAAAATAAAGGCACCAAAAATGTGACCTAAAACCCTAAGACTGTGGCTAAAGTATCTGGGGTCTTACATTAGACTTCAGGGGCTTCTGTACTGTCAATGTGCTTTGCCTTCCAGGTATGTCTCACTCCAAATACTTTGAAGCAGTTATCATTTTGTATGAGTACCGACAACTATGTGTGAGCTTAGCACCCACAGGTTGTCAGACAGGAAGCAAGTTAGAAACTTTAGCATTACCTGCAACTTCAAGGATTTAGTCTGTATTTCTTTAAAAGGTATTTTGTTTCTGTGATTTTTAAAAAATGAGTAACACTGCTTTAAATTGCAGACTATAACCAGGTATCATAAAGAGAACCTACAAACCTTAGAATTATGTTGATCTGTTTTTAAATTTTGGCTCTAGTGTTTTTTCCTGTTGCTTTGAGCATGTCACAAATTCTCAATGCCTCAGTTTCCTTTCCTGTAAAGAAGGATAAAAGATGTTTCTTCAATGGGTTACTTTACAAATTAAACCACAATAATGTACGTAAATCCCCTAGCACTTTGCCAGGCACACCATCCGGACTCTAAATTTGGTCAGCAGTACTATTATCTGGTAATTACTATTAATTTTAAGTAACTTGAACTTTTTGGGTTAAAAAAAAAAAGATACCCTACCAATACAAAGAAGTGACCATTATTAGTAACAGAATCTCTACATATGGAATCAACTGAAGCTTGGAGGAGCCTTAAGAAGGTTTAATTTTAAGAAGCTTACTCAAATTGATCTGTGAAGAAATCCGCATTTCTTAATCCCAAATGTCCTACTCTCTTAACAAATCCTGACCTCTGAATACATCAAACCTGGTTACATTAGTGGCCTTTAAAAATACATAATTTCTTACCACACTCAAGTGATAAAGTGAGTGCCTTTCCTTGCCATATCTCATATCCAATAACATTGGCAATGACTATCGATAGTAATCCTTCCAAGATCTGGAAAAGACTTAAAGAGTGAGGGAGTATTTTGATCCAAGTTTTCATGGAGGAAATTCAGGGGAAAAAATTAAGTGTATAGTCTGTTCATCACTGATCATTTTGGGTATTATTAAGAACTTGTTTGCAGATATTCTTGAGGGAGTAAAAACAAACAAAAGAAAGTGGTACCAGACTGAAAAAACTTGGCAAATAGAATCGTGTTTTACCTTTAGGGTAGTAGTTTAATGGCAATTATACCTTGTGCTTGGGATAATTTAGATTCCTTCCTCTCTGCCTCCCTCCCCACCATCTGTCTATCAGGAAATGTTAGTGTCTACATGTCAGACTTTATCTGAGGTTCTAAAGATATGCTGGTGATAAATATGGCAGAGTACTCGCCCTGAAGAAGATCATCCTCTCTGGGAGGAAGCAAACTGTACTATGTTGCACTGCTGGGTTAGCAGAAAGCATGCAGTGTTAAGGACATATAAGTGAAAAACCTAATTCATGTGTATGGTATATCTCTGCATTTTGCCATCTGGCTTTACAGTACCTCTTACTGAAAAGACAGTGCATGTTTCTTTCCCTCGTAGATTTGAGTTTGGCCTTGTGATTTGCTTTGAGTAACAGAATGAGACTTGTGACTTATTTTTGATAAGAGAATACGCTAGAAGTACCAGAATGCCAGTTTCAGCCTTAAGGAGACCAGAACGTTTCTACCTGCTCCTGTGCACCTCTGCCATTCCAAGAGTAATACATGCCTGAGTTAGGCCTGCTGGTTCCAGGAGGAGGATGAAAGATGTGTGAGCAAGTTTAGCTAAAACCAGCAGAGCTACTCAGCTGAGCCTAGCTCTTTGACCCACAGATGAATGAGCAAAAGAAATACACATTGTCCTGTGCTACTAAGATTTTATAGCTGGTTGTTATTTAGCTTTATTATGAGAAATTAGTGGGTTAAGGGGATAGTGTAAGGTCAGAAAGATACTGTGGGGAGGTGGGGGAAGACCCGGAGCGGAAGTCTGAAAATCAGTTACATTCATACCAAGAGAGCTTGATGAGCCAATATCTTTGTTGGCCTTTGACCAGATAGTACCTATAATACTATTTAACTGAGTTATACAAACACTGTCAGGTGATAGAACCCCTTTCCAGATTACTAATTTTTTTGTTTGTTTTTATAATGACCTAAACCATATGTGTACAAAGTAAACAGTAATCCAGGAGGAGAAACACCTAATCTAAAAAGCTCTTTTCAGTAAAGGTCTGAGAGGACTTCAGGAGAGGACTGTGTCAGGCAAAGGATGAATTCATAGGAGAAAAGTTGTAGTTCATCTGTAATACTGATTTCCCATGAGCTTGTAGATTTTCAATAGACCTTACAGTGTTTCCCACTGATGGTATGAACATCTGGATATTGCTATATCTCTACTGTGTTACCTCTTCTACCTACTGCCTATTGATGTAGGGCAAGAGGCCCCATGAATGGGCAATAATATAATTTATTCTAATTCAGTGTAAGAATTTTTATAATTGCCTTGAGTTGCAAACTATTGTGGCAAGTTTCTATTTGCTTGGCTCTTTTCTTACACCAAGAAGACTATGGCACAACCAAAAATATTAGGGGAAGTAGGGTTGTCAAAACCCTATACTTTGGACTCTCATTCCATTTTCTTTCTTGCTTTTAATTTGGCTGCACTGCATGGCTTGAGGGATCCTATTTCCCCAGCTGGGGATCGAACCTGTGCCCCCTGAAATGGAAATGCAGAGTCTTAAGCACTGGGCTTTCAGGGAATTCCCTCTCATTCCATTTTCTAATTGTTCAAAATAAATTTCAAGTGTCAACTTTATGTAAAGACTTTGAAAATGCTTTTGCATTCAAAAACAATCTTGCTTTTGTATGAAATTCCCTCTCATTTTACCCATGCCTGCTTTATAACCCTTCTTACCATCTATGTCATATCATGCTTTTCCTCAGCTTACTGACTGTTGACCCTAGATAGTACAATCCAGATGGCGCACTGGGAAAGAATTCACCTGCCAATGCAGAAGACCCAAGAGACATGGGTTCGATCCCTGGGTCAGGAAGATCCCCTGGAGTAGGAAAAGGCAACCCGCTCCATTATTTTTGCCAGGAAGATTCCATGGGCAGAGAAGCCTTGGATGGCTACAGTCCAGGGGGTCGCAAAGAGTAGGACATGACTGTGTGCACACACACAGAGAACAGAGACCATGCCTTACTTCTCAAACCTTCGGTGGACCCATATGCCACAAAACCAAACTTAAGCAGGAAATAAAATTAAGTTAGAAGCATTGTTTTCCACCATTTGTGGAACACTTTTTCTAGGGAGAGTGAGATAACTAAATCAAAGTGTAATTTCAGTTCTGATTCAATTTGGGCTTCCTCCCTGCTTATAGACTCAGTTCAAATTCATTCTGTATACTGTTTCCTCAAAAAAAATTGGACTTGATTTAACACATTCTAAAGTAAGAGAGGCAAAAACTGCAATTTCTTATCATAGAGGAAAACACAAACCAGTGAAGACTTGATAATTCGCCCTGCGCAGAGAAGATGCCTGTTATGGAAACCAAAACAAAGTGTGAAAAATCTAACATTTAATTTCTTCAAGGAAGGCTATACTTGCTTTTGCTGGCAAAATTATCCAGACATGAGGAGTTGTGACATGTTGCATCAAAATGTATATTAACGCCCTTTTATATCCACACACAAAGGCATTTCAATGAAGTCATTCATTCAACGGGAAGATTCCTGGCAAAAGTCATATTTCTATTATTTTTGCATTAAAAATTAGAAAAATTTGGCTTAAACATTTTTTTCAATGTATTTTGAGACTCTCAGCAACATAATTCTACTGTAAAATCTGAATCAATGCTTCTTAAAATTTCAGGAACATAAGCTTAAGTGGAATGCTTATTAAAAATGCAAGTTTCTAGATCACACTTGAGATATTCTACATCTGCCCAGGAAATGAGCGTTTTTAACAACCACTGCAGGTGATCCTGCTATAGGTTGTGCATGAACCACTCTTGGAGACAGACTAAATTCCCTATAATACACGCATGTAAATTTAAGACCACTGGATCTACTAAAAAAAAAAAAAATCACCCTTTATTAAATACCTTGTCATTTCTTAGTTATAGCAGTGGCTGTTAAAAGTGACCTCCTGAAAATGGGACAGAAGTGTGAGCTTCCAAAAATCTCTTTAATTTCATTAGTTGTGTGCTGGGCTAAGTCACTTCAGTCATGTAGACTCTTTGCAACCCTACTGACTATAACCCTCCAGGCTCCTCTGTCCATGGGATTCTCCAGGCAAGAAAACTAGAGTGAGTTGCCATGCCCTTCTCCAGGGGATCTTCCTGACCCAGGGACTGAACTCGCTTCTCTTACAGTCTCCTGCATCGACAGGTGGCTTCTTTACCACTAGCGCCACCTGGGAGGCCTAGTTCCATTGGAGATGTATCTGAAGGGGCAGGCAGGTTCCCATCACCATCTTCCCACCAACCATTTAATGTAGCTTTGATGGGATCAGTTTCAAGTTATATAGAAAGATGTTCTTAGTCAAGACTAGTTTGGAAAAGATGTAATATAATAACATGGTCACCAATTTATTTTTTTCAAAATTACAAATTAATTCAAAATTACTACAAATAGAAACCACTCCTGTACCTCACTTAAAAACTCTGATCCATTCCAATTGGTCAGTTTTCTTCATTACCCCTTCTCTTTAAAAACTAAAGCCTGGCAGAACATATGGACATTTAACTTCCTGCCTTCATTTATACACACACACACATTTTTTTTTTTTACTACAGTGTATCAAAAATCTATTACCATAGTGCCATCAGTTCTTATTTCTTGATGTCATCATTAAGTTCTTTGCTATATTTGTGTGTGTGTGAGAGAGAGAGAATAATAAGTTGGCTTCAAGGCTAACACTGAGAACATGAGATCCTAGATTAACTTATTTTCTAAAAGTTAATGTATACAAACAAAATCAATAACTGTTTGCCATAGAAGTAGGGAGGAAAAAGTCTTTCCTTAAAACCTAAATTGAAGACTGTCGTGAAGTGAAGCAACGATGAAAGAAATATTTATTGAGCACTTAGTGACATGTGCTGTGGCAAACAGAAATAACTTCAAGTCCAATGCCTCCTTGTATTTAGAAGTTAGATGGGAGACCATTTGAGACTATGTACCCATATACCATGCCTGGTACTTTTTTGGCCCATCCATTTAATCCTCATAATCATATATATGATGATTTCATGTATGTAACAAAAGTAACATACATTTAAGCGTATTTCCTGATCTGGTATATATCTTGGCAGTTCAATAATTGTGTGGAGATGTCAGACGTAGGAGTCATTCTACTTTGATTTGAATTTTGGTTTCACTGATTATTAGCTTCATGCCTAATGGACAAAGCTAATTTCTCGAAGTCTCTGTTTCTTTACTAGCAAAATGGAGATATGAATGGTCTGTATTTCAGAGAGCAGTTATGAAAGTCAATGAGATAGTTTGAGAAAAACACACAACCAGGTGCTCTGCAAAAAGAAAACACCCCACGAATGTCATCACCGTTATTTTGTGACTGTATAGTAACCTACTTTGGTATAATTTATATACGTGAATTATTAATAGTAGTTTTCTCTGGGAAGAGGAATGTAACGAGTGGAAGACGATGAGGAATGTGAGGAGCCCTATTACTCATTAGACTTCAGTATCTTTGTTCAGTAACATGAGTATGCTTTGCTTTTGCAATTTAAACAATCACTTTTTAAAAATCAAAATAAAACATTTTCAAATTCAATATTATTATGGTTATAAATGTTTTAAAAATCTAATAAATCATGTTTAATAATATTTGCATTAAAAAATACACCAATGCTTTGTGGATTAAGGTTTCTAAATTCTCATTAGTGAACTTAATGTTGAATTTTATCTTTTGGTATGTTGTTTCCCTCAGGATATAAGTTTGGGGAGACATAGGTATTTGTTGTTTTCTGTATTTCTATATATAGTAAGTACTTTGGAAAAACATATGGATCAATATTGGTTCACGAGTTCCAAGGATTTATCTTTCAACATGATAGAAAGCATAGGGGGGATGAAGTAGCAACTTAGACTATAAAGACAGTAAGTTAATCACTACTGAATGAATATTGGTACTGCTAATATATTCCAAGCACTTGGCTAAGTACACTATATGGCATGCAAAAGAGAAACATTCAGTTCAGTCACTCAGTCATGTCCCACTCTTTGTGACCCCAAGGACTGCAGCACGCCAGGCTTCCCTGTCCATCACCAAATCCCAGAGCTTGCTCAAGCTCACATCCATCGCGTCGGTGATGTAATCCAACCATCTCATCCTCTGTCATCCCCTTCCGCTCCTGCCTTCATTCTTTCCCAGAATCAGGGTCTTTTCCAATGAGTCAGTTCTTCGCACCAAGTGGCCCAAGTATTAGAGTTTCAGTTTCAGCAACAATCCTTCCAATGAATATTCAGGACTGATTTCCTTTAAGATGGACTGGTTGGATCTCCTTACAGCCCAAGGGACTCTCAAGAGTCTTTCCAACACCATAGTTCAAAAGCATCAATTCAGCACTCAGCTTTCTTTATAGTCCAACTCTCACATCCATACATGACTACTGGAAAAACCACAGCTTTGATTAGATGGCCTTTTGTTGGCAAAGTAATGTCTCTGCTTATAAATATGCTGTCTAGGTTGGTGGTAGCTTTTCTTCCAAGGAGCAAGCGTCTTTTAATTTCATGGCTGCAGTCACCATCTGCAGTGATTTTGGAGCCCAGGAAAATAAAGTCTGTCACTGTCTCTACTGTTTCCCCATCTATTTGTCATGAAGTGATGGAAACTGGATGCCATGATCTTAGTTTTCTGAATGTTGAGTGTGAAGCCAACTTTTTCACTCTCCTCTTTCACTTTCATCAAGAGGCTCTTTAGTTCTTCTTTGCTGTCTGCCATAAGGGTTGCGTCATCTGCATATCTGAGGTTATTGATATTTCTCCCAGCAATCTTGATTCCAGTTTGTGCTTCATCCAGTCTGGTATTTTGCAGGATATACTCTAGATATAAGTTAAATAATCAGGGTGACAATATACAACCTTGACATACTCCTTTCCAGATTTGGAGCCAGTTTGTTGTTCCATGTCCAGTTCTAAATGTTGCTTCTTGACCTGCATATTTTTTTTCTCAGGTCAGGTGGTCTGGTATTCCCATCTCTTGAAGAATTTTCCACAATTTGTTGTGATCCAAACAGTCAAAGGCTTTGACATAGTCAATAAAGCAGAAGTAAATGTTTTTCTGTAACCCTCTTGCTTTTCTATGAGCGAGACTATATTAATAAACATGGGAATGTATCAGTAACATTTCAATGATACAATATAATGTTTAAACAGTGCATAGTTGCTGTATGGTTGGGAAAAAAGGGAGCAGTATGGGCATTCAGAGGAGAGAGATTTCAGGGGAGGCAGGTGAAGACTCTTTAGTTGGATTTGAAGTATGGAAAGGAGATGAATAAATACAGAGTAATAGGGAACATCTTCTATAAAAAGAGAATAATGAGTACCCAGATACTCATACAAAGAGCACATGAAATGTGTCTGCTATTTGTTTCCTTTGTATTCTTTCTCCACTCTCTACATCATAGTCAACTAGTATTTCTCCAAAACCCTCATTCCTAGGTCCCACTGCCAACCTACTGAATTTGACTTTCTGGAACTTGTACTTAACTTTAAAATTTGATCCTTCCATAATCATGTGAACACTTAAGTCTGAGAATTTTCAATCCCCTAAATTTTTTTCTTTATCAATAGTAAGGTCAATACACTAGTATCTGAGTATCCGAAATTAAGTATTTTTGAGATGAGCATACATTGCTGAAAAAACTACCCTCTCATGGATGCCATTTCTCAATGAATAATAGGACATTATTTAAAATTTATTCATTCTTTTTTCCCCACTATCTCTCAATATTGTCACATTTCTTTGGAGAAGAGTTCTATAGTTTCTGTCCAGAGGCCAAATGTCATCATGACAGCACTCTGTACATACAGAGGACAGTATTGTGGCCAGGGCTCTTCCAGTTGTTCTGCAGGTAATCTCATTACTGATTATACTAATTTCAGCTCTAGAGTTCATGGCTGTTCTACAAATCTGCCAACTACAAGGCTGGCACCTCTCCAGGGCATTGATGGAAATGGTGTATTTCACCTTCCATGTCTTCTCATATGCACATTCTGAACTTCTGCTTTCTATATTACAGAATATCTTTAAAAATGATCCTATCTGAAAATTATCCTCTAGAAGTTTGTCAAATTTCTTACCTGTTTATAGTCCTCAGTACCCTTGGTATTATCATTATACATCTTGTAAGTATACATCTCAGCTCTAATTTCAGTGGGATTTTGGCTGAGAGGATAGACAAATGCAAGCACTCAATTAATTCTGAACCTGAAGATCAGATGTTCTTTTGAAAAATTCTAACTTTTACTAATTTGATGCCAAATGGAATTACATTGTTGATTAAATTCATATGGCTTTGATTAATAGAAAGGCTGAGCATTTTTTATTAATTTACTCTTCCCATGTATATAGGAAGACTTTAGGGGAGACAGACTAGCTCTGTGGCTGACTCAGGCAAAGCAGCTGTTCACAGCTACACAAAAATATGTGCTGCCAAGCTCAGGTTTCACAGAGCCTTCCTTTAAGGATTTCCATTCAGAGAAAAATCTTCCTATATAAATTTCCTTCTAAAAAACAGCTTCTTTTCCAAGTTAATATAATGTTTCCCTCTTCCTTCCCTAAAATGTTACAGACAATATCTTTCCTTTATAGGGAACCCAAAGGAAGTCTCTGACCAGTCTAACACTGATGGGTCATCATAAATTCTGAACTAGTTGAACCCGAGTCAATACATTTTCAATAAATAGCCCCAAAGAAGTATTATTTTCTTATGTATTAAATTTGGTTTTGTTATGCACATGCTGAAAGCAGACCTCCCGAAAGAAAGTAAATGGCAACTACATCCTTACAAGGTACAAGGACAAAAGACTTGATGTTATCCTTAAATCTTCTCTTTCCCCAACACCTCTCCATCCATCAGTAACTTTTACTATCCCAAACAGATCCACTAACCCACCCTTATCTCTCCATTGGCTTTACCTTCTTCTGAGCTCCCATCGTCATTTATCCACACTAGAGCAACTGTCTCTAAACCAGCCTTCTTCCACACAATTCACCAAAGAGAAGTCAGAGTGAAACTTTAAAAATGTTAAGTCAAGTCATGTCACCTCTCTTCTAACCCTCTGCCATGCTCCCCACTTCATTCAGAATGCAATGACATAGAAGAGAAATAGAATCCCGTACCCCCATCCTCTGTGTTCTCACACTCTCTCTCCCCTTCTTCCCCTTCTCATTCTCCTTTAACCACTCATTACTATCTCCTGAATATGCCAGGCATGTTCCTATTATAGGGATTTTGCACTGACTGTTTCCTCTACCTCCCTCACCATCTTCACGGCTGTGTCCAATAATAACACGCCCAAGATAGCCCTGATCCCTCTTTGGAATAGAACTCTCCAAGCCCCACTCCCAGCATGTCCCATCCCTAACTCTTTTCTAGTCCTTACCTCTTATTGACACTTTATCATCTACAATGAGGACAGGGATTTTAGATTATTTTGTTCCCAAATGTGTTCCTGTTGCCTGGAATAGAGTCTGGCAGATAAATATTCTGTGAATCCCTGTATAAATCTAGAAACAGACCCTTCCATGTATATCCTATAACCCCAAATACCTTTGCTAGATAGATGCATATTAAGTTTTTTCATTCCATGCCAGCAAAACAGATGTACTATTACTTGAGGGACCTCAGCAGAACTTCTTCAGCTCAGCAAATCAAAATATTTATCTGATTAATGTAGATCTGTAACACTGAAATGCCTTCAGTTGAAAAATGCTAAGAAATAGTGGGTGGAATTTCAGATATTTTTTACCAGAATTATAAAATTCCATGTAATAACATTTTTTAGTAAATGCAAATACTGAATTAACTTTATAATCACAAAGCCTAGAACGAATGGTTTCTTTAAACCTGTATGTAGTATTACTTAGTGCATATAGTAATACAGGAAAAGCAAGATTATTGTTAATCAAAAAGGAGAAATAATTTTATTTTAATCTTTCTACTCAAATTATTTTGTTGAAGCAAAATGCTAGTGTACAAAATACAAAGAAATTGGGAGTATATGTTTAACATTTGGATAGACAGTTTCTTAAAGCTAGAATTACATTCGGTGATTGCATGCCCTCAATTTGTATTCAAGTACTAAATGGCAATTAAGCACTTGGATTTCAAGGTTCAATTTGTAGGTATTTGTTCAAATACCTCTGTCTGTGCTCCCTTCCTATTTCTATAAATTCTCTTTTCTACCAGTTCATCAAAAACTTTTTCAATTAATAAATATAATCAGTCTCCTAAAATAACAAACCATCTCTTCACAGAACATGTGAATGACAATGATGACTTGATATATATAAACTTATAAACTTGATAAAGTCACATGTCAGAATAGATTATTGCTTTCTGACGGTTTTCAGTTCTCTCTCTTTCTTTCTCCATATTTATATTGCCAAAATAACTCTACCTGACCAGGTCATACATTTAACTAAAATCTAATAAATATTATTCAGTTCTTTACTTGAAGGAATACCGTCTAGTCTGAGAAAAGATTATTACAGGGTAAGGCAGAATAAATGGTTATGTACATTTAAAGATATCTTTGCTACAATGTAATATTTACCAGATTTAAGTGAAAACTTTTAGGTACTAGCCTTCAAAAACTGTTTAGAGCATGCAGCTGTTAGAAAATGATTAGGCTCTACCAAAAAATATTCTTATGACATGCAGTCTCAGGATGTCACAATGAGTGTGGCTGAGAAAACACATCTTTGTCCTGTATGAAAAAGTCTTTCATGACCATAATATAGTCTGGGAGTCATGTTCACAAGATACTGTAAAGATTAGCTTTTTATTCCATAGTCCATTGAAAACTTCTATTTTCAGCTTTATAATCTTGCCAGAGGAAAATGAACCTGGCTGAATTGAGGGATTGGTTGTGCCATTCACACACCATGGATTTGCATTCAGAACTTAGGAAGAGAGAGGAAAAAGGAAAGGGAGTATGGTTCCCTTTGCTGGAGCTGGAAGGCATCTTTATCTGCAGGCAACCATTTACCTCTAGATGAAGGATTGTGGTGCCTTCACTAGAGGTAAAGAAATGCTAGCAGAGTGTGAAGTTTTATTTTTATTTCATTTCTGTGTCTGTCATATGTCATATGTTCAGTTATATATGGTATTTTGCTTTCTTTCTTTTCAACTTTTTTATCTCTAGTCTGTCTCTTAACTTTTCTAAGCTTACTCTCATCACCTGCACAATCACCTTCTCTAACTAATTTTTGTGTTTCCCATCTTCTCCTAGTCTTAACTCTCTACGTTCTTTCTCCAGCTCTCTGTTCAGCACTTCATTTTCTATTGTCCACTACAATGGGTTAAGACAATCTCTGCTGTCTCCCTCTCCTATTTCTCACATCCAGTTATTTGCTACGCCTAGTATAATGTACCTGAAATACCTCCCATCTCTGTTCTCTCTCCTCGATTTCCTCTTGGCTGTTCTCATTTATACTTTCAATACCACTTCCTGAGAATGATGCAACAGCCTCCCAGATGGCCTTTGTGTCTCTTATTGTCATTGTCCAAAGCAAAACAAACTGAAATCAACAGAAAAAAAAGTGTTACTTTGTTACTGAATACCTACTGAACTCGGCAGCCTTCAGCTTGAAGTCAGCTTTCATTCAGCCCCTTTACAACAGTAGAACAACTTATCTTTCAGCTTTCCAATTCTTTTTCTCTAAAGTTAAACTTCTCCCTGGTCCCCATAAATTAGTACATTGGAATTTACAAACCATGATATTTGGTCTTCCCCTTTTTTTCTGACTCAAAATTATATATAGTCTCCCTTATAAGACCTAGCTCAAGTAATAAATTTTCATGATCAGCCATGAATATGAACTCTTCCTTCTTCAATCTCTCATGATATATCTATGGTGCCTCTCTGAAGGTATATGTAAAGGTTTTGCTTTTTTTAAAAAAAGTATCTCTTTCATCTCCTGTCCCAACCTCCTATTAGAATAAACAGTTTGAAGTCAGGCATTGTGCCCTACTGATTGTTATTTGTACCTTAAAATGTTAGTGCTGTGCCTTGCAATAGGAGAGAACTCAATACATTATTATTTGAATTAATTTCCCTGACTCAGTCCTCTATCCATGACATTGAGTTCACAGCACTTAATGCTTCTGTTTCCAAAAAATCACCTAATGGTTGCCTTCCTTTAAACACTGGGAGTGTTACAAACCAAGGTGATGGCACAGTTTTGATCTCTTTCCAGACTACTGAACTTTTCTCAATTTATGCAAACCTAAAGAACTGTCACCAATAGCATACATTCACAAAATTGCTGCTAGGACAGTTTTAAGCCAAAACAGGACACTAAGTTCCACAGTAGATGAGATCCATCCTGCTAAGCCCAGGAAAGTCCTAGAAGATAAGGAGAATAAGTATGAATTTAATGACATTTGTTGGCACATGGGAGTGCTATGAGTTTTACTTCAGTTCAGTTCAGTTGCTAAGTCGTGTCTGACTCTTTGCAACTCCATGAACTAGAGCACGCCAGGTCTCCCTGTCCATCACCAACTCCCGCAGTCCAACCAAACCCATGTCCATTGAGCTGGTGATGCCATCCAACCATCTCATCCTCTGTCCTCCCCTTCGCCTCCTGCCCTCAATCTTTCCTAGCATCAGGGTCTTTTCAAATGAGTCAGCTCTTCACATCAGGTGGCCAAAGTACTGGAGTTTCAGCTTCAACATCAGTCCTTCCAATGAACACCCAGGACTGATTTCCTTTAGGATGGGCTGGTTGATCTCCTTGCAGTCCAAGGGACTCTCAAGAGTCTTCTCCAACAACACAGTTCAAAAGCATCAATTCTTCAGTGCTCAGCTTTCTTCACAGTCCAACTCTCACATCCATACATGACCACTGGAAAAACCAGAGCCTTCACTAGATGGACCTTTGTTGACAAATGTCTCTGCTTTTTAATATGCTGTCTAGGTTGTCATAACTTTCCTTCCAAGGAGTAAGCATCTTTTAATTTCATGGCTGCAATCACCACCTGCAGTGATTTTGGAGCTCAGGAAAATAAAGTCTCTCACTGTTTCCACTGTTTCCCCATCTATTTGCCATGAAGTGATGGGATCAGATGTCATGATCTTAGTTTTCTGAATGTTGAGCTTTAAGCCAACTTTTTCACTCTCCTTTTTCACTTTCATCAAGAGGCTCTTTAGTTCTTCTTCACTTTCTGCCATAAGGGTGGTGTCATCTGCACATCTGAGGTTATTGATATTTCTCCTGGCAATCTTGATTCCAGCTTGTGCTTCTTCCAGCTAAGCGTTTCTCATGATATACTCTGCATATAAGTTAAATAAGCAGGGTGACAATATACAGCCTTGATGTACTCCTCTTCCTATTTGGAAACAGTCTGTTGTTCCATGTCCAGTCTAACTGTTGCTTCCTGACCTACATACAGGTTTCTCAAGAGGCAGGTCAGGTGGTCTGGTCTGCCCATCTCTTTCAGAATTTTCCACCGTTTATTGTGATTCACACAGTAAAAGGCTTTGGCATAGTCAATAAAGCAGAAATAGATGTTTTTCTGGAACTCTCTTGTTTTTTCAATGATCCAGCGGACTGTGGCAATTTGATCTCTGGCTCCTCTGCCTTTTCTAAAACCAGCTTGAACATCTGGAAATTCACAGTTCACATATTGCTGAGGCCTGGCTTGGAGAATTTTGAGTATCATTTTACTAGCGTGTGAGATGAGCGAAATTGTGCGGTAGTTTGAGCATTCTCTGGCATTGCCTTTCTTTGGGATTGGGATGAAAACTGCTCTTTTCCAGTCCTGTGGCCACTGCTGAGTTTTCCAAATGTGCTGGCATATTGAGTGCAGCACTTTCACAGCATCATCTTTCAGGATTGAAATAGTTCAACTGCAATTCCATCACCTCCACTTGCTTTGTTCATAGTGATGCTTTCTAAGGCCCACTTGACTTCACATTCCAGGATGTCTAGCTCTAGGTGAGGGATCACACCATCATGATTATCTGGGTTGTGAAGATCTTTTTCGTACAGACCTTCTGTGTATTCTTGCCACCTCTTCTTAACATCTTCTACTTCTGTTAGGACCCTACCATTTCTGTCCTTTACTGAGCCCATCGTTGCATGAAATGTTCCCTTAGTATCTCTAATTTTCTTAAAGAGATCTCTAGTCTTTCCCATTCCCTTGTTTTCCTCTATTTCTTTGCACTGATCACTGAGGAAGGCTTTCTCATCTCTCCTTGCTTGAATTTTGGTAGTAAATGTCAAAAAATTAAGCATTCATGTATTCTTTGGGGGTACAATTTTCTTTGGTTATTGCTGTTATTCCTCAGAATAATCTGTGAAGCATTGTCTAATTTTTTAAAATTCTCTTGATATAACTGTATAGCCACTAATATTTGACCTTTATTTCACACCACAGTCATCAGTGTAGATCATGTGTATCTACATGCCAATAAATGTATGAAAAATGGCACAAAAAATTAAAGGGAATTATGGCATGGGCACTACAGTAAAACTGAAACGTTACAAATTGGACTAGCAATAAGTGAATAAAAAGCTAAGAATATTTCATTTAAAAAAGAAAAGGAAACAAAGGATGATTTATTTTTCATGTTTGACTAATTAGTTGTCAATCTTATGCCTCATTATACTTAAATCTGATGTCAGACCTGTGTCAACAAGACATTGATTGGCAAGGCAGTTTTTTACACATGAATGTGATGTTTTACTCATGTTAACTAGGTATTTGATTGACATAAAAAATCAATATATCTATATATTTCCATGTAAATTGATAATATCAAAAAGCAGTGAAAGATGGTCAGCAATCATTTGATTATACTTTAATGTCTTTTTTGTTAATACATAATAGTCATGAAATTAATTTTACTTTAGGATTCATTTTAGAGCACCTTCTAAGTATCATACATGAGAATTGTACTTAGCTGTTGAAGTATTTATGCTACCAGACTTGATCCCAATTTTTAGATATACTATAGAATCTCACTGAAATATAACTTACTACCATGTGGATTCAGAAATAGTAACAATATTGTTCTGAGTATAGTGGTCAATAAAATGTGAATCAAAATTAGACTAAGACATTCCATAATGCTCAAGGTTACGAGCTTATTTCTTTATGATTATAATTATCCTAAATTGTCTTTCAAATGCTAATCACTAAGTAAATCATATAAATTATGCTTTTTCTTAGTAAAAATCTGAGTCTTAAACTTGGGTACTTCCAAATTACTTTCTAAAGCAGCAAGGGATGTTCCAAAGCATGCCAGTAAATATTACACCAAACAGTGTGTGCCCTGGCTAATAATGTTGACTTCAGCAGAACTGAACCTGTTTCTTTAGGGCTGGACTTCTCAGAGCCTTTGAAATACTACTAAGGGCTGTGAATATCTATGCAGGAAATATCATGTTCCCCAAACTTCTTTGAACCAAACTCTTTTCCTAGGCACCACCAAGTGACAGCAGACAAGACTGCCCAGCATCCTTCAGGAAATACTATTCTGAGTATTTGTCTTTATTATGATGAGTGTATTGTTTAGGTGCTAAGCCATGTCTGACCGTTCTGTGACCCCACGGACTTTAGCTCACCAGGCATCTTTATTCATGGGATTTCCCAGGCAAGAACACTGGAGTGGGTTGCCATTTCCTTTCTCTAGGGGATCTTCCCAACCCAGAAATCGAACCCGCATCTCCTGCACTGGCAGGTGGATTCTTTACTGTCACGGAAGGCCAATGAATATATTCAGTTCAGTTCAGTCGCTCAGTCGTGTCCAACTCTTTGTGACACCCTCAATCGCAGCACACCAGGCCTCCCTGTCCATTACCAACTCCCAGTGTCTACCCAAACTCATGTCCATCGAGTTGGTGATGCCATCCAACCATCTCATCCTCTGTCATCCCCTTCCGCTCCTGCTCCCAATCCCTCCCAGCATCAGGGTCTTTTCCAATGAGTCAGCTCTTCGCATAAGGTGGCCAAAGTACTGGAGTTTCAGCTTCAGCATCAGTCCTACCAATGAACACCCAGGACTGATCTCCTTTAGGATGGACTGGTTGGATCTCCTTGCAGTCCAATGTTGGTCCTTTAATGGACCGAAACCTGGTGGTCCGGAGTCAATGATAAGAAATTAGGACAGAGAAAGAGGCTGATAGCACTTGTTGGTCCTTTAATGGATCGGAACCTGGTGGTCCGGAGAGTAAGAGAAAGAGGCTGATATCCCCTGGTTTACGCGGAAAGCCAAGAGAGTCCTGTTCTTAGGGCTCGAGCTGCTGCATGTAGGCAACAGGCGCCCTCTCCAATGGGTGAAGGCACAGTGCACCTTCTCGAGAGGGTCTTAGAAGCCCGGACAAGAAAGTGAGCTCAGCCGGCCTCCGCGCTCCAAGGAATTAGCCAGAAATAGAGAGAGAAAGAAAGAATAGAAAGACAGACATGGGGACCAAAGCTCTGATGGAGCAAAGGTGTTTTAATCAACAGGGTGTGTGCATATATACTGTCTTACAAGGTCGTTATTCTCAGCAAAGATAAAGATTAAAATTCCAGACTTACAAAACATAAGAGGATCCCTATCAAAGAGAGAGTTGCAAACAATCACCTTTTACCATATGGGTCATAAAAAGGAAGAGGGTACTTATCACCATAATGAGAAATGCCTGGATTCCTCAGCCCCGGGAAAGGCGTGCCTCTCCTCTTAATTCCTGAATATTCAGGAATTAACAAGGGCCAGAGGGTTCCTGACAGATCCAAAACAGCACACAGGAAGCTCTTGTTAAATGCTTCCTGAGAGGCCAAGGGACTCTCAAGAGTCTTCTGCAACATCACAGTTCAAAAGCATCAATTCTTCGGCGCTCAGCTTTCTTCACAGTCCAACTCTCACATCCATACATGACCACTGAAAAAACCACAGCCTTGACTAGACGAACCTTTGTTGGCAATGTCTCTGCTTTTTAATATGCTATCTAGGTTGGTCATAACTTTCCTTCCAAAGAGTAAGTGTCTTTTAATTTCATGGCTATAATCACCATCTGCAGTGATTTTGGAGTCCAAAAAAATAAAGTCTGACACTGTTTCCACTGTTTCCCCATCTATTTCCCATGAAGTGATGCGACCAGATGCCACAATCTTAGCTTTCTGAATGAGTATATTAGGATTGGGTAACTTTATAAAATCACAAGAACAACAGTACAGTTTGGGAAGATGTAGTAAAACCTTTAAAAACATGACATATTTTTTTAAAACCAGGATTTCATCTTTACTAAAAAGTAGGGCTAATGAAGGACGTTTGTTTACAATAGTAAAATGCTGACTGTAGCCAGATTTCAGAAAATAAAGTTCAATAGACTAAGGCTCATTCATAATATGCAGCATGAAATAGTATGCAGCAATCAATATAGAAAATATGTTTATTGATATGGAAAATGATTCCAAAATATTATTGACATAGGCAGATAACAAAACAGTGTATATAAAATAATTTTTGTAAATATATGCTTAAATATGCATAGAGAAAATGAGAAAGATATAATAAGTTAAGAATGGTAGTTACTATGGGTGGTGGGGTTTCAATGTGACTAAATTTCTTTTATGTTAGTATTTTATAAATCATCTGAAATTATTTATGTGGCATCAAATACATTTTTTTTCAAAGTTTCAAAAAATAATGTTTTTCTGCACTTTGTGCTTTCCAATAACAAGGAACTTCCAATCCTTATGATCTTCACCAGGGCCTGCCTGATGATTCATGCTTGGTGAACTTACTAAACCAAACCTAGTTGGACCAAAGCCCTCCTGATAAAATAAATTAGACAACAGAGATGTTTCTGCACTTTACGAAATTTATCTAAAAATTTAAAAAAGATCATTGAACACGGATCATGTTAGGCATGCCATGGTCCCCCACTTCCTTGATGTCTGTTAAGTCTGTGACACTTGGGAAGGAAGAAGGAAATGCAGGAAGAATAGGTGAAATGTTTATGAATAAGTAGTCTGTGTGGGTTGGAGAAGGAAATGGCAACCCACTCCAGTACTCTTGCCTGGAGAATCCCAGGGACAGAGGAGCCTGGTGGGCTGCCGTCTATCGGTTTGCACAGAGTCGGACACGACTGAAGCGACTTAGCAGCAGCAGCAGCGGTTTGTGTGGGTCCAAAAGAAAAATTTTTAACAGATTTACTGAGGTAAACTGGGTACACAAAAGACTGCACATGTTTACTGTATACAGTTTGCTGGGTTTGGACCATCAAACACATCCTTCACTCCTAAAGTTTCCTGTAACCCTTAGAAATTAGAAGGGTTGTATTTAAAAAACAACTTGCAGGTATTTGAGAATTTAGATATTCACAAATCCTATTAATACTACATTTTAAACACATGTATATTTGAAATGAATTGGTAAAATTTTCTATCAGTCCAAATATACAGCCTTTCAAGTTATACACCCTATTTTTTTTTTTTTCAAAGTTTCCCCTTCCTGTTAAATCTTAGATCAAAGAATTGGAAATGATTCATAAAACTCCTGCCTTCAGGTAGGATTATGTTAAATCATCCCTAACAGAAGTGAACCTAATTTTGATTCCCAGTTGGTTTTACCCCCCAACCCTCACCACTGGGGGAATTCTTCTGTCCTCATGCTCAACCATGAAGGTGAAGTTTCAAAGCCTGATCCAAACTTCATGACCAGATTATCATATCCAGGTTACTGACGTAAACTTAAAGCATCTTGAGCCCAAGCAACCCTGTACCGCACTATAATTAACCTTTGAGCAATGCAGTGGTTAGTCTGCATACAGTTTATACTCGGCCTTCTGTAACCCCAGTTCCTCTGTATCTGTGCATTTAACAAACTAGAGACTGTGTAGTCCCAGAGTATTTACTATTGGAAAATACCCACGTTTAAATGAACCAGTGCAATTCAAACCCATAGTATTCAACAGGGGTCAACTGTTTATCTGCAATTCTCCCCTTTCCTCTATGGCCAAGATTATCTTTGCTCTAATTATAAACACATTTGATTAAGTCAGGAATAGATGATTCCACAAACTTGGATGAACAAATGACCACTAAACCAGGATGTCAGACATTTTCCCTCTCTTATTCCTTTAACTAATATACAAATCCCTGAAGTGCTAGTTACTCCCTCTGCCTCTGAGGTAGTCCAGGACCATGATTAAACACATGGAAAATATCCATGTAAGTGAACACCTGATAGTCCTGCTAGTTTAGATCCCTGACCCATGTGTAAAGTAAAAATAAAGTGTATGGAACTTAACTTTATGTGCAAATTATTTCAAATGTAGAGATTTTGGGTGTGGCTTTTTTGACAATGCAGTAGACTTGCCTAACTTTTGTTTGATATATCTGGATAAATGCTGCCAGCTTGGACTAACAGGGACTGAGACAGTATAAAATATACACTATAAAAGAGAGGCCAATGGACCTCGAAACTTCTTGTAGGAGAAGAGCAGAGAAAATTACTCAGCCATGAACATGTCCTCAGTTCAATTCACTTCAGTCGCTCAGTCATGTTGGATTCTTTGCGACCCCATGGACTACAGCACGCCAGGCTTCCCTGTCCATCACCAACTTCCGGAGCTTGCTCAAACTCATGTCCATCGAGTTGGTGGTGCCATCCAACCAACTCATCCTCTGTTGTCCCCTTCTCCTCCTGCCTTCAATCTTTCCCAGCATCAGGGTCTTTCAAACATGTCCTAGCTTTCTTTGAAAAGGAAGGATGACTCACAATGTAGAACCAAGAGCCCAGATGGTGGAGCTGAAAGTCGTGGAGAATTATTTCCAGGCCATGAGACCTAATCAATGTTTTTCAGCTGGACTTGGAATTGCTAAGAACCAGTGACTCCTTTGAGCTACCATTTCCCCCATTTTTGAACAGGAATGTCTATAACTGTTGTGGTGGATAGACTCAAAAGTGGTCGTATGATCCCTAACTCCTGGGTATTTATATGTTTTTGTAAACTCCTGGGGTGTGAGAACTTGTGACTATCTTCCCATCAACAGAATATGAAAATTTTATGGGATGTCACCCCTGTGATTAAGTAACATTTTAAATACTTTATATTGCTAGTAGATCATCTCTTGTTCTTTCTCTGGCTTTGAAGCAGCAGCCTGTCATGTTGTGAGCTGCCTGTGTAGAGGGCCATACAATAGGGAACAGTGGGCAGCCTCTAGGAGTGTAGGGTGACCTCCTGCTGATAACCAGCAAGAAGCATGTCCTAAGGTCAGATAGCTTTAAGGAAATGAACTCTGCCAGTAGCTCAGTGAGCTTGGTAGCAGATCCCTCTCTAGTTGAGCTACCAGATGAGAATTTAGCCCTGGTCAATATCTTATTAGTGGCTTTGCAGAGGGTCCCACTAAGCCATGCTTGGATTCCTCACCTCTGAGGTTTAAATAATAAATGTGCATTCTTTCAAGTAGCTAAGCTGTGGCAATTTGCTACACAGCAATGGAAAAGTAACAGAGCAGTTATTCTATGCCTGTTTTGTTACTGGATGTTCGGTGTATGTGGGGCAGACAGTTTGTAGTTTCACAAGTCCACGTACCAAGAGAAGTTCTACTTTGGCTACTCCATGTGCACTTGAGCCCAGTTTAAATAAAAAATATTAGGAATTCCCAGCTGGTAATAGAAGACTTTTAAGAGTCTTGGGAGTAGTTAAGTGCATTTTGCAAGTGAGAGGAATATGAATCACTAGGAGCTTAAAATGAATCACTAAATCAGTCCACACTCAAAGGGTGCGAATACCAGAAACAAGAATCCTGGGGGCCATCTTGAGGGCTACCTACCACACAATATTTGACTTTTAACAAGGCAAGGATGACCATGCTTGTCACTCCTATTCAACACAGTACTGAAAATTCTAGCCAGAGCAGTTAAGCAAGAAAATGAAATAAAAGACATCTAAATCAGAGGTGAAGAAGTAAAACTGTCTCTGTTGCAGATGACAAGATCTTTTATTTATTATCAGCCATAAATAATTATCAGTTACAAATAAATCAGTTATAACTGATTTAAAATGTTGTGTCAATCTCTGCTATATAGCACAGTGACTTAGTTATACATGTACAAACACACAATCATATATATTCTTTTTTATATTGTTTTTTATTATGGTTTATCCAATGAGACTGGATATAGCTCCCTGTCATGAAGGGTCTACCAAATGATCATATGGTAGTCACAACTTTAAGATTAGTAGAACCCTTATTCTGTTCACTGATAAAAGTCCCTAAACATCTCTTGCTTGCAATAAGGACCGATGATCAAGAAAAGCCAAATTTGTAGGCATGGAAGCATATTTTTCCTCCTGGGTCTCTGAGATTGATGGTGAGAGGTGCACTCCTATTTGTTTCTACTGATTCTTAATGTTCAGGGATGTCTCAAGATATTATAATGACTTTTGGTCCAATGCATATCAGTTCAGTTCAGTCGTTTGGTCGTGTCCGACTCTTTGCAACCCCATAAACCCCAGAACGCCAGGCCTCCCTGTCCATCACCAACTGTCGGAGTCTACCCAAACCCCAGTACATTGAGTCGGTGATGCCATCTAACCATCTCATCCTCTGTCGTCCCCTTCTCCTCCTGCCCCCAATCTTTCCCAGCATCAGGGTCTTTTCAAATGAGTCAGCTCTTCGCATCAGGTGGCCAAAGTATTGGAGTTTCAGCTTCAACATCAGTCCTTCCAATGATCACCCAGGACTGATCTCCTTTAGGATGGACTAGTTGGATCTCCTTGCAGTTCAAGGGACTCTCAAGAGTCTTCTCCATCACGATAGTTCAAAAACATCAGTTCTTCAGCGCTCAGCTCTCTTTATAGTACAACTCTCATTACTACTGGAAAAACCATAGTCTTGACTAGACAGACCTTTGTTGGTAACATAATATCTCTGTTTTTTAATATGCTGTCTAGGTTAGTCATAACTTTCCTTTCAAGGAGTAGGCGTCTTTTAATTTCATGGCTGCAATCACCATCTACAGTGATTTTGGAGCCCAAAAAAATAAAGTCTCTCACTGTTTCCACTGTTTCCCCATCTATTCGCCATGAAGTGATGGGACCAGATGCCATGATCTTAGTTTTCTGAATGTTGAGCTTTAAGCCAACTTTTCAGTCTCCTTTTTCACTTTCATCAAAAGGCTATTTAGTTCTTCACTTTCTGCCATAAGGGTTGTGTTATCTGCATATCTGAGGTTATTTATATTTCTCCCAGCAATCTTAATTCCAGCTTGTGCTTCTTTCAGCCCAGCGTTTCTCATGATGTACTCTGCATATAAGTTAAACAAGCAGGGTGACAATATACAGCCTTGATGTACTCCTCTTCCTATTTGGAACCAGTCTGTTGTTCCATGTCCAGTTCTAACTGTTGCTTCCTGACCTGCATACAGGTTTCTCAAGAGGCAGGTCAGGTGGTCTGGTATGCCCATCTCTTTCAGAATTTTCCACAGTTTATTGTGATTCACACAGTAAAAGGCTTTGGCATAGCCAATAAAGCAGAAATAGATGTTTTTCTGGAACTCTCTTGCTTTTTCGATGATCCAGCGGATGTTGGCAATTTGATCTCTGGCTCCTCTGCCTTTTCTAACACCAGCTTGAACATCTGAAAGTTCACGGTTCACGTATTGCTGAAGCGTGGCTTGGAGAATTTTGAGCATCACTTTACTAGCGTGTGAGGTGAGTGAAACTGTGCGGTAGTTTGAGCATTCTTTGGCACTGCCTTTCTTTGGGATTGGAATGAAAACTGACCTTTTCCAGTCCTGTGGCCACTGCTGAGTTTTTCAAATTTGCTGGCATATTGAGTGCAGCAGTTTCACAGAAGGATTTGAAATAGCTCAACTGCAATTCCATCACCTCCACTAGCTTTGTTCATAGTGATGCTTTCTATAAGGCCCACCTGACTTCGCATTCTAGGACGTATGGCTCTAGGTGAGTGTGAGTGATCACACCATGGTGATTATCTCGGTCATGAAGATCTTTTCTGTACAGTTCTTCTGTATATTCTTGCCACCTCTTCTTAATATCTTCTATTTCTCCTAGGTCCATATCACCTCTGTCCTTTACTGAGCCCATTTTTGCATGAAATGTTCCCTTGGTATCTCTAATTTTCTTGAAGAGGTCTCTAGTCTTTTCCATCCTATTGTTTTCCTCTATTTCTTTGCATTGATTGCTGAGGAAGGCTTTCTTATCTCTCCTGGCTATTCTTTGGAACTCTGCATTCAAATGGGTATATCTTTCCTTTTTTTTTCTCTGCTTTTCATTTCTCTTCTTTTCACAGCTATTTGTAAGGCCTCCTCAGACAGCCATTTTCCTTTTTTGCATTTCTTTTTCTTGGGGATGGTCTTGATTCCTATCTCCTGTACAGTGTCACGAACCTCTATCCATAGTTCTTCAGGCACTCTATCAGATCTAGTCCCTTAAATCTATTTCTCACTTTCACTGTATAGTCATAAGGGATTTGATTTAGGTCACATCTGAATGGTCTAGTGGTTTTCCCCACTTTCTTCAACTTAAGTCTGAATTTGGCAATAAGGAGTTCATGATCTGAGCCACAGTCAGCTCCTGGTCTTGTTTCTGTTGACTGTATAAAGCTTCTCCATCTTTGGCTGCAAAGAATATAATCAATCTGATTTTAGTATTGACCATCTCCTGATGTGTAGAGTCTTCTCTTGTGTTGTTGGAAGAGGGTATTTTCCATGACTAATGCATATAATACATCTTAAAGGATAGCAGAACTATACGAGGTGTTATGCCCAATCTAAGTCCTTAATCATACCTCTATGAGACTATATCAGGTAGTGCTCCATCCCCCCCGCTTATAGTGGACTCTGTATTCATGTCCCAATTGTTGAATTTCCTTCAACGAAAAGTGAGTGGCTTACCAGGGGCAATATTACAAGAAGGCTCTTGAAAATAAAGCAGATACTCTGTAAGCTCTTGAAAGAGTTGCTGGCCCCCCAGTGCTGGTTGGGCTGAGGTCTGTTTCAAGTAACTTTATCACCTAGGCCCAGGCTGAAGGGTAGCAGCCTCCCTACAGTCTTCCTCTCATGGTAAAGGCAGAGTGCAAGAAGGAAAGCTCAACTGTGCAAGCACATTGTCATTCTCTGCTAGTTTCACGTTGATAATATCTCAGTATCTCATGCCAAGTTATTCACATAGTTGTGCCATGAGTCAAGGGGTAGAATAATTTAATCTACCACAGTCTGTTCTCTTGTTCATAAATATTTTTATCCCTCCCAACTGCTAAATACAGTCACTCCCATTTAATATTCCCCAAACTCTTAGTTAGTTGTGGCATGAGCTTCACCAGGAATTTATCATCCAGATGTGGCTCCTCTTGATCTGGAGAATAATGAACTAAAAAATTATGTGACCCACGCATACTCAATACACAGTGGTGAAGTGGGGACAGGAGAGACCCAAGAAACATCCCCATTAGAAAATGGAAAAATAGTAAGACAAATTAAATAGTTTATAGCATTTTTTAAATTCTTCTGAGAAAAAAAAATGTGTCAGGAACCTTTCCCAAGGATACAAGGATGTAGCTTTATTTGGCCTGTGATGTTCTTTCCTGGAAGTAGCTTCCAGTTTTGTTATCTTCCATATCTCTTATTAGCTCTGGTTTCTAAAGCTATTTACTAGTATCCCAGTCTATAATTTCTGAAGAAAGAATGATAGAATAATGCTTTTTTTTTTTTTATGGCTAGGCAACTTTCTCAATCTTTTTCTTGACTACAACAGAAAGTTGTAAACTGAAAAGGTCTTTTTACATTTCTGTCTCAATAACATTTAGTCCACGTCGACAGTGTTTTAATAAGTACAGACTTCTCAAAAATTTTGTACTTTTTTTATATATATGTTACACTGACTCATACAATTCTGTTCTGGGACATAATTCTCCTTCTAGATTCAATTATGTATTTATTAGACATGTTAGGATTCTGTGAGACCATGCCCTAAATCATCTTAGGAATTCTTTCATTAAGCTGAGAGAACCAACAAGGCTCCAATTTAATTCTGTCACAAGTCTTAACAAAGGGTCCTACTCTTAAAGTATGTTTGTTTGGAAACTACTGGACTTGGTGAGATTGTATTATAAAGGATATATAGGCTTTATCTGGTGGGAAATAGTTAAAATTTTCAATGCTGCGGTTTATGGGTTTCAATAGCCTCTCTAAAATGAGTCTGTGAAGTAGCCAATTCTTTTCTAAGCACACCTCATTCTTATAGTTACCTTGTCAAATGTGCTGGTAGCAACCACCTCATTCTTTAAAGTTTCATTGATTTCTCCTAACTCTACTAGTTCATTGTGCATGTATTTTGCAGTGTTAGTCACTCAGTTGTGTCCGACTCTTTCTGACCCCATGGAGCCCACCAGGCTCCTCTGTCCATGTCTCCAGGCAAGGATACTGGAGTGGGTTATTTCCTTCTGCATGGGCTCTTCCTGACCCAGGGACTGAACCCGGGTCTCTTGCACTGCAGGCAGAT
This sequence comes from Muntiacus reevesi, assembly GCF_963930625.1. Lineage (NCBI taxonomy): Eukaryota > Metazoa > Chordata > Mammalia > Artiodactyla > Cervidae > Muntiacus > Muntiacus reevesi. The sequence goes on along the minus strand of NC_089265.1, from coordinate 19,343,294 downwards.
TCTTCACCATCTGAGCCACTGGGGAAGCCCCTGTATTGATATGAAAGTGAAAGTCATTCAGTGGTGTCTGACTCTTTGCGACCCCATGGACTATACAGTCCATGGAATTCTCCGGGCCAGAATACTGGAGTGAGTAGACTTTCCCTTCTCCAGGGGATCTTCCCAACCCAGGGATCAAACCCAGGTTTCCCACACTGCAGGTGGATTCCTTACCAGCTGAGCCACTGCAGGCACTAGTTTTAAATGTTGCTGCCAGGTAACATAGGCCACCATTTTTTGAGCCTTATAAGACAGTTTCATTACCATTTTTTCCCTACCGTTTATTTACTGCCCACTCTCAACGTTATAAAACTAGTATTAGGAATCTATTTTTAGGAATCATATCTATCATTATCAAACAAGCCACCACAGAAACTTAGTACTTTAAAACAGCAATTGTTGTTATTTTTGTTTTTTAATTTGTGAGTTGTGTGGGATTCAGCTGATTTAGGCTGGGATGAGCTGGGTAGCTCTGCATGAAGTTCTATGTGTCTAGCTGGGCTTGAGTTCATCCCATATTAGTTCATTCTTTCTCTCTGGCTGAAGTGGCAGAAACAACATAGAAAAACCTCTTCTCAGGGTGATAGCAAAAGTGAAAGAGAATAGTCCCAACTGCATATTAACATTTCAGGTCTCTGTTTGTATCATGTTGGCTAAGATCCCACTGGTCAAAGCAAGTTTCATGGCCAAGGCAGGTATTCTTTGCCTGCCTTGGGAAAGGCATAAGGAAGGAAAGTGGTACACATCTTTGAACGATAACTTAATCTACCACAGAATATGAGCTGCCGAGTATGTCCACCTTGACAGTATACTCAGGGACTGGGAAAACAACAAGTGGGTTCAGGAACCCATTGGGCACACTGTGAGATACATCTGAACCAGGACATCTTCCAGTTGACTTCCACACACCCCTGTTCTAACGATGGTGGGTGAGTTTTTTGGTATGTGTTAATTCATGTATTATATCCTACATCCCCTAAATGAGTTGGATATCCTTTTCTCTTTAATATACAATTACTCTGATAAATGGCCATAGTCCTTTGGGAAAGAAATGGGGCAATCATTACTATGTCAACCTGCAGTAACATTGCAAGTCTTTCCTCAAGTGGCCCGGCCCTCCCTTTTAATTGGTGGGCTTTGGATCAGGAACAAGCTCAAGACTGAAAATTGAGCAAGGGATCATCATTCTCTATTTTTGCTCTGACTGACATCATTTGCTTTCTGCTCACTCACTCTTGGTCTATGTTATGTATCAATATCAAACAATGCTCTCACTGGCTACCCAACCATCTCCCCCTTAGGAACTCCATAGTCTCAAACATCATAATGGGTCAGAACTTCCTACATGCCATTTGGCACTTTTTGCCCCCAAACTCATACGGTAATTGCACCCACCTGGCCTGTGACAGTTAAGTGTTATCTACTGACCTCTAATGGGCTGCCCTGGTGACTCAGAGGTAAAGAATCTGCCTGTAATTCAGGAGATGCAGGTTCGATCCCTGGGTTGGGAAAATCCCCTGGAGGAAATGGCAACCCACTCCAGTATTTTTGCCTGGGAAATCCCATTGATAGAGGAGCCTGGTGGGCTACAGTTCAGGGGGCTGAAAATAAAGAGTCAGATATGACTTAGCGACTAAACACCACCACAGTAACTGACCTCTATTATTCCATAATCCTATTACACTCACTGACACTAGAGAGCCCATTTCCATTAAAACATCCCTTAGGTTCAACCCTGGCTCACAGAGTACACCCAGTGTTGACTTCAGTGATGCTGGCAGCACCCTCACTAGTACACTGCTCTTTGTTGTAGTAAAGAGAATATCTTCTGAGCTTTTCCAGTTAATATAGGCACCTGATGTTTTCTGTTTCTATATACTGATCTTTGTGCCACTGTAATTTTTTTTTTTTCATGTTCTGTCAAGGCAGTTTTAACCTCTCCACTTTATTAACTATTGGTAATTTTTTAAAAAAATCAAACTGTCCCCCCTGCACATTAGGACTGGCTCCAAAGTGTTCTTGACAAGTCATTAATTCCTAAGTTGTAGAAGAGCAACTTCCTGTCAGTAAATGTTCCCTATCCTGTCTGATGGAATGTCTCCACCAGTCCAGAGCCCTCAAGATCCATTCCTTAGCATGGTCTCCGAGTTCCTGTCAAACGGATTATCCATATCCTGCAGCTCTTTTGGTAATAGTCTCTTTCCTCCCATAGCAGAAACAGTACTTCCACAGTTGGTCCGTGATGCAATTTAGCTTTGCTCTATTTATTGATCTAGATCTAAAAGAAATGAGAGGAGGTATGAAAGATCTTAAAGTAAGCATCATCTTGTTTGGCATCTGCTTCAGGTGAGGATTTTGCATGGCTTTAGATAGGTAGAGGTTATTACCCTTTAGCAAGCAGTTGGTTGCAGGTCATTTAAACTAGTCCAGATTCATGGGATGCTGAGTTTTCTAGGCTCATAAATGCATCCTCTCAGATATTTCCATTCCTATCATCATAGTACAGATGCTTCCCCATCAGGATCTTGCTTCCCATACAAACTTACTAGTGTTGTGATCTCAGCCTGCTTCATAATTATACTATTCTCTTAATCAGGCCTTGCTTCTGATTTTCAGCAGTCCACCATTGGCTATGGGAGATGAAAATCACTCCAGTGCTTTTACAGAGGGCTTCTGGCTTACATATGGTGCCTGAATTAATAGCCAATTGATGTGAGACAGCTGTTCTTCTTTTAACCCTTTGATTAACTTAATAATAAATCAACTACCTAGATCTTGTAATTACCATTGATCCCACATCTGAAATATTATTGTAAAAGCATTATTGTATTATTCTTGTAAAAGCAAGTACATCCATTTTCACCTTCCTTCCCAATTCATTGCAAGTGGGAGTCTCGGTAACCCTCAACCTGTAGCAATCCAGGGTTTATCACCACCCACTTGCTGCCAGCATCAGGATCCTTGTTCCCAACCAGAGAGTTGTCAAATCCAGAAATCCATCCTAAAGTTCTGCTTCCAGGTAAACTTCCATCTTAATTTGGATTTCTTTTAAAATAAGATCTGGAGATAACATTTGAATGCTAGTAGCTTATTTTGGATGCAATTCCAGGAAATTTCAGTACTGAATGGGGAAATATGAAAGGGAAGATGACTAGTAAAAGGTACAGTATAAAGCCAGTTTCGACAGCAGGCAACTGGTTCTAACTTGCACTAGGGAACTCTGGGGCCCCTGTGAGACACATACCCCAGATTCATATGACTCCACTGAGAAAGTTATGATATTTAGAAACCAACTCTTACCACCTGTGAAGGGTTTATCCAAGACGACAACCTAGGTATTTCTGGGCTTCTTCATAGTTGGGAAAAGCTAGCTCCAACCCCAGACAGTTCTCCAATAAAAGACGTAGATGTGGGCAGTTAGAAGCTGGATCCGCATGGACTGATAAATAAGATGCAGGGAAAATGGGAGGGGCACAGTGGTAATCTGTGGTAACCTCCAGTGCAGGCGTGGCTCCCTAACCCACCATCTCTCACTGGATTCTTGCAATTGCTTCCTATTTGGTGGCCCAGCTTCCACTTCTGTCTCTCTTCAAAATACTCTCAGCACAACAATGAGAGGGATGCTGATCAAAATTGAAGTCAGATGTGTCTTTCCCTTTCTCAAAACTTAGCTGCCTTCCCATCTTACACAAGGCAAAAGTGAAGTTCTTGCCATTAGATTGAAGATCTCGCAAGATTGGCTCCACTCAGACTTCCTTCACTACCACTTCTCCTTTACATTTTGACTCAATAAACCAGTATCCTCATTCTTTAAACATAAAGAGCAGGAACTGTAAGGCCTTTGCAATTGCTGTCCCCTCTGCCTGGAAAACTCTTAACCCTAGATAGAGGCATGGCTCCTTCCCTCTCTCTGACCTTGACCACTACATCTCCTCAATGGGTCCTTTGAACTCCTCAATCTCTATTTCTTTCCCTTCTTTGTTTTTATTCCTCGTTCTTATCACATTTAATATTCAATTATTTTCTCTATTTTTTACAAGTGAAGTACAGTTAATTTATAATATGGTAGTTTGGGGCAAGCTACAAAGTGATTCAGCTATATAAATATATACATAAATTTTCAGATTACTTTCTATTATGGGTTATCATATAAGATACTGAATATGGTTCCCTGTTCTATACAGTAAATCTTTGTTGTTCGTCCATTGTGTGTGTAGTAGTATCTGTTAATCCCAGACTCCTGACATCTCCCTACCCTGGCTTTTCTCTCTGGCAACCATAAGTTGGTTTTCTCCATCTATGAGTCTGTTTCTGTTTTGCATACAGATTCATTTGTAGAATCTTTAGATCCCGCATATAAGTGATATGTCTTTCACTTCACTAAGTGTAGCACTCTCAAGGTCCATCTATGTTGCTGCAAATGGCAATATTCCAATCTTGAGCTAATCTTCTATTGCATACATAGACTACATCTTCTTAAACCACTTAGGTTGCTTCCATGTCTTAGCTATTATAAACAGTACCATGAACACTGGGGTGTGTGTACCTTTTGAATTAGCATTTTTATCTTTTCTGGATATATACCCAGCAGCAAGAGTGCCAGATCATATAGTAGCTTTATTTTTAGTTTTCTAAAGTAACCTCCAAACTACTCTCCACAGTGGCCATACCAGTTTACATTCCCACTAATAGTACAGGAGGGTTCCCTTTTCTCCACACCCCTCTTCAGCATTATTTGTAGACTTTTTGATGATGGCCATTCTGACAGGTGTGAGGTGAAAACTCACTGTGGTTTTGATTTCTCTTTCTCCAATAATTAGTGGTGCTGAGCATCTTTACATGTGCTTGTTAGCCAACTGTATGTCTTCTTTGGGGAAATGTCTATATTTAGGTCTCCTGCCCATCTTTTTCAATATTGAGTTGTAGGAGCTATTTGTATATTTTGGAAATTAAGCCCTTCTGAGTCATATTATTTTCAAATATTTTCTTCCAGTCTATAGATTGTCTTTTGTTTTGATGGTTACCTTCACTGTGCAAAAGCTTTTACTTTTGATTAGGTCCCATTTACTTATTTAGCTTTGGGACACTGATCTAAGAAAATATTTCTGCAATCTGAGAATGTTTTGCCTATGTTCTCTTCTAGTTTTAGTGTCATGTTTTGTACTTAGGTCTTTAAACAATTTTGAGTTTATTTTTGTATGTGGTGTGAGGCAGTGTTCTTATTTATTGATTTACATGTAGCTGTCCAGATTTCCAAACACCACCTGTTAAGGAGATTGTCTTCTCCATTGTATATTTTTGTTTCCTTTGTCATACATTAATTGATCATAGGTGTGTGGTTTGTTTCTGGGCTCTCTATTCTGTCCCATTCACCTATATGTCTGTTTTTCTGCCAATACCAGATTGTTTTGATTACTGTAGCTTTGTACGATGAAGCCTGGAGGAGTTAAGCCTCCAACTTTGTTCTTTTTCCTCAGTATTGTTTTTGCAACTCTGGGTCATTTGTGGTTCCTTATAAAAGGATTATTTGTTCTAGTTCTTTAAAAAATGTCATTGGTATTTTGACAGGGTTTGCATTTAATCTATATATTGCTTTGGGTACTTTGGCCATTTAAACAATATTAATTCTTTCAATCCGCAAGCACAGTATATCTTTCAATTTTTTTTGAATCATCTTCAGTTTCCTTTATCAATGTTTTACAGTTTTCAGTGTATAGGTTTTTCACCTCCTTGGTTAAATTTATTCCTCTGTATTTTATTTTTCTGATGCAATTTTAAATGAGATTGATGCAATTGTAAATGAGATTGCTTTACTATTTCTGATATTTGTTAGTGTAAAGGAATATAATAGATTTCTTTCTATAAATTAATCTTGTATCCTACTACCTTACTGAATTCATTTATTAGTTCTAATCATTTTTACATGGAGACTTTATTAGTTCTCTATTTAGAATACTATTTTATCTGCAAATAGGGACAGTTCTACCTCTTTCTTCTCAATTTGGATACCTTTTATTTCATTTTCATGTCTGATTGCTGGGGCTAGCTTACCCCAGTACATGCATTGGAAATGTCTGCCCAGTTCCATCGCTGCCCCTGGGCTTATGCTGATAAGGGTCTCTCTCTGCAATTTGGCCTGGACCGCACCACAAGTGCCCAGGTCTGTCTCTGTGCAGCTAGATTAAATCTCTGCCCTGGTCTCTCCCCAGGCTGTGCTATGGAGCAAGTGGGGCTGAGGCAGTAGATTCTTTGAACTGGGAAGTGTGGCAAGTTGGCAGCTGCCAGTATGGGTGTCTCTCTGCCCTGATTGTTATCAAGCCAGCACATATGTTCTCCTCACAAGTAGATTCTAGGCTTCTTCAGGCATTTATCTGTCTCAGTGGATTTCCCAGTAGTCAGGAGGCCCCTCAGGTTGAAGGTCTGCCCATGTGGACCGTCTCTCCCTTAAAGATCCCTCCCAGGGCACCAGTCCAGTCCCGATGCCTTTTTTACCCAATTATCTATCTGTCTTGCAGCTTTGGTCGTATAGATCTTCTGCCAGTTTCCAATTGGTTTTCTGTGAGCAATGTTCCACATGGAGATGTATTTTTGATGTGTTTGTGAGGAAAGGTGAGCTCCACATCCTCCTACTCTGCCACCTTGACCCCTCCCTCAGCCCTTCTCTTACAATAATGTTTCTAGGGTTCTGACTGAATGTCCCGGGTGTTTCTATGTCCTTCTGCTTTAGAAGGACAGAACTCCACTGTCCTGTGCTCTGCAACCTCCAAGATCCTGCTCAGTTCAGCCACCCAATCGTTATCCTCTGCCTACTCTCACTGAATCTTGATCCGTGCATATAGCTTTATATTCACCCCAAAACTCAAGGGGACCCTCATATAGATTTCTGAGGCCATCTTATCCGTGCATCTGCCTTTTGCTCAGTAATGTGATCTGTAACTTCCAGCTACATCAGCTTCCCCAAACTCTCCTCTCTCTCGTCCCTACCCAGTCAAAGCACTGCTTTAAAAAGACACAAAAACACCTTAAAAAAAATTGGGCGCCACTTCTCTGAGCTGAGGTTTGAATAGTGGCTACAGGCAGAAAACTGGAATGAAATGTACTTTTCTTATCTCAAGCATCACAGACCTGTGCTTTGCTGTCCTATGTCTGCAAACAGTTTCCTCATACATTTTTTCCAGTTGTACAGTTCTTCACTGGAAAAAATGTTCAGTCCAATAACCATTTCTCTATAAAGTTTTGTACTGCATCTATGCTTAAATATGATGCCTTATTTCATCCTCCAATAACTCAAAGAAATGTTCTTAAACTGCTTTCTGGCTGAGAAAGCCAAACTTAAAAGAGTTAATTCCTTTTTCTCATCCTTTAGCCCTCCCAAAAGTAGAAGCAAATGTTATTCACACTGCTCTTCATTCCACTTAACTCAGTCCTTTGCACACAATAGATATTCAATCAATAAACTAAACTTCAGGTAGATGCTTTTTTCAACATTATGTACCAGAAAAAAAAATATGCTAAATTTCAAAGATGACAGATTAGAGAAGAGGAAGAAACTGATTAGGAGCTAGGATTAGTAAAGTACAGATCAGAGGCCAAAGCTGGCCCACTTGTTTTTTTAAATAAAGTTTTATTGGAAAATGGCTATCCTTATTCCCTTACACACTCACTGACCCTGGATGTTTTCATGCAACGATGACTAACTCGAGCAGTTGGGCCAAAAAGCCTAAAATATTAACAATCTGGCCCTTGAAAGAAGATCTCTGCCAACCTCTGATTTAGTATATGTTATATACCAGGCAATGTACTCAGCAGTGTTACACACTTTTCCCTTCATTAAATTTCCCAGTCATGTTGTGAAATAATGACATTATCAGTTGTGAACTCTGAAACCAACAAAGTAACATGTCCCAGGTTCTATAGCTCATAAGTGGCAGAATACAAATTTTAATTCTGATTTGTGAGATTCTGACACCTATGTTCTTTTTACTTCTAATAGAGAATCTTGAAAGAAAATAGAAGGCCGTTTTCACTGATTTGTATATCACCACATAGGGGCAAGTAAAAGCAAAGATAAACTAAAGAGCTGCCTTTGCCTTTGTATCCTATTATAAGAACAGTCTATAACATTACTATTTATAAAGAACTTTATATGCTAAGAATTATATAAATGCATATGTGTGCTTATACATATAAATAATTTATTTCTCATATTCTATGAGGATACTGTTATAAGTACAGAAAGAAATGTTTAGAAGGATTGTATTACAAAACAGTAATTAGTAAATCAAAGGATCAACCTAATTTTCCTAACACATAAAATATCTCTCAACTTCTCTCCTATGTGTCCATGACTTCAGTCACTATCCCATGGCCTGAGAAAAAATAATGTCTTGTGGGGTCTGCTGTGGTCACACAGAGTACCATGAGGCCACTTGCCAACAGCTCTTCTGGGCCTCCTTGGGGAGCTTTCCAACATCACTCCCAGTCCTGTCCAGATGTGATGCTTTTCTTTCCTCTCTTCTTCTAAATGTGTTAAGCTCTGAGCCCTCATCACTGAATTTTAAATTATCTTCTGATTTCCTACGTGGGCCAAGAATGAGAGCATTATGGGGAAAAAAATGGTAGTGACAATAAATGGGAAGCATTTGTGAAAATCTTTTTCTTCTTTTCAAAAAGAGCTGTAATTGTGTTTTGTATCAACAGGATTCCTTCCTTCAGCTGTAACAAAGTTAGAGAAAGTGACGGTGCTATAAATTGAGAGTTCAGGAGGGGACTCTATTGACCCAGTCTTTTCAACGGGATTGGTATTACAGGTTCCCGCATAGAAACCAGTGCAAGAATATTTCTAAAGCAATTTCATCTTTGCTAGTATCCCTTTCCTCTCCCCTTATGCCTCTTCTCTTTCCCATGGTGTCTCTAAGTTCTCCATTCTCCTGGTTTCCGCTGGGTATGTTCTCCTTCTGAACCTCAGTAACTTTCCATGGCGCCCAAGATCCAATCAATCACTCAGGGGACAAAGTTAGGGACATAATCTGGCATTTGCTTGATTGAGTTTTCTGAGAATTGGTTCCAAAGACAGCCTTCTCTTTAAAGACCAACAGATTGTTTTAAATGGACACAGAGAATGCCAAAATGATAGGGCAACTAAGTGTTTGATAAAATGTAAGATACCATGTATGTCTACACAATTTTGGGGAGGATTTTTGTTCATGTAAAGAGAGACAGACACAGGTGAGAATTATCCCACATGGCTGCTCTGATGTGGGTTTTACTTACAGAAATGTTTTAAAGGTGAGACATGGCAGGGGAGTGAAGGTATAAAACCTGAAAGCAAATGTGTGACCTCTTGCATAGCCAGCCAGAAGGAAACGCCCAAGGTGTTAGGACTGTGAATATTCATTTCTCTGACAGCAGACATGCACGGACATCCTATCCCAAAGGAAGCAAGGGTGGGCTCGAGGGCCTCGGGGAGACCAAGGAGCCGGTAAACCACAGCAAAGGGAAGTGAACCACAAAGTGGGACAGCAATCCCACAGGACCTGGGGGGCTGGCCACCCTTTCAACTACGTCTTCACCAAAAGTTTTAATTGAGTCTTTTGAGAATTTTCTTTTTTCCTTGTGGGGATACATCCTTGATTCTATCATAGCAGTTAAGAAGGAAAATTGAGTTCATTTTAGAATCAAAAGCTGGAACACATCAGTTTCACAAAGCAAAAGTTGTCTTTCCATTTTAAATCATCATGTAAGAGTTTCTGTCATATCTGTTGAATTATGCCTATCCTGAACCAGCTCTCTCTCTCTTACAGTTTTCCCTCTACCATAAATGTCCTCTTTCCTGGCATCCAAATCTTAACCTGCCTTCCCTTTCTCCTTCATTTTCCTAAACCAAGCCCAAAGGTAAAACACTTGCCTTACAGACCACATCAGTAGCAGATCAGTTACCTGAAGAACTAGAAACAGTCAGAAAAGGATTACAACAGCATCAGTTAAGAGTCACTTGACCTTCACTATTTCCTTCTTCGCTGCCTTAAATGCCTGTGAAGAAGAATAAAAGGGAAAAAAAGATTAAATAAATAGAACATGCTCTTCTTTACTTTCACATGGGCTTAGGCTTCTGGGTCTAAGATGAAGGGAGGGAAACAAATGAGACAACTTTTAGACTTAACTAGCTGGGTTTTGTCATAAAAAGGCCCAAAATGCAATGGAATCTTCTTAAAAGGTTAATAGAGGACAAAACTGGAGTAAATAGGCACTGCATATTTAAGATAGTGACTGGAAAACAGTAAGGCCTTTTGGTTTATACGCCACTGAATTCAGACTGATCAACAGATTATATTGTTATAATTTATGCAACCAACATGAAGCCTAGGTTAGTGCAGAAAACATGCTTTGGAATCACATAAGTCTGGCTTCAAATTCCATGTCACTTAATACCTGAGTGAACTGGATCACTTCACATCTCCTGAGTGTTTTTTTACATCTATAAAATGAAATACCATTTTCTACTGCACAGCCATCATGAGAATTACTTGATGCATGAGACAGTGCATCAAAAGTAACTAGCACAGTGCTAGACACAACAGGCGCTCAGTGAATCATTCTATTATCATCATATTTGATTATCTAAAAGGTCTGTTTCTCTCATGTGCACAAATCCAAGTGCTATGAATTTTCTTTAGGTGCCAGCCATCTCTTTATGAATCCATCCCTAACTACCACAGTGGATAATTTTACTCAGGGATTTGAAAGTGATTGATTGTCAGGAAAAGGAAAGGTGGACATGCAGTTCTGTTCCCACAGGGCAATTTTACATAGATATAAAGAGAAACAGATTTTGGTTCAGTATCTGAAATAGCTTTCCAACAATTTTAAGTCAATCAATAACAGATGAGACATAGTGAATTCATCTCCACTCTAAGGGACACTGCTGAATATTGACACGGTATAGCACATCGAACCTTTGGTGCCTGAAAACAGGGTCAATACTGGATCTTACACTTACCAGTGGCAAGACCTTGGCCAAGTTGCATAACCTGAGTCTGCTTGCTTAATGTGAAAACAACTGTTAACAGTACCTACCAGGTCAGTGTTGTTCTGAGGATTAAATGTTAAAAGAACCTTCCCCAGTCCACTACCAAAAAAACAAAACAAAATAGTGCCCTGACCTCTGGGGACCAAGGTAAGGGCAGAGGTCTGTTGGGCTCATAAAGTCTTAGGAAAAAGTTCAGTTCAGTTGCTCAGTCCTGTCCGACTCTTTCCGAGACCATGGACTGCAGCACACCAGGCCTGCTTGTCCATCACCAACTCCTGGAATTTACTCAAACTCATGTCCATTGAGTTGGTGATGCCATCCAACCATCTCATTCTCTGTCGCCCCCCTTCTCCTCCTGCCTTCAATCTTTGCTTTTAAAGACAAAAAAGAAAAAGAAAAAGAAAACCCTTCTCACTTGGAACACACTCTCATGAAAACCTCCAATAGCAGACCACATTACCACACTATTCCACATCCAGTGACTGGAGAGCAGGGTCATTTTACAAAAGGAATGAGACAATAATATGCAAGTTAGACGATGTTTCCTTTCCAGAACTGTGTGCCTTTTGTTCTTCTGGGCTTTAGGTATCTTTTTATATAGTATAATCCATTAGGTATTATCAAAAGTTCCAGGTATGTTCAGATGTTCTATACCAATTATTTGGAACAATAGTGTTCTCTGTGACATCTATTATCAATATGACAAAGTGACTACCAATATTACCAAGATCCTACATATTTTCCAGCTTTACTGAATGATAACATATAGAGTAGTGTGTAAGTTTAAGGTGTACAATGTATTAAGTTTTTTATTATTTTGATTGCAAATTAATTAATCCCCACTGCCTTAGCTAACATCTGTACTACATCATCCAATTAGGATAGACTGTCCTAGCAACTTTATATAGGTATACAATAAGGTATTAATAACTATAATCACAATGCTGTACATTAGATTCCATACCTGTTCATTTTATAACTGGAAATTATACACATCAAACAACATTTCCTGATCCTTTCCCCCAGCCCTAGCCACTGGTAGCCACCATTCTAGCCTCTGTTTCTATAAGTTTGGCTTTTTCAGATCCTATATATATATATCCTTATATATATATATATATATATAAGTTATATCACACAATATTTCTTTCTCTGTCTTATTTCACTTAGCATAATTCCCACAAGGACCATCCATGTTATCACAAATGGCATAATATCCTTCTTTCTCATGGCTGAATAGTAATCCATTGTACACCAAATCAAATCAATTTGATAGACTAAGTACACAAGTTTACCTTTCAAAATAAAAAATCCTTTGAGGTGACAAAAAATTTTCATAAGAATTAATCCTTCATTCATCTGACAAATCACTACTGCTCTCTGGCTATGCTCTAGGTGCTACTGTGGTGAAGAGGTTAAGCAAGGTTCCTGATCTCAGATTACGTTCTGGTCAAGATGGGGAGGGTAAGAGAAAAAATACAATAAACAACAAATAATATAAAATAAATTAAAAAAAATAAATATACAACATAACTGTAGCCAATGGTCTATACTACAAAAGTAATTAGACAGAATAACTATGGTTGAGAGTGACTGGTAGGAGGGGTTTGGGGAACTGTTTCCCCTATAGCACGCAAGAAATCCTTTTCAGTTCAGTTCACTCAGTCGTGTCCGACTCTGTGCGACTCCATGGACTGCAGCACGCCAGGCTTCCCTGTCCAACACCAACTCCCGGAGCTTACTCAAACTCATGTCCATCAAGTCTGTGATGCCATCTAACCATCTCACCCTCTGTAGGGCCCTTCTCCTCCCACCCTTCAATCCTTTTGGAGGAGGTATATGTGGCTTAGTGGTACAGAATCTGCCTGCCAATGGAGATGAAGGTTCCATCCCTGGGTTGGGAAGATCCCCTGGAGAAGGAAATGGCAACCCACTCCAGTATTCCTGCCTGGGGAATCCCATGGACAGAGGAGCCTCGGGGTTACAGACCATGGGGTTGCAAAGAGTTGGACATGACTTAGAGGCTAAACAACAACAAATATGTGATCTGAGACCTGAATGATCTAAAGATATAGACTTACAAAAATCTTAGAATATTCGCCACAGAGGAAGTAGTTCAAACGTCTAGAGTGGTCTGAGCTTGGTCTGTTCAAGGAACAGAAACCCCATTCGTACGAGCGAAGTGACATCCATGAACCAGAAATTTTGAAGACTGTCTAGTTTAGAGAAAATAGAAATGATTGGATTACCAGAGAGACAATTACAAATTTCCTAAAATACATCAGGTAATTCCCAGGTGATACTATCTGCAGTGAGGAAATATGAAATACTAGACAAAAGTAACAGGCAAGATACAACACAATGTAGAGCGAATACCAGCTGAGAAAGTGCAAACTCATTTCATTCAAGTGACTCACCTTTGAAGTTCCCCCGAAGAAACTGTACATTGTACTCACTCAAGTCCTTTCCATATTTCTCTTTTACAGAAAGGAGTCCTATAAGAGAGATTCTTCTAGACATTCCTTCCAGGTGCACAATTTCCAACATTCCAATGGTAATGTTATAAAATTTCAGCAACTCAAATTAACTTAGGTAAGCTGTTTCCTGTCATAAGTTGAGGAACAATCAAATTTCATAAGGAAATAACTGGACTTTAAAATACAAAATATGTTTTACTAATATTTATGAACCTACTAAATATTCTAAAGGAGAAATTTCGCATAGGTTTCAACTCTAAATATTGTTTTTTTCTTTTATTTTTATTAATATATAATTGACATACAGCACTGTATTACTTTAAGGTATATGTAAGAGACACAGGTTTGATCCCTGGATTGGGAAGATCCCCCGGAGGAGGAAATGACAACCCACTCCAGTTATCTTTGCCCAAAGAATCCCATGGACAGAGGAGCCTAGCAGGCTATAGTTCATGGGGCATGACTTTAGTGACTTAGCACACAGAACACAATGAATATACAAAATTTGTATACAGAATGAAAATGAAAGAAGTAGAAAATAATTTTCCCTTGTGATGAGAACTCAGGATTTACTCTCAACAGTTTTCATATGTAATATAGAGCTGTGTTAACTATATTTATCATGTCCCTAGTACTTATTTATTTTTATACCTGAAAGTTTGTAGCTTTTAAGTGCCTTCATCCAATTCCCCATTCCCCACAACCCCCACACTGGTAACCACAAATCTGATTTTTCTATGAGTTTTTGAAGTATAATTGACCGACACACTGTAGCTCCTGTAATACAACATAGTGATTCCATAATTTGAAATACACATTTCAAAATGATCACCATGATAAGGTTAGTTACAATGTAACCATATAAAGATTTTGATTGTTATGGACTATATTCCCCACACTACACATTTTATACCTGTGATCTGTTTATTTTGTGTTGGAAGTTTGTACCCCTTAATCTGTCTCACCTGTTTCTTTCCTTGCTGACCCCTCCTCACCTCTGGCAACCACCTGTTGGTTCTCTTTATCTACAACTATTTGTTCATTTGTTTTGTTTTTGAGATTCCACATACAAGTAAAATCATACAGTATCAAAATTTCTACCTCTTCACTTAGCATAATAGCCCCTAGGTCCATTCATGTTTTCACAAATGGCAAGATTTCATCCTTTTTAATGGTTAGTATTCCTTTATATATATGCCACTTATCATCTATTGATGGGCACTTAGGTTACTTTCCTATCTTGGCTATTGTCAATAATACTGGAATGAACATATGTAAGTATCTTTTCTAATTAGGGTTCTTCTTTTATTTGAATAAATCCTCAGGAGTGGAAGTTCTAAATCATATGATAGCTTTATTTTTAAATTTTTAAGAAAATTCCATAATTTTTTTCATGGTGGAAAAGAGTGGTATTGGTTGTAACTTTTTATTGACTTGGGCCCTCTTTTTTTTCCTATTTTAATCTTTCTTCTACTTTATTCAACATATAATAATCTTATTTACTTACCTTAATGCTATACAGATTACATTAAGAAGCCATGTATCTTTTCATTTGAATAAAAACTGATTTTAAGCATGGCTACAGTTCTTGCTACTAACTACTGCTACAGCAATATTTCATAGTTTACTAACTGTAATTTGTTTTTTTATATTTTTTAAATTGGAGGACAACTGCTTTACAATGTTGCGTTAGCTTCTGCTATACACAGTGTGAATCAGCTCTAGGTATACACATATGCCCTCCATCTTGAACCTCCTCCCACCTCTCCCGGTCGTCATAGCACGGAGCTGAGCTCCCTGGGTCAAACAGGGGCTTCCCACTGGCTCTCTGTATTACACACGCCAGTGTATATACGTCAGTGCTGCTCCCTCGCTTTGTTCCATCCTCTGCTTTCCTTGCTGTGTCCACAAGTCTGTTCTCTATGTCTGCATCCCTACCCTGTAGGTACTTTAGCACCATTTTTCTAGATTTCATATATATGCATTATTATTCATTTTAAAACTTGGTTTACCAATCTTTCATGCAGTGGTTTGCAGAAAACAGATCAGCTTCTGGGCTTAGTCATATTGCCAAATACCAGTATGAATGTAGGCAATTCATAACCTCTCTTTACCATCAGATTCCTCATCAGAAAACTGGAAAAAATAATGTGTTCTGTGGTGTTTAGTCACTAAGTCATGTCTGACTCTTGTAACCCCAAGAGTCAGTAGCCCACCAAGCTCCTCTGTTCATGGAATTTTCCAGGCAAGAATACTGGAGTGGGTTGCCATTTCCTTCTCCAGTGTGCTCTAGCTATGCCCAAAAGTTATTCCGTACAGTTCTAAAAATGTTAAATTATAAAGTTTTTACAAATAATATATATTATTGATGGTCATCCATCCATTCATCGGAAAGTTTAAAATTCTCACTGCACACAAAACTCTGAGGCAGATACTGCATGTTTCCAGGATGGCAAACACCGTCTCTGTGCTCCGTACCATATAGAAAGGTAAGTAAGTAGTCAATGTTTCTGACCACCAAATAAGGATGTATGGGAACCATTTCTGCTTTCCTAGATGAGAATGATGGCTGTTGTTAAATATGTTTAAGATATTTTGATTTTCTAAAATTCTACTTTTAGAATATCCCAACCCTTTGGAGAGAATCTTCTAAGTGAGAAGTTATAAAGAGCATATAGGACATGAGCCAATCTGGGAGAGTTAACCACAGAAGACTTGTTCATTTCTGTAATTCATGTTGATTAGGTTATCCTGGTTCTAAAAAAGTTTAGAGCTGAAAATATTTTTCAGAGAGAGGCAAATTTACAGGTTCATCAAGAAGGGAAAACATTGGGAAAGAAAGATGCCACATTTTTCTGTGAGTTTTGTAATGGCATCAGGTGATAGAAATCATGGGTTGGTATGTGGGAGTAGGAAAAAGAAAAAGGTATGGCTGCCAGGGTGTTTTCAAGGAATAAATTTCTGTGAGTCATAGTGACTGATTACTATGTGTAATGAAAGATAGGGAACGTCAATAATGATGGAGTTTCCAAGCCTTCCTAAGTGGGGAAATGTTGGTGTTATTGATGAAGGAAAGGAATTTGGCATGCTGAGCCCAGTGTGGATGGAAGAAGGATGAGCTTAGTTTGGCAAGTGTTCATTTGAAGGAAGAAAATTGGACAGCTGAGTGTGAATGTTCGGCCGGAATTTCAAACAACACAGCTGGAACTCAGGTGAGAGAACAAGGTGGAAGGAATAGATTTGGGTTATCATTTGTACAGACATTATCCAGGAAGCTGACAGAACTTTGTAACAGGACAAAGAGCCCAGCAATCAGGCTGAACTTTTAGAAATGCTCGGAGTTAAGGACACTCAGAGAAGCAAAGCCAGGGGTAGAGACAAAGATCAAGCAAGAAGGTAGAGTGACTGACCTTGGAAATGAATAGAAGGTATTTCAAGGTTTCGACATAGGTGATGAACATATCCTTGAGTTTCTTATTCAAGAACTGTGTCAGTAAAGACAAGACTGTATAATTTTGGAGTTTGCTCTAGACACCAAGATTTTCTTTCAAGGTGAAGGAGAAATACACAAGTTGTGCTGAAATACCCTCTATAAAGACAGAGAGTTTGAAGGTGCCAGAGAGATGGGGGGAATAAATACAGTAATAGTATTGATCAGATGGGGATCTGGCTTGAGAACAAAATAAGGACACAGATTCCACAGACTAGAGAGAAGAGGGGTAAACATGAAGGTTGAAACTGACAAAAATGAAGGGAACCTCTGACATTGCTCATTAAAATGGAGTAAGGAGTCATTTATCAAGTCAAAATGCAGATTTCAAGAGAATTAAAAACTCTGGAGTAGACTGCTGCGTAGACATGTGGTAGGCCATCATCCACAAATAAGGAAAGGGTCTTCCCCGTAAGGGCTGATTTTGGTATCAAATATTTGTTGAGTTCCTTCTACGTGGAAGGCAAATGTACTTGAAACCAGAATACAGGGTTTACACTTTTCAAATGTAATGCCCTGTGACTCAGGCTCAGGGATGCAGAATCAAGAGAGAGGATTATTTAGAGTGGAATTGAGGACAACATTGAAGAAAGTGCCAGGCAGGCGTCCAGAGGATTGTGCGTCTCATACAGTACTGTTTCAGATTCTAATTCTTTTTCTTAAACTGACAAAACTCGCCCCCCTCAACATTCCACAAAAACTACATTCAGATCTTAAATAACACTGTTGCTTTTAAAAGGGGCTGCTGAGAAGTGAGGCAATGAAGCTCCACATTTATCGATTTTAAATATTTTAGTTTGTATCATGTGTGTATACTCATAAGATTTATTTTGATTATAACAGAGTACTAACCTGAACTAACTTAAACTAAGGAGGGATTTAATGGGCCAAATAAGTACTTATAGGAAGATGTGATAGGCCTCTGGGATAAATGAAGCCGGGGATAGCCCCAGGGCGTTCTCTCCACACTGTTCTGCCATGTGGCAGCTACACCTCCTCCCCATGCAGTGACACGCTCCTCAGCGGCCCCAGTCAGGTGCGAAGTCTCATAGGACGACTCGCCATCTGATTCCAAGGTCAGGATTCTTAAAGGAGTGTTCTGATTGTGATGAGTCCTGGACATAGGGACTGTGGGCATGAGCACAGGGACTATGGACTCAAAACACAGTACCAACATAAAAACAGAAATATAAATCAATGGAACAGGATGGAGAGTCTGGGGATAAACCCACATACCTATGGTCAATGGATCTACCAACAAGGGAGGCAAAGACTATACAATGAAGGAAAGATAGTCGCTTCAGCAAACGGTGCTGGGAAAAACTGGATAGCCACACGTAAATGAATGAAACTAGAACACTCCCTAACACCATACACAAAAATAAACTAAAAATGGATTAGCGTAAGACATGATTCTATAAAACCCTTAGAGGAAAACATAGGCAGAACACTCCTTGACATAAATCACAGCAATATCTTTTTCAAGCCATCTCCCACAGTAATGGAGATAAAAACAAAAACAAACAAATGGGACCTAATTAAACTCAAAAGCTTTTGCACAACAAAAGAAACCATAGACAAAATGAAAAGACAACCTACAGCATGGAGAAAATATTCGCAAATGGTGCAAGTGACAAGGGATTAATCTCCAAAATCTACAAATGGCTCATGCAGCCCAAGATCCAAAAAACAAACAACCCAATCAAAAACTGGGTAGAAGACCTAAATAGACATTTCTCCAAAGAAGGCATATAGATGGCCAAGAGGCATATGAAAAGATGCTCAACATCACTAATTATTAGAGAATGCAAATCAAAACTACAATGAGGTATCACCACACACCGGTGAGAATGGCCATTACCAAACCTCTATAAACATACAAACAAATGCTGGACAGAATGTGAAGAAAACTGAATCCTCCTACACTGTTGGTTTGAATGTAAACTGGCATAGTCACTATGGAGAACAGTATGGAGATTCCTTAAACAATTAAAACTAGAGCTACCAAGTGATCCAATAATCCAGGATACATTCACCCACAACGTTCATTGCAGCACTGTTTACAACAGCCAAGACAAAGAAGCAATCTAAATGGCCACTGAGGGAAGAATAGGTAAAGATGTGGTATTAATACATGTATACAATGGAATGTTACTGAGACATTAAAAAATGAAATAATGGATTTGAAGCAACATGGATGGACCTAGAGCCTGCCATACTGAGTGAAGTCAGAGAAGGATAAACATATGGTATCACCTATATGCAGAGTCTTAAAAAATTATATGATTAAACTAATTTAAAAAACAGAAACAGACTCACAGACTTAGAAAACAAACTGATGGTTATCAAAGAGGAAAGGTGGGGAAGGGGATAAATTGGGAGTTTAGGGCTGACATACACACGCTACTGTATTTAAAACAGATAACCCGCAAGGACTTACCATACAGCACAGGGAACTCTGCTAAATATTCCAGAATAACCTAAATGGGAAAAGAAATTGAAAAAGAATAGGTATACGTGTATGTATAACTGAATCACTTTACTATACACCTGAGACTAACACAACATCGTTAATCAACCATACTCCAATATAAACCCAAATTTTAAAAAAAGATAAACAAGTACCTATTGTATATAGCATATGGAACTATATTCAACATCTTATAATAACCTGTAATGGAAAAAAATCTGCAAAATGATATATCAGGGTGAACACCTGAAACATTGCAAATCAACTATACTAACATTCAATAAAAATAAAAATATTCATAAATAGTAGAATGGATAATTATAGTCTGTTTACACAATGGGATACTACACAGCAAGGCAAATGGGGTTATAACAGCATGGATGAAGCCCACAAAGACAGTAAGAAAAATTAGAGCAAATAACATATGCTAAATTTTTCCATTTATCAGGAAGTCTATGATGTTGAAAGCGGAGCTTCTCCTTGTCTAAGAAAGCATGTACCAGAAAACTGCTAATACTTTGTTTCTTGATGCAGGTGGTGTCACACGGATGTGCTGACCCTGTGATGATTCAGTAAGCGGTATACTTCTCGTTTGTGTGTTTTCTGTAGTATGTTATACATAAATGCAAAGTTTTTTCTACAAAAATGACTGTTAACAAGGGGATGGAAAGAAAAAAGAACTCCACTTGAGTTTAGTTTAAAGGTAGGTTAACACTACTGAAAATCACTGGTAGAATATCCTACCTCCTACTTTACAAACTAGGAAACAAATATTCACATGTATTCAATTCCTGATTCTGGATTTCACAGATAATTAGTAACAGAACCAAAAGCTGTTCTTGAATGCAAACCAAAATCCAGAGCCTTCCACCAATCTGCCACGATATACATGTAATATACATAAACATATGCAGATCCCCTAGCTCTGGGACCAAAGACTGCATTCACTCAGTCATTCTTTCAACCTCTATTACAAGACAGCCCTCGGACTAGGCTTAGGGAGCTCGGTCTCCTCCCTGCAGCACAGCGAGTAATACGACAGAAATATAAACAGGGTGAGGGACACATGTAGGGAGCTATTAACGACCCCCTGGGTGGCTCAGGGTGTCTTCACAGAGGTATCTATTAACATATGTGTATTAGACCTTCCACCAGGCAGATACTTAGTGGTTAGGTGAAATCATGCGATACTGCTGGATTAGGCAGCATGACCAAACTGCATGTAAACTTAGGTTAGTCACATGATCTCAGAGCTTCAGTTCCCTCAGCTGTAAAATGGGGACAAATTATGGAAGTTGATATATATATAAAAGCTTAGGAAGGTGCTGGGTGCACAGAGTGGGTACCAAGGATGAAGGGGGCTGAGAAGTCTGCCCCCGTGGGGAGGGGTGTTTTATTACTGACGTTGTTTAGAACTGCCAAAATAGGTTGGTCAGAAAAAGGCAGAATCAGTATTTTGCTTTTAATATGTTTAATTATCTGTAGGCAATGCAACTCCTTATCAGCAAGATCTGAAGCAGGTATGACCACCGGTCCACAATTCAACCCTCTACACTACCAGATGCATAGTAAGTACTATATAAAGGTTAGCTAGTATCACTGTTATTATTTAGGTAAGGAAAGCCACACATAGGAAATTCTCTAGAAGTGAGGTGTGGGTAGGGCTGGGGGATGAGGGGTAGGCTTTCCTCAGAGAGGAAACAGTGCATATGAAGCCAAGGAGGTAAAAAGATTATGTTCATTCAACCCATTAGTTAATACCTGTGCCAGGAAGTGAACTGGGCTTTCCTGAGGCTAGCAGTTCCATCACTGGAAAGGAAAGTGAAGCACTGTGACTCTTCTTTGACAGCCATCATTGATGGCCATTTACCATTTCACATGAGATCCTTCTACCTTCAGTTCAACATTGTCCCCACTCCCAGCATTGTATGCGGTTGCCTTTCTGCTGGAGAGTTAAGGATGACTTGAAGATATCCGCCCTTGAGAGTGCAATTCTGCCAACAAGCTGTTTCTATGCAGTACTTAGTGTGATGATATGAGTACCTACTTTGATGATAAGAATAATCAACTGCTTTGTCTTTTAAAGGGTTCTTAATGCCAGCACTCCATAGTTCTTTCCAGTGAGTGCAATTAATAAAGGCAGGGACAAAGCCCAGCTAAGTTATTCATAAAAACTCATCTACGGGAAGAAAACTTCAGCTTGGTTTTTCCATCAGTCGGTGACTGGGCTGCAACCAAGGTAAGGGACTGCCGTACAGTGAGGACCGTCACACCACTGTGGGGCCCACGGCAGATATGAGTCATCTTACTGAAGACCCGCAGAGGACTGTGCTAAGTCTACTCAGGCTGCTATACAAAAATACCAAACACTGGGTGGCTTAAAGGGCACTGCTTTCTTGCTGTGTCCTCACATGGCAGAGAAAAGGAGAGTGAGCTCTAATCCCATCACGGAGCTTCCCCTCATGAACTCATCTAAAGCTAATTATTTCCCAAAGGCCCCCACCTCCAAATAGCATTGCATCAGAGATTGAGGCCTCAATATATGAATTCTGAGGACACATAGATTCCATCCATAGCAAGGATGAATGGTGGGATCATAACGATGCAGAATACCAACATAGCACATAGGTGACTTCCCAAAAAATACCCACAAAACATAAAACTTTATTTCGGTCAGTATTAAAAAATAAGCAATAAATTTACTTTACCTTAGAGAGAAAAATATCACCTATAACTATACTCCTATATGACTCCTCCTGAGGGTCCCCCCTAAACTAAAAAGTGAAAAAAAAAAAAAAAAAAAAAAACAGGCCAAATACAATTATTTAGAACCAAAATCCAGAATCGTTCCCATTGGAGATCATAGATTAGACAGAAGAATTTTTAATCCATGGGAAAAAAATTAGTCTGAGGTAAATACCATATGATATCCCTTATATGTGGAATCTAAAATATCACACAAATGAATTTACCTAAAAACAGACTAAAAGCAGACTTGTGGTTGCCGAGGGAGGCTGGGAGATGGGTGAATTAGGAGTTTGGGATTAGCAAACGCGAACTATTATATATAGAACAGATAAACGAAAAAGTACCATTATAGCATGGGGAACTATATTCAGTATCCTATGAGAAATCATAATGAAAAATATTATGTAAGAGAATGTGTGTGTGTGTCTGTGTATAATATGTACATGTATACCTGAGTTACTTTGCTGTACAGAAATTTACATGTAAATCGACTATACTTCAATAAAATTTTTTTTAAAAAATTAGTCTTCAAATCTGCAAACCTCTGAACATTATGTATTAATAAAATAGTTTGGACCAAATAAGAATGATTTTTAAAAAACAAAAAACCCTTTTGTAAAACACCCTCATGGACAGGACACAGAGGATTGTCTAGACCAAATGACATCCTAGCATAAAGTTTAGGCCCTGGAACTCTCCACCTCCATTTGCACCCTGGCTTGACCACTCATTAGTTATTTGACCTTGGACATGTTAGTTGACCTCCATGAGCTTCCCTGTCCTCATGTATAAAATGGCCTTAATAGTATTACACACCTTTAGAGTTGTTGCTAAAATAAAACAAAACTTGAACAGAAAGCATTTCCAGCAGTGCCTAAAAAAGAGTAAGTACTCTAATTATTAGAGGGAAAACAAAACCATAGTGAAATACAACATCACATAGATCAGAAGGGCCATCATTAAAAAAAAAAAAAACCTATAAACAATGCAGTTCTAAGAGGAGAGTTGATAGCAATACAGTCCTACCGCAAGAAACAAGAAAAATCTCAATCTACCCTTACACTAAAGACAATTGGGGGGGGGGGAAGTATGTAGAAGGAAAGAAACAAAAAAGATCATGGCAGAAATAAATGAAAGAGAAATGAAGAAAACAATAGCAAATATCAATGAAAATAAGGGCTGGTTTTGAGAAGATAAACAAAATTGACAAACCTTTAGCCAGACAAACCTTTAGCCTTATCAACAGGCAAGTTTGGCGTTGGAGTAAATGAAGCAGGGCAAAGGCTAAGAGTTTTGCCAAGAGAATGCACTGGTCATAGCAAATACCCTCTTCCAACAAGACAAGAGACAACTCTACACATGGACATCACCAGATGGTAATATTAAAATCAGATTGATTATATTCTTTGCAGTCAAAGATGGAGAAGTTCTATATAGTCAGCCAAAACAAGACCAGGAGCTGACTGTGGCTCAGATCATGAACTCATTATTGCCAAATTCAGACTTAAATTTAAGAAAGTAGGGAACATCACAGGGCCATTCAGGTATGACCTAGATCAAATCCCTTATGATTATACAGTGTAAGTGAAAAATAGATTCAAGGGATTAGATCTGATAGAGTGCCAGAACTATGGATGGAGGTTCATAACATATACAGGAGGTGGTAATCAAAACCATCCCCAAGAAAAAGAAAGGCAAAATGGTTGTCTGAGGAGGCCTTACAAACAGCTGAGAAAAGAAGTGAAAGGCAAAGGAGAAAAGGAAAGATATACCCATCTGAATGCACATTTTCAAAGAATAGCAAGGAGAGATAAGAAAGCCTTCTTAAGTGAACAATTCAAAGAAACAGAGGAAAACAATGGAATGGGAAAGACTAGAGATCTCTTCAAGAAAATTAGAGATACCAAGGGAACATTTCATGCAAAGATGGGCACAATAAAGAACAGAAACGGTATGGACCTAACCATAAGCTGAAGATATTAAGACGAGGTGGCAAGAATACACAGCAGAACTATACAAAATAGATCTTCATGACCCAAGTAACCATGATTGTGTAATCACTCATCTAGAGCCAGACATCCTGGAATGTGAAGTCAAGTGGGCCTTAGAAAATATCACTACGAACAAAACTAGTGGAGGTGATGGAATTCCAGCTGAGATATTTCAAATCCTAAAAGATGATGCTGTTAAAGTGCTGCATGCAATATGTCAGCAATTTGGAAAACACAGTAGTGGTCACAGGACTGGAAAAGGTCAGTTTTTATTCCAAACCCAAAGAAGGGCAATGCCAAAGAATGTTCAAACTACCAGTCAATAGCACTCATTTTATATGCTAGGAAGGTAATGCTCAAAACCCTTCAAGCTAGGCTTCAACAGTACATGAACCATGAACTTCCAAACAATCAAGCTGGATTTTAAAAAGGCAGAGGAACTAGACATCAAATTGCCAACATTTATTCGATCACAGAAAAAGCAAGGGTATTTCAGAAAAACATCTACTTCTGCTTCAATGACTACGCTAAAGCCTTTGGCTGTGTGGATCACCACAAACTGGAAAATTCTTAAAGAGATGGGAATACCAGATCACCTTACCTGCCTCCTGAGAAACCTGTATGCAGGCCAAAAAGCAATAGTTAACCGGAAATGGAACAACAGACTGGTTTCAAGTTGGGAAAGGAGTACTTCAAGGCTGTATATTGTCACCTGAGAAATGAGGCTGGATGATTTTTTCCAGATGGAATCAAGATTGCCATGAGAAACATCAATATTTTCAGATATGCAGATGATACCACGTTAATGGCAGAAAATGAAGAGGTAACAAAGAGCCTCTTGATGAAGGTGAAAGAAGAGAGTGAAAAAGTTGGCTTAAAACTCAACATTCAAATAACTAAGATCATAGCATCTGGTCCCATCACTTCATGGCAAATAGATGGGGAAACAATGAAAACAGTGACAGACTTTAAATTCCTGGGCTCCAAAATCACTGCAGATGGTGACTGAAGCCATTAAATTAAAAAGATGCTTGCTCCTTGGAATAAAAGCTATGACCAACCCAGATAGCATATTAAAAAGCAGAGATATCACTTTGCTGACAAAAGTCCGTATAGTCAAAGCAATGGTTTTTCCAGTAGTCATGTATTGATGTGAGAGCTGGACCATAAAGAAGGCTGAGTGCCAAAGAATTGATCCTTTCGAACTGTGGTGCTGCAGAAGACTGTTGAGAGTCCCTTGGACAGCAAGGGAATCAAACCAGTCAATCCTAAAGGAAATCAGTCCTGAATGTTCATTGGAAGGACTGATGCTGAGTCTGATGCTCCAATACTTTGGCCACCTGATGAGAAGAGCCGACTCACTGGAAAAGATCATGATGTTGGAAAAGACTGAAAGCAGGAGGAGATGGGGATGACAAGAGGATGAGACAACAGAGACTGGCATTCATTGATGCCATCCAGTGACTTTGTGGATGGCATCACATATTTAATGGACATGAGTTTGCTCAAACTGAGAGAGATAGTGAAGGACAGGGAAGAGGGGCATACTGCAGTTCACGGGGTTCCAAAGAGACAGACACGACTGAACAACAAAAAAATTCTCATCAAGAAAAAAAGGAAGAGGACTCAAATCAATAAAATTTGAAATGAAAAAAGGAGAAGTTACAAAAGACACCAAAGAAACACAGAGCATCGTAAGAGACAAGCAACTATCTGTCAATAACATGGACAACCTGGTTGAAATGGACAAATTCTTAGAAAAGTACAGCCTTCCAAGACTGAACCAGTAAGAAACAGAAAATATGAGCAGACCAATCACAAACACTGAAATTGAAACTGTGATTAAAATTTTCCAACAAACCAAAGTCCTGGACCAGATGGCTTCACAGGCAAATTTTACCAAACATTTACACAAGAGTTAACAACCACCCTTTGCCAAAACTACAGAGGAAGAAACACTTCCAAACTCATTCTATGAGGCCACAGCCTTCCTGACACCAAAACCAGACAAAGATAACACAAAAAAGAAAATTATAGGCCAATATCACTGATAAACATGGATATAAAAATCCTTAACAAAATAGTAGCAAACAGAATCTAACAACACTTTTTTTTTTTTTTTTTTTATTAGTTGGAGGCTAATCACTTCACAACATTTCAGTGGGTTTTGTCATACATTGATATGAATCAGCCATAGAGTTACACGTATTCCCCATCCCGATCCCCACTCCCACCTCCCTCTCCACCCGATTCCTCTGGGTCTTCCCAGTGCACCAGGCCCAAGCACTTGTCTCATGCATCCCACCTGGGCTGGTGATCTGTTTCACCATAGATAATATACATGCTGTTCTTTTGAAACATCCCACCCTCACCTTCTCCCACAGAGTTCAAAAGTCTGTTCTGTACTTCTGTGTCTCTTTTTCTGTTTTGCATATAGGGTTATCGTTACCATCTTTCTAAATTCCATATATATGTGTTAGTATGCTGGAATGTTCTTTATCTTTCTGGCTTACTTCACTCTGTATAATGGGCTCCAGTTTCATCCATTTCATTAGAACTGATTCAAATGAATTCTTTTTAAAGGTTGAGTAATATTCCATGGTGTATATGTACCACAGCTTCCTTATCCATTCATCTGCTGATGGGCATCTAGGTTGCTTCCATGTCCTGGCTATTATAAACAGGGCTGCGATGAACATTGGAGTGCACGTGTCTCTTTCAGATCTGGATTCCTCAGTGTGTATGCCCAGAAGTGGGATTGCTGGGTCATATGGCAGTTCTATTTCTAATTATTTAAGAAATCTCCACACAGTTTTCCATAGTGGCTGTACTAGTTTGCATTCCCACCAACAGTGTAAGAGGGTTCCCTTTTCTCCACACCCTCTCCAGCATTTATTGCTCTAACAACACATTAAACAGACCATACACCAAGATCAAGTCAGGTTTATCCCAGGGATGCAAGGATTCTTCAATACAGGCAAATCAAACAATGTGATACACCATATTAACAAACTGAATGATAAAAACCATATGATAATCTCAACAGAAGCAAAAAAGGGATCTGACAAAATTCAACACAAATTTCTAATCAAAAAAAGAAAAATTCTCTAGAAAGAGGGCATAGAGGGAACCTTCCTCAAAATAATAAAGGCCGTATACAACAAAACCACAGCAAATATTATTCTCAATGGTGAAAAACTTAAAGCATTTCCTCTAAGATCAGGAACAAAACAAGGGTGCCCACTATTACCACTATTACACAAAATAGTTTTGGAAGTCCTAGCCATGACAATCACAGAAGAAAAAGAAATAAAAGGAATCCAAATTGGAAAGGAAGAAGTAAAACTGTCACTGTTTACAGATGACATGATACTATACATATAAAATCCTAAACACATTACCAGAAAACTACCAGAGTTCATTGCTAAATTTGAGTAAACTTTCAGGATACAAAATTAATCCACAGATATCAAAAGAATAAAACACCTGGGAATATGCCTACCTAAGGAGACAAAAGATTTGTACTCCAAAACCCACAAGATGCTGATGAAAGAAATTTAAGACAACACAAACAGAAGGAAAAATATACCATGTCCTTGGATTGGAAAAATCAATATTGCAAAAATGACTAGACTACCCAAGGCAATTTACAGATTCAATGTAATCGCCATCAAGTTACCAATGGCATTCTTCACAGAACTAGGACAAAAAATTTTACAATTTGGATGGAAACACTAAAGATCCAGAATAGCCAAAGCAATCTTGAGAAAGAAAAATGGAACTGGAGTTATCAGGCTCCCTGATTATACCACAAAGCTGGAGTCATCAAGACAGCATACTATTGACACAAAGACTGAAATACACATCAATGGAACAGGTTGGAAAGTCCAGAGATTAACCCACCCACCTATGGTCACCTAATCTATGACAAAGGAAGCAAGAATATACAAAGGAGAAAAAGCCTCTTCAATGGTGGTGCTAGGAAAACTGGACAGCTACATGTAAAAGAATGAAATGAGAATACTAACATCATACACAAAAATAAACTCAATTAAAGACCTAAATGTAAGGCCTGATACTATAGATCTCTTAGAGGAAAACACAGGCAGAGCACTGACATAAATCACAGCAACACTGTTCATGTCCCACCTCCTAGAGTAATGGAAATAAAACAAAAATTAAAAATGGGACCTAATTAATCTTAATTTTGCACAGCAAAGGAAACCACAAACAAAAAGACAACCCTCAAAATGGGGGGGGGGGGGGATTGAAAACAAAGCAACCAACAAGGGATTAATGTCCAAATGTGCAAACAGCTCAAGCAGCTCAATATTTAAAAAAAAAAAAAAAAAAAAAAACCCATCAAAAAACAGAGTATCTAAATAGACATTGCTACAAAGAAGACATACAGAAGGCTAAAAACTAAATGAAAAGATACTCAACATCACTAATTATTAATGAAATGCAAATCAAAACTACAACATGGCATCACTTCATACCATTAGAAAGATGCTCACCAAAAAATTTACAACAATAAATGCTGAAGAGGATATGGAGGAAAGGAAACCCTCCTACACTCTTGGGGGGAATGTCAGTTGGATATGGCCACTATGAAGAACATCACAGAGGTTCCTTAAAGAGTGAAAATAGAGCTACCATATAATCCAGCAATCCCAGTCCTAAGTATATACTGAGAGAAAACCATAATTCAAAAAGAAATATGCATTACAATGTTCATTGCAGTACTATTTACAGTAGCCACAATATGGAAGCAATCTTAATGTCCAACAACAGAGGAATGGATACGGACATCCCTGGTGGTTCAGTGGCTAAGGCGCTTTGCTCCCAACGCAGGGGGCCTGGTCAGGGAACAAGATCCTACATGTTGCAACTGAGAGTTCACATGCCACAGCTGAATATCCCACGCACCATAACTAAACTACCCAGCATGCGATAAAGACTGAAGACCCCACAGGCCACAACTAAGACCTGAAACAACCAAACAGTAAGGAAACATTTAAGAAACAAGAAAGGAAGGAGTGGATAAAGATGTGGTATGTACACATATATACACACACACACAATGGAGTATTACTCATCCCCACAAGAGACTGAGCCACTGCCTCTGAGTGTTTGAGTGTCTTCTGGGGAGACATGGGTCAGCAGTGCTCTGCCGTGGGGACGGGGGCTCTGGCTGCAGCAGACGTGGGAGGAACAGAGTGTGGCTTCAGTACTCTTGGAGGAGGTCGCCATTAGCTCCACTATGAAGCAAACGAGCAGAGGCCCCCCAAGCCAGAGAACAATTACACCAAAAAAGTTCTCTCGCTGTTGTGAAAGTTCCAGGGCCCACAACAAACTGCCCAGCCTGGGTATCTGGCAAAAGGACTGAGAACCTCCAGGGAAACAGACTCTCGGAGGGCACAACAAAACCTTGTGTGCACCTGGACCCAGGAGAAAGGAACAGTGACCCCACGTGAGACTGAGCCAGACTTGCCTGTGAGTGTCTGGGAGTCTCCAGCAGAGCTGTGGGCCAACAGTGGCCTGCTGCAGGGTCGGGGGCACTGACTACAACAGTCCTGGGAGCCATGGCGTGCTGACATTAAGTACTTTTGAAGGAGGTCACCCATATAACCATTACCCCACCATAGTTTGGCCTCTGACCAAACTACAGGGAGGGAACACAGCCCCACCCATCAGCAGAAAATTGGATTAAAGAATTACTGAGCATGGCTCTGCCCATCAGAGCAGAGCAAGACCCAGTTTTACCCACAGCCAGTCCCTTCTTTCAGGAAGCTTCCACAAGCCTTTTATTCTCATCCATCAGAGGGGAATAGAGAATGAAAACCACAATTAAAGAAAACAAACCAAACTGATCACATGGATCACAATGAAACTATGAGCCAGGTCGTGTAGGGCCACTCAAGACAGACGGGTTATGGAGAAGCGTTTTGACAAAATGTGGTGCACTGGAGAAGGGAATGGCAAACTTCAGCATTCTTACCATAAGAACCCCATAAACAGTATGAAAAGGCAAAAAGATATGACAGTGAAAGATAAACTTCCCAGGTCAGTAGGTGCCCAAAATGTTACTGGAGAAGAGTGGAGAAATAACTCCAGAAGGAAAGAGGAGGCTGAGCCAAAGTGGAAACGACCTCTGTTTGGAAGTGTCTGGTGTTGGAAGGAAAAGTGCAATGCTGTAAAGAACAATATTGCATAGGAACCTGGAATGTTAGGTCCACAAATCAAAGTAAATTCAAAGTGGTCAAACATGAGATGGCCAAAGTGAATATTGACATTTTAGGAATCAATGAATGAAAATGGAACAGAATGGGAGATGACCATTATATCTACTACTGTGGGCAAGAATCCCATAGAAGAAATGGAGTAACCATCACAATCAACAAAAGGGTCTAAAATGCATTACTTGGGTGCAATCTCAAAAATGACAGAATGATCTCTGTTCATTTCCAAGGCAAGCCATTCAATATCAATGTAATCCTAGTCTATATCCCAACCACTATGCTGAAGAAGCTGAAGTTGAACAGTTCTATGAAGACTGTAAGACCTTCTAGAAATAAATACCCAAAAAAGATACCCTTTTCATCATAGGAGACTGGGTTGCAAAAGCAGGAAACAAGAGATACCTGAAGTAACAGGCAAGTTTGGCATCAGAGTACAAAATCAAGCAGGGCAAAGGCTAACAGTTTTGCCAAGAGAACACACTGGTCATAGCAAACACCCTCTTCCAACAACACAAGAGACAACTCTACACATGGTCATCACCAGATGGTCAATACTGAAATGAGCTTGATTATATTCTTTGCAGTTGAAGAGGGAGAAGCTCTATACAGTCAGGAAACACAAGACCAGTAGCTGACTGGGGCTCAGATCATGAACTCCTTATTGCCAAATTGAGACTTAAACTGAAGAAAGTAGGGAAAAAAACTAGACCATTCAGGCACTCTTATGACTATTTGGCGGAAGTGACAGATTCAAGGGATTAGATCTGATGGACACAATGCCTGAAGAACTACAGACAGAGATTCACGACACTGTACAAGAGTTCAGTTCAGTCTCTAGTGTCTCAACTTTGCACAGCACGCCAGACTTCCCTGTCCATCACCAACTCCCAAAGCTTGCTCAAACTCATGTCCATCAAGTCAGTGATGCAATCCAACCATCTAATCCTCTGTTGTCCCCTTCTCCTCCTTCCTTCAATCTTTCCCAGCATCAGGGTCTTTTTTGAGTCAGTTCTTTGCATCAGGTGGCCAAAATATTGGCGTTTCAGCTTCAGCATCAGTCCTTCTAATGAATATTCAGGACTGATTTCCTTTAGGATGGACTGGTTGGATCTCCTTGCAGTCCAACAGCCTGTCAAGAGTCTTCTCCAACACCACAGTTCAAGAAAGCCCTCAGCTTTCTTTATATTCCAACTCACACATCCATACATAACTACTGGAAAAACCATAGCTTTGATAAGGCAGACCTTTGTTGGCAAAGTAATGTTTCTTCTTTTTAAAATGCTGTCTAGGTTGGTCATAGCTTTTCTTCCAAGGAGCAAGGGTCTTTTAATTTCCTGGCTGCAGTCACCATCTGCAGTGACTTTGGAGCCCAAGAAAATAGAGTTTCTTACTATTTTCCTTGTTTCCCCATCTATCTGCCATGAAGTGACAGGACCGGATGCCATGATCTTAGTTTTCTGAATGCTGAGTTTTAAGCCAGCCTTTTCACTCTCCTCTTGCACTTTCATCAACAGGCTCTTTAGTTCTTCTTTTTTTCTGCCATTAAGGTGGTGTCATCTGCATATCTGAGGTTGCTATTTCTCCCAGCAATCTTGATTACAGCTTGTTCTTCATCCAGCCTGGCATTTTGCATGATATACTCTGCATGTAAGTTAAATAATCAGGGTGACAAAATACAACCTTGATGTACTCCCTTCCCGGTTTGGAACCAGTCTGTTGTTCCATGTCCAGTTCTAACTGTTGCTTCTCGACCTGCATACAGATTTCTCAGGAGATAGGTAAGGTGGTCTGGTGTTCCCATCTCTTTAAGAATTCTCCATAGTTTGTTGTGAACCACACAGTCAAAGGCTTTGGTGTAGGCAATCAAGCAGAAGTAGATGTTTTTCTGGAACTCTTGCTTTTACGATGTAAGATGTATAGGAAATAGTGCAAAACCATACTCAAGAAAAAAAAATGCAAAAAGGCAAAATGGTTGTCTGTGGAGGCCTTACAAACAGCTGAGAAATGAAGAGAAGTAAAAAGCAAAGGAGAAAAGGAAAGATATACCCATCTGAATGCACAGTTCCAAACAATAGCAAAGAGAGATAAGAATGCTTTCCTAAGTGAACAGTGCTAGAAATAGGAAAACAATAGGTTGGCAAAGATTAGAGATCTCCTCAAAAAATTAGAGATACCAAGGGAACATTTCATGCAAAGATGGGCACAATAAAGGACAGAAATGGTATGGCCCTAACCAGAAGCTGAAGCTATTAAGAAGAGGTGGCAAGAATACACAGAAGAACTACACAAAATAGATCTTCATGACCTAGGTAACCATGATGGTGTAATCACTCATCTAGAGCCAGACATCTTAGAGTGTGAAGTCAAGTGGGCCTTAGGAAACATCACTACGAACAAAGCTAGTGGAAGCGATGGAATTCCAGCTGAGCTATTTCAAGTCCTAAAAGATGATGCTGTTAAAGTGCTGCACTCAATATGTCAGCAAAGTTGGAAAAGTCAGCAGTGACTGGAAAAGGTCAGTTTTCATTCCAATCCCAAAGAAAGGCAATGCCAAAGAATGTTCAACCTACCACACAATAGCACTCATCTCACATGCTAGTAATGCTCAAAATTCTCTAAGCCAGGCTTCAACAGTACTTGAACAGTAAAATTCCAGAAGTTCAAGCTAGTTTTAGAAAAGGTAGAGGAACTAGAAATCAAATTGCCAACATCCTTTGGATTACCGAAAAAGCAAGAGAATTCCAGTAAAACATCTACCTTTGCTTCAATGACTATGCTAAAGCCTTTATATGGATCACAAAAAACTGTGGAACATTCTTAAAGAGATGGGAATACCAAACCTCTTTATGTGCCTCCTAAGAAACCTGAATGGACTTCAAAAGGTAACAGTTGGAATCAGACATGGAACAATGGACTGGTCCAAAATTAGGAAAGGAGTGTGTCAAGCTGTATGTCATCACCCTGCTTATTTAACTTATATGCAGTACATCATGAGAAATGCTGGGCTGGATGAAGCTCAAACTGGAATCGAGATCTCTGGGGGAAATAGCAATAACCTCAGATACGCAGATGACACCACCTTAATAGCAGAAAACAAAGAGTAACTAAAGAGTCTCTTGATGAAGGTGAAAGAAGAGAGTGAAAAAGTTGGCTTAAAACTCAACATTCAAATAACTATGATCATGGCACCCAGTCCTATCACTCCATGGCAAATAGATGGGGAAACAATGAAACAGTGACAGACTTTATTTTGTTGGGCTCCAAAACCACTTCAGACAGTGACTGCAGCCATGAAATTAAAAGATGTTTGCTCCTTGGAAAAAAAGCTATGACAAACCTAGACAGCATACTAAAAAGCAGAGACATCACTTTTTCGACCAAAGTCTGTGTAGTCAAAGCTATGGTTTTTCCATTAGTCATGTATAGACGTAAGAGTTGAACCATAAAGAAGGCTGAACACAAAAAATTCATGCGTCTGAACTGTGGTGTTGGAGCAGACTCTTGAGAGTCCCTTGGACAGCAAAAAGATCCAACCAGTCCATCCTAAAGGAAATTAACCCTAAATGTTCACTGGATGGACTGATGCTGAAGCTGAAGCTCCAAAACTTTGTCCATCTGATGTGAAGAGTCAACTCATTAGAAAAGACCCTGATGCTGGGAAAGATTGAGGGCAGGAGAAGTGGTGACAGACAATGAGATGGTTGAGTGACATTACTGACTCAATGTACATGAGTTTGAGGAAACTTGGGGAGATAGCAAAGGACAGGGAAGCCTGGCGTACTGCAGTTCATGGGGTCTCAAAGAGTCGTACACAACTGAATGACTGAACAGCAACAACAATATGTGGAATCTAAAAAAATGGGTACCAATGGACTTATCTACAAAACAGAAATAGACTTACAGATGTAGAAAAGAAACTTAAGAGTTACCAGGTGGTATGGGCGGATAAATTAAGACAGCTGGGATTGACACAAACACACGACTATATACAAAATACAGAAATAAGGACCTATCACGTAGCACAGGTAACTTCAATCAATATTCTGTAATGACCTATATGGCAAAAAAGTGAATATATGCGCCAAAGAATGGATGCTTTCTAATTGTGGTGTTGCAGAAGACCCTTAGGAGTCACTTGGATTGCAAAGAGATCAAATCAGTCAATCCTAAAGGAAATCAAACCTGAATATTCATTGCAAGGACTGATGCTGAAGCTCCAATACTTTTGCCACTTGATACCAAGAGCCAACTCACTGGAAGAGACCCTGATTCTGGGAAAGGTTGAAGGCAAAAGGAGAAGCGGGCAGTAGAGGATAAGATGGTTAGATAGCATCACTGACTCAACGAACATGAATTTGAGCAAACTCCAGGAGACAGTGAAGGACAGGGGAGCCTGGTGTGTTGCAGTCCATATAGTCACAAACAGCTGGACATGACTGAGTGACTGAACAATAACAAATGGCTGAATCACTTTGCTGTACATCTGAAACTAACACAACATTGTAAATAGCTATACAGCAATAAAATTTTTTAAAAAAAGAACATACAGTGGGAAAAGATCAGTCTCTGCAACAAGTAATGTTGGGAAATTTGGACAGCCACATGTAAATCAATGAAGTTAGAACACACCCTTCTCAGTAACCTAAAAAAAAAACACAAAAATTGCAAAATGGCTAAAAGACTTAAACACATACCTGACACCATAAAACTCCCAGAAGA
This sequence comes from Muntiacus reevesi, assembly GCF_963930625.1. Taxonomy (NCBI): domain Eukaryota; kingdom Metazoa; phylum Chordata; class Mammalia; order Artiodactyla; family Cervidae; genus Muntiacus; species Muntiacus reevesi. The sequence continues at coordinate 19,308,089 of NC_089265.1, read as the reverse complement.
GAACGTAGGTAAAACAGACTCTGACATACATCACAGCAATGTTTTCTTAGGTCAGTCTCCCAGGGCAACACTTTATCCTAGCCAAAAAGTCTAGAAGCCATTCCATGGCAACAGAAACAAAGAAATGGGACCTACTCAGACTTAGAACTGTTTGCATCACAAAGGAAATATAAACAAAATGAAAAGACAACCTACAAAATAGGAGAAAATATTTGCAAATGATGTGACTGAAAGGGCTTAATTTGCAAAATATGCAAACAACTTATGCAACTCAAACGCAGAAATCAAAAAACTCTCTCCAAAAATGGGCTGAAAATCTAAATAGACATTTCTGCAAAGAAGGCATACAGATGGCCAATAGACACATGAAAAGATGCTCAACAACACTGATTATTAGAGAAATGCAAATCAAAACTACAATAAGGTATCACTTCACACCAGTCAGAAAGGAAGCCATTTAAAAATCTACAAATAATAAAAGTTGGAGTGCATGTGGAGAAAAGGGAACCCTCTTACACTGTTGGTGGGACTGTAAGTTGGTGCAGCCACTATGGAGAACAGTATGAAGTTCCTCAGAAAATTAAAATAGCATTCCATATGATCCAGCAATCCCACTCACGGGCATATATTCATATGAAAGCATAATTCAAAAAGATACAGGTACCCTAACATTCACAGCAGCACTGTTTACAACAGCCAAGTCATGGAAACAATGTAAATGCCACCAACTGATGAATGGATAAAGAAAGTGTGGTTCATACATACAATGGACTACTACTCAGCCATCAAAAAGGTGAAACAACATGCACTGCAGCAACATGGATGGACCTAGAGATTATCATACTAAGTGAAGTAAATCAAAAGAGAAAGATACCGTATGACATCACTTATATGTGGATTCTATAATATAACATTAAATGACGTTCTATATGTCATTTTATATGACATTCTATAAAATTAATCTACCTGTGAAACAGAATCACAGACATAGAGAACAGACTGTGGTTGCCAAGGAGGAGAAGGATGGGGAAGGGACGTGTTGGGAATTTGGAGTCAGCAGATGTGAAGTATTATACAGAGAATGGATAAACAACAAGGTCCTACTATTTGTGTGTGTATCATAAATATGCACATATAAATGAATCATTTTGTTGTATGTAAGAAATCAACATGATATTGTAAATCAACTATACCTTAAGAAATTTAAAACGAGGGGCTTCCCTGGTGGTCCAATCATTCAGAATCTGCCTTGCAATGCAGGGGACACCAGTTGGATCCCAGGTCTGAGAAGATCCCACATGCTTTGGAGCAACTAAGCCTGTGTGCCACAGCTACTGAGCATGTGCTCTATCTAGAGCCCACAAGCTGCAACTAGTGAAGCCCATGTGCCTAGAGCCTGTGCTAGGATTGTGCACAAGCCTAGGTTTGTGCACAAGACAAACCACCACAATGAGAAGCCCGCTCAATGCAATGAAGAGTAGCCCTGCTCACTGTGACTAGACAAAGCCCTTCTGCAGCAACAAAGACCCACAGCAGTCAAATAATAATAAATCATTAAAAAAAATTTTTAAGTAGTAAGCACTCTATTTCTTCATTAAAAGTAGCTATTTAAAAAAAAAAAAAAAGTATCCATTGCTTCAGCACAGGCACATGACCAGTGTCCTCATGAAGGCAAGACACTGGTGAAACCAGAAAAGCAAAGTGTTATTTGTGCTGTCAAGATCTGCCAACAAGGAAGGGTCTCATGAATCCCTGTGGTCCCAGTGAGAACGTAACAACTCGTGCTGCAGCAGTCAGAACAGAATCGACAGGCTCCCGGAAATCCGAGGAAATGGAAAGCCCTCACACACAGTGATGCAAGAAATTCCAAATTCAACTCATTATCTTCTCACCCCTCTCCTACTCCGTTTTCCACACCCTTGTCCCGCTCCTATTTTCTGTACTATACATGCAGCAGACAACTTCCCTGTCACCCTCATCCCTAGGCCCTCCCATCACGAGGACCTTTAAGACATCATTTTCATTCACTCCCAGCACACTGCTGCTCCCCCATACTCTCTCTCTTGGCTTAGTGGCTGTAACAGCCTTCTTACAAGTCTCTCTTCTTAGAAGTCTTCCACACTTTCTCCAGGCCAATCACTCTCTTCAAAATCTCCAGAGGAACCTTTCCAGCTTGCAAAACCAACCAGGACACTTCTCCAAGGAAACCTCCAGCGTCTTTCAAGGCGCACCCCTCCTCCTCTCTCTGCTCTCAATTCCTTCCACCCCCACAGTCCTATTTTACACACACCATATGGAATCAAGACAGGTTCCTCAAGCTCCCACACTCTCTCCCACCTCTATGCCTTGGGCACAGGCTCTTGCTTCTGTGTGGGATTCTTCATTGGTTTCCACCTAGAAAACTCCAGCTCATCCTACAAGGCCCCATTTCAAATGCTGCCACCTCTCTGGAGCCTTCAACACCTTCTGCAGGCCCACCCAGATGCTCTATCTCCTGCACATGTATGGTCTCAGATGCAGCTTCAAAATCCATGTGCTCACCATTTTGTAGTGGTTTGTTCGCAGGAATATCCTCCAGCACTGGGCCTGAATTGTATGCCATGGTAACACTAATGAGAACAATGTAATAACAACAATAAGAAATCCTTTGCTTCAAAAAAATGCTATTAATGTTGAGTCTTTGGTAGATTCTAGGTACTTTGCTAAGCCATGACTAGCTTGAATGACATAAAATTGCTATTTTTAATTGGTCAAGATGGTCACACATTGATGATTTCATGTACTTCAACCCAAACATGGATCTTTTAAATTTAATCTTCACAACAACCCTAAGAAGTAGATATGATATTTATTAAGAGATAAATATAATGCTATTTCCATTCTATGGATAAGAAAACTGAGGCACAGAGGTTTCAAGTAACTTTGTCCTAGGTTCCAGGACAACAAAGTGACAGAGTCAGGAAAGTGATGAATAAAGTCAAAGTATGTCAGACTTTTCTGTGACCCCATGGACTGCAGCCCACCAGGCTCTTCTTTCCATGGAATTCTCCAGGCAAGAATACTGCAGCAGGTTGCCATTCCCTTCTCCAAGGGATTGTCCCTACCCAGGGACTGAACCTAGGTCTCCTGCATTGTAGGCAGATTCTTTACCATCTGAGCCCCCAGGGAAACCCAATGGGAGTCAGGACTCTAATCCAAAACAACTGCCTCTCAATGCTCTTAGCCAGGGCTATATCCCAACTCCCAAATTGTTTAATTGTTTAATCACCTAATGAGGCAATGACATGAGGATCCTGGAGTTAGTATGATGGTCGCCTAACATTGAGATACAAGTCTGCATTCGGTAAGCCCAGAAGGAACAAATTCTGATGTACGTGTGGGAGTTAAAGCAGGTTTCTCAGTTGCCAGTAAAGGCTGTTAAATACTGAAATGAGTTAATAAAGAAGGTTATACAATCTCTTTCAAGGGAAGGATTTCTTCCCCCAACGGGGGATAGATTCTCATCTGTCTGAGATGGTTTAAATATAATCCTCTGTGAAGGTCAATAAATTGGGTTCACCAAGTCCTTTTCAGAGTCCATATGATACTCAGATACATGAGCTTAATGTGGCTCAGAGTGTGGCCTAAAATTGGGAGGGGGCTGATCCTCCAGCCGGACATAATCTCTTCCTCCTTTAAATGCTCTCAGGCTTCTGACTTGACCTTCTCTATGACATATGTAGTGATTTTTGTATGTTGTTGTGCTTTCTGAAAGAGAAACGCAGTTAAAGGATGAAATGTGTGTGGTTCATTTTCATATCTCCCACAGCGCCTAACAGAGTGTTCAGTGCTACATTTAAAAATTTTTCATTTTCTCTTCTTTCCTCTTCTGAAAGAATCATACAGTCCCAAACTGAAAATAAGCCCCTGATTTTCATCCAAAATTCATTATCAAAACTCAGCAACTCACACCATGGGGCAAAGTTTTCTAAAATATGCTTTTGATCCAGTCATTACCAGACACATTTTTTTTCCTTTCTCCTTGCATCATTTTGAAATATGGTCATTCAGATGTTAATTCCTTCCAGGTAAAATGTCTGAAAAATGAACCAGCATTTCAGCCAATAAGAAAGCAATCTGGCTAAATTACTAATAAAAGATAATACACTCACATATCTAAGTGTTCCACAATTCCCAGTTAGAGTCACCACCAACTCAAAATAATTAAATGGAAAAAATTTTTCCATAATTGTTATTCCACAGTAGTATAATTTTTCATGATAATAAGTACAATAAAGAATTGCTCCAGTTGTACATCTGAAACTAACCCCAACACTGTAAATCAACTACACCCCAATAAAAATTTTAAAAATTGCTCTAGACCCTTATTTTCAATAAAAATAACAATACCTGTACTGAATATTAAGATAAAAAGCCTTTCAAATGATCTAGCTCATCGGATCCATGTAACAGTCCTTACCATTTATATCACCACTTTTGAAGATATTTAGAGGAAACTTGGATCAGAGAGATGAAGAAAATTGCTATGACTCACAAAGCCAGGAATAGCAGTCTCTAGACTGGAACCCAGGCATTTTCCTGATTCCAAATCTCATGATCTTTCTACCAAATCTTTCTGTCCACATGGCCAATCTTGGGGAAAAAAAAAAAAGAGAGAAGAAAAATTTCTACTTCATCAGTATTAAAAAAAAAAATCAAGATCCAGAGACAAATGATTCACTTACTAGAGGGGGCATATTTTCCTAATTTTAGTAATTGAGTTTGAACATTAATTTCTCACATCTGGTTAAAAAATACCACCAGCTAACATTTTGAGTATTTACATCTTGCCACTGCACTCAGTAGGAAATGGCAACCCACTCCAGTCCTCTTGCCTGGGAAAATCCCATGAACAGAGGAACCTGGTAGGCTGCAGTCCACGGGGTCGCTGAGAGTCGGACACGACTGAGTGACTTCACTTTCACTTTTCACTTTCATGCATTGGAGAAGGAAACAGCAACCCACTCCAGTGTTCTTGCCTGGAGAATCCCAGGGACAGGGGAGCCTGATGGGCTGCCATCTATGGGGTCACACAGAGTCGGACACGACTGAAGTGACTTAGCAGCAGCAGCAGCAATGCACTCAGTGCTTTATATGGATCGATTCACCTCATACTTACAAGTTTAGAAGGTTACTTCTCTTTCCATTTTATAAAAGTGGAAATTGCGATTTACAAAGATTAAACTGAGGCCTCTGTCTCAAGGTCACGTGATTAAGCAAGTTAAGTGGCAGAACTGTGATCTGAACCTGTATCAGCAAAACCTAGAGCCTAGACTCTTAACCACCATGGTAATCAGCTATGCCAGGGGTTCTCAAGGCTTGGTCCTGGCCAGGTAGCATCAGCTTACCTGGAAACTTGTTAGCCATGTGAATTCTCTGTCCACAATCAGATCTACTCTGGGAGAGGGGCCCAGAAAGCTATGTTTTAAAAAGCCCTCTAGGTGCTCCTAAGTTACACTAAAATCTGAGAACTTCTGTGCTAGACTCAAAAAAGTGTAAATAGTAACCATATATAGACAGATAGATAGGGATTCCGCATATGCTCTGTGCTATCAGGGAATGCAAAAAGGAAGTGAGAGGAGTTGGAGATAACTAATAAGGTTTTCAAAAATGAAAATCTTCAGGGGCTAGAAAAGCCAAAAAGGGAAGAAATAAGCTTAACTAGTGCACGCAGAAGCTGAAAACAGCAATGATGAGCAATTAATCAGGCAATATGTTACACTGTAATCAAGGATCAGAAAATTCCGGAAGGACTAAATGACACAGAGTTTATTACTAGAATGGTAAATGATCATTAATAAAATGTAGCTATTAAAAGAACTAAAGAGATGAGTAATCATAGAAAGGAAATGTCAGCTGTAGAAGGAAAAACTTGTGGTCTTAATCACTTGAAGGAATTACAGGTCTGGACACAGAATCAAAAGAAAAGAATGAAAATTAGCAGTGTTATGAGAATATGGCACAAACCTGATTGCTTTCTTCATATTAAAAAAAAAAAAAAAACTAGTTACAAAGACACCATGCACTGGTGAATAAAAAGTCTGACTGGCTAACATCTCAACCACTAAAAATAAATTTACATAATTGTAGCTGCATATTGTTTAGTGTCAATTCCCATCTCTGGTGTAGAAATAAGAAATTATCTTGTTGGAACTGCTAATATATAGAGATTACCTGACTTGAATTTATCTAGCTCCACTGGTTATTCTTCAGATTTATCTGGCTGATGACCTCTGCTCACCTGTAAACTTCCTAAAGGACTAACTCTGCATAAGAGTTTCCAAAGAGAGAACCAGGAGCAGCTTCCAGGGCATGTCATTTCAATATCATTCATTGTACCTCTACAGAGAACTGCTTTTTCAAAGCATAATGTGGCCAGGACTGAAAAGTAATATCAAGAAGAAAAAAAAAATCTGCAACAAAGTATAAAAAGAAAAGGGATTCCAACAGAGACACCAAAAGTCATTACCCTACAAAACTGTGGGTTAGTCCTTTCATTTAAGGACTACTGGTTTGAGATCTTTAAAAAAAAGAAAATTGTCAGTTAAGTAGAAGCAAAGAGAATATGGCAATTAAAGATGCCAAAGGAAATACCAACCAGTAAAATCATCTAACTGGAATTATGAGAATATATCATAATCTCCATGGAGGAAAAAGTATGTTCTTCTCCAACTTGGTGTTTTGCAGGAATTTTTCATTTTCTCATAGCAATGAAAATTAGTTAAATTAGGTAAAATGTATTGGGACTTCCCTGGTGGTCCAGGGGTTAAGACTTCATCTTTCAGTGCATAGGCTGTGTGTTCGATCCCTGGTCATGCAACTAAGATCCCACATGCCTCTGGCCAAAAAAAACAAAAGCAATATTGTAACAATTTTAAAGACTTTAAAAACAGTCCACATCAAAAAAAAAAAATCTTTTAAAAAATGTATCAACTACTTGCTATGTGCCAGGAATATGATTTTTATACCAATTCTGTGATGCATGTGCTATTTTTGCCCTCTCTCAATTTCATATTTTATAAAGAAATTTTATGCAGAAAATTAAAGTTATTCTCTGAAGAGTCTCTAATAATTCTGCCCCTCCATATATGTACATGATGTTTCCCCCATAAACAGGTGGCACTTACCTTCCTTCCCTTTGAATCTGCTGAGTCTAAGACTAATTTGGCCAATAAAATGCAGAGAAAGAAATGAGTATTCAAAGCAAGGTATTAAGAATGCTGGGTAGTTTCTACATCTTGAAATCTAGCCACTGTTGTAAGAAAGCCCAAACAGCTCTTGTGAAACAAAATCCAAACCTTTGGCTGACAGTCTTCATTTGAGCTCCCAGTCAATAGCCAGTACCAACTTGCCAGTTATCTGAGTGCACCATCTTGAAAGTATATCCTCCGACCCCAGTTAAAACACCCCAGCTGGTGACACATGGGACAGAGCTAAGCTCTACCAAATCCCATTCAAACTGCAAAATCATTGTGTTTTAAGTCACCAAGCTTTGAGGCAGTGCATTACACAGCAACAGACAACTGAAACACTAAACTACCAACTCACATTGTGAGACAGTCCAGCATCAGGTCAGCCATGCCTTTCTCTTTCATACATATTAACAAGCTGCATCTGAGGATGTGCAAAGAAACGATTTCCAATCAGAGGCAAGGGTACCCAGGGGAAAAATGCGTATGTGGACAGTTTATGCAACAAATAGTCACTGAGAACCTGGGAGGTGCCAGGAACTGAGCCTAGAAGCTTCAGATAGAAAGTTGAGTAGTCAGAGACCTGAACTCAAGAAATGCTCCATGCAAGGCCACTAAGCCAAAATTTCAATACCACAGGCAACTGGGGATCTGAGTTAAAAAGTTAATACTGCTGGGCTTCCCTGGTGATCCAGTGGTTAAGAATCCACCTTGACATGCAAGGGACACCGGTTCGTCCCCAGATTTGGGAGGATCCCACATTCCTTGCCACAACTAGGCCCCTGGGCCGCAACTACTGCACCATGCTCTAGAGCTTACCAGCAGCAACTACTGAGCCCGTGTACTGAAACTACTGACGCCTGAGCACCCTAGAGCCCGTGCTCTGCAAGGAGGGAAGCCGCTGCAACCAGAGGCCCGAGTTCAGCAACTAGAGAGTAGCCCGCCCTCCACCCCCACCTACTCTCTAAAACTAGAGAAATCCAGCACACAACAAAGACCAAGCACAGTCAAAAATAGAAACAATAAGTAAATCAAGTAAAAGCGTGGTTTTTTTTTGTTTTTTTTGTTTTTTTTTTTTTTTAAGTTAATACTCTTGGCACTGTAGCCAGGTGGCCCACCAGTTCAGCCTCTGGTTTAAACAGTGTTTAGACGGAAGAGACCCAGAGCCGCCCTGGCTCCTGGCCTCCGACTCCACTCCAACCCCCTTTCCAAATGCAACCTTTGGAACCTTAGCTGAGTATCGTATCCTCAATCAACCACGGCCTTCCCAGATTCTCCCAGAATTATTCCACCGAGGTGGAGGCCTCAGGCAACTGCCTGGTCCACATGTATCTGCAGGCCCCCTTCCACTTACTTACCTCTCGCGGGGCTTCTATTTTGGCTACGACCATGTGACTCGGGAAGACATGGGCCACTTCATCGAGCTGGCCAAGGAGAAAAGCGAGAATGCCAAGCCTCTCTAACACACAAATGACTGCAGCTGGGCCCTCTTCCAGAACTTGCCGTGGGGAAGCCGTTCCAAGCCAAGTGGGAAAAACCTTCGACGCTATGAGACCCACCGTCGCTATGGAGAGGAACCTGAAGAAGGCCCTTTTGGATTCGAATGCCCCAGGTTCAAGCGGCAGGCCTCCTAGCTCTCGAACTTCTGGGATGAAGGACTTCCGGGTTGAGAGGCGAAACTCACCAAGATGGCAACCACGTGACTAATCTCCTTCAGCTGGCGGCCCACGGGCTGGGTGAGTATCTGCTCAATAGGCTCAGCCTCAAGCACGTACAGAAGCCTCCACGGCCCAGCGGGCCTTGAGGGGCCCCTCTTACATCCCCTTGGTGTCAGGGCTTCTGTTAGAAGCCTCCCTTTGCAGACACTAGGCAGCTTTTTAACCACCCTGGGGCCTTCTCCCGAGTGAAGAAAGTGTTAGTAGCTCAGTCGTATCTGACTGCAACCCCATGGACCATAGCTCGCCAGGCTCCTCTGTCCACGGGATTCTCCAGGCAAGAATACTGGAGTGAGTTGCCATTTTCTTCTCCAGGGGATCGTCTCGACCCATGGATTGAACCCCGGTCTCCCATATTCCGGGCAGATTTTTTACTGTCTGAGACGTCAAGGAAGCCTTGGAACCTTCTCCCAAGCTGTGAACCAAAGGTAGACGATAAAGATTTTTCAGGGAAAAAAAAAAGTTAATGCTATTGATTTTTTACCTCCACCCTAAGGCAAGGAATTACTGGGCAAGATTTGAAATAAACTGTAGTGGGGGTAGTAGAATAATGCAAGTAAGCTTGCAGGGTAGATCACCACCACCACAAAAGAAGTGTGTGTGTGTGTGTGTGTGTACACGTGTGTAAGAAAGGAAGGCAAAATATGTTAAATGGGTATTAGGGAGAGGAAAATTTAAACCATTCAAATTTGTCTTTGTACATGCAACCATGCACGCACATGCTTGCACAGAGACACACACATACACACACAATACTCTAATGGCAAGGTCCATGGAAATATTCTTACCAAATAGCATGTCAAAGAATTATTTTAAAATATTTACTGAGGCTTTTAGTTCCAATATTGGAGTAGCCCCATTTCTACTTCTTAGAGAGGCAGAGTTCCTCCCTCTTCAAACTAAGATTTCAAAGCCTCAAACCAGAAATCACCAACAAGCATGGACCAAAAAAAAATTGAAAAAATTGAAGAAAAGCCTATTCCCAAGTCAAAATACTTGAAAAGAGGTGGCCTATCAACAGAAAGCCTTTTTGGTAATGCTGCCTTACTCCAGGCAAATTCCTAAAGAAAAACTGCATTTCTCTCACCCCATGGTTTAGTGGGGACTGAGTAGAAAACTGATCTGCCACCCTACACCATTCTGGTAACCCTCAGATTCTTCCATCAAGATAGCATCCAGCAGCAAGCAGATCATCCCACCCCCATCAGGCAGCAATGAAACTCAATGAACAGTGAGGCACATCTAGTTGGCACATGGCTTTCCCCATCACTCATGTCACTAGAGCCCAGGAGATGGCTGAACCTCCATGCCTACCTGGCAACAATGAGGTATCAGATACAGTCACTAGGCACTCGACCCCCTTCCTCTCCCTCATTATCAAGGATGCCTTGTTGAATTGCCTCCCTCCCCTGTAGCAACAAAGCAGGTGAATCAGCCCTCTGCACCCCTATCCCTGATGTCAGCAAGACCTGGTCCTACACCACTTGAAGGCAAGGAGGTGGTACCAACTGATGTCCCACTCTAACTGGGAAGGTATCGGTAGGACCAAGTGGGGAGCATCCACTTGCAAGGAAACAGTGTAAGCCAGTCCTCTACTTCCTGTATCAGCAGAGACCCTTTAGAAAACCTGACACATACACCCATCCAGTCCTTCCTTAAGCTACACCTTAACAGGGAGACTACCTCATAAAAGATGGAAAAGGATTCAATTCTCAAGAAAATGATATCCAAACTGTCCAGAATACAATCAAAAATCACTCATCATACCAAGAACCAGGAAAACCACAAGGTAAATGAGTAAAGATAAACCCCAAGAAAAAGAAATGCAAAAAGGCAAAATGATTGCCTGAGGAGGCCTTACAAACAGCTGTGAAAAGAATAGAAACTAAAGGCAAAGGAGAAAAGGAACTATATTCGCATCTGAATGCAGAGTTCCAAAGAATAAACAAGGAGAGATAAGAAAGCCTTCCTCAGCAATCAATGCAAACAAATAGAGGAAAACAAGAGAATGGGAAAGACTAGTGATCTCTTCAAGAAAATTAGAGATACCAAGGGAACATTTCATGCAAAGATGAGCACAATAAAGGACAGAAATGGTATGGGCCTAACAGACGCAGAAGATATGAAGAAGAGGTGGCAAGAATACAAAGAACTATACAGAAAAGATCTTCATGACCCAGATGACCACGATGGTGTGATCACTCACCTATAGCCAGACATCCTGGAATGTGAAGTCAAGTGGGTCTTAGAAAGCATCCCTATGAACAAAGCTAGTGGAGGTGATGGAATTCCAGTTGAGCTATTTCAAATCGTCAAAGATGATGCTATGAAAGTGCTGCACTCAGTATGTCAGCAAATTTGGAAAAGTCAGCAGTGGTCACAGGACTGGAAAAGGTCAGTTTTCATTCCAATCCCAAAGAAAGGCAATGCCAAAGAATGCTCAAACTGCCGCATAATTGCACTCATCTCACACGCTAGTAAAGTAATGCTCAAAATTCTCCAAGCCAGGCTTCAACAGTACGTGAACAGTGAACTTCCAGATGTTCAAGCTGGTTTTAGAAAAGGCAGAGGAACCAGAGATCAAATTGCCAGCATCCACTTGATCATCGAGAAAGCAGGAGAGTTCCAGAAAAACATCTATATCTGCTTTATTGACTATTCCAAAGCCTTTGACTGTGTGGATCACCACAAACTCTGGAAAATTCTTAAAGAGATGGGAATACCAGACCATCTGATCTGCCTCCTGAGAAATCTGTATGCAAGTCAGGAAACAACAGTGAGAACTGGACATGGAACAACAGACTGGTTCCAAATAGGGAAAGGAGTAAATCAAGGCTATATATTGTTTAACCTATATCCTGAGTACATCAGGAGAAACGTTGGGCTGGAGGAAGCACAAGCTGGAATCAAGATTGCCAGGAGAAGTATCAATAACCTCAGATATGCAGATGACATCACCCTTACGGCGGAAAGTGAAGAAGAACTAAAAAGCCTCTTGATGAAAGTGAAAGAGGAGAGTAAAAAAATTGTCTTAAAACTCAAGATTCAGAAAACTAAGATCATGGCATCTGGTCCCATCACTTCATGGCAAATAGATGAGGAAACAAGGGAAACAGTGACAGACTATTTTTTTGGGTTCCAAAATCACTTTAGATGGTGATTGCAGCCATGAAATTAAAAGATGCTTGCTCCTTGGAAGAAAAGTTATGACCAAGGTAGACAGCATATTAAAAAGCAGAGACATTACTTTGCCGACAAAGGTCTGTCTAGTCATAGCTATGGTTTTTCCAGTGGTCATGTATGGATGTGAGACCATCCTTTATAGTCTATAACTATATAAACTATAAACATCCTTTATAGTTTCTTTATAGCCTATAACTATATACATATAAACTATAAACATCCTTTATAGTTTCTTTATAAAGAAAGCTGAGGGTCAAAGAATTGATGCTTTTGAACTGTGGTGTTGGAGAAGACTCTTGAGAGTCCTTTGGACTGCAAGGAGATCAAACCAGTCCATCCTAAAGGAAATCAGTCCTGAATATTCATTGGAAGGACTGATGCTGAAGCTGAAACTCCAATACTTTGGCCACCTGATGTGAAAAACTGACTCATTTGAAAAGATCCCGATGCTGGGAAAGATTGAAGGCAAGAGGAGAAGGGGATGACAGAGAATGAGATGGTTGGATGGCATCACTGACTCAATGGACATGAGTTTGAGTAAATTCCAGGTGTTGGTTTTGGACAAGAGAGGCCTGGCGTGCTGCAGTCCATGGGGTTGCAAAGAGTCGGACACAACTGAGCAACTGAACTGAACTGAAAACTCTAGTCACCAACACTGGAAATTAATCAAATACTGGAATTATCTACAAGGATTTTAAAGCAACCATTTATAAAAATGCTTCCATAGAAATTACAAATTCTCTTTGGACAAATAAAAAAATAATCATTATCAACCATATCGTCTCTTAAGTTACTAAGTTTATGTAACTGGCACCTTTCCTTCCTGGAGATACACAAGTTGTTTGCTCCTTAACCATAAGAATACTGTGTCCAATTGAAGTATTTATAGTTCTGGTCCTCATTTTCTAAAGAACCTAAGACATTATTATGCAATTGAATCTTCTAAAGTATCCATAGCCAACATGATGCTGTTGTAGGAGGTCATCAAGGGGATGTGACCACCAGTTGAACCGCAAATTAGACGTGGGAAATTAGAGGCTCCTTACACCCTCCCATCCTCAGAATGTACACTCTGCCCACCATTCCCACACTAGGAGTTTCAAGGACACAGAGAGAGTGAGGTGTTCTTAAGACCATCTGGACTGAATAATAACTGAAGTAGTTAAAGCCTCCATGTAAACTTTTAAGATTCTGGCAGGTGGATAAGATCACCCTGTCTGTGGCTGCCCAAGACAAGCCTCATGTGTAAGTTGCTTTGCTTATTAAACCTCCACCTACCATTCTGGAGTGATCTGCCTTTCTCTTCTCTCTCCTTGCCTTCTGTGTATAGGGGTCAGTTTTAGATTTCACCTGGGAAATTCCTCAGCTTTTGAAGCAGTAAATGCACAACATATGCCCAGTAATGAATTCCATTGTCACATTAGCCTCTCACCAATTTCCTATAAATTTCATGCCCTGTATTTATTTGCTTAACATCGCTCTCAAAACTTAAAAACCTCTAATTAAAATGCTCTGTGCTGTGCCTAGTTGCTCAGACATATCCAACTCTTTGCAACACCATGGACTGTAGCCTGCCAGGCTCCTTTGTCCATGGGGATTCTCCAGGCAAGGATACTGGAGTAGGTTGTCATGCCCTCCTCCAGGGGATCTTCCCCATTCAGGGATCGAACCCAGGTCTCCCGCATTGCAGGCAGATTCTTTACCATCTAAGCCACCAGGGAGGCCCAAGAATACTAGAGTGGGTTGTCATGCTCTCCTCCAGGGGATCTTCCCAACCCAGGGATCGAACCCAGGTCTCATGCATTGCGGGCGGATTCTATACCATCTGAGCCTCCAGGGAAGTCAAAGAATACTGGAGTGGGTAGCCTATCCCTTCTCCAGGGGATCATCCCAACCCAGGAACCAAACCGGGGTCTTCTGCATTGCAGGCAGATTCTTTACCAGCTGAGCTACTACGGAAACCCAGCAGCTCTAGAACATAGTAAATAAAAGAAATCCTGAGTATTTTGGCTTGGTACTGGCTTTTGTTTACCTCTGACACATAAGAGTATACTTCCTTTTTTCTGAATAAAAGTATTTGTCAAATGCTTACAATGGGATAAGACTTCAGAGGGAGAAATGCTTCTGATGATCTTCCTTAAGATTTTGGTTTCCATGGTATAAGTCAAGAGGTACCACCGAAGTATACCTTTGGCTAATTGCTGCCATAAAACCCGAAATTACATGGTCAGAGTCTTTCTGCATTAAACACCTTTCCATCATCAGGTATGTCTTCTCTCAACATGAAACTACTCAATGAGGAAATGCAGCTCTGAGTTGAACGCCCTGTTAGAAAACATCAGGTCCATCTGACACCACTAGTCACTGCCCAGTGTGACTCTGGGCAAGTCTTTTAACCCCTCCAACCCTGTATTATTAATATTTGTAAAATGTAGATAGCCTGTCTGTCCCACTTGGCAGTTAACAAGAAAAATAAAACAGTGCATATGACGGTACTTAATATAATGAGTTACACAAATACAAGTGTTTACTATCAGCAGATAATTTTTTGCAGAATTTTATAAAAGTTAACACATCAGAACAAAATGGTAATAAAACATACAAAGAGGATTTTAGGGGCTGTAAGAGGGCTCATACCCACTCCAGTGTTCTTGCCTGGAGAATCCCAGGGACGGGGGAGCCTGGTGGGCTGCCGTAAATGGGGTCACACAGAGTTGGACACGACTGAAGTGACTTAGCAGCAGCAAGAGGGCTCATACGTATATCAAAAGGAGTTAGAGGGCGTGAGAGGGAAAGGGGGATGTTGACAGAGACACATTTTGCTCCTCAAGTTGCCCCTGCAGGTGTTTAACTTGAACGAAATGGTCCTTGCAACACATCCATGGAGTATATGCTCAGATGCATGATACACGGATTCAAGGATGTGGGCAACCTCAAAATGGCTCAAAACTCTACAGTTAACACTATTCCTGGAGTGTCTTAAACACTTTTTCCTCCACCATTCATTTTGATTAAAAAGTTTTTCTCTCCCGATACCTGAAAGCTGCAGAGGAAAAAGTAGAATCAGGAAAAAAGTACTGGAATGAATGTCCAAAGGCTGGATATGATTCCATTACTAATTTACTGTGTGACTGACCTTGAGTATGTCTTAACCTTTTGAGAACACTGAACTAAATATTATATATGTTATACTTAGTTATTCTCTGGGGTTGGGAGGCTTTTTTTTCTTCACTTTTTTTTTTGGCATCTGTTTTTACACATCCCCTCCCCACAAAGGAAATGGCAACCCACTCCAGTACTCTTGCCTGGGAAATTCCATGGCCAGAGGAGTCTTATAGGCTGCAGTCCATGGGGTCGCAAAAAGTCAGACACGACTAAGCTACTTCACTTTCTTTCTTTCTTTCTTTCCTTCCCCACAAAAGTTACTGGTCTTGGGAACTATTTCTTGACAGGGTTTAATTTTCTTGCAGCCAAACTATATGTAATATCACTCAAGAGTAGTGACTCGCACTACAGTTTCACAAGTATGTATATGTGTGGATTCTCATAATTTTGTACTCTGTAGGGGAGGAAGAAAAACACATCTCAAGTTGAGAAAAAAATGATCCTCAAGAATATTTCTTTATAAATGTTTTTAGAGACCTTTGTTAAGATTAGAATTGGAGATAGTGCTACAGTGGTAAACGGGGCCAGAGGACAATGGAGAAGGGGCAGGCTCAGTGGCCAGAAAGACCCGGGTGGAATCCTTGGTTCTGCTACCCACCAGCTAATGACTTTTATACAGCTGTAAACTGGGTAACCTCTAGATTGCAGATCAGATTTTCAATAGTGATTAAAAATAACGCAAATAAAGTTGTTGCACATATAGGGAAGAAAGGCACTGATACCTCTATTATGACAAGAGCTGTGGGGAGCAGAGAAAGAGCACCGAAGGAGGAGGTAATCCTTGGTTCCTATAGCAGCAAAGTCAACCTCAGTGTTGTAGAGCCTTCCAAGAGGGACCTGGAAGCCTGCCGCACATTTTGAGAACTTCAGTCCATGTCCTCTGGTTTCTTTTCAACAGACCACAGTATACCCTCTAAGACGCCAAATTGTCCTCCGCGAGTTTCCCTGTGAGCAGTAAAAGGCCCATCTTCTAACTTTTGTAATAGCAAATGGTGATCATAGCTATAATAAGAATTACCATAATAATTATACTTATCAGTTATTCAATTATTGGGTCCTGTTTATATAGGCCAAGCATTGTACTAAGTCCTTTACATATATTATCTTATTTCATCTTTTCTTCAATTTTGTGAGATAGATATTATTACTCTATTAAAAGATAAAAATCTCAAGTCTCAAAGAGGTTAACCAAAATAGCCAGACTCAAACTCACTTGCTTATTCACTTCTCTACTCTGCCTTATGTAATGCACTAAAATACTCAGCCTTGTTTAATACTTAACCCAGACTCCCCAGCTGCTAAAATTTATGATAATTATATAATTAGAATTTCAAATTTAGGGCAGTGACTGAGAATTATTATACTTCATTATGTGACCTTACAAAAGTATTTACTATAAGTTTGTCTGCACTATCTTTTGCAGAAGTCTACAGTCTTCTTTAACAGAGTCACACATACTTAAACAGAAAAGGAGTATGAATGAGACTATATCCTCAACAAAGAAGATTCTCAAATTAATAACTGCAAATATTGTCAATGGAAATATATATGTGCAAACACTAAGTGCCAGGCACAATTATAAATATCTTACACATATCATTTGATTTAATCCTTACAATAATTTTATGAAGTAGATACTATTAAAATGCCCATTCTCCAGATGAGGAAACAAAGACAGAAGAAGTATAAATAACTAATTTGAAAAGAGTTGTTTAACATCCAGGACAGGAAAAAGTCTTTAATTAGAACACAGAAAAAATGCAAATCCAAGAATCACTCTTCCTTTTTAACTGAGAACAAGAACAACATAGGAGTTGTGCATTGACCAAGGGACATTAATTATCAGTTTACAAATAAATTGAGTTTGTGTATCGCAGATTTGTGGACACCACTGAGCCAAAGTCATCAAACCCTTTCATTTTGCTAAGATTGATTTCTCAGAAATTTCGACTGCACACCTATTATTAATATTTGGTCTTAGACATCTACCACACTTTTCTGTACTTCTGGAATTGTTTTATAAGACCCATCACGTAGGTTTTGTAATCTTACTTCCTCAGTACTTGTTCTCATTTTTCTTATAAAACTTAACAATGGGTTGTGATGCCTTCATTTATGGAATTAGTGATACACACTAAGTCATCTAGTTAATGCACAGTTAACTTCCCTCTGTGTCCTTAGGCCCCCAGTTGTGTCCAATGCTCTGCGGCACACTGGACTGTAGCCCATCAGGCTCCTGTGTCCATGGAATTCTTCGGGCAAGAATACTGGAGTGAGTTACCATTTCCTCCTCCAGGGGATCTGTCTGACCCAGGGATCAAACCTTCGTCTCCCGTGTCTCCAGCATTGCAGGCAGATCACTTCTCTTCAAATAAATCAGTACCTGCTTGTGCTACTTTTAATGAGATGAAATGAACAGAAACCTGCCCCATCCTTTATCATAGGGCGTCAGTAATTTCAAATATCCCCAGAGTGACCTTGAATCTGTGAGATCCATTGCCAACCTCTGGTAATTTTTAACTGGAACACTTTATTCCAATAATGTGAGACATAGCCCGAGGGATGCGTAAGTTCACCATTTGAAAATGAAATTAAAAAGATTTTTAAAAATTAGCTGATTGCCCTTCTCTTTTTTCCTAGAAGTTGTGCTCGCTTTAGTACACATATTCCAGAAATATAAATACTAAATACCTACTAAAAGCCAGGCCTTGTGCAAGGTGCTGGAGATACAAAAATAATTAAGACATATCCTCAAGGAACTGAACCAGACAGGGCACCAGAGCCACTCAGCTAACCATCATCCTCCCATGGCTGCACAGCCAACAAAGGTCCCTTGGAATGGATGGAAAACTCAGCTGCAACCAAAGATGTAAAGATCAAAGTTGGCAGTGACACTGAAGTTCAGGATTAAGAGACTTCCTCTTTAAGATCAAAATTCCAGATGATCCAAATATAGGCAAATGAGTCCCAGCAGAACACTCAGCTTTCTGCGCTGATTCCAGGAAAGAAGCAGACATCACCACAGAAGCAACTCCGTTTCACTCTTTCCAAGCCTGTGGGCTTGATGCTAATTGCCACCCCAACAGTGAGATCGCATTTCAAAATATGGTCAAACACAAAACAGCCAAGTCAATCAAGCATTAAGTATTCAAGCACAATTACCCCCACACTTGCCCAAGCACCGGCGGTGAAGCTGCTTCGTTCGGGAGCAGCTCGGTAATCATCTCTCCGGGCAGCTGAGAGTCTAACCTCTCACCTCGGGGCCTTCTGCTGGGGATGCTGGGCTGGCTCCCAGGGTGTGAGCGATCACAGCGCCAGCAGCCGCTCCCCGCCCCCTCCCCGGCCTCATTTAAATGAGTGCTCCCGCTGGGGGAGGGGAGGGGCAGAAGGTCCGCACGAGTCCCCTTTGTCGGGGAGCGACGTGTGGAAGCAGATGGTGAGGCTGGTCACTCAGTCTGCCGGCAGACGCTTTCTGCCCAGGTCCCGGGGGGCTGCGGAGCTTTCCTTCCAGACTCCACTCCGACCGTGTTTTCTCAGTGTGAGCAAGGGCGCTCTTTCTTTATCGCCCCTCACATTTCAAGGAGGCCGAGTTGCCGCCTCCTTCCCCCATTCCTTTCTCCTGCTTCCTCTTGCTTTTTCTGGACTCGCTAGTTCCGAGCCTCCGAGGACCCACTCGATGCAGAGAAAAGCGAGCGGTTCCCTTTGTCTCTAATTGATGCCGCGCTCTCATCCGGCGGGCTTCCGAGTGGCATGCTCACTCGGTTATTTAACAAATTACTCTACAGTCCTTGTTAGGACTATTGACATTTACAGCTAACCAACCCCTACAGTTAGGGGCGATGTGGTAACTGACTTGCAGTCTTCTTTCCTTTTATTTCAGTCCTGCGATGGGGTGAGTAGAACGACCTCCTACTTTGGTTTGACCTGATGCTCTCCTCTCATAGTAAAGTCAGCGGCTAAAAAAGTAAATAAATAAAGCCTGGGTTACAGATGCAACTCTTATTTGCATCTGTAAAGGCCAAACAGGACCCTCTGTATATACAGCTCTTGTCTCTAAAGTATTAGCTGTTGAACATAAATCTTGGCCTCAAAACCTACTCCAATTCAAGATACCACACAGCGAATGCCAAGGCAGCTCTCCCTAGCAGTTCTCAGTTCAGATTTCCTGCAGCTCAGGGTGTTAAATTTGTTTTAGTTTTTAAACCATACTGGCAGCCTGGTGCTTTGCTAATGTTGTCTCTGTGAGCTGGACAAAGTCAACATAAGCCCAGAAGACTGCTGTCTGGGGTTGAATGGCAAAAATAAAGTCAGAAATACCATCTATTCCCCCTCATCTGCTTGGGATTAATCTTTTCCTCCCCAGTACTATTCTCTAGGCTTAAATGCTTCAATGTTTCATTTTGCACTCACCAGCAGAACCTCCCTTTCATATGTCTCCCCTTCTCCCTAAAATTGTGAAAGCTGTGAAGACCAGGCTTGTAGTAGTCATATTCATCAGTTCAGGATTCAATATTAATTCCCTGGTACAACCAAGCAGTGGAGTAAATGTTGAATGAATAAATGAAATTAACAAATGATAGAAATTAACAAAAGGGAATATACTGAAATAGGAAAGAAGAGTTTGTCTAAGTGTCACATATTTCCTCCATATTCCAACTACTTCAGGTACTCTTGTAGTAAAAACTACATTTTACCTCTAAGTAAAACAGCAGTGAGGAATTAGAACACCTGAAATCACTGGAATATTCATGGCCCAAACTATCTAAGAACTCATGTGTCCAAGGAGACCAGGTACTTGCTAATGTCCCAAGGAGACGGGCCCCGCAACTAGCAATCTGTACAAGCAGTGTTGCAAGAAGCACCAGGGATATACCTGGGGGAGATGGAATGGGAGCTTAGTGTGGCTTTGAGACCCCACCTAGTCTGCCGTGTGAGCCCGCTGCAGACAGGGGCTACAGTGCAGAAGTTGTGGATTCACCGCGTGAAATGCTGCTGCCTTAGTGCCCAGAATGCAAAATGTGTCCATCCCCCCACTGAATAGCAACTGCCACAAGCCCGCAAAGATTTATGGTTTCAGAGCATCTGTAGATGGCATCCTTGGCACTGACCTCAGACTTTTCCCATGGGTACCTGGAGCAGCACAGACACCATCGAGTGGCTTCCCAGACATCAGCGTAGATGAGGGTCAGGAAAGGAAAGGGGGGGGGGGGATGGGTGTGTCCCACTATGGGAGAGAATACTGTTGCAAACACCCCCCCTAAGGAAAGTAAAAACTTGATTGAAAACTTGAAGCCTATAAACCCTAACTTTAGCAGACAGAGGTAAAAGCTAGGACACTGATTATGTACACTTAAACACACAATTTTTCCTTTTCATTGCATGTAGACATAAGCACCAAGAAAATCCATCTTGCACACAAAACAATGAATCCTCCAATTTGAAATCCTAAAACACTCTGCTTAGGTAGGGATGAGTATCTCTTTCATTTGTTTTATCACTTTTCTAAGAAAAGCTCCTCTAATCCATTCAGTCTGCTATTTTGTACCTTAAAAAAAGGTTATTGTTTGCACAAGAATAAAAAAGACTGTAAAATAGGATTGGCAAGTGCATTATGGGCACACTGCCATCATCACTTCCCATATCCATTACAGACATTGCTAATCAATCAAGGCATGGATTGTAGCCTTAGAATCCTGATAAAACACAATAAAGCAGCAGCCTCTCTATCAAGCAATCTGTGCTGGTATGTGAGGTTGCTCCTATTTGTCACATTCACTTTAAAGACAATAATCATATACTCCAAAGATTAAAGAGGCTTCCCTGGTGGCTCAGTGGTAAAGAATCCACCTGCAGTGCACGAGCCACAGGAAAGTGGGTTATATCTCTGGGTCAGGAAGATCCCCTGGAGGAGGGCATGGCAATCTACTCCAGTATGCTTGCCTGGAGAATCCCATGGACAGAGGAGCCTGGGGACTACTGTCCATAGGGTTGCAAAGAGTCAGAGATAACTGAAGCAACTTAGCTCACCAAAGATTAAAACACAGAAAATGAGCTTCATCGCTCAAGAGGTACTGAGAATAACCTATGACGCAGCCTTTACTGTTAAAAGGGCATTGTCTACCCTTGCTGGTTCCCACAGTCCATGCAACACAGCCTGGGGGATGGGGATAGGAGCCAACATTCAAGGAGGAGCTTGAACAGGTGGCAGCTTGGTAAACTTGCACTAGCCTCAGTACGTGTCCCTGTGGCACTGCTGAGTATGCAGTTGCATTGAGGAAACCAAGGAAGCCTAGGACAATTTCCAAGGAGATCATTTCTCAGGACTAGCAGACCACAGGATAGGAACAGGAGGTCCATTCTCTCCCTGGCCATCTCTTTCTAGAAGTGACAAGGCAAAACATTGGGTCTCATTTCCTTTCTCCTGGGACATGACCGTTTCAACATATGAAGGCCCTCAGTCCATACGCTCATACATTAAAAAGGCCATCACAGAAACAGACAACGCAACACAAAGAGTGCCCCACGTCAGGATCATCTTCCTAGTCTTCTCTTCACATTGCCTAGAAGAAAAAAAGCTGAAGAGCAAGCTGCTTGTTTTGCGGGGTTTGTTTCAGTTATAAATTGAGTGTTATGTGTTTTGCATACACACATTACCTCATTTGACCCACACACCACCCTATGAATGCTCCCCATTCTGAAATGAGTACATGCGGATCCAATGGGACTAAAATGACCACAGTCACAGAACCTGAAGTGGCCAGATCAGTACTGAGGGCAGGTCCATCACAACAAAGCCAACGTTCTCTCCCCACACACTGGAAGTCCACCTCGGGGGTAAATCCTCTGAGCACCCAGAAGACTTTGAGGACCAAGTATGTCCTTTCCTTTTCTCTCTGTGGCCTGAAGTTTTGAGGGTCGTCTTTATCCCTGGCCCATGCTGACTGCTCTACGTGCCATGTTGGGGTCTGGTAACAGAACCAGAGAGATGACCCACCCCCACAGTTTCCCTCTCTGCAACACCAAAGAATCCAAGGGACTCTTATCTGAGGTTTTATTCCCTGATCCAGATAGTATCTAAACAGGCTTTTAATAAGCCTCTTGTGGAGTCTGTCTCTGGTTGTTTTCAACCAGCAGTAGATATGATTTCATGAAACATATGCTATTGATAGGCTGTTCGTTGGTGGGAGTAGGAGACAGTGAAAAGAAAATTAGATCATTGTCTGAGATTTTGGCTCTTCAATTGCAATAGGAAACAGGTGTCAAACAATAAGATCCTGTAAGCTCCCATGCTGTGGCAGACATCATGAAACTACAGATTGCTGAACTGTGGAGAAATGTGGCAGGATGGTGGGGTGCAATGGGAGACCTCAGGACAGTGACTGTACCCACAAGTAAGAAAGTTTTTCAATATTTTAGAAACTGGTAGGGCTATGAAGGTGGTACGGCAGTGGGATATCAGCCCTGGAGATGTTCCCAATAACGTGACTGGACTGAACATTTTAACACCCGACAAGAGTATATTGACCAGATGAGGGAGGAGGTTAGTCACAGGGTCAAAAGCCAGTATCCATGCCCATTCTGATGCTGATTTAATTTCTCTAATCTAAAGAGATTTTGGTCCATTCAGCAAGACTAATCAACGGTGGAAACTGACCCAGCTTGCTCTCTACACCTGCATCTATTAAACATTCAAGCTACATAGCATTCTATTTCCACACCTGTTTTAAAATTTCTTTTGTTTGAACTTCTCTGCTGCTTTTGCTCTGTGAAACAGCTAAGATGAAAATATCTTTATACAGTCAAGTGCATGTTGAGCTAACCTGAAGAAGTGGGAATACCATCACTGCTTTCAGCACCCTCCCCCTATCAAGTTTAAGTCCAATAATTGACGCAGATATTGGGCGAGGGGATATTCCCAGGAAAAACTTGATTTTGCCATGCCTCATATGTTTAATCTGGTGAGTCTTGAAAGAACTGTTAGAGTGACACCAGTCAAGTCTTACATTAAATTTGAGTTATAAGGAAAAATAAAAGAAGACAAGTGGAATTATTTCCTAAGTCTTGGTAATGCTGAAAATGTTAACAGGTTCAAGGAGGGTTTGATGAGGCCAAGGATGTCAAATTTGAGCAGATTAGTGTCTTCTCGAGTCCTTTGACATTTACGTGATAGGGAGATACTGTCTTTCAGAAAGATGGTGCTATCAAGGGGGATTACTGGGCTGGCTGAAGAATGAGATGCCAAATCCGAACCTCCAGGCCACCAGGGCGCACATTAGAGGAGGAAATTGGACCCATCTGATGACATCCTATGGGCCCATGGAAGCTGTAGTCAAACTAGCTAACAGAACCGAGCCCGCGCCCCAGTGTCTAAATGTCCGACCTTTAAGTGTTCCAGACATGAAGGGTTTGAAACCAGAGATTCGGAGGCTTGCCCTGTCACTGAAAGGGCTCATACCAAGCAGGACCCTGTGGAGCTCCAGGACACATAAGTGCTTCTGTGCCCCCCCACTTCTTGATTACAGGAAATAGGCTTCATTTAGCCTCCAAGACCTTCCCTGTGTTCCAAGAGTAGGTTCAAATAGTTGCTAATTAGGGAAAGGGAGGGGAGGTGGAGGAACTGTCCAAAGAAATAATAGTGTAGCCTTGGGGACAGTTCCCCCTCAAGGGATATAACAAAAACTGTGAGCTGTTCTGCAGATATTGAAGCTCCCCCACCAGGTGCTGCCCACAAACATAGAGATCCCAGACAGGTTGAAACCAGAAGGCTGATGATGCTGACTACCACTTACCTCACCACCAACTAATGAAAAGAATATCCATGAGCTGACCACATCTTCTCTGAACCATTACTATAAAACTTCTCACTACCCCCTCCAAGATGGGACATTTGTTTTCTGGTCATTAGCCTGCTGGGTCCCCTTTGTCTGGCAAAGCAACAAAGCTATTCTTTTCTGTGTGTGTATGTGTTATTCATTCAGTAGTGTCCAACTCTTTGGACCCTATGGACTATAATCCACTACGCTCCTCTGTCCATAGGATTCTCCAGGCAAGAATACTGGAGTGAGTAGCCATTCCCTTCTCCGGGGGATCTTCCCAACCCAGGGATCGAACCCGGGTCTCCTGCATTGCAGGCAGATTTTTTACCATCTGAGCCACCAAGGAAGCCCTGGTAGCTATTCTTTTCAACTTCAACCAAAACTCTGTCCCTGAGATTTCATTTGGTGTCGGAGTATAGAGGCCAGATTCGGCTTCAGGGCCAGGGCAGCAAAGAATACAGAAGCCAGCAATGAAAACCTCCACCTGCTGCAGGAAAAGAAGCTGCTGCTGCAAGCACCAAGAACCTAGAGGAAGCTCCATAGAAGAAGACACCACTGTCTAGGCTGGTGACAAGGAATCAAGGACTCAGAAACAGCCACACTGATCATCCCCACTGCCTAGAGCACAAAGCAGGTAATTCACGGGTGCTTGCCAGAAGATTCTGCAAGCCTTGAGTCTGCTAGCTGTTCACACATCTGCCTAAACTGCCTCTGGAGTGTAATGGCCTTTTGTTTTTCTTCCCACTTTCTAAATCTCATCTGAGTGGCTCTTATTGGCAGACTCTAGCTAGGAATCACTTAGGGAAGGGGCTCCTGGGAAATATGACTCCCAGCTTCTCCTCTGTAACACCTTAGATGCGGAAGGATGTTGATTTCGAGCTGACAACAGAAATAACTCAGCCCAACATAGTAGGTCATGTTTGCTGAATAAATTAGTACAAGAACTTGAAACTTCCACCCTGAATACCCTAAGTGGTCACATCTTCACACAGCCTTTTAAAAACTAGTCAGACATACAGATGGCCAAAAAAAAAAAAAAAAAGTTCAACACAGCTAATTATTAGAGAAATACAAATCAAAACTACAATAAGGTTATCATCTCACACCAGTCAGAATGGCCATGATCAATAAATCTACAAACAATAAATGCTGGAGAGGGTGTGGAGAAAAGGGAACCCTCCTATACTGTTGGTGAGAATGTAAACTGATGCAGCCATTATAGAGAACAGTGTGGAGATTCCTTAAAAAACTAGGAATAAATCTACCATATGATCCAGCAACCCCACTACTAGGCATACAGCCTAAGAAAACCACAATTCTAAAAGACACATGTACTCCAGTGTTGATAGTAACTCTGCTTACAATAGCCAGGACCTGAGAGCAACCCAGATGCCCATTGACAGATGACTAGATAAAGAAGTTGTGGTACATATATACATATTACTCGGCCATTGAAAAGAACAAGTTGGAGTCAGTTCTAGTGAGGTGGATGAACGTAGAGCCTGTTACACAAAGTGTAATCAGTCAGAAAGAGAAAAACAAATATAGTATATTAACACACACACATATATACATGGAATCTATAAAAATGGTACTGATGAAACTATTTGCAGGGAGGGAATGGAGATGCAGATGTAGAGCGTGGACTTGTGGATACAGTGGGGGACACAGTGAGTAGGACAAATGGAGGAAGTTGCATCAACATATATACATTATCATATGCAAAACGGACAGCTGGTGAGAAGCTGCTGCGTCACACAGGAGCCCGGTCTGGAGTTCTGCGATGACCCAGAGGGGTGGGTCGGGGGGAAGGGAGGGAGGCTCAAGAGGGAGGAGAAATATATATATAATTATGGCTGATTTGTGTTGTTGTATGGAAGAAACCAACAAAATATTGTAAAAATTAAAAAACAAACAAGAACTAGTCAGAAACATTCTAAGGTTCTGGTAACTGAGTGAAACTTATTGCAGACTTTCTAAGAGAAAGACTTCAGCTGACTCTTAAAACTCAATGGTTCCCAAATTATGAAAAGAAGAATCTGGAAGAAATGATGCTCTTTTTAAAAAAATTACCAGCGTGAACTCCATCAGGCGAAGTACCAATAATTTTACTAGGAGAAAAATTCTATATGTAGAACTGGGAACCCACATGTCCACAAAGAAACAAGCTGTCAAACCAAGCATTAGCAACAGTTTCAGAATTTTTCCATTAATATTCATTTGCTGCTTGTTCATTTCTTTGGTTGTCTGCTACTGCTTGCTACCAGACAAGTGGTAGCAGGCATCAGAGTTTAAGAATAAATTTTGGGATAATTTTGAGAAAATTATCTTCTTTAAAATGACAGAGTATCTTCCCCTTGCAAATTTTGAAAGGATTCCCACTATCCTGGACTAACCCCAGGCCACTCCAGCTCAGCGTTCCCCTGGGCCGTTTGTTACAATGCAATGGATTTGGGTCAACCACCTGAAAGAGTATTAAAAGTGCTGGCCTACGTGTTGCTGAGCATGTTCAGCTCAGACACCGTCCTCATTGGTCACAGTCTGGAGAGCGACCTGCTGGCCTTGAAGGTCATCCACAGCACCGTGGTGGACACGTCCGTGTTATTCCCGCATCGCCTGGGCCTCCCCTACAAGCGCTCCCTGCAGAATCTCATGGCCGACTACCTCAGACAGATCATCCAGGACGATGTGGACGGGCACAGCTCCAGCGAGGATGCCAGTGCCTGCATGCACCTGGTGATCTGGAAGATCCGAGAAGACGCCAAGACCAAGCGGTGACCGCCGCCTGCCCTCCTGCCCGCCTCTCCCACAGCCCCGGCCCGTCCTCTACCCCAGGCCTCTTCCAAAACAGTGCAATAAATCTCGAGAGCTAACCCTGTCCGCGTCGCCGAGACACAGAAAACCGAGAGAACCAGATGAGCCGGCGGCAGAGAGCCCAGCGCCGAGACTGACCCCGGAGCCCCGAGCCCCTCTGCGCCCCCGCCCATCCCTGCCTCTGCCCCTGACCTGCCCTCTGAGACTGCTGCTGACCCCATGGGCAGGGCCGGCCTGCAATCCCCACAGGCCCTGCTGGTGCCCCTTCTTGTGGGTGGAGGGTGCGGGGGTGGCAGGCTTAAGGGTTTGTTTGTGACAGGGGTTTGTCTTTTTATTTTGTATTATTTTTATTATTTTGAATTTAAACCTGAAAAATAAATAAATAAATAAATAAAGTGCTGGCCTAAAAATATCTTACAGGCAAAGCAATGGTAGTAACTTGCCATGCAATCACCCCAATAGACTGTTCCTAAAGAAGTAACATTTAAAGGTAGGAATCTTTATGGATTTTTCCAAGCCTAATAAGATTCCATGAACTGCACATCTCTACAAGTCCCATGCCAGAAAGCTCTTATAAGTGGCTCAAAATCATGGAAATCTTCTGAACCAGCAGACAAATGTCACCAACCCTACATAAGAAACCCACAATGAGGGAAGTTAAAAAAGGGTCTTCTACCAGAAAAGCAGAATAAGCATAGACACTGAGAGCTCAGAGAGGGAGAGAGAGACAGAGAACATGAACTCAGGCATGCAGTTCAAGGGCACAGCCTGGAGTTTAGACTTTGATCTATCATTAGCTTCCTTGACTTAACTATTGGTTTTAAGGGAGAAATGAACTGGAGCCCTCTCCTGTGTGCTATGTATTAAGTCACTTCAGTTGTGTCCAACTCTGTGAGACCCTGTGGACTGTAGCCCGCCAGGCTCCTCTCTCCATGGGATTCTCCAGGCAAGAATACTGGAGTGAGTTGCCATGTCCTCCTCCAGGGGATCTTCTTGACCCAGGGATCAAACCCACATTTGATCCATCTCCTGCACTGGCAGATGGGTTCTTTACCACTAGCAAGCCCTCTCCTAAGAATCTAAAAACACATGCAGGGGGTAAGGAAGTCCTCTGGAAAATATGGGAATGGGACCTTGACTCTTCCCAATGTTGAATATATTTATTTGGAAACTTATGTGATGGACTGTCCTGCTATAAGCAAAATCAGATGATAGAAAAGGACATCGCATACCCTCAGAAAGGAAATTCTCCAGGGAACAGACTCTGGACTGTGTGATTCAGACTCAACAGCCAAGGTCCAGTTCAGTGGAGTTATAGGCAAAGTATACACAGTGGATTCGGAAACCTGGGCTACCAGGCCCCTGCCAGCCGGTTCCACGGAAGATGTTTCCGTAGTCTTACAATGAAACCCAAGTTCCATATCATGGAACCACAAGAAATAAGTGATTAGACTTCCACTCCAGGCTCCTTTCCTATTCTCTAAGCCCCAGCCACTCTGGATTTCTCAGTGTAGCTCAAATGCACTAAACTTAATCCAGCCTCAGAGACCTGCCACCTGCTCTTTTCTCAGTGCTTCACTTGCCCACGTCTTTCGAAACAGACTGACTTCTCTGAATACTCCATGTAAAAGAATTTCCATCACCCCAGCCCAGACCTCTCTTGCCTGCCTCTTGCCTTTATTTTCTTCAGTGCACTTACCAACATCTGAAATTAAAGTATGTACAAACCATCTGCCTCTACCACTAGAACATAAACTCCATGAAAATGAGGATCTTTCTCAGAGATGACATGAATGAAAGTACGTACCAACTAAAAAGAGAACTCCTGAAGTCACACATGCCTCCTTGACTACTTGTTCATTTATTGTTTCACTCATTTGAAACAAATCTGCCCTGTGTCAGGCACCACTCTAGGTGCTGGGGATAAAGCAATGAATAAAATCCCTGTTCCCCTGGAGCTGACATTCAGTATGCAGAGATAGCAAGTACATAAATATAACAATGTCAGGCATACCATGAAGAAAAATAAAGCTGGGCATGGAAAAAAAGAGGTTTCAGTTGGTATTTCATATGCGGTGTTCAGGAAAGACTTTTCTAGGGAAGTGACACTTAATCAGTGACCTAAAACAAATGAGGAAGAGAATGTGTGATGCCAGACAAGAGTCAATATTCTCCATGAAGCATGAACAGGAAGTGCTAAGGCCTTTGGTGGGAGCACAATCAAGGAGCAGTGAGGCTGGACTGTGTGTGGGTGAGGCAGGGCACTGAGGGTGTCAGAGCAGGCAGGTAGCTAGGTACCAAGCAGAGAAATGCGAGGAGGGGCCAGATGGCAGGAAATCATGCATCTTATAAATAAAGCGGGTCCATAGGCAGATGAAGAAAAGCAGGAACCTCCAGACTGATAGGAAACCACACAAACTGGGTGGTAAGGTTGTGGGTAGCAGACAAAGAAAGGTGAGAACCTGCTGATGCTGAATGTAACCTGTTGCTCATTGCACTCTCTAAAAATACCCTTGTGAATAAGAAGTACTCATGATGAACTGATGCCATGACATTTCTGATCTAAGTTAAGGACAAAAATTCCTCCTCCCCTTGGGAAATTGGTAAAAAATCACAGAACGTGATGCCCAAATGCTTCTTTCCCCAGTGAATATTCTACTCCTTCATTCGTATGCCCCTCATAAGTGGGCTTTCCGGTAGCTCAGCTGGTAAAGAATCCACCTGTAATGCAGGAGACCCTGGTTCAGTTTCTGGGTTGGGAAGATCCCCTGGAGAAGCTATAGCGTACCCACTCCAGTATTTTTGAGCTTCCCTGGGACTCAGACAGTAAAGAACCCACCTGCAATGCAGGAGGCCTGGGTTTGACCCCTGGGTTGGAAGCAGGTCATGGCAATCCACTCCAGTATTCTTGCCTGGAGAATCCCCATGGACAGAGGAGTCTGGCGGGCTACAGTCCATGGGGTGCAGAGAGTTGGACATGACTAAATTGCTAATATTTTTACTTTTCTTCATAACCGGCTTGCTAAATGGATCCAGGGCAGCTTTTCGCCTGCCTGCCCACTCTCCCTCTGACAGTGTGCTGGTGGTTTAGTTGCTAAATCATGTCTGACTCTTGCAACCATTTCCTTCTCCAGGGGATATTGCTGACCCAGGGATTGAACCCAGGTCACCTGAATTGCAGGCAGATTCTTTATCGATTGAGTCAGAAGGGAAAATAAACCCTCTGAGACTGTATTCTTGCTTAAATAAACTCTCACTTTATTTTCTTAACCTCTCTGCTTCATCTCCAAATTCTTTCGTGATGAAGAAACAACCTTAAACTCACCGGCGACAAGGGGGCAGAGGTAGAAAATGATGCTAAATGATCAGTGTGAGCCATGAAGGCTCACACTCAGGTCTTCAGGGAAGCAAGCAAGTCCCTGGAAGGCAGGGCTTTGAGGCCTGGTCAATCTCTTTGGGACTTCCAGAGTTTCAGCATGACTCTCATTACTTGATCAGACTTCCACATTTATGGCAAGCTCCCTTGAAGGCTGCAGTAGATTTCTATCCTCCTTGAAAGAGGTGGCAAATAAGCAAGGCGAAGTCCTCTGTAGAAAGGTGGCAATCCTGATGGGTCACAGAGAAGTTTGGGGAAGGAATCAGCTAGAGGTAAAAGCCTGTGGTTCA
This sequence comes from Muntiacus reevesi, assembly GCF_963930625.1. Classification (NCBI taxonomy): domain Eukaryota; kingdom Metazoa; phylum Chordata; class Mammalia; order Artiodactyla; family Cervidae; genus Muntiacus; species Muntiacus reevesi. The sequence continues at coordinate 19,277,501 of NC_089265.1, read as the reverse complement.
GCTATTAAAGGAATTTAGGGCTTACCCTGACCTTGTTTAGGGAATCACAAATAACTGACAATGGGTTATTCGTGAAACAAGCAACTGAATAGGTCTGTGTGTTCACTGTGGTGTCTATGTGAATACATGCTATGAAGTCTTACAGATGCTACGTGGTCTCAATTGGGACAAATGCGCATGCTCAGTCACTTCAGTCCTGTCTGACTCTTTGAGACCCCGTGTAGCCCCCACTGTAGCCCTCCAAGCTTCTCTGTTCACGAGATTCTCTTGGCAAGAATACTGGAGTGGGCTGCCATGCCCTCCTCCAGGGGATCTTCCCAACCCAGGGATCAAACTCGGGTCTCTTATGTCTCCTGCATTGGCAGGTGGTCTCTTTACTACTAGTGCCACCTGGGGAGTCCGGAGACAGACATGGCATCACACTAAGTCCTTCCTTTGCATGGAGGAAACTAAGGCCCGGAGAATGATGTCACTGGGCTAAGTGCCCACAGCACTCAGGAATCCAAGTCTAATTGATTCCTGCCTCTGTGTTCCCTTGAAAGAGCTCCTCCAGGTCACAGCCCTGACCCCGATTATCACACTCAGTCCACACGGTGTGGCACAGGGCACAGCCAGCCAAGGAAGGGAGCAACATGTGAGCATCAGGGAGAATTCCCTGAACTGCCACCTGGGTGCCACCGAACCTAAGGTGAGGGGGGTGGGGGGGGGGGGCGCTGATGCAAGGCCTTTTCTTGCTCTGCTCTGCACCATGCTGCTACTTCCTTCCACGCTCTAAGGCTATTCTGGAACTCGCTGACAACACAGAATCCCAGAGAACAGAGATCTCCTCAGTAGGCAGAGTTAAATACTTGTTTAAAATTTTCTCTTCCAAATTTACCCTTCAAGCAGAGTCCAGACCATTTGGCCCAAACCAGTTGACTGTGTGACTGAGGGGTGCTCTGTGTGTGCATGTACATGCGTGTGCATGCACACAAGCCTGCTGACATGAAATTTTCACTTAGCATCAGCAGGTATTCTTTAACAGTTTTAGTATGGCCACCCCTGGATGAGATGGCTGATCTAAGTACCATGATCCTGCTCTTCTCCCTCTTCTGACAAAGGTTTAGTCATCTTAAATCCGGCTGTCTTCAAGGATATGCTTGAAATGGCAGGGACGCAAGTCAAGACTTATTAACAGCCCTCCCCTTCCTCACACACCCTTTAAACATCACTAAGCTTCAGTGTTTCTTCCTCTTCATTTTTTACTCTCCCATCCATTCTCTCTCCTTTCATGGTGTATTAGGACACTCCAGAAGAACAGCAGAACCAAAGGAGATATACAGAAATATATAAACATATGCACACACATATAAACATACACATATATATGTGTGAGTGTATTTATCTCTATCTCCACACATAGAACCAAAGAGATATATATAAAATGCAAATACTTATCTATAAATATATTAATACACATATGTATGTGTATCACTCTCTCTATATATGTGTATACACATATGGGCTTCCCTGGCAGCTCAGCTGGTAAAGAATCCACCTATAATGCAGGAGACCTGGGTCGACCCCTGGGTTGGGAAGTTCCGCTGGAGAAGGGATAAGCTATCCCACTCCAGTATCCTTGGGCTTCCCTGTGGTTCAGATGGTAAGGAATCCACCTGCAATGCAGAAGACCTGGGTTCAATCCCTGGGTTGGGAAGATTCCCTTGGAGGAGGGCATGGCAACCCACTCCAGTATTCTTGCCTGGAGACAGGGGAGCCTGGCTACAGTACATGGGGTCACAGAGAGGCAGACAGGACTGAGCAGCGAAGCACATATACACATAAATATAGGAGAGAGAGATTTCCTATAGGGATTAGCTCATGGAACTGTGAGGCCAAGAAGTCCCAAGCTCTGCTGTCTTCAGGATGAAGACAGAGGAGAGACAATGGCAAGATTCAGTCCAAGTCTGAAGACTTCAGAACCCGGGCTGCTAATGACATAACACCCGGTCTGAGGCCAAAGCCCTGCGAGCCTGGATGGGGGAATGGGAGGGGAGTGGACAGGCTGCTGGCATAAATCAGAGTCGGGAGGCCCAGGGAGTTTCCCCCAGAAACTCCTTTACAAGATGAACCCAGAAATAATGCTTTACCAGCTGACTGGGCATCCCTTAGCCCAGTCAGATTAACACATAAAATTAACCATCACACTTGGTTCCTTGGATCACTCATCTACCACCAGCTCCCAACTCTTGGACAGCTGTTCTGAACGCCTTCCTAACTTCAAATGCCAGCGCAGCATGCCTTTAGGTCTTGACAGGAGCACGCATCCTGCCCACTCCCACCGCTCCTCCCAGCTCTCAAGGAAATCGTGCCTATTCCTCCCACATCCAGTTAGGAAGCCGTGGTAGCAGCGTCAACACGATTTCCCAAGCTGGAAACGCTTCTCCCCTCACCTCTCCCGTCAGATCAGTCACCGTGTGCTTTCAACCCTCTCCCATGTCTGCTCTCGACCTCAGCTCATCTGCTGCCTAGACTTTGACAATGAAATCCTAAGCATGCCCTCGACCGCTCGTCAAACCCACCTGGCAAGTGGCAGTCACTCACTGTTAGTGACCCTCTTCACGAGAAGGAAGGACGCTCCCAAAAGGGATCCAGCGAAGTGTGAACAGGGACACTGCTTGTGGAACAGGGCCTGCCAGGGTTTCCTCGTTGAAGATGACAATCACATATGTAAGAGCTGAATGCTTGTTGAGGAAAGAAAAGCCACTGTTGTTAAACCACCGTTGTTTTAATAGGGGCTACATTTCCAGTTACTGCTTACTTTAAAAAAATGCTCATCCTTGTAGTGAGCATATCTTTATTATACTATACCTTCTATCGTTTTAAAAATGAGTGAAGCTTGAGAATTTAACACAATCTCCTTCAGTTTTTTCCTGTGATCCAATGGATGCTGGCAATTTGACCTCTGGTTCCTCTGCCTTTTCTAAATCCAGTTTGTATATCTGGAAGTTCTCGGTTCACATACTGCTGAAACCTAGCTTGAAGGATTCTGAGCATTACCGTGATAGCATGTGAAATGAGGGCAACTGTATGGTAGTTTAAACATCTTTGGCATTGCCTTTCTTGAGGATTAGAATGAAAATTGACCTTTTCCAGTCCTGTGACCACTGCTGTGTTTTCCAAATTTGCTGGCATATTGAGTGCAGCCCTTTAAAAGCATCCTCTCTTAGGACTTGAAAGAGCTCAGCTGGAACTCCATCACTTCTGCTTTTGGTAATTTATCAATCTTGTGCTATATTCAGTAAGAGATAAATGCCAAGAACCTCTTCTGAAAGTGAAAATTACGAGAAAAATATGCTCTGGGAACTTCCCTATCATTCTTATTATCTTTTTCATAAATGACCTCATAGTGTCAACCATAACATTTTTTTTTTTAAGCACATGCCCTATGGAAGGGAAGGAGCGTTGATACACTGCAGATTCTGAGAGATCTTTGGACGAGCCTCTGATTTTGATTTTTTCAAGTCACAAGGCCTCTTTGAGCTTTGATTATCCCATCTGCAAATTCAGATGCTAATACTGCCCAGCTGGCAGGGCTGTCATCAGGAGTGTGATAGTACGTGCAGGGGACACCGCTGTTTGCCTGACTCAGAGCAAAGGACACGCGACTCCGCTTCCTCCTCACACTGCCTGGTTACTTCCTCCTCAACCACACTCACACTGCTCCTCGCCAACATCTGCCCGGAGCACGAGAGGCTAGACAACCTTGCCGATGTGCTCACCTTGAGGGGATTTACAGGTAAGCAGCCTTTGCTTCCACGTCCCTAGCCTGGGCGTCAGGCAAATGCTCCCACCGGCTGGCTGACATATGTGGCCACTGCAGACTAATTCCTCCTGACATGCTGTCTTGAATGCACAGTCACAGAGCATGTGCTGAAGTGCTAAACACCCCCAAACTGTGCACTTTCCAATCTGTGAAAGCTTTTCGTGTGTCCAGGCTCTTTTTTCTCGACCCGAGGCATCATAAGGAGAAGCACATGGACACTCCAGGCAGGCATATGGCACCCTGCACACGCTCCGGAGCCGCAGCCCTACCTGGGTGCCCCCTCGGCCAGCCAGAGCCCCCCCACACCCCCAGACAGCTGCCCTTCTGCGGGCGCTGTGGCCGCAGTAATGAGCTTGCACACAAAGAAATGACTATGCATTAGGTGGGTCGAGGTCCTCATGCAGGCTACAGCAGAGCAGAGAGTCAAAGTTACACTCCAAAACCCTATTACCTCATGTACGGGAAATGCTTCTGAACCCAGTGAGCGAATAGGTTCCCTAAGACTTCAGATTTAGAAAGGGTTGGACCATCCCTCCGCTGTCTTGGACCATCCCTCCCTCCGCTGTCTTGGATCATCAGGAAAGCCAGCTAACAGTTATCTGGCATGGAGTTTACAGAGCATCCTTACACTTTGAACCTCACTATAACCCTCTGAGGTGTATTATTTTACAGATGAGGAAACTGAGTCCTTGAAAGGTTCAACGACATGCACAAGTTCATGTGGCTAATAAAAGGCAGGGCAGTGCACCAAGCGAGATCTGTGTGACTCTAATTCATGCCTTTCTGAAGAATTAGCACCAGACTTACTCTCCGCTCCTCCATCTATTGAGATGTCACTGCAACAGCTAAAAGGAAGCCTCTGAGAGCAGGAGCTTCCAAGGGACTCAGCTTCTCTGTGAAGATGTTAAGTCCCTTATCTGCCAGCAAGTTGAGGGGAAACACGAGGGCATCATAGAGTTTTTCAAATTCTCACCATCACACCATAAAGGAAGTGACTCTTCTGACTTGCCTTTGTGGACACTGCGGGGACACTGCACAAGGAATACTCATGTGACACTCTCTGCTACCAACACCCGAGAGTAACCACGGAAAACTACAGAGTATGCAAAACGGATTGCAAAATCAAACCCCAAACAACTTCTATTACTACTACTGCTGTTGCTGCTACTATGATCTCTAAAATACTAATACAAGCAAAGTAGCAATAACAGAAATACTAGTACTAATAGGTAGCATCTCCTTAGCCTCAGCCATGCGGTAGCGCTTGGTATTCACGTTCACTGAAACTAGAGAGGGCACAGAGCTTGTATGCAGCAGAATGAGGCCAGATGCTCAGGCCTCCTGATCCCAGGGCTGTGCAGTTTGCACCAGCCCATTTCTGCCCCCACTCTAAAGAGGACAGGCAGTCACTGGATCAGTGACTAGTGTCCAGGTTAGCAGCTGTTCCTTCCAACCATCCCACGGTAACCATTATTCCTAGATGTTCAGAAAATGGGTTTTCATCACGTTTCACCTCCTGACCGGTTGCCAAGAAATAATGGATAAAAGGATGGGTTCTAAAAAAAAAAAAAAGAGTCTGGCTTTAGGTGTGAATTCAGTCAAATCCTCTGACAGCTGTTTTAAAATAAGTGTGCACACACACCCACCTCCGTGTCACACGGGTGGAGGATGCGAGCAGACGTTAGGCTGATTACGTGTCCTTTTCTGCCTCCTGACAGCTATGAAACTACAAGTGGGTAGATTATAGTTGAAGATAAAAATAGGCATCATACTGCCGCTTTCTCTTCCCAGCTTTTGAGTTGCTCCAGCTTGAAAGCATATTGCAGCATTTTATTGTAGTCTGCGCTCTTGTAGCTTCTCGTGTTTGTGATTCCTTTTTGGAAAACTAGAAACATTCCCTCTCCATGGAGAAATGAACTCCAGTGAGAGTGAGAGAGAGGCGGCTGTGTGTGTGTGTGAGCACACGCACTTGTGCCCCTCCCAGCACCTCTAAGAGAAGAGGGGAGGCTGTGAACTGAATGGAAAGGAAATTGGGAATTGACACAGCTGTTTTTGTTTAAATGTATCCATTTTTAGAATTTCAGGATGCACTAAGCTTCCAAATTAGGCAGCCCAGGCAACCTTAGCTGGGGATGGATAGAGATTTGATATCATCCCGAGGTCTGTAGACCTTTCTTCCTGCACTGTAGGTCCCTGGGTAAACTACACGTTTAGCACCCTTTATGGTAATTAAACAGAACTCTACAAGGAGTTGCTCATCAGGTCTCATCTCAAACTCCTTCCACTTGCCATCTCCATTCTCTCTCCTGAATTTTTATCTTGGGGTCACTTCAGACACAGCTAAGTAATTCAGTGCTTCTCAAAGAAGGTTCCCTGAACCATGGCATCCCCCCAAGCCCTGTGGGAGTGTTTTATAATACACAGCCCTGCACCCTCGCAGGTCTACTGGATTCAAATCTATCTATCAGGAATATGAATTTTAACAAGCTCCCCCAGGTTATTCTCACAAACACTGTTTTTCAGATTCCTGGTAAAGTGGCAAGGAAAAAGAACTCTAGCATTACACTGAGTCTTAACATAGGCTCCACTGCCTTAGAAACCTAGAAAGAAAAAACAAGAGAGAGAGGCTGTGTATTCCCAATAGATTTACAAGCTGTATGACGTGGATCAACTTACAGTTTTTCCAGGTTCTGTATATTTATCTTCAAAAGGGAAATGATGATAGACCTGGCGTATGGGGTTGTTGTGAGAATTGAGAAAACTTAAGTTTTATTGTGGGCTTCCCAGGCGGCACTAGTGGTAAAGAACCTGACTGCCAATGGAGGAGACACAAGAGACGCGGGTTTAATCCCAGGGTCGGGAGGCAAGGCGAACCCACTCCGGTATGTTTGTCTGGAGAATCCCATGGACAGCGGAGCCCAACAGGCTACAGTCCATAGCGTTGCAAAGAGACAGACACAACTGAAGCGACTTAGCATGCATGAACGTGTGCGTGTATTATTGTATGCATGAACATGCACATGTATTATTCTAAGACAGTGGTTCTCAACTGGGATTGGAAGGGTTTTGTCTGCCAGGGGGCATTTTTGGTTATTTCAAGCGGGTCTTTTTTTGGGGGGTGGGGGGTACTATTATCATCTAGAATAAAAACCAAGGACACTGCTAGAATGTCTACAAGCACAGGGCAGCCCCAAACAACAAGGAACTATCATCCATCAATGTCAGCAGTAGACATTTTGAAAAACCCAGGTATGGAGCCCAGCACACCAGGCCTGGCTTTGAATCTGGGGTGCCACCAATCCAGCTGTGCAAGCTGGGGTAGGTTGCTCAGTCATTTGTAATTTTGATATGTCCATCTATAAATCAAGGATAAAAATACCCACCTCACAAGGTTAGTGAGGGTTCAGTGAAGTAACCTAGAAAAAACACGTCTGGTATATTTGCAGTAGAGTTCTTTCTCTTAGTTCCTCATGCTGGCCTGACTCTAAGGGGACTGATTCCCACATTCTTCTTAAGAAGCAAGAGAGCCTAAGGCTTCCTCACCTTTCATTCGTCAAGTGAGGTGCTCTGTGAGTTGGTGCCAGGCAAGGCACAGATGGCCCATCATCTGAGCATGCATGCATGGCCTGGCCCTGTTACAGAGGTGAGGAATCACGGGCCCCCCGACAGGCCATGGCTCCAGGACAACCCCACAGACAGCCCCAGGCTGTAACGCTTGCCCGGATGCACTATTAACCCCATGATGCTATTTTAAAGTAAGAGTGAATCAGTTACACTGGGAAAGGATAGTACAAAATCTCAAACTAAATCCAGCTAACAAGATGAAGTTTCCCAACTGGAAAGAACAGAAGGGCTGCCCTCTAACATTAAGGCCTTTGGATCTAGGATCCCCCCAAATTACCCTCAACTGCTCAATTATCTGGGCTTCCTTCATGGCTCAGTGGTAAAGAAGCCTGCAATGTCGGAGACACAGGAGACGTGGGTTCCATCCTTGGGTTGGAAAGATCCCCTGGAGGAGGAAATGGCAACCCACTCCAGTATTCTTGCCTGGGAAATCCTATGGATAGAGGAGCCTGGTGGGCTGCAGTTCATGGGGTTGAAAAGAGTTGGACATGACTGAGTCACTGAGTGTGTATGCACTCAATTACCAAGATGAAAGGAAGAGAGCTAGGTTTGCAATGATTTAGACTTTACACATGACCTCGGTGTAAAGGCTGTGCAAGATTTAGATGTATACTTCTGACTCCGCTGGTGATTTTGGAATGCCCCACCCCAGACACTCCCACATCAAGCTTGACTCTACTGTCAGTGGGTAGGAGAGGCTTGGAATCTCACTACTCTGGGTGCAACTTCAACACACAATGATCACAAACACAGGACAAGGCTAAGTCATTACATTAACTTGCATGAGTACAGAGACCCCATCTCACTCCATTTCTCTGCAGGTCTCAAGGTCACTCAAGTCGTCTTCATCTTCCTTCTTCTCTTTTCAGCAAAATAAATCCTAACTGATCCTTGGTCAATTGAATACACATTTTTCTGTCCACCTAAGATGTTCAAATCACAAAGTAACCACAGGCATGGTTCAGGCCCTCCAGGAGTGGTAATGGAGGCTCAGATAGTAAAGAATCTGCCTGCAGTGCAGGAGACCCAGCTTTGTTCCCTGGAGAAGGAGATAACAACCCACACCAGTATCCTTGCCTGGGGAATCCCATGGACAGAGAAGCCTGGAGGGCTACTCTGGGGTCACAAAGAGTTGGACATGACTGTGAACTTCCAGATGTTCAAGATGGTTTTAGAAAAGGCAGAGGAACCAGAGATCAAATTGCCAACATCCTCTGTATCATCGAAAAAGCAAGACAGTTCCAGAAAAAACATCTATTTCTGCTTTACTGACTACGCCAAAGCCTTCGACTGTGTGGATCACAATAAACTGTGGAAAATTCTGAAAGAGATGGGAATATCAGACCATCTGACCTGCCTCTTGAGAAACCTGTATGCAGGTCAGGAAGCAACAGTTAGAACTGGACATGGAACAACAGACTGGTTCCCAATAGGAAATGGAGTACGTCAAGGCTGTATATTGTCACCCTGCTTATTTAACTTATATGCAGAGTACATCATGAGAAATGCTGGGCTGGAAGAAGCACAAGTTGGAATCAAGATTGCTGGGAGAAATAACAATAACCTCAGATATGCAGATGACACCACCCTTATAGCAGAAAGTGAAGAGGAACTAAAAAGCCTCTTGATGAAAGTGAAAGAGGAGAGTGAAAAAGTTGGCTTAAAGCTTATCATTCAGAAAACTAAGATCATGGCATCTGGTCCCATCACTTCATGGCAAACAGATGGGGAGACAGTGGAAACTGTCAGACTTTAATTTTTTGGGCTCCAAAATCACTGCATATGGTGACTGCAGCCATAAAATTAAAAGATGCTTACTCCTTGGAAGGAAAGTTATGACCAACCTAGATAGCATATTAAAAAGCAGAGACATTACTTTGCCAACAAAGGTCCATCAAGGCTATGGTTTTTCCAGTGGTCATGTATGGATGTGAGAGTTGGACTATGAAGAAAGCTGAGCCCTGAAGAATTGATGCTTTTGAACTACGGTGTTGGAGAAGACTCTTGAGAGTCCCTTGGACTGCAAGGAGATCCAACCAGTCCATCCTAAAGGAGATCAGTCCTGGGTGTTCATTGGAAGGACTGATGCTGAAGCTGAAACTCTAATACTTTGGCCACCTCATGCGAAGAGTTGACTCATTGGAAAAGACCCTGATGCTGGGAGGGATTGGGGGCGGGAGGAGAAGGGGACGACAGAGAATGGGATGGTTGGATGGCATCGCCAACTCACTGGACATGGGTTTGAGTAGGCTCCAGGAGTTGGTGATGGACAGGAAGGCCTGGAGTGCTGCGATTCATGGGGTCGCAAAGAGTCAGACATGACTGAGTGACTGAAGGGACTGACTGACTGACTGAGCAATTAACACTTTCTACTTTCAAGATGTTCAAGCACAAAATGGCCACGGGCATCGTTCAGGCTCTCTAGGAGCGGTAAAGGTAGAGAAGAAAGATCACCGCTCTCTACCCCAGAAAACCAAGGACTGCCGTGCCACCCCCTAAGATCCAAAGCAGAATCTGGCTGCTCATTCTGTGGCTTGAACCCGGTCATCGGCCTCCCTCCTGGGATGGGATGGGAAGGGAAGAGGTGAAGGGCTCCGTGGTAGGAGTTTTCCTCCAGATTGAGACGAACACAAGCAAACACCACAGCATGCAGCCCGAGATGAAGTCAGCACACACACACAACTGTGTCAGCCTGCACTTCTCATTGCCTTCAAACCAACTCTAGCTGGATCCCGTGCACCAGGAGGTCTCTGGCTAAGGGAAGGAGGCAGAGCTTTTTGATGCTGGCAAAGCATCAAGGCCAGAGAAGCTCTGGACCCCTGGCTAGCACTGGACCCTGGGGATTCAGCCCCAAGTTTGGTCATTGATTCTAGAGCATTCTACCATGTCAATGGAAAGCTGTTTGTATGAAGGGGCTCCTGCCTGGGCTTTCTTTCTGTCACTGCCTACTCCCCATCTGCTCCTTACAGCAGCCTTTGAGGGATGGAAGTCGTGTCTTCACTTCAGAGTGGGACAAACGGAGCCTCGGAGAACAGGAAAGGACCTCTTTCCCCAAAAGGCTCTTCAGCCATAAGCTTCACTTTCCATTGAAATACTGGTGAAGAAAGAATCTTATCTTGCTCCTCCCTTGATTAAAACCTTCTAAGAGCTTCCCCATGGCCCGAGGTTGTACTTTTCAACGTTGGCTACACACTAGAAATACCTGGGAAATTTCAGAAATGCCAGTGTCCTGGCTCCAACCCAGACCAATTATGCCAGAATCTATGGGGGGTGGAATTCAGGCTCTGCATTGCTGTTTTTTTGTTTTTTTTTTTTTAAGCTGTTGAGTGATTCTCAAAGGCAGTCAAGAAGAAGCACTGATGCCCTAACGGATTTGTGTCAAGCTCCTTAACATCTCTGGCCAGGTTCTCTGCGGCCAGGCCCTTGCTTATGTCTTCAACCTCATCTCTAATCCTCTCTCCCATCTCACCCTCAGTTCTTCATCTTTCCTGGCTGATAGGGGCTTCTGCAGAGGAACACACACACGCACACACACCTATTTTGCTTTGGTGCCCCACTATCTCCCTAGAATGCCCTTCTCTCTCCTCTTCACCTAAGTTCTATTTTTTATTTTAGACTGACTTCAGCATCACCTCCTCCAGGAAGGAGGCCTTCCCTGATCCCACCTGGTGATCCTTCTAGGTACTTTACGTGAGCATGCCCTGTCACTCCAAGAGATCACGACTGATCTTCACTTGTCTCCTCCCTCACCCAAGTGAGTGCCACAACTGGCTCAGATCCCACACACCACTTCATCCTCAGGATGGACATAGCACCAGAGCACTTATAGAGTCTGCTGGCCCAGAAAAATTAAAAGTCCAGACTCACAGGCCTACCTGTGTACCCATATTCATAAGAGAATTATTCACAATAGCCAAAACGGGGAAATGACCCAATTTCCATCACCAGATGAATGAACAAAGAGAAAATGCAATGAAACATTATTCAACATTAAAGTGGGAGAAAATACTGACACATGCATAACCTGCTGGGCTTCGTCGCTCAGTCGTGTCCGACTCTTTGCGACCCCATGGACTATAGCCCACAAGGCTCCTCCGTCCACAGGGTTCTCCAGGCAAGAATACTGGAGTGGACTGCCATGCCCTCCTCCAGGGGATCTTCCCAACCCAGGGATCGAACCCAGGTTTCCTGTATTGCAGGCAGATTGTTTACCATCTGAACCACCAGGGAAATGGATGAACCTTGAAAACATTAATGCTAAGCGAAATAAGCCAGTCAAAAAAAGAGCCAATATTATGATTCTACTTATATGAAGTACCGAGAATAGTCAAATCCAGAGCGAGGGAAAATATAATAGAGGCTACCAGGGGCTAGAAAGGAGAGGGGAGTGGGGACTTACTGTCTAATGGATACAGTGTTTCTCTTTGGGATGATAAAAAGGTTCTGGAAATGTATAGTGGTGATGGATGCACAACACCCTGAATGTAATTCATGTCATTAAATTGTACACTTAAAAATGGTTAGAATGATGAGTTTTATGTTATATACTTAACCAGAGGCAGCAGAGGATGAGATGGTTGGATAGCATCACTGGCTCAATGGACATGAACTTGGGCAAACTCCAGGAAATAGTGAGGGGCAGAGAGGCCTGGCGTGCTGCAATCCCTTGGGTTGCAAAGAGTTGGACACAACTTAGCGACTACAACAATACTTTACCACAGTAAAAAAACATCATACACACAAAAAAATCTGTTCAACATGTAAGTCACACTGCACTTAGAAAGGGTCACTGAAGAAGCCCCAGCCCTGCCATCTGGGGCCCTATGTGATCGGCCTTGGCTTTCCACTCTGATCTCTCCCACGCTTTCTCTACCATCGTTCTAGTCTGACCATGCTGATCTCCTATTTTATGCAACCAGACTTGTTCCCTTAAGTCCACTGCAATTGCTTCCCATCACTTAAAATGATCTGCCTATATCTTCAGGTGGCTCCCTCCTTCCCTCAATTAAAATGGCACACCCCAGAACAGCTTTCCATGACCATGCCATTTCAAGTTGCTATCCCCACCCCCACCACTCAAATTACTCTCTGTATTAACTAAAAATAATACCAACTGATGTAACAGATAAAACCCAGATAGCAGGGCTCACCCCTCCAAGCTTCTGATCTAGTATGTCTAGGGTAGGGCCCAAGAATTTGCATTTATAACACCATCCCAAGGGATGCTGATGTTGTTGGTCAAAGGACCCTACTCTGAGAATCACTGGGTTTAACAACATGACAGCAATGTCTCATCGGCCTAACCACAAGATGCAGGCACTGCTAGAAGGCTTGCTATCCTCCATGCAGTAATGGACTTGTGGCTCCACTATTTTTAACACAGGATGCCCATGGTTGTCCTGGGAGTTGTCTCCATTCAGGCCAGCCAAAGTGGAGAAGAACCCACAGGTCTGCAACCCACCATCAAATGGTCACAGCTGAACACCAAGAAAAAGTTGGGAAATATAGTCTGTCTTTGTGTCCCTGTGGAAGAGTAAATGGGACTGGGGATCAATCTCATCCAGTGACCCCTTATGCTACTGTATTTGTCTTCCTAGGCTTATCTCCACCCGATAGGACATCACATATTTATTTGCTCATCTTTTCATTGCCTTCCAGCATTACAGCATAAGCTGCAGGCAGGCCTTCTGTCTTGTCCACCACTGTGTCTTTAGTGCTAGTACAGTGTTTGGCACAAAGAAGACACCAGTAATTATTTTTTGAATCACTAGATGCATTTTTCACAGAATACTCTGATGATCTCTTATCTCCTGTGAGATGTTCCCGAAGCCCTGTTCCTTTGCTTGCTTATGCCGCTGGGCCTCTGCCATCACACCAAGCCATGTTGATGTCAACAGTTAGGACCAGTTTTTCCAACCACATCAGGGATGTCGTGAGGCCTTCTCAACTGCTCTGTCCTGGGCATGGTGGTCATGTTTTCTTCTACCCTCGGTGTCCCTTTCTAGTTTATCCCAGTGGCTTTCTTTGTGAAGGAAAAGAAAAATCCCAAAGGATGTTCATTTCCAGCCTAGCTGAAGACCCATGAGCTGGTCTAGCACAAAACACATTCTAAATGTGGTTGACGGGAACTAAGACAGACAACCACCCTGTGCGATTTGGACTAGAGAAGTTTGACAGGTCACTGGCAAGAAATAAAAGAGTAAATAGACAAGAAATAAAGTAAATAGACAAGAAATAAAATAGTAAAGAGAGAGAAGCCAGCCCACCATGAAGTGAAGTGAAGTGGGCAGAGTCCAGAGGCACAGAGTAACTGTCTTGGAGCCTTACAATCTTCCTGTTTCATTTGCAAAATATCCTTAAAATAAACTCATTTTGCAAGAAGGTCTAAATGACTCGCTGTTCCCCATTTGGTTATGAGCCTGACTAACCCAAGCCAGCATTTGCTGGCAAATCAGCCAACAGTTCAGTAAGGGGGCGGAGGGGGGTGATCACTGAATGGATGTCACATTCATAAGCCACTTGCATAGTTGGCCAAAGTGACCCAGCCCATCCAGAGGTGGCATCTCAGACTGTAACTATAAACAAGATCAGGCCTCTTCCCCTCACATTAAGAACACTGCAGAAGTTTCTTTACTCTCTTCCCCACCTCTACTGCATCAGGCCACCAGATGCAACTTTCACAAAGCACCACTTTCATCCTGTCACTCTCCTGCTCCAAATTCTCCACTGTTGTCCACAGACTACAGAACCGACATTTGAGTCACATGTCTGTGATAGAAATTCTCACAGGGGCTGTATGTCCATTGTCTCAGTTAGTCCTCAGAACCACTGTGCATTTAGGACCTACCATTTTTATTCTGTAGCTCTGGTGACTGGGTCATGCAAAGATTAAATACATTACCCACCAAACTCAAGCTAGGAACCAGCCGAGGCAAAGTAGGACTGCAGCTGTAACTGTTTCTAGAACCTCTCCTATTTACACTACACTTCCATTCACTCATTCCTTCAAACATGAGTGTCAACCATGCACTGGGCACCGTGCTAGCTTCCAGGATGGATCCATGACAACAGATCATTCACTGGAAAACAGTTTTAAGAGTATATGAGCAGAGTTCCCTGTGCTATACAGTAGGGAACTCAGTTCAATTCTCTGTAATGACCTCAAAGAGAAAAGAACTTGAAAAAGAATATATATATGCAAATGGATACCTGAATCACTCTGCTGCACACCTGAAACTAACACAGCATTATCAAATCAGCTATACTCTGATATAAAACAAAAATTAAAAATAAAAGAGTGCCATGAGACAGCGAAGCATGTTCCATATCGTATGGAGAACATGGGGGCTGAGGAAGTGGGGTACAGGAGCTCCAAGCCCAGCCTCATTGGTCAGAGAAGCCCTCCCGAAGGCAGAATCATCTGACTTGATACCTGAAGGATGAACAGGAGTTTAATGACCTGCATTTCTTTAAGGAAAGTTATCCTGGTGGCAAGGGTTTCCCTGGTGGCTCAGTGGTAAAGAACCCACCTACCAAGGCAGGAGACGCGGGTTCCATCCTTGGGTTGGCTCAGGAATATCCTCTGGAAAAAGAAATGGCAACCCACTCCAGTATTCTTACCTGAGAAATCCCATGGACAGAGGAGCCTGGAGGGCTACAGCGCATGGGGTTGCAAAAGAGGCAGGCACAGCTCATTGACTAAACAACAACAATTCTGGTGGCCAAAGGAGCCACCCAGCACCTCATGTCTCACTGTGATTCTCCTAAACTGATGAGCAGAGGGGAGGGGAGAGGGACGATGGAAGAGATGAAAAGAGAAACTGAAAAAGCCTGTTATCAAATGACATTACCAAATACATTTCATATTTTAACAATTCCTATCCTTTGGGTTTGTAACAGTCCCTGCGTAATTTGAAACTAAAATCTATTTCCTTACCCAGAAGCATCTCTTTGTTTTTCCACACACACACAGAGATGCAATCTCATTGCTGGTCCATTGGCAGTGCTAATTATGTTCTCCATAACACATTCCTGATTGCATAGATTAAATAAAGAGGTGTGGAGGTGACAGAACAAAACAAAATATGTGACTTATTTGCCAGACTTATCTGTTCGTTGGGCACAGGGAAAGAACAGCAAATGTTATATACGAAGATTAGGATAAAAGGCACAACAAAGTCACGTTTATAAACACAATCAAATTGAAATGATTTCTCCAGTTCCTTCTATTATAAATGCAATCTGAACACAGTATCTTCCTGTTTTTCAGCCTTTCACGGGCTTCTGATTTACCTTCTATTTAGGATTCCACTAAAGTAATAGAGAAAACTATTTTTGACAGACTATTGCATGTTGCATTTGCAATTTGAAGGTTGCTTCACAATCCTCACTTTTACAAGAGTGAAAGAAGAAGGTAGAAACACTTTCACTCTATAAGAGCTTTATTAAATAGGGAAGGGACAAATATGAAAAAACAAATTCTGCATAAGGAGCAGATATAGAAAATCTAAGCAAATAAGCCCAACTATGAGCCCAAACTGAATTAGTTAAATTTCATAAAGGAATAAATAGTTGTGATAACACGATGTCCCAGAACCAGAAAGCCCAACTTGTGGCTGGGTGACACCTCTCTTAGAGGCGAATGTCGTGGATTATTATAGTCACGTGCATGTGTGCTCCAGCCAAGTGTTCCCCACACTTCACTTGCTTTTATCCCGGCACACACCTTCCCTGCTCACATTTCCAGCTCCCCCTGGATCAAGTGCAGAACTTGAAACTGAGTTCTGGCCATTGCAATGTGAGTGGGATTCCTAGGGGAGTCTGGGACCAGGAAAGACTGCACGGAGCAGAGTCATCGCAACCCTCCACACATATCTGCCCTGACCTGCATTAGACTCAACGGGAGGGAGCAAATGCACAAAGTGACTGAGCTTGGGAGCTGTTTTTACAGCAGTGGGCCAGCCTTGAGGGATACCTCCTAGAGGGAGAAAGGAAACAGGGTACTCCAGAGTAGACTACAATTCTATAGGCCACGAATGAGTCAGCAGCAGATGACCTAAATTGTTTCACTAGACACTGATGACTCTACAAAATAGAGCCCCAAACCTCTAAAACTGGCACCTCACTCTCCCTGGTGTCATTCTCACCGACCTCAACTTCATCCTCAACCATGATCCATCCTCTGTTTGAACCATCCCGCACTGCATGGCCATCCTTCACAAATCCCACCTCTATGCCTTTATATACAATCTCCCTTCTTAAGGCATGCCCTTCCCCCCTTATCTGCCTCCAAAACTCATAATCATCCTTTCAAGCAAAGTGTGAAACCTGGTCTCCTTAGGAAACATGCACAGGGAGAGAATAAGCCTTGATCAGGGTTAGTGTTGCTCAATAGTGTTCCAGGTGGAGGAGCCCAGGTGTGTTTGGGAGCAGCGAAGGGACGGTGGGAAGATGTGCTCAGATTATAGATGTCGCCTGCTGCAGTTTTGATCCAGACTGCCTGGGACTCAAACCTGGAAAGTTACTGGTTCCTTGCCACGCAAAGCTTGGTCTCTCCTTTGCTCAGCACAGCCGCCAGGAGAGAAACGGCGTGGGAAGGAAGACAGGAGTAATTTTCATCTTTATTCTCATTTGCCTTTGTCCATTTTCTCACCGCCCCCTTCCTTTCATTTCTATTTTGTCTTCGCTGCCAGTTTGGGGCTTAATTGGTAGAATACAGAGAGCTGGAGTAAAACAAAGCTCGGTAGACTGTAAGAGGAAAAGAAACCAAAATGGAAAAAAGATAGGAAGGCCTGGGTGGCAGCCTCGACTCTAACCATCATCAGAGAGGCAGGCTGGCGGGGCACTGTAACATATATGACCTCCATGGGAAGGAGACTCACGCTTCATTGACGGCTCCATTTTCTCACGGCAGAGATAATTTACCTGTGTGATGATTACATCCTGCCTCCAGGCTCTCAGCAACTCTTGCCTACCTACCGCTGGATCTTGAATTTGGGAAATCTGTCTGCTTTTCAGACAAAAGCACTGAAGATAACTTGGGAGGCCAGGACATCTCATTTCCCCTCCGACACAGTGACAGACTTGGATTCAATCTATGAAAGTCAATTGGAAGATCTGTGCAAGTCAGTCTAATTAGAGATATTCAGATAGCAGGCACAGGCTCTGCTTACATTCCAGGTTTACAAAGAAAAAAAAAAATCAATGTCCACACACAGGGGGAAAAAAAAAAATGGAGCACTTATTTTGAAGCCACAAATTACAGCAGCGCTGTAGAAAACCAGTCGAGGGGCTAGAGGTCAATGTAAAACTACCACCTCATGGGGAAGTATGATGAGAACGGAGGGGCAGAACTTTCACCTCCAGGTCACAAGCTGAAAATGCAGCCCAGCCCTGCCTGTATGAGGCTCCCTGACAGTCCATGTGAAAAGAGCTGGCAGGAAGACTACCTTTCCACCAGAAATTGTCATTCAGCTGAGAGGCTGCCAAATAGTCAGATCCCCCAAATGAACTCACCTACACAGCATCTAAAGGTGTATTCCAGCCGGCATGGCAGAGTCAAACTGCACGCCGCACAAAGTTCACTTCCAGGGTACTTGACCCAGCTTTGTGGCTGCGGACCCCATAAGGTAAGCCTTCCAGATGGGATGGCAGTTCACGGCGCTCGCCTCGACTCCTGACCTTCAGTCACAGAGTCAGAAATAAGGGAACAGAAAACACAAAGGCAGGTCTTCATCTCCTTCCTCTGGGCTCCCAGGGCTCAAATTCCTCTGGACTACCAAACCTAACCAGCACCTACAAACTAGATCTAAAGATGAAGAATGATTTAATCATTGTTAATGTGAAAGTGAAATTGCTCAGTCGTGTCTCTCCAGAGGATCTTCCCAACCCAGGGATCAAACCTGGGTCTCTTGTACTGCAGACAGACGTTTTACCATCTGAGCCATCAGGGAAGCCCCCAATAATTGTTAAGCTCTGCTTAAATAAGAAACTAATATATATCAAAGCATAACCATGTGATGGGCACTCTCTGAAGTGCTTTCCTAGACTTCATTCATCCTACAAACACTTTATTCAGAGCCACTAAGCAAAAGAATGAAAATTACAATTCAGGGATGAGGGAATATATGCCCTGATACAAAGGAATCTGCAGACATCTTTACTCCTCAAGCTGTGTGACAATTTTTACCTTTATCTCACTCTGAAGAGCATTCCAGGTCACTGAGAGTCAGGTGGGAGTATCACCATCATCCCCTTTTTACAGAGTGGAGACTAGGCCTAAATAATAGAAGTACAATGCCCAAGATCACACTGCTGGAAAGTGAAAAAGCCCATAACTCAACATAGACATTAAGTCAGTGTTTTCTGCTTTATAACACGCCATGCTGAAAAAGATTGAAGGTGGGAGGAGAAGGGGATGACAGAGGATGAGATGGTTGCATGGCATCACCAACGCAATGGACATGAGTTTGAGCAGGCTCTGGGGGTTGGTGATGGACAGGGAGGCCTGGTGTGCTGCAGTTCATGGGGTCACAGAGTTGGACACAACTGAGCAACTGAACTGAACCTCTTACTATGGTTCAGAAAAGCTTTCTCATAGTCCAGGTTTACCTAAGAGCTTGGCTAGATTACAATGGAGAGAGCAGAATACTTAGTATTGTTCTAACAATGAACAACAATGAAGAAAGTCGCTCAGTCATGTCTGATTCTGCTACCCCATGAGCAACAGAATCCACGGAATTCTCCAGACCAGAAGACTGGAGTGGGTAGCCTTTCCCTTCTTCAGGGGATCTTCCAAATCTTCTACCTGGATGGTACCCAGGTCTCCTGCATTACAGGCAGATTCTTTACCAGCTGAGCCACAAGGGAAACCCAAGAACACTGGAGTGGATAGCCAATTCCTTCTCCAGTGGATCTTCCCAACCCAGGAATCAAACTGGGGTCTCCTGCATTGCAGGCATATTCTTTACCAACTTAACTATGAAGGAAGCTCCTGTATGGTAATAAAATCCATAATAAAAGAAAAAAATAACCTTTTTTTCCTTTTTAGCAATGACAACTTTAATTGCCCAAACTGAGTGGCACTAGCTCTGGGAATGTCAAGTCCTCTTGCTCCAAGATTTAGTTTTCCTGAGGGATTAAAAAATAACTAACAAACGTTTCACAATATACGATGCATAATCAGAACAGGGCATCTTGCTATGGGAGTGGCCAAGAAGAAATGTCCTTTCCTTTTTTAGGAAGTTCAAGGAAGAGAAGCTTCGTGGCAGGATGGGGAGGACCTAGTAGCTACATTAAGCAGATCTCAGATTGAATCCTGAACCCACCGCTGACTGGTGCCTTGAGTCTGGGCATCAGTGTCTGTAACTGTAAACACGTGGTGATAAATCCCATTTTGTGAGATTCTTGACCAAAAGCCTGTAGTGCAGTGAGACGCATCCCAGGACATGGGGAGAACTCAATAACTGGACACCATGATTTTTGACTGGCCCCTGATCCTAAGCCCCTGAGAATTTCTATACAGCAGAAGAGCAAGGGTACAGCATGGGCCATGGAATTACCAGTTCTAACTGCCTGGAAACAGCACATGGCTCATCTCCTGAGGCGCACACACTCCTCCTGCCCCTGAGCATTCACTCACCTGCATTTCTAGGGCCAACCATGAAGGCTAAAGAATCCGCAGAAGTCACAGAGAAGTTGTTTTTTTATAGAGTGCGATTCCCTGACCCAAATCAGTCTTTGCCTTTGAATCGGTTTATGTTACCGGTTATTCAGCAGATTGATTGCTGCTATGGCAACCGCACATGGCTCTGCACAGACCCAGGCAGGAGTCCCTGAGACAATCCTGGCTTACTCTCTCTGGCTGCATTCAGCCCATGCCCAAAACGAGAGAATATTGGGAAAATCAATTGCCTTGTGTGTGACAGGCACTGGGGCTGCACTGCGGTGCAAAGAACCAACGGAGCCTAAGGTGTGAGGCGGTGGCTGTGCTGCTCGGCGAGCAGCAGTGAGGAGGGAGAAGCAAAGCCACCAGCCGGGCTCTGACCACACCGCTCACCTTTGGTTTCCACGGTTTCTGCCCAGCATCAGTGCAAGATGTACCCAGAGACTGCAAAGGCCATTTGGCAGTGCTGCGGAGTCTCTCAAGAAAGCTTTCCACTTAGGGTTGGAAAAGAACAGAAAGCTTTTCCTTATGTCAGAAAGAGTCGGATACAGACTGTGAGTACCACGTCCTAGCTGCTCGACCCTGGGCAAATCCCTCCAACCCTACAACCTCAGTTTCCCTGAAACTGACATGAAATTAAGAAGAGTCTCTCCCCATAGGCTTGGAGAACAACCCTATGGTTGCCTGGGGGAAGGATAGAAGGAAGGAATATGGAGGGAGTTTGGGATGGACATGTGTGTGTTAGCTTCCCAGGTAGCTCAAAATGGGAAAGAATCTGTCTGCAATGTGGGAGACCAGGGTTCAATCCCTGGGTCAGGAAGATCCCCTGGAGAAGGGCATGGCAACCCATTCCTGTATTCTTGCCTGGAGAATTCCAGAGAGAGAGGAGCCTGGCGGGCTGCAATCCATGGGGCCGCAGAGTTGGACACGACTGAGTGATGCTGCTCTAAAGTGGATCATCAAAAAGGACCTAACGTGGGGAATCCTGCTCAGTGTTATGTGGCAGCCTGGATGGGAGGGGAGTTTGGGGGACAATGGATACATGTACATGTACGACTATTCACTAGAAACTATCACAACTTTGTTAATCAGCTATAACCCAATACAGAATAAAAGGTTAAAAAAAAAAGTCTCTTCCCCTTGGCTGTTACCAAGATGGTATAAAAACACAACCCTGGCAGGTAGACAGAATCTTGTAGCTCTCAGTTCATTCTCCCTCTTATTTTTCCTCCCTCTTTGGTTTTCCTTAACTTTTTTTTTTTTATCTGTTTCTGCCTGATTAGCAAGAGAGATGATTAGACTCATTAGGAGCTGGTTCTATGCAGTCCTCTAAACATTTCTGATTTGGAAGCTTAAGCCTCAAGTTCTGCTAAATTTGTCAAATTTTCTGTATGATACAGGTCAGTATTTTAGGCTAGTTTCAACTCAAAAGGACAGGCTGCATCCTTTACGCAAGTTTTGTTCTATCCTGTTCTGTCACTTTCAGTTTTTCCGTGTATCCACCAGATCGATTTTCTTTGTGCGTGCTCAGTTGCTCAGTCACGTCTGACTCTTTGCGAACTCCTAGACTGCAGCCTGCCAGGCTCCTCTGTCCATGGTATTCTCCAGGCAAGAATACTGGAGTGGGCTGCCATTTCCTCCTCCAGGGGATCTTCCTGACCCAGGGATCAGACCTGTATCTCCTGCATTGGCAGGTGGATTCTTCACCACTGAGCCACCTGGGAAGTCCCAACCTTCTTTAAAAATGGCAAATTATCATCATGAGTAGAAGTGGAAAGCCGGGGTGTGAATGTGGAATGGTACCCTTTCCTAAAGAGCCCCTCATCTCACAGATTCTGAGAGTCGCTGAGGGTGTGATCTCTGTTCACTGAGGAATCTGTGTTATTAGCAGCCATGCCATTTCTGTATCCAGAGATGCCTCAAGCACTTAGGGAAGTTCTTCTAAACCATATGTTGTTTTTATGTTTTAACACTCTCTATGTATATATATAATTTGCATAAATACAAAAATAAATAGCTATCCTGTGATTCTCTGAAGGTTGTAAACTCCACAGAAAGAGGTAGTAATCTTTCCATATATTGGCCTTAACAGTACCTCGCTTGATACAGAGCAATCGGTAATGTGGCCCAAACTGACTTTGGGATTTAACAGTTAATAAGATGTGATTTGAACATTCTCACTTTATGAGCTGACTCATTGGAAAAAACCCTGATGCTGGGAAAGATTGAGGGCAGGAGGAGAAGGGGACGACAGAGGAGAGATGGTTGGATGGCATCACCGACTCAATGGATATGAGTTTGAGCAAACTCTGGGAGACAGTGAAGGGCAGGAAAGCCTGACATGCTGCAATCCATGGGGTCGCAAAGAGTCAGATGACACTTAATGACTGAACAACAACAACAAATGTTCTTTCTTCCACTGAGGATGAGAAAGAATGGTGCAATCAGATGTAAGACCAGAAGCATCACCATATCACAAACCAACAGCACTTTTATCAGCTCATGCTGAAGATCCCAGGACTCAGGACCAGTGTGTGATAAAACAGTTCATATAAAGTTTTGCTTTGTTCATAGGGTATAAGCAGGGCTAACTGATGACCAGCGACAACAACATGACTTTAAAGTCAGAGAGACCTGGATTCTGGAATCAAAGGCTTTCTAAGCCTCGGGTTCATCTTCTTTAGAATTGATAACATGTGTTATTTACCTTGCAAAGCTGTAGAACATGACAGCTCAGAGTGCCAGCTCTACAGCTGGGAGTATCTGGGTTGGACTCTTGAGCCGACCTCTTCAAGCTGAGTGACCCTGAACAAAGTGTTTTATCTCTTTGAGCCCCCGGGTCCTCATGTGAGGGCTGGAGGTGATCACAGTGTTGCCTCACGGGGCTGCTAGGAAGCTGAGTTCAGATGATCTACGTGAAGTGCTTAGGACAGGGTCTGACACGTGGTGGGGCTCAATAAATGTACCCGACACAAGCCACTGTAGGAGTGGTAAGTGGTATGATGGCCTGGATCTTAGGCTTTTTGAAAAATGGAAACTTTAATTGATGGAAAGGTGTGTTGTCAAGAAAATTCTCCAGACACCACAGCAAACCTCCTCAAAGAGTTGGATAGGCTCCCATTATGATTAGAAAGGAACCCTCTTATAAAGCCATCTTCTCGGTGAAATTGTTTCAACAGTCAGAGCAGTCAGGGGAGAGCATAGCCCGGCCTGTGTGCAGCCCCTCTATTCTGAAATGACCCTGCTTGGGGACACGAGTCAGGGGCTTTCTGCACATTCCTCAGCCCTGGGAGGGGGTGGTTACTAGGTACTGCCAAGGATGGAGAAGAGAAGAAGCAAAAACAGCCCGATTTTAAATGAATCGGTATCGCAGGACAGTAGGGGGCTTCCCAGGTGGTTCAGTAGTAAAGAATTCGAGAGTAATATAGGAGACATGGTTTTGATCCCTGGGTCAGGAAGATCCCCCAGAAAAGGAAATGGCAATCCACTCCAGTATTTTAGCCCAGAGAATTCCATGGACAGAGGAGCCTGGCCAGCTATAGTCCACAGGATCACAAGAGTCGGACACAACTAAGCGATTCAACAACCACCACCACCAGAAGAGTGGTTCCAAACCCTTCCCCACAGACCCACGGACTGACAAGTTGACCCCCCCAGACCATGAGAGCAGTGGGGTGGTTTACTTGAACAAAGCGGCCATCTGGGAGGCCAGTAAGGCAGCTCCATAAGATGCAAGGCAATAAATAAAAGAATGATTTTATAGACACCTAGCGCAGATCAGATTGCTGGTCCTGCTTTTTTTGTTTTATTTCTTCAAAGATACACCCACACACCTTTGGCAGTGTTATCCTCAAACGACAAGATGTTACTTCTAAGCTGCAAGACCTCAGGCGCTATCTGTCCTCACCCACACCCAACTGTCTACCATCTTCGGCACCAAACATTCCCCGGAAGACAAAAATGGCCCGTCAGTTCCTGAGTCGTTTAAACTGAAACACCAGCTAAAGTGCCATTCCCAAAATAAAACAGAAACATGGCCACTGGCATGAAATATTTACAGCTGTGAGACCAAAAAAAAAAAAAAAAGCCTCACTTGACCCGACAGGCAGGGGAATGATGCTGTTACACAAACAGGAGGGAGGTGCTTCATCCCCAAACTGTTCTCTTTTCTGGGACCCCCTATCTGCAGGGGTCCCCCACCTCTAGCATATAATGCCTAATGATCTGAGGTGGAGCTGATGTAATAATAATAAAAATAAAGTACACAATAAATGTAGCACGCTTGAATTGTCTCCCCCCGCCCTGGTCCATGGAAAAATTGTCTTCTGAGAAACCAGTCCCTGTTGTTGAAAAGGCTGGGGACAGCTGCTACGTGCATCCATCACGTAGGCTAAAGCTCAGGTGTTTTCAGCTGCTTTCTTCCCTCCCCCCACACCCAATCACTGACTTGGTTCCATCTGGTCCATATGTCACCCATCTCGGCAGTCTGAGCCCTCCTTGCCTGGAGAGTGCCCTCTGCGATTCAGGCCCTCATATCTGCCCACTGACCGACACAGCCCACCTCCATCACATCCTCCAGTTCACGTCTCCCCCCTGCACTGGCTTCTCACACTGCAGCAGCATGGCTTCAGAGATCCTTTGAGACCAAGCCCCTACCTACGTTTCCAGTTTTATCCATTGCCCAGCCCCGAACCGCCCCCCTCCCAGCCCACCATACCCTATTCCTCCTGAAACACGTTGTCCACGTGTGTGCATTCATGCTGTGGGGTATGCTTTTCTCTCTGTGTGGTTATCTCAGGCCCGACACACCCTCCTCCTCAACCTTCAATGCTCAGCTTTCCTTTGCTTTATCATTTCTGGATTCCCCCAGTTAGGTTCAGGGCTTCCCTATCTGTGCTTTCTTGGTTCATTTCTGTACTTTCATTATAGCATATTTCAAACCATATGACAATCGTTTGCCAAGTCCACTCCTGCTCTTTGCTTTTTATGTGACTGTCAGGACGAGTCCCAGAAACAGGAAGCCCTGTGTACCACACAGGGTCTCAGGTGGCAGTGCTGGGTTTCTGTTAGGAGGCAGAAGACCAGGAGGGAGGCAAGTCTAGGAGTCATCATTGGAGGTTTCCTCAGAAAAGGCAGTCGGTAAAAGAATTTGCCTGCAATGTAGAAGACCTGGGTTCAATCCCTGGGTCAGGAAGATCCCCTGAAGTAAGAAATGGCAACCAACTCCAGTATGCTTGCCTGGAGAATTCTGTGGACAGAGGAGCCTGTCCATGGGGTCACAAAGAGTTGGACATGACTGAGTAATACTATCACTTTCAAAAAAGGTCAGGCAGGGTAAACATTTTAGGATTGGCTACTTTGAACACCATCTTCAGCTTTAAGCTATAACGTGGTCCCTAGTTGTCTGATAGGGGGCTCTGGGATGATGAAGGTAGAGGGACATTGCATTCTGGGGTGTCCAGGTTGGATGGAGGAGGTATGGTCTGCCTTGGCAAATCTACTTTATCAAAAGCAAGCTCTCGCTTGAGCCCTTTGCAACCTCTAAGAACTGGCTAGTTGCAGAAGGGCCAGTCTTCCTCCAGTCAGAAAGCGTTTTAAGATGTTAAAATACCATAATATACAGAAAACTAAAAATACAAACAATAGAACTCCCAAAGCCCAAACGAAAACCTGGGCTCTTTTCTATTAGGAATATGCTAGGCCCTGGGCTTTTAGCACAGCTTCTAGAAGGGCTCAGATTCCACGGATACACTGATATGTACTAGCTGACTGGTTTTCTACAGCTGGTTCTTTCTAATTAGTCAATGCCCTTCCCATTCTGGTTAGTGAATATTCTGATCATCATCCCATATTACGACTGCCTTCTATCTATTATCACAGCCTTGTGAGGCATGTATTATTATCTAAATTTTTGAGATTCACAAACTAGGCTTAGAGAAGCTAAATAACACGCCCAAGCCAGAGTACTCATAGATAGCAGAGCGAGAATCGGACACCATGTTCATCCACACCAGAACCTGTATTCTTTTCTCACCATCACTTTGCCTCTTTCCTCTTTGTTTTTTCTTCTAGATTCACACATCCAGAACAATTCATTGCATCCAATAGGCCTTCATTAAATAGTTTAATGAGTTAAAGTATAAGTAGCAGTGAAACTCAGGGACAGAGAAGCCTGGCAGGCTACAGTCCATAGGGTCACAAAGAGTTGGACATGACTGAATCGACTTAGCAGAGCTGTGAAATCAGACAGTTTATCAACTTTTCCCACAGCTGATATGCTCTATGGAATGCAAAGGTGGGAGGGCTATACCTCCATTTTAACCAACAGACATCTTAGAGTACGAACTGCTTACTTCATCAAAATGTAATCTATTCTTATTAAGAGGAACACTTTCAGGACAACAGCTACTTCTAGAGAGCCTGCCGTGGAGTGTGCCCTGTGCTAAGAGTCTCATGTTGAGTTATCTTATTTCATTCTCCTACGAATCCTGCAACTCAGAAACTGTATCTTTACCCCATTTTCCACGAGGAACCAGAGGCTCAGAAAGGGTATGTCATATGATTAAGTGTTCAGAGCTGGTAAATGGAGCAAAGATCAAGAACAAGGTCAGACTCTTCAGACACCTGTCCTTTCCACTCAGCCACACAACCACTTTCTTTCCTGCTCAGGTATCATTTGCAGGATGAGGGTACAGGCAGGCAATGGAACTTCATACTACCGGGAGGTCTCTGAGACAAGAAGGCGCTACATCATCACTAAGTAGCCTTGTCGGTAATGGATTATTGTGGCTTCCGTCTTCCGGGCCCAATGGGAGGCTTGGTCATGGGCCCAGGACGCATCTCCTGCTGGAATCTTATTAGTGCTTCCTCTGCACAAATAAGACGTGGTGTATTGTGTTAAATTGACTGACACAAACAACCATGCTTTATCCAGAAATAGAAAATGCAATTTTCTTTGGCAAAAGAGAACATAGGAAGTGGTGGGGGTTGAAATGTCATGCACGGAACAGAGGTTTGGCAGGGGAGAAAGGTTAAAATCAATCACCCTACAGGGGAAAAAAAAGGTCTGCAGTATTTTATAGTAATTATCCACCCAAAGTCACACTATAGAACTAGGAGCCATTGCTACTTAAGAACTCTTTAAAAATAGATAGAAGAAAATTCATCCACCCCATAATGTTAACATTTTTCATGAATTATTTGGAAAGATCACAGATATACTACTGAAAATAAAACAGAGAATACCATCTACGTATCCTTGCCTCTAATGGTAAAAAATAACCTTTTCATGTAAGAATGAAGTAGGGAGAAGCCAAAACTGCTCCCTCAACAAAACCCACTACCAGCATTTTACCAGTGTGTCATGTATGCCAGAGGAAATGAAAATTGAAGGAAAAAATGAATGATTAGTCATCACTCAGATCTTCTGCTCAATAGCCTTCTCTTCAAGTGTCTCGTCCACATACACTGCTACAGTCTCACAAATCTCAAATAACTGTATGACTTTTCTGGGATTATTCTGGGGTTGGTTTGTTTTTTCTGCAGCAAGGTTTTCCTATGACTTTCTACCTAAGATTATAAATCTTCCAATTCCTACAACTGACGTTTTGTTCCAATCCCCATTGTTTTTAATTCTGTGACATTTTACATTCAGACCAAAGGAAAATTGTCAAGAGGAAACATAAAAGCAGCAGAATGTTGGCTTTTAGGGTCAAATACTAAGATACAGAGCAAAACCGAAAGATTTAACAAATACAGTTCATCAAGGAATAGTGAAGATAAGTACAAAAGAACAAATGGTCTATCTCTGAGAAGAGACCCCACATTCTATCTGTCTGGCCAAGTCCAGGGAAAAACCAGATGGTTTATGGAGACCCTGTTTCCTGTTCAGCTGAAGACAGAAGAAAGTATGGACATTAGAGCCAAAGAGATGAGAATCAGAGATCAGCCTTTATTTATTTGTAGGTTGACTGGGTTGCTTTATGTAACACAAGATGGCAAACTGAAGAATTAAGTACAGTGAGGAAACCATTTAAAAGCAAAAATGCATGTGGTGTGGTTTAGCCTTGATTAGATCTGGAAGAAGTATTAGAGTAAGAAAATAAACTGGTTCTATGTTTCAGGGACTCAAATTGGTCATCATCTCTGATAACCTACACACAGTCTGATTAATAATATTGATTTCCCACATTTAAGGCCTCTTCTTAGCTGAGTCTTCTCCAGAAAGTCACCTCTTCTATTAAATATAGAGTTTCTAAGTCATCTCCAGCTCATGTTCTCAATTCCTTTTTATCTTGCACAAGTCATACCACACCTTCTGCACCTTCTGAGTATTAAATATCCCTAGGAGCCTGTGTCCCTGACTTACCATGTTGTGAAATGAGAGAAAACGACTATAAAGTGCCCTGATCTCTTGGAAAAATTAGTCTATAAAAGTTTTAGGTGTTTTAATAGAGATACAAGAATTTTACCATTTAAGTGGTTGAATCTTAGAGAATTTGAGTTTGTTTTTGGAAGGAGAATGATACAAAGATGGTATTGATGAAAAAAGACCATAGCTGCACTGCCTTGAGCAAGTTACTATATTCCCCCAGGGCCTCAGTTCGCTCATCTGTAAAATGGAGGTGTTCTGTTACGTGAGTACCCCTGGGTATCTTTCTGGGTTTCCCTGGGAGCTCAGTGGTAAAGAATCCACCTGCAATGCAGGAGACGCAGGTTCAATCCCTGGGTCGGGAAGATCCCATGCGGGAAGACATGGCAACCCACTCCAGTATCCTTGCCAGGAAAATCCCATGGACAGAAGAGCCTGGCGGGCTACGGCCCATAGGGCCCCTAAGAGTCAGACGTGATGACCGAGCATGCACACAGAGGTCTCTTTCCGGCCATAACATCTATAAATTAATGAAGCTAAAAGTAGAACTTGGGAGTTCTAGATTTTTAGTTATCTGTGTAGGACATTTTAAAGAGCCATTTTCTCTTTGGAACTGTGGTCTGTGCCTGAGAGAAAAATTCAATATTCAGGAGAGAAACAGTGTCTCTTTCTTTGCTCCCCCCTCACCCGGTTCAGTCACTGGATAACAAAAGGCAAGGTAGCGACCATCCAAGGCAGACCTTTATTCTGGCCTCTCCATTCAGGGGACTCGCACAATTATTCTGGTTTCTAAATAAGATGCTTCCCTCTTTTACCTCCAACACGTATCTTTCTGGTCAACCGTTAAAAGGGATGAAGCAAAAGCCATGCCCAGCAAGGAACTCCTGCAGCTGGCAGAAATGAAAAGCAAAGATCCTCCCTCAGAGGTCAAACCTAACCCACACAACACAGATAATGCTGAACTGAGAGAGAAAAGGCCGACTCATAAGCAGCTGAAATTACAGGAGAAAACTATTTCAAGTTCCTTTCACCAAAAACTGTAACATACTCGTGTTTTATCAGAGCCGCCTGGAACTCATTGCCTTTTCTTTATTAATCATTTCATTTATCACTGAAAAGATTTGTTTTCAACTTGCTAAACAACTATTCCCTGATTAGCCGGAATATTCTTGGCTCTTTTCAAAACCTGCTGTCATGCCATACAGTGGTCCACCAGAGCCCTGGGGACAGCCTGAAACAGTTTCTTCTTCTCATTGTGGTCCTGGAGTTGAAGCGCCCACCTCAATAGCGCTGGAGTTATCTGAAAAGTCTCCTGCCTCCCTGGAGCCCCAGGGCTGCCTCAGAGAGAAAGCGACCTGAGATCTGCTATCTGGCAGAACACACACCGTGGAAGGCACACGGGGCTCGCCCAGATCTGGCTTCCTCCTTCACAGTCCCACTCAAAATGGGAATGGAAATGCCTGTCTGGGCGGTAGCAGCAAGGGCTCTCACTGCAGGCTTCTTCAGCAGCTGCGGACAGAACAAGACTCAGAGAGCTCAGTGCTAAGTCGCTTCAGTCGTGTCTGACTCTTTGCCATCTCTTGGACTGTAACCTGCCAGGCTCCTCTGTCCACGGGGTTTCCCAGGCAAGAATACTGGAGTGGGTTGCCATTTCCTCCTCCAGGGCATGATTCCCACCCAGGGATCGAACCCGCGTCTCTTATATCTACTGCATTGCCTGGCAGGTTCTTAACGACTAGCGCCACCTGGGAAGCCCGAACTACAAATGTAGTATTAGTGTGCATGCTCAGCCGTGTCTGACTTCACGACCCCACGGACTGTAGCCTGTCAGGCCCCCAAGTCCATGGAATTTTCCAGGCAAGGATACTGGAGTTCAAACAGAGGGCAAAATCTGTATGATTCAATCTCAAAGTTGCAATGAGAGAGAGAGGCATGCTGGTGGACAACAGTGAAGGAAAAGGGTCAAGGGGATAGAACTAGGACACTGGATCCTCAAAGGAGATGATGTTTTAAATGAGTGAAACTGGGGGGGAGATGAGAAAGTTTTTGGAAATCCGGGTGAGTGGTCACCCTCCCTGGTGCATGAAATTGGTGGTGGATGGGAAAATCAATCTTCAAGGCAGAACAACTTGGCAGAAACTATCCTGAAGAAGATGAAGATTTTGAATTCTGGCTGAATAGCATTTTGATGAAAGGCTGAGGGTAGGGGCTTCCCTGGTGGCTCAACAGTAAAGAATCTGCCTGCTGGGACTTCCCTGATCGTCCAGTGGTTAAGAATCTGCCTTCCAGTGCAGCAGAAGCGGGTTTGATCCCTGCCGGGTGAACTAAGATCTCACATGCTGGGGGCAACTAAGTCTTCCAGGGCCACAATTACTGAGCCCGTGCACCCCAACGAAGATCCCATGTGTAGCAGATAAGACCTGATGCAGCAAAATACATAAATATTAAAAAAAAAAAAAAAAAAAGAATCTGCCTGCCAATTCAGGAGACACAGGCTCGATCCCTGGTCTGGGAAGATCCCACAGGTGAAGAAGCAGTTAAGCCCGTGCGCCACAACCACTGAAGCCCATGCACCCCAGAGCCCATGCTCCACAACAAGAGAAGTCACTGCAGTGAGGAGCCTGTGCACCTCGAGGAAGACCAGCTCCTGCTCGCCACAACTAGAGAAAGCCCACACAGCCAACATAAATTAATTAATTAAAAAGATTTTTTAATTAAACAAAATGGTCCACATTAAAAAAAAAAAACTTAAAAAAAAAAGGTTGAAGGTAAAAGTAATTGTTAATAAAGCAATAAAGATTTTGAATGCAAAATGGAAAAAATCCAAAGGAGTCTTAGTATTTGGAAGAACCAGAGGTAAGGAATAGTAATCAGGGAATTCGAGCTTAAGAGAGGATGGACAATTTGACAGAAATAGAAGGGCACGGCTTGTTGGAAGTGACTAGCTTCACAAAATGACCTAACTCTGACCAATAAGCTAAACTTTTCAAAGTTCAAGAGAGAGAGAGTGGCAACTGCCATGCATTGACAAGTGTATGCGCTGGCAGGGGCAGAGAAGAGGTCTGTGGTTTATTTTTAGAGAAAATGAAACAGTACTTGGAGTTGGAAGCAGAAGACCATGCACATAACCTCCTCAAGAGTACATAAAACTCGAGTCCCTGTTTCTGCTAAGCCTCCCACGCCCGCTGCAGTGGAGCTCCGCACATCATTAGGGAATGGGTCCATGAACTCTCTCAAGGGGTTATAAAGACTGAACATACTATTCTTTCTAAGGAATATAAAATCATATTACTAAATTCTAACCTTGAATTCTGCATTCAATAAACTTTCAACATACTTTAGGAGAATAAGTAATAAGCTGGGAGTCAGGAGACTTGATTTCTGGTCCCAGCACTTCGTTCACCCTTGAAGGAGAAGATTCCTAAATTTAATGCCGATCCCTTCTCACCTCTCTGCTTCTCCAAAGCTGATTTTTGCTTCTGCCCTTCTGACAAATCTACTCAATCAAATCTACTTACTCACTCAAGTGAAGGTCACCACTGACTCCTTCCTGCCACAGTTGCCATCTGTGGGTATTTTTAGTCTTAACACGGGACCCTTTTCTTCTCTTGGTTGCTCATGAACCAAATTTGCTTGTTTCTCCTCCACTGGAGCCACTCCCCAGCACTAAATTCTGCTAACATGGGATCCATCCCTCAATCATCTGAGTACCTCAGATAAGCGTGTAAATAGTGTTCAAAAAATGAAATATTTTTTAAAATCACTAAGACCCTATTTTTTTTTTTATCTCTTCCAATTAAAAGTTTGGACTTCAAACTCTAAAACACATAATTGCATGATGATCTTATAGTGGCTTCAAGGAGTCAAGAATTCAATTCAGGAATCAAATTTAGGGAAAAGACTCATTCAGTAACAGAATATTCTGAAATTGATTACATGAAAAGGGCAGGTGAGAATATAGTCTCCTCTCCCTTTTCAAGGTCCCAGAAACAAAGTGTCAGCACTTTTAGGTTACTGATAGCAAAGCTATGGACATGTAACACTATTTGCTTAATAAATAGATAGGTACTAATGCACAGATACCTAATACATAGATGGACTAAAGTAATGGCCTTCCTGTCACCATTATCTCATTCTCTTTGGAATGTGATTTAATTTATTGTGGTATATATTGTAATAAAATTCAACTTTGAATTGAGTAAACAGAACTGTTCTTTTTAGCAGTATCTGCTTATGAGGCTTAATGATAAATTATACAGAACTATTTATATAAACACATTAAAATGCTTCTGCTGTTTCTATGTCAATTCATTTGTCATGACTCGGTACATAATTCCTTACACTCATTCTTTTTAGAGTATAAAAATAACACTAATTACAATAAAATTAGAATAAAGTCAGAAAAGTAGAAAGTAGCTCTTGATCACACAAAATTTCAAAATTCAGTGGTATTAGACAATTCCTTGGTGTATTTCCTTTTTAGAATTTCTCTTAAAATTGTTATTTTTTACAGAGGTTATTTAAGCATATAGTTTATATATAATTTTTGAAAAGAATCTATCATCTTCCCTGAAAATATTAATATACAATCAGAAAGGTATTTGGGATTAAATTGTTGCTTCAAAAACATATTTTACAAAATGTATTCACGTGGTTTTTAAATAGAAATCTTTAAATATCTTATTCACAGTTTACAGTGGTAATGTACCTTTTAAATAAATAAAGTTAAAGTACTCAGAAAATTAATGCTATTTATGTCATTAAATTGATGTAAACAGTACCAACACCTCTTCTCTCTCAACAGCTAAATCACGAAGTACAGATGCCGCTAAAATCTCAGCACCACACCCTCAGAGCAGCACAGGAAGACAGCTGAGTCCATGTGGTAAACTATCCCAGGCCACTCTTCCTGACCCAACTGCCCTGCAAACCTTCTAGTGGATCCATCTCACAGTTCTAGCCCACAGGAAAATGCAATAAGACACAAGGCGTTTAACTTTCCCCATTAGACTGCTGTCCAAGGTTCTTTAAGACCTAAAGACTGAGGCTGAGATCACTCAAGGGCCCACGTGTCATACACCTTTGTCTCCAGTGAGTAGCACTTCCCATAGCACTTGGTCAAAGCTCTCTTAGTGGCATAAAGGCCATGGTCAAATGATCAACTAGCACAACTTTCATTGCAAGTAGCAGAAAATACAAAAGTGATAATTTAAACAAATAGGTGTTTTTTGATTTTTATATAGCAAGAAGTCCAGAGCAACACAGTTGTTGGAGTTCATTCAATGGCCAAGCAATGTCAAGTTTGATGTCTCTAAAATTTTCTTAGCCTTCAAGATAGCTGTATTAGTTCCAATTATAAAGCCATGTTGAAGGAAAGAATGAACCTTGAAAAGTCCCTAAGCTGATTTCCAGTTAAGTCTCATTATCAGTTATTACCTGATGCCCCTAGTTGCAAGAAGGCCTGGGAAAGTGCTTCTCTTTCCTGGAGCTGGGAAAAAAAAAAAACCTCTGGATTCTGTTAATAAGGAAGAAGGAAGAAATGAACACTGGATAGACTACTAGCAGTGTCTGCCTCAACAAATATTCTTCCCAATTTTTTAAAGTCTAAATAAACACCCACTGAAAACAGTATAAGATAATGAAAGCATATTCATTTCGCAGCAAAGTTCTTTGTGAGGGGGCAGGGTGATGATCACACGTTGACAAGTGCTTTCAATGACAGTGATTTGGTGAATTAGTGGTATGAATAGTTCAAAGGAGAATGTACATGCCTTGAGTGATGAACTTAACCAATCATGTGTCAGGACATCCTCTGTTGGTGTTAGTCACTCAGTATACATTAGAATATATGAACTAGATAACCAACTAATATATACAGTAGTATATGAACTAGACAACCAAGAACCTATTGTATAGCACAGAAAACCATACTCAATATTTTGTAATAACCTATAAGGGAAAAGAATCCAAAAAAGAGTATGTATATATGTATCTCCACATATTTATGTACATTGTCTGTACCTGTGCTCAGTCATGTCCAACTCTTTGTGACCCCACGGACTGTAGCCCACCAGGTTCCTATGTCCATGGAATTCTCTCTTTGGGAGGGGATCTAATACAGGACAGAACTCAAACAAGTTGGATTTGCCAAAGTTAGCTGAATTATGAATGTCTTGTCTTGTTTGCTCTTAACGTGGTTCAATATTTTAAAACATCCAGAGGATTCAGAGTGGGAATTGGAGGAGACCCTTTCCAGCTTCCTTTTCATTGCATCGTGCAGCTTCTGCTGGAAATTTTCAGCAATGAGGAGCTTTCTAGCCTGTGAGGTGGCCCATTCAACTTTTGAATTCCTTGAATTATCAGAAAAGTCTTTGCTAATTAAAACTGGG
Organism: Muntiacus reevesi; assembly: GCF_963930625.1. Lineage (NCBI taxonomy): Eukaryota > Metazoa > Chordata > Mammalia > Artiodactyla > Cervidae > Muntiacus > Muntiacus reevesi. The sequence continues at coordinate 19,242,648 of NC_089265.1, read as the reverse complement.
TTTTTACCTCTGAATATTATAAACTCATTGGTTTTAACACTGTTTTCTAGAGTGGTCAGAATTAGCTTGCTTCTCCTTGTGCAAGGGCTTCCCTGGTGGCTCAGATGGTAAAGAATCTGCCTGCAAAGTGAGAGACCTAGGTCCAATCTCTGGGTAGAGAAGACCCCCTGGAGAAGGGATTGGCTACCCACTTCAGTATTCATGCCTGGAGAATTCCACGGACAGAGAAGCCGGGCTGGCTATAGTCCATTGGATTGTCTCCAAGAGTTGGACACGACTGAGCAATTAACACACATTCCTTGCACATTTGTTGTTGTTTAGTCACCCAGTTGTGTCTGACTCTTTGTGACTTCATGGACTACAGCACGCCAGGCTTCCCTGTCCCTCACCATCTTCTGGAGTTTGCTCAAACTCATGTCCATTGAGTTGGTGATACCATACAACCATCTAGTCCTCTGTCATCCCCTTCTCCTGCCTTCAATCTTTCCCAGCACATGACAGCCCTTTAAATAAATCAACAAGATACCTGTTCTCTTAGTCAAACAATTCAGGCTCTAGGATTCTTCTTTAGCTGGCATAACTTCCAAAGCCCCCCATCTCCACCCCTTCTTCAACCTCATTCCCCTTTTCTGGGCACTCTGTCCTGGGTTCAGCCCCTGCAATGAGACAGTACTGTGGGTGGGATCTGACCACCCCAAGTAGCAATCTACAACCAACCCGAGTAGCAGCAAAACTCTGCCCTTTTGATTTTGGTCCACAGCTATGGGCCTAGGAAGAATTATTTGATATCCTCACTTATCACACATACACGTTCTCTCTCCTGACATACTTGCCAAGCAAGCCCTTCATAATTGCATCCAAGTCACTAGAAAAAGAAAAAAAAAGCTCAAAATATTGGGATAATATGCAATGAGAACTTTCCCTTTAGGTTATCAAGTCATTAATATTTGGGTCAATCTGCTGTTGAACTCTTTCTCCATTTCATGTAAAGTTCCCACAATTTTCCATTCCATATCTCCACTCAGTAATTTAGAGCCATCATAAGCCATTTATTTGCTATGTTCTCCACCATATTCTAAACACTCTCTCAACATGTCCAACACTCTCTCAACAACGAGGAAGTGGAAAAACGAAGGAAGGGAGTTAACATTTATGTACAATTACTAAATAACAAACATAGTGCTATGAGATTTATATACATCATCCCCTTCATTTCTTCTAGCCACACTTTGAGGTTTTATAATGCCTTTTCTCCTTTTCAGAGATTACAAAACAAAGTTCACTGTAGTATAAAAAAAAATCCTTAAGATCTGTGTTGCTTTTTCTGATACCAAATACATGGCATTTTTCCACATCAATTCTCCAACACTAGCTAGGTACCCAACAATCAATTCAATTCTGATAAAAAATATCCAAAGTTAGTGCAGACCCCACAGGTTAACTGCTCCATTCTACAAGACTGCCTCCACTTCAGATGCCACCTACAAATGGGGCACAGAGTCTACCCACACCTCTGCCTGGTCAATGACAAGTTCAGGGGTTCCCATTACCTCACTGTCAAGTCTGATTATTCCCTAGAAGGACTCACAGAATTCAGGAAAATGCTATACTTAAAGGATACTACTCAGGGATAGACAAATGGAAGAGATGCTTGGACAAGGTACGAGGAGGTGGGAGGGTGGTGAAGAACTTCCATGCTGTCTGCAGGCTTGCCGCTTTCCTAGGACATCAATGTGCTCACCAACCTACAAGGTCCCTGAACCCTACTGCTTAGGGGTTTTAATGGGGGTTTCTTTGGGCTTCCCAAGTGGTGCAATTGGTAAAGAACCCACTTGTCAATGCAGGAGATGCAAGAAATGTGGGTTCAAACCCTGGCTGGAGAAGATCCCCTGAAGGAGGAGATGGCAACCCACTCAAGTATTCCTGCATGGAGAATCCCACGGACAGTGGAGCCTGGCGGGCTACAGTCCACTGGGTCACAAAGAGTCAGACACAACTGAAGCGACTTAGCATACATGCATGGCAGTTTCATTACCTTTGTCAAATTGATCAATTAAATGACTGGCCATTGGTAACTGAACCCAATCTCTAGCCCCTTTCTGTTCCCAGGAAGTTGAGGGGTTGAGGATAAAAGTTTGAAACCACTAATGACCATCTAGGACCTCCCTTCTCCTATAGGTCATCTCAGTAGCATATAAAACAGTAAATTCCAAGGGTTCTCTAGCTGTCTTAGGAAAAGTGGACAAAGACCACATATTTATTTTTTATTACACCACAAGATCACACTGTTAGTGATGGTGTATTTCAAACTCAGGTCTGTCTGTCTCTGAACTCCATGTTCTTCTAATAAACTTCCTTCTGATGAATCAAATCTTTTAAAAGTTTGAATGAAAGGCTATATTAGTACAAGATATTTTGAGATGTGCACCAAGTAGAAATATCCTGTGTCAAAGTCACATCATCTGAAAGCTGGTAATCAAGAAAATGAGGCTTGAGAAATTTGTTTTTCTTATTCTGAATAATCATGCTCAGCGCTTTCATTGTCATGTTTACCCTTCAAAGGCTAAAGCATGTCAAATAGGTAAGGCTTCAGCTTTGTTCTCCATCAATTGCTTGTTACTAACTGTAGGTTAAGATTCAGCTAATATTTCACATTACCTTTCACATTTGTCATTCACCCAGAGATTCACCCACATACGCACAAATACTAGGGATTTAAACATTGTGCTTTCCAAACACTCATTTAAAAGCAAAAAGACTGGTTTATCACATTCAAGAAATCTAAAAAATCTAATGAATAATATGAGAAAATAGATGATTATAGTCTGAGTTACCTGTATATCACCATACGCAGTGTGATCTTTGCAGGGTCTGTTCTTGTCAGCTACAAAAGTATATGGAAGACACGTTTGAGATGGGAATTGGAGCCCTTGTGTGGTACTCAACTGCCTTAAGAGTTTGGTAAAATGACTTAGCAGTATTTTAGTATTCAGTTTAGTTAAAAAAAAAAAAAAAAACTTGTAAATTTCTATTCCAAGTTTTTCATCAACAATTTGTTTGAGCTCCTTGATGCCAATTATTAATAATGACAGGCACTTTCCAGATCTCTAACTTTTGTAACTGACTTCACAAAATAGTTATCATATCCCCATTTTACAAGTAATAAAAATTGAAACTCAAAAGTTGAGAGGCGAACAACAAGGAACCTGTGTCTTTTTGCTGCATCTTGCTATTCTAAATGCACAATGCTCATTTCCTTAAGGAAGCTTTCTGGAACAATTTAAATATATTCTCTTGGAAAGGGAAAAGTAGGAAGAAGGGAAACCAAGCAAAGACAGGGAAAGGAAGAAGAAGGGAAAGAATAGAGAGGGAAGAGAAAAGAAGGCAGGGCAAAACAACTACTATAAACCAGCACATCTGGAGAAGCAACAGCTCACTGTCTGTCTGTTCTTCACTATAGAATAAAGGTCAGATTGACACTGTGTGTGTCTTCACTCTTGCCCCAGCTATGAAACCAGAAAGTAGGAGTACATAGGATGGTCAGATTCCTTCCTAAATCAGTCTTCCTCTCTAATAAATCTATATCTGTACGGAGAACAAAGAGACAGAACATGATTCTGCCGACAATAAATACTGAAGGTCCAAGGAGCATGTTTTCTATGCACAAACCATGGTAGACTCTACTTGAAGGCCTTTATTGAAAATGAGAGGCTCTTCCTGTGACCTACTGGCAAGCAGCTGACCTTGATCCTAAACACTGTACCCTAATAGAACACACACTGCAAACCCTGAAACCCTAACAAGACACACACTTCACTCCTGAAACCCTGACAGAACACACACTGCAAACCCTGAAAGCCCCACTGGTAACAAAGTATTCTAAGCCCAAGCCTCTGCAAATAGAAATATGTCAAGATCCCCTGCCAAACAGTGGATGTGTTTATTTCTGTTTCCACAGTACTATAGAAGGTACCTGGCAAAAATGATAAGGAGAATGAAATCACAGTCCAGCACCACAAATGCCTTCTTGATATTCAATTTCCTGAGGCTTCCATGTGTATTTCTTAATCCAAGGCGACAGTCAGGATGCAGACACTCAAATGACAAATGGCTGAGCTAAACCTTGGTATGAGTTCCTTTTCAGAATCTGGCTAGATTTATGTTGGTACTTGAAACCCAATCCCAGAGCAGCTGCCATCTTTTGTTGAGGTCCCTTTCTGACCAATTGGAACAATTTCAGTCATTCTGAGATAGTGCTTTGAAAAATACATCAACTGTGGTCTGAATGTTTCCTTCTCAAATTCATATATTGAAATCCTAACCTCCAAGAATCAGGAAGTGGGTCCCTTGAGAGGTGATTAGGTCATAAAGGGTGAGGCCCCCATTAATGGGATTAGAGACTCAGAGAAATCCTGAGCCTCTTCCATCACATGAGGATATACAGAGAAGGTGGGATCTGCAACCCAGAAGTGGTTCTGCACCAGAAAGTGATCACGCTGGCATCCTGATCTTGGACTTTCAGCCTCCACATCTGTGAGCAATAACTTCCTGTTGTTTGTAAACCAACTGGTCTACAGTATTTTTTTACAGCAGCCTAAACAGACCTACTTGAAGGCCTTTATTGAAAATGAGAGGCTCTTCCTGTGACCTACTGGCAAGCAGCTGACCTTGATTCTAAACACTGTACCCTAATAGGACACACACTGCAAACCCTGAAACTCTAACATCTTAGCACACATCTTGAGGAGGATGGGCAATCCCCATACTTCCCAGTATCTCCCAGAAATTGTCTAGCATTCAACATTTACTGATTGGTGGAACATACCAACATTCCCTTAGAGAAGGTGTCAGATAGAGAATGATGCAATGTGAACTTTGCATTCAAGTTATTTCCATAAAATTCTACTTAAAAAAAATCAACAATCTTTTCCATATGGGCATCTGTGGTTTCATTATAGTTTCAAAAAATTCAAGGAGACGTTTCTTTCTCCTAATATGTTGGGATAAATTCTTGTTAGTCCAACTGTACTTAAATAATCTGAAATTTATTCACCCTAAAACCTGACTGGCTCTCTGAGCACTTTGTTTTCATCCAATAAACTTTGCTGAGCAGCCACTGTATATAGGTCTTGTGCCCTCTGTTAGGACAGACAGATGAACAGGACTCATTCCCACTCCATTAGGTTGCTCACAATCTCAAGGGGCTGGTCTGACCAACAGGCAATTAATTACAGTGTAGTGTGGAGATGCTAAAGTACACGGGATAAGGGGGGAGATTATGGGGTGGTAGAGGGGAGTGTCAGTACATTAGCCTGAATGGGGTAATAAAAACCTTTCTTGAGGTAAATTCAGAACAGAACCTGGTCAGGGACTACAGCACCCTTTGGAGTAGTGGGGGCTAAATCAATGTGATTGGCTGATCCTACTAAGAAGTAACAATTAAGTAAAATATTAAAGTGAAAAACACTCAGTTGAGTCCGACTCTGCAACCCCATGGACTATACAGTCTACGGAATTCTCCAGGCCAGAATGGGCCTGGAGTGGGTAGCCTTTCCCTTCTCCAGGGGATCTTCCCAACCCAGGGATCAAACCCAGGTCTCCCACATTGCAGGCAGATTCTTTACCAGCTGAGTCACAAGGGAAGCGCTTTGACAATTAAGCAAAATATACTTTCTTATATTTTTAGTTGGTAAAATGACTGATACTGTGCCATAAAGAAGCCTTCAATTTATTGCTGGATGACCTTGGTCAAGTAAAACAGTTTCTCTAAACTTCAGTTTCTTCTTCTGTGAAACAGAGTTATAACACCTGCCTCACAAGGCTATTTGGAGGATAACCTGGACACAGAAAGTAAATGACCTACATCCACTGCCACCAGCCAGTCGGTGAGGGAACAGATACTTCCCGTTTTCTGTTTAGGGGAGACTAATGAACTAGGCACTGAAAGAGATGCAATGGAATATGATATCTTGGTGTTAGTCGTTCAGTTGTGTCCGACTCTTTTGAGACCCTATGGACTGTAGCCCACCAGGCTCCGCTGTCCATGGGATTCTCCAGGCAAGAAAATGGAGTATTCCCTTCTCCAGGGGATCTTCCCGACTCAGGGAAGATATTTTAGGTCTAAGATGGTACCTAACATACCACCTTAGGTCTATGCAATCAGTTACAACAGAGCTAAGTGGTTGGGGAAAGCAAGGCAAGGCAGCAGCCATGCCTAAGAGTAACCAGAAGAATAACTGAGCTAATGTCTGCTGAAACAGAATCTGTGCTTTTTCAAGAGGTCTAAAGTCTCAGTTTAGTGGTGGTGATTTATACAAAATCCACTTGACTGGATACAGGAGGTGAACCTAGTAATCAAATCAAAAAGCCTGCAATCGATATTTCTAATTCGGGAATGGTAAACAAAGGTATTGTACATAAGATGGGTTTAATGTGCCACTTTATTGAGCAAAGGAAAACGATTTTTCTAGAAGGACTCAAAATTCAGCTCCTGCTTAGAGACTGTGACTATGCTGCTGAAAAGAAGAGAAGAGTTAATCCCCAATTGTGCCCACATGTGCAGCGGCAGCAGAAACTGGCGGAAAGAGCCCTGAACTAGCCTTGAGTACTATTCCTGTCTCCATGCTCTCCAGTGTGGGCTCCCTGCCAACAACTGCTTTTGTGAAGCCACCAGGAGCTGCTGCTGACTGGCTGCATTTCCTTGTTCATCCAAAAGCTATATTTAGAGTGACAACCCCTAGAGATCTGGGGGACCCTGAAACAGGTCAAGGGATACGGTCCTGCTCTGATCAACAGTCACCTTGCAGGAAGCCTCTCATGACCCAGATCAAGAGAGCAGACTCAGTGTTGAGGGGGAAGGAAGGGTAGGAGGAGCGGAAAAGAAAGAGAAAGAAGGGCCTCACAGAGAAACAACATTATGTCGATCTAGAGCTTGATCTCTCCTTCACTGACCTCATTTCAGCCTAACAATTATGCAAAGCGGGTATTATCCATGGTTCATGTTCTAAAATGATGGACAACTTGGTTAAAGTAAAAAATTAATCAAGGGGGAAACAGATCACCAGCCCAGGTTGGATGCATGAGACAAGTGCTCAGGGCTGGTGCACTGCGAAGACCCAGAGTGATGGGGTGGAGAGGGAGGTGGGAGGGGGGATTGGGATGGGGAACACATGTAAATCCATGGCTGATTCATGTCAATGTATGGCAAAAACCACTACAATATTGTAAAGTAATTAGCCTCCAACTAATAAAAATAAATTTAAAAAATAAAGTAAAAAATTAAATAAGAGATTCAAACCCAGGGCTCCAATATCTCCTCCGTGTCTTTCCATTGCTATGGCTCACCGACTCTGTAGAGCACCCTCTGGTGTTTAGGGGCACACCTAGCCAGGCACAGTGATGTCTGACTGTGTGACCCTACGGTGGCTCAGATGGTAAAAAATCTGCCTGCAATGCGGGAGACCTGGGTTCGATCCCTGGGTTGGGAAGATCCTCTGGAGGAGGGCATGTTCTTGCCTGGAGAATCCCCATGGACAGTGGAGCCTGGTGGGCCACAGTCCTTGGGGTCACAAAGAGTCGGACATGATGACTGAGCATGTGGACTGTAGCCCTCCAGCCTCCTCTGTGCATGGGGAGAGGCCTGAAAAGCCCTGTCTCAGCTTTCTAGTTGTCAGGAATCCACCTGATCTGAAAGAGACTCTGAGGCAGTTGGGGAATTTCTGTGCCTGGCTCAAAGAATCTAAGTATTACAATGTGCTTGACAAAAATTTCAGGACAAATCCTTCTCTGGGGATATTAATCCTTTTAAGAGAGAGGATATCTATTTAGATAATAGATAGTTGTCTATTGTGTCCTTTTCTCATAGTCCTCCTCTCTGTAGAACAAAATTGGTGAGTAATATCCATCTTATTGGAGAAGGAAATGGAGAAGGAAATGGCAACCCACTCCAGTATTCTTGCCTGGAGAATCCCATGGACAGAAGAGCCTGGAGGGCTACAATCCACAGGATTGCAAAGAGTCGGACACGATTCAAGCGACTTAGCACATCCATCTTATAGTAAGATGGACCACCATCTTATAGGCTGGTGGAAAGTGTTTCAGGAAAAATTATAACTATTAACTCTTTTAAAAGGGAAAAGAAACACAGAACCCTAGAATTTCCATAGATCTTAACTCATTGGTTCCCAGAGGAATTGAAGATACAAATACTACCTCCATTTTACAGAAGTGTAAGAAGTTCAGTGACTTACTTAAGATAAAATGGTTAACGTGAACCATGCTCTGACTAGATATTCTATCCTCAAAAGGCATGTCTTTCTCATTAAATACTCACTTTCAAATTATCTCAGATAACAAACTCCTATCATAAACAAGAAAAGGGTGGAGGTGATATAAAATTGGGCTTCCCAGGCGGCACTAGTGGTAAAGAACCTGCCTGCCAATGCAGGAGATGCAAGAGACATGGGTTTGATCCCTGGATCGGGAAGATTCCCTGGAGAAGGAAATAGAAAACCACTCCAGTATTCTTGCCTAGAGAATCCCATGGACAGAGCACCCTTGAGGGCTACAGTCCATATAAAGTTACTGTCTTATTCTGAACAAGATTTGAGTAGTAAAAAAGAAAAATGCTGTATCTCTTATGTAGGAAATAGAAACAATCATTTCATCCCAATGGGAGAGAGGTGGGATACACAGGCAAGGCTTGTGACATAGGCAGCAACTTAATTGAGTTTTGTGTGAAAGATGTCAAGAGTTCAGATCAGAAATTCAGTCAGTGGAGTGAAGAAAGGTAGGTTGCGGGAAAACTGAGGAATCTAATATTACTTGAGCAAGGGTTGGTTTCATGACAGCAAAGAGTGGAAGACAGTGATGGAAAGGTTGACATGGATGATCTTAAATGGCCAATCTAGATTTAAAAAAATACACGAGACCTTTATTCTGCCAATGAAGTGGAAACACTGAAAGTTCTGAGCAAGGGATAAAATGATCCAACCTATCCTAGCCGGGTTTATTGTGAAGGGCTGACTGAAACAGGGACGGACCAGAAACTACTGAGGAAACATTTGCCTCAACACAGATATGACCAAGCAGGGGCCCTGCTAGGGTTCTATCACTGGAAATATAAAGATAGGGTGAAATGCTAGGAAAACGGCAGAGGTCGAACACTGACAGAACCCAGTCACTGACCAGTTGGTCAGGGGCTGAAATCTAGAGCTCTCATGACGGCCTGAATCCAGCTAACTTAAAGGATAATGACAGAAATAAGGAAGATAAAAGGGGGGTGGGGAACCAAACGAATAGGACGAGGCACTGGTGTGGAAGGGAATAGTGAAAGTCTTGCACATGCTGAGTGAAAGTTCTGAATGATCATCCGGATTGAGCACCTCAGTAGACTCATAGTGACCTGAAGTAATCTGGAACATGGGAAGCAAATCAAAGCTGGAGACCAGGGAATCAACGCACATGGGAGATAAAAATGAACAGAACAGCCAATGGAGAGACACAGGGTCAAGTGCAGAAACCCAACAGACCTCAAAGGAAACACTGAAAGAGACCACCGGACAGGACGAGGGGCAGGAGAAAAACACGAAGAATGCGACGTCACAGGGCAAAGGGGCCGAGAAGGGCCAGCCAACTGCATCAAATCCCACAAAGACATAAAGGAGGATGTGGGTTAAGACTGAACTATTAGATCAGTTTCTGGTGGTCTTTGAGAGCAATTTTAACAGAGCTGTGTGGGCTTGCACCAGATTGAAAGAGGTTGCAGAGAGAGAGAAAGCAGGAAGTGGAGGCAGGGAAAGTGTAGGCTACAACTTTGGGGAAGCAGACAGCCTGAGGCTCATTGCCAACCATCTGGTTCCAAATTACCTTTCCAGCTTTATCCACCGAAAGAAACCATCTTCTCCATATAGCCCTGTCACTTGCCTATCACCTGAGTATACCGACTCATCATGCAGGTCCTGTTCTCTTTCCTCTCTGCACCTGCCACCTCTCTCTGCCTATCTTCCACATTTTTCAAGACGCAGAATATGTCCGAATGCCTCCACGAATCGGTCTCCACTATTTTACCTTGACTGATTTCTCAGGTCTCAGATCTGGTCAAGTACCTAGAATAACAACAGACTATGCAATTGCACTTCACTATGAAGAATTTTACCTTCTTATTTAAATAACTTACATACCAAGTTCCGGGACTCAAGTCTCCTGATGGAACACAAAGTAAAATTTATCAGCTCCCTGGCTGACTCAGATGGTAAAGCATCTGCCTAAAATGCGGGAGACCCAGGTTCGACCCCTGGGCTGGGAAGATCCTCTGGAGAAGGAAATGGCAACCCACTCCAGTACTCTTGCCTGGAAAATCCCATGGACAGAGGAGCTTTGTAGGCTACAGTCCATAGGGTCATAGAGAGTCAGACACCACTGAGCGATTTCACTTTCACTTTCACACTATAAAAGTTCAGGCTCTGACAAGTTCCTGAACCTTTACACTATAAAAGTTCAGGAGTTAGGCAACGGACAAAGGAGACTTGAAAGAATGAAAAAAAAAGATGTGATGGAATCGAAAAGCAAGAGCTGAACTAGTTATAAAAATAATCTGCATAAAATATAAACACAGTAATGCAAATATGAATTAGGAAAAGAGGAAGGGAGGAGGTATGCTAAATCCTCTTGCCATGGGGAGGAATAGATAATATAGGATGTTTATCAATAGCTTATATATGGGTTTTAGTGCTGTGATCCTAACTACCAGAAGATCTAAAAACTGAAGCAGTTAAAAGAAGGATATCTCTGGTAGTGAGGCTGAAGTGGGGAGTAGCGAGTGGCAGGATAGGGGACTGTAATTTGAAATCAGAGTCTGCTCTGTTATTTTAATATTTTTCTTGCTTTTACCATGAATATGCATTACTTTGATAATAAAATATAAATAATTCCGTGTATTTGCTTCATTTTAATGTATCTTGGCTTTCCCTTAGGCTATAAGCTCTTCCATGGCAGGGATTTGATCTTTCATAATCTTTACTGTGCTGTTGTGTCAGATGGTGCCGGAAACAGAAGCCAGCTTGGATAAACCACAATCCATAAACAGCTGCAGGTATCTGGTTTCACCCTTTGTGGGCCCTTGACTGCAATGTGCAGGCTGGACCACATCTTTGCCTAAACGGCTATCGATCACAAATCCCAGAGGAGTGCTTTCAGTTGTTCATGATGGTTAGCTTAAACATAACTAATATACAACAAAATTCAATTTCCATACATCTAACTCCACTGGTGAACCCTAGGCCAAGCAAACCTGAGAAAGGTACGTGGCTGGTCCAATTTGGATGCTTGATGGGCTGTTGCACTCCTTCTCTGGCCTCATCCTATCAGAGGGCAGTAGGACAGTGCCTCATTGTATCAGAGTTCTCATTGCAAAACCATGTCTCTGCAAGTGATCAAAGTTCAGGTTGTAAATCAACAACCCAAGCCCATAATACCTCTAAGGAGACTGCTCTCCAGCAAAACTGTTTGCTAGATGCCTTTCTGTCTCATCTCCCTCTCTAAGCACTCTCTACCAGGCTAAGCTGTGTTCTGTGGGCCACAGAAGTTGCTGGGAGTGGGGTGATCTTCACTTGCTGGCTTTTAGTGGAAACTAGAACTTCCTGATTGTATTAGCACTAGAAGCTGGCCTCCCGTTGGGCTGAAGTGTAGCATCCTTATGTTTCCTTTCTCATGCCCACCCACCCGCAGCTCCCTGTTGCTTTTCCGTGTGGTTAATTCATGCCCAGCGCCATGCAAGTTTCACTTGGCACATCGCAGACATTCAGATACTTATTACATGTATATTAAATTGATACAAATAAAGTACCAAAATACAGGAAACTATATACCAGCAACAATCCCCTCCAAACACACACCATTAAGTTGTCACTGATTGATCTGAATTCTGTTTCCTGGAAACGAGGAAGACTTTCCAAGGTTGAAAATGGATTTTTTAAAAGAAAATAAAAAAGGAAAGCAACTCTAAACTACAAAAAAAAAAAAAAGAAAGAAAAAAAAAGGAATTTTAACATGTGTTGAATTAAAAATATCATATATGCCATATGTTACAAGTGAAAGGTCACGGGCTACTTGCTTGTGTTGTTCGTTATTATTTTCTTTGTTTTATTTTGATAATTTTGGGTCTGCATTTCAACTCCTATAACTGGTGGCAGAGGCAGGGAAGCAGCCCGCCCAGGAAAGGCTTTAATATCTGACTGGTTAACAGGAGAAGCAGAAGGCAGACAGCAAGACAAGTCAGTGTAACAGTGCTATTTGCACAGGCGGGTGCAGGTATGGATGGCTGACCTTTAATCCAAAAAGAGAGTCTCACTAAGGATGGAAAATAGATCAGTCTGGCAGGAAGGTTTCAGACAGTTGTGCCAATGGAAGGAGAAAGGCTGGCACTAAATTGTATAAGAAGCTGCTGACCAGAAAAGCATGGCCTCCAAGAAAAGGGAACAAAACCATCAGGTCTCCAAATAAACTTTCTGCCACAGGGCTGGACAATGGAATGGCAGATGTCAGGAGAGACCTACACGGGCAAAAATTTAAGGACACAGATCTAGCAACATATGGTAATTTATATGCCTTAACTTAGTACAGTTTGCTTCTCTGCCCCACGATAAATGACAGCATCGTCATTAAAAATAATAACTTGAATATAAAAAAAAATTGACAGTCCAAAAATTACTGCATACCAGGCCCCTTGCAAGGAACTTGCCTTCATTATCTAATTCTCAGAGCAATACTGAAAGTAAATTAACATCATATTCATTTTATAAGACAAAAACACAAAGGTTTAGGTAAGCAACTTAAAGAACATCCCTATCCCCCCAAAGAAAAAATTCAAACCTAAAGCCTTCATATGGCAAAGCCAATGCTCTTTTAATTATAAGAAAAGTAGACTATAGCATAAAATAAACTTGAATTTGCCTCCAGCTCTATTGCTTACTGGGTAACTGACCTTGGGCAAGTCTGTTCTGTAGTCTCACTACCTTATTCCATAAAATGGAACTATTAGATTCTCCCATTAGCGGATTCAATGAGGTTAAATTGAGATAATTTATCTTAAACACTCTGTAAATTAACTGGTCAATGTATTCAATAAAACACTAGACAAATATGTCTTTCTCATAAGCAGTCTCAAGAAGAAGCAGTTTAATGTGATTTTTAATTATTTCAGTGGTAACATCTGTGTGTACACCTACATACCCTAGGTGTGTGAAACCAGGTTAATGTATGAAAACAAAAGGGGAGTGGATTCTAGAGAATTTAGCTACCAACGAGATGCCTAAGAACACAGAGAGACAAGACTCATCAGTGAGATGCTTTTAAAGAGGAAAACTGCAAAGCCACAAGGAATTGGTCAAGGGGAAAATAAGGAACAAAGGAATGAGTACTTGGCACATCTTTGAGGAAAATTAGGAATTCAAATCCATCTGCTCAATTTCCGACAAAGTTACAAAAAAAATTCAACAGAAGGCTAGGTCCGCTCTAATAGCTGGATTAGAATGAAATACAAACTGGAAATACCACTTGGCATTATAAAGCAGGCCAGGGTGGCACCAAAAGAGACAATGTGTGTGCCCCCAAATGAGGGGGCACAAACCCCAGGAACAAACCCGGGGAAATGTGGGAGAAGGGGGCACGATCAAAAACGGGAACAGGATTTGCCATTTCCTTCTGAATGCTGGACTTCCTGCTTTTGTAAAATGTTGAATGAGGCCTGGACTCAACTACATTCTGCCCTTTGATTTCCATATGCCCACTCACATGTCTGTTGCTTTTAACTGCCAAGAACATAAGCCATCAATTACCCGGGAAAAAAGTCAAAGAAGGATCTTTTTTCTCCTGTATCTCCCAGCCTGGAGTGAGCAGAAAGGAACTGATGGTTACAATTCACTTTTATTTCTGTCTGATAGAGGAGAATAATGGTTCTCTTCTCGATACCTCCTAGTTCCTTTCTAATTAGTTAAAGAAAGAGAGGTGCACCAGTTCTAATATTTTAGAAAGAAAACAGGGCCCTCAAGTTAAGAGACACCTCATTCCTCTATGTCTTCATGATTTACAGCTTTAAAAAAATAACTGTTAGAATAGTTTTTTGAGCAATTTTAGGTTTATGGAAAAAATGATCAGAAAAGACAGATATTCTCCACCATATCATCCCCTATTATTACCCTGCATTAGTGCAACATATTATTTACAACTGATGAACCAATGTATTATTATTAAATGAAGTCCACAGTTTATATTAGCGCACTCTTTGCGTTTATACAGTTGTCTGGGTTTTAACAAATGTACACTACCAGGAACCTGCCGTGAATCCACCACTGCAGTATCACACAGAATGTCGTCCTTAAAATTCTCCATGCTCCACATATATTACCTTCCTGCTCTCCCTGCCCAACCTTTGATTTTTCTTTTCCACTGTTGCTATAAATTTGCCTTTTCCATGTCAGATAGTTGGAACTATACAGTATAATTAGACTGGCTCCTCTCACTCAGCAAGAGGCATTTAATGTTCCTCCGTGTCTGTTCATGGCTAGTTATAGGAATTTTTAAACACTCTTCATCTGAATAATAGAGTTAAGTAAGTCACATACATCTTAGAGTTGAAAAGTCAGCAAAATTACCTCTGACATTCAGGCTAGAACAAGTCTAAGCCATAGAGATGCTGCATATTTCCCCTTAGTTTTTATTTTATGGAGTAATAATTTCTCACCAGGAAAAAAAGAAACAAAAAACCTTTCTCATATCACCCTAAACTTCAGGAATCCATTTGGATATCCATGAGACAGCACTGTTCTTTTTCTCATCAACAAGCATCTACTATTGAGCAGCAATTGTGTGCCAGACTTTAGGCACCATGGGTTTCAAAATGAGTAAGATCCAGTCCTTTCCTTAAAAATCTAAATGTATGCTGGCTTCCCTGGAGACTCTGCCTGCAATGCAGGAGACCAAGGTTTGATCCCTGGGTCAGGAAGATCCCCTGGAGGAGGGAATGGCAACCCACTCCAGTATTTTTGCCCGGAGAATCCCATGGACAGAGGAGCCTGGTGGGCTATATAGTTCATGGGGTCACAAAGAGTCGTATACAACTGAGCACAATATTTTTTGCATTCTTCCAACATAAGCAATTTTTTTTTTTTTTTTGCCATGCCAATCCTCTTCCAGGAAAACTGCAATCATTCCTAGTTGCCAAATGTACCAAGTCAAAATCTCACTTCAAGCATTCCAGGTTCTACTGTATTAAACTTACCTAAATCAACTTACTGAATCATTATCCATCATTTCCCAAACAGCGCTTAGAACTGTCACACATTCACGAGATGAGGACCTCTTTTCTGAAGGGAGGTTTCGTAAGCCAAGATCATGCTATCAGGTCACCCATCTGCTAAGACCCACATGCTCCCATCTGGTGCTCACCACCATCTTCCTGTTGCAGCTCCAAGTTCTTGGATTCCATCGCACCACCGCAGGCCACACACCACTGCAAACGACGTGCTGCTCTGCGCTCCAGACCACGAAGGCGTGGGAACTCTCTGAACCTGCCCACGTCTGCCTGGGCACCGCCTGCAGCCATTCTAACCTACTACCCCATCACTCTGGCCACCGCAGTTTCACCATGAGATTTCCTCACCCCCTAGGGCTTGAATTCCTGGAAAACAGGATACTCAAAAAAACAAAATCTCCAGAACTGTAAGGAGGTGTATCTGTGCCTTGCAACTTCAGCATTCAGTTATGAATCCTGAAATGTGAACACTGCCTAGCCTATACCTCTGCATATAGGCTATAACAAATCTATCCTAGGAGAGGGAACATGGAAACTTCACTAGTGCCTGAAAAGGAACATGATCAATGCAGCAGAAAATAAGCACAGCTATCATATTTCAAAATATTACTTTACTCTGCAGGTTGAAAATTCTAGTTTTGCTTCTGTTTTGGTGAAAGAAGCAGAGACCTTATCAAATCATGGTCAGTTTGAATGTCTTTAGTCACCCTTCAACAATATTGTATCATTTCTCCTAGAATCCCAGATCTGCATGACTTGGCTGGGGAGGAGTGGGTGGATATATTTAGAAACATTCAATAATTAAAATCACTTTCTGCTTACCTTCTGCAAACATATCTTAATGATAGAGTTCCCTTTAATTTCATTAAAGTGCAGTTTTAATGAAATCTGTTATCTCAGCTTCTTTTAAGGAGATATGTTCCCAGTAATTCTATTTTAAGGGGGCTATCTTTTCTTTCCATTGCTTACTGAGAACACACACACACATACACACAGTTTCCTGTGATCTCTCCAAAAAGAAATGAAGGAAGAGTGAAAGAAAGGGAGCAGAGGTGGGCAAGAGAGAGCTCCCAAGAGAAGCTGTTAGCTCTTTTCAAGTCCTCAAGAAAACAGAGCATTAAACAAACATACCGTCTTAGCTGTGGAATCTTTACATACACTTAAAAATCCATGACCCACTTTCAAGAAGAGTTCCTTGAACTCTGCTTTCTGTTCAGGGTCCCACCATCTTACTGACCCCTTCCAAGTGGTGCAGAGGTAACTCCTCCAGACTTTTTCTTGAAATGGTCTTGGCTCAATAGGAAAGACCAATTTATGCACAGCTGCTTGCTTACCTTCTGAAAAACACACACATACATGGGAAACAGAAATGGAGCATTAATAAACCAGCAGTGTGCAACATCTGTAGATCTACATGTGCAAGCCAACAACCTTCTTGCTCGCTAAGGGACATGGTCCAAAAGACAGTCAGACTGTGCTGGGACCTCCCTGAGAAAGCAGAGTTCTAAGGGGGCATGGATGATAGAACCTGAAGGGTGGCTTACTGGTAGCAATAGCAGCTTCTAGGTTCTGTCAGTATATATGGTCAGTGACTGCAGTTGGTCTTGGTTCCAGCTTCCCTTTGGACTTTGAGCCCTGATAAAAGTTTATGAGAGATATAAATAGTGGGTAACATTTTTCCCATACAGCTTGCCTTGGACATCCCCAGGGGAAGCTGCCCGGCAGTCGTTGTGGTGGTGTTGGTAGCGGTGGTGGTAGCAATCACGGTAACAGCAGTGATAAGAGCAGCAGCAACACTCACTCACTGTTGTATAAAATGAGCACATGCAATTCTTACATCAAATCTGAGACACAGCTATTTACAATGATGCTCTCCTACCAATGAAGAAGCTAAGGCTCAAAAAGAGGGTAAGTGACTTCTCTGAAATCACCCACTTTCACTAAATGTCAGAGCCAGAATTCAAGCTCAGATGCTAGTATCTAAATACCTAAGGTCGTCTCAAGAGACTGTCCTATAAAAAGATGAACCGGAGGATAAAAAACCATTATCTCAGTCTCTGATTAAACATACACTCTATTTCAAAGAAGGCGTGTGACTCTTGTTTCATGAGTATTCTGTTTATAAAATTACTACTCAATAAATGACATCCTGATATCTAGCATTCTCTTTGCGGTATTAGAAAACTCTGGCACAAAAGTTATCACTAGCCCCCCAATACCCCCATAGGAATTTCCATTTTCTTTTCACATTCAGTTAGATTCAAGTTTATCAAAGAAATATTTATCAAATATCACCAATGCTCACAGCACTATATTAAGTGCCACCCATGCACATTCTTATTTTATCCTACTAGCAGATGAGGATCGTTGCATTACTCCCATTTGCCAAAAGAGGCAATGAAGGAAAAAGAAATTTATCCTTCCATTCCTTCACTACTTCAGCAATTCATTTATTCAGCCAATATTTATTATGTTATATACCTGGTACTATTCTAGGCATTAGGAATGCAGACATGAAAAAAAAAAAAAAAACAGACCAAGGTTTAAGTCCAGAGAGATACAAAATAAAAAAATAAACAAAAAGATGTCAGATCATGAGAAGTGCTATGAAGAAAAATCAAATGACGTAAGGGATACATGTTCAGGTGGTAATGTGGGTGATGCGATTTACAGGAAAGCCTTCTCTGATGACATTTAAAGCAGAAACATGAAGGAAGTGAAGGACTGAATCTCTAGGGGAAGAGTATTCTAGTCTGAGACACATTTATTAAAAACTGACTTCGTGCCAGTGCTAAGTGTCATAGATATAAAGATTAATAACATATGGTCTTGACTCACCAGGAGCTTTCTATTTGTGGAGACATATAAATAAATTATCATATGAGAGATGCATGTTCAGGGCATCATAAGCAGGGCCAGGAAGAGGGTGAGACAAGTGAAGAACTTCATATTAAATGAAGATAGAATCAGGTTAATTGATTTTTACTTTGGCTTCTAATGTGGCACCTATTAGGAGCACATATAGGAAGCGCTTGTTACCTAGTGTTCTAGGAGCTGAAGGTCCTGGGGCTGATAATATCCAAGCTGAGTCAGTTAATAGGACACAGCCAAGTTCGGGGAGTCACAGAGGAAGAAAAGTGTAGAACAAGGATTCAAATACATATTTCTCTGTTCAAGACCATGGCTATATCAACTGATCAGAATTTTCTAAAGTGTGTTTGCAAAGCAGTGAATCCATAGGATACTAATAGATATAACGGGGCGGGGGGTGGAAATGGTTTTAGTGACCAAATCACCATATAAGAATTTAAATAGGTTTCTTTAATGCATGATTTGAATCCCTTCATGATTCTTCAAAACGGAAGGGTAGTTTACAGAAGTTCCAAAAGAGATTTTTACATTTTTACCATAGACTCAGTCTTCTCACTTCAGCCAAAATAATTAAAGCAAGTAGTCCCCAACACTACAGACAGTATTTCTTCCTTCACAAAGATAACACAGGAGCAAAGTCTGCAACTGAGCAACAATACAGCTGTAGTTTGTTATGCCTATACTCTATATGCCAACACTTTATCCACACATGTATATATGCTATGCAGCACATATACACATATACAGTTGACACCTGAACCACACAAGTCTGAACTACATAGGTCCACTTACAAAGATTTTTTTCCACTAAATATGAACAAACAGTACTAACTGAGGTTGGTTGAATCTATGGGCAGAGAATCGCACATCAAGAGGGCAGTTGCAGGAAGTTACAGGAAGACTTTTGACTGCATGGGGGTTACCATCCTCAGCTCTCCACGTTGTTCAAGGGTCAAGTGTATGTGGGTGTATATATGCATATGTTTATGTATGTGACTTCACCCTTGTAACAACCCTAGCAATACCTGTTATGTCTATTTTGCAGCAGAAAAGATCTAAAGGGCTTAAAAGACCTGAATCATTAACCCAAAGTCACATAGCGCTTAAGTGTCAGACCCTACATGATACCCAGAGTTGGACTCCATAGCCTGGGTTCTTAGCCACTAAACCATCCTGCCATACTTAAGCCTAGGCAGTATTCAGAGATTGCACAAAAGCTGGCTACAAGTATCTCTGGTCGACTCAGGGATCTGAATAATATATCAGAATGGTATTAAGTCCAAGTAATTTTGGAAATTAGCTTGGAGAACAAAATGAGCTCTGAATGTGCTTAACTCTGCAAAGTTGATTTTGGTTTGGTTGGTTGTTTTCTGAGCCTAGTGTGTATCCAACTATTTTTCAGATTTTTAGTAATTATGAAAAAACATACATTTCCTAGGATTGTTTCCATAGGCAGTACTATTTCACTCCTATCCATTTTTCCACTCAACACAGAGCAGGTGCAACAATCCTCGGTACATTCTGAACTCCAAAAGACCAAGATTTGGGGCTATGGCAGCCTGACCTCCCAAACATGCAGCCAGGTTGGGGTCAGCCTCTCCACAGCACCGCTGTGGTCTCCATACCTCAGCCGCAAACACTTGACCCAGTCAAATATCTTCCACACGCCCAGGGGCTAACCTGTCAGCTTGAACTCCATGAGCAAAAAAGCATAAAAACACAGGATGAATATGGAAGGGAGACCCAGGTGGCAGATTCCATGTGTTATTTTTAGTCAGACCGCCAAAATCTTTTCACCCTTATAAATAGAACGTATCTGGACTCAGCCTTATTCCTTTGGAGAAGCTGATTAAATAAGAAAGGAGTTTTGCTGCTAATAGGCAATGCCCAACAAAAACGAGGCTCTCGTGGCTCATCTCAAAAGGAAAAGCTACAAGAAAGCCCTGAATTTGCAAAGAAGTGAACCTCATAAATTGTGTACAAAAAGGTTTTGAAGATTCAGATGAAAAGCTCAGTTCCAACATGACCATCTGTCATTTCCCCCTAAAAGAAGAGAGCTAGTAGTTTATAAAAGCAATAAAACCCTTCCAGAGCTCAAAAGCAATAGCAAGGACTTGCAGTTACAAACCAGGGAACATACAGACTGACATGCAGCTGAGCACACTTCTCCTACCCCTCACCTCCTGGCCAAACAGAAACACAGATTTTTCTAATAATTGACGTCTGATCTACTCTTATTTCCCTCCCTCAATAAGGTTAGGAGTGGCCAAACTTATTTTCCCCCTTTTCTTCTTCCATGTTCACCACCTGTTTAATTTTTTATCTTTTCTGCACACATGTCTCTTCTTTGACCCCTTCCTCATCACTATGCCTCTGTCCCTTTCAATTCTCACCTAGTTCTCTTAGAAGATTCTCTCCTAAGTGGTAAGCCATGAATGGAATCAAAGCCTGACTGGTTGGTAGGAAAAGTTAATAATATACAGGCATTTGGGTTTCCCTAGTGGCTCAGCAGTAAAGAATCCTCCTGCCAATGCAAAAGAGGCAGGTTCGATCCCTGGGTGGGGAAGATCATCTGGAAAAGGGAATAGCAACCCACTCCATATTCTTGCTGGGAAAATCTCACGGACAGAGAAGCCTGGTGGGCTATAGTCCATGGGGTCGCAAGAGTTGGACATGACTGAGCAACCTAACAACAAATACAGGCATTTATTACACTTCACAGATAATATGTTTTTTGTTTTTTGTTTTTTTTTTTACAAACTGAAGATTTGTGACAACCTTGCCTCAAGCAAGTCTAATGGTATCTTTTTTTCATTGGCATTTGCTCACGTCCTATCTCTGTGTCACATTCTGGTTAATTCTCAAAATATTTCAAACTTTTCTCTTATTATTATGCTTGCTATGGTGATCTGTGATCAGTGGCCCTTAATGTTATAACTAAAAAGACTACAGCCCACTGAAGGCTCAGATGATGGTTAGCATTTTTCAGCGATAAAGTGTTTTAATTTTAATTAAGGTATGTACATTGTTTTCTTAGGACATAATGGTAAACTAAATAAACTACAGTACAGCGCACACATATCTTTTGGATGCAATGGGAAACCAAAAAACTCTTGTGACTTACTTTATTGCAGATATTCCCTTTACTAGCGGGGTATGGAACTCAACCTGCCCTATCTCCAAGGTTTGCCTGTACCTGGATCACAAAGAAACCAGGAACATCAGCTCCTGAAGCTGAAATGCAAGTTCCCCCTGGCTTCTCTTCCACGGCCTCCTTTCAGCTCCTTCGTGGAGCATTATGTCTAAGAGTTGGAGCAAAGACTTGACCTGCCTAGACTTGCAAATTTAGCTCCACCTATACCAAATGTCTAGCCTTGGCTGAGTCATTAGACTTCTAGACCCTGAATTTTCCCAGTGGTAAATTGTATATAATAATGTAACTTCCTCAGGGGGTTGTTAGAAGTAAATGAAATAATTCATTTAAAGTGTATCATACAATGCCTGACCCATTTTTAAGTCCCCAATTAATGCTATTTGTCATTATGAGCAGCAGCATCTATATCCTTCTCTAATTAAATTGTTCTTATTTGGACCTTAGCATCTTTTTGCAGTAATTACTAAGATCCCAACTGTATTTCTCCTGTTGCTTTACTATAAATACACTGCAATTGCTTAAATAACACTGGAGCCGAAGCTCGGTCAATGAAAAGTCAAAGGAGGTGAACAGAGGGGAAGACTTGGTGAATTGCTGGTTCAGGGCCAGACAGGGTCTTGCAAGCACTTTCCGGGGTCTGATTTCCTCAGCCTGCCAAGAATGGACCCATATCTCAGAGGTATATTTGATTTAACCAAACTTAGGAATCATTTCTAGAACTACTACCCTTATCTTTCAGTTTATAATGATAAACACAACTGTAACAGGCTGATGATACTTGTGACAACAAGACCAGAGAAATCTCTTCCTAGTGGTAGACCCATTTAGGAAGCCAAATTTTAACCAGAAATTGTTGGGTGGATATGCAAATAAGAGAGTGAGCTGATGTTAACTCCATTGCCTAAAATAACCTGATGCATCTGTCTTGCAAAGAGGCCAGTCCCTTCAGAGGTCGTCCGGCTAAATAAAGCTCCCTCCAACCTGTGAGGCCCTGCCCTGGGCCTGCCAGTGGGTGTTCCAGACACTCCCCTCTCAGCTCTCCCAGGGCTGATGAAGAAGCTTCTGACTTAACTCTTCTTTTTCCAGGCCACATCTCAGAGGCCCAGATTCTATATTGATTGTTGAAAGATAATCTTGCGTATCTCTGTTCTGATCAGTTTTACACCTCCTTGGGGGACATTTTTTCCCCTCACATACAAGTTGTTAAGATAAATTTCAGTGGACTGGCAACACTTAGTATAGTTCTACTACATGAAAAACAGGTATGTGGGAAGGGGACGTTGGTGAAAATCCAACAATGGATCAAATTAAAGGAAAATTAACTTCACGTTTCAAGTAAATCAATTTACAAATTTATTAGACTCTTGCCCCCACTCCTCGCCCCCATTCATAAAGGAGCAGCCTGCTAATTTCACCTTTAAGCAGAAGGATTTCTATTTGTAAAACTCTTTTCTTTGATAATAAAGGTCACTGGAAATATTTTGACATCAGGTGGCGCTAGTGGTAAAGAACCCACCTGCCAAAGCAGGAGATGTAAGAGACACAAGTTTGATCTCTGGGTCCGGAAGATCCCCTGGAGGAAGGCATGGCAACCCACTCCAGTATTCTTGGTGGAGAGTGCCATGGACAGAGGAGCCTGGCGGGCTACTGTCCATAGGATCGTAAAGAGTCAGACACGACTAAAGTGCCTTAACACACATGCACATGGCTCCAAAAGGGTAACACTTGTGCTAACCATGTTTGTCCTCAGCAGTTGTTAATAACGTGAGAAAATTTTCAAAGGGTAACTGAAAAAAATTAAGATTAAAAATGGTATATTCAAAATATAGACAGTAAATTAGCACAGGATTACGCTGTGCCCTGAAACTCAGAACCTGAGACAGAAGTGCATATAGATATGAGATGTATCATACATGCACATGTATCTACCTGCCTCAGTTTCTCTGTCTGTGCAGTGTGAAAACTGCCTATCTCACAGACTGTCATCAGGAGTAAATGACTTAGTATTACAAAAATGTTTAGAACAGGACCTGGCACATAGTAGTCGTTCAACAGCTCTAAGATCATAATCATCACCATCATCATAAAAATATGAATATAAAACCAAGAGGCACTATCACCCAAAACTATCAGTATCTGCCTCCAGAAAGGAACATGTAGCTACCTGCTTTCTTCCTCTTTATAATGTCCTGTGCTTTCTCCAGATTTCCTATAATGACCACAGACTACTTAGATCACCAAAGAATATACTTTCGAAAAGAAAAAACCATCTCAGTTGGCGACTTATAGTCTGAAACAACGATTGTCCCAAAGCCCTTTTAATGATGCCATTCAAGGTTAAAACTAGGACTTTTCTATTGCTGCCATAACAAAACAGTACAAACTGAGTGGTTTAAAACAATAGAAATTTATTATCCTATAGTTCCGTAGGGCCAAAGTGTGACACAGGTCTCACTGGGCTAAAATCAAGGTGCAGGGAGGGCTACATTCTTTCGGGAGATATATCATCCATCCAGAGTTGGGAATGTCCTATATGCTAGCCACCTGCCATACATAGCTATTTAAATTTACACTAATCAAAGTAATATTGCAAACCCAGCTCCTTTACAACTCTAGCCACATTTCCAGTGTTCAACAGCCGCCACACATGGCCAGTGACTTCTCTCCTGGCCAGCACAGTTATGAGATGTCTTCACCACAGCTGAAAATTCAACAGGACCGTGCACATCCAGAACCAAGACTCATCCTGGCCTCCAGACGGGTGTCCTCATTAAGCCTTGCTGCCAGCATTATCCTTTCAAGTACTGCCTCACATCAATTCTTTGCCTTAAAGTTTTCTTGGGATTCTTTGGCCTATAACAGACTTTGTTCTAATGCTTTAAATCTATAAAATCCTTAATCCAGACTAAACATTATATTTAAACCATAATGTGCAGCTATTCCAGTTACAACTATGATAGGGACACTGAGATGACCTCCCCACCTCTGATTTGCCATATCCCAGGCCTGTAATGCTCTGAAAATGGTCAGTCTCTGTGGATGAGACAAAAATTTCTCAGCATGAAAGCAAAAACAGTTACCGATAGTCTCTGGCTCAAACGGTGAAGAATCTGCCTGCAGTGCAGCAGACAGGGGTTCGATCCCTGGGTCGGGAAGATCCCCTGGAGAAGGAAATGGCAACCACTCCAGTATTCTTGCCTGGAGAATCCCAGGGACGGAGGAGCCTGGTGGGCTACAGTTCAAGGGGTCACAGAGAGTCAGACACGACTGAGTGACTAACACCTTTTCTTTCAGTCTCAGCCTGTTTTCTATCCCCTAAGACACCCCACCATTCACTTTCACTCTTTCTCAAGTTCATCCACAAAATCCCTTTACTGCTGTGTCCTCCTCTCTGTTAAAAATTATTAAAGATGATAATTTAGGTGATACGAACAAACTCTGACCTTTCATGAAGTGACCAGTCTCCATCTCCAAGGAACTGCAAGTTCTCCAAGACAACTGCAAAATGCGGCAGAAGGCAGGAAGCTTTCAACAGGATAAAGAAAAAGCAACAGGAAGTAAGGAGCCCAGAGTGAGCCTGGGATTTGGGGGTTGGCTGACTGGATATACTGATACACACAGGCATGTGAAAGTTATCTAAGTTTCAGTTTGCTAAAGTAGCACTCAGGCAAGAGCAGCCCCACCTTGGGCCTGGAAATTTATACCAACACCTGTGTTTTAATCCACAAAACTCCTCAATCTTCAACCTCCAATTCCCTCATCACCACTAAGGAAGGGTCCTGATGGAAAAGACTCATCAGTGTCTCAGAGGCCTTTATAAGGCCTGAGAGCAAACACATGGATGGGCTTTAGAGGGTGTTTCTCTGAACCCCAAAACTGTATGCATAACTGTGTGTGTGTGTGTGTGTGTGTGCGTGCATGCACGCACGTGCACACGCACTGGGAGGGTAGATTTCCCAGTCTGTTCCACAGTTATCAGTGGCTCTGTGATTTTCAAAGTTCAAGAGCATTGATAGAGAAGCTCAAGGTTCACAAAGAAATCCCTTTAGCACTTTATGTTCCCTTTTTAAACTTCAGGTTCCAAATATACTTTATTTTAAAATTTCCTCCCACAAATATATGATACTCATCTTGTCAGTCCTGCAGTCTTTTCTACAGGTTAGAAGCACCTGTCCACTCTGCTTCATGTTCCTTCATTATCTAGACCACCAAGCACTCCAACACATGCTTTCAGAGAAAGAAAAAACAGGTGAGGTTTCTGAACTAAGAAAATGGCTCCACTTTTATCACTTCAAACTATGTGCACTTTGCAGGACATTATTAACAGAATCTACAGAGTTCTTATGTCTATCAGGTGCAGTGCTATGCACTTTACACACAGTATCTTAATTATGCCTCGCATCCCCTGAGAAGTAAGCACTATCCCAATTTTTACAGATGAGAAAACAGGCTTAAGTCTCAGAGCGAGTAATCAGTACTCTGGGATTTGAGCCCAGGCCATCAGGTGAGTGAGTACTGAGATCACCACATTCTTGTAGTGTTCCTAGTTCTACCTGAATCATCTCTGCAGATGGTATCTCTTAAAAGTTAGGTCTGTGATTGTCTAAACTTGGAGGTCTAACAGAAATCTGTGACGAAGACTTTAGCCTAAATGAGTGAGAATCACTGCCTTTAAAAATGGAGGCAAAGGGTCTTCCCTGATGGTCCAGTGGCTAAGACTCTGTGCGCCCAATGCAGGGAGCCCGGGCTCAATCTTTGGTCAAGGAACTAGCTCCCCACATGCCTCCACTAAAGATCCTGCATGCCACAACTAAAACTCCTGGGCAGCCAAATAAATAAATATTTTTTTTTAAATGGAGGCAAAGGCTAGCATTAGATAGTGATTATAGCTTGGATCAAAACATACCAGGAATCCACAGACAACCCAATCATTTACTGGCTCAATAACACTGGGCACATTCCCTAAACTCTCAGGGCAAACTCTATCTCTCTTGATCCAAGGATCATAAAACTTCTGGTTCTTGGAGAATAAATTAAGTAATATAGTTGAACAATTTAGTGTGCTTCTAAGCAGTTAGTGGCTCAGCGGGTAAAGAATTCACCTGCAATGCAGGAGATGCAGGTTCAATCCCTGGGTCAGGAAGATCCCTTGGAGGATGAAGTGGCAACCGGATCCAGTAATCTTGCCTGGAGAACCCCATGGCATTCTCCATGGCATGACTGTAGAACCTGGCGGGCTACAGTCCTTGGTGTTCTGAAGAGTTGGACATAACTGAGAAGAGTCACTGATTAATGACTGAAATACCTATTAGTAATTACTGTTATTAAGGCCTGAGGGGGAAGAATATTCTGATTTATTAAATGAGTCTCCTTAAGCGAGCAAAACAGCTGAGCTGAGGCAGCCAGACTACCTACTCCTCTGCTCCTGTGTAAGAAGAAAATGTCAGAGAGGTAAGACTCCTGACTTCACAAGCAAGCACTTTATGGGAGAGTGACCAATGAAAAGCTTCTTTTTCTTGGACCATAAGGAGCTGGAGAAACTGCTACAACTGGTCATATGACTAACTGGTCATATGACTAAATTAACAGTACCAGTGGAAATTTAGGTTTTTAAATCCTAATATCCCATGGTTGCTCAACAGTAAAGAAGCTGCTTGCCAATGCAGGAGACACAGGTTCAATCCCTGGGTTGGGAAGATTCCTTGGAGAAGGAAATGGCAACCCACTCTGGTATTCTTGCCTGGGAAATCCCATGGACTATAGAGCCTGGCAGGCTATAGTCATGGGGTCGCAAAAGAGTTAGACACAACTGAGCAACTAAATAATGATGTTAACTTTTTACTCTTAAAAATAATTTAGCTGATTATATAAAAGGCAATCTAATTTCATTCTTTTCTCATGTAGGCTTGAATATCTGTTGATCCGAACTTAAACACTGTGAATATTAGAACTAGTATAAAGTTAAAGAATACATGAAAATGTCACACTGTTAATAAAGCTAATCATAAAAAATTTTTAAGTGAGAAGCTGGGAAAATATGGTGACAAAATTAAAGAAAAAAAATCAGAGTGATGCCTTAGACCCAGCCCTGCTCCTCCAGCTCTCCCCAGGCCTGGACACTCCAGAACCCAAGTGACTGAATGCTGGTCCATGAAGTATGTCTGACAGAATCTCATCCATTCCAGAAAATACTTTTAGACTCAAGAATCTTCAATTCTGGGGCCAGGAATGGGAACGTACAAAGGCTGAGTGACAAATGAATTTCCATTCTTTTCTCTGGGAACACGAAACCAATAAATGCTCATATAGTCTGGTTTTACATGTACAGTACTAACGAGAATTCCATGCAGATGAAACAAACAGGCAAATAAGATTCAAAGTGTGGGGTCATAACTAGTAAAACTAACTCACAAAAGACATTTTACAACTTTTGAGTGAAAACAAGACTATCCTAAAACTTTGGATGAATTTTCCATACTTATATTCAACCTTGGCATCTGAAAGCAGTACTCAGCCATGAAGCACATCTTCCATGTTGCCAATCTATCTCCCCAACTTCTCCTTACTGTTCTGAAAAGCTTACTGAAACCATTCCTGACTCCCAGATTTAAGCCCAGGGTGTGTTCCATCCCCCACCCGCAATACTTCTGCTCCTCTTTACATAGTCACAACTATCCAACCTTCACATCTTATCCCAAGTCCCATCTTCTGTTTAAATGTTAGGACTTAAAAGAAAAAAGAAAAAAAAAAAAAAGAAATGTTAGGACTTTCCCAACCTGTTCTCCTGTCACGTTGCTCACGCTTGACTATATTCCACAAATACTGAATGTATTCTCTGTGCCCAGCAGGGTGTTGGGTGCTGGAGATATAGCAGTGAACAAAACAGGCAAGTGGTAAAGAAGGCAGAACCAGAAGAACAGAAAAATAAAACAAATTTACAAAACAAAAAGAACCACCACAAGATGACTGTCTAGGAAGGACTATCAGAATGAAAAGCAATCTCCTCAAGTTTCCTGGGATCTTGGGTCAGACTCTGTGTGGTTTTTGAATAGAAACAAAGTTTGAGACTAGTAGTGATCACTATCCACATCCAATGAAGTACAGGATAGAAATAAACCAGGAGCTCACACACACACACACACACACACACACACACACACACACACACACACACACACACACACACACACACACACACACACACACACACACACACACACACACACACACACACACACACACACACACACACACAAGCTTGTGGGGGTATGTCTGAGCTCATGCAAAGTCTATCTTGTCCTCTGTACATGCAGAGCCTACTCTGCTATTAATGATATAGATGCTTTGCTTCCCCATCTTTATAAAATGAACAAGTCTTTTAAGGTTCTGGCAGTGATGGCTCTTTCAATATATCCTATCAGTGCTATCTTTCTTCCAAGCAGCATAAAGTGAATTAAGTGAATTTTGAAGTGTTTTATTCTGATGTTCCTTGAAAGATATCTATTTGTTAAATATTTCTCATGCAATTTTCAGTCTAAAGTCCATTATTTGTAGCCAGAAGTGAGGAAAGCACAGTTGGAAAGAGGTCTAAAGCTGTTATTTTAAACAAACAGCTGGTTACAAGTGCTGGTATGGGAGAGCGTCTCCATTTGTCTTCTCATACATCCACTAGTTTGTCACCACAGCATTCATGTCCTTAATCTGATTAGCTAGAGGGGTGTCCAGAAATCCCTTAGCTACAATACCCACTTGCAAAATCCAAATACATCAAAACAATGATTAATAAAATATATCTATAAGCATGTTTATACTCACAGGGGGTTAGGAGGGAAATGAAACAGCAGCCACTGCAAGCTCCTTTCCCCCGGAATTCATAATTTATTTACCTCATCTGTCTCGCTCCCGGTGTGGCTGCAATCAATTGTATTCAATGTCAGCTCCTCGTACAACAGTCTACTGTGCACTTCAAGCTCTAGGAGCTAAAAAGTCTACACATGCTTTTACAGAAACATCAGCGTGGACACTTGACTGATCCAGATGAAATCTAATTGCTTTTCGAAAGTGATCTGAGTGCTTAACTCTCCCCCTGAAAGTATTTTTTAGGAGAAATGTATTAGTCACGATAGGCTGACTGCTAGAAGAGCCCCCAAACTTCAATGACTTCAGAGAAAAAACATTTATTCCGCATTTATGCCAAGTCCAGTGGGAATATCCCTGGTCTGGCAGCCCTCCTGGGTGGATCTGCTTTAAGTACAACTTTTGTTGCTCTCATCTGTGACATGATCCCACATGACTTCCATGGAAGGATCTGGACGAGAGTGTGGACACAGCATATCACCAACTGAACCTCCTCTCCCAAATAAACACACGTCACTTAGGCTGACATTTCATTAGCCAGAAGTAGCTACATAACCTCAACTAGACACGAGAGCCTTGGGAAACGCACTCCCAGCTGAATAGCACTTCACAAGTCTACATCATGGGGGAGCACCAGGCTGGTGATCAGCTACCCATCTGTGGCCTGAAGACCTCAAATAGACATACATTTTAAAAAACAAAACAAAAAACAAATCTCAACTCCTCTCCATCTGACAGCAGATACCAACACTCGGCTTCTAAGTGCTCAAAGAGAGACAGCAAGAGGTACCCGTTTAAACACAAATAAGAGCTTGAAGTGAAGTGAAAGTCGCTGCCGTGTCCAACTCTTTGTGACTCCATGAACTATACAGTCCATGGAACTCTCCAGGCCAGAATACTGGAGTAGGTAGCCTTTCCCTTCTCCAGAGATCTTCCCAAGCCAGGGATCAAACCCAGGTCTCCCACATTCCAGGTGGATTCTTTACTAGCTGAGCCACAAGGGCGCTTAGATTCAAATCCTGACCCATCATCTGGCAGTGGTTGGATCTTGTGCAGATTACTCATCCCCTCTATGCATCATTAGAACAATGGAGACAAAGGATTAAATGATAAAATGTGTACAAATAAAGACAAGCCCAGTGAGAACCAACACAGGCTGGGTATAGCAAGGAGTCACACACCATCACCAAGCAGAGACTCGGACAGGCAGGCCACAGACAGCTTTGTAATAAAAAAGGGAAGGCTTCAGAAATGCTTTGATAGGAGGCTATCAAATGGGAAATCTGGCATGGGAAATCTGATGGTAGGCCAAGTAGAATCAGAGCCTCTTAACTGATTGGTTCGAAAAGCATATTTGACTTTCTCTGATTGATCCTGAATTGGAAATGGGCAAAAAAGAGGGGAGCTGGCAGTCACTGACCAAGTCCTGATCTTAATGGGTTAACTGCTTGGAGGATGTGGGTCAGGGTTCTCATATATCACCTGGCCATTGGCCCTCTGAGTGTTCCATCTTGGATATTCCAAAGTGGGTGGTGGGTCTACTCCCACACTGACAGAGATGCCCCGGTGTACTCTCCTCTGGAAAAACTCTTCATCAGAATTTTAAAGTTCTTAAACCCTGGGTATGAAGGGATGCGGGGTGGCAAAAATATGAGGGGAAAAAAAAGCTTTAAATTCTGGGCTATTTGGCAAAGCCAGGTCTACCAGTGCATCATAATGCATGAAGCTGACCTCGCCTCTATCACTGTAATAGGAACAATGTGCTCCACTGTGTGAACAAATGCGCTTTCCGGGATGAACGAGAACAGAGGGCAGACACAGCTCAGAAAGCCTGCTCCCTGCCTGCTTTTCCCCAGCTGAAGATGGAACCCTCCGACAGAAGCTTAGTTCAGCAACTAGCAGAGCTTAAAGTTTGCAAATATCCCCTTAAATGGAAGAGTTATACACAGAGATCTTTACTGAGTATGTAAATTCTTTTTAAATGGTGATGAAAGACAGAATATAAAGTGACTCGGGCCCAGGGTAAAATTAAGATTCTTAGATTCTGCAGGACCTGATTTTAGGTGGACAGGATTCCCGGGGGCTGCAAGCTCCCTCCCCACCCACGAGAGACTCTGAGGACCGAATGAAGCTGCAGGAAAATACGCAGCATCTGCTTTTGCTCTAACTTACAGCGGGAGGGTGTGAGGGTATGTGTGTGCCTGTATGTTTGTGTACACGGTACTGGGGTGGGGGTTTGGTGGTGTGTGTGTGTACACGCAAGGACACTGGTGGGGGGGGTGTTGGGTGGTTTGCGTGTGTTGTGTAAATACACACATGTAAGGACACGGGTACTGGGAGTAGGAGTGTGGTTTTATCACTAAAACAGAAATCACCTGAAATTAAGCACGTGGCCGGCTCAGGCCACAGGTGGTGCCCAGGATCAGTCAAAAAATCTTAAAACAACATGAAGCTCATTCAAAGTAAGTGATCAGGCAGGACAAGAGACTTAAATAGATGCCACATGAGAACGAACAGCTGAATAAAGAATGAAGAAAGGAACTGGAGATGTCAGACCTGGAGAAAACCAAGTTCATGTAAACACCACATTCCAAACACGTAAAGGATCTTCCCTGGGCGGGAGGAGGAAAAGGAGCTGGCCACTTTTTTGGCCTGAATCAGATGTAAAGATGGCATTTTTGAAATGTTAATTGACTCCACCCACCTCGCCTCAGAAAGCTTTCCTTCTTAACCCTTCCTTCCAGGTCTCCTTCGGAGCCAGGTGGCCTGCATTCGTTGCCTCAGGGGAGGGAGGAACAGAGCAGAGAAGAATGGGGCCATTTCCTGTATCTGCATTCCAAAAGCCTAAACTCAATAAACAGGAGTTTGAACAAGCTCCAAGCTCCGGGAGAAGGTGAAGGACAGGGAAACCTAGCCTGCTGCAGTCCACGAGGTCGGGAAAGGTCGGACACAACTGAGTGACTGAACAAAACTCTCCAGGGACTGAGAAGGGGGCATCAAACCAACCTAAGATCGGAAAACAAAGCCACGTTCTGGGCAGAAGCTGGAGACCGCATGTGCGCTGTCTGTGCGGCCGGGGTGACCCCCTCACCTGGAGAGACCCTGCAGGTGAGGACCACGGCCACCCTTACGGACGGCATGAGCTCCCCCGGAACCAGCTGCGGACAAGCTGCCGACTCTGCCCAGCCCGGGGACCCCACCAGCACTGCAGGCGGACACTCACTCAGACCCAGAGTCTCTGCTCAGCCCCGATGCGGTCCCCGAGGAAGCTCACTCCCGCGACAGCCTTCAAAGTCCGAGATACGTTCAGCTCCGGAGACGCAAGGGCAGAAGCCGGGAAGGGAAGGTCTGTCAGGGGGCACGCTGACCGAAACCGCCCACCCTGGCCAGGTGCCGCAGTAACCATCTGCACGAGTTATCTTACCACGGGAGGCCCAGGGAAGGAACGCAGAACTAACAAGCCATCACCAACCAGAAGAATTTGGAAAGGTCGAAAGGAGACGCCAGTTCACATGTCCTACCAACCTAGGAGCCTCCTCCTCGCTGGACTCCATCTTGGCTGAGTGATGTGCGCGCCCCCAGGAACTAAGCCAGAATGATTGGGCAGGGACAACCAGAAGCTCATCCCATCACCTTAAAACACGGGACTCGGTGCCAGGTGATGGAGCGCCCTCCTGATCTCCACCTGGGCGCCCTTTCCCAATAAATTATCTTGTCAGCAGGTGTGCCTTCTTGCCCGGTGTTAAGGCAAGAGCCCCCGCCTCGGCCCCTGGAAGGAGGTCCTGCTTTCTGCCACGTAACTACCAGATTTTGACAGAGCTGAATGGACCAACCCCACTTCTCTCCGAGCCGGGAGAGTGGGAAACGCTTTCTCATTACCTGTAGACGGAATGATCACTTGGCACGGAGTCATGCAGAGCAGGGCACCCCGACCCCCAGGCCATCGACTGGTGCCAGTCCACGGGCAGTCAGAACCAGGGCTGCATATCGGGAGGCGGACTGCGGGCCAGCCAGAAACTCCACGTGTTGTCCACCGCCCTCACACTCCTCGCCTGGCAGAAAAACTGTCTTCCATTAACCGGTCCCTGGAGCCCCAAAAGTAGGGGACTGATGATGTACGCGTACACATTAACGGTCTGCATGAGCCAGGGTTCTCCAGAGAAACACAGTCAACACAGTGTAAGTGCGTATAATGTAGAGACTTGTTAGCAGGAACTGGCTCACGCTAATAGGGAGGCTGACAAATCCTAGTATTTGCAGGGTCAGCACAGTTTCCATGCAAAGGCCAGCACTCCATCTATTAACAAATGTTAATGTCACCGAGAAGCATCCTCACAGACAAACCTGGAATAATGTTTAACAACCATCTGGGCACTACTTCCTGTCACCAAGTCAAAATGACATCTAAAATGAACACAAAGGTCTCAATAAAAGGGCAATTCCAAAACTAGGATTCTAGTTTCATCAGGAAGGCATAAAGGCATCCAGAACTAGAAAAAAGAAAAAAGGCAGTGGGGGAATTTGTTAAGGTGCACATCCACCTCATCTTAGTATTAGCTGATGTTTCTTTCTAGGACTATTTCAGTGGAAGCCAGTCTGTGTTGACCCTCAGTGGAACATGTACAGATGGAGAAAGTGCTTAGCACATTTTTCGTAAATTCTCCTCATTCACCCAGCATAAAACAAGCTTTTTAGAGACATGAATGGTGAACATTTCCAAGGCTATAAAAATGGATCTTCTTCCATATTTTCTGATAAAGCAGTAAGTGTTGATCCCAGTCAAGTGAGTACAATGTAGGGATTAAAATGTATCATAGAACACACAGGCCCAGATTCAAACCCAGGCTCCACCAAGACATACACAATGACGTCTGACAAATTAAAAGTTTTTGAACCTCAGCTTCCACATCCACAAACAAGGGACTGGAACCACCACTCGTCCTCACTAAAACAGAGGATGCCAGTAAAGAACCTAACACTACAGCTGCCATACACCAAACACTTCATGTTAGAAGTGATCACCGTAACTTTACTAAAACTTGGGCGGAGTCTTTAAAATGCACTGCCAGCATAGCCCTGAAGTCTGCCTTTAAAAAACACTCCTGACTCCACTCATCCTTTCTCTTCCTCCTTCCTTCTGCCATCAGGGCAGCCACCAGAGAAACACCACTGATTCTGCAGGTGAGCAGACAGACTGCTGGACAGAAAATAATGATTGATAACTGCCTCGGAAACCCAGAAACCCCATTCAAAGGCAGGCCTCTGACGTGAAGGCCAGAAAGTTGGAAACCAGAAAACAAAGATAAAAAATCAGATTTTCTCCTTCAAATTAGAGCTTTGTGTGCATGTATGCGCACCAGAAAATACTGACTGAATTAGAGGCATTCAATTAAGATTAGAAAAAAGGAGATACAGCATCAGAACTGAGGAAAGCACAGTCATCAAGTGGTTATTTCTAAAGAGTCCAACCTCAGGACAGTGCTTGGTATTGCACATATGTGAATATGAGCAGATCCAGAAATATCACTGCCCCATTTGACAGTAATGCAAATTTCTTCTCCCTCACTATGTCACTTTATCTCCAGCTGCGAGTCTAGAATTTTCCAGAGAGAAGATACTTGAGAGGTTTCGCCTTGACTATTTCTAAAGACAGAATTCCTAATGAATTTCTAGTTTGTAAAATCTGAATCACATAAAGAAAAGGAAGGTCAGCTACAGTCTGCTAAAATTACATTAAACTACTCTGATTTCAAGCAACAGTTTCAAGAGTCAAAAAATGTTGCAAGAGATTCTCTGTAACTAGTTTCTTTATAAGCGTTTCACAAATACAAGTCAAGAGACATGCTATATGACTGGATGGTCATTATTCTACATAGAATAACATCTTTTGTGCCTAGCAAGTTCAAGGGAGTTTAGTCTATATACAGGGAAGTTTTACCTAACAGGAAAGCCTCAGCATCTGTGTGTGTGCGCTCAATTGTATCTGGCTCTTTGTAACCCCACAGACAGTAACCCACGAGGCTCCTCTGTCCATGGAAATTTCCAAGCAAGAAGCTTGGAGGACGTTGCCATTTCCTACTCCAGGGGATCTTCTCGGTACAGGGGTCAAAGCTGAGTCTCTTGCGTCTCCATCATCTCTAGGTAAGACATGATGTCAAAATGAGACTGTGTCACTAGTTATCAGGAAAATGTAGATTTAAAAAGCACACGCACACATTAGAATAAATAAAGTTAAAAAAAATGACTATACATACATTTTCATACAATGGGCCAAGAAGTGGAGGAACTGGAACTCTCATGCACTGATAGTGGGAATGTAAAATGGTACAACCACTCAGGAAAACAATCTATCCACCTCTTATAAACAACACCGGCCATATGACTGAGGTATTCTGCTCATAGAGATTTACAAAGATAAGTCAGAATATATGTTCACACACAGCGATGTGCATGAATGTTCACTGCAGCTTTATCTGTTAACAGCATAAAAACTAGAAACAACCCACATAGCTATTAGGAAGGGAACAGAAAAACAAACCAGAGTATATCCATACAATTGGAATGCTACTCAGCCACAAAAAAGAACACAGTATTGGTATATCCAACATAGATGAAATCCCAAAACCATTACACCATGTGGAAAAACTTATATAAAAATACTATATTCTCCTATTTACATAAGATTCTAGAAAATAAAAGTCACTGATCTGTAGTGGTAGAAAGCACATTCAGGAAGCTGCCTGCAGAAGGAAGGAAGGGGACTGGGCACCATGATGAAGGGGCCCTAGGGAACCTTTGGGGGAGATGGAAATGCTTGTTTTCTAAACATGGTGATGGTTTCATGGGTGTATGCGTATGTCGAATGTAAGTGTGCATTTTAAGTATCAATATGTACAGCTTATTTAATTCTCCCAAGTATAAAGACAAAAAAAAAAATGAGAATATGAATGTGAACTGTCATAGTGTCTAGCAGGTAAGTAGGTGCTTCAAAAATGTTGAAGAAATGACCTCTTATGAGCACAGTCTCTCCCCCCATACTGGAGCTGCTGTTCTGAAACTGTTAAAAGTCTTCTCCACATGTTTATACAGTTGTGTTCTGTATGTGTTCTAACCCAGAAGGGTCCAGAGGACACATGCTCTACGCTAGTCTTCATAGAACAATTTCTTTCTGATTTCTGTGTTCACTGTGTCATCATCTCCTCTGACTTCCTCTGTCCCACATTTCTCTTCCTTACATTTGTATGACGGGCTGCAGCTAACAGTATCCTTTGTAACCCTCTGAGGAATATCTTTCTCTGACTCTCACCATTTATCTTGCAGGGAGAGAGGACACATGACTCACTCTTGGCTGGAAGAGAACATCTTCTAGGCCAGAATGGGTAGCCCACTGATGAAGGTACAGCCCAGCCAGGGCCAATAAGGATATGGCCTAAGGATCCTGGTTTCTTAGACTGTGGAGAAACAGCTGCTTTTTCTTTTCTGCCTGGCTTAGCATGGTGAAAACATAAGCATGAACTGAGGCCATACATTTGCCCCACCAAGGGGAAGACTGCCCGTAACGGTACCAACCTGGAGCAGGGATGGAAGAACAGAAGGTGAATCCCTGAGTGCAGACGTGCCTGACCTTCAACCTATCTTTATACTTTCAGTTTTGTGATGAATAAATATCACTTTTCATTAAGTTAATTTCATCTCGGTTTTCTGTCACTTGCCATCTCCCCAAAGTGGCCCTCCAGGTGACTCGGCGGTAAAGAATCTGCCTGTAATGCAGGAGATGCAGGTTTGATCCCTGGGTCAGGAAGATCCCCTGGAGAAGGAAATGGCAACACACTCCGGTATTCTTGCCTGAAGAATCCCATGGACAGAGGAGTCTGGCGGGCTACAGTCCATAGACACAAAAGAATCGGACAGGACTAAAGCGACTGAGCACGCATCTCCCAAAAAGACCCAGTGACATGACAGCCATGGGAAAGCACACTCTGGTGCTTGGTCCATCACTGAAAACTAGATGGCAATGTTTAAGTGCTAAGAGTACTTGAAACAACTAGTTGATGTCTATAATTATGAACACTGGCGTGTAAATAGATGATTTGACAAGCCAGAGGATGCTCACAGGTATGGTTCCCTCTACTTGTTGTTGTTGTTTAGTTGCTAACTGGTGTCCAACTCTTTTGTGACCCCATGGACTATAGCCCACCAGGCTCCCCTGTCCCCCACTATCTCCCAGAGTTTGCTCAAACTCATGTCCACTGAGTAGGTGTTGCTGTCTAACCATCTCATCTTCTGTAGCCCCGTTTTTTGCCTTCAATCTTTCCCTGTATCAGGGTTTCTTCCA
This sequence comes from Muntiacus reevesi, assembly GCF_963930625.1. Lineage (NCBI taxonomy): Eukaryota > Metazoa > Chordata > Mammalia > Artiodactyla > Cervidae > Muntiacus > Muntiacus reevesi. The sequence goes on along the minus strand of NC_089265.1, from coordinate 19,205,121 downwards.
ACGAGTTGGCTCTTCATATCAGGTGGCCAAGGTATTAGAGTTTCAGGTTCAGCACCAGTTCTTCCAATGAATAATCAGGGTTGACTTCCTTTAGGATTGACTGGTTTAATCTCCTTGCTGTCTAAGGGATTCTCAAGAGTCTTCTCCAGCACCACAGTTTGAAAGCATCAATTCTTTGGCGCTCAGCCTTCTTTATGGTCCGACTCTCGCAACCTCACCTGATTACTGGTAAAACCATAGCTTTGACATATTGACCTTTGCTGCCAAAGTGATACCTCTGCTTTTTAATATGCTGTCTAGGTTTGTCATAGCTTTTCTTCCAAGGAGAAGCGTCTTCTAATTTCATGGCTGCAGTCAACCATCTGCAGTGAGTTATTTGTATTATATTTTACTATGACCAATGCCCTTCACATTATGTGTCTGTTATATGCATATGGAAGAAATAGTATAAGATGAGGGTTACTTGCCTCTCTTTCCAACTTCACATGCTATGACATCATACTGGCAGCTTGCAATCAGTCGTGACAGTACAATTTTCATCACAGAAGTCAGCAAATGCAGATCAGGGCTTTCCCTCCACTCCCAGCATGCAGAGTCAGTTGCTAACCATTTACTGATATACCACTGGTTTTAACTTTTCCATGTTTGTAAACTGCTCTAACGAGTTCATTATCTTCTTGACAACAGTGGTGTTTTACATTTCTCTTTGTCCTCTGTGTTATTCAACACAGCACTGCATACACAGTAGGTGCTAATATTTTGCCACCTGCCAGAAGCCTAGAAAGAGACAATCGTTTTACAAAGAAGCGTTTGCTACAGCTACATCCATGTGACCTGATGCATTTAAAAATATTACCCACACAAAACCCTGCAGGTCTATCACTGCTTGAGCTGTAAACAATGGAGAAAACACTAAACATGAAAGCAGAGTAAAAATATTATAGCCTGACAGTCTAAGTGAATGCATACTGACACAAAGAGCTGACATCACTCAAATGCCTGTCGGAGGGAACAGTCACACACACACACACACACAAAAATCAGTACTGTTTCACTTAGAGAAAGGAAAAATTGTAAATGCATGGAGGGCAGTAAAAACGTCTCCAAATGGTTGAAAGGCTATCACAAAAGAAAAACACTGGGTATGTTCTGTAGTACACTAGACGATAATACAAGAATCAATGTTTAGAAGTTGGGCTGTAACTGAGTAGGACCCTATGGGGCCTTCCCCAGACAGAGCCCGTGCCCACATCCTCTGCTCTAGCTCACTAATAGCAGCTGATGCACATTTACTGTTGTTTCTCAGATGTGAAAGCCAGCAACCAAACGGAATTAACTGCCTGATGGCCATGAACCTCCCCCCTCTCTACTGGTGTGTACAGATTGATAATGTTCACCCGTGACACCGCCCTGTTACCTCACCATGAACCAATCACAGAACTGAGTGCTAAGAGATCACATACCCTGGGCCACCGCTCCCTCACCCTACCTTGAAAAACTTTGCTAAAACCTATTGAGGAGTTTGGGTGTTCTGAGTACTACCTGTCCCAGATTCCTTGCACAGCACCTCACCATAAATGCTGCACTTTCCTTCCCCACAGTCCAGTGTCAGTAGATTGGGAGAGCAGATCCAAGTCTGGTTCTGTAACAAGGAGAGGCACATTTTGACACAAAGAGGAAGAAGTGTCCTCCAGAGATGACTGAGGATGGGCAGAACAAGAAGCAATGAATTCCTGCCTTAGTGTTACTCAAACACGGAGACTGGTCACAGGGCTTGGATGAATAAGTAAGTTAACGGGCCAGCAAAGGTTCACAATTGAGGCCACCACTGCCCCCTAGGAAGTGCTGGGAAATTCACAGAGGCACTTAGTGGAGGGGGTGGGATGCAAGGCAAGGGATGACCCCACCCAACAAATGACTCTACTACCCAACATGCAAATCGTTCTCCCACTGAGACATAGTGGGCTAGACAAATCCTGGAGAGCATGTTTTAGTTCATGCTCAATAAGCCGTCATGCAGCAAGGACAAGGTTGAGCAACTAACTTTCAAGCACCTTGCTAAATGCTATGGTTATCAGGACAAGATGAACCTTTTTCTGGCAAGAGGCTTAAGACTAGTAGAGGGAGATAAGGAAATAAGTAAACAATTTCAAAGAGTGATACATGGCTAATCTAGAATTCTGAACAGGTACTGAAAGAAAGCAGACTCCTCTAACTATCCAAGCGTGAGTGTGGTTATACAAAGAGTGGGAAAGCCCTCTCAGAGGTGGTGGTGCCCTCCTGTTGGGTTTTACAAAATATGCAGTTGTTGTTGTTCAGTCTCTAAGTCACATCTGACTCTTGGTGACCCCCACAGACTGCAGCATGCCAGGATTCCTTGTCCTTCACCATCTCCTGGAGTTTGCCCAAGTTCTTGTCCATTGAGTTGGTGATGCTATCCAATCATCTCATCCTCTGCTGGTTCTCCTTTTGCCTTCAATCTTTCCCAGCATCAACGTCTTTTCCAGTGAGGAGGGAATGGCAAACCACCCCAGTATTCTTGCCACAAGAAGCCCATGAAAAATATATAAGAAACAAGAAGAATAAGTTGGAAGAAGGAGTTTCAAGTAGAGAAAACACTGAGTAAAGGAACAGAGGTGTGAGGGAACATGGTGCTAGAATTCTAGGAGAGTAATTTTGGAAAAAGTTTTGTTGCAATAGTTACATATGGGTATCTGCAAGTTTTTAAAACACTTTTAGTGTTTATAACACCGCTACAGAGGGCATCTCGAAGAACCTAAGTACAGCTTGAGTGAAGGCTGAGTATGACTATATGGAGAAGAGAGACTGGAGGCATTTGGGAAATGTCTCTTCCAACCCTGAGAATCTTTAAACTTTCTGGATGCAAGAGGAGAGTTGTTACCGAGATCCCATTTGATGAGCAGAGATCTAGTCTGCTATCTACTGGACTCTCCTCCTCCTCCGCATCCACTCCAGCAATAGGCACCTCCTTCCTGCTGCTTGATCTGATGGCTAAGCTGGCTCCCACCTCAGGGTAACTGCACTTGCTCTTCCCTTTGCCTGAAACACTCCTTCCTAGATAGTCACACGCTTGGTTCCTTCTCCACTTGTGATCTCCTTCTCAAAGAGGCCCTCTCTGTACATCAGACATGAAACAGAATTACCTGTCTTCATCACTAGAATGCAGCTCTGTGAGTGCAGGGGCTCTTTCATCTTGTTACTTGTGTACTGTGGACTAGTATTCTGTGGGCTATTCATTCACGTCTAGACATCCCATCCCATGCTAGGTAATAGATATGGAGAAAACAGATCCAAGGCGAGCACCTGGGATAACTAGGACACACCAAGCCACACAATAGGGGGGAGAATCTGGTGTGTGTCCTTCCAGCAGCCTGAGAGGACACTAGAACTAACTCCCAAACTAGGACCTGGGCTATGTAGCCTAGTGAAAAATACTCTCCAATGATGTACACTTTCCAAATATCAGGAAGGCATCATGTGGAAGAAGAACTGAAATTCCTCTGAACTGATCCCCAAGGGGAAAGGCCATGGGGTAGAAGCCACATGAGCCAAAGAGAGATGTCAGCTCTACACAAGAAAGGGCAAACACAGGAAAAGTTCACAAGGCCCTTCAGAAGCCCTGACTTTCATCAGCAGAGCTGCTTAGCAGACACTGGCCAACCAATCCAACAGAGACAAAAAGCGCAAGCTCTGGACAGGAGAACAGACCAAAACACTACCGTGTGGATGGCACCTATTGCATGCCAGCAGCATCACTGGAGGTCTATCAAAAATAACAACTAATTTAACCCGTATGACAACCCGTGGAGGCAGGTACTATTACTATTTCATAGTAGAAAAAACTGAGATGCAGAAGTCCAATAACATGACCAAGATCATCTTTCTGGTAAGTGGCACTGGCTCTTTTGGGTTTTTTTTTTTAATGGCCTTTAATGTCTCTTCTAGGTTTCACAGTATTTTTTTATGCCATCAACTAGAGGTGATATCCTATTTTTGTCATCCCCAGGGAAAAACGTGACAGAACAACTAAACATGACTGTCGGCCACCACGCAGTAGAAGCTGTAGGTGGTACTGAACACAGCACTTACCCAGAAAACCGATCCAGAACACTTGGGCTGAATGCGGGACTCGCCCTGCGTCATGCCCCACGTGTCTTTCTTTTCATCGTGTATCTCCTTCTGGATGCTAGACCCACAAGGGAAGATATCTGTTTTGTTGGCTGCTGGATACTCAGGTGTTAAATAAATATTTGTGGAAAACAGAAAAGAATGGGAAGTGGGGAGAAGTATCTTCAGGGGTCCTCTCCCCAGAGCTCTGCACATTATGCTCTCTGTGACCTTGTTCACATGAACCTACCAAGAGAAAGAAAGCCATAGGAACCCAGATCCCAGACAAACTCAACATGCAGCGCTTGTGGTTTTGAAAAGAATCTGTCACCAACAGTCTGGTTTTCTACGTTAAAAGAGAAAACAGGCATCTTTCAAGTAAGGCAGCTGAAGCACAGATGAAAGTTTAGAATACATCTCTTGGTAGCTGTCAAAATCCCACTCTGATTAAACGTAATAAAATAGAGTCAATACTAAAACGTTAATAAAATGCTGTTTTTCCCCAGTCACTACCATCTAATAAAGGTGTTTTGATCCTATTTATGAAATAAATTATATTACTTAGTACCAAAGGGAGCTATTTTGGCTGTGGGAGGTAATCATATTCTAATTTAATGACAGAGGGGGTTGAAAAATCATGCATGACTAAAATAAGTACAGCACAGGCTATCCAGAAGACTACATCTTGTGAGGGGCTACAGACATGCCAGTGCTTGTTCAAGTATTAAAATTAACATGTTTAAATTTTTTCATTTACTATATATTCGGTTTGCCTTCTTCCAGATCCCATAAGCCCGCACTATCTTTCTCATGAATATTTAATTTTTTTTTTCCCTGGGAAGTTAACTCCGCAAGTAACCCTCCAGAAAAAGTGCTGTAAACAAGGCTGAAGGGAAAAGTGAGACGGGGAGACGAGGCAAGAGTAAATGCAAAAGGACAGATGGCGAAGGAAAGCACAGCGCACCCTCTAAGGAGGAGGGAGAAACAATTAGAACCCCAGAAGCGAGCAGATTCATGGTGGAGGCATTTAAAGCTCTCATACCTTATCCAAATGGAGAAATGGGTTCTATTTTGAGGCAAAGGGGAAGCTTATGAATACTTTATAATGTTTGCATTAGAGCCTAGTCAGCATGAATAGATTGCATCCTTTGCGTGAGTAAGCCACTCCCTGGTCAGCGGTTAGAAATTTTAAATGTCTTCCCTGAAGCAAATTTCCTGGGGGTGGTTGAGTCACCAATAAGGTGATTTAGAGGCAGACAGAAAACCTTAGGCAAGGAATAATGAACTACTTCACAAGCATCCACTAGGCTCAGGAGTATACTTGGCCTCTGAATAGAGTGGAGCAGAAAACCGTTAGTGCAGCCCCATCCTGAAGCTGCGAGAAGATGGCTGTGAAAGGGTTTAAAGAGGAAACCCTCCCCTTGCCCAGAACATCATTATCTGCTACCTTAAGTTGGGATGGGATTCCTGGGAATTGAGTTTGTCAGAAAAACAGGGGTTGGCACCATTTATTAAAATTCGAATTGCTGAATCAAAACTTCCAGAGAGAAAAACATCCTTTTCTAACATCCAGGCCCGTGATCAAGGGCAGGCTATTATCAGAGTACGTTTTTCTTTCCAGTGAGTCACAGAAGCGCTGGGTCTAAGTACCAAACACAGGAGCATCCTGCTGGCTATGCATATGTCTTCTCTGGAGACCGCTAAGGACTAAATTCCAAGCCTAATTTATCTCATTAAAGTGGCATTTGGTTTGAGGTTATTTTACAGTGTGAAAGTGAAAGTCACTCAATCTTGTCCAACGCTTTACGACCCCATGGATATACAGTCCATGGAATTCTCCAGGTTAGAATACGGGAGTGGGTAGCCATTCCCTTCTCCAAGGGATCTTTCCAACCCAGGGATCGAATCCATGTCTCCCACATTGCAGGCGGATTCTTTACCAGTTGAGACACCAGGGAAGCCCAAGAATACTGGAGTGGGTAGCCTATCCCTTCTCCAGCAGATCTTCCCGACCCAGGAATTGAACCAGGGTCTCCTGCATTGCAGTTTAGGCTCCAACAGAAGCAGGTCTAGAGGTGGATCATGAGTGTGTGCTCAGTCATGTCCAACCACGGACTGTAGCTCACCAGGCTCTTCTGTCCATGGAATTCTCCAGGCAAGAATACCGGAGAGGGCTGTCAAGCACTCTTCCAGGGGATCATCCTGACCCAGGAATTGAACCTGCGTCTCCTGAGGTACCTGTTTTGGCAGGTGGATTCTGTACCACTTGAGTCACCTGGGAACCTCCCTAGAGGTGGGTATCAGAACACAAGAAGAAGTGATTCAGGGAAACATCAATTAAAACATGAGACAAGGAAAAGAAAGAGAGATAGTCAAGGTGTCATCATCAACTGGTTACCAGGATAGGCAACTGGAATTCAACCCCACTGAGGAATTTTGAGAACAGCTTCATACTTCTTCCACCTGAGCAAGGAGGGGCTGGTGTTTCCAAATACGAACTCTCATCCTGGGCCCTGCCTGGGGTGGAGGGAGGGGTCTTACTCGCCAGGCACCCCCAGTCTGCCCATCGGCAGTGGGGAGAGACAGCAGTGAGAAGACAAGACGGTGCTGCCGTGGGAAGTCAAGCTCAGCGCGCGCCGACATGGCACAGGCCAGGGGATGGAGGAAGAGCAGCAGTTATAGCTGCAGCCACGAGAACAAAAGCCAGAAAGTGGGCGACGGCAGCACCACGAGGTGGGCTACACGAAACCAGAGAGCATGGGCTGTGAGCACTCCGTATCCGGATAATGGTATTTGTCGGATTTCCATCCGTCTCAGCAGCACCACCACTACACTGCTGAGCGCCCCAGGTGCCTACGTACGGGATGAAACTGGAGGGGAGTGGAATTTGCAGAACTCTTAAGAGATCAGGGGTTTTCCTGGTGGTGCAGCAGTGAAGAATCCATATGCCAATACAGGAGCCTCAGGTTCAATCCCTGGGTCACCAAGATCCCCTGGAAAAGGAAATGGCAACCCACTCCAGTACTCTTGCCTAGGGAAATCCCATGGAGAGAGGAGCCTGGTTGCCTACAATCCATGGGGTCGCCAAGAGTCAGACGCAACTTAGCGACTGAACGACAACAACAAAGACAGTCAGGGAAGGGGAGACAAAGAAGCCTGTGTTACTGAGTACTGTGTGAAGAGAGGAAGAGAGAAAACCATTCTGCTTCTTCCCCAAGCCGGGCAGCAGTATGAAAGACTGGAGGAATGTGTATAATGGGGGATCTGTAATTTAGTATTTCTTGTATTTTAATATGGCATGAATGCATGAACATACATTAAACTGCCTCTCCTACTCTTCAAAATTTTCAGTGGAAACTACATTATTTACCAATGTTTTGGTCTGAGTTGATTCTAGGGACACTCAAAGTCATGGAGTTCTAATTTCTCTGGGGCACGGAATGAGAAGGGGACAGTTGACATCAGGTTACATCACTGTTCAGAGCACTTTTATAACAAAGTCCCGAAACAAGTGACCTGCAGGCTAATTTACTCTCAGATGTAGATTTTTGCTTCCCATATTCTCAACATCCAGCTATTTTTAAAAACTGATACCAAAGTTTTTCATATGAGAGATTTCATATTAAATTGCCAACTTCTTCTGGAATATAAAACAAAAGATGCTAGCATACACAGGATAATCACCAAGCAATAATTAGTCAACCAGTAGGCATTATTTAGATTGTCACAGTCTTAAGAATTAAGAACAATTCTTAATTGTTCCCCAAAGATCACATTTGCACTAATTTTGCCTTTCCCAGTAAAAATGTGTCTATCAAAAATGGAAAAAGGAAAGTATCTAAAGTATTGCATGATTCTAGGGAAAAAAGGAATGTATACTTCTGCATCGAGATGTGAAGAAAAATTCTAGCGGTTTCTAGAGTCCTTGAGGATGACCTTTGTGTTTGAAAAGATTAATCTGATGGTGCTTTGGTTTTAAATATTAATGTTTGACTTATTCATGTCACAAATTTAAAAGCCTAGTTTTTCTTTAAGTTTCTCAGTTCAACTTACAAATTTAATTCTATTTATAACCTAAAATTTAGCAATTGCTTTTAAGGGGACTTACGGGAACATTTAGCTCCATTTATAAACAGTTAATTAATGCTCTTCAAGCATTTTAAAATTCATTTATAAATTTAATATATTTGATTTCCTCTAAGTACTTCAATTGTCTGACTTAAAACTTTACAGAGTAATTAAACAAATCTCTTATATCAAACAAATTAAATTTATAAATACAGTGAACCAAATTCTTTTAAATAGTCCAACACTGTAGATTAATGTAGTAATATTTCAACCTAAGATCACATATCTAGATCAATTACTCAATTACACATTTTAAATTGGAATTATGAAACTGATCTGTTAGTGTACCAAATTCTAAGCATTATAAAACTTTAAATACCAAACACACACAAAAGTACCTTGTGTTAGTTTTGATTCTCTTAAACATTTTCTATATTTAATTTAAAACCCTGTCTGGTTAAAAAGATTATAAAAAAGCTAACAACACCACTATTGATCTTAACAGGACACTCACTGGATTCTTGGCAAAACTTAAGGGACATCCTGAGTCCTCCTATTAAACTCTACATAAGGGACTTCAAATTGAAGTTGGTACTCACATAACCAGGTTCCTAAGACTTTAGTCACATTATTTCTAAATTTTAAATCAGTATAGAGCCTATAACCACCACTCTGATAGTTGTATCACTTTAATTGAATTACATATTTCTTCAGATCTTGATATATGCTCTTTTGAGTCTAAAGACCTATGTCCTAACAGCAGAGTACACATTCTTTTCCTGTATTTCCTACCTCTGCCCCAACACTCTTATGAACATTAAAATGATATCCAAATGGCTTCTGGAAATTCCAGGTCTAAGACAATGTCTAAGACAGCTGTACTGACAGTGAGCTCTGCTGGAAGATTACACCAGGGCCCCTATTCATCTATTACTGGTAGGAATTCACTTTGGCCAACTTTGAGTTTCACCTACAAGAATACAAATCTAAAGACTGTTAACAATTGATCTCAGGCAAGCTGTAAAACTGCTCAAGTTAAAATGGTGGGGGAAAGAGGGATGTCTAGTTTAATTATTCTTTATTTGTAAGGGATCACCAACCCTTTAGAGAGGGCTTCCCAGGTAGCTCAGCGGTAAAGAATCTGCCTGCAATGCAGAGCCTACCTACCTGGACTCGATCCCTGGGTCAGGAAGATCCCCTGGAGGAGGAAATGGTAACCCACCAATATTCTTGCCTTGGAAATCCCACGGACAGAGGAGACTAGCAGGCTACAGTCTACTGGCTCACAAAAGAGACATGACTTAGTGACTAAACAACCACCACCACCCTTTAGACCATCTGATAAAAGTTTCAAACTCTCTGCATAGACAGACAAAGACACAAGTCCTTCAGTTAATGATGTCCAAGTTTTCACATTTCCCCTGGTATTCATAAATGGACACCAAGTGAAAAACAAACAAAAATCCTTGGACTAGATGGCTCTTTAAAGTACTTCCCAACATGGTCATGAAAAGTGACACATTACAGAGGAGATGTCAGAAATTTGATTCAAAGGATTGGTTTTCAAAATGATTAATCTAGAGAGCTTACCAAGTCACAACAGCATAAAGTTCAATGGAGACTCGATAGAGTAATTTTCTTATAAAAGTTTACAGTCTGTTCTAATTTTCATTAAACATACATGTCAGAGGTAGGATGTGGTGGAAATATTAATATACAAAGTTTAAAAATTATTTTATTCAGTGCTCAGATGCAGCCACGAGGAAACTTTATGATGGGTGTTCCAAGTAGGAGCACAGCTTTTATACAATGGAAAGTAGGAAGTTTATTCTCCAACTTTCATATAACCTTAAGATATAGGAAGTTTTTGGTTGGTTTCTTGGAATGAGATACTGAAGAAAAAATAGAAACAACTTCTCTGGAAGTCATGAACTCCAGTATTCCTCACCTGTCTGAGATAATGAAGGATTACCGGATAGCATAAGAAAGAAATACATGTTTTGTGAATGAATGAATGAATGACATCTTAATATTTTCTCCAAATCCATAATTGAAAATATACCTTGTAGCTTTCCATGAGCTTCAGCAGTTGTTTCATCTATACACACTATACCATAGTATCTACTAAATAATTCTACTTCATATTATATTTTTAGCAAGTACATTTTGTCTAGTAGTGTCAATTTTGTTGAGTTAAAATTCCACATTGATAGCGCAAGTTACAGCTATTTGAGGTTTTGTATCTCCTCTGTGCTAAAAGCTCAAGGCAAACTCCTAACCTGGTTTTACCTTCTGGAGTATTTTTAGAGGTATGGTGTGTTTTTGAAACTATTTTATCTGTACAGCCCCCAGAGCTAGGACTCCTGCATTGAACACATTTAAGGCTTAGGTTTAAGCTGGCTTTTAGAGTAACACAGAACACAAAGCTCTGATGCATGAGGCCATCAACAAAAGCAACATGCTTTCTTTAAAGTTTCAGTTCAATAAATGTTTGCTTTACGGAAAATCTTGGCCTTCTGAGGCTTTTTTCACTCAAAAGTTCTCGTTTTAAATCATGTTTTTTTAAAAGAATATCTTTATTGTTGTTGGCAGAGATGGGAATCACCAAGGTGCCTACAAAACGATGGGGCTGCAGTGAACTTGAAAGGTAGGAGACTTGAACCCTGCAGCCTTGGACAAGTCCTTAAACCTCTGTGGCAGGTAAGATTGAAACTTAAGACAGAAAGAGAACAGGAATGGATGAAGTAAATGTATTCAGCATTTGGACAGCTACCTTGACACGCTCTGGAGGGAGGGTTCATATCTACTCCAAAAGCACTAGAGTTTAACTTTTTCTTTTTTTTTTTTAATGTAGCAGAAGAGATGTCCATGAGTGGGTTAAATGCAAGGATTCAGAGTCTGAAGCGCCTTTTGTCCCCTCCTACAGGGACATTACTGATCAGGGAAGAAGCTGGCAAATCTCCTTGCATCCTCTCCCTGCAGGAAAAGTGGCCTAAAGGTAAAAACAACTTCTGTCAGGTTCCTCTGCACTGTTGAAGCAAACTTGCCAATATTTCAGTAAACATCTGCCTTTTACCCTTACTTCCTATAGGGTCAAGTCCTTCCTTCAACATTGCATATTTTTCATACAACTCCGATTAACAATGTTTGAAAAAAGAAATGCTTCATGTTTATGTTAAAAACCTATCATATACTAGGACCTAAAATCAGAATCTGCAAACTCATAAAATGCAAGCAAAATGACAAGTGAAGATACACTGGAAGATGTATTTTAGTCCAATCATATATAAAATTCAGAAATGATGCTAACTCAACAATCACTAAAAAATGCTTTTACATATCTATCTACTCATCCAATTATTCACTCAATTTCATTTATTCACTCACCATATACTAAGCTCCTGTTATGTGACAGGTAGTGATGGTAAAAAGATGAAAGAAACAGACACTCTTTTAAGAAGGCATTGCTTGGAATCTGGCAGAGACAAATCACTGATCATAAGATAGTATACTAGAGATTACAGATGATGTTCTATGAGCAAAGAGAAGGCACACCTAGCTTAGACAGAGATGGGGTGGGAGCACTAAAGCCTTCTTGAATAAAGGGATTTAAAGGATAAGAAGGAATTACTTGGGTAACAGGAAGAATAGCATTTTAAAGTTAAGTTTTCTCACAGATAACAACAAAACACATTCCAAGTATGTAAAAGTTTTCCAAGTCTCATATAACCATGTGAGATTCAGATTTGATCTGAGCACAACCAATCAAATCATCTCTCTGAAGATCATGAGAAGTTGGCTTAATTTTTCCTAACACAGGCCCCAGTGGTTCCTCCAACGGCCCAGTGGACATACGGGGCAAACTCTACAGCAATTCAAAGACATTCAGTTGGGAAAAGACATCAATTAAAATCCCATCTCTCCTGTGCAGGAGTAAGCATGCATGCACACAACCACACAAATACTGAGCCCAACAATCCTAAATATCGGAGGTAAAGTCACACGCTATAAAGAGCAATATTGCATAGGAACCTGGAATGTTAGGTCCATGAATCAAGGCAAATTGGAAGTAGTTAAACAGGAGATGGCAAGAGTGAACATTGACTTTCTAGCAATCAGCGAACTAAAATGGACTGGAATGGGTGAATTTAACTCAGATGACCATTATATCTACTACTGTGGGCAGGAATCCCTTGGAAGAAATGGAGCAGCCATCATAGTCAACAAAAGAGTACAAAATGTAGTACTGGGGTGCAATCTCAAAAACGATAGAATGATCTCTGTTCATTTCCGTGGCAAACCATTCAATATCACAGTAATCCATGTCAATGCCCTGACCAGTAATGCTGAATAAGCTGAAGTTGAATGGTTCTATGAAGACCTATAAGACCTTCTAGAACTAACAACCAAGAAAAAAAAAGCCCTTTTCATTATAGGGGACTGGAATGCAAAAGTAGGAAATTAAGCAATACCTGGAGTAACAGGCAAATTTGGCCTTGGAGTACAGAATGAAGCAGGGCAAAGGCTAATAGAGTTCTGCCAAGAGAATGCACTGGTCATAGCAAACAACCTCTTCCAACAACACAAGAAAAGACTCTACATGTGGACATCACCAGATGGTCAACACCGAAATCAGACTGACTATATTCTTTGCAGTCAAAGATGCAGACGCTCTATACAGTCAGCAAAAACAAGACCGGGAGCTGACTGTGGTTCAGAGCAAGAACTCCTTATTGCCAAATTCAGACTGAAATTGAAGAAGGTAGGGAAAACCACTAAACCATTCAGGTATGACCCAAATCAAATCCCTTATGATTATACAATGCAAGTGGGAAATAGATTTAAGGGACTAGATCTGATAGACAGAGAGCCTGAAGAACTATGGATGGAGATTTGTGACATTGTACAGGAGACAGGGATCAAGGTCATCCCCAAGAAAAAGAAATGCAAAAAGGCAAAATGGTTGTCGGAGGAGGCCTTACAAATAGCTGTGAATAGAAGAGAAGTGAAAAGCAAAGGAGAAAAGGAAAGACATTCCCATTTGAATGCAGAGTTCCAAAGAATAGCCAGAAGAGATAAGAAAGCCTTTCTCAGTGATCAGTGCAAAGAAATAGGGGAAAACAATAGAGATCTCTTCAAGAAAATTAGAGATACCAAGGGAACGTCACATGCAAGGATGGGCTAAATAAAGGACAGAAATGGTATGGCCCTAACAGAAGCAGAAGATATTAAGAAGAGGTGGCAAGAATACACAGAAGGGCTATACAAACAAGATCTTCAAGACCCAGATAATCATGATGGTGTGATCACTCACCTAGAGCTATACACCCTGGAATGCAAATTCAAAAGGGCCTTAGAAGAATCACTATGTACAAAGCTAGTGGAGGTGATGGAATTCCAGTTGAGCTATTTCAAATGCTGCAAGATGATGCTGTGAAAGCGCTGCACTCAATATGCCAGCAAATTTAGAAAACTCAGCGGTGGCCACAGGACTAGAAAAGGTCAGTTTTCATTTCAATCCCTAAGAAAGGCAATGCCAAAGAATGCTCAAATTACCACACAATTGCACTCATCTCACACGCTAGCAAAGTAATGCTCAAAATTCTCCAAGCCAGGCTTCAACAGTACGTGAACCATAACTTCTAGATGGTCAAGCTGGATTTAGAAAAGGCAGAGGAACCAGAGATCAAATTGCCAACATCCACTTGATCATCGAGAAAGCAAGAGAGTTGCAGAAAAACATCTATTTCTGCTTTATTGACTATGCTAAAGTCTTTGACTGTGTGGATCACAACAAACTGTGGAAAATTCTTAAAGAGATGGGAATACCAGACTACCTTACCTGCCTCCTGAGAAATCTGTATGCAGGTCAAGAAGCAACAGTTAGAAATGGACATGGAACAACAGACTGATTCCAAATAGAGAAAGAAGTACGTGAAGGCTATATATTCTCACCCTGATTATTTAACTTACATGAAGAGGATGTCATGTGAAATGCTGGATGAAGCTCAAGCTGGAATCAAGATTGACGGGAGAAGTATCAATAACATCAGATATCCAGATGACACCACCCTTATGGCAAAAGGTGAAGAAGAAGTAAAGAGCCTCTTGATGAAAGTGAAAGAGGAGAGTAAAAAAGTTGGCTTAAAATCAACATTCAGAAAACTAAGATCATGGCGTCTGGTCTCATCACTTCATGGCATCTAGATGGGGAAACAACGCAAACAGTGAGAGACTTTATTTTCTGGGTTCTAAAATCACTGCAGATGGTGACTGCAGCCATGAAATTAAAAGATGCTTGCTCCTTGGAAGAAAAGTTATGAGCAACCTAGACAGCATATTAAAAAGCAGAGACATTACTTTGCCAACAAAGGTCTGTCTAGTCAAAGCTATGGTTTTTCCAGCAGTCATATATGGATGTGAGAGTTGGACTATACTGAGCACCGAAGAACTGATGGTTTGAACTGTGGTGTTGGAGAAGATGCTTGAGAGTCCCTTGGACTGCAAGGAGATCCAACCAGTCCATCCTAAAGGAAGTCAGTCCTGAATATTTATTGGAAGGACGGATGCTGAAGCTGAACCTCCAATACACTGGCCACCTGATGCAAAGAACTGACTCATATGAAAAGACCCTGATGCTGGGAAAGATTGTATGCAGGAGAAGGGGACGACAGAGGATGCGATGGTTGGATGGCATCACCAACTCAATGGACATGAGTTTGAGCAAACTCTGGGAGTTGGTGATGGACAGCGGGCCTGGCCTGCTGCAGTCCATGGGGTCTGAAAGAGTCGGACATGACTGAGTGACTGAACTGAACTTAGCAATCCTAAAACCCTATCCTTGCAAAAGATTCATGTCCTCACCAACCAGTGAAGTAAATTAAAGAGCAAGGGAAAGTATCTTTTGGAAATAAATGAAATACTTAACAAGGAAGATAATTCTTGAGACTTCGCATGTGCAACTGAGCCAGAGGAGCTCTTTGTCTTTCCTACTGGCTGACTTCACTTTTGTTTTCAGCTCACTGGACCTTTATCCATACTAATTGGAACATCCTTCCTGCCAGGGTTTAGCATTACCAGATTATTTCTGTAGGTACTGATTTAATAATGGCCTTGACATTAAAGTTTCTATCTACTGGGTCACATAAAAGTCAGCTAAAATGGGCTGCAAAAAGAGACGAGTGTGGAAAATCAAAAGGAGTGGGAGGGCAGAAACAGCACTGTCAATGCACTTGGCTCCAGTTATCAGCACAGCTTGTTCAAGGTCTACTGAGAGTTTTCACTGCGTCTCCTCCTGACTGATGGGAAAAAGCTCAAGGAGGAGGAGAAGGCTACAGTCTATCTAGCTTCTCCAATCTCCCAGGCACTGAATCAAACATTCCCATCTAGAGAGAAACAAGCTAGTCTCCAAAAATCAATTCTGGAGTCTTTCTCAAAGGCTTCAGTCGGTTTGGCTACATCAGTGACACTTAGACAGGAGGCATTTCTACAGGGCATTCCCCGTGGCTCAGATGGTAAAGAATCTGTCTGCAATGCAGGAGACTGCCTGCAATGTTCAATCCCTGAGTTGGGAAGAACCGTTGGAGAAGGGAATGGCTACCTACTCCAGTACTTTCTTGCCTGGAGAACTCCATGAACAGAGGAACTTGGCAGGCTACAGTCCATGGGCTCGCCAAGAGTTGGACACGACTGAGTGACCAACATGCACAGAGGAAGCACAGACTCCCAGACTTGCAGGAGGAGAGCATAAAAGCATGAAGTGATGAGCAAGAGTTTAGTTTTTCCAAGCCCATGTTGAGTCAGCTACTGCCTGAATTCTGCAGGAATCAGGCAAGTAATTCAGGGAAGCAAGTATGGACACTACTAGAGAGTGGAGAGAACTGTGGCAAGCTGCAGCACTCCAGCTCTATAGAAACGCCACGCAGCATTCAACTTCAGCCCAATGTTTTGTCGCCACAGCATGGAGGTCCAATGTGGACACATCTGATATTTCAAGAGAAGTGGAAATATACATTTTAATGTGAACTTCTCCAACTTTTATAATGTTGGCAACAATATAAAACACATCTGGGTCAAACAAAAATAGACCTGGTATCCTGTGCAGCTGAGAGACCAATGGTTTGTATCACCTGATCAAGTCATTTTTTTGATGTGCACCATTTTCCAAGTTTTTACTGAATTTGTTACAACAGTGCTTCTACTTTATGTCTTGTTTTTTGGCTGTGAGGCATATGGGATCTTAGCTCCCCAAAACCAGGGATGGAACCTGTCCATACCCTCTACATCGAAAAGCAAAGTCTTAACCACTGGGTTGCCAGGGAAGTCCCCTGACCAAAGTTTTAAGGAAAGTGTTTGCAGATCATCTGAGCAGCAGAAAATATGACAAACTAGAGGCTCAGCTAAAACTTAGGTACCTGAACTGCTACTCTAACCCAGAAGGACCTGCAGAAGCTTTCCAGCTAGCCTCGGATATAAATACCTTTTATGTTTTCTCTTCTTTTCTCAAAGCAAACTTAATATTGGATTCAATATTCCCAAGGAAGAGAAATAAAAAGGGAACTAGTCTGGGTGTTTTGTAAGTATTCCGGGAGCATGTGGCACTATCAAACAGTCTGCACTGAATATCTACACTCAGTCTTATTTACTGAAATAAGTTTGTTGGTTCTCTCTGCTTCTCAAGATGAGCTGCTCTCAGAGAGACTGGGCCAAATGATCTGAGTCTCCTCGTTAGCTTTATTGACAAAATGAGGGGTTTGAAAACTTGGCTTTCTTTAGCATTTCAGGGACTGAAAGAATGATTTCCACACACAAGGACATGCCAGCTGAACATCATGATGGTCAAAAGTTTGTCGAGGGTGGGCTTCCCTGGTGGTCGAGTGGTTAAGAATCCACTTGCAATGCAAGAGACACTGGTTTGACGCCTGGTCTGGGAAGACGCCACATGCCACAGCGGAGCTAAACCCGTGTGCCACAGCTACTGAGCCAGCACTCTGGAGACCACGCGCCACAACTACTGAAGTCTGTGTGCCTAGAGTCTGCACACAACAGGAGAGGCCACCACAATGAGATGGCCACCCACTGCAGCGAAGAGTGGCCTCCACTCGCCACAACTAGAGAAAGCCCCCGTGCTACAACGAAGACCTACCACAGGTAAAAAAACAAGTAAATAAATCTTAAAAAAAAAAGTTTGTTCGGGGATACAAATCAAAAAATTGTATGCAGATCGGGAAGCAACAGTTAGAACTGGACAAGGAACAACAGACTGGTTCCAAATAGGAAAAGGAGTACATCAAGGCTGTATACTGTCATCCTGCTTATTTCACTTATATGCAGAGTACATCATGAGAAATGCTGGGCTGGAGGAAGCACAAGCTGGAATCAAGACTGTCGGGAGAAATATCAATAACCTCAGATATGCAGATGACACCACCCTTATGGCAGAAAGTGAAGAACTAAAGAGCCTCTTGATGAAAGTGAAAGAAGAGAGTGAAATAGTTGGCTTAAAGTTCAACATTCAGAAAACTAAGATCATGGCATCCAGTCCCATCACTTCATGGCAAATAGATGGAGAAACAGTGGAAATGGTGGCAGCCTTTATTTTCTTGGGCTCCAAAATCACGGCAGATGGTGATTGCAGCCATGAAATTAAAAGATGCTTGCTCCTTGAAAGAAAAGTTATGACCAACCTAGACAGCATGTTAAAAAGCAGAGACATTACTTTGCCAACAAAGGTCCATCTAGTCAAAGCTATGGTTTTTCCAATAGTCATGTATGGATGTGAGAGTTGGACTATAAAGAAAGCTGAGTGGTGAAGAACTGATGCTTTTGAACTGTGGTGTTGGAGAAGACTCTTGAGAGTCCCTTGGGCTGCAAGGAGATTCAACTAGTCCATCCTAAAGGAAATCAGTCCTGAATGTTCATTGGAAGGACTGATGTTGAAGCTGAAACTCCAACACTTTGGCCACCTGATGCGAAGAACTGACTCACTTTCCTGATGCTGGGAAAGACTGAAGGCAGGAGGAGAAAGAATGAGACGGTTGGATGGCATCACTGACTCAATGTGCATGAGTTTAAGTAAACCCCGGGAGCTGGTGATGGACAGGGAGGCCTGTTGTGCTGCAGTCCATGCGGTCGCAAAGAGTCGGACACGACTGAGCGAGTGAACTGAGAAATGAAAGTTAAGGGTGATAAGGGAGGATTTCACAGCCCCTGGGTCTGGTTCTGCGAAGTGGGCGGTCCAGTGGATGAGGGAGGGAAAACACTTTACTCTGGACAGCAGGGGCTGCGCCCTTCATTCTGAGAATCAGCAGGAACTCAGGGCACAGGCTGGAGCAGACTGAAGTACTGGAGTCGAGTGGGTTCACACTTTGTCCAGTAAAAATTTCCTTAAAGCCTACTTCAAAGTCAAGTACTGGTCTAGGTGCTAGCTTCCTGCCACCACTGAAAAAAACATTCCCAACAAATAAATGTGTATTATAACGTCAGACCATGCCAAGCGCCACGTGAGAGAAAGGACAGAATACCTGAGCCATGATAGGATAATAAGGCTGCTTCAGGACGTGTTCTCTGAGGTCACAGAGAGCATTTCCTGGACAGAGGAAGGAGCAAGAGGCACGTCACAACCCTGCCTTCTCATCCCCCCCGCTTACCCTGGAGGGAAGGGCAGCTGGAAACCCAGCCGAACGAAGTAAAACTCATGTAGGCAGACTTCGTCAGGGTTCAGGTTCCTCACCGGTGCATCGGGGATATCAGCCACCCTCCACCGAGTTTAAACACGGGTGTGACAATGATGCCCTGAGCTGTGTGGAGAGAGCTGGGGACAGAGTTGCCACCACATCAGCCGGAGTCACCGTCATCACTGTCCCCAGCACAGCGTCACCACCTCCAAGGAGCCCCCTGGTTGAGGTCAGCGCCTTTCCCCTTTCCCCGCCCTGAGATTGGCGGCGCGGGGCAGGCGCCGGGGACACGCACGTCTGCAGCCAGCTCCTTTGTAGGAGGGTGTTATACTGGAGACATGCTGGGGTTGAGGAAGCTAAGGAGCTCTCTTTCTTTAATAAATTGTTATTGGAGTACAGTTGCTTCACAATGTTCTATTAGTTTCTGCCGTACGGCAAAGTGAGCCAGCTATACGTGGACACGGATCTGCTCTCTTCTGGACTCCCTTCCCGTTTCGGTCACCACAGAGCACTGAGGAGAGTCCCTGGGTGGTAGACTAGGCGCTCATGCGTTACCTACGTTACCATAGTATATTAGGATTCCCTGCTGGCTCAGACAGTAAAGCGTCTGCCCGCAAGGCGGGAGACCCGGGTTCGATCCCTGGGTCAGGAAGATCCCCTGGAGGAGGAAATGGCAACCCACTCCAGTACTCTTGCCTAGAAAATTCCATGGATGACGGAGACTGTCATACATACATACATACATACACACATCCATACAGCCCACGGGGTCGCAAAGAGTTGGACACGACTGAGAGACCTCACTTTCACTTTCTTTCACACATAGTATTTCCCTGGTGGCTCAGCAGTAAGAATCCGCCTGCAGTGCATGAGCTACAGTAGACACAGCTCTCATCCCCGGGTTGGGAAGATCCCCTGGAGAAAGTCATGGCAACCCACTCCAATATTCATGCCTGGAGAATTCCCCAGGGACAGAGGAGCCTGGCGGGCTGCAGTCCATAGGGTCACAAAGAGTCAGAAAGGACTGAAGTGACTTAACAGACAGACATGGTATCAATAGTGTATATATGTCAATCCCAATCTCCCAGTTCATCCCACCCCCTTTCCCTCCTTGGTGTAAAGAGTTCTTTTTGAACCAAAGTAACGAGCAGAATTCCAGTTTAGCTTCTTTCTTCCTTTCTACATATACAGTTAAAACTTATACACTAACAAAGAATTAGAGAGGACCTTTCAAAGGCATTTGTTGGACTGCACTATTTCCTAAAGAGGATTTCTTTGAGGGCAAAACAAAAAAACTCTGTGTTTCTGTTACCGAAAAAACCAAAAAAAAAAAAAAATTAACAGTTGTGTTAAATAGAATCTTTTGAAATGGTATTGCTATAATGAGACTTGACTTTGGATTATATGGGTTGATGATTGCCAAAACATTGAATGGTAAAATTTTCCAACACAAAAATCGTTAACTTCTGTGAAATGGTAAAATGTTCCCAATATATATTTGATGAATAAATTCTAACATTAGTTAAATAGTGACTGCCAGATTTTTACAAAGGCTTGCACTATCCCACAGAGAAATGACATGTCAAATAACCAGATCGAGCACTAAATACATTTTGCAAACCCTTGCTGAGGTGTATTCAAACTTTTAGCAATAGCTACTATATGTTCATGTATATCTAAAACTTTGGACTGCTGTATTTAATGATTCAACACTCCTCAGCCTGTCTCCTGATATCCCTTACTTTCTTTTTTAATTTACAACACTTGTCTTATTTCTTCTATGTCCCTGTGTATATATGTACATATTGTGCATAGTATTAATGCCCTATTTCCCCTTAAAAGACTGTATGATCCTCTTTGTTGAAAGAGCCAAGAATTTAAACCATACAATGGAAATTTTTTTGATAAGATAAATTTTTCCATTTAAAAAATGTATAATCATTTCTTAGCCATGAGCCCATATTTGTGCTCAGGTGCTCTTAAAACAAAGACTAACTGCAGTTTATGTATCAAGAGGAAAAAAAAAGAAGAGGTCACAAAACCACCAGGTGGGAACAAGAGAAAAGGGGTCAGGGTAATGAGGCTCACATCCTCATAACCAGTCAAAGTGAAAGTCGTTCAGTCGTGTCCGACTCTTTGTGACCCCATGGACTATACAGTCCCTGGAATTCTCCAGGCCAGAATACTGGAGTGGGTAGCCTTTCCCTTCTCCAGGGGATCTTTCCAACCCAGGGATCGAACCCAGGTCTCCCACATTGCAGGCAGATTCTTTACCAGCCAAGCCACAAGGGAAGCCCATAACCAGTGACACTGGTATTTAACAGCTCTAGGCCAACAAGGAAAAATACCAACATACCAAAATACTTGCCACCAAACAACATGGCCTGGGGCTCAGAAATCAAAAGCATATGCCTTGAGACACTCATGTAACAAGCTGGCTTCTCGCAGAAGTGTCAGAGCGCTCACTCAGTCACAATCACAATTTCATCAACATTATCCTCACTTCACTTTTTTTTTTAAAGGCAAAATTCAAAACACTTAAGGTGAATATGGTACAAATATAATTCTAAGGTATAACGTTCTCTTTCAAGTAGCTAGCCAAGTGCCGCTTCTCTCTCATTCTGAGCCAATCAAATCACCTAGAAAGAAATACATACACAAGTCTCAAATATTAAAAATTCAACTCTAACCTGAGCTCTGTCATTTAACAGCTTAAGTCCTCGGGCATGTCATCTACATTCTTGGAGCCTCCGTTTCCTTATTTGTTAAACAGGGTCAATACCATGCAGAATTATTGCGGATAAGCGGTAGTGAAAGCAAAGCGTGATTTCTGGCAAGTAGGAATGTGACACAGTATCTATTGAGATCATTTGACTTTTGACTCACACCTTAACAAGCAAAATCTGAGCAGTACTTTCTCTGTTGTAAGAACATAGCTACAACCTTGTGATCAGAGTTCTGGGGCTTTATCTGGAGGTTAAAAGGGACAACAGGTGGCAAGGGAAGGAAAGTGGGTTAAGTTTCCTTCCAATGAGAAGGTAAATAGGGTGCCCAAGTGCATTTTCAACTTGGTACCTGAAAGGGCAAACTAAATCCTCAGCTCAGAACCTGGAAGAATGTCTGCTGTGTCCAGCTTGCCTTTAAAATGGATCACACTGACTTAAACAATGAGTCAGTGGCAACCAATACGGGTAATAACCAGGACACTGACAGAGAATGTCAAAACTGTGTAAGTGGGGCTTCCCTGGGGGCTCAGTGGTAAAGAATCCGCCTGCCAATGCAGGGGATACAGGTTCAATCCCTGATCAAGGAGGATCCCACACGCTGCGGAGCAACCAAGCCCGTGTGCCACAACTACTGAGCCTGTGCTCCAGAGCCTGGAGCTGCAAACTACTACTGAAGCCCACATACCCCAGAACCCATGCTCCACAAGAGAAGCCACTGCAATGAGACGCCTGCACACCGGAACTAGAGAGTAGCTGCCGCTTGCCACAACTAAAGAAAAGCAATAAAGATCCAGCACAGCCAAACAAATGAAAGAAGTGTGTAAGGTTCAGGAATTCATGGGAAACCTTAGGAAGATATCATCTCCACCCCAATACCTTGGGTTGGGCACCTCTCCACTTTGGCAGAAAGGGCCTAGTCTCAGATTTAATCTGAATTTTGAACAAAGAGGAAATGTTAGATTCATGCATCCAATTATAATAGAGCAAATTCATACCTAGCACTTAAATGTGGGACCCACACTAACTCTGTGTGGAGATTTTCTCTTGAGTGTAAGGCGAGGCATTGTTTCATTACAGTGATGTCATGGCATCTTCTTGAATCACACCTTCAAGCCCATAGCACATTCCAACATCCAACTTGGATGGCACTGGGACAGGGTCACCAGCTTCCCCAACAGATGACCATTCACTCCCCTGCAAAGTCACTAACCATTCTAAATTCAACTCATCAAGGAAAGCTTTCTGCTTAAAATGAGCTTTAACAAGGAGAGTCACTCTTTATCACCGTCAGAAAGATAACTTTAACACTGAAAATCTGGGCTATGAAATGCCTCCTCTGATGCCACTCAAAAACAAAAGGACATGAGTAACTATAGCCACAGACATCAAAAGGCACTCCTCAGGGTGGCTGCAAGCAGCAGCAGGATGGAAATGGAAAATATCCTTAATTCAGAGCTTATTTATGTGTCAGCCATTGTCCTAAACACATCTTAAGTATCATCTCATTTAGTCCTGACCACACACACTGATATGATTATCCCCCTTTTCTAAGATAAAGATATTCATATTTAAAGGGATTAATAAACTGTTGAGGAAACAAGTTCAATGGCAGAGCTAAGGCTGCAAGGCCCAAGTTCTTCACCCCAATGGCACTAGCCTGGCATCCTAGCCAGAGGCTCTCCGAGCTACCGCTTCTCAGGTGAGCCTCTTAAGTACTGGTCATCAACCAGCCACCCTACCTTCTGCTCTTGTACCACTTCTACTGACACTGTAATTACCGTATCTTTCATCCTGGATCCTGGGAGGAAAACAGAAACCATACCAAGCATCTTACCAGAGAGACCTGGATATAAGGAACTAGTTAAATGGGTGTGGGGAATCAAAAAAGTAAACAGGAAACAGTGAGTTAATGCAGAAATAAAAACCCAAGGAAGGAACCACCACCTTTAGGAAAGACAGGGAAGCACTCTAGAAGCTTGGAGAAGGGGCTCTGTGAGCTGGGTGCAGACGCCTGAGGAGCGGGTGTTGGCCAGCTGGTGCTGGGCATGTCACAACAACACACCAACCGGACGACCACCGCCAGGACCACAGCAAGCACAGAGGGAGGAGCAGCCCCTCCTCCCCATTTCCAGCAAGCCAGCTCCCCGCAGGGTTACGGGAGCCACTCTCAAGGACTGACGCCAAGCCCAAACACCAAGCCGAGTGCACAGTGTGAGTCTGGAGCTGGAGACAAAGCCTAAATGACAAGCAGCACACATCCCTCGGGGGGAGGGAGCACTGGTAAATGGGGTAACAGAGCAACCCCCAGGCACCCACCACCACTGACCCCGTCCCCTCACTTGATGATGAAGTGTGACCCACACTAATGCCAACTGAAAAGATATCTCCCGTTTCATCTGGCTCCCACTAAACAGCTTCATGAATGGCAAAACATCAGCCTATGTGGATGCTCACACAACATGTAAATACTGTACTAAGAACTGTATCATATGCATCCTAACATTTAATCTTCACAGAACAGTCAGTTCTGCGATAACTCAACATAGGCATTCTTAAAAATCACTGTGCTACGGGACACCCCTGGCAATCCAGTGGTTAAGCCTCCACCCTCCCAATGCACATGGGTTCGATCCCAGGTCAGGGAACTAAGACCCTGCATGTTGCATGGTGCGACCTAAGAACAAAAAAAAAAAAAAGAAAATTTGCACTGTGTGATGCAAAAATTGCACGACAAAAACCACAGGGCTCATGGGGAAATTGTGAGGATCTAACTCTCACAAAATTTTGTCAGTGACACAGAGAAGGCTAATAAAAAGAGCAGCACCATTTTATACATACAAAATGATCAAGAAATACTATAATAAATATGTGTCAACACATATGTATTATGTATAATATAATACATATTAATACATAATATGTATAATATATATAATACATAATGCATAATATGTATTTATGCAACTTTACCTGGAAAAAGACCCAAAGTTTCCTTGTGGAAATGGGTGGGCATCAGATGGGCATAGCTCAGGATTTACCATGAGGTGATGAAGGGAGAGGTGGCTGGATGGCATCACTGACTCAAAGGACATGAGTTTGAGCAAGCTCCGGGAGTTGGTGATGGACAGGGAGGCCTAGTGTGCTGCAGTCGATGAGGTTGCAAAAAGTCGGACACGACTGAGCAACTGAACTGATGGAGGGAGTGTTATCTGAAACCAGAGGGACAGTTGTGATGGCAGACGTGGGTGGCTGGGGCTTACAACCCTAGCAGAGAACTGAGGCAGCCGGCAGATTTCTGAAGCGTGGGTTTGTGATCTGTGTATTCCTCTGAGGCCTGGTCAGCTGGCTATAGTCTTCTGTGTTCACCAAATGTCCCTTGCAGACAAAACCTTGCCTAAATGAATACAAAATCTATGTTATGATCAAATTTCTCCCTGACTGAGTATACTAGAACAAATTAATGGGTTCAAAATAAATAAATGGTTTCAACATAATTATAGCAGAACTGATTATATTCCGCAGGCCAGGTAGTATGAACTCCAATTTTACGGATGAGGAAACTGACTCAGAAAAGATTAAACATTTTGCTAAAACTTCTCTTAAAGGAAAAAAAAGCCATGACCATCACTGTATTTTCTCCTCTCAGGTATGTTACTTGACAGTAGGTGGAAACGACAAAATCTGAGGGCAGTGACCTTTTCCAGGTGGTGCAA
The DNA here is from genome assembly GCF_963930625.1 of Muntiacus reevesi. NCBI lineage: Eukaryota > Metazoa > Chordata > Mammalia > Artiodactyla > Cervidae > Muntiacus > Muntiacus reevesi. The sequence goes on along the minus strand of NC_089265.1, from coordinate 19,179,810 downwards.
GTATCCCAGGATGGAAAGACCTCCATCTTCTTTAGGTCTAAGTTCAAGGGAGAGCTGCTGAGCAAAGGAATTCATGTCTCTTGCACACTTTCTCATAAATGTACTTTTAGACCTGAGTCACAGTGATCCACAAAAGATGGTAACAGTTGACACCCAGGGAAGACACTTTCAAGGTCCAATTTACTGACAAAATAAAATGTATCGTGATTTTCTAATGACTATACTCTAATGATTTAAACATGATTTATACTCTGCTACTGGCTTCCCTGGTGGCTCAGACGGTAAAGAATCTGCCTGCAATAATGCCCTGGGTCGGGAAAATCCCCTGGAGAAGGAAATCGCAACCCACTCCAGTCTTCTTGCCAGGAGAACCGAGTGACTAACACACACAGGCTTCCCAGGTGGTGCTACAGGTGAAGAACCAGCCTGCCAATGCAGGAGACGTAAGAGACATGGGTTCAATGCCTGGGTCAGGAAGATCCCCTGGAGGAGGGTATGACAACCCACCCGAGTATCCTTGCCTAGAGAATCCCACGGACAGAGGAGCTCGGAGGCTGACAGTCCACTGGGTTGCCAACAGTTGGACAAGACTGAAGCAACTGAAGACGCACGCATACTCTGCTACAGTGATCTTTCCAAAACTGCAGGTCCATGTCATTTCCAAGCTTAATGCTCTTCAGTGGTTCTCTAACACCCAAAAGATAAGGTCCAAAATCCTTTTATGGGGTGGGGTCCTCCTGCATAGGGCACCTGCTTCCACATCAGCTAAGTCCTGAAACCCACGCTGACCTATTTGCTTTTGCACACACACCAGGTCATTTCAGAGCTGCATACAGTGGCCGCACTGATTCCTCAGTTCGGTGCCTGAGTCCTCTAGACCTGACTTCTGAACACCAATCCACCGCTGATCACACGCGCCTCTGACAGGATCCGTTCCCCCATATCTTCAGGCAAAAGGAACCACTTCTTTTGTTGCTTCCCCACCATGCCCTACACTAGCTCCTATCACAGCACTCTGTCAGGAGTATTTGTGGAAAGGCTGACTTTATTTTATCTGAAGGTACTGATCACATCTGAAAAATCTCTGCATCCTGAGCACCTAGCTCACTACCTGGTATCTAAATGTGTCATCGATGTTTAAGGACTGAATGAATAAATAAAAGGCTATCACAAGAGTGACATCAGGGTGATTCATCTGTACTCTTTTCTTTCTTCCATCTGAAATCTGGAAAAGACTCTCAGCTCCTCTAAATAAGTTTCTGCGTAAAACCTATTGAATTGATAAAGGTAGGTGTTATAGGTTGAATATTTATATGTCTCCTGACCCCCAATGTGATGATATCTAAGGTAAGACTTGGGAGGTGACAAGGTTAAGATGAGGTCATGAGGGTGGGGCCTCACGATGGGGTGAGTGCTCTTGTAAAAGGAAGACAGAAAACTCTTTGTCCATGCACATGTACCGAGGAAAAGCCATGTGAGCTCACACTGAGGTGGCCATCTACAAACCAGGGATTGGGTCCTTACTAGGAACCGAATCAGTCAGCACCTCCATCTTGGACTTCTCGTCTCCAGAACGGAGAGAAACGAATGTCTGATTTTGAAGCCACCTAGTCTGTGATATTTTGTTATAGCAGTCCGAGCAGACTAAGAGAGTGATTACTAGTTGTATCACATGACTTTGCCAAGATGAAGGTAGCCTGAGTATACCATCTTGTATCAAGGTGTAAGATTCTTGAGGACAGGAAACTCAGATGCTTAGCTTGAAAGGCATAGTTAATAAAACAGAGATAGTACCAATGAGTGAAAATTAAACTATAGGAAATGTTCACCCAGGTTGAATTATTAAATGAATTATTTGCATGAAAAACTCTGCAGACAATAAACACTTCTTTACAGAATCTGAGGACTGTCAGAAAACTCCTCCCCTCTGGTGTGAGGTTAACAAACTGTTTTTAAGTATAGCAGCCAGTCATGCCCCGGAGGAGGGAATGGCAACCCACTTCAGTCTTCTTACCTGAAAAATCCCACGGACAGAGGAGGCTGGTGGGCTACAGCCCATGGGGTGGCAGAGAGTAGGACACGACTGGCATGCACGCAGCCAGTTACCCAGTCCTACATTGAGGCCAACTTACATCAAAACACCATAAAAGGTTTGCAGACACCAGATCTATGATTTTATAATGCACATGGCTCACTCGAGAGCTTGCTGGGAGTTCTGCAGGATCCACATTCCTCAAGAGATCTTTTGCACTCAAGGGGGGCTCACTCTCCCTGAGCAGCAGAGGAACAAATCATAAACCATGTGATGGAATAACCAGTCCCCTAGATAGCATATTAAAAAGCAAGAGACATCACTTTACCAACAAAGGTCCATATAATCAAAGCAATGATTTTTCCAGTAGTCATGTATGGATGTTTGAGAGTTGCACCATAAAGAAGGCTGAGTGCCGAAGAATTGATGCTCTCCAATTGTGGTGTTGGAGAAGACTCTTGAGAGTCCCCTGGGCAGCAAGGAGATCAAATCAATCAATCCTAAAGGGAATCAGTCCTGAATATTCATTGGAAGGATTGATGCTGAAGTTGAAACTCCAATACTTTGGCCATCTGATGTGAAAAACCAACTCATTGGAAAAGACCCTGATACTGGGAAAAATTAAAGGCAGGAGGAGAAGGGGATGACAGAAAGAAATGTACAAGGTACATTACGCATAGTCTTCTGGAGAATGCATAATCTAAAAAAAATATTCCCCCCAAAAGTCTAGTTTTTTCCTTTCATTTGGGTTGTGCACGAAGAAAAGGTAAGTCTTGAGCATCATTCTGATAGCTCAATATCTAAGATGGATACAGGTAAATGTATCCTCATTTGTGATAGATGGCCACACTGATGCTCTAGGCCTGTTTCCAAGTGCCTAAGGAAGAGTTCCATGGCACACTTCACAGTTGGCTCAAACATCCTTCACTGATCTTTTTCCCACAAAAATGCTGATCTGCTCCCAATCCCTACTTTCTATAATGTAACAATCACCAGCCTAGTTAGATTCAATACCCCATCTCTCAAATCCTTTTTCCTGTCTCCTTTTATCTGCCCTGCCACAAAAACCTCATCACTTTTTTCTTTAAAATATTGTTCAGTCACTCAGTCGTGTCTGACTCCTTGCCAACCCTGTGGATTGCAACCCACCAGGCTCCCCTGTCCTTCACCATCTCCTGGAGTTTGCTCACATTTATGTTCACTGTGTTGGTGATGCTATCTAGCCATCTCACACTCTGCTTTCTCCCTCCTCCTTTTATCTTCAATCTTTTCTAGCATCATTAGAGTATCAGGGGAAGGTAAACCATACAAAACATCAGTTGACCATGCTTTGGAACCAGAGCATTCATCAGAGTTGGCTAGCCGGTCTTTAAAATCCCTGTGCCCTCTCTGTGGGGTAGTGTTGCTAAGAAGCACTGCCCACTCAGAGGTTCCACTTCTCAATCCCATTACTTGCAGTAAGTGGTGAAACTATGAGTTAGTTCTAGACCATGGAATGTGAGCCAAAGTGACGTGCACCACTTTTAGGCCAGAACCATGGAAAACCTCTTGATGCCCCTTTAGGCGTCTCCCTTCTCTGCTGGCACCAATCCAATTTGAGGTCTTAAGGGATGGTGGAGCTACCGAATGCAAAAAACTTGGAATCTCAATCACTATGTGACAGTGATCCCCTGTCCAAAAACATCCCATTTAACAGATACATTAAGAAATTCACTTTACTGTACCGAGTCACTGAAATACTGCAGTTGACTTTATTAAAGCAAAAAAATCAAGAAGACTAGAACCATGTAAGGTTCAAATCCTCTTCATATGCATGATTAGGAGGGCTGTGGTACTGCCCTTGATTGTGTGACTGAAACCCATCAAGTATGCTACTACTTTAAGAAAATAATGGTAATTATCGTATGTATCATATTGAAAAACAGCCACCATTTACTGACCTCGGTCTGTGTGCTAGGCAGAGATCCTACCATGTGTTTTACATATTTCACTCTTACAAATATCCTGTAAGGTAGATAATGCTACCCTGGCTCATTTCATAAATTAGAAAGCTTAGGTCCAGGGAAGATAACAGGTACAGGTGGCTCAGCTGGTAAAGAATCTGCCTGCAATGCGGGAGACCTGGGTTTGACCCCTGGGTTGGGAAGAGCCCCTGGAAAAGGGAAGAACTACCCACGCCAGTATTCTGGCCTGGAGAATTCCATGGACTGAATAGTCCATGGGGTCGCAAAGAGTTGGACACGACTGAGCGTCTTTCGCTTTCAGTTTCAATGCTACCCTGGCTCATTTCATAAATTAGCTTAGCCCAGGGAAGCTAACAGGTACAAGCCCAGGTCACACAGCTAGAAAGCGACACAGCCAAAACTCAAGTCCTATGCTCTCTCTCTCCAAAGCTCATGTTTTATCTGCTACCTGACTCTTTAAAGAAAAAACAAACAAGAGAAGAATGCCGTCTAAGGCCCTTGCTTCAGTTACTACACGGGACTCTGCCTTTTACAACATGAATGTAAACTTATTTTCTGCTACAACAGAATAAGCAACCTGGTATTTCAGTTCGCACCGCTGAAGAGTTAAGTCTAGCTTCAGGGTTCCCCAGCCCAATCTCGGCAGCTGCGTAATGAACGGACGTTTTCCCGCTGCTCCTCTCTGCTCTCCCCAGGCCTCAAGAACTGTGTTCCGCCCTTCACCCCATGAGCACTTTACTTGCCTCACATGGACACCTCTGAAGTTACACAGGGACCATCTTTGATCATCTTTTAATTCAACCATCTGTTTGAGAATCCAACTTCAAGCTTTGTTTCCAAAGCAGCACACCCTCCCCACAAGGTGGGGAAATTAGAGTGGGAGGTGATAAATTAATGATCCCATCACGCATTCTGTCTTCAAGAAAATCAGATGACAGGTAGCTTGCACAAACTACCTGGACGACAGGTAGTTTCTCCAACTGGTCGTGAGAAATGAATCAGATCCCCAAATAAATCTACCATAATGAATTGGGTTTTTTTTTAGATTAATGATCTTTACATAAACCACCTTGTTTACGACTGACTGCTTCTAAATTACAGGTTAATGGGACACTCATTGGTCACTGCGCCTCCCTAGACAGGATAACTGACATGCCAGCAGTGATGGACAAAAGCTTTCCAGCAGACCACAGGGGAACCAATTTGTGAAACAGGATAACAGGGGTGCGGAGGTCATCTCCAGGGGGCGCTGACCTCCTAATCCAGGAGAGATTCTGAACAGGTACTTTATAAGCCAACCTTGGCACAAAACCTCACTTTCTGAGCTAAAATGAAGACAAAGACAAATTAGCCCCTTCCACTAGTACTGATTTTTTTTTCCTATTGCTATGGCAACAATTCTCCATTTTAGGAGAGGGGAAAGAGTGGGCCATAAAATCTGAGCTTAACACTCGTCAATGATGTATCAAAAAAGACTTCAATGTCTTTTATCATATGACTGCTAGGAAATTATCCAAGAGAAATAGTCTGATATATTTGCAAATATGTACATATAAGAGACTTACGATAGCACCTTATTAAACAGTAAAATTGGAAACAATATCTAAGTGTCCAGCAATTAAGTAAACTATGGTACACTGGTACAGAGGAATATCAAAGAGTAATTCTGAGTTAAGATGTAGGTGCATATTGACTCACATGGGTGTGTGGATACAGACATGTATTTACTTACATTGTGTACCTGGAAGTCAGTACGTAAGTGACAGGATACCATATATCATTTGGCTACATTATATAAACTTCCCAGGGAAAAATATCTGAAGATATTTACATCAAAATTCTAACAGCAGCAGTTATTTAACTAGTGAGAGAAACTTGGGATGACTGGAAATGTTTGCCCTGTGCTCTTCTGTATTATCTATGATGATTTTCATTATTTGTGTAATTAAAAATTGGGAAAATGTAACCACAGTTGACTTTATTATTGATTAAAAAATATGTGCTGCCCCAAAGGAGCTCTTTCCTGGTGACTCTTCTTGTGAGAGGAACATAATTCTCATCCCCACAGACATCAGGCTTAACTATGTGATCCGCTTGACTAACACAATAAAGATAAAATAAACAATAAATATAAAATAAAACAGGGGAAGGACATGTGCAACTCCAAGCAGAAACTTCAAGAGCCATCATGTGCCTTATCTTTCCTCCACCCTGAGACAGGACTGTTTTAGACAGAGGTGCTGCTTCTGCCTGACCACAAAATACAGACGCTATGAAGCAGATCTGAGTTGACTTGTTAACAGTCATAATATGAGTGAGAATAAGTCTTGGGTTATCATAAGCCACTGAGATTTTGGAGCTGTTTGCTGTAACAGCATAATAAATTCTAAGCTGACTGATGTATGAATTTTTACTACCACTTCCAAACAAAGCCAAACTAAGATTTAAATAAAAGAGCCTCTTGGCTACCTATCTCTGATTAGTTCTAAAGTGTCATGTTTAGTAGAAACCTTCCTGTTAACAGCATTTTAAAACTGTTATCTGTGGCAGGGTAGATTGCATCCAGACTTTCCATTTTTCCTTTCTGCCTCCTCACAGTCTCTTGAGTCAAGCTGATTATTTGTCTTTCCTGACGGTTTCTTTTAGGTCCCACTATTCTGCCTCTGGTCCAAGTCTTGCTCATGTCACCCCTACATGTGGTGGCCATGGTCAATCCCGTGCTCCAAGTGTCCTGTTGCTAAGTCATGTCCGACTCTCTGCAAGAATACTGGAGTGGGCTGGCCCTCTAGGGGCTTCCCAACCCAGCGATCAAACCCACGTCTCCTGCATTGGCAGGCAGATTCCTTACCACTGAAATACCTGGGAAGCCGCATGGTCAATGCCACAGCCCACCAATCCTCTTCATACACTGTTGTGAGATGTCTTCCTTAAATACTGTCTTGTGGCCTACCACCACTAGTTCAAGGCTTCCTGAGCCTTTAGCCTCGAATTCAGGCCACTGTTTAATTCTTAAAGCTCACCACCCTCCTACCACAAACCCTCATCACCAACCAAACTAGCTCATTCATTACTCCCTGTGCACACCTCACATATTCCCAGAATCAGGGACTCCCCGACCAAGGTTATAGCAATGATGTCAGTGGCCTGAACTCTCAGGAGAAAGGTTATCCTGGTAGTGGGATGAATGAATAATTTTCATGGGTGAGTTTGATATACCAAAATACAAGCAGCGCAACTTTGAGAAAACAGATTTTAAAAATGGACAGTGTGATACGACATGGTGATAATCTCCACATGTGACCACGGCCAACTTCTCCCGTTCTTGGACACATAAGACCTATTTCCTCTCTCTTAGAATCTGGGCTGGTTTTGTGACTTGCTTTCACCAATAAAATGTAGCAAAAGTAAAGTTCTTTGACTTCCAGGACCATGAGAGGACTGGCAGTTTCCCCCTTCTCCAGGCCTGGCTGCTAAGCTGTTAAGGAAGTCCGGGAGAAACTGCTGAAGGATGAGAGCCACATGGAAAAGGTCCTGGAGAGTGGGTGTCCATCTCAGATTCACCAGTTCCCGCTTAGTTCCCGGATGAAAACAACCACCGGAGCAGCCCCAGACAACAGACATGGAGCAGAGTAAGTGTCCAGTCGAGCCCAATCAACCCAGAGACTTCTGAAAAAAGATAAACTGGAGTTGTTCGCTTCACAGCAGTAGATAACCAAGGCAACAGGAATTCTCCTTATTTCTGCCCTGAACACAATACCATTCCAGCCTCTTGGGGGACAATGGTTTATGGAGGCCAAGTCGGTGTTCTGGGCATAGCGCCAGCCCGAGGGTTCCCTCAGTTGACTAAGGCAGTGAGTTTACACCATGGGTAAGGGGTGGGGTGCACATGAAATGGAAGATAAAAAAGATGGAAGACAGTGTATTACACGCATTGCTAGTAGACTGATCTATAAGATACAACTAGATGAAAACCTAGAGGCGGTGGAAGAACCCTGCCGAAGCTCTGGGCAACAGCCAGTGCAAGTTGAGTTACATTTTCTTGGTACTCTCTGTTCCCACCGGCCAGTAAGGGACTTGGGAAGAGGCAAGACGTTTCAGTAATGACTATGTCTACTCCTTCTGCTCACACCTACTTTGCTCTGGTTATTAGGAAAGAATGTAAATCCAACATGAGCAGAAGCACAAACCTACAAATAATCAGAGCAACTAGAGCCCAGAGAGCAGACTGACGGCAGATCATTAAACTCATTTCTGCTTGTTTCTGGGCACACGGTCAGACCCTATTCCTCAGCTTCCCTTGCAGTTACGGTGCAGTCATGTGACTGAGTTCCAGACAACAGAAGGGGGCTGGAAATGATGACCTCATTTCCCACCCTGCGGACCGGAAACCTCCATGCTCTCTCCTTTACACGGCAACCTTGGAAATCACTTTGAGGTTAAGCCTCAAAAAGCACAGACTCTGGGTCTCTGAACTATTGATTAGAGGAAAGCTACACCCAGACAAGTACATCAATTTTGGTGAAAGCAAAAGTGATGTACTCTAAGATTTGGGTGTTTACCTTTTATACCCTGCTAATACATCCTCGTTGCTGCAAGCCAACACTCAGGAACTGTATCTAAAAGTGTCCTTCACTGCAAATACATCCAACTAGGAGTCTCCAGATGCTTTGGAAAACTGTCATATAGTAATGAGAGCCCTTGGCTGCTTCCAATATGAAAATGCTTAACGGAAATGGAAAATCTACATTTAGGTTTACAAGCTGATTAAAACATGAAACATCCCTGCTTTTGCCTGGGATACATCACCTCAGGGCCCAGTACTGGTGATCTCATGCCAAATCAGGGGCTCTGCACAGCCGTTATGGCAAAATAACTATTACTTTAAGATACAGTTTCTTTAATCAACAAAATCTTTCATCACATGAAGCAATAAAAGTGATATGTGAGGGTACAAAGACTTGGAACCACTGCTGGCGTATACCATATACACACAGTTGGTTCCCTGAATGCTTTTTCTTTTTAAGAAAATAAACATCCCCAAAAGGCACTTTAAAAGCAGATTCAAAGACTGCTGAGCGATCCATGAAAATTATTTTACACTTTTGAAAGATCAAGAATACATCTTGGCTACCCCAGGACTGGATAACTTTGGGTACATTACTAACCTTTCTGAATTTCAATTTTTTCAACTGTTAAAGGAGGCTGCCTCCATTTTTCTGGAGTGGAGCTCAAGTTTTTGGGGCAGGGTGTTATCAGCATCAGACGGATGGTTTGCAGACGAAGATCGCTGAGTATATACTCAAGTATATTAGGGTTCTCCAGAGAAATGGAACCAATATGGTGTGTGCTGGATCTGTGTATGTAAATAAAAACATACAGACTTCCCAGGTGGTGCAGTTGGTGAAGAATCCACCTGCTAGTCAGGAGACATAAGAGACGCAGATTCAATCCTGGGGTCGGGAAGATCCCCTGAAGGAAGAAATGGCAACCGGCTCCAGACTGAGCGTGTGCACACACACATATATAAAAACATACACACTCATACCAGATACAGATTTATTTTAAGGAACTGGATCACATGATTGTGGGCCCAGCAAGCGTGAAGTCTGCAGAGCAGGTAAGCAAGCTAGAAATTCCAATGGGGTCCATACTGTAGTCTTGAGTATCAAGGCAGTCTGAAACAGAACCCCTCCCTCTTCTAGGGATCACAATCCTTTCTCTTTAAGTCTTCAATTGACTGGATGAGACCCACCCAGGTTATGGTGGGTAATCTACTTTATTCAAAGTCTACTGATTTAAATACCTTCACAGCAACATCTAGACTGGCTAGGCTGTGATATCAGTTGTTTGGCCAAACACCAGTCTATATATGTTTTTGTGTAGAAAGAATATGTGTAAACGTATACATCTATAGTTGCTTCCTAATTTCAAATAAGCAATTTTCAGATTAGCCACTTGTTTATATTACCTGACTTCCTTCTTGATTCCCTAAGTGTAAAAATCAAAAGTTTAATTATGGTTCTGATATCATCATTTTCACTTGACAGACATGGAAACTAAAACAAAGTTGGTTTGGCTTTCCATTGCCCCTCCTAAGATTTCTCAAGCCTTCAAAGATCTAAATTTAGAAAGCTGAATATCAAAATTAATGCTGGTGTTCTGACCAGGCACTTAATAATTACATGTTACACAAATATGATGAATAATTTTGTATGTTGAAAAGTTGTAAAATGATGATATAAATGAAATGCTAATTATTCTCTTTTAAGAGAGCTGTTTCCTACCAGGATTAAATTCTTGCTTTTTTGACACATTTAAAAAATCTGCACTTCACAGCAGTTAGGAAATAGCAGAATTTGGTTCTGATTTAATCAGATGAGAACTAATTCAGCTTCAGGCCAAAATGACACTTGGTGGGAGAGGTTGGGAAGCTTTCACACTACTTTTTTTTTAAAACATACACACTTCTTTCACTCTTCCCTTGAACTTTCACTCTGCTTAATACTATTCCTAGATTTTAATTCCTAATTCCTCAAAGGGTAGAGAAAAGCCATCTAATGTATTATAATTTAAGATATCTTTTAGTTTTTCTTTTTAAAAAAGGTTTTTTAATACTAGACTCAAATAAGGCACTTGTTAAAAACCTTGATTTTGACAAGGATGACAACAATACTATTTGTGTATAGAGATATACACACACACATACATATTTTTTGACCAACCAAAATCGTGTCACACCAAAAACATTTGGATATCCCTTATCTAAATTCATTACTACTGTGCTTCACAAATTATGCTCCACATAGTTCTTATAACAGGCATTAGAAAAAAAATCTATCAATCAGTTGGAGGGAAACTCTAGGTTAAACAGTCTTCTTTATTCTACAAAGTCTCTGGATTTTTAAAATGTTAATATGCATTGTGACTAATAAAACATGCATGTGCGTGCATGGTTTCCCAAACTTACTTGTTCCTTTTGTTTCTCCCTCAGAGCATCTCTCAGGATTGGGGCTCTACTAAAACATGCTAGAATAAATAGTTTAAAGATGCATTCAGGAAGAACTTACCCTAATAATTGATGGCCTTCCATTTAAGGATAAGCTTGCAAATATCCAGACCTCTCCGAATCTGAGTCAAACTCAGTGTCAGTAATGCCAACTCTTCAACTGCAGAAAGAAAGCAGAGTCTACCTTAACAGGACTGCTTTTTCAGTTTTGCAGCATTTCAGAAAATCCTACTTTCTGACAATAATAATGATGATGTTTCAACCCAGTGTGGACAAATGGCGTAACAACTGCTAAACACTCTAGGAAGAGAACTAATGTAATATGATAAAAGAAGCCAAAATATCAATAGTCATCATTTCTAAGTTGTTAAATTACACAGGTTTTTCTCTTCTTCATGCTGTTCTGGGTTTTATAAATTTCCAAAAATGAGCTACCCTTTTCTAATCAGAAAATAAATGTTAGATATCATTTTAAAAGGTAGTCTAATGTATTTGCTTCTCAGGGGAGCTTTTACAACAGAACTATTTACAATGTCATCATTTTCATCTTCACACTCAGTGGAATATAAAAAATGTAGCTCAGAAATTAAAACTAAAACATGAAAAATGAGTCCAAAGTGCTAAAGTTGCCTTTGTTTTTTTCTGTCAAGGTACAGAGGCTGCCTTTCATTAGAAAGGAAAGCCTTAGCTTTTGCAAAAGACGCAGTAACACTGTGATGAGACATTCTTGCCTACCAAGAATTCAGATTGTTTTCTAAGTTCAGCATTACAGCTGGGAAGTCACTTCCAAAACAGTCACTTCCAGAACAGCTTACATGCCTACAATAGGCTGAATAATGCACTTTCTCCCCCAGAAAGTAGCTGCAACCTCATCTCTACAGAGTGTGAATTTTCCTTAGATGGCAAAAAAGAATTTTTCAAATGTCACTAATTTAAGGATCTCGAGATGGAAGATTATCCTGGATTACCTGCATGGGCCCTCTCATAACAAACACAGTCTCATGTGTTGTCATGAGAGGGAGACAGATTTGGCAAAGAGGTGAGGAGAAGGTCTGTGGCCACAGAGACAGACTTGAGAGTGATGTGGCCACAAGCCAAGGAATGCCAGGAGCCACCAGCAGCTGAAAAAGGTACGGAATGCCTCAGAGCTTCCAGGGAGGAGCACAGTGCTGCCAAGGCCTTGATTTCAGCCCAAAGGAACTGGTTTAAGACTTCTGGCCTCCAGCATCATGAGAATAAATTTCAGTTTTTCAAAAGACACCAACTTTGTGGTGATTTGTTACAGCAACCCTAGGAATCAAATTTTTGCAATGCCACAGTCCAAAGAAGGCAAATGGGACTTCCCTGGTGGCCCAGTGGCTAAGAATTCACCTGCCAATGCAGGGGACATGGGTTCGATCCCTGATCTGGGAAGACTCCACATGCCTCAGGGCAACTAGCCTGCATACCGCAAGGGCTGAAGCCCACACGCTCTAGAGTCCATGTGTGGCAACAAGAGAAACCAGCACAATGAGAAGCCTGCACATGGCAACTAGAGAGCAGACCTGCTCACTGCAACCAGATAAAGCCTGCAACGAAGATGCAGGGCAGCCAAAAATAAATAAACAAACAAACATATACATCCATGATTAAAAAATTAGAAAAGTGGTCTCGATTTACATCAGGATATAGAAGGTTCACTCTGGCTGATCAGTGCCTGAAGGTAATCCCCATCGTGGCTTTGGTTCAAGAATGACAATAGCACCTTTGAGTGGCACATTGTTAAAGTGAGTTAAATCTAGATAGGACCTCAGTCATGTGAGAACTACCTGGGGTAATGTGTATTTATCATTAAATACATCATTCCCTGACATTTTTAGTACCTGTTTAAAATCATATCTCTGGCCAGGGTACTTATACCTATAATCCCGATGTCAAACAAAAGCTTCACACATCTAGAAACCAGAGAATATTTTAAGTAGGAAACAGGTAAAAAGAGACATTTCACTTACCTTAGTTATTGATTAAACTTTGAAAGAATAAAACATATACTGTGGAAAACATCAGCAATTGAAGACAAAATTGCTGTTCTTGTAAATCGCATTCATTCCACTTAAGAGCTCCATTATCTCCTAGTAGTACCAAAATTGAAAAGAGGTTATTGCTTTTAAAGGTTTAATTTAAATTTAGGCCCTTCAACAGCAAGTTCAATGATTTATCACACTGATTGAATTCTAATTCACTTACTAGGCTGAATTCCGGAAAGCCATTTCCTTCAAACATATACCACACTTACAGGAACTCCTTCATCCTCTAAAAAATAATGCAATTTATACGACATTTAATTGAAAGAGACAGGGTCACTGCCACACAGTGATGAAAGTAGTGGTGCTACGCAAAAGAAGTGTGATTAGGCATGGTGTCATATGTTCTAGAAAATCTGGCTTTGCAAAATGATATCGATACCTTAATGTATCCTTAAATAAGGTAGAAATATATATATATAAAACCACTAGAACACAGAGAGAACTACCTACTTACTTTTAAGAGGGACTTAACTCCCCTTCCTGTTATTCACTCCGTATCACACTGAAATGGACATGCACATATTGCTATACTTAAATGGATAACCAACAAGGACCTACTGTACAGCGCATGGAACTCTGCTGAATGTCATGTGGCAGCCTGGATGGGAGGGGAGTTTGGGGAGAATGGACACATGTATATGTACAACTGAGTCCCTTTGCTGTCCATCTGAAACTATCACAACATTGTTAATCAGTTATACTCCAATATGAAATAAAAACCTAAAAAAAGTGGCTGTCTTAAGTGGAAAGTAATGGGACTTCAGATCTCAACACAGATTAATTCTAAATAAACATATGGCAGAAAGCTTGCTAGCTATTCACAAACTATATCCATCTTTCTCATGGACGTCTAGCTAGACAGGTTTCCATCCCTCTGGGGCAGACAGGGTTGAATATGGGACTGAGTTCAGGTATAGTGATATGCATGGCTTCCAGGCCTGGCCCATAAACCCCTAAAGAGACAACTGTCCACATTCCTTATCCTTCTGCACCAGCCTTCAGAGACATCTGTGAAAGAAGTCTGGCAGAGCCACAAAATGAAAGGAGCCTGGAGGAATAAACTACTGCCATTATTTCTTGAAGTGGCTGACATTAGCTTAATACAATTGTTTTGCTTGATTTGTTAACGTCTATGTTGATTCAGTTAAAACAATAATATACTGGCTACTCCACACATGCCAGAAAATCAGGAAACAAATGACTCAACCCAGAAAACTCACTAATCATGGGAAAACAGTTCAAGAAGACAAAGATCCAAGAATGCATGGTCCTAAATTTGATTAATAAAACATGTGCAGAGCTCTTAAAAGTTATTGTGGCAACTGGAGAGTGGTGCTAGGGAAACACAGGTCATGATTCCCAAGTTGATTTTTTTCTTTTTAAAGAATTTTTTTTTTTTAACGTGAACCATTTTCTTTAAGTCTTTATTGAATTTATTCTAATATTGCTTCTGTTTTATGTTTTGGTTTTTAGTCACAAGCCACGTGAGATCTCAGCTCCTTGACCAGGGATCAAACTGGAACCCCCGAAATTGGAAGGCAAGGTTTTAACTCCTGGATCACCAGCAAAGTATTCCCCCCACCCCCCGTCCCAACTCGACGCCTGAAGCACAGGCACAAGTCTGGCAGGAGCTTTTCCAATCACAGGAAAAACCATGTGAAGAAGTGGTAAGGGGCTAGACTGTGGGTCCTGTGGAGAATGGAAAGGAAGAAAGTAGTAAAAGATGAGGTTTCACATTCAGGCAGGGGAGTGATAACCACAGGCTTGGTGTTCTTTTCAATACCGTTAAACACTAGTATTAGTTGCTCAGTTGCTTAAGAATGTCTTTTAGAGTCGTTTTGTTACAAATATAGAAATAAAAGGTTACCCACTCCAGTTTTACTGGCCTGGAGAATTCCATGGACTGTATAGCCCATGGGGTTGCAAAGAGTTGGACGTGACTAAGCGACTTTCACACACACATACACAGAAATAATGTGTGGAAAAAGCAAGCATGTGATTTTTTTAATTAACAGGCTTTTTAAAGAGCACGTTTAAGTTTACAGAAAAATTGTGCAGAAAGTGAAGAGTTCCATAGGTCTTTTCTCCCACCATATCATACCCATGCATATCAGTCCCCCCACGACTAACACCCTATTAATGTGATACATTTACTAAAACTAATGAACCATTATAGATACATCATCATTAACTAAAGTCCACAGCTTAGATCAGGGTTCCCTCTTTGCGTTGCACTGTTATGTGGTTTCTGACAAATACACAGAATCGTGGATCCACCAGTAGAGTATCAAGCAGAATAGTTTCACTGCCCTAAAAACCCCCCAGGCTCTGCCAGCGCTTCTCTTCTTTCGTCTCTCTTCCTGAAACTCTGGCAACCACTGATCTTTTCACTGTCTCCATAGTTTTGCTGTTTCCAGAATGTCATATAGTTGAAATCACTGTAGTCTTCTCAGATTGGTTTCTTTCACTTACAAATATGTACTGAAGGTTCTTCGATGTCTTTTTGTGACTTGTTAACTCTTTTTATTCTGGTCACTGTACAGATTTCCACTGTATAGATGTACCAGAGCTTGCTAATCCTCTCGCCCGCTTAAGGGCATGTTAGTTGCTTCCAAATTTGGGCAATTATGAATAAAGCTGCTGTAAACATTCACATTTTTCTGTGGATATAAATTTTCATCTCACTTGGTTAAATAACTAGGAGCACGACTGCTGGACTATACAGTATGCCTATGTTGAACTTTATAACAAACTACCATAGTGTCTTCCAAAAGGTTGTATAATTTTGCATTCCTAATGGCAGTTAATGACCATTTCTGTGGCTCCATATTCTCTTCTGTAATTGGTGCTGTATTTAGGATTTTAGCCGCTCTAACTGGCGTGTAGTAGTATACCTCGTTTTAATCTGTAATCCCTACTGATCCACACGGGGGCTTCCCAGGTGGCTCAGTGGTAAAGAATTCTCCTGCCAATGGAGGAGCCACAGGTTTGGGAAGATCCCCTGGAGGGGGAAATGGCAACCCACTTCAGTATTCTTGCCTGGACAGTCCCATGGACAGAGAAGCCTGTCAAATTACAGTCGTGGGGCCACAACTCAGACACAACTGAGCGACTGAGCGCGCATGCTTGCAAGGACGTATGACCTGGAACATCTTTTCCAAGCTTATTTTCCTTCTGTATATCTTCTTTGCTGAAGTGCCTCTTCAGGTATTTTACCTATTTTTAAAATTGGGTTGTTCTCTTATTGAATTTTGAGAGCTTTTTTGGTATATTTTAGACACACCACCATTATAATATACATGGTTTTGCAAAGATTTTCTGCCAGTCTGTGGCTTCTTTTTCATTCTCTAACAGTCTTTTGTAGAGCAAAAGTTTTACATTTTCATGGAATCCAACCCGTCAATGAATTTCTTTCATGGCTTACGCTTTTGGGGTTGTATCTAAAAACTCAACACCAAGTCCCAGGTCACCTAGATTTTCTACTAGATTATCTTCTAGGACTTTTACAGTTTACATCTAGGTCTGTGATCCATTTTGAGTGAATTTTTGTGAAAACTGCAAGAACTGTGTCTAGGTTCATTTTCTTAACATGTGGATGTCCAGCCGTTTCCATTTGTGGAAAAGACTTTTCTCCACTGGGGGGTCTTTGTTCCAACAGTCAAAGATCAGTTGATTATAACTGACTGGATCTATTTCCAAGCTCTTGATTCTCAGCCAGGGATCTATTTGTCTGCACTTTCACCACTACCGCATGGTCTTCATCACTGTAGCTTTATAGGACGTCTCGAAGTCAGGTAGTGATTTTTCCACTGTTTAGGGGAAAAGAAAAAGGAGGAGAAACAACATTCATCCAAAAGTGCACAGGAAACTCACTCCACACTTACAACCTGGGGAGAACAGAAGACAGAGAAGAAGCCCAGGAAGTTCACAGAGCCCGGACCCCAGAGTGAGGACTATTGGGCAGAGCCTTCAGCTGAGGCACAGAACCCCTAACTGGGAGAATTCTGCACAACTTTAATGAAGGAAATCACCCTTGGAGAATTCTCTGGTGCTCCGGGGGTTAAGACTCCACGCTTCTACCACAGAGGGCACAGACTTGATCCCTGGATGAGGAACTAAGATGCTTCATGCCACACAGCACAGATAAAAAAAGAGAGAGAAAGACGGAAAGCAACTTTGATCTCTGAATCCGTCATCAAATGAGTGCCAAAAATGCTCCCGTAGGTGTAGTCACACCTAAACACATTAAACATGGACCTTTCAAGAAGGAAGAAGGGAGCCCCTTGGTTTTGGCAGATAAAGAGAGGCACTTCCCAGGTGGCTCAAGTGGTAAAGAATCTGCCTGACAATGCAGAAGAGGCAGGTTCGATCCCTGAGTTGGAACGATCCCCTGGAGTAGGAAATGGCAACCCACTGCAGTATTCCTGCCTGGGAAATCCCATGGACAGAGGAGCCTGGCAAGCTTCAGTTAGACCTGACTGAGCATGCACAACTCAACAGTGATAATTCAGAGATTTCAGGGTATCTGTACCCCATGAAGAAACAGTTTTTAGTTGAATCTCATTTAGGCAGAAACCTTACCGTCCAACAAAGCAGCATGTGACTCCTCCCACACGGCAAGGAGGCTGAAAGTCTGGGCAGTAGCCATAAGAGAGATCATATGGCTTGTAAAGTTTAAAGTCTACAAAGCACTGACTATCCATCTGGCCCTTTACAAAGAAAAAGTTTACCAACCTCTGATGAAGAGTACAGACTTAGTCATCCAATAAGTCCTTTTCCCTGGTGGCTTCTTAGATGGTAAAGCGTCTGCCTACAATGCAGGAGACCCAGGTTCAATCCCTGGGTCAGGAAGATCCTCTGGAGAAGGAAATGGCAACCCACTCCAGTATTCTTGCCTGAAAAATCCCACGGACAGAGGAGCGTGGTAGGCTACAGTCTATGGAGTCGCAAAGAGTCGGACACAACAGCGATTTCCCTTTAAGTCCTTTTGATGTCTTTGGGAAATTTCAAGCTTGAGAGAACAGTTTCACTGACTTTATTTTAAAAGGCTCTCAGTTCAGTATAGCTGCTCAATCGTGTCTGACTCTTTGTGACCCCATGGACTGCAGCACACCAGGCTTCTCTGTCCATCACCAACTCCCAGAGCTTGCTCAAACTCAAGTCCATCGAGTCAGTGATGCAGTCTAACCATCTCATCCTCTGTTGTCCCCTTCTCCTCCTGCCTTCAATCTTTCCCAGCATCAGGGTCTTTTCCAATGAGTCAGTTCTTCGCATCAGGTGGCCAAAGTATTGGCGTTTCAGCATCAGTCCTTCCAATGAATATTCAGGACTGATTTCCTTTAGGGTTTCACGTCCTTGCAGTCCAAGGGACTCTCAAGAGTATCCTCCAGCAGCACAGTTCCAAAGTTCCAACATCGAAGGCCTTACCTGACCACTCTTGTCAACATTCCTGTACCCTGAAGAAACCAGTAACAGCACTTGCTCTGAGAAAGACTGGAGGGCTGGGAAGGAACAGCTACTCTCTTCCACTTTCTTCCTGTTCATTTTGACTATTTTAGCAAAAGTAAATGCTAAACTCAATTTCTATGTATACATGTATACATGCACACATACTTTTTTTAAAAAAACGTTTTATTTTGTATTGGGGTATAGCCAATTAACGATGCTGAGATAGTTTCAGGTGAAGAGCAAAGGGACTCAGCTGCAGATATACAGGTATCCATTCTCCCCCAAACTCCCCTCCCATCCAGGTTGCCACATAACACTGAACAAAGTTCCACTGCACACACACTTTTTAATTAGTTCATTAAAAAAACAGTTCTAGCAACCAAATAGGTATGGTTAGAGGTTTTATGAGGGGAGACCATTTTATTTAATGCTACAACTGTAATGGTAAAGAAATAAAATCACAGAGTTGAAACAGTGTTTTTAAGAGTGAAAGGTGGAAGCCACTTAAATACCCAATTTTCCAAGAAAGGAAGAGATGAGTTATATAATTTGTGGTGTTATCAATTTAGTGGAATTCCACACTGTCATTATGACAGTGATTAGATGTGCATTTCCTCATATGGACACAATGTGGTATTAAGTGAGAAAAGCTAATCAGAGGACAAGATAAATATAGTGAATCCATTTTGGTTTAAAAAACACATCTGCATGCATACATGACATCATAAGACTGGAAGGATATACATCAAAGAGTTAAAATTTATGTATTAAAATAGTATCACGTTTCTCTCCTTTTAATTATCTGTACTTTTAAAATTTTGAGCAGTGAACATGGATTCCCTTTCATTATTGAAAAGTAAGAAATATTTTAAACATGCTAGAGTGAGTAGAAGGAAGTAGCAGGTGAAGCTTCTAAGATACTGGGCATGCTCTGCTCCTGACCTGGGAGGCTGTTAACACACAAATGTTCAGTATGTGAAAACTTACCACGCTACGTATACTTACATGTGGGCTTCCCTCACGTATGACTTCCCTCATGATGACTCAGCAGTAAAGAATCGGGGCCTGCAATGCAGAAGACGGGTTCAATCCCTGGGTTGGGAAGATTCCCTTGAGAAGGAAATGGCAACCCACCCCAGTATTCCTGCCTGGGAAATCCCATGCAGAGAGGAGCCTGGCGGGCTACAGTTCATGGAGTCACAGTTTGGCGACTAAAAAATACCACCACACTTATGTGTACTTTTAGGTATAAAATACTTCAATAAACTCTTTTTAAAAATTATTATTACACTTGAAAGGAAGAAAAAGAGTATTTTTTTCCATATATTTTTTTCCACATCATCCCTTATAGAACTTAATTTGTTCAGTTGGCATTTATCAACTTACCTCTCAAAGACTGGACTCCATGCTGGGTATTAAAAGTGACACCAAATGTACATTTACGGAGCCTGGTGGAATACACATGCACTATATATAAAATCATGCAGAGAACTACATACTTATGTGTAGCTAAGTAGCAGGATTCAATTACACGTTCAAAAATAACTAAACTAACTTAAGCAAAAGGAACTTCACTGGCTCAGAGAATCTACAGCAGCACTGAAACGCAAACCAAGAGCAGAGAACCACCCCGGCCAGCGGTTCTCCAGGAAAGGATTCTGCACCACCCCTTGCCCCTGAGGCATTTGGCAATATCTGAAGACATTTCCGGGAGAACTTCTGCGGCTTCTAGTCAGGAGAGGCCAGGGAAGGTGCTGGACGTTCTATGATGCACATGAAAGCCTCCTACAACAAATGCGATCCAAAACATCGATACCACTAAGGATGAGAAACCCTGACCTAATTACATATTACTGTATGTGACTATAAGTGGTCTGTTGACCAGCAGCTCTGAGCAGCAGCTAACAGCAAGTCAGAAATTCAGAACTACGGTCCTAGTTCAAACGACTTACATCAGAACGTGCCTAAGATCCCAAGTGTCTTAAGCACGCGGAAGCTTGAGAAGCGCCATCTACCGCTCCAGTTCCGACTGCACTCAGGTGATGCTTCTGTCAAACAAGCCTCTCCCGGGGCGTCCCTGGTGGCTCAGTGGTAAAGGACCCACCTGCCAACGCAGGAGTCGTGGGCTTGATCCCTGGTCTGGGAGGATTCCACGTGCTGCCGAACGAGGCCCACACACCACGACTACTGAGTCCTGGAAGTACAACTCCTGAAGCCTGTAAGCCCTAGGGGCCATGCTCCACAAGGAGAGAAGCCACTGCAATAAGAAGCCCATGAACTGCCACTAGAGTAGCCTCTGCTCGCCACAACTGCAGATAAGCCGGCGCTAAGCAATAAAGACCCAGCACAGCCAAAATGAGTCAATAAAAGTATTTTTTAAAAAAAGCAAAATGAAGTTTCTTCCTATGCGATTTCCCTTCTCTGGCTGAGGCTGAGGTTCTATCTCGTGCAGGAATCCTGTGGATTCATGAGGATCACACCTCATACCTCCTTCCACAGGAGAGGAAATGGCTCCTTTTCTGATGCTGGGTTTATCCAATGATAGCTGACTTTTGTAGCCACAAAGGAAAAGAACAGGGTACTGTAAGAGACCCACTACCTGCACATAGAATCAGGAAAGCCCACACTGAAAATGTAAGCTGATTTCTAAAAAATACGGACAGACATCGAGACAAATAAAGGCATCTGTCAAATACTGACTAAGCACCTGTTCTGTTCAACACTGTTCCGACCCTGAGAATTTATCAATGAAAAGACACTGGTCCTGATTTTGCCCTTGAGGAAGGGCTTGTGTCCTACTGGGCAGCAGCAGACAATCCAGGAAGCAGAGAAAACACAATTACAGAATGTGATGAACGCTAAGTGAAGAGGAAGCAAAGAGGATGAAGGTAAAGGATGGTGTGGCAGAATGTCTGGGGCAGCAGGGTAAGTATATATATTTAAGCAGGATTCTCCAGATAAGGTTAACATCTGAACTGAAACCTGAGGGATCAGGAGTCTGCCAGGCACTCGGGGGCAGGGCATTCCATAGAGAGAGACCTGCGATGAAAAGGTCCAGAGGACGACAAGTGCTTGGCAGGTACAAGAATGAGGGCAGGGCAGAGGGAGAGGAAGCGGGTGTGCGCCACTAAGAAAGACGCAGAGCTGAGCCGACAGATGAAGGGAAACGTGGTCCTGGTGGTTACACTGATCACAGTGACGACCTTCAGGCATGAGAGGAGCGCAGACTGCTGCCCCCCTGCCCCGGCTCTGGATTTATCAGAAGTATGACTCCTTCACAATATGTGAAGATGGCTTTACAGACCCACGGCCAGTCTTGGCTGGGACTGGGACCTAGGAATGTTTTTTTATATTCTTTAACGGCTACATTTTAAATGATTACATAAGCGTCTGCATGATATCCTTGATTTTGCCCTTAGTCCTCAAAGCCTAAAATATTTTTCATGTGACCCTTTATAATGCAAATTCGCCCCTGAGCCGGGTCTGCACGCAGTAGGCAGTCAGGAGGTGAGGGTCATCACACAGACTAGGTGGACCCCCTAGTTCTGAGGCTGGCAATAGCTGAGGCTCTTCATGCAATACCTCCCCAAAATACCATTTGCCTAATTTACAGTTAAAATGCAGGCAAGTGATTTCCCAAGAACACATTAACTCCAATTCTTGAATTCAAATCCAGATCTCTATGTCTCTAAAACCCATATTATTTCTATCATCCAAACTGCATACAATTAATCGTTCTCCAAGCCAGCTGTTTTGTTCAATTAATCTGTTCTCCAAGCCAGGTATTTTGTTCCAGGCATATCTGACACATATAGTTAAGATAGAACTGAATGAATCTGTATTATGTTGCTCATCGTATCGCCAAAAAAAAAAGGGGGGTGGGATGGGAGGATAAGAAAGAGGTTCTTTTGGTGGGTGATACTTAAACCCATTCATCATCCCTCTGTTTACTTCTCCCCTTTTCCCAATTTTCTATAATAAATGTTTCTTTTACAATAAGGGAAAAAGACTTTTTTTTTTTTTTTTATAAAGCAAGCAGATATAATCAGCATTACCCAGAGTATCTACATTGTACTTTTTAAAGACAGCACTACTTTGACAGCCAAAAAAGACACTTAGGAATACAGCATTACAAATTCAAGATCATGTCTATGAACTTGGCTTGAAAAAAAAACCCTCCGCAAAAATACAACCTACCATCTGTACAACGTATTCAGAAATGATTAGCATAGTATGAAAAAATAATGCTGGAACAGCAGAATTTTTTTTTTTTTTAAAGAATGCTTCCTGTTCAGTATTCTTTTCAGACTTCTCCAGGAAGTATAAGCAAAGGCAAGATGGAACATGAGGTTGAGAAGATAGAAACAGGAAGTTAAACGAAGATGAGAAAGGAAGACTAAATACTCTTTCAGTTCAGTTCAGTCACTCAGTCATGTCCGACTCTTTGCGACCCCATGAATCGCAGCACGCCAGGCCTCCCTGTCCATCACAAACTCTCGGAGTTTACTCAAACTCATGCCCATCGAGTCGGTGATGCCATCCAGCCATCTCATCCTCTGTCATCCCCTTCTCCTCCTGCCCCCAATCCCTTCCAGCATCAGGGTCTTTTCCAATGAGTCAACTCTTCGCATGAGGTGGCCAAAGTACTGGAGTTTCAGCTTCAGCATCAGTTTTTCCAATGAACATCTAGGACTTATCTTCTTCAGGATGGACTAGTTGGATCTCCTTGCAGTCCAAGGGACTCTCAAGAGTCTTCTCCAACACCACAGTTCAAAAGCATCAATTTTTCGGTGCTCAGTTTTCTTCACAGCATCCATACATGACCACTGGAAAAACCATAGCCTTGACCAGATGGACCTTTGTTGGCAAAGTAATGTCTCTGCTTTTTAATATGCTATCTAGGTTGGTCATAACTTTCCTTCCAAGGAGTAAGCATCTTTTAACTTCATGGCTGCAGTCACCATCTGCAGTGATTTTGGAGCTCAGAAAAATAAATACTCTTTACTGAGGAGTATTTACGTGGCACTGTGTTGTCAATTTCACCAAGTCTGAGACTCTTCTGCCGCCCCGACCAGCCTCAAGACCTGTATAGGGAAGCCTCCCTTCTCTGGCTTCAGGGTTAAGCCTGGGTCCTGTTTAGACACTCTCAGCCTTCTAAAGGTATGACGCCATTTCTCTCTCGTGTCACTAAAAATTCACCAGCAGAGCTTGCACACGTGGAGCCCAGAAAAGTGCTTCTCAAATTACTGTGCAGAGAGCACAAAGGCAGTGTGGACAGCCCGCCAACGGCCTCATGAAGTGGCCTGTGGCCCTGAGTTGGGCCTCTTCACAGACAAGGAAACAGCCTTGCAAACTCCCTTCAAACCCCTGGAGCCTTAGAAAAAATTAGGGCAAGGACCCCTCCCCCACAAAACAAAAAGCCATTCTGTGCTTCTGTGGTGGCAAATCATGAAGTCACGCTCAGATTCATAGAAACATACTCTGATAAGGGCAATTTTGAGCCATGCTAGTTTTAGGAAACTGTGTCCCAACCACAAAGGTTCAGTTATTTCCCCCCAAATGAAGAAAACTTCATCAAACTCATTCCTGTGAAAGGATATGTACCACACAGGTGCAGTGCCCATCCCCAAGGGACTCAGGAATACTGCCCTTTGTATCTGAAAAGCAGGTGGGGGTGGGTTCTGCTCTTATCTTGACAAGAGGCTCTGCAAGATCCCTGCTGAGGGCCTTATATTGGTATAAAACTCGGTCCCAGCAAAAGGCAACCGATAGAATGACCTCCAGTCCTGTATGGAGGCAAAAGCTGGACGCCTAACACAACTTCATCTCGCAGGGGGCCGATAGCTGCATGGACCGGAAGATAATCTCTGCAGAATTTCAAAATGAAAAGGTCAGGCACCTTTTCTCCCTCACATCTGACACCTACTCCCTCCACCATCAGGGCGGCCAACACCCTCCGGTTTGTTGTTCCTGGAACCCTGGCTGGCCGGTCTCTACCAGGACAGAGGCAGCTGTGCTTACGACCCTTGGTCACCACCTCTATACTCTCCTCAATTTCGGAAGCTGCTTTAATTGGCTGCTGGAGTAGGTCATGGCACTAACACTGCCCAACAAAGTGCCCCTTCCCTTTAAGGCTGGCTTTCTTCAGTCCACAGACAGCGAAGACAGAAAAATTCACATCTCTGACAATGCTCCTGCCAAGAGGTGTCTCAGGGTTAGGTAAGATGGCCAGATGAATGCTGCCATGGTTTTCCAGAGACCGCTAGCATGGGATCAGCAAACTCTGTAAGAGGCCCGACCATATATAGTTCAGGTTTTGCAGGCCATGGCCTCGACTGGAGCTACTCAACTCTGCCGTTCTAGTCAGTCACACGTGACTGACCCTTTCCTTCCCCAAACTCAACCCATCCAAATATTTCTCCACTAAGTCCAAGTGTCTCCACCTCCCATCATCCCGCCTCATACCTTCAAAGCTACCTCCACCCAAGCTTGAAACGTGAGTGATGGGCTTGGAAAAGAGATGCGTGTATTACATACACTCCCTGTATAACAAGCACCTTCAACAGTCTCCCCAGTACTTTCAGAATAAACCTTGCATGAACCCATGCCTTTCTTTCTCTCCAAACTTTATGTGTACTCCTCTCCTAGTTCATGACCCAGTGTGATGTTCAAGTTTTATGTGTCAACTTGACTGGGCCATAGGGTACCCTACCCCCACAACTGGTCAAATAGCATCCTGGGGGTCAGTGCGGGTGTTTGGGGGATGAGATTAACATTCAGATCAGCAGACTCAGGACGGCAGAGTGCCCTCTGTGTTAGGCAGGGGTCTCCAGAGAAACAGAACCTACACTGACTGGCAGGATTATGAAGGCTGAGGAATCTGAAGATCTGAAGTCCAGTCCAAGGGCAGGACAAGAATCATGTCCCAAACTTATACCCTTTCTTTTTTCTCCCCTGCCAATCTGATCAGGAGGAGCCACCAAGAGAATGAGGAAATCAAGTAGATAAGTTGATTCATTCAGCAATCTCTTACATACTTGCCAGGTGCTGGGAACAAGAAACAAGCTACCCAGACCTTCAGCAGTGCACACAGCCCAGGAATAGCATCTCTGCCTTGAAAAGGAGAATTTGAGCGCCCACTGGCTTTACATCATCTTCTACTAGCAAAAATCATTTCACCCTATGACTTAGAGCTACTTTGGGCAGGTTCCACCCAGTCAGTGCTTGCTTCCTAGTCCTCACCGTGGCCTGTGAGGAGAGCTCAAACTGCAACAGTGAGCAGAAAGCAGAGTGAAAGCAGGTTGCCTACGTACTGATTTGTTTGTGGTTGGTTAGTGATGAAGCTGACAAGCTTCTAACCGCTCTGGTCCTGAGCCTCTCTCCTACTTCACAAACGGCAAGAGAAAGAACATCTTTAATTTAATAGAACAATCTGATCTCAGGGCATGCTACAACTTAATTGAAGACAAAATAACCTGCCAGCCCTAGTTATGCGAGTTTGTCTCCCTCCACCCGAGAGTTCCCCAATAAGGCCAGACACAGTTATCTGAAACCTGCCAGCAACTCAGGGATCCGGGCCCTGGGAAATCTTCCTTTGCTAGAACTGCCTCTATCGAGGGAAATTCAGACCCTAAAAGATCTTCAGGCCTGTGTGTGCCTGGGATAGAACCCTGCTCACCTCATTCTTTAATGGAGAATATGGATGGCACTGGACTGTGAAATGTGTCCATTTCCTGTACAACAATTTTCCTTCTAAGTAGGAAGATCCCTCTACCTGCTCTACGGAAAGAGGCTTAATCCTTTCACGTTTCCAGTGTGAATTTCATGCTGCAGAGTCTAAGTTTGGGGAAAACCAGGCATTTATTTTTATACTTGCCCAACCTTCTACTCACATAGGCAAACGGGAGTATCATTGGCAATGCTTCCCTGAGATCTCTTGAAAAGGATCCTGGATCGAATGGTTAACTTAGACCTGGGCACTTTCCCTTTGACTTTAATTTTCTTCACAAAGCAGCACCTTGAGGTGCAAACTTCAAAACAGCAACGAGGGCAAAATTGCAAGCATTGTTTTCCTAGCTCCAGACATTGTCGTGCAAGTGTTTATTTTCCAGCTCTCTGATAAAATGTTGGGGTGCTATGTCTGTCATATGACAGTAGGAAAACCAATTATGTGGGTCACACTCTAAAGTGATCAAGGGCTGGCCAGTGAAGCTGGAGCTGCTTTTGATTCAACAGAATGACATTTTCCAGCCCTGCATTTTTACAAGGCAATATGGTTCAGTTTGTATTGAAGTTCTTTTTATACAATACTTCTTTATTTGACTCAGAGTATGTATTTGTGAGCTATTGCTGAAAGTCACAAAGGGAAGGAGGGCATTAATCGATCATACACCTCCTAAAGCTTTATTTCCACAATACACGGGTAAGAGCTAGAAATGAAGGAAAGTCTCCATTTGCCTGAAAACCTCCAACAAGGCTTTCTAATAAGTACGGCTACAGGGTAAAAGCATTCCTCGGCATTCGGCTCAGGAATCCTCCCACAGCTGCTAAGATTAGCCTTCTCGAAGGACTTGTCCCTCTCTCCTCAACTGCATGAGGGAGAAATACAACGGTATCACAGCATGATTCCAACTGTCTTTATTCCCTGAACTTACACTTTGGTTTTCTTTAGGACAGAGCTGTTTAAAGTGAACTGCAGCAGTAATAATAATAATAATAATGGCAATGTCACAAATATTCTTTTTTTTTGGTCATGAATATTCTTATTGAAAAACTGCTGTACGTTGCATCAACTCCTGAACTCACTACTACTAGTCTGTCAAAGAACGCAGGGTTACAAAAGCTGGTTCATGTGACAAAAATGTCTATCTATCCTGACAATCAGAACAGGCTGGCATTTTCAAAAGTATAATTTATTAAGTAGGGCATAACAAGTTTTCTCTGAGCAAATAAGTACAAGACATTCAGAGTGAAACAGAAGTTAACTGGGATGCTCCTCCGCCAAATGTCCCAGTCTTTAATATTTAGATGGGTGTTCTAAATCTTTAATGTTTTACCACTGAATCTTCTTCATACAGCGTCATGTTCTATAGGGCTAGCATTCTATGGCACAAACTTTGGCAATTTCTGAAACTGGTCACTTAAAAGTGTCAGGAATATTCTACTATCATTTCTATCAAACATATACACTCTTCACTATTTCCCATTTTCTAGGAGCATATTTTGCACAAACAATCTAACACATGAGTGTCATAATACAGAAAAGTACAGGATGGTGGAAAGTGCTTCAAAATGCTCCCTGGCATTATTACTCATATTTCCCACTTGGCTGAGATTTGGGGCAATACTGGTACAAGCCCCTTCTCCAAAACACACAATGGTTTGAAGAAAGTATGAATGAACAAAACGAGGGGCTGCACAGTGTGACTGCCACATCTGTTAGCAGTGCATTTGGTAAGCCTTCCCCTGTCACTATATATATTCAGAAATAATGACAAAGAAATGTAGTTTCTCCAGGCAAACGAAATGGAGGTGCAAATTAGAATCACACCTCCTGTTTCATTTTGGTATCACTTCTTGTCTGGATAAACAACACGTACTCTCACTTCCCTACTCATGGCAACTAGCCACTGTTAACACTTGCATTAGGGATCAGTCACAACAAATTACAGTTAAGTTTCACACTGCACTGTAGGAGGTGGCCTGGGCCCCTGGGGAGCACCCAGTTAAGTTAGGCCCGTTACCAATTTTGAGGCTGAAAAGGCCCTGGTGCCTCAGCCACATGAAGTGGTTAAAATTCTAGTACTCAAGTGCTATCTTAATATTTCCGTGTAGTAGTTTATTATTCTCTGTGGAGAGCAGCCGTGGGTAGCGCTTGCAAAAAGGGTGATTTTAATCACCAACCGTTTTCAACAACACAAGAGATCAGTAGTACTCAACTGTGAAAGCTGTATTATAATGGGAAACTGCCTAGATGGATGAAAAACACAAACAGATTTCACTTCAAGATAATTATGTTGGAAACCAAACTTTCAGGATATGGAGAGTATCTACAGACAGTGAGCCAAACAGAAAAGTCCATGGGGAGGATGGGAAAGAGACAGCCCATAGGAATCTGCCCTGTCTATTGCCTGAATTGAGGAAAACAGGCTTTTGTAATGCAAAGCCTAAAACAGCCAATTTATTAGTTACTCAAGTACAGCAAAAGAGAATTCATGCAATGAAGAAAACATAAAATAAAATCTTAAAAAAAAAAACAAACCTTTAAGAATCGGCATTGCCATGTATAAATGTGAATAACAGCTCTTAAACGTTACTTAAATTCAGATGAGCCCTTTCATGATCAGACTGACAAAATTTTTAGGCATATTACTTATCTAGGACAGTGCCATAAAGTTCCCTGAGTATTCCTGACATTCCAAATTGGGAGGGAGGCATCAGGCCCTTTGTCATATGGAATCAAATCGATACAATTTAGTAGATTAAAAGGTGGGTGGGGGGAGTCTGGGGGACCTTTTTGGATATGCTTTAATCCAAAATAAAACAGAATGGGTTTCCGCAGATTTGTTTATTTATGTATGCTGCAGATTTACTTTCCACAAGACTTCTATTGGTTACATGTCAGGTATCTGCTAGTTCTTCTAAAAGTACAGGAAAATGACCAGAATCCATCATTTGGACATACATACCCTCATTCGTATACCTTGGGGCATCCATTAGTACAGGTGTCCTCTTTTAGTTACAAGAAATCATTATGTGACGTGCCCCCCATAAACCAATATCCACATGGCCATTACCAGTAGCACTCAATAACGGCAGCTGTCAAGTACCAAACGTCACACTAAGTACAGGATTTGTGTGACCTAACTTACCCTTCGTAACACATCTGTTTTACACAAGAAGTCGCTGAGGCTCAAAGGATGAAATAAATTACTCCAGGTAACAGAACCAGTAAGTGCTACAGTGCAGATCTGATTCCAGTCTGTTGGACTCTAGTAAGCATGAGTAAATCTTTACTGAGAAAGTACCAGGTACAGAAGAAGGGAAATAGACCTGAGAAAATCAAGACATACGCTGTCAGTGAGGTTAAAGCTTAGTGGAGCCAGAAGTGAGAACCAGCTATGAAGATACCCTACAAGAGATTTCAGGCTAAGGGCACAAGATGTGGGAAGGTGGCTTTTGAAGTGAAGCTTACGAAGAGGAAAAAGTTTCCTTTTTTTTTCTTTCTTCCAGGCTCATTGGTATTTGATTAACTGGGACAAGGGCATTTAAGGTAAAGGAAAATATAGGGAGAAAATACAAAAAATGAAGCTCACATATTCATGAAACTGCAAACTATCCAGGTTGGCAAAAGAACATAAGGATAAGGTCAATTCAGTTCAGTCGCTCAGTTGTGTCTGACTCTTTGCGACCCCATGAACCACAGCACGCCAGGCCTCCCTGTCCATCACCAAATCCCAGAGTCCAACCAAACCCATGTCTATCGAGTCAGTGATGCCATTCAACCATCTCATTCTCTGTCTTCCCCATCTCCTCCTGCCCTGAATCTTTCCCAGCATCAGGGTCTTTTCAAATGAGTCAGCTCTTCACATCAGGTGGCCAAAGGATTGGAGTTTCAGCTTCAATATCAATCCTTCAAATGAACATCCAGGTCTGATCTCCTTTGGGATGGGCTGGTGTGATCTCCTTGTAGTCCAAGGGACTCTCAAGAGTCTTCTCCAACACCACAGTTCAAAAGCATCAATTCTTCGGTGCTCAGCTTTCTTCATAGTCCAACTCTCACAGTCATACATGAACACTGGAAAAACCATAGCCTTGACCAGACAGACCTTTGTTAGCAAAGTAATGTCTCTGCTTTTTAATATGCTATCTCGGTTGGTCATAACTTTCCTTCCAAAGAGTAAGCATCTTTTAATTTCATGGCTGCAATCACCATCTGCAGTGATTTTGGAGCCCAGAAAAACAAAATCAGCAACTGTTTCCCCATCTATTTGCCATGAAGTGATGGGACTGGATGCCATGATCTTAAGTTTTCTTAATTGTTGAGCGTTAAGCCAACTTTTTCACTCTCCTCTTTCACATTCATCAAGAGGCTCTTTAGTTCTTCTTCACTTTCAGCCATAAGGGTGGTGTCATCTGCATATCTGACGCTATTGATATTTCTCCCAGCAATCTAGTTTGTGCTTCCTCCAGCCCAGCGTTTCTCATGATGTTTTCTGCATGATTTTCTGCATATAAGTTAAACAAGCAGGGTGACAATATACAGCCTTGTACTACTTTTCCTATTTGGAACCAGTCTGGTGTTCCTTGTCCAGTTCTAACTGTTGCTTGCTGACCTGCATATAGGTTTCTCAAGAGGCAGGCCAGGTGGTCTGGTGTTCCCATCTCTTTCAGAATATTCCACAGTTTGCTGTGATCCACACTGTCAAAGGCTTTGGTATAGTCAATAAAGCAGAAATAGATGTTTTTCTGGAACTCTCTTGCTTTTTTGATGATCCAGCGGATGTTGGCAATTTGATCTCTGGTTCCTCTGCCTTTTCTAAAACCAGCTTGAACATCTGGAAGTTCACGGTTCACGTATTGCTGAAGACTGGCTTGGAGAATTTAAGCATTACTTTACTAGCGTGTGAGATAAGTGCAATTGTGCAGTAGTTTGAGCATTCTTTGGCATTGCCTTTCTTTGGGACTGGAATGAAAACTGACCTTTTCCAGTCCTGTGGCCACTGTTGAGTTTTCTAAATTTGCTGGCATATTGAGTGCAGCACTTTCACAGCGTCATCTTTCAGGATTTGAAATAGCTCAACTGGAATTCCATCTCCTCCACTAGCTTTGTTCGTAGTGATGCTTCCTAAGGCCCACTTGATTTCACACTCCAGGATGTCTGGCTCTAGGTGAATGATCACACCATCGTGATTATCTGGGTCGTGAAGATTGTTTTTGTACAGTTCTTCTGTGTATTCTTGCCACCTCTTAATATCTTCTGCTTCTGTTAGGTCCATACCATTTCTGTCCTTTATTGAGCCCACCTCTGCATGTGAAGTTCCCTTGGTATCTCTAATTTTATTGAAGAGATATCTAGTCTTTCCCATTCTATTGTTTTCGTCTATTTCTTTGCATCAATTGCTGAGGAAGGCTTTCTTATCTCTTTCCTTGCTATTCTTTGGAACTCTACATTCAAATGCGTATATCTTTCCTTTTCTCCTTTGCTTTTCACTTCCTGTCTTTTCACAGCTATTTGTAAGGCCTCCTCAGACAGCCATTTTGCTTTTTTTACATTTCTTTTTCTTGGGGATGGTCTTGATTCCTGTCTCCTGTACAGTGTCATGAACCACCATCCTTGGTTCATCGGGCACTCTATCAGATTTAGTCCCTTAAATCTATTTCTCACTTCCACTGTATAGTCATAAGGGATTTGATTTAGGTCATACCTGAATGGTCTAGTGGTTTTCTCCACTTTCTTCAATTTCAGTCTCAATTTGGCAATAAGGAGTTCATGATCCAAGCCACAGTCAGCTCCCGGTCTTGAGAAAGGAGGTATAAGGTGAGACTGGGAAAGGACTGGGCCATTGTGCAAAGGAGATCTGCTCCAGAGTTCTGGTGAACTCCCCTCTATCACAACCATGTTCCATCATCCACCCTGGTGCTTTGTTCTAAGCCTCTTCTTCCATTTCCACAGACACTGTCTCTTTCTCTTACCTGGCCTAAAGCAAAGGCCACTTAGTCTCCTAGTTCTTTTCCACCTCCCTTGAGTTTTCATTCAAATACAGCTCAAATTCTGTCACCATTTCTTATCTGCTGCCATGAAATTAAAATATGTTTGTTCCTTGGAAGAAAAGCTATGACAAACCTAAACAGCATATTAAAAAGCTGCAGGCAAAGGTCTGTCTAGTCAAAGCTGTAATTTTTCCAGCAGTCACATATGGATGTGAGAGTTGGACCATAAAGAAGGCTGAGTGCTGAAGAACTGATGCTTTTGAACTGTGGTGTTGGAGAAGGCTCTTGAGAGTCCCATGGACAGCAAGGAGATCAAACCAGTCAATCCTAAAGGAAATCAACCCTGAATATTCATTGAATGAACTGCTGTTGAAGCTGAAGCTCCAATACTTTGGTCACCTGATGCGAAGAGCTGACTCATTGGAAAAAACCCTGATGCTGGCAAAGATTGAAGGCAGGAGAAGGGGGCAACAGAAGATGAGATGGCTGGATGGCATCACTGACTGCATGGACATGAACTGGAGCAAACTCCAGAAGACAGTGAGGGACAGACAGGGATGGCTGGCATGCTGCAGTCCATGGGGCTGTCAAGAGTTGGACACAACTTAGTTATTCAACAACAACAACAAATTCCTTACCCGCAAATCTGGCTTCATACAGAGGATTCACAGACCACTGCAGCCCCCAACCTGGTCCCAAGCCTCATTTCTTGCTCTATTTCTTGATGCTCTCTTACACCTGTTCAGTTTAGGGCTCTTTCCAAGCAGCTGTTAATGGCTTCGATAATACATCATTAACTCACCTGCTCCCTTTCCAAACCTGTCTGAATACCCCTGCTTTCCATGTCAATAAATGAGCCACTGAATATATAGCAAAATTGTTAGATATCTCACCATCAATCAAAACTCCTATCTTTACCTTACTCTGATCTTGAATATTATTTTTCAAATGATTCTACAGCCACTGATTCCTGGAGATTTCAGAAATGGATACCACCATCTCTCATTTGCTTCATAGGAACGGTTTAATCAATCACCTTGCTTCCAATCTTATCTTCCTCCCAACGCTTGCTTCATCCATATTTTCCACAGTGATCAAATATAACTGAATCACTTCCCTGCTTAAAACTCTTCACTTGTCCTGCAGGAGTTAAAAACAAACAAACAAACAATCTTCATCTTTTTAACATGGCTTATAAAATTTATCAAGATCTGGCCCCTGGAACTTCCTTGATGGCCCCGTGATTAAGAATCTGCCTTCCAACACAGAGAATGTGGGTTCAACCTCTGGTCAGGAAACAAAGAGCCCACATGTGGCATTCTGCAACTACTGAGCCTATCCATGAGAGAGAAGCCAGAGGGAAACAACGAAGAACTCACGGACCACAACTATGACTTGATGAGGCCAAAATAAATAAATACCCCGCTCCCTGAAAAGATCAGGCCCCTGTTTTTATCTGCAAGACTTGCCTCTCACCTACCCTCCTCTCCCAAGTCCCTATAGTCTAGTTAAAATGGACTACTGCAAAGTCCCTAAACTCACATATATTCTATCTTACCTTTGAACAGGCCAGGCTCTGTACAAGGCAGGCGCCTCCCTGCTTTCTCCTTGAGCCCAGCTAACTCCCCTCGCCTTTCAGTGGCTCAGCTTGTACAGTACTTCTACCAGGAAGACTGATCGGTCTCTGCAAGCCTCAGCGAGGAGCTTCTCCGCTCCTCTCCAGCACCCTCATATTCTGGCCTGCATGTTTCCTTCTGTCTTTCTCACTCATTATCTTGAGAAGCTGTGAGAGATTTCATTAAATCCCTGCAATCTCACGCATGAAAAAGTGAACCGTTTTCTATGTAAAGTCAATACTACTGTATTTGCTGATATGTGTGTATTATTTACTTCACTCATCTTTCACAACTCTTCCTCCAAGTCTGAGGAAAATACTAAAGGAAAAAAAACCCCTATATATTCACATCACCCTACTATATAAACTCCATTAACATGAGTTAATGGTGCCTAGAAGCTTCTAGTCCACTGGACTAAGACGGGAGAAAATATACACCGGTCTTCATCCCTCTGTCTCACTACAATTCCTTATTTTCTTCATTTCTCATTCATTCTTCTGTTGTTTTGACAGTGAATTTTCCTTGTAAAAACAAGTTCAGGTACATAAGGTCTACTATGTGCACTTGAGGTTTCCATGTGTTTCCAAGAATGAGATATTTAATTTATGTGAGATATGTCATTACCCAGTTGTTTGACTCACCCAGTCAAAGAAAACTAAGTCTTAAAACAAATGCTTAAATACTGCCTTTCAATCATCTAGTAAAGAGGTTAGTATCTCTCCCTACTACATAATCCTGATCACAAATAAAAGAGCAAACACTGTACATGTCGAACGAGGCTTTATCTCTTTAAATCGGGCAGTAAAAGTAGAACGTTCAGATGGGCACAATTACCATCCCTCCCCTTGGAGAATGAAGAGAAAGGAAATGATACAAAATAATGTGGGAATATTTGACTGGTATTCACATTCTAGCTTGTAAACAATTTCTAATTCACTTGCCTAGATAGTTAACCATCAGTCTGGATGTAAAGAATTTAAGCCCAACCAAGAAACAGGAAGCATCGGCTTTGTCACAGGCGCGTTTATTTTGGTGGCTCACATCTGCAGCTTTCTGTCTTCAATGCATCCTTTCAGAGCCAAAGTGAGGAAGGGAACACAGTTACTGGGCCCAAATCCATCACCGTAATTGTGATGAGCTGCACACCCACAGCATCTTTAGAAGGAAGTTACAGCTTCGTGATAAAGAACTCCAACCCATATGGAAGCAAAAACTAGAAGGAAAGGAACAGTCTATTCAACATGATTGACTTTATTCAATATAGCTCACGACATCCAGGATCGAGCTGGTCACACTCAGTTTAGAAGCAGCATGTCTAAGTGGATGTGTTCAGACTGACATTCCAAAGCATCTGGTGTCCTTCTGGGAGTCCAACATCAGTGCTGAATCCTCCCGGTGTCATCTTATGCTGATGATGAAATTACTTTCAAATAATCAGAACTGTGACTAAACACTGAACGCCGCAGAAGTGGAAGGCAAAATTGCCTTTAAAAAAACTACAAATCCAGAAGTCTACATTTCTCAACATCAGCCTTGACAACTACACTGCATGGATCCAAATCCTCTAATGGGAAAATATCCCCTTGTACACTGAATTCTTGTAGTCTAGAACAGGGTCAACAAACTACCGCCTGCATGCCAATTCTGGATGGCTGTTTCTTTTTGTAAATAAAGTTTTACTGTATACACTGTTTCTATTAAAGACAGATCAAACCCATAAAAAAAAAAGTTTTACTGGGACGCAGCCAGGATTATTCTCTTAGGAATTATCCGTGGCTGCTTTTGCACTACAAAGGAAAAGTTAAATAGCTGTGACAAGAGATTGTTGTTGTTGTTTAGGTGCTAAGTTGTGTCTGACTCTTTGCACCCCCATGAACTGCAGCATGCCAGGCTTCCCTGTCTTTCAGTATCTCCCAGAGTTTGCTCAAACTCTTATCTATTGAGTTGGTCTGCAAAGCCACATTACCCGGCTCTTTATGGAAAAAAATCTGTTCACCCGTGGTCTAGAGTGATGGATCCTTGCTCTATAAAACTAGGTTCTGGATCAAAATTATTTTGTCCTCATTCCGTAATTCCTCACTCAAGAACCAGAACTTGAGGCTTTGGGTTGGCCCAAAGACAGCCCAACCCTCCACTTGGAAGCACTGCAGGAACAGGTCCAGGTGGCAACCCTGCAGAGCTGAACACATGCCTATTTTTCTTCTGCCCGTGAGACAGATGGTCCTCAGAGAGGGGAGAAGAATTAGTCCATGAGAGAATTCTCCATGCAGCACTAATTTTGGAAATGTATCCCTGATCCATCTGGCCAAAGAGGATTCCTCAGGAGTACCTTTGCTTTTTGAATCGGTTTAGCATTCAGGAGGGAAACCCTAGGAACCAAGGCTAGAATCTCAGGTACTTGCTCTCTGTCAAAATGTTAGTGATGCATTTCAACACTGCCCCCTGAGACAAGATATCTCAAAAAATTGTAAGGGCAGAAGAGGATGATAAGGATGAAGACAACAAGAACAGCTAATACTCATCTAGAGGTCCCATTTCAAAGAATTTGTTCACTCTTCTTACAATCAATTATCTCCCCGGGGAGGAAAGTAACACCCAGATATTTGTGCCATGTGCAGAAAGCAGGAGCAGCAATATTTACTGTCAGATCTGCTACCAGCAGCTCTCCCCTCAAACAGCAATGCCATTCCTCTCCTTCACTGCCCCAGCTCACTTTTGCTGCTGACCTTGTTGTTCTACAGAGTAACAAACCACACATCTGCTAAGTTAATTATCCCAGGAAAACTGAAGTTTTCCCCCATTTCCTTCCTAATTCTACTCCACAGTGTAGTGTATACGTTGTGTCTGTTTTGTCTCTAAGTGAGGAAGAGATAAAATTAAGAGCTGACAAAGAAGAAACAAGAGCATTAAGGACAGCAACTCAAAATGAATTCTTCCCAGCCAGTCTCAGTTGACAGGCTTTTGAAGTCTGATGGACTTAAGTTCAAGTCCCAACTCTACCATTTACTACTTGAATAATCTTAGGGTCCTCCTCTATGAAACAAAATAATAACCAATTTACCTGTGGAGTTTTCTCTAGAAGAACTGAATGAAAATGCACATAAATAGGTAACAGTGTCTGCTTCATAGTAAGTTCTTCATATGTACTTAAGTACTTCCTATCAGTTTAAGAATCATTACTGAGCAAAATTCCTGCTAAGAGCAGTGTTTGTTACAAACAGAAACACAAGCAGGCTAGGGAAGAAGTACAAGGGGAAGATTTCTTTCTTGACTGTCTTTTAAGCCAAACACTTGGGAGACAAAGGCAAATTCTCAGTAGAAAAGATGGTATTCTACTTTCACTATTCTTATCATGAGCAAAACTGAAACTCCCAACCTTTCATATGCTTTGGTTCAAAAACCCTCTGTGAGGCTACTTGAGAGTCTGACACAGCGCTCCAACATTACCTCGTAAGGGTGTGACATCATTCCTAACCAGCAGCTCCTGCAGACGATGCTATGTCACATACACTCATCAAGAAATAGTTACCTGCCCAGCATTATCTAGGCAGAGTGGGTAGTGAAATAAAGAGCTCCTTTGACAAAGACAGTGTAAGCACCTGTTCAGTTCAGTTCAGTCGCTCAGTTGTGTCCGACTCTTTGCGACCCCATGAACCGCAGCACGCCAGGCCTCCCTGTCCATCACCCACTCCCGGAGTTCACCCAAACCCGTCATTGAGTCGGTGATGCCATCCAACCATCTCATCCTCTGTTGTCTCCTTCTCCTCCTGCCCTCAATTTTTCCCAGCATCAGGGTCTTTTCAAATGAGTCAGCTCTTCACATCAGGTGGCCAAAGTATTGGAATTTCAGCTTCAGCACCAGTCCTTCCAATGAATATTCAGGACTGCTCTAACATTAGTGAGATACAATCACCCATCCTCATGCGGTAAAGCGCTTAAACTCAGTCTAACAAGATTTTCTTAACAACACACTCTTTGTTTACAAAATCTAACTCAGTGTTTTTCTAAAACTGTTAACACCTTCTACATGAGATCTCTAGACACATGGACAAAACGCAGGAACAGAGACAAGGAATAAATAATAAACAGAGGAGCAAGGGTCCACTTCAGGAAACCAGGCTGGGGATGAAAGTGACAAAGGGCTTCTATACATGAAAATCAATACCTGAATCATATCTGGAAGGAAGAGGGTAGCCAGGACAGACTCAGCAGCTGCAGTGACTTCCAGCTGCCGTTAATCTCAAAGAGCTCACCTCTGGGCAAGTCCCTGAAGCAAAGGAAGAATCCAGCTCCTCTCACCAAATGCTTCTCTTTCTCCAAGCTCCACGGGTTTGGGTTACATTCTGAGCTCACTTTCACCCATGTCGTGAGCTAATTACAAAGAATCCAGAAATGTGGCAATGAAGTGGGAATACTGTAGGCTGCTTTAACAAACCTTAGCACCATCTGCTGAAATATTAAGATGCTTGTTTTAAAAGCTGACTGCCAGAGAAGGAGGTCACAGCACTGACAGTGGGGGAGTTCTCTTTAATAATTACTTTTTATTTCTGTTTCCTGTACACAAGCAGTTGGGCACTGAGCCGAAGGTGAACAGTTCAGAGATAAAAGGCTATCTCTGCAACTCCTTCTCCTGGTCCAGCTGCCAGCATAGTAGAACCTAGAGAGCCTTGGTCATCGGAGGAGGAGGGACCTCGTCAAAAGACTGTGGTATGTTTGTGTATTTCAGTGAACAACAGTTGTCTGGGGACATACACAGCAATGTTTTTAAAATTCTTTCTTTTTAATAACTGGTCAGGAGAGACACATTTAAAGTGCACCGTATGATTTTATCCTGGCATGATAACCCTTCAGTAGCCTGAGACTCATGGCATTTGGGGCCCCCTTTGTACACTAGATATTTCTCTCTCAAATAAGAACAACAGAAAAAAAACCCTCAGGTTTGTGGACAAAGATCAGGCTGACAGAATTCTAAGGGGCTTAGGGAAAGGAAAGGAAAGCCTTGTATAATTTACCTTCACTGCTACAAGACCCCAACACAATCAACCACGCCAGTGGTCAGATCCGGACAACGATAACCTTGGGATTTTGTATCCTCTTAGGAAACGGAAGTACGTTCATATGGTCTCCTCTGAGCAATAACAATGACAACAGACAGCAATAACCATAATGGCAGAAGCTTACGGGGCACATCTGTTACGTATTTATCCTTCCAATATTCTGAGGCAGGTATTGTTATCTCACTGTACAGTGAGAAAACCGACGCTCACAGAGGGTAAGCAGCCAGGAAGTCATCAGCTAGGAACGGGCAGAGACGGCACTGAAGCCAGGCTGTGGACAGGCTTCATGCAGAGGCTGGCTTCAATCAAGGAGTCTCATCGTAAGGATATGCTGGTAGTGAGGAAGACAGAAATGCTACAAGAGTCCAACGACACGCTTTGTAGCCAAAGCAACTAGGCAGCAAAAGCTCAAGAGTCTTCCCCCTTGAGTCCATGATGACTGGGGACTCAGCCACCCTGCCAGCCCGCTTCTCTGCCTTGCACTAACGCGTGTCCGCTCTGTAAGGACGCCCACGCCACTCCCTGGCTAGCCAAAGCCCGCGTCCCTCAGTCACGTGCGAGAGGTCTGATGCGCGGAGGCCACAGCAGCGGCTGCGGAGGCCTCAGACGAGTCACAGGGGAGGGGCTGAGGGCACAGCGAGCCCCATGGCTGCTCCGACAGGACCCCATTTGGATCCTGCCTCACATTTTCGGCATTTACAGCGATTATCTATATCCAAAAAGGGAACAAAAAGATAATTCCTCAGTCCCAGTAGTCTATAGCGTACCACTGTATGGATACAGTGTACTATATATGCACCATACAGTGTACACTATATGGTCAGTACAGTGTGCTGATTATACAGGTAAAGCAATATATAGATGAGGAATTTTCGACTGGTAAGTGCAAGAAGCACCGACAAAGACAGGCTGGTAACTTTGGAAAGGTCTTCCTCCCCTCTTCCCTTTGTGTCTGTTTCAATGTCCTGTTAACCAGAATTAAAAGGTGCGTGGGTTCTCATTTCCACTTACCAGGAGGCTGGTCCTTTCTCATCATGACGTGGAGGGGTGGCTCTGAGTTTCCCTCAACCATCTGTCGTCCCGCACAAGCCTGCGGGATTCACAGTAGGAACACGAGGGTCTGCCAAACCTCCCAGGCAGGCTCTTGGGGCAGGGTCGACAAGTCACTTCCTAAGCTGGGGCTCACCAGACAGAAAGATCCCCACGCGTGACTAGATAGAGTCAGACACATGGACCTGACAGGTCAGAGCAAAAGGGAAGTCACCCCACAGGAATTAAAACCCACCCCTGCCACATTCCCAACCAAAGTCCCAAATGGTCACACTGGGCACTACCTTCAAACTCCAAATGTCTCCCAAGAAGCAAAGAGGCTAAAAATGTTCCTACAGTGAGTAAAACCTCCTTTTCTTGCAAATAAAAACTAATGATGTGAACAGAAGCCAAAAGATCAACAAACTTTTATGGTACGTGTCATCAATCACTGGATAGACCATTTTTTAGGACACTGAAAAACTTTTTCCTAAGAAAATTAGGCTCTTAACGACATGAGTATTTAAATACAATTAGAACAGATCACAATACTAACGCATTTCATTCAGCTGATTCCTGGCAGCACACAGCTTCCTGCTAGAATCAATTTACAAAGGATGCTGGGATGGGGAGGGCATGGAAGGAAAGGGGTGTTTCACAAGCCTTTTTATGAGATGTTACAATCCTGAGACACTCTGCTTTAACAACACCTCCAGCCTCTTTGAAATACACTTTTAGCAAACAGGAGGACAGGCGGGAGAAACCACATGAGGTGACCCAAGAAAGGTCTTGAGTCAACAAGAGGGTCTGATTAATCACTAGCCTTGCTCAATTCAGCAAGTCCTTCAACCTCTAAGTTTCAGATCCTTATCCATCCATCCCCCCTCCTACCTGTAAATGAGCACATTAGCACTTGCCCTGTCTAGTCACAACACATTGAGGATCAAATTAAAATACATACTTAAAACTTTCAAATCCTTAGGTTTAGACATTAGATTTGTCTTTTATAATGACTACATGGAATCAAATCTTTTTTACGCAGCTTTCAATAAAGTAAGGCACGTGTTGAGAATGGGCTCCAGAATTTACATTCAAAATCAAATGTAAATTTCAGCTCTGCAGATAAATCAGGTAACTGATTTAAGCCTCTGATTCCTCAACTGTAACAACACATAACTCACTTGACAAAACTGTGAGGTGCATTACACAGTGCTAGGCTGACAGTCACTACTCCATTAAACATTGGTTTTCTTCTAATCTTGAGGTCTCAAATAAAACTTCTATGCTTATTTTATCAACTTTCTGTAACATAATAGTATATATGAGATATACTATATATATATATATATATATATAGTATATATATCCCCTGGAGAAGGAAATGGCAAGCCACTCCAGTACTGTTGCTTGGAGAATCCCATGGACAGAGGAGCCTGGTGGGCTACAGTCCATTGGGTCGCAAAGAGTCAGACATGACTGAAGTGATTTAGCACACTTCATATATATTATATATATATACATATATATATATATATATAATATGTATGAGAAATATATATATGAGATATCTCATATATATGTTATATATGATGTAATATAGTAGGTAAATATACATGCCATGTCTAAAACGAATGCTAAACTCATTTTTTCCTAGAATGTATTCTTTAGAAAATATCCATCCAATGTTTTCAACTCTTACTGTTTCAAAAGCAAAGAAAGTTGAAGCCAAAGAAACTTACAGGGTTTTAAAATCCTGACATCTGTCATATAGGAATTTTACCCTTCAATAGTTTCTTTATATATCTATGAATAAGTAACTTAGTATAATTAAAGGAATCAGTTAAAAACTAAGGGCAAGTGAATAAAACCTCACATACCCAAAGCTTTACTTTCAAACTTAAGCACTTTGCTGAATATCACACCCGCCACAAGCAGTGAAACAACTTTTTTTCCTTGAAGACACATCAAATATTTAACGTCAACTACAGAAGATAAACAATAGTTTAAACGCTGCAGAGAAAAAAGTTCTCAAGAAAAAAATATTTTTGGGATGTGTGTGAATTTTCCAATGCATCTACTGTTTTAAAACTTCATGATACAAACAAGAGTACACGAAAGCTCTAAGAATACTTCAATTTCTTGCAATAAAAATAATGGAAAAGAATCTGAAAAAATATCTAAATACATGTGTATAACTGAAACATCTTGCTGTACACCAGAACCACAACACTGTAAATCAATCATACTTCACTAAAAAAGAGAAAAATGGATCCCGTATCTGCTTCCCTGCAGACTTAGGTGACATACAAGGGTGGGTAGGGTTCAGCACTTTCTGACTCCTTGGATCAAGAATTGCTTAGTCCTCAAAGGTACCTTTCTCTCAACGGAAAAACACATTAAAAAATGCCTTAAAGCAAAGTAGTAGGAGGCCAACCCTTCGTTTCACAAGAACTTCCCTAGGTCAATATAAAAGGGGACGCAGGATGGCCACGTCAGCTATTCCTATCTGATCTGTGTTTGCTATACTTGGCAAGGGAAGCAATCAGAATTCTTAGAAGGAAGTGGACTCTTAGAAAAGCTGAGAAGTGCAAGATTTCCTCTTTGATGGACAAAGAGGGCAGTGCTTCTGGTCAACCCAATAAATGGTTTACTGGGAACTGTTTGGACGTTATTCTCTTGTTCTATTTATCTTTATATAGAGAAATAGATTTTCTCTTCTCCTAGTGGCCACAGAACAGTTTTCCATCAACCTTTGTCCTCTGCAGGGTAACTTTTCAATAAATAAATGTGGCACTGGTATGGACTCCATCTTCAGCCCTTGGTAAAATTTCCCATGACTGGCTGCGCAGTATCTTACGGTCACTGAGTTCAACCACCCAAATGATAATAATACCTGGAATGTGCTAGCACCAGGAATCATCCAAGTAATGCCACAAGTGTCCAAGGACAGAACAATTTTCAATGTGTGCACCCCAAACCTACCAAGTTAATCTGTGGGCTCAGGAATCTGTGTTTTAACGAGCTCTCAGGTCAATCTCTAGCATGATCAGGTTTGAGAAACTGACTTAGGAGCACTGCATCTTAAACTTGAAAATGCACTTGGATCAACCCAGGAATTCTGCTAAAATACAGATGATAGTTGAGCAGGTTGGGGGTTGAAAATATACCGAGTCTGCATTCTAACCAGTTCCCAGGAGCTGTCAATGACCATATATATTAACATTGGAAGAGCAAGATCTTAGAGGACAGAGTCCAATATTCTTATTCTGTGTACTGTAATAATATATTGGCCACCTAGTCTGGGAACCAGGATGGCATGATGTTGAACAAGAAGAGGTAATAATGGTAGGTAAGAGGACCACTCCCTGAAATATTGTGCATTTTATTTTAGAAAAGCCCATACCTTCTATTTGTATACACTTCAGTCTAGACAGTGAGTGCTCCTGCCGAATGTGTTTCCAGGTACCACGTCATATGACACTGTTGTTTCTAAATCACAGCCTCGTACCTGAGGGTTTGCAATTCTAATTACACAGAGAATGTACATTAATCTAGTCAACTGCTTCTCCTTTACCTGACTTTCTCACCTGCCAAACGAAGGCACCTATAACAACTGATCCAGAGTCTTACATACTTCTTACAGGGACAGTAACATGCATGACCAGTAAAAAAAGAAATGGTCACAACTATTACTGAGATAAGAAAGCAATAAGATAAATGAGTACCTTACCACCAAAAGAACAAATGCTCTCTTGTCTCTTAAGTCAGAAAAATAAAGATTTAATGTGAACTAGGTTCCGCTAAAGCCTGCAAAACTTTTTGATCTCTCAAAGGGGATTTTGTGTCTTGAATGTACAAGACACAAAGAGAGTAACCCGAGTTCCAGTCCCCAAATGTTTCCCCTGACCATGCTTTAGTTATCAAATATACCATTTATCATCAGCCTACCTGGAAATGGAGATCTCTCTTTTCCATTTTACTTAGCAATGATGAAAGAAGCTGAAACATTTTTATTCCATTAGAGGTCTCTCAAAGTCTCAAATTTTCCTCTCTGTGTAAAATGGGAATAATATTATGTACCTTTTCAGCAGCATCATGAAAATTAACAATTAACTCATGTGACATGCCTCGCCTTATGACTGGGT
Organism: Muntiacus reevesi; assembly: GCF_963930625.1. Classification (NCBI taxonomy): domain Eukaryota; kingdom Metazoa; phylum Chordata; class Mammalia; order Artiodactyla; family Cervidae; genus Muntiacus; species Muntiacus reevesi. Next base: position 19,135,734 of record NC_089265.1, on the reverse strand, counting down.
CAATACAAGAAAACCATCACAACAAGAACAGTTTTATATGATGAGAGTCTCAGGATGAATCAGAGAGATGTCTGCCTATATATACCTTAGAACTCCACACTAAATGTTGTGTACTGAATGTGTCCCCACCAAAATTCATATATGAAAATCTCATCACTTGGGATTAGCAGAAGCAAATTACTTTATGCATACTAAGTCACTTCAGTGGTGTCTGACTCTGTGTGAACCTATGGATTGCAGCTTACCAGGCTCCTCCGCCCATGGGATTCTCCAAGCAAGAATACTGGAGTGGCAGAGTTCTGACGTGCTATTTCCACCCTGTAAGGTCAGAGGGACCATCTGGCAGTTTGTAAGCTGCAGGAGGACCCTCACCAGAGCCTTACCATACTGATTCCCCTGACCTCAGACATCCAGCCTCTACAATGATGGGAAATTTCTGTTGTTTGTAAGCCTCCAGCCTATAGCATTCAGATACAGCAGCCTGAACTAATACACTATACTTAACATCCTGATACTCTTGTATGACTTTCACTAAGAAAGTTTTGGATTTGTTCAAGGGATGGCATTAGTCAAACTATAAACTTTAAGCAAGGACATTGTATCGCTCAGAGTAAATCCAAAGAGTATAGTTACTTTCTTCCTATTAATACCATAATACCTCTCCTAAAAAACGAAAGAGGAGCTTTCCTGGAGGTCCAGTGGTTAAGACTCCAAGCTTCCAATGCAGGGGGTGCAGGTTCGCTTCCTGGTGAGGGAAGTAAGATCCTATATGCCATGTGGCATGGCCAAAAATAAATATATAAATAAATGAAGAACTGTGATATCTTTTATTTTAAAATGTACACAAAATACTCGGTTACCTTGGACTCCTGAGCAACAGAACCAAGACATTTCAACTTTCCTTTATATTTCTGTCTTACACACTATTCAGACATGGGACCATCTTAAGCACTGTCCAAGACAAAATAAATTAACTGATCATGTTCCTCACATTCACCTAGAAGACTTTTTTACCCAAGGAGAATAGAAACCAGAATGTATAGCAAAAGTCCCTGGTGTACAGACTTGTACTTTCTCCCAGAGCACAGTAATTCCTTTTCCATACTTTTCCTGGGGTCATCATTTTACAATTTGGTATATTTTCAACCTTGATTCATCTGCAAAACAAGAAAACACACCTGAAATGTTCAAGAAACATAGAATACTATCAGCACTAATTTTCCAAAGGAGAAAATAAACATTAAGGATACACCAGGTCTCACACCAGCCCGAATTCTGAGCAGGTAGCAGCTCCTCAAACTTCATTTTTCCGTTTCAGGTATTCCCCACCCCTTCGAGCACTCACGATGCAAGCACAAGGCACCATAGTGGACATATGGGAAATGAAACGCCGAGCTGAATCACAGATCCTACCCTAAGGAATTTCCCAGCCTCAAAAGTGAGCTAAAACACAAAACAAACATGTCTTTATATTATAAACTTCACACACAACAACAACAAACAGCTAGACTCTTTTCCAAGAGGGGATGTACTTGTAGCAGTAAAACTAAACTAGCTCATATTAGAGTAAAATCAAGTATTTCCACCATGACTGCCCACTGGTAACCACTGCAGGGACTGTCATTAAGACCACAGCTCTGAAGGCAGACAGCGAGCCGCAGCTCCAGCTCAACAACTGTCCAGCTGAGGTTCTTGGACAAGGTGCTCAACCTCTTTAAGTTCCACTTTATCCTTCTGTAAAGTAGGGATCATTAGCGAACCTCTCCTGTGATGTTACTGACATATTACATATAGCATGTTGCTTGACCCAAAATCTCATTCAGTTTTCTATGTGAAAACTGGGCTAGGAATAGCCAGCCAAGGGCTTCCTGAAAAACAAAAAGAATACTTCACAGAAGGAAGAATAGGCAGAGTAGGAACACTTGGAATTCCTATACTCTCAATAACTCATTCTGGTACACACTAGACCAGAAGGTCTTTACCTTGGCTGAAGACCCTCCTCCATTTGGAAACCTATCTGGGACTCGCTCTAGAGCCCCCGAATTAGCATCTGAGGTGAGCGTCAAGCATCTGTATTAATAAGCTTCAAAGGGGAGTATCATGCATACCTAAGAAACACAAACTACTTTTGTGTTTCTGATGCTTTGTACTTTGAAGGCTAATAGAGCCTCCAGTCTTCAAAATCTCAGGATCACTGTCCAAAGTTCTGTCCAGAAATCTTCCTAATGGGGTTCTCACTGATTTATCAGTGACCTCACCCCAGGTTTCCATTCACTGTGATGGAAAGGAGAGCATCACAGAGATGCCCTCACTCTTTCGTTCACATGTTCTGGCCAAATTATTTCTCCTTGCCTTTCCACATCCTTCTCATTGATCTGCATCAACCCTGAGTCCTTAATTAATTTATCCAAGATGATGTTGCCACATTGCTTTCAAACATACTTAAGAGTTAACTCTAATGTTTGTGGTGTCCTAGTAGATACTGCCTAGGTTTCCAACATTTAAAACACTGTGCATGCACAGTCATGATAAGTCTTGTCTGACTCTTGACCCCATGGACTGTAGTCCTCCAGGCTCCTTTGTCTATAGGATTTCCCAGGCAAGAATACTGGAGTGGGCTGCCATTTCCTCCTCGCACCCTCATCTCCTGCATTGGTAGGTAAGATTCTTAACGACTCAGCCACCTGGAAAGCCCATTAAAAACACGAGTTATTCTTAAAAGTTTGAAGAAACAAGAAAATCATCAGTAATTCATATTACTACAATTATGCAATCTTCAGAAGGGAAGAGAGACGAGTGTCTTGCATTCTGCTTGAAATTTTTATGTTTTCAATTCAAATCATGATATTTCAGGAGACTATAGTATCATTTAGGCTGTGAGAGAGAGAAAATATTTACAGAAAAATTTCATTAAAATTACTGAACTTTTACTCATCAGTGTTCAATTCAGTTGCTCAGTCGTGTCCGACTCTTTGTGACCCCATGGACTGCAGCACGCCAGGCTTCCCTGTCCATCACCAACTCCCGGAGCTTACTCAAACTCATATCCATCAAGTCAGTGATGCCATCCAACCATCTCATCCTCTGTCATACCCTTCTCCTCCCGCCTCCCATCTTTCCCAGCATCAGGGTCATCTTAAATGAGTCGGTTCTTCGCATCAGGTGGCCAAAATACTGGAGTTTCAGCTTCAGCATCAGTCCTTTCGATGACTATTTAGGACTGATTTCCTTTAGGATTGACTGGTTAGATCTCCTTGCAGTCCAAGGGACTCTCAAGAGCCTTCTCCAACACCACAGTTCAAAAGCATCAATTCTTCGGTGCTCAGCTTTCTTTACAGTCCAACTCTCACATCCATACGTGACCACTGGAAAAACCATAGCTATGACTAGACGGACCTTTGTTAGCAAAGTAATGTCTCTGCTTTTTAATATGCTGTCTAGGTTGCTCATAACTTTTATTCCAAAGACCAAGCATCTTTTAATTTCATGGCTGTAGTCACCATCTGCAGTGGTTTTGGAGCCCCAATAGTCTGTCACCATTTCCATTGTTTCCCCATCTATTTGCCATGAAGTGATGGGACTGGATGCCAAGATCTTAGTTTTCTGAATGTTGAGTTTTAAGCCAACTTTTTCACTCCCTTCTTTCACTTTCATCAAGAGGCTCTTTTAGTTCTTCACTTTCTGCCATAAGGGTGGTGTCATCTGCGTATCTGAGGTTACTGGTATTTCTCCCAGCAATCTTGATTCTTCCAGTTTGTGCTTCATCCAGCCTAGCATTTCTCATGATGTTCTCTGCATATAAGTTAAATAAGCAGGGTGACAATATACAGCCTTGACGTACTCCTTTTTCTATTTGGAACCAGTCTGTTGTTGATGTCCAGCTCTGTTTCTTCTTGACCTGCATACAGATTTCTCAGGAGTGTTCATATCTAAGTATATAAAATTTTTATTGGAAGGGGGCATGATTAAAGAAAACAACCTATCTGACTTAGTAACGGATCCACGCTGGCTAATCAAGCAAACTGCCATCTGGTCAATCGACTGCCATTTGAAAGGCTGTTCTAAAAATATCTTCATATAAGAACTAAATCTCATCAAAATGTAATGACTGCTAACTTAATTTATGCTAGCTAGCAGGAAATACACTTTCACTGTACATTTTGGATTCCTACTTGTAATGCGATTATCAAGCCTCTCCAAGATTCCCAAATAATTTCCCCGAAATAAAGATGAAGTAACATAATCCTGATGCTACCCTACTTTACTGAGTTCTCACTCCAGCCTTGAACTTAGAGCAATTCTCCAGGGGTAATTCTCTAGCAGCCATTCAAATAAAGCTAAGTGCATCAACCTGCTTTAGCTCTGTACACGAGCAGTGAAATATGCAAAATACATATTTTTTACTTACACAAAGTAAATGGCCACAGTACAGAAAACCAAACAGGTTGTTGGCTATCCACCAACCTGTGAGACTACTTACTCTTCCATAAAGTAACAAAACACAGCATTCCCTGCCTCACACGCTACTGATATTCATATCAGAAAAAGCATACTATGAACCTTAAAGCTGTATGACTATTAAATACGGACAAAGACTTTTCCATCGAAACTATATGCAAAGGCAAAAGTACAGACATTATAAAAATAGAGAAACAATCCCTTCATTTGGGTTGCTGTTTCTGAAGTGTCAGGCATTCAACTGGAGCCAAGATTTTCTAGGAAGCTAGTCTTTCCTAAAGATGTTATGTCAATGGACACCAGATTATGCTCGTGACTCTTCTCACATTCACAAAGGCAGACTATATCACAAAAGCCTCAAAAAGTTAAGAGCAACAAACAAGGAATAAACACCCCAGGACAAATTCCTGAGAAAACACTGTGTTTTGGGCACAGCCTTTGGAGACAAGTCATACTGAGGTGTGCACGATAAAGATAGAGACAGACAGGAACGGGACAGGTTCCTGCCACAGGCAGCAGCCACAGTTACTCGGGCTTCTACAAAGCAAGGGGCCTAGGTGACTCTAAGCAACACAGCAGGCTCAGGATCCCATTGTCATTTGACTTGTCTCAGGATCACCCAATCGAGTTTGCTAGCACAGTATACTCCAGAAGAATCATCCATTAAAAACAGTTCAAATACAGACTCTAAATGTGCAGAAAGCCTTTTGTGATCTCTGCTGGAGCCTGGAGTATCTAACAGCTGCAACTGTGACTGTTCTAGCTAATTGCTCTCAGCAACAAAAATAAACAATCGCTCCAGGAAGAAGACTGTAACCCGCCAAATATTAATGAATTTTTTAACAGTCAGAAATCTCAAATCTTGGTTTAAAAGCCTTGCGACTGGTTGAAAAAGTCTCAAAGAACAAACACAGGGTTGAGGAGGCCCAGAAAGTCCTTACTTTGTATTTCATCCTCCCCTGTCACCCTCCACTTCTCCCCCCAAGGAAAGAAAAAAGGAAAAGTGCCTTGTGTCTGGAAGAATTTAAGCAATCTGAGATATTTTAACTCATATATAACTTTTTAACATATGGGGGAAAAGAGTCGCACTGATTGGAGCTATTTTTAAAGTGCAGCTCTACCGTAAAAATAGACATTTACTCATAAGGATGCTTGAATAGAGAACAAGCCCAATCTACATCTCATTGTTAAGAAAGGGGTGAAAAAAGGCTGTCGTACTTGCTGGAGAGCCATTTAGGGTCCGCCTCTGACGTCACGGCACATCCAGGTGCACTCTAACAAGCATTTTTCCGCCTCCTCCATCCTTCCACAAGTGCTCTTCTTCTATCAGCTATTTCTCCCGGCACATGCAATAAGGAGCTGGTGTATACCCAGACCCTTGCAGAAAAGAAGATCCCTGCAATCAGAGACCCATGGAAGGAGGAGAAATTACTCACCCACAACCGACTTCATCATCCTCCTCTCCTCCAAGCCCCTATTCATGAAGGGAGCACTGTCTTCTTCTAAAGAAAGAAAGGACAGAACCAGCTGACTTATCAGTATGCTAGGGAATCTGTGTGTCCCCGTCTAGAGGGAGAAAAAGTAGCTTCACACGTCTCCCCACTTTCCACCCAGGGCCCTGTTGCTTAGCGGAAGTTTGCAATCAAACTGCACACCATAAATAGTGGCAAGCAGGTATTTAGGCACCTCCCCACACTGAGACTTGGAGGTATCGCCCCAGTTTCTATACTTCAGTTGGTCTTCAGTGTTTACGAAAACCCGGAAGAATGAGGTTGTAATGGGAGTTGTAATGGGAAACCATACAGAATCCTTGATTTTTATAAACCTCCCTGACATGTCAGTAGTAATCAATACAATCAAAACCAAATAGTAGCTTTCATGTCCCTTATCTTAAACTAAAATCAAAATGGATTATCTTGTGCCTGTTGAAAAATTTTTTCCAATGCTCATGAACAAAATCAGAAAGTAAAACAGTTTTATCAAGAAAAAACCAAACTTTTAAAATCTGAAAGTTTAAAATCTTTATGAAGATGAGATATACAATTATAACTTCAAAAAGAAAAGTATCAGAGGGGAAAAAAGATCTTTTTCAGGAAAGAACTGAATAATTTTTGACTTGCTGCTTTTTGTACTTTATAAATTTTCTATAGTGATCATATTTTAGTGGTTAAAATTATCCACAAGACTAAATTATATTGAATGCACCATAATAAAACAAAAAATACTCTTACCTGTATCCGACTTCTAAATAGTCAAATCCTGCAAATCACGAAATCTGATTGCACAAAAGGACACAGGTTATGAAAGTTAATGCAGTGTGAGTTTTAGTACCTGAATGACAGCAAAGGGCAGATTTCAAGAGTGAGGAGGACTGGGTTCAAGTGCCACATCTCATGTTAGCAGAAGAACTTTAGAGAACCTTACCTTCTCTGGGTCTGATTGACATCTGAAGAATTAAGGTGAGGTGAGAATTAAGGATGCCTGAGGTGTCCTCCAGCTCAAAATCAGACTGAAGATAGACATAAATGAAATCTTCAGTCCTGAAGCAGCAAGTCAACTTGTATAGAGCAGAAGTTCAATGTACATTTAATGAAAGAATTACCAGAAAGGAAGTTTAAAAAAAAACCAAAACAACGTTATTTAAAAGATAATTCCCCAACCTGTGTGCCGTAGTGTGCAACATAGAAGGATCAAGGGCATGTAGAGAGACTGATCTTCTCAGGACTACAGCCCAGAACATGAAAAAGTTTGAGAAGCACAACTTAACACCACCATCACATAAAAAACCAACTCACCAGTATCAGGGTAAGTTTCAGATAAACTTCTAAGAAGTTCTCACCACCCTGTATTTAGCAAAGACAGAGAGTCTGCCTATTCATCTGGTACTCAGGCCATTTAATCTTTGGACAGAAAACATAAGGTGCAATTGACTTGAAGAAGCAAAGAGGCTCTCCTTATGTGATGTATGGGCGTAAACAGGTACTTCTCAAAAGAGAAACTGCTGAAAAGCAGGAGGTTCTCTCACCATATACTTGGACTCATATGGAGAATACAGCAGCAGCCATTCTCAAGAGATGCAATTCTGCTGGAGATATTTAAGTAATACAGTAACAACTGCAACTGCTGCTTCAACATATATTGCAATAGCTACTTATCCTTTTTGATAAGTAGGTTTTTGTGGGATTTTTTTTGGTGTGGAAATCTGCATTATTTCTTATAATTATTACTCCTTGCAACTTGACAAAAGTTACACTCTGAGAAAAGACTTATTAGTATATGCCTGTAAACGTAAGGTGCTCAGGCACTTTCACAGTGGTGCTCAGTATGGTGCATCTGGGTCTGAGATGAAAGCTGTGTATCTCCTGGATGTCTGGCCACTCGCATTTGTGGGTGGAAGCCGCCTTCCCCCATTCTCAGCAAGCTGCCACACCTTTGCACAATCCAGCCCAATCCAGAGAACTGAGCTACCTCGCCTGCCGTGCTTCATTCCGCAGGGTAGGTCAGCCTGAAGACCGCTGCCAGTGTCTTCACTTCTTCAAGAAGGGCCACAGTAGAGCTGACTGCCTCCAAATCTGGACAAGGATTCTCAGAAGGGGTGCACAATAAAAATCAGAGTTAGAGACAGCACCGAGCTATAGACAATCTGCGGATCCAAGGGCCCTTCAGGCCAGACAGACACATAAAGCCCTTCTCTGGAAGGGCTACATAAATGGGCTGCCTCCCTTTCCTTCAGTCCTTCATTGAAATGCAAGGTCTGAGTGTTAACTGAGCTATCAGAACAACAGACAGGTAAAAGGTTGTCAAACTGAAACCTCATCTTGGAAACATCTGAGAAACATTTGGATTTTATAGCTTTCCCCTCACCTTCCACAAAGGTGATACCTGATAGGTAAGAAAAGTAATAACTACAAATCCAAATTTTTAAAGTGAACCAGGCACTATGGCATTAGAAACAGTGTAAATACTAAAGAAAGATCACTTTATCATCTTAAATTAGTGAGTTTGAAGAGGATACACTAAGAGAAAGAGATTGGTCCAGTTCTAATACTGGGGATATTTAGCTTCTTTTGGTCTTTTTTGCATACACTGAACAACATGCTCCAAATATAAATGCCTTCTTTTAATCGAAGTCAATATCCTTACTAGCTAGTTCTACGCAACTCCAAAACTCACATATAATCACAGAAAATATTTTCAATGTTACAGTAGAAATGGGCAAAGTAATAAGAACAAAATTTCGATGTTTACATAGTTTGTATTTCATCTACGGACTCTAATTTCTAATGAGATTTAACTAGTCGTGGACACAAAAATGTATAATAAGCTCATAGGTCTGTATTAAATATAACTTGTGAAGTGAAAGTTGCTCAGCAGAGTCCTTTCTTTGGGACTCCATGGACTACAGAGTCCATGCAATTCTCTAGGCCAGAATACTGGAGTGGGTAGCCTTTCCCTTCTCCAGCAGATCTTCCCAACCCAGAGATCGAAACCAGGTCTCCCATATAAGCAGGCAGATTCCTTACCAGCTGAGCCACAAGGGAAGCCCAGGAATACTGGAGTGGGTAGCCTATCCCTTCTCTAGTGGATCTTCCCGACCAGGAGTTGAACCCGGGTCTCCTGCATTGCAGGCAGATTCTTTATCAACTGATCTATCAGGGAAGCTGAGAAAATGTCACACGTAGACAGAAGCTCACCTACATGTCTTTGGTTAGTGTTCTCTTTGTGAATTCCCTTGCCCATTCTCTTCCAAATCCCACTTAATGATGCAGCACATTTCTGTGTGGAAGCCCACTCCCACCCCACTAACTATCCTCCCCCAACACACATCAACACACACACACACACACACACACGTCACACCCGTCCTCCTTTTCTTTTTAATGTACTCTGTCCACAGCATTCTTGACTTTCTTTGTACTGTGTAGTTACTTGAGGATGTGGACAAATCTTCAGGAGAACAAGACAGGCTGTGTAAGGGGGAAGCCTGTCTTCCAAATGGGTTCACGCTTGATGCCTAGATGGTATTTGAAAATGTAACATTCATGAGTATTTCCTAATCTTAATCTAAATTTAATTTTTTAAACTAAAAGCAGTAGTAGTAACAATGAGTTTGAGACCCTAAGATTGTGATATGTCTTCAAAGCAGAGTAATGCTAGTCAGCACACTTTTAATATTCAAGGTATTTTACTATATGAATGCTGTGCAAATTGTCACTCCATACATGTTTAGAGAGAGCAAGACATTCCAGTCAATTCCTCGATCAATCCAACTATTCATATAGGCAGTGTCTTTATTGTATATTATAACTTTCATTTTGCTTCAGAAAGGAAATGGACAACTTCCCGGATAGGAGAACATCTCATTTAGTAAACTAAATGATGCTGATGTTGGGCTGAAATTTACACACGTGAGTTAACCAATCCAAAGAAGGAAAAGCAGGATCTACGAGAAGGACAGAGCAGATCCACTCTTCTGAGTTGTAAAGGGGTTTGTAGCAGCTCCGGCAAGTTAGCTGGATGCCTGCCTCTTGTCTGCCATGGCTCTTATGACACTGTAGCCACGTCAGGGTGGCCTGTCTGTTCTCATCTCTAAGTGACAGTTTCCAAGAAAGTTAAGAGCCATGTATTGCTCCTTTTTACAGACCCAGTACACAGCATAAGTATGCAGACAATCAATAAACCTGTGCTGAGCAACCAAAAAATACTTCTGTTTACTTCTATGAACCAGACCACTGGAAGGGTTCATTTCAGCAATCCCACACCAACAGGCTATCTACATTAATAGTGTAGATGTTTTATCCTTTCAACTTTAGTGGAGTGGAGACCAGTTTTGGAAGTCTTCAGAGAAAGAATATAAAAAACAGTAAAGAAAAAAAAAAATGAACCACTTGCTAAAATAACTGAGGCTACCAATGCTCTTCACAGCAATAATAAATTGTTATAATTTTAGCAATATTTTTCTCTTCTTCTACCATTTGAGGATCCTCTATGGTAACAGAGGCAAACAGGATCAAAATCACTGTTTCTCTCTTTTTGTATCCTCTGCCTACAAGGCATACACATATTGTTCTGGAACTATATTAAAATTTCAACATATTATTAACGTGTATGCATTGTATTTCTAGGCAATCCTTTCAGTAGAAGTTACAAGTTTGTACTACATTTTGAACAGCTTAAAAAGTAAGGCTAGGACACTTGCAATCTATTTTTTTAAAACAGTAAGGTTAAATTGCTAATACATTTCCTCAAATCAGAATAATGTAAAATGATGGTAAGATTAAAAATTTGTATCAGCTACTCTAACACTGGATTATGACACCCTAGATGATTTGAAAGCAGAAGGTGAGAGGAGATTCTAAGAAAAAAATATTTTTCCTCAGGCACACCAAGTAGTCACAAAACTTATACTGAGAATCTTCCCCCATCTGTTCAAATATAAAAGAACTGCTGACATGCAAACCAGTCAAAATACTGATACCCATGCAAGAGGAGAGAGGTGAGGGGAGGCTGTTCCAACATCACAAAATTAGAGTATTAAATTCATATAATAAAAAAGGGAGTATGGAGATTTGAGATTAATTGCATGTTGGAAGAAAAGGAATTGTCTTGTCACTCAGCTAAGCTCTTGACGACCAAGTTGTGAATTCAGGACAATTACTTTTAGACTGGCTTTTTACTAAAAAAGCTGACAGATAAAATCAAATTATAAGAAGCCATTTAGTACACTTTGGTTAAAAAAAAGAAAAAAAGTACTTCGTTAACGTATTTCTTAACTTCTACAGAAGTAGAGTCTTTATATAAAAGATAAGCAAGACACCTTTCTTCTTCCTCCAGGAATCTCTTAAGGATGTGTTACTACTGTTGAATGTATACGTGAAGCCACGCCGGCAGAGTTCATGATAAGCACACATGTACTACATACATCAACCTAACCTAATGGAAATGGGAGTTTCTCTGATTTTACAGATGAGTCTGACAATCTGGCACTAGCAACAAAAGTAAGTTTCACTCAACAACAGCTGATGCTGTGGGTGAATTAAATCTTGTCAGTGGCAGCAGAGGAAGTTACCTTCCTTCTATCTGGTGTTCTTTAGCTCAAGTAAATGTGTTAGGACAATTTCCATTCTTTTTTTTTTAAAGTTGATGGGTTATTAAGTTGGAGGTATAGAACTATGTCAGCATCCAATTACTTTACAACTAGCCAAAGAAAGCATATATCCTTATAAGAATTACTCATGAAGTAATATTTGAAAAATAATAGGAAGCTGTCATTGAGAGAAAAATTTTTGCATGTTCTATTTCACGTAACATGCTTTTTGGAATCTGTTCAATAACACTGCTTTCAATGAGAGCTCTGAGGTAACCTCTTTTAGCTCAAGAGAGCAAGTTTATTAGACTGAGCATAGGAGCCCCCAAAAATGTATAAAGACCTACTCACCACACTGTTCTTTCCCTTCAACTTTGTTTATTGATGTACTGAACATGAAAAAGTACAAAGAATCCAAACACAAAAGAAAACATGTACAGCCTCTTAAATACTCAACAGAATATATTTTCTATTCCAACAGATGTGAATTAAGTCATACTGTACAACTTCAAATAAATACCAGCCTTACATTTTATTAAGTGCTCTGATAAACACTGAAGTGAAGCACAATTTGCATGCCCTCTCATCAATGCCTTGGTTTGCTACAGTAGTATAGGAAAGAAGCATGTAGCTGCTGTTTTCCCAGGAGGGGAAACCTTATTTTTTTTTTTTAAGTATATACATGTATTTCGTTTTTTAGTTTTTTTTTTTTTTTAAACGCAGGTTAACTCTGACAATCTAAATGCACCTAAGGATATGAGAAAGTGCTAAGCCAATTGATTTCTGAATAGCATTGAGTGGGTCAGCATGAAAACTCGCTTATTCACTTTAGCACGCGCCTCACAGTATATGTACTGTACTATACTGAAAAATTTTATAACTACAATTTTAAATAATAAAAAATAAAACAACGCAACTGCAAAGATAATGTACAACTATGTTATGCATAGCACGTTGCCTGTTCTAAGGGGAAGCGTGTGAGCATCTCAGTTTATACAAAAAGCAGGACGTAACTATATAGTTCTCAGTGCATCCTGATGAAGGCATTTTTGCCTTCAGCTTTTTTGAAAATTTATTATAAGCTAGATGCTAATCAGAAAATATTTTGTATTTTTTAAAATTTCTTTCATACATGGTAAAGACTTATTTTATTATTTCCCCAAATAGTGGTTTAAGCATCATACAAAGTTAAATTTCAATAGCATACAGATATTTATGATTTTTGTATGAAAAATGTAAGGAAATTTGTTCAAAACCTATGGTTATACTCATTTTTTTTTTACCACAAACATATTTATAAACGAAAATGTAGCATCACCATAAACAGCAGAAGCTAGACTATCTACAGACAAAATTAGCAACAAATCTGATGCACTGTAAATTCAAGTCCTCAGGACAACAAAAGTGATTAAGCAAGACCTCAAGTAACAATGTTAATGCCATTTACAAAGGAAAAAAACTGATACAAAAACATTTAAAACCTGAACATCACTTGGCATGTAAGGGAAAAAAAAATCAAATTAGCTGAAAGGTTCATAAACACAAGGTCTTATTTACATTACACAAAGCTCAGGTGTTAGCCTTGAACGTAACTTTCAAAATACCTTCAAATATATCCAACTCAGATCACTTTTGCCGATTTGCTGCAGTACAAATCATGTGCAACATCTTTTTTTCCTTAAGACAAAACAATTCTTCAAACAATACTGCAAGTACATCACTAAACACCATGAGCTCTATCTGAAGGGATTTCTTTAGGAAGAACAGATTTTTTTTCCCCCATCTCTTGGTAATTTAAATTTCTTGCCTGCTCTTATATATTCTTTTGTAAATTTTTTTTATTTGTTTCAAAATCACAAATCAATGTGAGCCACCTATCAGGTAATAACCAGGATGATCAGACGCTACACTGGTGATTACAAAAATGAAACCAGCAGTGTTTCCCCCGTTGATTCTACTCCTTTCATACAAAGATCTCAAAAGTATTTTCTACATCATAAATCTTTCTAAATTTTCCAACCACTGCAAATTTCCTGGTAAATTTTAAAAGCTCACTAGGTGTCATATGAAGAGATTTCTCAAAGTATTCAAGTCAAAATATTTGTTCCAGGACCAGTAAAAAGTTTCTCCAAATTTTCTTTTTTATAAAAATAGATGCTTTTTTTAAACCCACATCAAAGAGGCTCTTATCTCTTTGGCAAGGTACTGCTTTACGAAAAGTTCTCCAGTATTCTTACAATAAGCGTTTATAATGTAGCCCCCCCTTCCCCAACCCAAATCATAATTACAAAATAAATACTGTTTTTAACTTCATAAATAAAAATGTAAACTTCAAAATACTTTTCTTAGACATAACAGCAATGCTTTAAATGTAAACCAAACACAAAGCTAATCAGAAAAAGAAAAAAAGGGGGGGAAAGGACACAACCAACTGAAGAATTACAACACAAAGCCTCAATATTTACTCACAGGTTCAAGGCAGTTATGTAAAAAGAAAAGAAATGTCTTCCCTTAGCTGAAACACTTTAAAAGGTCCACCTTCTTCAAAGAAGGCAATAAAATGCAATGTGACAGGTAAAAACCCTGTACCTCTTGTCCATATTCAAACATAAAAGATATTTTAAGAAGTTTTAATTCAAATACTAGCAATAAAAAATCTCACATATTTCTTAGGATGCTAAGTAGTCGTTTTATCCCCATCTCAACACTGACTTACAAAGACATTTACTAATGTATAAAGTTTCTCTTAACTTGCCTTTGTTGTATAATTTTCATATATAAATGGACTGAGGACAAGAGCTCATTAGGCTTTGTGCGTTTTGTTTGTCTTAAAGGAGACCTGCAGTACTCTGTCTCCCAGACGGTATCCATTGAGGCTAGCTATCGCCATGGCAGCCTCATCATAGTTTGTCATAGTCACAAATCCAAAACCTTTGCATTTATTGGTGTTAAAGTCACGGATGACCTTCACGTTGGTGACAGCTCCAAAAGGCCCAAACATTTGCCACAGGATACTCTCATCTGCATCAGGAGCCAGGTTGTACACAAAAATACACCATCCTGTCCCTGGGTGCCCAGGGATGTTAATTCCAGCCAAACTGGTCATGCCATCAATGGTCATTGGAGAAAACCTAGTGAACAAAACAGGAAACACACACACACACAAAGCAGAAACAGAGGCTGGTTACAGCGATGGGTTTGTTTCTTTTCCCAACTCCCCTCCCCTCAACAGATACACACAACTATCTGATGTTTCAACCAAAGCCCATGTGTGGCTTGCAGCAGCATGCTACACTATCATGATACTAGTAAGTCATGAAATGGCCATTATATGCTGTATTGAATAATACTATCCACAAGAGAAAAAGAAATATATTTGGAACTGGTTTCACCAACTTAAGCGGATTGGGAGCAGGAAGGACCAACACAGACATAAACATGCTGTAACGCTGCAATGCAACAGAAAACAAATAATGAGGTTTTTAAACACCAGGTGGCATCAAGTGGTATAAAAATACTCTTTGAGTCAACCGTGCTTCAAGAAACAGCTTTTCATTAGGTTGTACATGCAAAAGAAAGCCCAACACAAACTTATGATGGCTGTCACTCCCCAAATCAAAGAAACTAATCAATTATGGGAGGGGATTATGAGTATCATGAACCTCTATCATTACCTCTTTACTCCATAAGCCATATTGAGCAGATTGTCCAACCTGCAAAACACACATTCAGCAAACTTCAGTTTTTAACTTTTCCCCTTGATGTCCAAGAAAGCTGGGCTCGTTACTGCCATCTTCCAAGGGGGGTGTTTATATGTTAACTGTATGTGAAGTCTCAAAATAGTGGGTCTTCTTACATTTCTGAGCAAATGGGGACCACTGCCATATGACAGTAGCTCTTTCAATCTCTAGGTCAGTGCAATGCAGGGAAATCACTGGTGGTCATCTCAGAAAACCCTTTTGAGAGGAAATGTGGGGGCTGCAAAATAGTTACCATTTGGGTTCTCACCTTTGCAGCCAAGTTCTAAGCATCCCACATACACCTACAGTCTTTGTTACTGTTAGTTTTCACAGCTGTTGGTTCCTGAGGACCATGAGGCACTCAGATTAAGGGGCTCGCCCAAGGCCAAAGGGTTTAGAAAGCAGTGGCATTGATACTCAAATTCTGCAGTTTACACAGAATTTCATAATATCCCTTCAACCTTCCAAATACAAAGGACTTTCATTTCTAAAAATCAAAGTGTAACTAGTACAGATAAAAAGAATCTTATACACAACCTCAGCCAAACCTCCCATTTCTCAATATGCTAAGTCCACAGAACGTAAGACTACAGACTCACTGAGCAATAAAGCAAGGATCAGATCCCAGCCTGATGTTTGATTGTTCTACAAGAAGTTCAGTGCTGCGACTCAAGGTGTAAGAGACCAGGTAGATAGAAACAGACTAACTTGACCTTCTCTTACAATGTTTTTTTTAAAAGTAGTAGATGGCAGTGGGTGGGCACTCTTTTAAAACTCTCTACCCTTTTCCTGTCTCAAAAATTAAACTGATGTTATAGGACCTGATTCTTCTTGCTTTATCAAAGAGACCATTCTGACGTTCTCTATTTCCACAATGTTTACCAATCAACGACGTGTGTGGAGGAGTAACCGTAACTTAACAAGTCACAATGTTCGATGCCATCATGTTCAACACTCCCCAAGTAAGTGCCTGTGTTGAGGAACAATTTCTTCTTTTAACACCTATGAACTGCTTAGTTTGAAAAATGTTTCAACCTTATTATCTAACCTGTAGCATCAAGTGAGGCTAGAGCACAGAGGAGGAAACAGCTCCTCCTAGTTTTATAGACACCCCAAGACTCCTCCTTCTGCTCTTTCAAAAGTAGACCAAGAATCTCATGTTCCTATTCCCAATTATTTCTGCACATCTGAGTGTTTTGCAAAACTGAAAAGAATCAAGCTGACGTAATGCAAAATACCTTTAATAAGAGAGAGGAACAGACCTCAATGACAGGAGCACCGGGTGGCGTGTGTACCTTCTCCCCCCACCCTCTCAGGAGCAGCGACACGTTCATTACTAAGCATGGAGCACAGCCTGGGTCACGGCAGGTTTACCATCAGTATCTGTTGACTGAATAAAAGCAATGAGGCTGCTAACAGCATCCTTAATTATGTAATCCAGAGTAAGAACTATTAGGAAGGCAGGCCGGGGGGACCTGTCTGCACATGCAAGGGAAAAGAGGTGGGAGGGTGGGAGGGTTGTGCTTGGTCAAAGATGCCACACCTTTGTACTCCAAAATAAAGGCCACAAATACCAGAAATAGAGATGCAAACAAAATCACCAACCATAAAGTAATGACACAGATAATTTAATAAAAATGCTGGAATGACCAATAGAGAGTGCATTTGGCATGTGACGCCTGTAGAATGGAACAGCTTACTGCAGTCTCTTTCCAAAGCACTCAACGACCCAGAAGCAGAGACACCAAAGCCGAGTCACGTCCTCTCTGCACATTAACGTGCACACTCTGTCACCACCAGCTACGACACCGGCCCAAAGTCCAGAGACAGGAAACTCCCAAGTGAGTTTTCAGTACTTTCAAGACAGGGCAGAAACCAAAACTGCCCTAGAAGTGAATTCCATACATTAAAGGGAGAGATCTCATTTGTCACTCTCCACGCCAGGATTCTCCAGGCAGGAGACTTCTATACTAGGATCTCTGAGGACTCTCTCAATGGGCCTCATATTTTCCCTGCCTGTGAAACCCTATATGACACCATGATCCTGACCACCGATATCTTTGCTCAATATCCATTTTAGGAAAAAATCAGTCCTGTGGAATTCAAGGCAAGTTCCTTAACTCTCTCTCTCCCCGTTGCTCTTCTTGACCCCCCTCCCTCCTCTCCCATCAACAAGGAGAGCTGGGAGGAGTACCACACCTAAGAATCAGAACCCCAGCAATGCTGAAAGGCCCTGCCTGCACGCAGCTGGACCTGGCGGCTTTCCCTGATCTCAGCAGCACCCCGGGGGCTGGAAGAAGGCCCTGTGAGCTCCACTGGGCCCGCAGGCACCCCGAGTCCTGCAGCAGCTAGAAAACCATCAACCAGGTGGTTAGCTGAGACACAAGGGCCACTATCGCTCTCCAGAATTATCTGTTTCTCCTGGGTCTGTCCAGAGTTCAGAGACAGCCGCCTTTTGTATATATGCTCTTTTAATGACTGAAATCAATTTTTAAGGGAGACGAAGTTAGTGGCCTCCGGAATGACCCAGGGGAATGTGCCTGATGATGAACAGCAGTGTGGCCAATACACATTAAAGAGTCCGTTAAAAATACACTCTTCATCTTAAAATAATCTTTATTCCTACTGAACCAACACACTGCACCCAACAGCCTCATCAGTCCCAGGCATCACATACTCTCCTGAGGGACAACTTGGCGGTCCTCAAAGGGGCAGGGACACAACCACCTGTTCTGCAGTGTGGACACAATCCACTCACAAATAACACGCTAAGTGGATTTGAAGGGTTAGACTGGGAAACACTGCTGTAACTACAACAACCCTCAAAGAAGAGGTAGATTAAGAGATTCCTGCAAATATCAATATCATCATCACTGTCATAATCTGAGTGAGGGTGACACTTGTAAGGAAAGTTGGAGTAAATAAGAAAAGGGAGAGCTGATTATTTCTCCTGCTCCTAGGATAAGCTACACTGAGGTTAGACAAAATAATCAAACATGTCTCACATGAAGTCAGTCAAGAAATGTTAAATGATCAAGATCATAATTCTATGACTCTTGCTTCAAAGGTGTATTATTTAATATTTACTAATTGCATATGTGGAAAATGAGTCAACATGATAATTAGCAAAACACTGATACATTGTTTATTTCATCCTTATCTTTATTGTTTATGTTTGATTAATGTTTATGAATTAATGAATGTACTAGCACAAGCCCCCATGTGCGTATAGTTTATGACGTATCAGACTATATGTGGGCAATATTTTGAATAGAAACATACTCCCATTTCAAAGCTATATATTTATAAGTAGAGAATAAAAAGAAGATATGTGCCTAGTTTCCAAGAAATTCAGCTGACAGACTATGCTAGGGTCTACATGCAGGTAAAGGGAAATGTCAGTTCAAGTCAGAAACAAAAAAATATAAACAGATTGTTAATGGGTTAAGAAAATAAAACTCTGAACTCTACAAGTAGTGGCTCTCAAAACCTCTCTAAAGATCACCAACCAAGACTGCTTTGAAGTTAACCCACAAAAAGATCATCAATTCATGTCCTTATCTAATTCCTCCAAAAGAGAAAAAATTATTCAGGAGGACTGATACCAGTTTTTCCCCCAAAGAAGCTGTGATAGTGCAAGCAGCACATGCCTTAAATGAATCGCAAGTGCTGACTTAGAAAATCCTTTAAAAATGCATAAAGGCTTCTAGAAGCAGGCACACAGGCCATTAGACTAGATCACATTTAATAAAATTAAGGCTGCTCCACAAGAAGAGAGATGAAAAAAACTTTGGCTGGGAGTTTAATTCAGATACCATATCCCCGGAATATACTTAAGGGACTCACAGTAGCCATCCAAATAAATAAGGCTGGTCTTATTCTGAAAACTGCAGTCAATTAGGTAAGCATATTAGATCAGCAGTGCTCATGTTAAAATAATTTTCTAATTATTCATACAGGTTGACTGAGCCATAAATACCATAAGTCCACTTTTAAACTTAACCCTTACTATATAAATTTTAATTTTTTTGCCTTAAAAGATATGGTACATTTCATAAATATTAAAAAACATCCCTGACTATTAATATTTAGAACTTGTATTCTCCAATCTCTCTCAACTACTGAGATACTATGATAACATAAAAACACAGAGCAAAATTTTCTAAGTGTTGGCAAGAAGGTGACAAACCCACGGCTAAGAGCATTAAAACACAGACACGAGGAACAAAAGATCTAAGTAATGAACTAGGCCTGAATTACAGTAGAGCAACATACCAACAAAGCAAGCCGGTCCTTCATTCAAGGGTGTTTATGAGATGAAAGAAGAAGATTCGACCTTAATTCAATAGAGGAAGGGGAAAAAAAAATCAAGGTAATAACAGACCAGGTTCAGAGATATTAAAGAAACAGCCAAACACACATCAAGCTAAACTTGAACCCTAGGAATAGAAGCTCTCAATTTCCTCTCACACTGAATCTAGACCAAACGCCTTCACTGAGCTCAAAGACTAGTTCATAATTTATTATCTGAAGATGGATATGAGAAGAATGGGAAGTGAGGTGACAGAGACAAGAGTCAGGAATCTGAAAGGACAATAAACATCTTTCCCATTTTCTGAAACCAAGTTTCCCTTAAAATTTACAGACAACTCTTATTCCCTTTTGTCAAAATTAGTTTTTAATAGGAGACAAGGAAAGGAAGAATCTCTACATTAATTACAGATGGAACTAAATGATAAAAGCACAGAGTGGGCAATATTTTTTTTAAATATTAAATCTATCAGAACAACCTGTAAAGCTTTATCCAATATAAAACATTTTTTAATTAAAAAAAAAAAACAACACATAACATGTATGGAGGGGGAAAGATCAAATTGAGAACAGATAAAATAGTTAGACAACCTAATATCTGAATCACCTACAAGCCTTGCCATTTCAATAATCGGGCATTCTCCTGAAGATACTATCATTTCAGTCCTCTTGCCCAGCCTTTCTCAGAATTCAATCTTGACTTTAAGAGCATAGTTTTACTCAATAACTACAATAAAACAAAAACCAGAGCTTAAATTAGGAAACACCAAAAATAACAATTTAAACCCATGGAGCTTTCTTCTAACATCAATCATGTGGTATTTTCAGTGTTAAAATCAACCAGTAAGTTTCAAAGAACTCTCTTGTACCTAAGATCAAAAATTCTTTACTGGGCCTCAAAGAGCTCTGGGGTTAATTGGATAGCCTGCCGAAGAAAAATCTCTAAAATTCCTTCATTCATGTCTGTGCTAAATTAAAAAAAAAAGTTGACTCACTTAAGATGCCACAGAAGAAACCTACAAGCAGAGCTATGAAATGACTTTGCGAAATTTCTTTCTCCACAAGGGCGGCTCCACCCAGCTCTTCCTCCAGCCCAATCACTACTACCAACCACACAGACAAAAGTGGCGCTGTTTCCTTTCTGCCAATGCCTTTTAACCATGCAAAGTTGAAGCAGAGTGAAGTGATCGCCAGGCTCAGTCAGCCGGATACCAAGTCATCCAGTTCCAGATGAAGCCTCCAGATGAAAAGTACAACTTTTCCTCCCAAGACAAAAGCCACCTCAAGTAAGAACTGAACATGATGTTTACAGAAAACTTCCCTTTCACACCTCAGGTGACATACTGAGGTTTAAAGAAGACATCTGACTGATTTTTATCTTTATTCTCTTCAGCATTCTAAATACCCGAGCAAAAAGAAAAAGAAAGAAAAAAAAATGCACGTGATATAAGCTAGAAAATGTAAATCTTTGTTTATTAAGTTAAATTTGTGATTATATTTTTGGTAATTAACTATTATGCCCCAGCAAGGAAACAATGCACTTCTGATAAAGAACAGAACAAAAAAAAATACTAGCATGGAAGTTAGATGGCATTATGGCTGCAGTATACCATATGGCCAAAAAAGGATCTTAAAAATGTTCCAGAAAATAAAAGCTACTTATGTATCTGTGCTCTGTTTCATATCTAGAAGTCACCATTCTCCTCACATGCAGATTAAGGATTTTTTTTTTTTTAATGACTAAATTTGGTTGGTGCCCCAGTATTAGAATAAAATTTGAAAACTTAGAATATTTAACCTGTCTATGAGATAGAGTATCTTCTCTGGGCTAAAAATGCATGGTCATTCCATGGACTATAAAGGTTAGAAAACTACCACCCACAGGCCAAATCCAGACTGCCATCTGTTTCTCTATAGCCCAAGAGCTAAGAATGGTTTTTACATTTTTAAAGAGTTGTTTTATTTTTTTAAAAAGACATGCATCAGATACTGTGGCCACAAAGCCTAAAATATTTACTATCTGGGCCTTTACAGGGATTTGCCAACCTCTAAACTGCAAAGATTAAAAACTTAAAGAGGGAAGATGGATATATTTATAAAAACATAATGTAATCACATAAGTTATATATCCTTAGTTGTGCATGTATAATAAAACCAAGTAATTGAAAGAGCTTGACCTAAAAAATTAAAACACGAGGAAAAAACCTTCTCAAGTAAAAAACTAAAAGAGGGAAATCAGAAGCAATGAAAACAGTTACGAAGACCCCCACTATTCTGCAGGTCATGGTCTCTCCGCCTCGGCACCACTGACGTTTGGGACCAGATAGTCCTCTGGTGTAGGGGGGCTTTACTGTACACTGCAGGATGATGGGCGGCATCCGTGGCCTCCACCCACGAGATGCCAGTCATCCCCATCCAACTGATGCCAACCATCAGTGTCTCCAGACACTGTCAGCGCCCCCAGAGGAGCAAAACTAGCTCCGACTGAGAACCACTGCCTGCCGCAGGTTACTGTACTTTCGTCCCCACCTCGGATAATCCACAAGACACTAAACCCCGAGTAGGCTTTCCCTGTGTCTGTAAGAAAAAGAAAGAAAACAACGACCATGAGAGCAAGCCAGAGGTCCTCTCTTATAACACAAGTGCTGGACAGCGACCCTGAGCGCGCTGGTGTGAGCAGCTGGCCGTGAGAAGTAGACTGGACTTACCTAAAGCGCTGTGCCTGCTGAGCTAGCGGGCCTGGATACCTTCTGTTTGGAGACTGGTACAGCTGGGAAAGGATGGCCTGATTGGTTTTTTGGCTTGGATTATTAGCGAACTTCACAGTGATTGGCTCTGTGGCACCAGGAGGTTTCTGGCCATTTAGGCCTTTGATAGCTTCTTCTGCCTCAATCCGCTTGTCAAATCGAATAAACCCTACACCCCTTGATATGCCTAAGGTAGATGTGGGTAAGGATTTGGGAAAGAGGGAGTGGAAGGAGACAGGAGGGAGAGAAGAAAGGATACATTAATTTTCCCTTCTCAAGAACATGTTTTCACCCACATGTAACATCTGCCACAAAAATCACACCAGGAGAAAAGCTTCACCTTTACTTAGTAGCAATCCAGTCTAGCATTACAATTTTGTATTTTTTAAATACATGAAATGCATTAAATAAATTAATGCACTTTAAAGTCCATTACCACATGCTACCAGTAAGCCAGGAAGAAGAAGAAAGCGCACAAGTATGTCCACGTTTCTTTCCCCACCTTCTTCTCTCCCTCTCGTGCATTTTTTAATAATGTCAACCGTATGACTGACTTGTACTTTTCAAATTATGCCACTGGACAAACAGTTCAGAAAAGGAGGGCAGAAGAGAGCTTTCTCTTGTAACAAGGAGAAAAGAACCAAGCCTTTGCTAAAAATGCTAAAAAGCTATGCTAAAAATATATGCACAGGGGTAGAAAAACATATTTCAGCTACACTTTTAAATAATAAAATTCTACTTAATTATACAGACTACCAACCCTTTGAGAGAAATGCCTGAAGAGATTTTTCTGGTTCTCTGAAGCTCCCCCACTGCTTTTAACTGACTCTTCTTTATTAGAGAAATAATATTATATGGGAGTAAAAGAGTGAAAAGAGGAGGTAAGAGTAAAAATAAACAGGACAGAAGTAAAGCTTCAAAGCTTTCTTTAAAAGCATTACTTCTGACTACAGAATGCTATTCCCTGGCTCACGCTCTCCCCACCTTGAGAGACGAGAAGGGGGGAAGCAGAAGGATGGCCAAGTACCTGCCCAGCTTTTGAGAAATGGCAGCAAGAAACCCAACTCATTCCATTTAATTAGCTTAACAGACTATTTGGGGTGGTCAGAGCTGGCCATCATGGGATCAGCAGTTGTAGGAAAGACTTTCCTGGCAAAACAAATCAGTAGCAGCAGTACTGACTTGGGACTAGCAGCAGGAAAAGCCTAGATGATTCAGAGAATGTGACTGAGGAAGAGTGAGAAGCAATTAAGAAAGAAAGGTTAAGAAAAAGCATTAGACCATTATGATTTATAGGAACTTTAAAAAAGAATAAAGGTCTGCTTGCTTTATAATCAATACTGCGTAAGTCAAAAGTCTCAGATTTTTATTTTAAGGTAGGTAAGGCATTTTTTCCCCCATATGCACTTATCTCAGCCCCATCACTTCACCTTCCCTATTTTTAAGCTCTACCTGCTGCATGCACATTATTAACACCTGATGGCTGTAGAACACGTAACAAAATTGCAGGATTTTTTCATTTTAGGAAAAGTGGACAATTTCATACTGAAAGCCTTAAGTGTAAAGATGAAATGGTGAAATGACACCAAATCTATCCTTTCCATTATCTGTTAAGCATGAACAACGCCTAAAACTTGATTATTCCATAAGGAAAGCCTTAGATGAGCAGTGAAACAGCCTCAGTTTAGGATGAGTCACCTAAACTTATGGTCCTCAAACCTGAGCATGCATCAGAACAGCCCAAAGGGCTTGGTATAATGCCCACTCTAAGAGTTTTATTCACTAGATCTGGGGGCCCAAGCCTGCATTTCTAACAATGTTCCAGGAGGGTGCTTTGCTGCAGGTGCAAAACCACACTTGAGAAACACTGACTCAATCAGGAGGTGGCCGGGTAGTCTTCCTGTGAGCCCACACCCTCGGGATGGACCTGCAGCTGAGAAATGGCTTTCTGCATCACAGGTGAAACTGACTTTTGATTTAAGTCCTCACTGAGAATGAATGAATTAAAAAGCATGAATACAAACAAAACAAAAGGCCCTTTTATTTTGCTCTAAACAAATTTATTTGCATTGTTAGGCCTGGACTTCTATTCAACCCCATTTGCCATCTGTGTGTATAATACACCATGATAGAATGTATGAAAATCATGAAACATAGCTTAGAAGACCACATTTTTATATACCCTCCATACAGTAAAATCTACAGGCCCCACTCCCAAGCATATGGATGATGGTAGATACCACTATACTCAGAACTCAGAAGTACGGAGTTCAGACTCTATAAGAAGCTAATGAACAGCACAGAGGAACATAACAAAGGATGCTTCTGATTAAATTCAGATCAACTAAATTGATCATCACTTGAAGAATTAAAAAAACTGGCCTGATTGTATTCTGTGGTCCATCATTTCTTAAAAAATATAATCACACATTATAATGCACAACTATTTCCACTGGTACTCTAATTATGAGAGACAGAAAAGGAGAGAGAAGGACAACAGGGATAGTGAAGGAGGGAAGAGCAAAAGAAGAATCATACAGAAAAGAGAAAAACCTATTTTCTTTTAAAAAAAAAAAAACTACTCACAAAATCTTAAAGTGCCTGCTTTAGTATATGGCACTACAGGTGATTTTTTTCCCCCTCTTTAGCATGCTTCCTTAATTTCAATATGTTTTAGAAAGAATACTGCTTTTATAATAGAAAAATGTGCCTCTACTTTATTTTTAAGATCCATAATCAAATCTCTATTGCTAGTTTTTCTTTAAGTGAAAACTTTAGTAGAAGAGCTCCCTTCAACACAAAATTTTTAATAAACATATTGGTCTTATTTTGGTTTAAAAGTAATATGAGATTAAAATCAATTTCTAACACTTAAAATTTCAAATTCTTATGCATACCTATGCAACACAGCATGGACCTGAAAAAGTCTTAGCAGCAATTACTAGTGTAGATGTAGCGTAATTCTCCCTTGGAGAGTTAGCAGCATTAAACTATGTTTTTCACAAACAGCAAGCCTGTTACTTAATGCTTCATAAGTAGGTTGGGAGCTTTTTTCATGCAGCAGCTTAGAAATGAAAATTATTAATTTGTAATAATTATTTGCAATAACTTATATGCAATAATTATTATAAACCACAAAACAGGCTCCAAACCTGCACCTTTGGGGAGGAAATGACTCAAGCTTGCTCACTACACTATCTATGCTTACCCATGCATCTCTATGAACAATCCTAGCAGAAAATTGTATTTTCTGGCCCATATATATATACCTTCGATGTATTTTAGAAGCAAGACTTGAGTATGAGAAGGCAGACTATTTCACCATCTGCCAGTCAGAGAGCAGAGGCTGCCTACTTACCAGTGACCTGGTCAACAAGAATACGAGAAGTAATAATGCGTCCATATTGTGAAAAAAGTTGCTCCAACTCTTTCTGGGTCATTGTTTTTGGAAGTCCACTGACGTATAAATTAGCATCTCTGATGGAAGCTGAACTTGGGCGAGCATAGGAAACCTGGAAAAGAGTAGCGAAATGTACATGCACACTCAGTGACCTTCCTTCCGAAATTCGAAAACTGCCTCAAGTTAGCTTTTCTATAAGGAGCATACAACAAAACATTCAAGCATGTCCAGTATGAACTGTTTCACTCCTTTCTGGAGAAACTCTTGACAAGTGAGAAACACCATTCCCCTGGGCAAAGAGAAGAGCATATCTACCCCAGGTTTGTAAATGCTCAAAGCTGGCCAGCAGAGCAGAGTAGGACTCCTGGTAATAAGTTGTCCTCCAGGGGGCCAATCTCCTAAACTAGGGATTTAGGATCAACTGAATAGTCAAGCTTAAGGATTCTAAATTCATCTGACAAACTTGTGTGACCCGTTTTTGGGCCTCCCATTTCAGCCGGGGTTGGGGATGGTACGTACACACTTTCTAAAGAATTTAAATATTCCGTTTTCTGAAATTATTTAGCAATTTCAATTAAACCCTGTATTATTTAATAAACACATTGTAAATAAACATCTTGAAGCAGATTATCATGATAAAAAAAATAGCTATCATCCTTAAATCCTCAGATGTATGAATGGACTGTATCTCCTGTCATCCTTGTCTATTGTCTTGTCCACAAATCTCTTTAATCTTGATTAAAAAGGTCTTAAGTCCATCTATTGATTTATTGACTTCACATGCCCTTTCAAAAGGCTTCCCACCTTTGAGATAGAGTATCTAAACTTCTACCAAGATGAAGACAGAATTAGTCCATGTGTATGTATCGTCAGCACACCTTACATATACGCCAGGAGCGAAGGAGTTAGAGCTGCGCCTCTCATCACTGCATCCTCATCAACTTGGCACATCGCATGTGCTAGAATATCTGCTGAGTAAAGTCAATCGAGTACCCCACTGGTCCCACAATCTGCTGTGGATCCACAACAGTTCACAAATCACAGAGCAGTCAAGGAAGTGTTCATCAAGTCACTTAGATCTTGCCAAATTGTGATCAATACCTCTTTGCCTATTACATCTCTTTGCCAATTTTAAGTCAGCTCTGAGTCTCTTGTGCTATTCTGACCCCATTTCCTTTAGGTTAATAGTAAGCTCTTCTAGACTACCTACAAGGACAGAGACTTTACAGCATACCCCATTTGCCAGACCACTGACAAAAAGGGCCAAATGAGTTTAGCTCTGGGTTTCATTTGGTGGAGTACCATGACAGGTCAACTTCTGCCTGTTGATTATAACCATTAGTATCCACCTTTTTTTGGGCTTTCATGGTGACTTAGACGGTAAAAAAATTCGCCTGCAATGCAGGAAACTCGGGTTCAATCCCTGGGTCAGGAAGATCCCCTGGAGAAGGGAACGAGGGAATGGCTACCTACTTCAGTATTCTTGCCTGGAGAATTCCACGGACAAAGGAGTCTGGGAGGCTACAGTCCATGGGGTCGCATAGACTCAAGACACTACTGAGCACATGTATTACACTTCTTTACCGTCTTGGTCACCAGGGGAGCCCCACTATACAAATGATCACCATAGGTAATCTATATCATTCCTTGGGAGAATCAGTGTTAGTCACTTAGTCATGTCCGACTCAGGGATTCAACCATTTCTGTCAATGGTCTGACAAATGGGGGCATGCTGTAAATAATCAAATAATCTCTAATCCACATAAAATTCTGTTAGCACAGAGCCTACAAACCCAGGTGACTATACTATAAATATTCACCTCTAAATACATCTAAGAATGCAGGTAAAGACCTAGACCATTAAAGTTGAGGGTAACCTGAGTCCCTTACTGTGCTCCATAATAATTTACTCATGCAGTGACATTCACTGCTTTGAGCATTTCAGAGGAGTGTGGGTGGAGTGTTTTAAAAGTTATCCTAAAATATATTTAGGAAAACGGGTTTATATTTAGTGCTTATGTAAAAGCTTTGAAAACATACTTGGGTCAGTTATGTTATCTACTTTTTTTTTTTTTCCCTTTCATTGTCTGGTCTTCAGTTCACACTGCTACTTTAACTCCAACATATACTGACTATATTTTCTTACCCTCTGTATTCTCAATGCTCTGGCATTTATGGCCTTGATCCAGGAAAGACCTCCCTTCCCAGGAATAGTTAATTCTAAAGAGCAAACAACTCCCCTGGGAGGGACCTTTGATATACAAACCAGAGGCCACAGCCCACCTCCTTTATCAAATCCTAAGACCAAGCCAATATTCCTCCCACTCTGAATCAGCCTAGGGCCAGGTACCAGACAATCAAGTGGAAAGTCAAAGTGTTCGTCCCTCAGTCCTGTCCCACTCTTTGTAACCCTGTGGAGAGCAGCCTGCCAGGCCACCCTGTCCATGGGATCTCCCAGAATCCTGGAGTGGGTGGCCATTCCCTTCTCCAGGGGATCTTCCAGACACAGGGATGGAACCCTGGTTTTCTGCACTGCAGCTGGATTCCTTTCCGTTTGAGCCACGAGGGAAGCCCTACCACCCCTAGAGCCCAGAGCCATCCAGAACTACTCAAATTCTCCAATGCTAAACCCACCCAGTCTACCTGTCCTGCCTTGTCTTTAGCTTTCCACCAGGACCCCAAAAAGGCTGCAGGTCACGCTCTGTCCTCTCCCCTCTGCCTCCTGGCCATCTCTGGGGCCTGCCCATGTGACCCTGCATGGCATGTTCTGCCTCCTCTTTCTGAAGACCTTAAAGTATAAGCTTCCTCCTTCATTACAATCATTTATGTATGTCTTACCTGATTATCCAAGTGCATTTTCAGAATACAGCTACACTAATAAGGCTCCAACTCTCAATAAAAAACCATCTCAACACTGTTTTTCACTGACTTTGCCAAAGAATTGGTTCCTATCACCACAGGCAGGACACGGGTGACTCGATCATACAGAAACTCATGGTGGCAACAGTATTTCCATTTAACTTACGCTTTAGGGGCTTATGGGACTTCACCATTTGCAAAGCATTTTCAGATACAGTATTTTGTGCCTCACAACAACCCTGTGAGGTAGGGAGGGCATCTATCAGTATCTTATAGTTGGGGAAACAGATACAGAAAAGGTAAGTAACACTGCTAATGCTATACACAGGTGTTGAACTCCGGATTAAAATTCTGATCTTCTAAACCCTTGCCCGGGGAGTTCATCTTACACTGTCCTATCTCTTTGCCTTCTCATACTGCATGGTGACTGCAGCCATGAAATCAAAAGACACTTGCTCCCTGGAAGAAAAGTTATGACCAACACAGATAGCATATTAAAAAGCAGAGACATTACTTTACTAACAAAGGTCCATCTAGTCAAAGCTATGGTTTTTCCTGTAGTCATGTATGGATGTGGAGTTGGACTATAAAGAAAGGTGAGCACCGAAGAATTGGTGCTTTTGAACTGTGGTGTTGGAGAAGACTCTTGAAGAGTCTCTTGTACAGCAAGGAGTCAATCCTAAAGGAAATCAGTCCTAAATATTCATTGAAAGGACTGATGATGAAGCTGAAACTCCAATACTTTGACCACCTGATGTGAAGAACTGACTCATGTGAAGAGACCCTGATGCTGGGAAAGATTGAAGGCGGGAGGAGAAGGGGATGACAGAGGATGAGATGGTTGGATGGCATCACCGACTCTATGGACATGAGTTTGAGTAAACTCCGGGAGTTGGTGATGGACAGGGAGGCTGGGTGTGTTGCAGTCCGTGGGGTCGCAAAGAGTCGGACACAACTGAGTGACTGAACTGAACTGAACCCCTTGTCCCAATCTCCTTGTCCAGTTTTCTTGCTATGATACCACATAATAGTAACCAGCTTATCAGTGCATTTGTCCTGAAAATTTGAAAAATTAAATGAATCTAAACTGTTTCTTAAATATATACACAGTGAAACTGAGGACAGACAGCAGAAAAAGACGGCACACAAATTACAGTTATGTCAAAAGTTATTTTATTTCATTTTTTCATTAATATTTTTCTACAGCAATTTTTCCCAAGAAAGGATGAGTGGCCACTAATTATAATTAACTGGCAAAATATCCATACATAATTAGGATTCTGAAATGGGTTTTATTACTTTCTAATTTTTTTGAATGCCATCAAATGAGCCATGTACCACTACCCCACCCCCACCCACTTTCAAGAAATAAAGATGAAGGAAAAGCAACAGCTCTGCTCCCAAACCAATGTGCTACCTCTCCCCTTTATTTGATAAACAAACAGGCTTACTATTTCCTTTGATTTAAAATAAACCCCTTCCCATGCTTTACGGAGGATTCTCCTATCAGCAAAATCCTCCATTCCAGGAAAGGGAAAATATTTCTTCCTCTTCTTCCACCTCAAAGGATTAGAAATAGAAAATGCATTTAGACCAAGGTATGATGCTGTGAAAGTGCTGCACTCAACATGCCAGCAAATTTGGAAAACTCAGCAGTGGCCACAGGACTGGAAAAGGTCAGTTTTCATTCCAATCCCAAAGAAAGGCAATGCCAAAGAATGTTCAAACTACTGCACAATTGCACTCATCTCACACACTAGTAAAGTAATGCTCAAAATTCTCCAAGCCAGGCTTCAACAGTACGTGAACCATGAACTTCTAGATGTTCAAGCTAGATTTAGAAAAGGTAGAGGAACCAGAAATCAAATTACCAACATCTGTTGGATCATCGAAAAAGAAAGAGAGTTCCAAAAAAATATCTACTTCAGCTTTATTGACTATGCCAAAGCCTTTGACTGCTGTGGATCACAACAAACTATGGAAAATTTTTAAAGAGATGGGAATACCAGACCACCTGACTTGCCTCCTGAGAAATCTGTATGCAGGTCAGGAAGCAATGGTTAGAACCAGATATGGAAAAACAGACTGGTCCTAAACCGGGAAAGGAGTATGTCAAGGCTGTATATTGTCACCCTGCTTATTTAACTTATATGCAGAGTACGTCATGAGAAACGCCGGGCTGGAGGAAGCACAAGCTGGAATCAAGATTGTCGAGAGAAATAACAATAACCTCAGATATGCAGATGACACCACTCTTACGACAGAAAGTGAAGAAGAACTAAAGGGCCTCTTGATAAAAGTGAAAGAGGAGAGAGAAAAAGTTGGCTTAAAACTCAACATTCAGAAAACTAAGATCATGGCATCTGGTCTCATCACTTCATGGCAAATAGATGGGGAAACAGTGCAAACGGTGACAGACTTTATTTTTTGGGCTCCAAAATCACTGCAGATGGGAATTGCAGCCATGAAATTAAAAGATACTTCTTGAAAGGAAAGTTATGACCAACCTAGACAGCATATTAAAAAACAGAGACATTACTTTGCCGACAAAGGTCCATCTAGTCAAAGCTATGGTTTTTCCGGTGGTCATGTATGGATGTAAGAATTGGACTATAATGAAAGTTGAGCGCGGAACAATTGATACTTCTGAAATGTGGTGTTGGAAGAGACTCTTGAGAGTTCCTTAGACAGGAAGGAGAGCCAACTAGTCCATCCTAAAGGACACTGGTTCTGAACATTCATTGGAAGACTGATGATGAAGCTGAAACTCCAATATTTTGGCCACCTCATGCGAAGAACTGACTCATCTGAAAAGACTCCAATTCTGGGAAAGATTGAAGGCAGGAGGAGAAGGGGACAACAGAGGATGAGATGGTTGGATGGCATCACTGACTCAATGGACATGAGTTTGGGTAAACTCTGGGAGTTGGTGACCGACAGGGAGGCCTGGAGTGCTGCAGTCTATGGGGTCGCAGTTGGACACGACTGAGCGACTGAACTGAGGAAGAAGAGTTGCAATGAATGGGGTAAAAACTTGTACTCTGGAGATTCAAATCAGTTTCTAGACCAACTTTTCTATCCAACAATTATCAGCAATTCTTTTTTTCAATCAGCAATTCTTGATTCTGATTTTTCTATAAATTTGGAGCTCAAACTGGTGCCCTGCTTTAATTTTTACCTAGAGAATGACTCTAGGGCTATCTGAAACTTCAAGTTGTTAAGTCTGACTTTGTGGTTCTTCAAGACTAAAATAACACTCCATGGAGAAGACCGGTGAGATGGTTTTGTTTTATGGCTATTTATTAGAAATACTTCAATAGGATGAACCTCCAGCATATGTTCCAGGAGGGTCAAAACAGCTTCTTGCTTCACCAAATGCAAGGTGTTCCCCAATCTGCAATCACTGGATTAAGAGATAGGTTTGGGGTTTTACATTTCACTGCCATTTAAACAGGTGAATATTTAATGCCTGAGGAGCAAGGTTATGAAATGTCAAAACCACTAAGTGAAGGACTTAATTTAAGAGGCAGCCAGAGAGTCTGCAATTTAAATATTTAAAGATGATACGGAAAGTACAACACTGAACACCAATCTACTCCAAAGATAGCATTTCATATCTCAGGTTTATTCTGGAATTCCTCACAAGTGTACAAGTGATATTATAAACAAAGACAAGCAATGCTGAAATTACTTGAAGGGAAAGGAAGGGAGACAGAAGTACCAGGCAATAAATGCTCTAGTCAATGGCTTCTCACGCTGTTCTTCACAAAAGAGACCTGACTGGACAAATTAGAGATAAAAATAGATTTATCAAAGTAATCAGGTCCTGAAAACGGAATAGTTTGAGACACAGCATATTCCTTGTAATTAAAAACTCATTTCTTCATCAGCATGCACAGTCACTCAATCACGTCAGACTCTTTGCGACCCCATGGACTGCAGCCTGCCAGGCTCCTCTGTCAATGGGATTTTCCAGGCAAGAGTACTGGAGTGGGTAGCCATTCCCTTCTCCAGGGGACCTTGCCAACTCAGAGATTGAACCTGGGTCTCCTGCACTGCAAGCAGATTCTTTATCATCTGAGCCATCTTCATCAGCAAACAAAACTAATCATACATTAAACATTCAAGGACAAGTAACACATATACTATGAATGGGCTGTCAAAACACAAGTTAATAAAAATACACAGAACTAAGAGAAATGAAAATGTGGACAAGAACTGGTACTTTATTACATGTACATAATAAAGTTTAAAATCCCTGTACATCACTTTAACAGGAGTATGTCTAAACGCTTCTGTCCAAAAGTACAACTGCTCTCAATTCTCTCCACTTCACCAACAGAAAGATCAGTGACAGTGGACATTAATACCAACGGATTAAACTGATAAGGACTATAAATGAACAAAGCAATCTCTTCTTTATTAAATTCAGGACATCTGAAAAATCTCCCACTGGCAAGATCACCAATAAACAACTTCTATCACTTGTCAATTACTGACCCAGGACTATAAACACTAAACCTGAAAAAAAAAAATGAGACACAGGCCACTTCAGACTTTTTTTTGGAAGCTCCATTCTGCAGCTGAAAGGAGTGGACAAGGTCACAGTTACGCCTACTTAAACTGAGAATTAATTGCTGTTCATATCAAAAAATGGAGCCTTGATGGGACTGAGAAAAATGACAGTATCGCTAAATAAAAATTAGCTCCAGCTCTGGCAGAGAAGCAGCAAAGGTCTTGTGAAAGCATCAAGGCTTTACAGACAGGGGGCTACACTCGACCCACCAAGAGAGCCCAGAAGCACAGAGACAGACACTAACGTCTAACCGCAATTCAGGCCGTAGACCTCAAAATCCACCAAGAAGGAAAGAGTGTCCTTTGATCTACTTCTAAATGCAAAACCCTACCAGGAACAGGTCTCAAACACACACCACGACATACACATATCAGTCCAAGATTACGTTTGGCGTAAGAGCAAGCATGTTTCACACAGGGTTGCAAATGAGTAAACTTGAGAAAGAACAAAGCATACAGAAACAAGCTCATAAGAAATTAAAGATTAGCCCTAGTGAAGGAGTGAGAGCTAAAAGGAATAATCACACGTAACAGGAAGGCTTAGCAAAGGTATTAGGGATTAGAGCAGCTGCCTCTAAAAGGTATTCCAAGACACAGAATGTAGAATATCTCAACAGTGGAAAACACACAGAACCTCAAATTTTATTGAACACTGGGTTGTTTGAATGCTTTAGTCTATGTAAGATTGTTTTGATTCAAAAGAGACGTTCAGATATACCACAAAATATATCTGATCAGGTTATTCATCTGAGGGATTCCATAATGCTTTAAGACTAATTTCAAGTTTCTTAGTTGTTTATGCTTGAGAGGCTAACAAGCAGGAAGGTCAGGGGTCTCCAAATGGAGGAAATACGCTGCAAGTGTCAGACAGTTTTAATCTCTCTCAAGTGGCAGGAGGAAAGAAAGTACTAGCGTTGTTTTTTTCTTCCCCTTCTCTATACAAATTTAAAAGGGGGTTTCTTTTAAATTTCTGTGTTGCCATGACAGAACACCTGGTTCTACCTGAACTTAACTTTTCTCAAACCTTGAGCTAACCAGTGTGTTTTTCTTACAGAAATCTCTGTCTTAAGCTATGTTAATGAACTAGACTAGACTCGATCTTCAAGTTTGTTCCACCTATGACTCAGAACCCACTTGACAAACCAGTATGTTTTACTGGTAACACTGGTCTCCTAATCTATGTTAATGAAAACTCTGTATTTACTTGGAAACCTGCCTTTCTTTAAGATTCATGCCAATCATTTTATGGCCCTGGATAGCACACCTGGTGCCAATGTTGTCTCAAAACGCATGTTGTGGGTGAGGGGCCTGGTGCCAGTCTCTTGAGTTTTGAGACATTCCCTTTCTCTAATCAGCAGACCGCTAATAGCTACATAACACCCTGCTAAAGACTAGCAAGGGGGCACTCTCTCTGCCCCCTTCTGATGTCTATGTCAGAAGCTGTCTCCATCTCTTTTACACTTTAATGAAACTTCAGCGTCTGCCTATAATGCAGGAGACCAGGGTTCAATCCCTGGGATGGGAAGATCTCTTGGGGAAGGAAATGGCAACCCACTCCAGTATTCTTGCCTGGAAAATCCCATGGATGGAGGAGCCTAGTAGACTAAAGTCCACGGGGTCGCAAAGAGTCAGACACAACTGAGTGACTTCACTTTGTTTATTACACAAAAGCTCTGAGTGATCAAGCCTCCTCACTGGCCTTGGATTGAATTCCTCTCCTCCTGAGGATAAGAATCCTGGCGTCTCTTGTGGCTCAACAACAACCTTTCATGCTCAGGGTGCTGACTACCCATTCTATATGAACACACACAACCTTCAACAGTTTCCCAAAGCTTTCCACTCTCACGGCCCTGCACTAAGGTAAACCGCTCTTTCCACTCATCTAACTTCTCCTCACTTCAGACACTGCACGGGCGTCACCTGGGCCTGAAAATCAGCTCTCAGCCATCCCCTCCACTCCAGCACGAGCTGGTTACCTCTCACCTGTGCCCACACTGTAGTATAAGCCTCGTTCTCCTAAATACTGAGGAAACCAAGACCTACTCCTCTGTTACCATGTCTTGCGACTAGCTCAATTCCTTGAAATATGACACCTTGTCTTTATCTTGGCTGTACACTCCAGCACATACCACACATTCACTATAATGAGGACAAATGATCTTCACAAATTTACTGAGGATGCTTAATTTTTGAAATCTTGTCTACAAAGTTAGAAAAGGCCATAATCTGCTAACATAACAAGAATCCTATGTTATGGTACTTTGTGCATATACTAGACTATTCTAGTTCTGTTGCTCAGTCATGTCTGACTCTTTGTGGCCCCAAGGACTGCAGCACACCAGGCCTCCATGTCCATCGCCAACTCCCGGAGTTTACTCGAACTCATGTCCATTGAGTCAGTGATGCCATCCAACCATCTCATCCTCTTCGTCCCCTTCTCCTCCTGCCTTCAATCTTTCCCAGCATCAGGGTCTTTTCCAATGAGTCAGTTCTTCGCATGCGGTGGCCAAAATATTGGAGTGTCAGCTTCATCATCAGTCCTTCTGTTAACGGAGTGTAGTCTCCTCGGTTCTGTCTCATCACAACAAAGATTTGAAGTGATGGACATTAAAGTCCTCAGCGTGTCAGAGCTCTCGGACAGCCCGTGTTAATAGTTCTCGGACAGAGCAGTTTTATTTAGAAAATAAAGGAAAATACATCCTGAAGGCGTGAGGGCATGCAACCCAAAAGGCGTGAAGAGAACAGAGAGAGAAAGACAGACACAGAGCATGTGTGCGTGCGGGAGAGCGAGACCCCTCAGCCCCTTGGCTCCTCTTTATGTGTTTTTTCCTTCCCCTGGGCCTGCCCTATGTAAATTGTGCTAGCCAGGAGTGCTGTATGTTCTACCTGAGGTCCTCAACTCCAGTCCTCAGAACTTCCTTTATTCTATCTTCGTGGGTTTTTCCCTTGTCTTTTAGCCACAGCCATTCTGGACTCCTGTTCCTATTCTAACTATCCAACACTTCCGATGAATATTCAGAACCAATTCCCTTTATGATGGACTGGCTGGATCCTAGTTCAGTGCAAGGAATTCTCAAGAGTCTTCTCCAACACCACAGTTCAAAAGCATCAATTCTTTGGTGCTCAGCTTTCTTTATAGTCCACCTCTCACATTCACACATGACTGAAGGAAAAACCATAGCTTTCACTAGATGGATCGTTGTCGGCAAAGTAATGTCTCTGCTTTTTAATATGCTGTCTAGGCTGGTCATGACTTTTCATCCAAGGAGCAAGCGTCTTTTAATTTCATGGCTGCAGTCACCATCTGCAGTGGTTTTGGAGCCCCCAAAACTAAAGTCCCTGCTTAAATTGTTTCCCCATCTATTTGCCATGAAGTGATGGAACCAGATGCCATGATCTTAGTTTTCTCAATGTTGAGTTTTAAGCCAACTTTTTCACTCTCCTCTTTCACTTTCATCAAGAAGCTCTTTAGTTCTTCTTCACTTTCTGCCATAAGGGTGGTGTCATCTGCATATCTGAGGTTATTGATATTTCTCCCGGCAATCTTGATTCCAGCTTATGTTTCCTCAAGCCCAGCGCTTCTCATGATGTACTCTGCATATAAATTAAATAAACAGGGTGACAATACACAGCCTTGATGTACTCCTTTTCCTATTTGGAACCAGCCTGCTGTTTCATATCCAGTTCTAACTGTTGCTTCCTGACCTGTATACAGATTTCTCAGAAGGCAGGTCAGGTGGTCTGGTATTCCCATCTCTTTAAAAATTTTCCACAGTTTGTTCTGGTCCACACAGTCAAAAGCTTTGACAATAAAGCTTCACACAATAAAGCTGAAGCAGGTATTTTTTTGGAACTCTCTTGCTTTTTCGATGATCCATCAGATGTTGGTAATTTGATCTCTGGTTCCTCTACCTTTTCTAAATCCAGCTTGAACATCTGGAAGTTCATGGTTCACATACTGTTGCCGCCTGGCGTGGAGAATTTTGAGCATTACTTTACTAGAGTGTGAGATGACTGAAATTGTGTGGTAGGTTTAAACATTCTTTGGCATTGCTTTTCTTTGGAATTGGAATGAAAACTGACCTTTTCCAGTTCTGTGGCCACTGCTGAGTTTTCTAAATTTGCTGGCATATTGAGTGCAGCACTTTCACAGCATCATACCACAGATTCCATTGAACATTTAAAAAAAAGATGAAGTTTCATTGTTTATACTGAGGATTCAAATCCTTAGAAACAATAAATTCTTAAATACAGTACTATGTAGCAGAGATGAGGATATTTTCACTTTAGAACAAAAATATAGACCTCATTTGGTCCAATATCTTTGTATTTAGAAAGAAAGAAAGAAAAAAAAAGATTTCACAAAAGTGAAGTGACATGTCCAAAGACAGAACAAAAGAGTGTAGAATTCTGGAGTTTTGACTCTTCTTCCAGGGGTTCTCTATTAAGCCACTGGTTGCAACACACAATCATGCAAATTTCTACAGAAATGATCAGATATTTAATATGGAGATACTAGACAAGACATGCAAGAAGAACATTAACTTTGCTAAATTTTTTCTTATACATGTATAAGGAAAACCTGAAATATATCAAAAGAGTCTTTCTCTTAGAACACTTACTGTATTTCTTCTATTAACAGTGCTTGAGAATTATTTAGGAGATATTTGAGGAAAATCTAACATGGGTGAAGCAAGTTGGAGAGAGAAAAATATTAAATTATAATTCCTGAGACTAATGCTTTGTCTCTTTTTTTTAATTTTATACCATTAAAAATAAAGTAAAAATAGCAACTGGCTATTTTACCCTAGAGAGACTGTCTCAGCTTCACATTATTTCCAAGTTTTAGTGCAGCATCACTAAATAAAATCCAAGCCAGCTAATTTTTGTATCTAACTTAAAGATGTAGCTAAGAATCACTTAAGAATCAGCTAAGAATCATTGAGGGCAGGAGGAGAATGGCACAACAGAGGATGAGATGGTTGGATGGTAAAACTGACGCAATGGACAGGAATCTGAGCAAACTCCAGGAGGTGGTGAAGGACCAGGAAGCCTGGTGTGCTCCAGTCTATGGGGTCACAAAGAGTCAGACACAACTGAACAACTGAAGAACAAAGAATCACTAATGCTGTAAGAAAAAGTCATTATGCATGGGATTATTAAAAAACAACACTAAAACTATCAAAGAGTCTCAGAAAAACAAAAGTGTACTAGTTATAAAATTTGTTATTAAGTAACTAATCACAAACAGAGGACTTGACAGATTAGAGTTCCCCTTTCACACATCTTAAAACACCTTCAGAAAAATAACTTTGAGCAGAGTTTATTAAATGTTACCCAAAACAGTTTCATCCATGAAAGGTCCATAAATGAGGACCTGAAGGTCCATAATGAGGTCATCATAGATACCTTTATATTTTTTTATTAAACCATCATAGTTGGCCAGTATCTGTTCTTTTATTTCTTCTATTTTGGCTGTAGTACACAGTTGGTTCAGCAAGGACTCTCGGCCTGGTAAAGACCAACAGCAAGTCTATGGTAAAGATGTTCTTGAAATGCAACTTGGAGAGGTCACAAATGCCTTTCAAATTCCTCAAGATCTTTGCATGAAAAGAATTTAACAAAAAATAAAGCACAAGTAGAGCAACGGGAGTAGATACGGCATGTGAATGGGAGTGTGTGGTTAAATAATGTCCACTACTGCAGAGGTGGTGACTGAGTCATTCCAAGGTCTAAGCCACAATCTGCCAATCAAAATGTTCCATATTCCATTTCTAACCCCATACCTCCACTGAGCCCATTAAAATTTTTGCAAGTGATTATACTAAAGTGGCATGGGAAAAAAAATAGAGTTTCAACTGTAACCACCGAAGAATACCTTCAATAGTGGTTAAGAAAGTAGATGCCTTTACTTTTAGTATTAAAAATGAGAAATGAGCCTGTGTTCATTTGGCCACAAAATCTTTAGAAATGTCAAGTAACACGAACAAGGTGTTAACTGAGACAAACATGAGTTAATTTAGTACCTGGTCAAAAAACTTACAAAGGAAGAAGAGAACATACTATTACTGGTGAAATTCAGACCACAAGAGAGCATATTTTGAACAGCCAGCGCCCTGCAATCGGTGCTGGTGCTAGAACTAACTGTCCAGAGCCACGAAGCAGCAAAAACATAGGGCATGGGGGTCTCACAAGCTAAGTTCAGGTCCGGGCTCTGTGATTTACCATTTATATAACTTGGGAATATTTCCTTAGGTTCTTTGAAGCCTCTAGTCTTCATTTGTAATTTGAGGTTAATGATAGTTCTTACCTCACAGTGACCTTACATAGATTACATGAAACAATAAAATTAACAGTACAGAACTAGAGAATAATAATAATACTTTAATCATAATATAATGATTTCATATGTGTAAAATCATGTAACAATACAGATGATGATAGTTCCTAGTGTTTAAGTGCTTACCATGTACCAAGCATTGTGCTGGGCATGTTACACTTATTAATTTGGTTGATTCTCTTAACAAGAGTATTAATTTGCTACTATTTTCAGAGGCCCCAATTTATGGAAGAAAAAAACTCAAATAATACCATTACCTCTGAGATCAGAGAAGATGACAGAGAGAGTTTTCGCACAGAGCAGATGTACTTTAACAGAAAAACAGTTCAAAGATTAAGTTAACAGAAAACCTGTTCAATGATAAAGTAAGCCTTATTCCAAATCTATTGCAGTTATTACCAAAATTCGTATCGTTACAATAAAATTTGTAGTTACAACATCACAAAATGATACAAGTATTTTACAAGAGAGCAACAAATGAGTAGGTTTGGAAAGCCTGAAGCCTGGCTGAAACCAACCCTGATGGAAAGGCCATCCGACTGTTGCACCTTGAGGCTCAACACAGAGCATCCTTTCTTTCCCTGAACAC
Source organism: Muntiacus reevesi (assembly GCF_963930625.1). Taxonomy (NCBI): domain Eukaryota; kingdom Metazoa; phylum Chordata; class Mammalia; order Artiodactyla; family Cervidae; genus Muntiacus; species Muntiacus reevesi. The sequence continues at coordinate 19,095,628 of NC_089265.1, read as the reverse complement.
ACCTCTAGGTTTGTGGGACCATCTTAGTTCCCAGACCAGTGGGGAGGAGATCAAACCTGGGGTCTCGGCAGTGAAAGAGTGAGTCTTAGCCTCTACACCACCAGGGAATTCCCATCCAGCACCTTTAAATGGGCTGATAAGAAAGGCTAACTCAATTTCTCCAACAAAGTGCCACGTTATCAAATCCTCCCACTTTCTGACTCCATCCTCAGGGCTCTCTTAGAGCTTAATGTGAAATGCCAAATGAGAAAAGGGGTTCTTCTGGGGGAGTCAACAGCAGACACAATAAATGATCTTCATGAAATCAGCCTAACATCAGGTTAGAATAGGTTCCATGTCTGCTTCTGAATATGGGATGGTTACAAGTCACCATGCAAGCCCAGTGCCCAATGACACCATGAGAATTCACACCATGTGAATCTTAGTGAGAAAACACTAAGAATGCTACAGTAGCAGGTAATAATGTCAAGTTTTTACATTAGACACTTTCACTAAATATACTACAAGGACACTGGGGAGATTTAGAGCAGGGAAATCTCAGTACTTAAGACTCAATACTCAGCTGTGCATGGGCTTCTTCATCAGGGCCAGCGCAGAAGACTGTCTCATAGCCTCCCTGCTCACTGCCCCCAAGTGACTGGGAGTGCTGTAATGCACTTACAAAACTTTTCTAGTATTAGGCGTTAAGCTCCTAGAGGGTTGAAACTTATTCTTATATTTACAGTCATCTCAGTATCCATGGAGTCCCTATGGATACCAAGATCCACAGATGCTCACAGTCCTCATATAAAATAGTGTAGTACAAACAACATAGTCAGCCCTCCATATCTGCAGATGTGAACCACAGGATTGACTATATGTCTGTATATATGGATGCCCCACCCACCAAGTAAGCATGCCAGTATCTGCTGAGTGAATCCATTCCACGGCCTCCTGCAAAGGTTATTTCTGAAGTACCTCTCAGGCAAGATGACTAGAAGGTACGATGCTTGTCCAAACAATCTAGCATTTTGTACTTCACTGGAAACGTTAAACTGGCTTATAGAAAAATAGTTGTACTCTTCCAATTCTTAGAAAGTTATTTTGCAGTAGAAGCTTCTTAAAGGGTTCTTTCAAGATTCTGATACATGATCAGATGCAATCTCCAACAAAAACCATACTATCAGGTCACCTGTCACAGCTTTACCTTCAAAAATAAACTTTAAATATGATTTATGTAGTATCTGACCATCTAGTATGTCTAAGACATTGTTGACGGATTAAAAAGCTGAGTTAGAAAGTTAAACCTAAAGAAGGGACTACACACTACAGCTGATATAAGTAAAGTGGCACTGTTTAAGAAGAAAAACTAAGCTATTTTTTACTGGGTGGTAAAGTGTGGGAAAAGAAAAAGGTCCTCAGCAAGTCAATTTCGGTAGGTTAAATATTCTAGGGCTTTCACATACTCCATCTAAGATTTGAGAGAGGAAAAAGGAATCTACAAAAGAGACACAGATGATAGACAAAGACACAGACTCATGGACATTATGTAGAAAATCTCACATGAAAAATAGCAGTTAAATCTTCATTTATTGTAGAAAAGGAAAAAGAGTTGGTAAATCCCTTAATCATTTTACGACATCTTCATTGAATCAGAACACCTAACAGGAAGAGAGAGGTTCACTTTTAATTTCGCTTATAGTTTGAATTTTCCTGTCTTTGAGTACACTGAGCAGGTCTCCACTCTTTCTTCTGAGTCAATAGCTAGAAACTTCCTCATTCAGAAATTATAAACAAAAGCACAAGCATTCCATGAGGTGCTCTGAAGACAGACTACCTGTTCTCAGAAAGCAGACCACCAAATAGGAGAGAAAGATAAAATGCAGTGAAAAATAAATGCTTTATTAGCCAAATAAAACTTAGGAAGTAATGACAATGGTATATTAAGTAGTATAGGCAGGGAAAGAATCAGACTAGAATCTTGGAGGAAGAAGAAGCCATATATGAAAGGATAAAAATTTCTATAGGACAATGACAACACTGGAATAGTAATTCTACAGCCTTAAATGTCACAGTCAAGCTTTTATAAAAAGGGAGTAACGGGCTACTAAAGCTTCCCTAATGGCTCAGATGGTAAAGCGTCTGCCCACAATGCGGGTAGACCTGGGTTTGATCCCTGGGTTGGGAAGATTCCCTGGAGAAGGAAACGGCAACCCACTCCAGAACCTTTGCCTGGAAAGCCCCATGGACTACCCCCATGGGGTAGCCTGGTAGGCTACAGTCCATGGGGTCTCAGAGAGTCGGACACGACTGAGCGACTTCACTTCAACGAGCTACAGAAATACACATGTATGTCACACACATATATAATATTGAGATAATAAGTTGGGTGAGCAGAACAGTCAAAAATAAGTGTGGCAATAAAAAAAAGAAAACCATCTACAATAAGTTTTCTTTGTTCTATAACTAGAAGAGAAAACTACTTCACTACAATTTTAGCTCAGATATCTAAGTCTTCTTTTGCTTATGTATACCTACTGGAATGAAAATATAATGATCCTATCTCTGTGTAGATACTAAATACTCCAAAGAGAAATTTCTTCTCAGTACCATTTGTAAATATTTTAAATTAGTCTCATAGGCCACAGTGGATCTTTTCAAAACAAGGCAGATAACGTGTCTACAAACAAATGAATTAATCTGCCCAAATTCATTTCTATAGTTCCTTATAAATTAAGTCTTCACTAAAAAAAAAAAAAAAAAAAAAAACACAACAACAAAGAATAAATGTAAAATATGGCGCTAGGTTGGATTAAATTTTTTTTACCAATCATTTTTGTAGAATCACTTTGATAGAATAAGCACACTTTATCATTTTCAGATGTACCTTCCTCCAGAAAGGTCCATGTCACACAATGGCCCCTGTGCCTCTGGATCAGACATCCCTTCATGTGTAATACCATTCTTCTTTCTCTGCCTGATAATCCTATTTTGTAGAACCCTATCACCTCTGAAACCATTTCAGAGGCCTCTCAGCAGCCAGTGACATATCCTTTTGCCACTACATTCTGCATTCACTCACCGTACATCCACATGATGGTCACATAAAGTGCGTGCTGTCTCCCCTACTACACACGGATGTCAAGGACAAGGCTGTATCGTGTTGTATTTTAGCACTGCTTCAACATTTAGCAAAGCTTACTTGGACATACCAGCCACTCAGAATGGCCCCAGAATTTAATTACTCACCGATATCCCCTATCCAAGGCTGCATAATCATGATTATACAGTCTTAAAACAATTTGCAAGTAATTATTTTAACATTATGATAATACCTTTGCCCTTGGTGGCGGGGGAGAAGAGGGGGAAAAGCACATGTATGATGAACATAGAGTTTTAAAGCATATGACCTTCCCTACAAGCTTGTGAGGCTGACCACCGGTCTTGTTATGGCTCTATATAATGCAATGAGGCCGTTTTAGTAAACGCTTAACGTATATTAAAAAAAAATTCCTCCTCAAACTTCTGAAGAAAAAATTCTAACAATCTTGCTGTTCTAAACAAAGGAGAAGATAATTCAACAATCCCCCTCAAACACCTGTGAGAAATACAAATAACCTACAACCCAAACCTGTATTACAAGTACATTACAATAGCTAAGACTTGTTCTGGGGCCTGATTTGACCCATTTGTCATAGATTTAGCGTGTATGTGTATGCATTATCTTTTGGAAAAAAAATCAGAAATCCAATCTCTTTCAAGGGTAAATTGTCTTTGGTAACCCTTCATCATTACAAGCTATACATCAATTAAAAAAAAAAAAAAAGAGGCAGTAACAGAAAACATTTTGGATTAGCTATGGCATTTCCTCTCTCTCAAATAGGCCTAGATGGAGATTTGTGTGTCAGACATACACATATGTGTGTATATGTAGGAAATATATGATAAAAGGATAATAGAAACGTTGTTATAAGCCTTCCCTATAGCCAAATAAAGTTTCACCTACATAGATGATGTAGACCTGACCTAAGTTATACAACTATGAAAACTGTGCTCAATAGATGATTTTAAAGGAATGACCTCTGAAATATTACTGAATGCTTTATAAGTTCAAACCAACCAAGATATTTCTCTCTCAACATGATTAGACATTAGAGAATCATCATGGGGAAAGCTTTTTTAAATGAACTGATTTGCAGGACTAATAGTCTCATTCAAAGACCATCTCTCATTCTCCAAATATCTATTAGACACCTGGGCTACATATTCCCCCCAAAACAGCTTTTAACAGAGAGTAATTACTGTATTCCTACAGTCTTTTAAATGACAGTTGTGCAGATCTGAAAAGAGAGAGGATCTTTAAGGAAAACACCAACAACCTTAACCGTACACAAAGAAGAGACCATACCACTGCATTCACAGAACTCCTCCGGAAATGTAAAGGCGGCCAAAAGGAGGGCTAGCCACCGTTGGCACCCACCCCAGTACTCCTGCCTGGAAAATCCCATGGACGGAGGAGCCTGGTAGGCTGCAGTCCATGGGGTCGCTGAGAGTCGGACACGACTGAGCGACTTCACTTTCACTTTTCACTTTCATGCATTGGAGAAGGAAATGGCAACCCACTCCAGTGTTCTTGCCTGGAGAATCCCAGGGGCGGAGGAGCCTGGTGGGCTGCCGTCTGTGGGGTCGCACAGAGTCGGACTGAAGTGACTTAGCAGCAGCAGCCACCTTTACCTCTGTTGCAAGACAAAGTGAACTCCTCCTTCAGATGTGCGGAAGCACCTCCCTTTACCTTGAGAATCCAGTCCTTTGGCATTTAATGACACTGCTGGGAGCACAGAACAGCCTGGCGCCGTGCCCTTTCCCTGGGTCCCACTGATTGATAGCGTCAATAACACTCACTGGCCGTAATTAAACCGCCAGCAGTACCCCCTTTGCCACCGAGCAGATCAGTGTTCTCTAATACTCAAAGAATCAAGTACAAAGGTGAGAGCGGTGTTTTTAGCCCTCACCTTCACAGTTCATTTGACTTTGTGCTTCAGAGTAGTTTGCAGACAATGCATATTTCGCAATTCCCCCAAGAACACTGGTTAATGAAGAACATGAAGGAAAATCCTGCAAGTTGGTGACAAGTACTTATTAACCCTTTTTGCAAATTTGAGCAGAACAGACACATACTAAGCCTTTAGGCAACAGTACGTGCACACCTCTTTCCCCCGGCTTTGAGACAAAATACAGTTTTATAGGTCAAAACGTTTATAAATTAAAGTAGCATACTGTAAATTTTTTTCTTTAAATATTTTTAACACACTGTGTGGAAGAGTCCTTTATAAGAGCACACATTTCCATTTATTTAGACCCTGCCTGGAAAGGTCAAATATCCAGATACCAGGGAGGGTGTGTCAGGAGTGTGGCGAGGCACTTATAAAAACGAGACCAACTTTAATTGTACTACAAAAGCAACTTCCATAATCTAAGGATTCACAACCATCTGGGATCATAAAATTCAACTCCCAATCTCTACACTATGAAATAGCCATTTTAAATGAATGGGCCCCAGAAGAACCATGCTGCAAATGCCCCACTCTCAGAATCAAATACTACATGATGTTTAAGTACTTGTAGCGCGAGAAGTACTTAATGACATGCAAATGCTCTGAAAACGTGTGCATGAGCACACGTATGTGAGAGAGACGAAGGGGGAGGGTAGATAGGGCATTATATTCATTACAATTACACCCATTAATCACAAGACCCCAAAATGAAAATCTTACTTACATGTTTTAAAACAAGCACCAGAAAGCGGTCCAAGTGTAAACCACTAAACAATGGTCCTCAGGTTAGACCACCACATGTTAAGAATCACCTGTGGTGGCTATTAAACTACAACTTTCTCGGCCTCACTCTGTAAGTAATCATATTCAGTAAGTCTTGACTAGGGTCCAGAAATCTGCATTTTATTAACCACCGCACCACAGTGATTCTGATGAACATTAAAATTTTAGCAGTCCCTTATGTCGAGGGATTTCAAACAGGTAATCCTCAAACTCTGGGGTGTATTTTTGGATTTCCTGAGGAGTTCATAAAAATTATAGATGTCAAGCCCTCTTCTTTCCCATCTACCAGCATTAATTTCTGAATAAGACAAATTCCCAGGTATCTTGAAAGCATATGTGACTATAAATCACCAGCAAATACAAAAATGCAAAAGTAAAACAAAGTCCATAAAACCCACCCAAAGGTTATTTCCAAGAAGTAGACCCACTATGTATGGCTCCATTGAGTTGGGGAGCCCACAGTATGGCCAATCTCTGGAAAAGGCTGCCGGGCTTGATTCTATATGACTCCAGAATCTTTCGAGGAATGTGAACAGTGTTGTTTGGGAGAAGCAAGCAGAAATGGCCAGACTTCTAAAGAATCACTCTGGGGAAACTAAAGCATTTTCTGAATGATCAGTTTCCAGGGCCAGGCAGATGCTCTGCTTGTCCTTCCTGCAGCTCACCTAAGGGTCATTTCAAGACTCATTAGCAAGCCCAGAACCTGTGCAGGAAGGATTAAAGTTCTCTCTCCCCTGGGAGGAGGTAACCTGGTACTAATGACCCAAAAGAAAGCCTATTAGCATGATTTATTTTTGTTCACAATCCACTTCTCTATAACTCAAGCAACTAGACCCATATTTAAAATATCCAATAAAATTAAAGAATTAAACACTGTGACTACTTTCTTCAGAATAAAACTAGCTTTTTAATTCCTCCCAACTAGACTTCTAAAAATATCACTTGAACATAGAAAATGCAAACTAAAAAACAATGAAATATTCTTGATCTTCTGTTTCCGAAAATAACAGGCCAACACAAGTATTTTCTACCTCTAGATCTCAGGCCAAATGTTTCGCAGGAACTGAGTAACCTGGTACCATCTCTACCATTTTACAGCTGAGGAAACTAGACCAACAGATAAGAGCAGAACACGGATCTGGGACTTGGGGCTCTATGTCCTAATGCAGCATTCTAACGAGCTCTTTAAAGAAGGGGGGCAGGGCACAGTAAGGAACAGATTTCCTGTATTGTTTTCAAAACACAGCCGCCTCTCTTGCTTGTTCATAAATAGCATGCCAAGAAACTTTCTGAAGCAAAAATTCCACCAGGAATTCTGATGCAGTACTCGTGGCTGAGAACTGATGCTAAAGGAAAACCTGGCAGAGGTAGGAGCAGAAGAAAATGGACCACACATGCTTTTCTAAAGAGTCCACACAAATTTAGAGAGAGAGAAATGCGCTTTGCTGTGATTTTTAAACTAGCATCTAGGACTCAAAGGAACCTGCCAGGAAAGCATTCTGGAAGTATGAATGGTCTCCTACAAAACAGAGGTTGAGAAAGTTACTAGAATAATCCTTTTACTGTCCAATTACCATTGAAATGTTAATTCACCTATCTGCTAAACAGGACTTCCGGATACCAGTTTTCTTCTCAAACGGGAGGTCTGGCTATCTCCAGTGCTCAGCCTAAAAGACAACAGAGTTCTTCCATCACCAGGCACTGCTCCACTCCCCTGCACCTAATAAGCTGCTTCAGAAAACCTCAGGGTACTAAGAGCCCCAAATCAAGGTCTTCAAGAGACTATTCGATTTGCTTACAGTGGTATAGATATCTGAATATCGGTAACGTCAAATGGAAAGAAAACCGTTAAAGGTGCCGGCATCAGCCAACATGGCCCATTCCTGGTCCCAGCAGTATTATTATTAGCTATATTACTTCTGAACAAGCCCCTTAACCTGCACTTCATTTCACTGGCCAAAGGGCTACAAGAAACTATTACTGTTTTGGCATGAATCCAGACAAATAGAAGAATAAAGGTCCTATGAAAACACTACACGAAAGCGGACACAGCAAGGAACTGAGGCTCTGCGGGAAGGCGGCGCACCTACCTAACTTCTCCAGTCGGTTCAGGACAACAGGCTGAAGCCACCAAGCTGAGCAGGTACTATGTCTGGGTTATGCATGAACGACAACAGGCCCTGCCCTACCCTTAAAGAGCACCAGGAAAGTTAAGCAGGGAAGTGCTTGCATTAGAAACGCCTCTGCTGGTGTGCATGTATGAAATAGGCAGGAAATGTAGGGCCACGCTTGCGTAATAAAATGATCTACAAAATCCCTCCCGAGGAAGATGGGTTAGGTCAGCTGCTAAGACTCCCTCCCACCGCCACCCTCTGCGATTCACAAGCAGGGATGGACAGGAGGCGGGCTAGGACATGCCCCAGAAACCCTCCTCCTCTTCAACCTTCCCTCTGTACAGTCCTAGCCTTTGCGTCAGCAACCGTGCAGAAGTCCCTTCTACAGAGAAGCTGTTCAGAGAATGCCAAGGTATTCCCCCTGGGAACTTTCAAATGTCTAATTCCCACTATGGACAAAGCTTAGAAGGAGCAGAAATAACACAACAGGCCTGAAGTCAGGACCAGTTCTGGACCCTGCCAGGTCCCATAGGTAAGTAACAACCTCTGGAGATTTTTATGTTTAAAAAAAAAAAAAAAAATCAAAGTTGAAAATAAAACATTTCACAAAAAACATATTACGCAAAAAAAATCTATTATTCTTCATTTCATATAAGGACTATGTAAATTGGATTCAATATAGATGTGAGGTTTATTCAAATGCACTGAAGAGTGTCTGATAATCACATGTAGTAATACACTTAGAATTTGGCTCTAGAAAGTTACAGATCATGGGTTAAAAATGAAATTAGAAAAACTTACACCCAATCTCATTTTCTTAAAAAGGGCATAGAAATCATTTACTCAAAGTTTCCATTTGTCTCTCCACAGAGACCTGATCAGATAAATAATAAATTTAGGATAACATCTCAAAAGTTGTCAGTTACTGTGAGGTCTGTCCTTCAGACTATTACTTTCAGAATTTCCCAGTCTGGTCAAGATAAAAGGCAAATGATGATCTATACTCTTGTTGAACTGACAGGTACTTTACAGAAGATGTCTTATAAATTTGTGAAGTCCACACTTCTTCTGTAAGCATTTACACTTTGTACCTTCATGAGAAATGCCAACAACGTAAATAAGCCACAAGAGCCATAGGTGGCTTGAGATGCTCAGAGGGATGTGGAGTTTAAATCCAAGGCAGATTTTCCCCTCCTAAGAAACATCCAAGTCCAATCCTGTCACTGTTTTGCTCAAAACTCTTCAGTGGTCCTCCCTCACTTATCGTATAAAACCACAGCTCCTCACTCAGCACAGCACACGTAGCTTTTCAGATCCCCAACTGCTCTCAGGCTCATTTCCACACCACTCTCCACCCTGCTTTCTACTCCAGCTAATTATATGTGATTTCCCTAACATCCACTTGCAAACTTCCCAGCAGAAGTATGAACTCTCAGCTTTCCTGCTGTTATAAAACTCATGCCCCAGAACGGTACTGCAGAAACTTTCAACAGAGAACCCAACAAGAGGCAAGCCTCCAGTCCAGCTTCACTCCCGCTCCTGTTTCCATGTCCTTTCCTCCACTAATGAGTGAGGAGATGATTTATGCAGCAGCCACAAGATATATCCTCAGGTTCAAAATTAAATTTTATAAAGTGACAACTTAGAATGACAGACAAAAACCAATCCCATCCCAGATAATCCTGAACCGGGGGTTGAGACAGACAAGTTTTCCAGTACAAATTTTACTGTGGCTGCTAAGGTTCAACAGCGTAAAGAGTTAAGTGTTACCTCCTCAGGACAGGGTGCTGCACTTCACTCTAAATGCATTCTCAACCCCACCATCCTCTGTGATAGCCATGAGTTCATTAAACAGTTACACCTTTTCTTAGAAAAGAATCTGGAACACTACAGAAAGTTAAGAGACTCAGGTAATAAAACAGACTCAGTGATAAGCTGATCCATTATTTTTAAAGATTTTACAGATATAAATAGAAACTTAAAATGGTTAAAAGATCAAGTCCATCCAAGCTTACACAGCCAGTTAAATCACTTAAACAGTATCAGAGAGGGTAAAACTTTAGAAATGCATAGATTCTTCCTATATTAAGGATACAGTTCATGCTAAGCAGAAAAACAGTCGACAAACATGACATTTACTAATTGAGAAAAAGATAAGCTATAGGTAGAAAAGGTATAAATTTAACAAAAATTATAAGCAATACAGTAGCTCAGGAAAAAAGGTGTATTAAGCTTTACTTAATTGCTCTCTATTAAACTGAACACTTTACAGAATAGACATTACTATTTCTAATTAATATTCCTATTGTTAAGTTTTTTCATATAGACAGAAATGGCAGTTTAATTATTTTAATGAGAATTTCCACATTAATGTATGTCAATTAGTAATTTTTAAGCAAAGGTAAGGTTTAATCTGACTTATGTCTGAATGATTAAGAAAAATTGATTCAATCAAAATCAATTTTAGGCAGTTTTTCTATGCTAGTAGCATTTCCAGACAGGGTTTTTCCTGCTCTGAGAGAAAAGACGTGGATTTCTAGGGGTGAGAGGGAAAGTGAAAATCACTCAGTCATGTCCGACTCTTTGCAACCTCACGGACTATACATATACAGTCCATGGAATTCTCCAGGTCAGAATACTAGAGTGAGTAGCCGTTTCCTTCTCCAGGGGATCTTCCCAACCCAGGGATCAAAAGCAGATCTCCCACATTGCAGGCAGAATCTTTAACAGCTGAGTCACAAAGGAACCTATCAATAAAGATGAAAAGTTCTCTATTCCTTGGGATAACAGCTCCTTGCTGTTGTTGTTTAGTCACTAAGTTGCGTCTGACTCTTTTGCGACCCTGTGGACTTTAGTCAACCAGGCTCCTCCGTCCATGGGAATTCCCAGCCAAGAATACTAGAGTGGGTTGCCATTTCCTCCTCCAAGGGATCTTCCCAACCCAAGGATGGAACCTGCAACTCCTGCACTGGCAGGGGGATTCTTTACCAGAGTCACCTGGGAAGCCCAACAGCTCCTAATACTATGAAATAAAGTAAAGCCACTTCGTGGAATAAAACTTCCTAGGCCCACTGTAGAAGGGGGAGAAGCTGCGAGTCAAGATATAGATTTTACTGTATATGGGATATTCTCTTATTCACAGTACTTGATGTGGGGGGAAAACTCTAAGTATTTTCAGAAATGAGTGATTTTACCCTGCTCAGCATGAATCTAGGCCTGATACCATTAACCTAGGCAAAAAAATTCATTTTCCCTTAGGAGTGGAAAGAATTGTGCATATACTCTCTTTTTACTACCCTGCCTAGTATCAAAAGCTAAAAACATCTTGTAATATCCACACTTTACTTACCAGCTCATTATTAGGGATAACACGGGCAGGCTTTACTCATCATGATTGCCTCTTATCACCAGCAATGTAAGCTTCTGGGACATTAACTCAACCAGGAAAAAAAAGTGAACCTTAAGAGAATTGCCACCTTGAATCTTTAACCTATAAATGCCGCTGTACATAACAAATCTCTAACATAAGGTCAATTTATTAAGTTTTTCTAATTTCTAAGTCACACCTTTTAAAAAGTGAAGATAGTATGAACTTTTTACTCCAAATGCTGAATTGTCATTAAAATAAAACCACGATTAATATTCCAGTTAAGAGCATTACACAAGATTATCAAGGTAAAAAGATGAAATCAAATGGAACTATGCATGGAAAAGTACCAAGTATTTAGAAAACCCATATACATTTTGACGGTTCCTAAATGTTAGGTCTTGTCAGGTCTTAGATTCACTGTCACAAATTAACTGCAAAACAAAAAAACAGATTCCTACACTGATTGAGTAGATCTGAAGTGGGTCCCAGAATCTGTATTTCTAACTCATCCTCCTTGTGATTTTGCAACCAAGTCTGGGAATAACTGCTTCCAATTTCTCAGTGCCTATGGGACTCTGCTTCACTCATTACAGAAATAGTGAATATTTGCCATCTATTCAACATACCATCCATCTATTACACAAAACCCTACTGGGCTAATGCTACTAGGAAGCCCCAGGAAAAACTGCTAAATAAACCATCTTTCACAGAGCTTGATTCACTGTTTCAATATTCCAATAAATAGAAATTCTACCAAATGCATAGGTGGCTCGGAAGACATGACAGAAACCTGTGCTCAAGGAGTGCACCAATACTTGTATACTTATAAATGACATATATATTAATTAATCTACTGCAGCTTTCTAAAGGAAAATATGGTGTCATGGTAACAGTCTTAGTGTAGATATCAAAAGACAAAGATTTGAGTCACAGCTCTGACTTCAACCGCCTGGTCTAAGCTAAACTCTGTGACGGCCACTTAAGTTTCAACTTTTTTACTGCGGGTAGAGGTTAATGCTTAAGTCTGAATTATATACGGGTCCCCTTCAATCTCCAAACTTCTGTGATACCTCATGGACTATTTCAAAAGAAGGGAGAGACCCAACCTGAGTCAGAAAAACCCAGAAAGGCAGCAGCAAGAAGAACTTCAGATGGACTCCAAAAGATGGGATGGCCACTATTAAACTGAGTGAGAAAGAATATGCCAGGGGAGCCATAAAAGCGTATGTGCAGAGGTTGTGAATAAGATGAGCTTGCCATGGAAGAGCCAGTCTGACCACCGTGGAGAACAGTAATCAGTGATAATGCTGGGTCACTCCAAAGTTAAGCCAAATGATATGGTAAAACAGTAGGGGAATGGAAGAGAATTTTGAGTGAGAAGCAATATGAGGAAAGTGGTGTTTTTATAAGATTAGCTTCAGAGCCTCCACCAGGATGGACTGCAGAAAGCAAAAAGAAACTGATTCACAGAATAGGAAACAGAAAGGCTTAAATACAGCTTCTAAACTCTATGAAAGCAGTGAACACCAGGAAAAACCTGGTTCAGATGTTGCATGAGAACACACAACACATCTAACTGAAAAAACCAGAAAGAACAGATAGACAAAAATGGTGCTATGTGGTTTTGGGAAATGGTCTGCTTTGCCTCAGACAAATCGGGGCCAAACTGAGGATACCAGCTGCTATCTGATATTTCTGTCGGAACCAAATGAGAGGGGTGGGAAAGAAGTAGCCTGCTGCTTACCGGCCACGCCCACCCCCATCCCAGAAAATCTGAAGAGAAGGGGCAGAGGTCATGCTGAAAAAGCCACAAGGCATGACTGTCCTTTCTTGCATGCATTCTGCCTGAGCAGCTGGGCCCTGAGGAGAAGGCCGGGTGACAGACAATGAGGAAGCAGCTGTCTCCAGTGGGCTCTCTGCAGGCCATGGACATTTCTTCCATGGAGACCCATTTCTCCTGCATTTCTACCTTCGTGTGGACCTTACTGCAAAAAGAACTGATGTACAGCAAAAGCACTGACCCACTAGAGTGAAACGATGGTGCTTATTCCTGGAATGGAGAAAAGGGCGTGACAATCCAACCATCAATATTCAATTTTTTTAACCACGATTCGTGAGCAACAATCCTGAAGTCAACAGACACTGGGGTGCCTCACAAAAATCTGCAGTAGGACAGAGTGTTTGCAAAACAACAGGAAAAGGTAACTGGACGCCGGACATCTTTTTAAAGATACTTGATTATTACACTTAGAAATACTATTAAAAGGTTCATCTCTGTAACACAAACAGTAGGCAAAGAAGAGTAGACAATTAGAAATAACACTCCAGATTGCAAACCAAGGTCAAAACAAACAAGTCCTTTGTGAACTTAGAATATACTAGAAATCTAGTAATTAGACATTTCGTACTTAGCACATTTTCTGGAGCAAGAAGCATGTAGAATCTCAGACATCTTACATCCATGTATATTTGGGGGTCACTGCATACAATTTCCTTTAGATGAGGCAGAGGTGGGAGGTATCTTTCCTCCAAGCCAATAAATACAAAGAATGAGATGTCAAAACTATCCCAGGTTAATGAATTACCTTAACTGACAACTCTGAGAGAAGCAACTTTTAAACACAAAGATGACACTGCATTTCCAGATACCTGAAAAAATGAGCAGAAACCTCCTAGACAAGCCTCTAAGCAAGATGGATACCACAGTCAGCCTTGACTAACTTCCCCTCACCACTCCAGGCTATGGTCTGAGCTGACTTCTTAAATCAAGGGTGGAAAATAGGTTCCAACTTCAGTCAATTGATAGAGGTTGTCTGGAGCACTATTTTGACAAATATCTGGAAGCCACATCCAGACTCAGTGAGAAAGGCTGCCATGATTGATCGAGAATGTCTGAACTGGGCAGAAGAGGGAAAATTGATGGCACGTGTACTAAGCGTTTGCCAGAGGCAACATCCCTTTTATCTTCTAAAGGGAAAGAGATCTACACAGCAAACTGTATTAACTTCTTATCCAGAGAGAATTTACATCAGAATTTCAAATATTCAAAAAGGCAGGGAAAACATCCATAAAGTTATTTACTGTTTGTCATGAAAAGACAACTATAACAGAAAAAAAAATAACCTGGGTGGCATATACACTCTCCTAGTCAGTCTCCTCAAAGTAAGCTGAGTCTGCTAGACTAGAGCCAAATAATAGCTCAAGGACCTGCTTTTCTGTGACCTGAGAACTAAAAACGATTTTTACATTTGATAACGGCCTGCAAAGCTAACATATTTATTGCCTGGCCCTTTACAGAACAAAACTGTAGATCCCTGTGCTAGAAGAAACAGATACAGTTTTTTCAAGTTAGAGGCAAGTAATTCTCTATAAAGGATGGAAATTTAATTCAGTAAGTTTCATAACATACTTATCTAAGAAAGTTGCTGCCCTGTCCCTTTGTTAATACACAACTAATTACTGGGTTGGCCAAAAAGTTCATTGGGGGGTTTCTGTAAATTATAATGGAAAAAGTCAAAAGAACTTTTCGCCCAATGCAATACATGTAGTTGGAGAAGGAAATGGCAACCCACTCCAGTATTCTTGCCTGGAGAATCCCATGGACAGAGGAGTCTGGTGGACTACTGCTCATGGGGTCACGGAGAGTCGGACATGACTAAAGGATTAAGGACAGCACACACATGCAGTACTCATGAATTAAGTTCCCCCCAGCAGGCAACGAACCAAAACACTCTGCTATGCCTCCCAGAGAAGTGTCTATATGGGCACAAAACCAATAAAGGAAAGAACTACAAAGAGACCTTAATTTTCTTCAACCTCTGTTCTGTGAGTAGATATTTAAAAAAATGTAAACATACTTTTATTGTTTTGGTTTGAAGTCTCAATCCATTCAGGGTGTTGATAGCTTTCTCTGCATCCTTAGGGTCAATGTAGTTCACAAAGCCATATCCCAAGCTCTGCCCTAATGAAAGGGAAGGGGAGAGAGGCATACGTTAGTTCTCCACCGCTGATGATAGACATCCACGTTCGTTCTAGCATAAAGTCTTGTCATTAATGCCAGCAGATTTTCTCAGGAGTAAAAAGAAGTCTACATTAATTCTAGAAACACACACGTGGCCTTTTTCATCTCCTGTCTGTTTCAGCTTCAAGTTTAAACATCAGTTAGAACACAGCAAGCTGTGCTGTTTAAAAAACACACATCCCCAGTGCTCCATCCACCGCACGCGCCCTGCCTGAGCCCCAGCGCCCAGCAGCAAGGCGACCGCGCTGCAAGTCTCCATGGAGCCGCTGTGTGGGCTGCCCGGGCACGACTTGTTCAGCCTCAGCTTCCTTACACATCAAACTGCAAAGTGAAAAGCATCAACCAAGAATCTGTCGGTGTTCTGTACACATCACCCTGATAAATTTACAGCCTTTACCACGTACAATTATTTCAGAGTCGAAACTAGCAGAGAATCATGCGTATGTGTATGTATACATGTAATCTATGTGTGTGTGTGCGCCTAAGTACATTTATTTTAGAGGAGAGCTTATTCAAATAAACTAAATCCAATTTACTAAAGGGGTCTGAAAACCTAGCTAAGGAATAAAAGGAAATATGAATACAAAGATTTATGGCTGAAGACAAACAAACCCATAAGAATATGTGGAAAAGAAAGAAAAAAAAAATTAAAAAGTAACAGAAAAATTTGGGAATAAGAGTTGCTTCTAAATGAGCCTGTCGCTGCTTTTATCCATCATCTGAGACCTCTCTCGTCCTCGGCTCACTGATGTGTCCCGACTCTCAGGGAACAGGAAATAACAAGAGATTGCAATCAATGGAAGGCACAGACAAGTAAAGTCAACCCTAAAGGTCTCCATTTTTCAACTAAAAGAAAGTTTCTCAGTTTGACAAGACGAAAAATACTAAAAAGGTGGTGACAAAAATGGACGTTTAAAGGTTTAGTCTACTAAAAGTCAAACCAAACCAATTGAGGGTTTCCTGGAAGATTCCCAGTAACGGTCCAAATGCTTTCTATAAACTACCATTTTTGGATCAATTTCATAGCAAAGGGAGAGAATATTTTTTCTTTTAAGTGGTACCTTAGGTCTAAGTATTTATGAATACAGGTATTTAAGAAAGCTCACTCTGGTTTTCCTAACGTGGTTCCTCACACGTATATAAAGAGAGAGAGGGAGAGAGAAAAACTAAATATAATGCCTAAAAACCATGAAAACTTGTGATTATATTTTGAGGACCACTATCATTTTGAGGGGATAATCACTGCTAACTTATACTCTTTAATCAAACCGCATTTTTTCCTATTTTTATAAAAGGGGGTGAGGGGAGATCTAAAACTCAGTTCATTAATTTTTTTCCTCACACTACTCACAGAAATTGTGTTTTACTCAAAGGTCTGATTTTTAAAAGTTGCATGTGAATCACTGTAGTTTTAAGCATTCAGCTTTTTTCCAATTTGACATTTACCATGTGTCTACTGCATGCACAGTGGCCTCTTATGAAATGTGCTGCGGTTCTGTTCTCACTGAGCACTATTCAAACTGGCTGAACATTAAAAAATCTGCTCAAGGAATCAGTTTATGATGGCAAGAATATGGGCTAGGAGATACACACAGATAAGTTCTAATTCCGGCTCCACTGTTTACCAGCTGTGTGACTTTGAAGAGACAACTTAACCTCTCTGAGTCATTAACCTTCTTATTTCTAGAACGAGGATAATTCCTACCCAATGAGACTGCTGAGTCAGTGATGAGAACTTTTCACTATCAATGGAGATAGACCACTCCAGTGAAAAAAATAAAGGAAAAATAACACGTCTACTACATGTTAAGGAGTTTACACACATTCACTTAAAATTAAACCAGATGAGATGCTATCAAAATAACAGGGGAAGGAAAGGCAAAGTGAACACTGCGTGGTTTTCCACGCTGCTACTCTGTAACAAAATAAACCAAATTATCAACTACAAGCACTGAGTCCATTTCTCCTATCTACTGGCACCACACTAACACTTATATTTTACCAGCTTCTAATCAAAGTCCTTTCTCAATCTTGGTACACTGGAATCATCCACAGAGCTTAAAAAACAAAAACAGAAATTAATGTCTGCGTCCCTTTCCCCCAATTTTTTTTTTAATTGGTTTATTACAAACCAGGTTTCTTAAATCCTAGTGACTCTAACACATGTAGTCAAGGCTGAAAAATCACAGTTTTAATAGTGAGAGAGAATCTGAGACTGCAAATAAGGATTCTGGGAGCCCTAAGAAGGGCTAGATGCTGATGGTCTGGGTATGAAGTGACTCTGCAATGAAGACTGCCTGCCTTTTGACAGATGCATTTAAAAAATATTAGTAGATGTCTTTCTTCTAAATTCTTCAAGTTATCCATCACTTCAGAGGAACAGTTTATTGCCTACTGAAGTCACTCTGGCACAGTAGGGGCCTGCTGGAGTTGTGTTGCTGGGTAAAGTCAAAATCCTGTCTGCTTAGCCATCTCCTGCCCTTCCTCTAGGCTCTTACTCCTAACACACTGGGGGCACTCAAAAAGTCTGCTAAATGCACGAATGAGAAGCCCAGTGGTTGTTATTCATTTAACCAAAGGCAATGTCATCAATGGACTTCCCTGGTGGCTAAGACAGTAAAGAATGTGCCTGCAATGCAGGAGACCTGGGTTGGGAAGATCCCTTGAAGAAGGGAATGGCAACCAACTCCAGTATTCTTGCCAGGGAAATTCCATTGACAGAGGAACCTGGCAGGCTACATACAGTCCATGGGATTGCAAAGAGTTAGGCACAATTGAGTGACTAACACTTTTTTATGTCATCCACGTCACCATCAGATGATCCAGCCATTGAATGAGTCTTTGATCTGACTCCCTCAAGCAGCCATGGCTAGCTCTAATGATGAGTCAACCAAATTTCAACTACTGGAAACAGAGTACACTCAAACAATGTTTATCCTTAAACGAGCTCTCTGACACAAAGTTTCTACCTTGTTTAGCAGTAGTTTTCGGAAGAGCAACACTCATCAATTAGGATTTAAGGTAAGCAAAATGTTATCACTACCCTAAGCAAAATAATATGAAGGGAGATAATTGCTGCTAAACGGCTTCATTCCTAAATCCACTGCAGTAGATGCACTAACATGTTGGCACTGGAACTGTAAGGGAGTTAGTAACTTCACAGATTTTCATTTTCAAGTGAGCTAATCAAGTCAGCAAACATGTACTGAATGCTTAAAATATATAAAGGCATCACAAATGATACAAAGATAGGCAAGACTCTCCCCATTCTCATTTTTCAGCTGTGCGGTGTTTTAGGGTTTAATTTTAGCCTCACATTGATCTTGTGAGATATTCATTCTTCTTCTGGAAGGAAGTAATGGTATCTGAAGATGGGTAAGGTCGATCAGTATCCTCAAATCAAGGAGGGAAAAAAAAAAAAAAAACAAGCAGAAAGCAGTCATCAGAACCTGAATCCAAGAATCTCAAACACTATGTTCTTCTCTCAATTCACGACTAGTTTATATATGAACCTGGACCATCTTCAGTATGCTTGAAATATAATGTAACCACGCATTTTCTAACAAAGCTCTACCAAAAAAGAGTTGTTTCGAGACAGTTGCCTACTGTCTTAAATTCCAGTACTTCTTGTGCAAGTATCAATTTCAGTATATATGAATTTTTATGCTGCTATTCCTATGACAGTGTAAAGTCACCTTGTTTATATAGTGCCTGTTTCAGGTTATTATGAGTGCAGATTTTTAAAAAATAAAAGCAGAAGGAAGTCAAACATCAAGAACAAAATATTTAGAACCACTTTCTCCCACTTTTGTATGCATCAGCTAGTAACAGTCATAAACTACCAAGGAAGACTTGGAAACCAAGCATCATTTATCCAGATCCTCCAAGTCTATTTTTCAAGTCATTCTGAATTTAGAATGTGCATATTGACAATCTCAAAACCAAAAATCACTTCTTTAAAAAACTTATAAAGCTCTACATTTAAATTCCAAGTATAACAATTATGGAAACCACCATGATCAAAAGAAATTCTAAACAAAATAACAAAGCCAAGGCTTACCCCCCCCCCCCCCCAAAAAAGCCTTCAAGACCAATAAATCCTGTCTTTAGAAGTCAAAAAGTTCCTCTGGTAGCTGAACATCAAGAATAAGGTCAACTCCACTAGTCCTCACAAGCTACCTGTGGCCCCATGATCCTTAAGAGATTTTGAAACCATTTATCTTAGCCTTGGTCCTAACAGCCGTGGCAGGGATTCTAGAACGTCACTACAGAGGAAGCCTTCTGAACAGTCACAGGCCTATGGCTTCAAGCAGGTACTGAAAACTCCAGGTCAACACTGCACTTCAGCACATGGCATTCTGTGTAGCGTGTGAACGTGAATGGCTTTCGTTTCGCACCCTTCCTTTTAACCTAAACACATGCCACAGAGAAGGATGGCTTCGTCACAAAGGACAGAAAAATCCCTTATGAACTGCTCCTCGGCATAAGGAGAACAGCTGTAAACAGGCTGCTTAGAACCATGGTCAAGTGACCTGAAGCGCAGAGCTGAGACACTCCCAGGGTCTCTGAATTCGGCTGAGGCTCAGGCAGCTGCCCGGGGGTCAGAGCAGGAAGAGGAAAACAGGCAGAGAATCCGTTCAGTGACGAAGTGCTAGGGGGAAACACGGTAAACTCCAATTTACCCCAAACTGTGCATAACTCAAAGCAGCAGCCGTTCCCTTGCCACCTACATTGCTATTAATAGCACGCTTTAATTAAAAATTTAATTGCACATTTTAATTAAAAACACACAATCTTCTGAACCCATTTAATTCAAAGGTCACTTTATTTAGTCTTTTCTATTTCAAATAGCTACCAATGTTCCGAATATCAAATTACCCCCTCAGGTTTAAAGGTAAAGGCAACAGATCACCATAATTCTTGATTACAAACCTGGTACATTAATTTAATTTTATCCAACCAATATTAAGTGAGATCCTTCTCAACATGGAATTGTGAAAAATAAAGTTCTGTATTTAAAAAGTCAGCCTACATATTTTTCACCAACATTCACCATTCATTTGTTCGGTGATTTTAGAAAAGCTACTTTTTGCTAATCCTGGAGAATACAGCAGAGACACAAAGTTCCTCTTCATACAATTTATATTCTGGTTAGGAGACAACAAAAGCACAAGCTCTACAGTCTATACTGCAAGAAAATAAGGGACGAAGAGAAAAAAAGAAGCAAGAGTGGAGAGCTGGGGGTGCGGGGTCAGGGCCGCTGACCTAAATATAACGGTGAGAGCGGGCCCCGGCCTGGACGTAACATTTGATCCAAGACCTGAAGCAAGCAGCTCACAGTCTTATTAGGGAGGCTGTGTAAGCAGTCATTTCAGTGCACATTCTACACTGGGGTAGAACATCCTGTTTGTTCTACCAGATAACTCTGCCCCACCCCTGCAACCCTCCGCCCCCCAGGCATTAGTACAGGTGGCTCAGAGGTTAAACTGTCTGCCTACAATGCGGGAGACCTGGGTTCGGTCCCTGGGTTGGGAAGATCCCCTGGAGAAGAAAATGGCAACCCACTCCAGTATTCTTGCCTGGTGAATCCCATGGACGGAGGAGCCTGGTTGGACACGACTGAGCGTCTTCAGTTCAGTTCAGTTCACATATTATTCTAACTTGGATTATTGCTACAGTGTCCTAACCATCATCCCTTCCCTAGACTCCTGTTAACTCCAAAACCAGTCTTTCTAGAAGAAAATCCCAATCATAATCTGGTTTCCAAGGTCATCATCAGCTTCTTGCTTACTCCTAGGACTCCTACAAGTATGTATACCCTGAAATTCATATTCAGTTCCCTGTGCCCAGAATACACAGAATCCTCTGGGATCTAATGCCTGACGATCTGAGGTAGAGTTCATGTAATGATAATAGAAATTAAGTTTCAGTTTGGTCACTAAGTCATGTCCAACTCTTTGCAACCCCATGGAGTGCAGCATGCCAGGCTTCCCTGTACATCACCAACTCCTGGAGCTTACTCAAAACTCATGTCCACCAAGTTGGTGATGCCATCTAACCATATCATCCTCTGTCATCCCCTTCTCCTCCTGCCTTCAACCTTTCCCAGCATCATGGTCTTTTCTAATGAGTCAGCTCTTCACATCAGGTGGCCAAAGTACTGGAGCTTCAGCTTCAGCACCAGTCCTTCCAATGACTATTCAGGATTGATTTCCTTTAGGATGGACTGGTTGGATTTCCTTGCAGTCCAAGGGACTCTCAAGAGTCTTCCCCAACGCCACAGTTCAGAAGCATCAATTCTTTGGCCCCCAGTTTTCTTTATGGTCCAACTCTCCAAAAGGCACAATAAATGTAATGTACTTGAATTATCCCAAAACTAGCGCCCTCATCCAGGTCCATGGAAGAACGGTCTTCCATAAAACCAGTCCCTAGTGTCAAAAAGGTTGGGGAGCACAGCTCTAAGGCTTTCTCTAAGACCTTTTCCTGTTGTAATTTGTTTCACTCCCAGTGCTCACTGTTCAGTGCCCTTTCCTAGTCCTTCCGCAGCCCTTGTATTATCCACCTTTATCTTACTACATATGGATACTGAGTCAATTTGCACATTCTCATCGCTTAGACTGTTGAGCAAGGGCAAGCTGAGCATAGACCCTGACACAGAAGACCCCAGCATAGATTATTAACATGCTCACTGAAACAATGAATGAACAAACAAGCTAACGGGAGGAAAAAAAAAAAGATGAACAAATGAAGAAACAGCCGTCTGCCTTCCAGGAACTTATGGTTGAGAAGAGAGATGCCCTTATAAACATGCTCCCCATCTATGTCCCTACATCACACCAGATGGTTACAGAACAAAAGGAGACAAGATGCTCAAATGTGACAGAATTCTGTCTTTCTAAGGGAGTGATGTGAGATACATTCCTTTTCAAACAGTTCATGTAAAACTTTTCATATGAAAATTTTCTACAAATACTATTTAAATGAAATCTCAACTTAAAAAAAATGTCACCTAGAGTAATTTGATAGATTTACATAAATCTGTTTCACAAATCGGTAAGTATGAATTATGGGATGTCAGCATATAATTTTGTTGAAAGTGCTTTTTCACTAATATAATTAAGTCTGCTGAGACTATTCATGTACAAGTCAAATAAAATGCAGAGTGAATTCTGTAAAAACCTAGTAGTTGAATCAACAATAAAAGGTGACTATGCTGATTGATGTGTATCTATTATTTTATTTAGAGCAGCAGTAATGTTTTATGAAATAAAAAAAGAAAAAAGCAGAATGACTCTTTTCTAAATGCCCCAGGAAGCAGAAACAGGTCACTATGGTCCTCTCTGACAAGCAAGAGTATTTGCAAGCTGAGGTCTAATAATGTAACACTTAAAAAAAAAAAAGGCAAATTGAGAAGATTCACTGTCTCTAAACATGGTCCCTATACAAAGCTGCATCCTTTAATCCCTTAACAAACAAACAACAACAAAAAATGATATTTAGGAAAACAAGTTTTCACTTCAAGGGGGACAATTTTCACTTTTAAAGACAGACCGAACCCCTTCCCCTCATTCTAACAGCTAACATCGCCCTTCCCTCCTCCCCCGCACACAGTAAAGCTACAAATGTGCTGCGCTGCTTCAGAGGGACGTCCTGCTCTTGGGCACTGGTCCTGTGTCTGTTCAGACAGGCTGTGCCCCGCAACTCCGGCATCAAAACACGGTGCTCCAGACTTTACAAAGGCTCAGATCTCCTGTGAATGGGACCACATGCGGACGACACGCCAGGGGAAAGCTTTGAGAGAAGCCTAGAGAACAGAGGAATGCAATCTTCTCTAATCACACTTCTCCCCAAACTTTAATTCCTGACTTAGCCCGAGCCTCCTCAGATGCAGCATGCCAGACGCAGGAAGTCCTTCCATTTAAACATTCAACTAACTCAGGTCAAATTGAACAGGTCCTCCCTCCTGACCACCCTCTAATGGGAAAGATCAAACTATGAGGCAGAGAACTGGTGTGATCCTATATGACTACAGACCAAGCCAGACTCCTTTGAAAGCTCGGAGCATCTTTACCAGTTTCCCAAAGGATATTACCAGGGATTATCACCAGGGTGGAGAATTCAACCTAGACACTCACATAAAACAGAAAACAGATGGCTCACTTGAAGACTCGTCTTCCACTCAAATGCTAATAAAGCTGGCCCAAGACTTAAGTGCCCAAATTTAAAATGGTTTTCAGGACTTCACAGATATACTGCGATAATACAGAAGAGTTTAAATCATACCTTTTCTGCTGAAGTCAAAGTTGTAAACGGTCATCGTTTGGTAAATACTACTTAAGCAGCCTAATTTGAGAGGGAGCCTCAGCACCAGTGTTTTCCCACTGAGTTAATTTTAATGGCCGTGTCTGTCCTCTGGTTATACAACTGGTAAAGCTCCATTTTCCTATAGTTCCAGTCCCAGTAATTATGAATCTGCTGGCAACGCAGTGTGACCTTGCTTAAGTCAGCAAAACTGTGGGTTCTTAATATATCACCATTTCAGGCAACATTAAGAACTCCCACATAATCCAGTCTTAGGCTTCTGAGTACAGCATATTAAATCCTCTAAATTCTCAAGTAGTGCACATGGATACTAAGATGTCTTGCTTCCAAGACCAGGAAGATTAGGAAATATGATCTTTATTTAAAGTGGGAAAATAAACTAGTTCCTCTAGTCCACACATCTTAGGGGAATATTTTAACTTGGACCAGGTTCTCCAGCTTGAGAAAAAGTTAAGATATTACAGCATCTCAAGACCATGTTTTTTTTTAAAAAAAAAAAAAAAAAAGCCCAGTTCTCATTACTCACTGATTTACATAGTAGCTCTTAAAGAAAAATCAGCAGGTCTACCCTCAAATGCTGGAGCTATCTCCATGGTGAGAACAAAAGCCAAGAAACTGTTAGTTGGCCAGAAAGTCAGACCCTACAGTTCAAAAAAAGTTAGGATATTAACATACCCTGAGCTAAGACAAAATCAACTCATAAGTTAAGATCTGAGTCTGCTCCAATAGTCTCATTTCTCTGTTAATTATAATTAACTCTCCCCTGCCACACACACACACACAAAGGGGCTGTGTAATCCGCCTTATCTTGTGGTTACGTGAAGAGCAGAGGAGTTCTTCAAATAACTATGATTCGAGGTGAGGGCCAGGGAGTTATATTCCTCAAAATGAGATAATGGTAAAGAGGGAAACGAGAACCAGTTAACAAGTGCAGCAGTGAAGAGGGCATCTGCTGTTGCCTGCACTACCAGCTGGCGTCCGTCTCTGCACACACGGAGGGCAGTACGCTGTCCGTCGAAAAGCAGCTCAGTTTCTTAATGTGTTTCTCTCTTTGGACGACATTTGTTTTATTCAGGTATTACAACAGAACTATTTTAAGGCCCTAAACACTGTAACTAGCCCAGTACCCTGTCTGAAACTGTATGAGAGTCTCACAGACCACTATAGAGAGCTCTGTGGTGTTTTGTCCAAAAGAATGGGAAACATGCAAATCCTACCAGGTCCACATGATTGAAAATAAAAAAATCTCACACTCACCCAAAAGTCCAAGGCTCACCAGCCAAGACCTTCCAATTGGGAAAGTCTGGTAAGCCTGGGGTCAAAGTCTGTTCCCACTTACCATAAGTGCTTTTATCTAGGTGTCTGGAAGCAAATGTACCACTTTTAGGTAGTACCACTACCTAATTATCGACTGCTATCAAGCAACTTTTGAGACTTGTATTAACATATAGCCGTCATACTTAATTCTCAAAACAAAGCTCTGTATAGATACATGTGTACCCATTTTACAGATAAAAACATGGAGGTCCTAGTATATTAACTAACTTGCTCAAAGGCACAGAGGTAGCTGGGTGAATGGAAGCTACTTTTTGAAACTAGAATTAACTTATCCAAGCCCAGTCTTTTCAGCATACATTTCACTGCCTTTGGCCAAGCTTGGGAATTATTTTGAGGCAGACTCCTGTGCATCCAAAGTACACAACTTTTCAACCAGGATATTTATAGTCTCCAAATACACCTGCATTGTTTTTCTTGTTCTTTGTCATGTTTTGACTCACTGGAATGTTACCATTCTTTCTCAATCCATCAAGACAATAGATACACAAGGGGGAAAATAAAAAAAAAAAAGGTTCATCACCCCACAGGTGCACAAACCACTTCAACCTTCAAAACAAATCCATCACTACAAAACAGACTAGAGATCTCCACATTATAAAAATATTCATTTAAAACAGGACTTGATTTACATACTTCTTTTCCAGAAACTCAGAAAGCAATTCTTATGGCTAAAGCCAAACATGTTTGCTACTGCCAAATTCGTCTCCCACACATGACGCTTCCCTCGTCAGCAGATTGCATTAAAATGCTTTCACACGCCTAACATGGTTTTCTAGCTGTAGAAAAGCAGGTGGGATCAATACCACATGGTCTGCCCTCTAAGATCTTAGCTCAAAAATTTAAAGCAAGATGATAAACAAGAGAGATGCAAGGAAGAAACAAGAGAAACGGTACTTAATAAACACAGAACACCTATATTTAATCACTGGCATTTCATGCTTAACCAGGAAGAACCTGAAGAGAAGGCTTTATTTAGTAATTTGAAATAGAAGAGATGAAATTCAGAAGTTTCTTGACAGAGCAACCGTGCAAACAGGCATATGGAGAAGAGCTAACGGGTAGAGAAGGATGGAGGAGCTGGTGAGACTGAACACACATGGTCTGGGCAGAGGGGAGAAGCGGGCGCTGAGAGCAGGGCTCCCCACGCGAAGCTCTGCAGAGGTCACATTGCAGGATGCGCCAAGCAGCGAGTGACCGTGAAACACACGAGGGGATCCGAGGCAGCTCACCCTGGTGGCCTGAACAGTCAAGAGGAGATGCAGACCAAAGAGCAAGGAGAACACTGGGCAAGAAGCTGTGACAACCCAGAACGGGGACCTGACCCCAGATTCCTTTCTAAAAGGTTCCAGAGATCTCTAAAGAGGCAAAAATGAGAGGCTAAAAACCCATAATATCTTTCACAAGTCCCTACAAATCGCCTCAATCCTAAAAGGCTCACTTCTCATCTGGACAAATTCCAGCCCAAGTCTTCTATTCCTAATTTGTCTATTCTACAAAAACTTTTGCTTCTGCTACCATTGACTGAGCCTCTGTCAAGTACATTCTTGTCTGAAAAGGAGGACAATTAATTCAATCCAAGTGGCCTTTTACCCAAAACTGAACTTTCAGAACAAGTACTATTTTCCCTCCAGAGGGCCTTTCAGATCAAGGGCCACGATGGGTATCAAAGGCAACCACCCTCAAGCCCCTTGGTGATAACTTCTTACCTTCATCATCGTAATAAGACACAAGGAACCTTTAGAATCTTAGGTTAATACTCTGACATTAATGCAGAACACCCATACAACAACTTCTCAAATACCCATTCACTATGTATCCCAGCTGGCTCAGTGGTAAAGAATCTGCCTTCCAATGCAAGACAGGTGGGTTTGACCCCTGGGTCAGGAAGATCCCCTGGAGAAGGAAATGGCAACCCGCTCCAGTATTCTTGCCAGGATAACCTCATGGACAGAGGAGCCTGGCGGGCTGTAGTCCATGGGGTCACAAAGAGTCAGTGAAGTGAACGAGCACACGCACAAGTATCTAACAGGATAACCCCCCAGTCAAAAAAGAACAAAACTCAAGATGACTGCCCTAAGGAAGGCTTATGATTTTCCGAGATCTCTTTTACGAAGCTATAAAAAACACTTCTATCTGAATCCTCTCCCACACCCAGTTAGGCCATTACTATGAGTGACAGTGTTAATAACTCCCCTAAGTGGGCACAGCGTGTTAACAAACTTTAACATTTTGGGGAGCAATGACAAAGTGATACAGGACTTCTGAATTCACACATGGACCTAAGTCCTTTTTCATACAATATGGTGATACCAAGTCAAAAAAGAAAGGGAGGGAGAGAGGAAGGCTGGGTCACTTAGAGGAGAACTGGAGAGCATCATATCACCAAGTGAAGAAAAGGTTCGGGACTTCCCTGATGGCCCAGTGGTAAGATTCTACGTTCCCAATTCAGGGAGCATGGGTTCAACCCCTGCGTCAGTGAACTAAGATTTCATGCGCCACATGGCGTGGCCAACAAACAACAACAACAACAACAAGTTTCAAATGAAGTAAAAGCAGTAACGTTTCACCTTCTTTTCTGCATCACAGATAAAGTATCCTCTAAAGGAGCCACCGTCCCTGGTGGCTCAGGCAGTGAAGAATCTGTCTGCAATGCGGGAGACCTGAAAAAGTTCCATCCTTGGGTCAGGAAGCTCCCTTGGAGAAGGGAATGGCAACCCACTCCAGTATTCTTCTCTGGACAATCTCATAGACAGAGGAGTTTGGCGGGGTACAGTTCATGGGGTCGTAGAGAGTCGGACAGGACTGAGCAACTAACGCGTTCACTTTCACACAAGTAACAAGGCTTCCTTCTGGGGACAGTTCTCCAGTTTAGTTCATTTTATTTTAAAAAGACAGACCAGAATGAAATCAGTGATATTTTTAGCAACAACAAAGGAAGTAAAATTCCAAAGGACATCCATTGTCCCCAATCTGCACAAAGATTTAGGTATAAATAACATATGATTTTCCTTCTTTTTGTTCAGGACATTTTGTTTAGTCTATATTTAATAAAGAAAGTCAGTTCCATTTCCAAGACCATATGAGGAGTGTGGTTTGTGTTTTTTTTTTCCTCCCCCTCAATTTAAAATAGTCACACGAAAGCACTGATTTTTATACTTAGGAGAAATCCCCAAACAGACCAATTGTGTTTAGGCAGGTTAGGGTATAAATGCTGACTATAAAGGAAACCTATTTAAATACTGCAGATACAGCTTCAAGGACTTTAAAAGGGCCCTCTCTGAAGCAGTAAAGAGGAAAGAATCCCAGTGGAACAAAATCTATAGAGGAACTTGAGCAGGACATGGTAAAAGTTGTAAAGGCTGCAGGTCCAATGGGAGCCACGGCTATAATTAAGTCAAAGAGGTGCCCTGGCAGAAATAAATATCCATTGTGTTTCGTGGTAAGGGACAGCTACGCTACCGCAAACCACTCAGAGACCCCGCGCAATCTCACTACCAATTAACAGATGGTTTCTAGAGGGAGATACAAAATGGGTTAGCTCCTGCAGCTGCCACCTTCATATCACATCCACGTGATTTTTTAAGCTAATCATCTAGCTTACAAGTTGAAAAATGTATTAATAGGCCCTGTAATCTTCTAAATTAAAAATTCACATAACCACAAGGACAAAAATGCTTAGAAGATATAGCCTTGACAATGATTCACCCAGCACACCAAGGTGTTATGGACCTGTCCACATCAGAGTCTCAGCAAACGCACCATCGCACGGACCTAGAGAGGTGGGGGTTTTGTCTGTTACCACTGATTAAAAGTATAGTAAAAATGAAATAGTCAATATACAGCCTACAACTTCATACACCACTGCGGCTAACTCTTGGGTACATTATCCCTGTCAGACAGGGAAAACCTAAACACAAAAACAATTTAACTTATGATTATTTTGTGGCCTCATGTACCCATGAATCTATCTATAAGCAGGGTACAGGTAAGAAATTTTATTCAAGAACAGTACCTCAACTTTACTTCATCTTAGGAATTTCTAAAATGTCTTCCCTCATCCTCTATTACTCAAATTACTTGACTACTTGCTTATTCTCACATAT
Source organism: Muntiacus reevesi (assembly GCF_963930625.1). Lineage (NCBI taxonomy): Eukaryota > Metazoa > Chordata > Mammalia > Artiodactyla > Cervidae > Muntiacus > Muntiacus reevesi. The sequence continues at coordinate 19,066,544 of NC_089265.1, read as the reverse complement.
GAGGCTCACTCCTGGGGAAGGTGCTGCATTTTCATGGCAAGAGATTAGTACAAAGGACCATCTGACGCAGAAGTAACATCTACAGACAGAGCTGCTAGGTTATTGGGGGCCATATTACAAAATTCACGGCAACTCTACAAACACATTTCAAGAACTGGGCAAAGACAGTTAACAAAAGAGCTCACATTCATACAAACCCATCTTTTTGCCACCAAGTGTCCCTAAAGGTCTTTGTAGGTATTTATTGACTAAGCCAAAGCCTTTGACTGTGTGGATCACAACAAACTGAGGAAAATTCTTAAAAGAGACAGGAATACCAGACCACCTGACCTGCTTCCTGAGAAACCTGTAAGCAGGTCAAGAAGCAACAGTTAGAACTGGACATGGAACAACAGACTGGTTCCAAAACAGGAAAGGAGTATGACAAGGCTCTGTTTTGTCACTCTGCTTATTTAAGTTATATGCGGAGTACATCATGAGAAATGCTAGACTGGATGAAGCACAAACTGGAATCAAGATTGCCAGGAGAAATATCAATAACCTCAGATATATGGATGACACCACCCTTATGGCAGAAAGTGAAGAAGAACCAAAGAGCCTCTTGATGAAAGTGAAAGAGGAGAGTTAAAAAGTTGGCTTAAAGCTCAACATTCAGAAAACTAAGATCATGGCATCTGATCCCATTACCTCATGGCAAATAGATGGGGAAACAATAGAAACAGTGACAGACTTATATTTTGGGGGGCTCCAAAATCACTGCAGATGGTAACTGCAGCCATGAAATTAAAAGATGCTTGCTCCTTGGAAAGAAAGTTATGAGCAATCTAGACAGCATATTAAAAAGCAGAGACGTTACTTTGCCAACAAAGGTACATCTAGTCAAAGCTATGGTTTTTCCAGTAGTCACGTATGCATGTGAGAGTTGGACTAAAGCTGAGAACCAAAGAATTGATGCTTTTGAACTGTGGTGTTGGAAAAGACTCTTGAGAGTCCCTTGGACTGCAAGGAGATCCAACCAGTCCATCCTAAAGGAGATCAGTCCTGGGTGTTCATTGGAAGGACTGATGCTGAAGCTGAAATTCTAATACTTTGGCCACCTGAAAAAACCTTGATGCTGGGAAAGACTGAAGGAAGGGGGAGAAGGGGGGCGACAGAGGATTAGATGGTTGGATGGCATCACCAATTCAATTGAGTTTGATAAACTCTGGGAGTTGGTGATGGACGGGAGGCCTGGCGTGCTGCAGTCCATGGGGTCGCAGAGTCAGAAACAACTGAGCGACTGAACTGAACTGTCCCCTAAAGAAACGGGGCCAAGGTGTTTATGTTCTCCTGCTACATCTAAGACCTAGATCCATTAAATGATACCTCATCAGTGACAAAAGCCAGACTAAAAGCTCACCCCTATGACTCTACCATCTACCTTGCTCTTGTCAAGTTAAGTTTCACAAATAATTTCAGGCCTGTGCAGTAGAGTAAGCCACTTTCATTAAAGGAGCATCTTATGCTGGGGAATGTTACACAAAACACTAGGTATTCGATGACAAGTACAACACTTAAATGAACATCTCACCAAACACAAGTCCTTACCTTATTCCACTATTCAATAGCCCTCAGTGTCCAGGTGTTTTCCTATTTTGTTGCTGACAATTTCTTACTTGCTATTTATAAATGAGCAGGGCACTAAACAATTACATATTACAAACCGATCTTCTTTATTTGGGGGAAAAATTGGAAGACTTTATGTATGCTGCTAGAACACTGACTAGTTAAGCCCTATTTCCAAAAATAATGCTCATTCTAGTTCTCTTAGTAAATACTAACTTTATTAAGGTAGTCCATATATACCTAAATTACCAATCTTTAAGCAAGAAACCACACATATATACTCTGAATTGCAACACATCTCCTTAACCCAAAAGCCTTCTGTACTTTATCTGGAGTCTTGATCCTCTGCTCCTCCCTAAAATGTTACATCCAAGAATAAAGGAAGTGGAACTTGTTTTATGGTTTAAAAAGCTTCATCATCTTAGAGTTGTGACTTGCGTGTGTGTAAAAACCTCAGATACCTCTGAGATTTTCTTAAAATTCAGATAAAGACTGATTAGTTCTAAACAGTATTCTTTTGAAGCAAGAAACCAAGGCAAATTATTTTTCATAAGCCTCCAGCATATGAAAGATTACATTAAACATATAATTTAAAAATTCAATTAACTATTCTATGTTACTTGGCTATCTTAATTATAGCCCTTCTACTGTTAAAACATGGAAATTAACCCATAATTTCTTCTCTTCCCTAGCAATTCAAGACTCCTGGTTGAGAAATATCCAGAAATAAAAAACTAAAGGTTAATCCTAGTGATAACTATGTTAGTTATCAAATTCATCAAATAATTGTCCTTGGTCAAATTTTAAATCTTACCATAAGATATAATTACTCCCCAATCTTGACTGATACCTCACCCCTCGATTTCATCATTCTTTACAAAGCTATGGTGTTCTTTCATTTTAATTTTCTATCATTTTCATCTAAGATTTAAGGGGAAAAAAAAAAAGAGAAGCAAAATTTCTAAGGCAATTTGAATCAAGGGACCAAGAGCTAAGTTAAACTTTAACAATTCCCACAGGATTTTTGTTTTCAGAGTGCAGAATCTACAGCCTAATTAAGGTGTTATTCAAAGATTTTCTGTATCATTTCCTAAAACCTGGTAATATCCTGGCCAAGCCATCCTTCTTCTCACCTTCATGCTGTGTTTTTACTTAAAGCTACTTGAACAGATATCCCATTCTAATCCTTTAAGCTTACATAAATATCCTAAGAGGCTGCAAGGTAAGGACATAAAATTGATTGGATATTATTTCAAACAAGAGTTATGATTCTGCATCAATGATTAGTTAGAAATATACTAAAATAAAGATTAAAAACTAGAGCTTGATCTTTTCAAAGGGAACTGAAAGCTGTTAAAAAAAAAAAAATTGATACTGACAATGTATACCACTGACCCCATGGAACACAGAAATGTAATACCGACCTATGTTCCCACATGACTAGACACCAATGGGTTTTAATTAAATGATGACTAGATAAGCAGAGGGAATAAGTGGAGGTCATTCACAAGCAAGCTTGTTTTTCTATAAGGCCTATGCCTCTCATCAGTTGCTATAAACAACAGCAGCCACCAAACAGTACTGACCTCTGAAGATTAAAAGCCAGAGAAGAAACACCCAGAAAGATCAACTGAGTCATCACTAAGAATGCCATTACTACTGGTCATCTCAGCCATTCTTCAGGGAGTTCTTGGCTACGCTCAAGGAGAAAAAGGCTGACCACAAAAACATAATGAAATGGGAGAGAAGTCCCAAGATGTTACTTAGGAAAGCATATTATTAATTAGTTTCACTGCACCTATGGTTTTTGCATAATTATACTTGAACTTTGGTTTCCCTCCAATGACAACAACGTGGATCAAATATGAGTCAACTATCTGAAAGACAGGTACAAATGACTTTATAAAATACACATTCATACATACCTTGCAAAACAGAGACAAACATCTTTACCGATAGCCTTTGTTTTCCTCAAAGCTAAGTCTCAGGGTGAGTAAGCAGTTCTCTTGGGCAGTTCATCTATTACAGACATGACAAATTTAACAGGTTCAAAGGAGGGAAACCTGTGACCCCGGAAAATGGTCAGGATGCAAAGCCTAGAGGATTACTGGCAATGCAGGGTACTATACAAAAAGGGGTAATTGGTTTTTTTTGGAAGTGAAAAATAGTCCTTAAACAAACTTCAGACTCAAAGGTTAAAAGCTGTTCCGAACAAACCAAAATAATAAATCACAACACCTTTGTCTCCATGAAGCAGTCTGAAGACTCTAGACTGCAGCTTAATTTCTTCCACATCACAAATGCTTTAGAGAATCTAGTTGAACACATATGCTATGTTAAAGAACTGAAAGTTCAGGTTAGAATAATACAGCTATGAAAGGTATCCAACTAACTGGAAATGTCTTATGGCCTGAGCCAGAAAAGGGCTCAATCTCCCATTCTGATTCAAATAACTTCCTAATGGAAAACGTTCTGGCCTAAATGAGGTTTTACCTAGAAAGTGAGGCCAGAAACTGCACCTTTTCTGAGAGCCCTCTGTGGAAAGATGACAAGCTCAAAACAAGAACTTCTAAGCAATTATAAAAGTTACTGAGTCAAGTGGTACCAACTCCACCCCTCCAAAAAAATCGGTAAACTTACTATTAGGTGTATTGAAAAGTAAATTTTGACACACAGAGACAGAAATGTGAATTAAGCAAAAATTGTTTCACTAGAGTTCTAGAAGTAAACTGACTTCAGCTAACTAGCAAAAGGGAATTTATTGGAAGAGGTACAGAAATTTTTAGAATCAAGAGGAGCCAGGAACCAGGCTCCAGTGGGCTAAGCAGTGAAAAGAGCCATCATCCCAGAGGTCAGACAGACAGCGTGTCTAATGAGATGGGCCACCATCACCATCTCATCCTTCCATCACTTCCTTGAGGTTCTGGGAGAAAATACCTAACTGATCTTACTTGGGCCCCATACTGGCCCCTTGCCTATACTTAAGATAGGGACAGAGAGAGGAAAGAGATTATCTCAATAAGCAATGGTCATAATGAAGTGAGGCAACCTCTCGGATACATGAAGGGTCTTATAGATTTCTCCATACAAACTGAAAAGAAACACCTCTCTCATTTCTGTTCAATAAAAAGACTGCATCAAAGATTCAACCATCAAATGGAATAATCAACAACTCACTAGTGGGCCAGACCTTCTCCAAATCACACTCCTGATGTGGAGTACACAGGAAGAACTGCTGCTAAATCCTAGCTCAAAAACAAGTCACTGTTTAGAGCATTCTTCATTCCCCTCTGCAAACTATGACCAGTTCCCTCCAACTCTAACTCACCTGAAAAATAAGGTGCCGATAATGTAAGAAGTTAGATTAGCAGGGTATGCTGTGACTCAGGATCTCTTAAGAGACACAGCCACCACTTTGAAATCAAGTACTCAAGCCTGGCAGATGTTCTCCAGTGCGCCAACGTTCTCAGTTAAGAAAAGCTGCTAATGTGAGCCACCCTCACCACCAACAGCTGACAAGACCTTCCAGCTCCAGAAGTCACTCTCCCCTATGGCAAAAAGACACCTTCGGAAGCTCCCCACAGAGAACACAGTGCGGAGAAGTGTGTATGAAGCTGGAATTAAGACCTTAAACCATAAGAAGGATTACCTTTAAAAAATTATTTTATTAAATTATTTTATTAACACCTCCACCACAGGCTTTCTTCCAACTCTCAACTGGTGCAATTGCTCTTAAGTTGTCAATAGCCAGCATTTGAAAATAAATACAGTCAACAAGTGTGGAATGATGTTCCTGTAGCCAAGCAGGCATTTGGCAGATGCCAAGAGAGAAGGCAAGAGGCCAAGAAATGGGACCTAAAATTTTAAAGGAAGACTGCTCTACTCAGTAACACAGAATCTGAAATAATGTAAAGGCAGAAACAGACCACAGACCACCTGCCTCTACATTCAACCTACATGAGCATCTGTCTCCCAAAGGTGCAGTGGGAAGATGCTTAAGGCTTCCTTTACTATAGCAATTGTTCCAGTGGTCTAAAAAGGGATCTCCCTCGCTGGATCTTTTTTTCTTTCTTCATTTTTTTGGTGTGTGCGTGTTTCCTTGTTTTTTAGGGGAGGGGGGATGGGATGGGCATAAGGAATGCTAGAGAAGGAGGAAAAACAGAAGGTAAAGCTAAAACTATAGAAGAGAAATTCTACTTTTTTCTCATTGGCTCCTTCTAGTGAGCAACAGCTTTCTGCCAAACTGCCTTCAGGTTCTCAGCAGAAGGGATGAAGCAAGGTAAAGAGAAAGAAGCCTGAGGCCACTGCCCTGTGTCCCAGGACCCTGCACAAGCGGCTGTCCCTGGATGGCATGCCTCTCCAGGAGAAGGGGAGGGGGACGAGTGTGAAGGCACAGAGGACTGCTGGGGTGCAAAGCTGCTTGGTTCTGTTCCCTGAATCTACTGCGTGCGCCACCACGCCTTCCTCCAGGGGGCCAGCCCATACGCCATGGAGCTTGGAGGCAACTTCCAAAGAAGAAAACAAGCCCGAACCAGGCTGGACCACTGCAAACAGGCGAGATGAAGTCCCTGCAAGGAGCAGGCAATCTGCTGAAATAGTGTACAAATTCACTCTTTTCTTCTTGGATATTCCTTTTACGGGGAAAGTGGCAAGAACCAAGTTTGAAAACAAGAAAATATTTCAAAAGGAGGGGTTGGTTCCTGAAGGCACACTGAAATAAAAGGAAATAAAAATACGCAGAAAAGCCCATGGCCCCAGACAAAAACTTAGCATCTCTTAAAACAACTGCTACAATTTACTTTTAAGACACTCTCGGGGACTTTCTTGCAGGTGCAGTGGTTAACATGCTGAACTTCCAACGCAAGGGGCAGGGGTTTGATCCCTGGTCAGGGAAGTCAGATCCCACATGCTGCATGGCATGACAAAAAAAAACTTGGGCATAAGGTCCTGCTCAGTGTGAGAAGTTGTGTCTGACTCTGTGACCCCCACACACTGCAGCCCGCCAGGCTCCTCTGTCCATGGATTCTCCAGGAAGAATACTGGAGGGGGTTGCCATTTCCCTCTCCAGGGGATCTTCCCGACCCAGAAATCACACCTGTGTCTCTTGTGTCTCCTGCACTGGTAGACAGATTCTTTACCGATTCACCACCTGGAAAACCTTGGTATAACAAATACCGAACTACTTCACTGTTTTATCCAGAACAGACAAATTCATAGGGATAAAAAGTACAACGGTGGTTGCCAAGAGCTAAGGGAAATAGCATGTGGAGTTATGTTGAATGGGCACAGAGTTTCAGGTTGGAATGATGAACCAGTTCTAGAAATAGTGGTGATGGCTGCATAACACTGTGAATATATTTAATGCCACATATACACTTAAAATGGTCAACATGGTCAACTTTATGGTGTGTAGATTTTACCACAGTTAAATTTTTCTTTAATTTGTCATGAATCAATGTGATGTTATTCATGTTCGTCATAACACAAGTAAGGACAAATCTCCAAAAGTGCCTAGTTACAAGACTATCTACCATCTGTATCTAAGTCAACAACCAATTCTCTGCTAATTACTATAATGAATGTCAAAAAGCGCTTTTGTTGCTTAAGCTACTTATTTGTTAATTGGTGTACTGAGCATTAGAAATGGTGGTTTCATTAGTAAAATTAAAGGTATTCAAGATGTGTTAAACTAGTTTAGAGACACTACCCAGCCTTCTATCGACAGGACACAAGAATCCAAGGGGTCTTTCACTTGTACACTTACGGACAGAACCTGAACATGACAAAGTCTGGGTTCAGCCTTTGTTCAAAAGGATTTCTTTTTGCATGATGCAAACAGAGGGCACAGATCCCCACCCCTGGAACGCTGTCAGTCACAGTGAACATTTCATAAAAGGTGTTTGAAGTACCTCAAAAAAGAACAGAGAACTAGGACTTCCATAAAGCTTGCAAAGTAATTTATCAGTCAATTACAGCGGGCTAGCTTGATGCCCGTACTTTTGGCAGAATTTAGTCTGAAGAAGCAGATAAGCCTCACCCCTCCCTCTTAGACATTTGTTTTCACCTAACCAAAATTACCTAAGAACTGTATACACTAAATTAAGCTCACTGGCAGCATCTTACCACTGCCCTACCAAAAAGGGAGAGGGACTCTCAAAAAGTCTCTGTCCAGCCCTAGAAACCAGCAAAGAATATTAGATGCCCTCCTTCCCCGATAGCTACGTCCACATATGTTGTTTTCAATAAACACTCAGAGAACTAAAATCTCTAGTAAGATCAGGGAACCTAAGCTCAGAAGATTTCACATTTTGACTTTTAAGAGCTCATTAGGTCTGTTTTTAATGTCCCCAAATATGGAATTGGAGGACATTACTGCGTTGAAAAATGATACGCCATCATGCCTTTCTGCAAAGGCTTTCAATTTCCAGCACTTACAAAAAGAAATGCGTTAACAAAAAACACAGTAACAAATCAATATTGACAATTCTGTATTTTAATCTGATTATAAAATGAAAGAAGGGAATTGACCCCTGAAATAAATGCCCAGGAATACTAAGAGTTTAAAAAAAAAAAACAACAAAAAACCCTAGTTAAATATCTTGAGCTTAACTTTAGATCCCAAATCATTCTGCCTGAGAAGCAGAATGATTCTGCACCATACATGTCAGAATCCCTTGGCACTATGCTGAAGAGTTAACTTAGCAGTTATGTTCACAAAGGAGAAAGGTCACAGACATCTAGGGCTAGATAAGACTTCAGATCATTTAGGAAAGCACCTTTATTTTACAGGAGGAGAGAAGTCAACTGATTTGACAAACCATAAGCAGTCGATTCAGGTACATTTTATTAAAGTGGACTGAAAGCAAACTGTAATTCATTTTACTGATATGAAAAAAGCTCTCAGAGACAAGTACCAGGATCAGGAAGAAGGATTCAGAACACAGTATCCTGGAAGCTACTGTGTTAATGACCCAGTGACTTCCTTAAGACTGAATGTAAAGCATCAAAATATGAAGAAATAAAACTGCTCCCTCAGGCTTCAGTGATCTTGAATACAATGAAATAATTCTGGTTTACCTGTTTACAAACAGTTATGTCTCCTTTAAATCCTTCTTAGGATAAATCGCAAAGGTCAAACAGGTGGTGAAGAGTCAAGGGCATCACCACATTTTCTCTACAAAGTAATAGACAACCAGATCTATTACTGCAAATGAAAAAATACAAATTCTAGTTGAGCTGGAGTGGAGGCTGGGGATAGATACAGGACTTGTGAGCCATATCAACTCCCTCTTCAAAATCAAAGCATTATGTAGAAAACAGTTTCAACAAAAAGTACAATGATCAGGAAAGAACTCATTAAGAGCTAAAAATAAACTCTAATTCACAATATGCATAAGGATTTAACAAAAAAAGGAAAACAAGATGTAAAATTGCATCTGCTAAGTTAACCATGCCCTCATGGAAACTGCCACCCACCCCCCCACCCCCACCGCCCCGTTTACACAAACTGGAATCTGTAAAGTCTGTGATGACTGAATAAGGCAATGCTTTAAACATTTTCAATGAATATTTCAACAAAAGAAAACCAAGGGACAGCAATTTTTTTTTTCCCCTAAGTCCTCTGATCTCCAAACACTACAGGAACACTGGGCTTCTTAACATCCAAACACACAGATCTCTTCATTTCTCTTCTTCAAAATCTTACTTGATGAAATCAGAATATATAGTACTGGTATTTATGATTTACATTAAAGGGGTATTAATCTTAAGGAAGAAGCTATCAGTAACAGTGAAAATAAGCCTCAGTTAGTTTTCATCTATCTGATACCTCATGGCTCAATTTAACAACCACCTGACCTTCCAGGCCAGTTAACAGTCCACTAGGGAAGCTTGGCTGAGTACCTTCACATTTTAAGTCAAGCTAATTCATTCTGAATAACAGTTACACAATACCACACAGAGCAATAACTCTACACTCCAGTGCTCCAGCTCACAGAGGCTGGTGTAGTATCATTAATCATCTTTCTGGGCTCCCAAGTCCCAACTTGTACCTCCTAGTCCCACTTTGTCCCATCCCTAGAAAATCAATTCTGTTGGTCAAGTCATCTAGAAAGCAAAGAAGAGAAAATGTTTTGCAAACTTTCCACATCATGAGAAAAATCTAAGAACTCTAAGACAACCAATTTATTTGATTTTTCTTTTTTCAATCAGTTTGCCTGGAGGAAAACAACATCTGCAACTGTCTTCTAACTGAATGAATAAGGGGCTGGGGAGAGAGAGAAAGAGTGTCCTTATGTGCTAAGCACTTTACTGGAAGAAACAAGTTCAGAGTCAAATAACACAAACAATGCTACAATACAAGGAAATGGCTAGTCTGTTCTTTCTAGGCTAAAACCTCGAAAACCTGTGCTCCTTAGCCCATCTCCCTAGCAGGGGAGTTGAAGATAGCACGCATTTTGTCTCATTTCTTTGTTAATCCCAACAACTTGATCCCAAGTTAAGCTAATAACAACCCTGGTATACACAGGGGTTTGGTAAATCCTATTACCACTGCATTCAAAGTCCATTTCACATGGAAAGATGGGAAGGAATGCTTAACAACAGAGTTTAAACTAAAACCCCCCTTCTCCCCTCTTCTTTTGAAGTGGCCAAGCAGTCTCCTGAGCCCTAAGAGCTTGAGATGGCTGTCTCCCCTCCTTGCATGCAGCCCACCCCAGGTGCTCTGGACTTCAGGGCACCATATTCAACTTTTACTGTTTGGATGCCAAAGAAATGATCTTCGTCCGCATGGGCACAGCATGCTAGGAGTGGATCACAGCTGATCTGAAAGACAGGAAAGCCCTAGTGGTTCTTCCGGCTGAACAGACTTACTCTGTGCTCTGGCTGGGGGCTGGTCCAGGCTGAGTCACAGGACTGCACTGGACAAGGGAGGCTCTGCCTAAGACCCTCTGCAAGGGGCAAAGGTTCTCCAACCGGGAGGACGGCAGGTCCTAGACCGTGGCCTCCATTATCACCCGTCAATTACCTAAGGTGATAGAAGAGATTACTGGGTAGTTAAATCACAAAAAAGGTAGTTTTAAATGAGACTCCATCTCTTCACAATACTTGGGAGGAGCTGCCAATGCAGCTTGAAGTTCCTCAAAAAATGTATGAAGATACCATCAGCCATAAAGGGATATCCAATGATGTCAAAATATTGACATTCTGGTACTTTAAGAAGCAAAACCAGATACATTAGTAAGTAAAACATGCTAAGCAATTCCCTGACAGTCCAGTGGTTAGGAGGCTTTCACTGCCACAGCCCAGGTTCAACCCCTGTCAGGGAACTAAGATCCTGCAAGCTATGCAGCACAGCCGAAAAATTATTATTTTTTTAAGTAAAACATGCTAACCGAGCCACTGCACAGGCCCGACAGATCAAAAGATGCTCACAAGTAAAATGCCAGAAAATATTTTTTTAAGTTAGCACTTTTAGCTGTAAAAAGACACTCATGGTTTTCTCAGCTCTCAAAATTCAGTAGCAGCGGTGGACTCAAATGAAAGTCAGGCAACTTAAAACAAGCACAAAAGAACGAAGTGTATTCTGAAGCACAGCTTTAGTTTCAATGATCAACTATTCTGTTCAAGAAACACTTAAAATGCTCCAACAGGTGCAAAATAAAAACACTTTGATGTACTCATAATTTAGAAAGTTAAAAAAGCAAGGGCAGGTGCAATAGATAAGGCAGTAAAACAGGAAAAAAAAACCATCAAAAGAAAAACAGATCAATAAATCAACTGCATACCTGGGAAACAGGATTTTAACATTATATATATTAAAAAAGAGGAAGGATTCCTGGATCAGAATTTGTTCTACATGTTCTCCCGTTTACTTCACCATCTTTTTTCTCATCTACATTTTCCATCATTATGATGACAGCTACTAAGTAATAAAACTGAAAATGGTTTCTACTTTACATCACTTGATGTACACATGCGTGTATGTATACATTTTCCAAAGTACAAGTAGACAAAAACTAGAAGAAACACCAAGGAAAGGTCTGAAGAACACTCAGGCCCGTTCATATCTTGCTATAATTTAACAGGAGAAATCCTCACAGAAGAATTTTAACTGTATCCTTAAATTTGAATACATTAACAAAGTTTGTATTTTCTATCAAACTAAGGGAAAAAGTCAAGGGCATTAAAACACTGTGTTCCAAATCTACTGGCAAAACAGGTATGGTCATTCTAGAAGTCCCAGGGGCCATAAGGACTAAAAAAATACAAAGTCAAAACTCACCTTCATTTAACCAACAGGTTCAATCTCACGTTCACAGTAAAGTGATAGGAAGGGAAAGTGTTCATCACTCAATTGTGTCTGACTCTTTGTGATCCCACGGACTGTTAGCCCACCAGGCTCCTCTGTCCATGGGATTTTCCAGGAAATGATACTGGAGTGGGTTGCCATTTCCTTCTCCAGAGAATCTTCCTGACCTGAGGATCAAACCCGGGTCTCTGAGAGTGCAGACAGACTTCACCATCTGAGCCACCAGGGAAGCACCTCGAAAGCTGCTGGGAAACCAGGTGTCCTGTTCTGGGGAGCTACAATACACTGCGTTTTTTTTTTCTCATGCAATAAAACAAAGCAATACAAAGATCACCATCAAGAAAAGAGAGAAACAAAAATACAGATAATTTACAAATTAATTGAGAATGGTTCTCTTTCAAATTTGTCCATATCCTCACAATAGATGTTTTTCCTTTCAGAAACTAGTCATTTAAAGGTTTCATTACCACAGACTATCAGAAGAAGGAACTTTTGTTTCTGTTTGCTAAGAGTCTTATTTCATAAACAAGAGAGTTAGAATATGTCCTGTCCCCACACGCCAGAATTGGAAAAGACCCTGATGCTGGGAAAGACTGAAGGCAGAAGGAGAAGGGGGTGACAGGGGATGAGATGGCTGGATGGCATCACCAACTCCATGGACATGAGTTTGAACAAACTCCAAGAGATAGTGAAGGCCAGGGAAGCCTGGCATCGCAAAGATTCAACATGACTTAGCAACTAACAACAACAACAATCAGAAGAAACTCTGTTTCAGTTTGCTAACTGAGAGTTAAACTTATTTCACAGTGAAGAGAGTCAGAATAGGCCCTGTCCCCCCATCCCAAACTATGGCACTTAGAGGCACAAGGATTATTTTGAGTTAAAGGCAATTAAGAATCAACAGATGCAGAAGAGTACTCTTCTCTGCCCTAGCTTTTTCCGCCTAAAAACAGGTTATAAACGTCCCTTGTGAAAGCGTTCCCCTCTCCTCTGTCAGGAAAAGGAGAGCCACTCTTACCAATGAAGATGGAGAACCAGCACGAAGATGAAGCTGCATAAATAAACCCTGCTAAAATCGTTCTCGTCTTCCATTAGTTTCCCCCTATATATTTTCTTGGTCACTCGCTGCAGTTTATCCACCCTCAGAACCCAAATCCCCTCTGCTTTATTAAAATGGTATACAAGCCCCAGAGACTAGCCACTTCTTTGTTTCATTTCTTTTCTGTGAACTCCCAATGCATGTGAAATATTAGTAAAAACAGTACTGCCACATCTCCTGGTAAGCCCTTTTCTCCCTGATTTTACTGAGATACAGTGGACATGTAACACTGTGTAACCTGTCTTTTGTTAGGTTCAGTAATTGGGGGCTTGCAAATTAAGAGGGCACAGGGAAAGTTTTTTCTCACTGACAATGAATAAAAAATTAAAATGAAAAAATTTTAAAAACCAATGTATTTAGTTTCTTAAATCCTATAATCAATACTGACACTTTGAAAATTATTCTATAAAACACCAAGTTAAAGGTCTGAGTGGAAAAAACAAAGCATAAATTTTATAGTTTTCCCTAAAACTTTATAAAAAGCTCAATTTGTAACATCAGATTTTTGAAATGACTGATTAGTCATGACCTTTGGAAGAAACAAGGGTACACAGAAAAGTAATTTTAAGATATACTGATAAATGGTTTCTTCAATACCATATTGATAGTTTCTTCAATAACCATGAAAAAATAAATTTCATCTTATTTTATATGAATTTCATTTTATATAAATTTAGCCACTAAAATCTAAAGATGGACACATTCAAATGTATTATATTCCACAGTTAATATACTCGGCAGCAAAGCATTTACCCTGTGCTGCCAAGTTTTCCTGTTCTGTGAACACCTGGGCATACGCCCAGCCTTTGTGCCAAATTTCTAACTAAATACACCCAGAGTCAGCAAAAATGAGGTATTTATTAAACTATCATCACCCACCAACCCACTCAACCATCCTGCCCTTTTCAACCACTTGTCTGCAAGAATCAGGATTCTTAATCTCTTGATATTATAAATACCTACAACTATCAACTGACTTAAAGATTGCAACTGATGCACAAAACCACTTTTTCAAATTAATGTTCATCACAGCCTTGGGCTCACTGTGACTGACTTCATCACAGTTAAAAAAAAATAGCTATTAAATTTGAAGGTATGCATTAGGCTAATAAAATACCACTTATCTCTTTCAATCCTGAGGAGCTAAGATTGCTTTTAAAAAGAGGGGGAAATACCATGCTGTCAAAATAAAGTTTGAAAATCATATTATCCTCATAAAATAAACCAGCATTAAAAACTAACTTTCAAGTTCTCAGGAAGCAACAGAGACATAAGTTAAACCTAGCTAAGATCCCTCATGTTTTATATGAGACCTCACCACATGGGATTTCAGGAAGGCGGGGGGAAGAGGTCTGTGTTCCCAACCAAGGCACTGCCTGTCCATAGATAATCTACATCTGCAAAGCCCCTCTTCTGGGCCCCTGTAATTTGTATTTCTTTATGTCTGTTTTGGCCTTTGTTTTTTCCTTTTGTCTGAAAGCTTCTAATTGGCAGCTTGTGGGGTCAGCACAGTACCCCCCTCAACAATTCCTAGGGTAAGAGTGAAGCTATCACATTAAGATGTGAAAGAGCAACACTCATTTCCTGAGGTCTTCAACTATAATTCTCTTATCTTCTCTTTTGGAAGGAAAAGTTAACAGCCATAGAACAAACTACCCCGGAGTTTTAAAAACTGATTACACACTTACACACACGTGCACACATACATACCCACCCACACACACACACTCTTCTAGGGACAGGTCGGGTATTCAGAAAAGACACAGCCCAGTGACGTCTACACTCAATGTTTCTAGCCCTGAAACCCAAGAGATCAAAAGCTGGAGAGGGAACAGCACCAGAAACTTAACTCTGCCACACAGCTGGCACTGCAGTTACACCCACCTGGCCCACCCACTTCCAGCCAGAATTAAGACAGACCTGGAAATCCCTGGCTCTATCATCTCCTGCAAAATGTTCAGGAAAAAGAAGTCTGTAACTCCCAGGTAATTCCCACATTCCAGGCCCTCCCTGAACAGACTGATGCCCAAGGAAGGTCTGGGCAGGGCCCTGGAACTTGCGTTTCTGACAGTCATCCCAAGTGATTCCAATGCACGTATTCTACTGACCAGACTTTAAATACCAAACTGACTCCCCCATCAAATCACTGAGAGATCCTTCTTGACAACAGATTTTCAAGGCCTCCGAAGTCTTTATTCTTAAAAATTCCCTCAGGTAAAGATGTGCAGCCAGACTTGGATCGTGTAGTCACTGGGATAGATTACCTAAACTGACAATCAGGGATTATAATGTTTCTAGAGAAGCATGGATGATCGTGTTAGTTTTATGTATCCCTCAGTCCTTGACCCTCAAAAATCTTCCATTCTCCTCTTGTGGAAGACTCACCACTCACCAGATGATGCCCCTGTGTGATCCTGGAAAAGTTATATGTCTCAAAAGAAATTCAACTGCTGGCCCTGTGCTAGCTTTTGAAGAGTGAGTTCTGGCCCTCCAACAAAAAGGCAAGAAGGAAACATGCTCGGAAAGAATGAAAAAGCCAGAAATAGGGTCCCCACTCTGCCACTTATAGACGTGTATCTTGAACTCAACATGTCAGCAAACCTAGGCCTCTCATCTCTGGTCAATGAGGGAGTTGACTAAGGTCACCTCAAGGGTTTTTCCAACTCTAATGCTCTGTTATTCATTCCTTGCATCATAAAATCCATTTCACTCCTCTAGAATGCAGCATCAGCAGGTGTCAAGGACTCTGAAGTGCATTTGAGAACTCAGAGGGACCGACCGACGTCAGCTAGGCTGTACAAACAACAGAAGCTTCTCATAATTAATACCTATAGATAGGAAACAGGGGAAGCATAAAGCTGGCATGAGCCCAAAGCAAGAGTCCAGCAAACAAAATGATAAATAGAATTTCGACTAGTGAGAAGATTACTGTATTTGAAACTGAAGATGTTTTGTGATGTAGTTCCCTAATCTTCGTATCAAAATAGTGGATTAATTTGCAAACACTGACACAACCTAAAAATTGTATACTTTTAGGACTTAGGAAAGAGGCACATACTTTCCTAACTAGGTATTTTGTACTTAAGATATAGTTTCCTAATTTTAGCATTATTTAAATAAAGACTTAATAAAAGTGAAAAGTGGGAGGGGGGGCAGAATTTAAATTTTCTTCACACAGAGTGATCCCAGTTTTCTTATAACACAATCAATTAAATGCTCCTACAAAATCAGATAGCAGGAGCTGGCCCACTAGCTCCCCCAGGAAATAAGACTAAGAGGATAATTAGGGTGACTGAAAAACTCTGCCCCGACTGTATAAAGCATATACTGAAAAACTGCTCAGGACGACTAATGCTAAATACCAGAGTGGGGTTCAAATCCCCACAGATTCTTTCAAAACCTTTCAGAGATATGTTAATAAGTAGCTTCTTCAGAAAATATGCCCACTTTGCCAAGTGTAACAATTCTAAACCCAGTTTCAGAAATCTATGTACTAGACTACTTTGTTCAATACAGTATTTACTAAGAAACTCAGAGTAACACAACAACAAAAAAAATCTAAGGTAACTGTTTGACGCTAAAGGAGTCAGAACCTTCTGAACGCTTATTTAACCCATACCAAGAATAAGATGTTAGTGGTCCAAATCAAAACAGGGTTAATAGATGAGGTCCTTAGTATTCTAACATGTCTACTCAACCTTTTAATTTATAGTTCATTATCATGGATGTTCACCTCATGAAACATGTTCATATTTTATTGATGTGAACAGGTTTTATGGCAGAATTACAGATTGTCTGATAACTAGTTAGCAAATGACTTCCAAAGTAACACGTTCAATGGAAATCTAGGGTCGTGGAGAGAGCACCCCCTCCCCAGAGTTCATATGATTAAATAAGATGGGCGGAACTATAAATCAAACTGATTTCTTTACTGCAGGATTTTAACATAGTTTTTAATATGTTAATGATCTGCAGTATGGTTCTTAAGTGGTAAACTGTGGAGTGGAGTTTTTCTCGAACTTGTCTGTTAGTGGAACACTTGTTTTGAGGAGTATTTATGACTAAATCTCATGGAACTAAGTTTAGTAAAAACAACTTTCAATGTTTGGTGCTTACTATTCATTTTCTTGAGTACTTGGTTTGCTTATGAGAGATTTTAAACAGAAATTTTACTAGGATGGAAACCTTCATTATCCTGCTGTCCATGAAAAGACCAAGGAGTGGGGGAGTGAAAGAAATGAACAACAAATATTAACACGCTTTGGCAGCACCCAAGTATCTAACCATGTACTACTCCGTATTACCCATGCACTCTGGTTCTATTACCACCATCCTCCACGTAAAGCCAGAGAAGCTAAGGGAATGAAGACAAAGAAATCAAATTTATCCAATTTGCCACATAACAGCTCTAGTAAAGGTTAACAGAGAGTAAGATAATTCAAGACTGACCAGAGGTAAGAGATGAAGATCTGTGAGATGTTTCCTGTGGGAAAATGCTTAATTCAATGCATGACTGAATGACTGGATGTATGATTTGTTTACTGCTTTCATCTATCGTAACAAAAAATGTGACCTTTACAACTAATTCAAGCATCATTTTTAAATAAGATAACTAAGCAGTCAAACCAGAACCCTCATCATTTATATCAAAACCCTAACACCATTTATCACATTTATGTCAAAGAGGCTACAAAATGCACACATAAAAAGATGCTGTTTTGCTAAAAACATAAAATTCAGTATCAGGACAGACACATGCTAATAAAAAGTCTTTGTTCTCTATCTTTCCCAACTTTTCAACAACTTTTTTTTTTTTTAAACAAATTTTATGTATACTGCTCACACTAATTTGGAGGGGGGGAGAATGGAAAAATATTATCCATTTTTTTTTACTAATATTCAAAAACAAAAAACAAACCTTCCTGATTATCATGGTGAACATCTAAGTAACATAATTAGTTAAAATATAATTATGGATTGATGATAAACAAGTCTTACGTAGTTTTCACTTGATTTTAATGAATAAATTCTTTCTGTGAACCTCAATCTGCATCTCGAGTAAATACGACCACAAGGCCAAGCCCAGGTTAAGAGCTCCAAGTCACTTTGGAGACAATAAGCCCTTTTCTCTCGATAAAAGAACAGTTAAAGGTATTATCCCATAAAAAGCCACAGTTGACTCCAGAAATTAGCTAGGGACCCCTTCCTCTGCCTTCTGATTCATTTTACCAAGGAAACCCGAAGCTGAAGCCAACAGCTGACTTGTCCAAGGTCACATGATCAGTCAAAGTTCAAATTCTTGGTCCAACTTCTCAAACTGCTTACTTACTTCAAATATTTAGTTTAATATTCTGGTGATAAACTATTTGATATGCACTACTCATATTTAACAATAACATGAAAAAGCTACAGAGACTGTCCACACTTCATCCATTTTCAGTGTCTGCAAACAACTCCTGTATCAACCCTTCTATGGCCAAGAACACTTACTCAGGTTTTGCTTTATTCTAAAAGTTTAGTGAAATCCTCCAAAATACTAAAGAGATTTTCCACTACCTAATATTCAAAATGTGCCATTATTAAAAGCCAAATTACTCATCCTCTCATTCTTATCTTTTAAGAGGAGCACTCAGATACCACTTTTTCCTTTCTTGTTAACAGACAGAAGCTAAGATATTGCCATACTCAAATTGTATCTATACAAATATTTATACACTGACAATGTCAGTATTACCATTTACTTGGTCATATATAAGCAAAACTACAGGGACTTAAGGAAAAGGACATTTTAAGGTCATTTTCCTCTGCTAAACACAATTTCTCCCCTCATTTCATTGTTGAAATGTTAAACCATGCAAGCTCAAAACTAATGCAAGCTCAAAACTAAAGGTTAACATGATGCTTGCTGCTCCGAATACACGTACAACTTTGAAACAATTTCAAAGATGTTATTGTATAGTTCAGATTATATAAAAGTCCAGTTAAATATATACTGCTCATAAAAAATACTTTATGCTTTGAAAGGAAAGCTTAAAACTCTCCAAAACTTAAAGGTTCATACTGCTGATGTAGCTAAATAACAGAGAGAGAAAATCTAGATGTGTAAAATTCTAGCACTGAATGATTTATAGGCAGCAAACTTATAGTCTCACACCTTGAAACATAATCATTTACATGTGAGGAACCTTATCTAAAACTGCATACCTGTTATTTTGTCTCTCACAAGTTTACAGGACTCGATCTCTCCGATGCTCCCGAAAAGACTCTTAAGTTCCTCCTGTGTCATGTTCTGAGGAAGATAGTTGACTATTAAGTTGGTCTTGCTGTCCTCTGTGTTCCCAGAGTCAACTGGTGACGAGCAGTTGTTGTTTATGGTGGTTGGACCATTGGCTGTGTTATTGCAAGTTGGCCCATTAGACAGTTGTGTTTCCATGGCAGCAATTACCTGCTAAAAACAGAGAAAATAAGAAATGTCAGAATTCATATTTCACAAACTATTAGATTCCATCCAAAAATTTAAACACTTGTCACTAAACACAAGTCGTCCTGCTGAAATTACAACAAAGCTTCAAAAAGTACAACACCTATGCTAACTTTTACTTCACATTAAGCTATTCAACTTAAGATCACAGCTGTATTTTTCACATACATATTCCATACATGCACGAAAGCACAATTTACATCTTTAACATTCTCTAGAACCCCATTCTGGATCTATTCACAATCCTTACTCACCTGCTGTGTCCACAGAGTTGAGGAAATTTAGTAGCACAGAATTTAGGGCACAGAATTAAATTCTGACTAAAAATACCAGAAAATAAGTGTTTAACATGCTACCAGAAACAAAAGAAAAAAAAAAAAGAACCCTAACTTTGCAGAGATATTTAGTTAGCCTAGGAGTTTATTCTAAAACTGACAGACATCCATTAATTAAAATCAAGGAGCAAGAGTACTTTGAAAAATTAGAAATTTGTCAACATGTACTGTTTTGGTTACATATTGAAAATCTTTTTAATTGACAGTATCTTATACCTCTAAGAAATAAGAAAATAGGAAATGTCTTATGTTAGGGTTTGCAGGATAACTTGGGGAATAAACTGAGTACTTAGTGGACCCTGTGAATCTAACAAGCCATTCTTGTCAACCTTGACAGCTGAAGATCACCAACAAGGTAGTTGATCTACAGCATCAAAATAAAATCCCCAAACAATTCCAAGTGACATTCTGCCTTGACTCTGACTTTAAAGGAAAAAAACAAAACAAAAAAAACCTACCCAGTTCACCAAAACAACAATGCAAATATGTCAATTTTTGCAAACAGACCAGCCCAAGGAATTTTCATTTGAGCACCTAAACCTGTTGAAATTGCAAGTGATAAGGTATCTATAAACTCCAAATACAGAATAAACAGTAGAGTTGGGGAAAATGGCCTCAAACTTTTCAGGCTACTTTTAAAATCACTTACTAAGCAAATTTAGATCTAGTTTCCTAAAAACCAATTCTATGCTCTTTGAACGAGTTACAAACCACAGCCCCAAATTCTCTAAAACTATCTTCCAAAAACTCTCTACTTTAGAACCCAATATTGTGGGGGAATCCAAAAATCCAAGCATGGTTGAAAGGATTATCCTTCATATTCCATCCATCTTTCAGCTCCACAAAGAACTACAAAACTGACAATCCTGAATTGACAGGATGCTAGTTTTAGGGAAAGTTTAACATACAAAAGGCAAAGAATTTGAGGTAAAATTTTAAAAATTAAAAAAAAAAAAAAAGCAAAGTAGAGGAAAAGGCTATTACAAGAAGGGAGGGGGAAAATGTCTTTTAAAAAGCATATTGCCTAAGAAAAATAAAACAGCACAACCATGGATAAGCAAACAGGAAGAACTCTACTGCCAAGAGACGTTTATAAAAGGTGGCAGCACAGGGCAGATTGAGACTGGTCAGACTGGACAAGAGCCGTGCTGTCAGGGTGAAAAACAGGAGACAAAAATCCAGCCTATCTATGAAATAGCAAACCAGCTATAACCCCTTCCAAAACTTCATTTCCTTTTCAAAAGAAATGGGTTGTTTACTCTGCAAGCTACAAAATACCTCTCTTAAGTATGCATTTTCAGAGGTGAAGAGAAATAAAACCTTTGGAAATCTGTATTGGAAAAAAAACCGGAAGCAATTCAAGATATGCATTTTATTATAATTAACCAATTTATCTGAAACTGCAACAGGAGGTTTCAGATTTGCTAATAAAGCATAACCGTTCCAGTTTATAGAATATTAGCCCAGGGTCACTCTTTCCACAGGAAAATGCACGTGAGATTAACCTTTGTCCAGCAGTCAGGAAAACAATGATCTGCAAGATGAGAGTGGCCAAGGCCAATTGAAACAAATCACTAATCAAAAACTTAGGGTATACGTGGAGACTACATGAGACCCAAATACGAGGTTCGGACTAAAGCTCACTGGGATGGCATTTGAAATATAAAGTGTTCACTGACTGAAATTAGCAGGATTTAGCAAGGACAACAAACACTCCTCACTTAATTGCACATTTATTTCCATGTTCAGGTGGCAAGAATGAGCTCCTAAGCCAACATTCAAGTGAACAGCTGCAGTAGGCTGTGTGCGCTGAAAATTACAGCATCTCTCAGCTATAGGACCATCTGCTCAGAATAAAATGATACTAATGTGCTATATTTTACAAATAATGCATATTCCATTGATAGGCTCAACACAACTGTTCACAGAATGCAAACTCTTTCAACAGTTACTGGGCAAATAATTTTCAGCCAGATTTACAATTTTGACATTTTTTTAAGCATCAGGAATTGTAAATAACTTCAAAATTTAGTAACCAAAAAAATACATAGTAAACAGAATGAAAAAAATTACGGTAACTTAGTATTCAGACCATACCAAAACTTTTGTTTTTTGTTTTTAAAAAAGCTTGTCACTCTTTTGAGGCTGCACTAAATCCTAATTAAGATAATAAAAGTTACATACAAAAGCAGGTTCTGATGCTACATATACCACTAAAATTGCAATGTGCTTTACATCCTAATGATGGCCATACCACAATAGGTTAAATATAAGGATAATTAGTATGCCAAATGAAAAGTTCAAGTGTTTGGTATGGCCTCAGCACTCCTGCAACATGCTAAAAAAAAGTAGCCTACAGAATTTAAGAAAAATCCCACAGACCCCGGTCCAAGGCTCTGCTGCCCACGAACCACTTCTAAGCAGAGAAGCCACATCACACAGTCTGACTGCCATGTTAGTTTGGAGTTGCCGTCTGCAATATGGACACAAAAAGTACCGTATGTTAGATGAGCAAGATAATGCAACAAATCAGTTTGTACAAAATTTACAGTGATTGTATTGATATTCCCAGCACGTCCATGCAGTGTGGCTTAATTGAATTTGAGGCAATTCCAATCTAATCTTTCCAAATTCATTTTAACATGTAGTTTTCTTGCACAAATTAAGCATTTTTAATTAAGAGCCTGATTTTAAAACAGTATTAACTAGTTACCTTGGCATCTATCCTAAAGAACTACCTTAAACCACAACTTAAAAAAAATTTTTTTCCATAATAAAATGAAGCAAAACACTGCATGCTGTCCTATCTCTTAAGGATGTGGGAGAAGGGAGGAAATGTGAATGAAATTATATTTATAGTGAGAAAAGGCAGTCATGTAATTCATTAGTGAATGCCTTGCATAAAAACATTCTTTCCCCCAAATATCAGAAGGGCATTAAGAAAAGCTATATTTGCCCACACTGTTACATTATACTATAAATGATCCTTAATTCTGGAGCTTAAAATTAAAAGTGAATTGAAATCCTGTGAGGTTATTCTGCCACTACAGCCAAAGGATCTCTAAGAGTTTTGCTGAGAATTGTTCACATATACTAAGATGCAGTAAACCAGCATCTTTCAACTGAAATAACTGGACCAATAAACAGGATTGCTTGTAGTAATGTCTATATAGGATGTCAGCTTTGTCCCTGAATGAAATCAAGTGAATGTTTTTTAATATGTAAATTGTAAAGCCAGCACAATTTGAAATGAGTGCTGCTATGAGGACTCCAGTATGGTTAATGGGCCATTTACCACTTAATACAACCTGCTCCAATACTAAACAGAGTCACAAAATTGGCAAAGAAACCAAAGTTTACATTTTAGCCATATATGCAGCTACTTTAAATGGTCAACATAATATTCAGAAAAACTCGGGTCTATGAAAATAAATAAGCAACAAAGGAGGGCTGAAAATGTCTTTTACTTGTATATTTATGATTATAAAAATTTCATCCTTAGAGTTAAACCTGTCTGTACATGATTCACTCTTGATGCATATGTGATGAAATTTATAACATGTGACAATGGATTCCATTTTCTGGCATCTACCTAAAGGGTTTAGCATAGTCTTTATGGGATGCCATAAAAATGTTTTACTCTTCTTCCCTTCTCCCACTGATACCAGGGAATTCGGTCTGATTGTATGTTCTTTATTTTACAAAAAGAAAAGGCACTACTTATAGTTGAACTGAACCTGTGAAAAAATAAGATGCTTTCATAGCCATGATGTATCAATATTTTGGTAAGAATCTAATTGTGGTTAGACTACATGGGTAGAACAGTTAGGAGGACCACACCCAACAGGTTAAATCAAGCTTAAATGTATGTCCTCGATACCCTGAGGAGTTAATATCTAAACATTCATCACTACAGAAAACCATAGATTCAAATTTAATGGCCTCATCCCTTCCATTCCACAGGAAGCGGACACTAATGAGCTAATCTATTGACACCCCTCTTTCTGAAAGCCCCAGGGAGGCGAACAATCACTTTATTGCACCAACTAGCTAGGAAAGCTGTGTATGGAAAATGATTCTACTGCACTTTTACATTTCAAGCACCCCAGACAGTTTCTCTGCTTGAGGCAGACACATACCTTTATAGGAAGTTATAAATAAGTTGCTCACATGGCCCTTACCTTTATGCTGGCCAACAATTCAGTTACTAAAAATGTAAAGCTACTTCCCCTTCACTTAAGGACAGGCAATTCTGCTCTACTCAGTCTAGCAGAGACAACCAGGCTGGGCACTATTTATAGATCCTACTGGCTCTGAAACTCTTTGGAAGCAAAATAAAAGGCCATATTCCAGCAACATAGAACCATTAATTTTAAAGCTTAAAGAAAGTGTTTCAATGTATGTTCCCCTCTTAATTTAGACATCAATTGTGCCAACTAAGGCTACTTTTTCTCCCGTCATTCTTCATGAAATCATTTATGAAAAGGCACTTGAGCATAGATCGATCTAGACTATTCTAAACTTTCCCTGGTTCTGAGAGATAATGATGAGGTGTCAACTTGGTGGGAACATGGATTTTAAAGGGCGGGGAGGAGGGCAGCGGAAGAAGTGGCCTTTATGTTTTCACTCATAGTTTACTTCCAAATTTCCAAAAAGATTTTTTAAACGGAATTCCCGCCCCTCCTTGTTTTTACTTAAATGGCCCTCTGTATACTTTAATATCTTAAGTTTCTTACAATAATGGATTTGGGGAAACCAATGCTACTGTTTGCTCACAGCTGGGAATAACAGTTTCCTGGTTATATGAAGAAAAAAAGCAAAGTCCTTATTTTCCAAACTTCCCAATAAAAAATTCTGAAAACTAATTAGCTTTTTTCCTATTTTCAAACTTCCTTCAGAAAGCCACCAAACAAGACAGGCGGCTAATGAAGAAAGTCTGAGAATTCTCATTAAGTACACCGTCTGCTACAGGAAAAACGGTTTCCGAGACCTAGAACCCACTTGATTCCGGATCAGATCTGTGTGGCTTAAAGACACAGAAAAGGCTACTGCACAATTCTCGTGAGGACCATCTATGTGCACCAGCCAGTCCACTGAGACATACACCATCCTGATCTGGGCCCTCATTTCTTATCTGGACCACCAAACTACAGCCTCCCAAAACTTCCCTCATGATCCTAACTCACACATTACACTACTTTCAACAGACTTTCCTAACCTCCCAAGAGTTCTCCGCTGCCTAGCAAATAAAGTGCAAACTGCTAATATTAAGAGCATATAGACATCCGAGATCCTTGACAACTGCTTTCAGCAGGCTACTTAGTCAAGCATCTAAAAATATGAACTGCTCCTGGTCCTTCATGCAGTCACGGTACACCGAAGACCATACATTCTTCTGGCTTTGCCTGTACGGTTCCATCTGCCAGGAAGGCCCCCAAGTCACACCTATTCCATATCCAGCTTTGGAATTTGTACATACTAAGCAATCAAGATTATACTTAAGGTCAAGAGCAGTTCCTTTAGGAAAAAAAACAAAAACTCGAGCATGAAGGGGCAATCGCCTCTCTAAACAGTATGCAAACTTGGTAGCTTGTTTTTCTATCTCACTTCAGGTATTTCAAACCACAGATAATTATGAAAGCATATTTTCATTTTTTTGGCTCACTCCATCAGCCATCCTCACCCATTGAAATCTAAATTCTTGTTAAATGGCACAACAAAGGAAACTATCTTTTGAGTGATCAGTTGTATACTGTCATTTCACGAACCTGCTATGGCTACCTGACCACTACAAGAAAGCCAAAAACCAAGACAAATCCAAAAACATGGTATAAATGTGCTCCAAGCCTCTGGGCAACAGCGTCATCAAGCTGTGGTATCTGGAACCTGGGTCTAACTTAAAAAAAAAAAAAAAAAAACAGAAGTACAGGTAGATGTGAAAAAAAATTAAATTTTAACTCAAAAGTACTTAAGAAATACATCGGGATTAAGTTACAGATCTCAAAGGGTTTTTTAATTGACAGAGAAACATAACAAACAAACATAAAAGGTAAGATCTCTAAAAAGAATCATAGCTAGGGGCAAGGACAAGTATCTCATACTCAAAAGGTCTGGCTGGGATGGAGTGACCTTGGATACTCGTTTACAACTAGAGGGTTCTCAATACCTCAGCTAACACAGAACCAGGGCAGCATTAGTATAATGCAAAGCCTTTCCTCAGACGACACCAAACCTCTCTAAAGATCAAGTCACAAGGAGCAAGGAAGCAGTATCTCTTGACGTTTAAGAGCAGAACCCACTACGAAAAAAGACAGCAGCCATGGCCAAAAGGCATGTTCCTTTGAGGAACTCAAGGCAAGGAGCTAAAGCTCTCGAAATAATCAGCGAAGTGAATAACGAGAGTTTAAAAACGAGAGCTGGGTAAGCAGCAAGGTGGGTCATCTGTCTCTAGCCTACCTACAGAATGTTTTATCTTTCCCATTCAAATCACTAAAATAGCATTTTCAGGATACATTTCAGCTTTGCTGAATTAAAACAATAGAAGGGTCAACCAAGCACTCAAACTCAACTTCTGAGGTGTTGGCTACCAGAATAAGCCATTTCTTTGTTTTCTTTAAACCTCTTCACTTTGCTGTGTGGTTCCTAAAGGAATAAAGGTTTGCAGCTTTAAACTTCATGGGATATCCTCAATCTTGGAATCCCTGTCAACTCCCCGCCCCACTCCCATACCATTTTAGCTGCCTCCAGCTCCATGGATTCTTCAGCCTTGTTGAGCTCAGATTTTTGGCCTTGGGGCCAACAAGGGTCCAAGAGCTGCCAGAGACACTGCCCCAGACAGCTGCAGGACTCACAGGGAGAATGTTCTTTGGCAGCGAATGCGAACATTTCTCTGTCTCTTGGCCCTTTATGGCCCCTACAGAGTCCTTCTGACGCCAGTCTTTCTGATTTCTGAGGTTTTGTAGTTGTAGAGCTGGCAGAATTAAAAGCTTTGAGGTGAGAGAGTAAAGTATGAGTTTAGGGGTCGGTCCCAAGTCCTTCCCTTCATTCTAGGTCCGTATCAGGCTTCCATGCTGAGCAACACGAAAGCAAAGATCCTGTGAAAAAGATTTGCTTAAGGTTTACCCTCTGTTCATTCACCCATTCATTCAACAAACATCAGTTCACAACTCCCACAAACTAAGGACTGTCCTACATGCTTCAGAGACAGCAATGAAAAAATATCCTGGAGTGTACATCTGCAATAGGAGGTATACACATGTATAAAACTGTGTATTAGCTGGAAGTAAGTGTGCTTTGGAATAAAAGAAAATGTAGAGCTGAGTAAGAGGGCTGAGAATGTGGAGATGAAGGATGGATAGTTTCCAGTATTAAACAGGAGGTCTCAGTGAGAAGGCGAGCTTTCAGGCAAGATTTCAAAGAGACGTAAGCACCCCTGTGGTGGGCAGAATATCAGCTCACCTTAGATGCCCACATCCTCAACTCTGAAATATGTGACTATGCTACATGACAGGGAATTAAGATACAGACGGAACTAAGGCTGCTCATCAGATGGCCTTGAGATGGGAAAATTACCCTGGATTTTCAGTTGGGCCCCGGGTAATCAGAAGAGTCCACGTGAATGGAAAACGGAGGCTGGAGAGCTGGTGTCAGAGTGATACAACCCGAAAAAGACTCAACCCACAGTCACGGGCTTTGAAGATGGAAGGGAGCCATCAACTTAGGAATGTGGGCAGCCTCCAGAAGCTGAAAAAGGCAAGGGGAAAGATTCCCCCCAGCATCTCCAGATGGAATGCAGCCCTGCCAATACCCTGATGGTAGCCCAAGAGACCCACATCACAGGATTCTGCCCTTCAGAACTGCAAGCTAATAAAACAGGTTGTTTTAAGCACCAAGTTCATAGTTAGTTTGTTACAGATTTATAAGCAAATAATATACATCCCCATGGGGATATCTAGAAGACAAACCAGGCAGAGACCAGCCAGGGTGAAGCCAGAAGGGGGCTAGAGAGAGATGAGTCTAAAAGGTGGAAAGCCAGACATACAGGATCTTCGAGGTGTAGAGGAGGAAGACGTTTCCTTCAATACTCTTAGGGTGCTGGCTGGCTCTGCAAATCAGACTGACAAATTAATAGGAGAAGAGCGTACAAATTTTATTGAATTTATTTATACATGTACATGGGAGCCTTCACAAGAGAGAAGTAATTTGAGCAAGAAGTTTATATCCCTCTTAGATAAAGAAACAATAGATGTGTAAAGAATTGGCTAGAAAAGGTGGTTTGGGTTGGGGGTAGTGAGTGTTAAGGATGAAATTAGGAAGATGTGCTGTGCTTAGTCGCTCAGTCGCGTCCGACTCTTTGCGACCCCATGGACTGGGACCTGCCAGGCTCCTCTCTGTCCATGGAGATTCTCCAGGCGAGAACACTAGAGTGGGTCGCCGTGCTCTCCTCCAGCGGATCTTCCCGATCCAGGTATTGAACCCAGGTCTCCGCACTGCAGGCAGATTCTTTACCGGCTGAGCCACCAGGGAAGACCAAGAACACTGGAGTGGGTAGCTTATCCCTTCTCCAGGGGGACTTCCTGACCCAGTCATTAAACTGGGGTCTCCGACACTGCAGGCAGCTTCTTTACCAGCTAAGCTACCAGGGAAGCCCAAAGTAGGAAGATAAGCCTTTGACTGTGTGGATCATAATAAACTGTGGAAAATTCTGAAAGATATAGGCATACCAGACCATCTGACCTGCCTCTTGAGAAACCTGTATGCAGGTCAGGAAGCAACAGTTAGAATTGGACATGGAACAACAGACTGGTTCCAAATAGGAAAGGAGTACGTCAAGGCTGTATATTGTCACCCTGCTTATTTAACTTATATGCAGAGTGCATCATGAGAAACTCTGGGCTGGATGAAGCACAAGCTGGAATCAAGATTGCTGGGAGAAATATCAATAAGCGCAGATATGCAGATGACACCACCCTTATGGCAGAAAGTGAAGAGGAACTAAAAAGCCTCTTGATGAAAGTGAAAGAGGAGACTGAAAAAGCTGGCTTATAGCTCAACATTCAGAAAACTAAAATCAGGGCATCCAGTCCCACAACTTCATGGGAAATACATGGGGAAACAGTGGAAACACTGTCAGACTTTATTTTTTGGGGCTCCAAAATCACTGCAGATGGTGATTGCAGCCATGAAATTAAAAAAACACTTACTCCTTGGAAGGAAAGTTATGACCAACCTAGACAGCATATTAAAAAGCAGAGACATTACTTTGCCAACAAAGGTCTGTCCGGTCAAGGCTATGGTTTTTCCAGTGGTCATGTATGGATGTGAGAGTTGGACTGTGAGGAAAGCCGAGCACCAAAGAATCGATGCTTTGGAACTGTGGTGTTGGAGAAGACTCTTGAGAGTCCCTTGGGCTGCAAGGAGATCCAACCAGTTCATCCTAAAGGAGACCAGTCCTGGGTGTTAACTGGAAGGACTGATGCTGAAGCTGAAACTCCAGTACTTTGGCCACCTCATGCGAAGAGTTGACTCACTGGAAAAGACCCTTATGCTGGGAGGGATTGGGGGCAAGAAGAGAAGGGGACGACAGAGGCTGAGATGGCTGGATGGCATCACCGACTCGATGGGCATGAGTTTAAGTAAACTCCGGGAGTTTGTGATGGACAGGGAGGCCAAGCGTGCTGCGATTCATGGGGTCGCAAAGAGTCGGACACAAATGAGTGACTGGACTGAACTGAACAAAGTATGCTTGTTCAGATTTCCAGGCCCCAAGTCCACGTACTGATGTTAAGAATGTCTTCCTTCCTCTTGTTACAGGGAGGGTTCCTTCCACATGGGAATTTTACTACCTATTTCAGAGAAGAAAGGAGAGGGAGGAGGTTAGAATGGCCTTTCTACTTCTGCTATTTTCTCAAACTCCTTCAGCTTAAGATATTTAATATGCCAAAGTAACATACTTTGGAGCAGTACATCCTCAACTTCATCAAAGGCCGCCACAAGAAAGTGAACCATAGAAAAGGTTTTGAGCACAAAAGGCGGCTACTGTGAAAATAAACTGGATATGCTTGTGTGGGAGAGCTCAACAACTTTGGAAACAAAAAGACCAACCAAGAAACAAATGCAGTAACCAAGATGCAGGATGACAGCGATTCCAACCAGGGTGATACCAGGGGAGGAGTGGACAAACCAGCAGGAAGCATGTCGTCAATGTGTTAGTTTAATTACATCAGTAAAAAGACGACGAGATGGCTGGATGGCATCACCAATTCAATGGACAGGAGTCTGAGTAAACTCCGGGAGATGGTGAGGGACAGGGAAGCCTGGCATGCTGCAGTCCATGGAGTCGCAAACAGTGGGACGCGGCTTTGCGACCGAACAACAACAAACTATTTAAATCCATTATCAAGAAACTGCTTTAGATTCTAACTACTCACATTCAAATCAATTCATCTTTCTGGCCACTAAGAATAGATGATGATTAAGAAAAGGATAAGTTTCTATAGAAAGTGTCTTACTTTGGGAGCAGATCTCCTTAAAGAAACCCAGTATTTGAAAATTTGAGTTTAAAAATATTAAATCAAGAGTTATTCACTTTATCTATGGAGTCTTTAAAGAAGTCTGCAAGTGAAACATTTAATAGCAAATGAAAAATTTATAAAAACCATAATCATTCAAAAGATGCAACTCTCAACAATATAGTATGTCAGCAACTGATTTATAACCTATGACAGCCCCTAAGGCTCAGAGTTCAAAAAAAAAACCTCAAAAGTTCACGGCAAAAGGTAAAACAAAGTAGATGATAGATGAAAATAATGAGAATAACTTACATTTCTGTGATATGAATAACTTACATTTCTCTGATATGTAATTAATCTTTAAAATCTACATTCTTCAACAGGGTCATATACATATATATACACACACACACACACACACACACACACACATACATATCTCCACAGTAGTCAAGGTTAAGCCAGGGGTTAGTTTAATCTTGGTTACAGGCTAGAATACACTACCATCTAGTGATGAATCATTCCAACCTCAGTGGGCATTATTAATTTCTACGCTATTATTTGGCTGTAGAACCTAAAATAGGACATGAACAGTAAAAAGAAAATCAACTACTCCCACAGTTTTGTAGCAGGGTTTTTGTTTGGTATAGGCAGATAAATTTGAATTGCTAAATTAAGACAGTTAACATAGTAATCAACAAAGAAATTGGATTAACTTCACATTTTTCTGCAAAAGTCACAGCTAAGGGGAACCCCCTCAGGGTTGTACAAATCGTGAAAGGCTGATTGGAAATCCTCAAATTAATCCCAGTAGTTGAGTGTTTTCATTAGGTAGGTTAAAACATAGCTCCTCTGTAGGACACAGCCACTAAAATACTGTCATATTCGAGCTCCCAAAGAGCAAGTATGCCTAGTCTTAAAGGGAATATAAAAGACAAGGAAGGTTTACAGTCACAAATATTGTTTTTTAACTCAGAAGTGTTATAAAGGGCCACAATACTCCATCTGGCCACTAAGGTTATTTTACTCTTAAGTGTCATCTGGCAGAACGTACACACAGAAAACCAAAAACTATAGTTAAGTGTTTAACTCCAAGTAGCTTATACCAAAATAAAGTGAACAAAATAAAATGTCAACAGAACAAGGCGTATTTTCTTCATAATGCTGGGAGGCTACAAATATTTCTGTCGAAATTTAAAGAAAATGAAAACATTAGATACTACCTTTAGACATATAAAATCTTGTAATTCATTAATGCATTGCAGAGCGCAGACCAAGCGGCTCTCCCCTGTCCACTGTAGGATTTGTGGGAGCATAGACCTTGGTCAGCACAGAGGGCCAGCTTCTTTCCTCTCTTGGAAAGTGGAGCATTTCACTGATATTCACCTACGAAATGTATTTTTCTTTTCAGTTGATGTTAAAGTCCTGAGACTCCCAAGAGATAGCTACATTTGATTTAGCAACACCACTGTGAATTATTTAGCACAGAAAGTTGGAGCATCTTAAAAAACATGATTCACACTAAGAAAGATACTTTATTTCCTTTGGTCCATCTTCTCTTCCCCTCCTCAAAAGATGGCTTTCTTAAAAAGCTACATTCCAGCTAGGAAAAACAAGTACATAACCCTCTGGTTATTTACTACATTTCAGGAAGGGGCAAGACTCTGCATTCAGATGAAGTGTTATTTTCACTTCCAGACATTCCAATTGGGGGAGGGGGCCTAAAGGAGAGGGTCACAAGTAAATTTCTGGTTAATCTGCTGCCTACAAAAGAGTTAATGTTTATATACACTACTATGTACAAAACAGATAACTAATGAGAACCTACTCCATAGCACTGGAGGAGGAAATGGCAACCCACTGCAGTATTCTTGCCTGGAAAATTCCATGGATGGAGGAGCCTCGCAGGCTACAGTCCATGGGGTCAAAAAGAGTCGGACACGTCTGAGCGACTTCCCTTTCACTCTATAGCACTGGGAATTCTACTCAATAATCTGTGGTGACCTAAATGGGAAGGAAATCTGAAAGGGGATACATGTACACGTGTAACTGATTCACTTGGCTGTAAGGAGAAACTAACACAACATTGTAAAGCAACTATATTCCAATAAAACTTAATTTAAAATAAAAAAAGATTCTCAGCAGATGGATTCAGCCCTTTGCAGGGATCAACAGTTAAAATGTTGGAAAGTGCGCACTTTCAGACACAAGAGAACAAAGGACTCAAAGCTCTTTTCACACGGCCACGGTGCATACTCCTGTTACCGTCACAACATGAACCTAACTGAAGTGATTAATGTTGTTATTTAGTCACTATGTCGTGTCCAACTCTTTTTGCAACCCCATGCCCCCTGCCCAGGATCCTCGTCCATGGGACTTCCCAGACACAAATACTGGCGGGGGGTTGCCATTTCCTTCTCCAAGAGATTTTCCTGACCCGGGGACGGAACCCACGTCTCCTGCATCTCCAGGCGAATTCTTTACCACTGAGCCACCAGGGAAGCCCTAACTCAAGTGATAATTCCCATTCAAAAGAAAGAGCAAGCGCTAATGTTTAAAAAAAAGAAACGAAAAATAGTTAATGCACACTACCTTACGGATCAGGTTAGGTCTTTCTTAACCTCAGCCCGTGCCTGCTTATATCCACAGTGGGCACAAATACAAAATCCCAGATCCTGGATACCTCTCCAGCACAAAAAGGAGTTAAGGTGCTTGGGTTCCCTGCCAATGACAGTCACTTCAACTGCTGTCAGACTTCCCACTTCACAAGTTATCTTATCACTAAGCTAAAGCACATTTCAAACAAAAGCTTGAAGATATCTCAAAAAGTGCACTGGGGCAAGTCCCCCTATTGTATAAATGGACAATGAAGCAAGTGAATGAGCATAAACTACAGAATCTGTTTACATATGTACACACGTAGTTCCAAAGTTGAAGAGAAGCATCTCCTGTAGGTTTGAAGTGGGGAAAGGGGCACATGTGCGATCAAATGTTATATTTTAACAAGAAAAAAAATTTTTTTAATCTAGCTGTTGAATTATTTCCACTCTAGTAAGAGGGAGAGGAAGTAAAGGGGTTTGTTTTCTATAAAAGCTTCGATTATATGCATATAATTTAGGTAGATAATATGTGAATGCACTTTACAAATTCTCACGTGCCACCATCATGATTGCTGGGCACAGGGAGATGCATCTTAACGCGCTGGCACAGAGAACTTGCTTATCTGTCTTTTAGGTCAGGGCGCAGTTGTTTTGTTTTCATGTCTAAATGGGCAGCAGAGCGCAGAGCTGTACTGGGAGCTTCTTGACATGAAAAGGGGACACGGGTGGGCAGAAAGCTCAGTGTGAAGACTGCCCAGTCATGACCGTCAATTCCTGAGCAAGACCCCTGAAGCTACGCTAAACTACATTTAGCACGTGGTTACAAATGGTGACTGAGGAGGATTAGAATTTTTACTTAAAATGCTGCAGTTTTCAACCCCTGACCTCCAAATACTACATATAAGTACATACAGTGCCAATAGCCTAAACGTTCCGCATCGGAATTCCAGCCTTGTCTATTTTGTCTTAAGAGTACAGCCCACACACACACGCAAAGCAGTACACAGGTTCCACTCTCCTCAAGTCTTCTCATCAGCTGCTCAGCCTCTTGGAATTTTACTATCTAAGATTAGAAACTGCTACCTCACTTCAGCTAAGAATTCCAAGGATGACACAAGCATCTTCTCCTTATATTCAGAGTTATCTACAATACGGGGCAGAAAGGGAACAGAGCCTCATTCATAACAGCACTCTAGAATCTAGATCAATAATCTGCACACTGTTTTGTATTGCATGCTGTCACAATTTCTACAATTCACAGATCAGTGTTCCATATACTTCCACACACAACCCTGTGGCCTCCCACCATCTTTCTCCTATTATGATTTTCAAAATGACCTGAATTTAAATATTTCCTAAGCCTGCCAATGCAAGAAGACAGAAAGGTCTGGGTTCGATCCCTGGGTCGGGAAGACTCCCCTGGAGAAGGAAATGGCAAAGCAGTATTCTTGCCTGGAGAATCTCAGGGACAGAGGAATCTAGTGAGCTATAGTACATAGGGTCGCAAAGAATCGGACACAACTGAGTGAGCATACACACAAGCCTAACCTAGGCTTTATGTTTAATTAAAATAAAAAATAAATAAGGCATCCTCTTAAACCCTCCAAAGGATCTGGGGATCTTTCGCTACAGGAAAGATGATCTGACCACCTCCTGAAGCAGAATTTAGTGAATCCGATGACTGAAATAGGGAAAAGGAAGGAAGGAAAAGTAGCATTTATTCCTTAGTCCAGGAAAGGCTTGAAGCTACATATTTTACAGACAAAAATCCCACTTAGTCATCTCGTGCACTATGAGCTGTATACATTAGCTTCCATTTACAAGTAGATTTTAGAATTTCAAGAGTCTAATCAGGTATTAAATAGAAGAACTAGGATTTGTAATCAGTGCTGAGACTGTGTCTGAAGCCTCCTACCTGATCTCTGCTTCCAGGCTTGTCCCTTCTCCAATCCATCCTCCATTCCACTGCTACTATGATCTACCTAAAAACATCCGTTTTAACAAATGGTCCGTCAGCATCCCAGGACCATTTCTGTTTCTCAGGCCTTCACAGTGACCCCACGTTGCCTACAAAGTACCATCTCAGGCTGCAGAGGGGGCATCGTCGGCACTTGAGCTGGTCCCCACCTCCCTCTCCAGGGCCATGCCCACCTCTCCATGCCCGCCATGCCCCGTCACACACAAGGCTCTAACAATCTCCCAGCACTCCCTCCCACATCCAGGCTGCTTCCCACTGTTACTCACGCTCCTCTCTCCGCCCGCAAGCCTCACTACCTTTCTTCTCCTGGGAATGGAAACATCCTCAGCACATGAACGGAGGCACAATGCCTCCAGGAAGCCTTCTCTGAACAGCTAAGCTGAGACCTGAGACCGCCACTCCTCCTCTGTGCTATCAGCCCACACTCACCCTCAGTCTCTTCTGCGATAAAAGTGCACAGGACCCAGAAAGAAGGCACATCAATGCAGGAAGTGCAACTCAAGGTGATGAGGAAAGAAAAACTCTCACTTATTTACAGGATTTTTTTTTTCATGCAGCTTCACCGTCCCTGCCAAGCAGGAAACCTTCTATTGCAACTCTATATATCTGGAGCAGCAAGAGTCACTTCAGGTTGTCAATGAAGGGGAAGGAAGGTAGACATATTCTAGGTAGTCATGCCCCACCACTAACAAACACACACGTCCCTTTCCAGACACACCTACTAATTCTTTTATTATGAGCTCAAGCATCAAGTTGAATCAGCTTTAAAAAAAAAAAATTCCTAGCCACAAGCCTTTGTTAAAACAACATAAGCCTCAGAAAGGAAGAGAGGGGACTATAGGAGTGGTCCATTGTCATCACATCACAGTTAAAAAAAGGAGGCTTCACCATTAAAGTAAAAAACCAAAACCACATCGAGAGCTAATACCTCTCTTCCAGCCCAGCCAAGGTCTCAGGAAGCTGGGAGTACAGAAGCCACCAGGGCAGAAAAGCAACCTCCCTTACTCACCAGATGTGACAGGTACACTGCGCAAGATGCTATGAGAACAAGGGCACACAAAACAGACTCACATCCCACCCCGCGGGGAGCTTCTCTGGACCACACCTTCACCCAGAGATGTCAAAGGCTCCGCAAGAAGTCTCTAAGAACCCACGGCCAGGAATAATCATCTCTCTGGACAACCTATGCTAAATATTGTGCTAAGAAAAAGATAAAAGGGCAGAGTCACTGCTGCCATGGAAACTACCACTGCTAACTTAAACATCTGAGCCTGACATATATTTGAGCAGAAATGAAGCATCTTGCTTCCCGGTGTTTAAAATGCTAAAGGATAACAGCAGATTATACACAGCTTTCCCAATTAAACATTAAACTGGATTTCTGCCTCATTAGAAAAATATGAAATTACAAAGAAGCACAAGCTGAAAAGTTTTCCTGATTTAGGACCACTAAGAGTTTCCTGGTACCCACTTCCTGTCATACTTTTATCCCATATAAAGAGCAAGTTTCTTTACAACAATTTTCTCACTGTAGCAGACTGAACACTTAAATTACTTGGCAGTAAATGCACAGCATTTTACCTCAGACAAGACTTTCAGAAAGTACCTACTATGTAACAAGTAACATACCAGTCCAGAGCAATCATGACTGCAATCTATTTCAGATCAGCCTAAAAGGAAACAGATTTTTTACCATCAGCTACTATTTTATTCACAGATAGATTAAAAACAAACAAAATCCTCAAGCCAAACAAACAAACAAAATCCTCAAACCATCCTTGAGACTGTAACCCCAAACCCAAATTTGAATTCACTCATTCTGTAAATAGAGTGGAGATCTACTCAAGTACACTCTTAGACAAATTTTAAAGAGTTTCTTAACTTGATTCTGATTGCCAATCTCTGGTTGAGAATCATCAATATAAGGGAAGTAGAATGACTTCAAAATGTGATTTTCTATACTCAAGCATGTTTTTTAAAGCCATCCTGTCTCAGGCTGAAGGCCAGGATTCATGAAAAAGGCTGCAGGCCTTAGAAGTGTGTTGAGGAAAAAGGATACTCTTCATTCTATACTTCAAGAAGAGCAAGGACAGAGGAAGGGAATCATTGAAGTAGAAGCAGTAGTAGTAAATTAAGACTGGACAAAACTTTCCCTGCGCTGGAACACTCATTAGAGTGAGTTTCACTGCCATCAGGTCAAGCAAGAACAATTACTATGCATCACTGGCCAAGACACAGCAGTATTTCACCAACACAATTTCACCAGTAGTACTCTCTGTTCTGACTGAAAATGACCCATATCTTGATTGCTGAGACTAAAAATGACTGGTCTCCTACATTAGGAACTGACCAAAATGCAAACAAATGAATCCTCTTGTTTATCTGTCAAAACTGGCTACACATGAACTAAGATCTAATCAACAGAGCTAACAGAAATGACAACAGCCGGGGGGAGGGCACTTTTAACATTCTTTGTGGTCTGCATTTCATCATACACCAGCGGCATGGCAAACAATAACTAACAGTGGTTTGTGACCAGCAGGAAGAAAAACTGAGATAGGCAGACAAAAATTTTCCTAATTAAGGTATTACGCAAATTCTCACCTGGCTGAGTCAGATGATCAGAGTAAATAAAATGAAAAATATAGGGTTAATTCATATACAAAGTTATTAACAGGTTATAGGATCACATCTAAAAGTTGTTAGGCAAGGGACCCAAAAAAATATTCATTAACAACCACATACAATCATGCATATGCCTCTCAGAGGAAAGTCAAGAGATAGATGGAAACAAGTAGTCAGGCTCAAGATCTTGAGGTCAGAGTCACAACTGAACACCAGCGGGTGGACTTAACCTGCAAATATATGTTATTTTGTTTATGTCTTTTTTTTAACTAGTAGTGTTCAACATATAAAACTTCACCATTTTAGCAATTTCACATTATTTAATAGATCCCCAGCTTCTCTTTAAAAAAAAAAATAAACAGGTGGCAACAGAGGCCATATTCCCACAGAGCTATGAGTCAGCAGGCTGCCCTTCAAATGGACCATGTTCTCCACTGTCCTCTCCCAGTACCAGCTCTTCTCTTTGGCCTGCAAGGGCTGGAACATCACAGCTTCAAGGTCAAACTTACTGAAGGGTGCAGAGCTTTTCTACTATGGTGACAGAGAGGGTCAGAAGACCAGAATATTGGCAAGTGGGTGGGAGAACAGAAATGACAAGAATATCCCTAGTATGAAACGTGTGGAAATGTCACTGTAGGTACTACACAGAGATGCAACAAGGATGGGCCTGAGTGGAATGAATTCATCCTAACTGCTTTTGATAAATCATGTTCCTCAAAACTCAGGATTCTTAACCTTGGACCTAATTATCTATGAAATATTCCAAGGACCAAGCATAAAAAGGACTGAAGCTTTACTGGCATTCCAGCGCATGGGGCATGCATTTGACCCCTGGTTGGGGAACTAAGATTCTACATTGCCGCAGCCCAAGAAAAGGTTCCAATTCTGTGTATTTATACATCCTAATTAAGACTGCCACTTACATTCAGAGCACTCTTAAAAGGAGATTTATTTTGGCATGTTATACTCCCCGATTAGGACTAACTGAAAATCATCTTGTCCATACAGAACTAAGTATATCCTGTCCTTTCTAGAGACTAAGGAAAAAGTTAGATCTAATTAAATATTTTGAGACCATAAAGAATGGAAGGGACATATTAACTGCTTTATCCCCAGGATGTGGGGCAGATGGGGTGATCCACACAGAAAAAGATAAAAATTACCTTGCATTTTACCAGAAGCCCTTGCAAGAATATAAGCAAATTTCAAGGTCATCGTCTCTAAACACTATCTCATGACTTACCACCATTTATATTTTGGAAGCAGAATAGAGGGTAGGTAGGGACAGAACAGAAGTGCAAAGAGGTCTTACTTCACACTTTCCCCGTTGCCTTCAGTTTACCTAAAAAGATTCCCATGAAAACCTGTTTCAACTCTGCAGAGTGGGCAGGCAGTGGGAAAAAAGCAATCCAGGGCCTACAGAAAGCCTGCCTAGGACTTGCCACTTTCCCAGGGGGTGAATGCCCCCCCTTGGGCGGTGGCTGAAGGAATGAACCGCTGGGGGTAGGCTGAATGCATTCTTCTAGGGCCTGAAACTGCTATTTTGTTTCCACTATGTTTTCAAAGAACTGCAAAACTGTCCCTAGGCCCATTTGGCAATTTCACAACAATTACAATTTAGTTAAAATCCTAAGTAATTGACTCACCATTCTTTCCAATTCTCCAGAAATAAAGAACACTCTAGAAATAGAAGACTGAACAAAGCAAAAGATAGCACCACCCAATACCTAATAATGGTCTCCCCCAAGATCTCCTGAACCGAGCATGTTTCAGTAATTTCAGACAGAGAGAGAGAGAAAACTAGTTTTCACCTCCTCTCCTTAACTAAATGCCACACTATAAATGCCAGAGGAACTAAAACCTGAGGGTCTTATAGGACACATTAAATCATGCTTTATCAACTGCCAATATTTAAGGTTACAGAGTATTACTTTAATGCTATTGTTTTCCCCCAAAATCCATGGTAACTTGCCTTAAAAAAAAAAAAAAGAAACCTCATGAACTTCCAGTCCAATCTTTGTAATAAGGTCAAGAGGTATGAATTCCTAAATGTGCAAAGTACAGTGCCCACTGTGATAAGCCTCAGATGTGTATGTATGTGTTCAGTTGCTCAGTCACATGCCCACTCTTTACAACCCCATGGACTGTAGTCTGCCAGGCTCCTGTCTAACAGAACCGATTTCCCAGGCAGGAATCCTGGAGCAGGTTGACATTTCCTTTTTCAGGGAATCTTCCCAACCCAAGGACTGAACCCGTGTCTCTTGCATCTCCTGCACTGGCAGATGGATTCTTTATCACTGCGCCACCTGGGAAGCCCCAAAACCTAAGGTGTGTAACTTAGGTTGACTCTCTTCTTTCCAGGATTGTATTATAAAACATAAAATGGGAACAGATCAACATTTGGCATTAAATATTTATTTGTTTACTAGTCCAGTATGAGATTTCAAAACAAGAAAGCATTCAAACAATGGAGAACTTACTGAACAGAATCTGAAATTCTCACATTTAAACAAGTATTTATGTTCTCCCCTTGGCACCTGGTTGGTATTAACTCTTAAAGTATGCTTTCGGCCTAAGAAACTTGGGAAAATTATTTACTATGTACTAAATAACCTCCAACTTGACAAAGTTTTTTAAATACTGACTCCTTATGGGTCTTTGTCTAGTCGCTTACTCACTATATTTTTGTTCAATTTAATATAACCTTATAAAAGCTAAACTCTAGATTACGTCAATTGCAGACAAGAGTTACACTCCTTGGGCTCACATTAGCTATGCTGGCCCCCACCATGATTCTTACTATATTCTTCATTAAGGGCCAGCGTTACAGAAATTAGTGCAGTGATCAGTCTGTACTCAAATCAATTATAAAACACAGTAACTCCCAGTATAGCTATTATTTTCCAGACCTAAAATATCAGAAAAAAATTGCATTCATTTGTATTAAAATAAAAGTTTCAGTTTAGCTCTTCAGAAGAGTTAAGAGATAGCCAGGTAAAGTAAGGTCAAGAAAAGACAAGTCTTGGTTCTACGTAGCATTAGAGAGAACTCTGGAATTTAAGTTTTTGCCATCAAACAAAGTGAGGGCTAGGAATTGATTAGGGGAACATATATCTGATTTCTAGGTTCAAGTCTAACAGACAACTAATTGGGATAAGGAAACAGTGAAGAATAAAAGTAAAAGCCCGTTTGAAGTAATGCAGCCGGCTGCTGCCAAGTCCTAACAGTATTTCTTCATAGTTTGTGACCTTTGAAAAATTTTTAACCTTAGGAAATAACTTTCCTCATCTTTAAACTATAGATTTTTCCCACTATGCCCAGCAAACAGGGCTTTTATAAGTTACTGGATAAAAGAATAGCTTATACATTCAAATTTAAATCTCTCTCCCAAATCTTCCTCTAAAACCAGCACCCCCCTCTGCCACCTCACCTGATGTAATCAGAGACAACAGCTTGAGAAGGGAATGGCAACCCACTCCAGTATTCTTGCCTGGAGAATCCCATGGTCAGAGGAGCCTGGCGGGCTACCAAGAATCAGACACAACTGAAAGCGGCTTAGCACACAACATGTATTCTTCTATTGTTTTCACCACACTTTTAATACCTACTTATATACAGGTTGTTCTTTAAATTCTTTGATAAAAATTTTAGAAAAGTTTATAAAAATTGTAAAATACTATGTAGAGTATTGCTCTTTAGACACTAACCTTCTAGAGAACTATTTTCTGCCACTTCTAATCTGTGCTAAGGTCAAGCTGTCACAATCACTGTAACTCGGGAAATTCAAATTAACAAAGGTCTGCATATGGACCAGGCTGGGTTTGCTTAAAAGGAAAAAAAAAAAAAAAAAAGAAAAAGGCCAGTTTCTACCTTAAATCTACCTGCAAGCAGACCAGGAACTCTTGTATAGTAAGTTTCAAGTACCAAATATTTAAACTACCAACAGAAGACAGAACAGACTATCTGAATAAAGTTTAACATAAGAATGCTTAAACACACCGAGTTAAAACACTTTCCTGCTAAACAGCTGATGGAGATGTTCAGATGCTAAGTTAGGGACCATGTACTGCAGACATCCTGTGATAATTAATAACTGAAGTACATGGCAGGCATCTGCTCAGAGCTGAGCAGAGACATAGGGTCTTAGTATGGTTAGCAAATCGACAGTTACTGGTAGTTAATGTTTAATGCTTACTATTCTTTAAAATGTAAAAGATTAGGCCATTTAAGAGAGCTATAATTATGAACTAAAATTAAGCCTAAAGATGCTTAGCATGTACCATACCACGTCAAGAAAACCACTTTACACGGCCAAATACTTTCTGGTACAATCTGCTGATGAGGCAATCCTACCCGAATAACTGATAAAGAAACTACTCACGAGCCTAACAAACATTTAGGCATAAGGGAAAAGCATAACTGAAGATGGAAACCCCAGAGCACTGAAACAAGGGGTGAAGTGGGGGGGGGCGGGGGGGGAGGTGGGGTAGGAAGAAGAGCAGGAAGAGAGCCAAATCTCTTTGACAGTCTTGCACTTATCTGACCAACCCTCTTCTCTTCCCTCCCAGCTTTTCATCTCTGCTGCTCAATGAGCCCTTATCCCCTTTCCCATTTGACAGCTCAGCTGGGTCCCCAAGTACCCCCAAGTTACTAACTGGTACATATCTGGCTTGAGAGAAGTAAATGCATTTTCTCCTCATCCAACAAACCCATACCTCAAAAACCAGGAAATACCTCTAAATGTATTCCAGTACTTGTGAAAGACAGCCAAACTCCCTGGAGAATGCCCTCATCCATTCCCAGAGGACCCATTGGGCAGAACTATCTTTACCTCATCCGTTAACCTTTACTGCTCAAAAGAATATGGCTAAAGTGAACGTAAAAGGAAATGCTTAAAGG
Organism: Muntiacus reevesi; assembly: GCF_963930625.1. NCBI lineage: Eukaryota > Metazoa > Chordata > Mammalia > Artiodactyla > Cervidae > Muntiacus > Muntiacus reevesi. The sequence continues at coordinate 19,024,102 of NC_089265.1, read as the reverse complement.
GCCAAGGATAGAAAACAGCAAGATCTCCGCTTACGATCCAGGAGCACTTAAATGGAATGACGGCAAGCAAAACCAAAGTGAAACTGAAGAAATACACATCACTGCTGACAGCATAGGACTGGACAACTACCAAGTGGCCATGCATTACAACCAGCCTGCAAAGCAGGAGGTTTTATTACATAAGAAAAGGCACCAGGGATCCTTTGAGATGGAGCTTTCGAATGAGGCTTGAGTCACAACCAAAAGGACACAGAAAAAATAGATATGCCTCAAATAAACATATGTGAAGGACAAAGACATTCACATTCATTCTAATATGCAAATCCTGTAACATGCAGCGTCCTGTGCTGGATACTCAAGATAGCTCAGATGGCTCAGATCAGTTCCCACTCTGTCTAGTGAAGAACCACAACAGAGGACACAATCTGATATGTGTGGGGAGCAGGGATTATTTCTTGATGACAGGAAAAAAAAAATCAGAGAGATTGAGAAAACAAAAAGGACACATGCACTAAGCTATCCATTGTCATGTGTTAGGGGATGAGACATGCATGGATTCAGCCATTTAACAAATGCCTACTATGACAGCCCACACGACAGGCACTTGGGGAACTTGGTGGGAGAGAGATCAAACAAGAAAAGGGATAAACTATTGTTTAAAACTGCAACCTATGCCCAGGGGAAAAAAAAGCATCCACGTAAATAAAATAGGAAGGGTGGTCAGGAAATGTCTCTAGAGAAGTGACATTTAAACTGAGACCTTAAAGATAAGGGACATGTTTAGATGTATTAATACTCATCTCTTCGAAGGGAGGGGATGGAGCCAGGCCACATGTCAGGTGCTGGGGATATGGAAGGAATGCTGAATAAGATACAACCTGCACCCTGAGCAATCTCTTCCTAGGGAAGCATGCACATGCTGGATGGAGAAGCCCAGTAAACTGAATTTTACCAGGATGGAAGCTTAAGGACCTGGGCAGATCCTGAAACCCACTCAGCGTAACCCTTTCTTTTTTCTTTCTAATGAAGGAAATGAAGCCCAGAGATTGTCTCAAGGACTGTTCCTGAACGAGGCAGGGGCAGAAGTGGGGACAGTAATCTCTTAACTGTCATTACTTGGCACTGGCCATTAGATTTTTTATCAGAAAACTCATATGGACAATCAGAGTTCAGTGAATTGATACTGTACAAGGAAAGCTTAATATCTGCAGGGAAAACAAGGAGACTCCGATCCACACACCTAACAGGTCATTGTGGAATCATCTTTCCTCATCAGAACAAAATCAAAAAACAGAGCCAGCTTTTCATAAAGTGAAATGTATTCATTTTCTCTTCTGAAGTTATATGCATTCTACTTTTGGGTATCTAAGCATCCAGGAAATGATAATAGTGATTCTGTCAGATTTGTTTCAAAGCCTTTCCCAGGCAAAAAGAGTTGGCAAATCGATCAGTCCCCTTCCCTCCACACACTTCTTTTTTATGAGAAACAACTGTTACAGAGAATAGAGAGAATGGAGCCACTAAGAGGAAAGTTCATTAAAGCAAAAAAATGAAAATAATCCCAGTACTTTTCAAGGAAATAACCAGGAAGACATGAAGATAAATAAATGGTCGCTTACATTCACACATCTGAGTATTATTCAGCAGTGAAATAAGAAGGCCCATGCACAGATGAAAGTGTATTACCAACTGAGAACTTTGATCAATTTCTGTGTCCTATTTGACAAAGGGATTTATAACCTTTTAAGTTATTACAACTGTCTTTAGAAGTCACATATAGTCAAAAAGGAAACATTACATTTCAATCACCTGTTTTTCCATTCTGACATTATACTTTAAGGATCACACAGGAACAAAAATAACGTGGGGAGAGATGCCCTTTGGATTGAGCTGCTACAACTCACCCCTCAGCGTCTCACCTCTAGTTAACCCAAAACTCCCAGCACATGCACAGCCAGACCTAAAACAGAAGTTTGGACCTATTTTGCCGCTTAGCTGCTGTTCAAGTCCAGGTCAACTTCCAAACAGACATTTCTAAAGTGTGCAACCAGGTTTAGCCTGAGACGAGTAGGAGGTTAAAAGTGAAGAGATAACGGGAAAAAAGTAATCGGTTTACAGCATTCTGCACTGGCAAGATACAGGATCCCTGTTAAAGGCGGTTTCTCTCCACCTTTTCACATTAATTCACAGCCCCAAAGGGAAAGCAGTGACCTAAGTAAGAATTCGGTGCCCTGCAGGTCACCAGTTAAGGCCACCCTGAAGAGAATGTGGGCTGATCTACTGCAAAGAACAGCCTGGCTGGTCTTCACTGATGCTATGCTCTAGCTTGAACACTGTCTCAGCTAGCTGAACTTGAGAGATTTCTAAATCTTTCAAGGACATCAGAAACATTTTTGTCTGTAACAGAGCATTTATCTCTGTTACTGAAGAAAAGTCACCTTCCGAAAAATTGCCTTGAAAGCCCACATCATGTGCACTAAAAAAAAAATAAAGTAACATAGAACAGTAGTTTAAAAACACTCTTCCATTATATATAAGGCAAGTCAAGGTGAACTATTAAAATTAAAAATCTTGATAACCAATTTTATAAAAATAATGCAAGAAATAAAGATATAATTTATTATATACTACATAACTACATAGCTCAGACTATTTTAGGCAAGGAACTCAGATGGATGCTTATTTCATACTGAGATTTATAAAACATGAATGATTTAGGAATATACATGGACTCTGAGCAACTAAAATGGTGACAACCCAAAGGTTGACTACTGACATATCAGAAAAATAACAATGGGAGTTTTGAAGAAATCTTTGACTCTCAAAAAAAATAAAAGTACAGTTCAATAAAAACCCATCTTTTAAAAATAGAAAGACAGTTATCCTTTTCAACTCATGTTGATCTCCCCTTTATCACTAGAGATAGAATATATCACTCAGAAAGTCACCCTGAAGCTAAGAAGCTTAGGGGGAAAAAAAATTTAAACTCCAGGTAAGGACAGGACTGGGAGCCTATTAAGACAAAAAAGTAAGACGTTAAGTGTTCAAAAAGTGTATTAGCAGGAAACTGGCAGTGGATTCAGTAACAGCCTTTAGTGACAAGAGGAAAAGAAAAGAAAGCCTTTTAAAAATCTAAGCCAAAAATAAATAAATAAATAAAAATCTAAGCCAGTGAAAATTTAAAATGACACCCACATGACCCAGTTTACTTTTCTAGTCAAAGAATTTTGATGCTGTGTAGCTATTTTTCTTTGAAAGATTCTCATGTCCAATATATTTTAAGAGTTTAAAGGTATGCTTTTACTTAAGCACACAATGGAATAAAACATCACTGAGGACGACCTTGGACCCATAAACAAATTTTAATGGGCAAGAAAAATATGAACATGGCGGAAAGGCAGATATATAAATGGCAAATGTGACAAAGAGTATAGGTATTTAGAGAAGGAAGACAATACTGCTGGATGGGGTGAGAAAGACACCGGCGGTTGTTCGTTTAACTTGGGATGTATCACGCAGTGCACTAAAAATCCTTTTCAGGGGCACTATCCTCATGCAATCCTAACAGCCTAAGGAAATAGGTCATTTTATCCCTATTTTTCAGATGAGGAAATGGGTTTAGAAAAGATTAACTTGCCCTGAACTACAAAACTTGCAAATCCAGGTCTATCAGACTGTAAAGCACATGCTCTTTGAGCCACTTCAGTAAAGCAGTTAAAACATCCAATGCCTGGCTTCACTCCACCAATGAAATAAGAATCTCTCCCATAAGGACCCACGACACTGGGACTTTCAAAAGCACCTCATTTGATTGTAACATGAAGCCAAAGTTAAGAGCCACTGCAAAGACCTTCATAAAACAAGTGGACTAGCAGCTGGGACGTGCAGAACAGGTAAGACTCAAACAAGCAGAGAAGGGAAAGGCGTCCAACTTTTAGCGGAACACAGGACCGTGAGCATCAGTGAAGCTGGAGGCAGAGCCAGGCCAGAGGTCACTCAGGGAGTCTCCGCAGGGCAGTGACTACACGGCCGGGCAGCCGACGGGAGCCTGTCTGCTGACAGCGCAAGCGAGGGACAGGCCAGGGAGGTGTGCTCAGACGCCTGCAACAGGAAAGGGGCGCAGGGTGATTTTTACAGCTAATGTGACAAAGGGCTATGAACGTGAGGAAGGTAAGAAGTAAGAGCTGACTAATCTAAAGTAAATGGGCAGAGATACAAAGTACAGGAAGGGACAGATAATGAGCAGGGCTTGCTGAGCAATCAGATGCAGCACAGTGGTTGTAACCACAAGCTCTGCAGTGATCTTTTCTAGCATTCACCATCTAAGCCTCGATTTCCTCATTTAGAACATGGAGAAAATAATCATGTCATCTTGTCCACTTACTGGAAAGAATAAATGAGAAGATAATCCAAATAAAATAGACTTGGAGCGGCCATATTCCAGGAGTATAAGAAAATAGTACCCCAATTTTTTTCCTTCTTACCAGTACACATTTTTAGATGGCCTTGATAACTTTAAAGACTTATAAATGTAGAATAGAAGCTTGGCCTGCCTGCTTCCTTTCTATTTTCAGTTATTCTCTTTATCAGTCCAGGCAAATACCCAGGAAGCTAAGATGTAGCCATTTAAATATGGAAAATTTTCCTTAATGGTAAGGTGGAATGTACCCCACCACCTGTAAAATGACTGTCATTTTACAGATGGTTAGTGAATTTACATATTAAGTGATATACTAACTTTGCATAAATTATGTATTAAAATATACTCTGTATGTCCTCAACTGGATTCTTAGAGACAAATATTCAGGAAACAAATCCAGTAATAAGAGTTGGTTAAAACTTTCAATTATTAATCAAAATAGCCCATACAAGATAAAGCTTGGTAGTCTGTAAGATTTCTCATTTAACTTTTGTTTTCATATACCTTATTATGTCTTAAGATGATTTTCTACACTTAGTGGGTAATCCTTTAGCTAAGTGACCTTTAAACCCACACTCTGAAAGGCAAGATATTGTTTCTTTAATAATCTGTTATATTATAAAAGCTATCACACACGGTCATTATGATAGAAACCTAAATAGGTAACTAGAAAGGAACTTGGGTTCCTTCTCCAAGAAAATAAATATTCTTAATAAGAGGGGAGGGGAGGGGAGGGGAGGAGAAGGTTCAAGAAGGAAAGAACATATGTATACCCATGGCTGATTTATGCTTTTGAATGGCAGAAACCAACACAATACTATAATTATCCTCCAATTAAAAATAAAAATAAATTTTTTAAAAATGAGAGGACTCAACATGAGGAAAAAAGAGTATAGATATAAAAAGGGCTAACTTCTACTGTTCAAGTCTACTAAGTATAGTTTAAAAATTATTCTTAAAAAGGTATTTGAAGGTGTTTTTTAAAGAGCTGTGTTCTTTTAACCCTCTCCAGTGTAGAGACACAGGGCAACTCAAGGAATGCATGTTTCTAGAGTGAAGTAATTACTACATTAATTTCCCATTTCTGAAACCAGTTCTCACAGAGAAACACTGTAACACCCTGGGTAACTCTAAGACACAAATAAAATGGTAGTTTCTGGAAGAAGGAAAAAGACCTTTCAGCAAATGAGACTTTTTCTCCTAAATCATGCTTCGGCTAGAGAACCACTCTAAGAGAGGCGAAGAGTCCTACTGCTGTTCTCCTGTTTTGCACTGGAAACAAAAGAGCGCTAACAGGTATAATGAATACCAGGAGAGATCAGAGAGGGAATCCTGAAATTGACGTTTTGTGGTGAAAGGAGTAGAGAAAAACACAGACACTGAAAGGCCTGCTTGGATGAAAGGACAATGGAGAGTTTCACCAAATCATTTGCACCCACATTCTCAGAGACCCACATGTGTCTACACAGGTAAGGCAACAAGAGTTCTGGTTTTGGAATGCATTTTCTACCTAGGATTAATTTCAGGCATATCAGCTGCCCTGAGAGTTTACTTTCAAATAAAACAAGGCCACACTAGAAACCTGACTGATGGAAATGGGGTGATATCCATCTAAGGCACCATCCTGTGTCACAACTCAATCTCGCTAACACCTATAAACCTCAGCGCAAAGAAAGCCAGCAACCTTACTGTGTTCCCCCAAGAGGAGGGAGTTAAAGGTACGGCCCTCTCCTAGTTGCCCTGAAGAGACAGGAAAGCAACAGTCAGGTTAGGTCAGAGCCCATAACCACCACCTGGCTAGCTATCCGTGTAAAAAGGCGCTAGTCATTTATTCCGGAGCTTTGATTTTATTGTTCTGTAACAGGGTTCCGGTGCTCATTCTGTCTGTAAGTTTGAAAACCTGTGTCTCACTAAGAAGCTGTCACTTGCAGATGTGTGCCCTGTGTGAGTACACAAAAGAGAAGGCACCCAAACCTCACATCTCTTAACATTTCCAACAAAAATACCACAAGTTCCACAGTAAACACTTGACCTCTTGATGTTTCACAAGTGAAGGGGGCCCAGAGGGTCTCGGAGCTGCACACACACTTCAGCAGACGTTCAGGGAAAACACCGCCAAGACTCTCTTGACACCTGCGGCAAAAGCAACGTGTCTCTTTTAAATACATGTGCTAGTTAAGTGGCTTTTAAAGCGTAAGCACCATGCCTTTAAAAACAGTTTCGTAAGAAGTCAAGACTATAAAGTTGAAGAGATAAGAAATCAATTGTATATCAACTGTTAAAAACAAAATTTAAAAGGTAAATCTGGTCAGAAACTGCGGTAGAGGGTGCAAGGGGAGAGAAACTTCACACTGGAAATGCCCAATCCCTTGGGTAGGAGCAAGAAAAGATGTCCTTGACTAGTTGTAAAGATCAGAAAGTATTTCTCTACTGCAATGAAAAAAAAGCAAAGTATAGATCAGAAATGCAAGGGAAAAAAAACCTAATTTCTCTTCATCCTTGGAGGAATTAAATACCTTTACCCCTCTCTCCTAAAATTCATGTCAAAGTCCTGACCCCCAATGTGACTGCACATGGAGAGACAGAGCCCTTGTGTAGGTAATAAAGGTTAATGCAGTCGTAAGGGAGGGCTGCAATCCAACAGCACCGCTGCCCCTGTAAGAGGAAGAAGACTCACCAGCAGCATACACAAGTTAACATCGTGTGAGGGGACAGCAGAAGACAGCCCTCTACAAGCTAAGAAGCAAAGCCTTACCAGAAACCAACCCTGCCATCACCTTCATCTTGGATTTCTAGCCTCCCAAAATATGAGAAAATACATTTCTTTAGTTTCAGCAACCCAGTTTGTGGCATTTATTCTGTTACGGCAGCCCAAGTAGACTGATGCAACCCCTCAGCTAATTCATCCTCTCCATTATCTTTTTCTTCCTAATGCTGATGCCCAACCTTTATGGACTCTTGGCATCTGAACCGTGGGTGTATATGTATGTGTACATCTGAATGTCTCCACTAAACAATACCTCCTTACTTTTGAATTTACAACCATTAATTTTCCCCTCACTATGACATCCACCCTTCTGTCTTCAAATTCCCAAAATGCAAGGGCAAGTCTTATCACCATATATACTGCTCACTGTTTTGTCTCCCCTCATCACCTGTATTTCATCCCAATGCAGCTAACTTCAACTTCCCACGAACATCTCCCTCTATCACCTGCTGAAACAGCATCAATCACATACATACACGCCTGCATTCAAGGACCTCTCTAACTTCATAACAACTTACCTGCCCGAATGTTTCCTTCCAATTTCTCATGCAAAAACCCTGCACAAGGTCAAAATGAGCCGGCACCATCCTGTGAATCTCTCTTCAATTTTCCCATTTCTTTTTTTTGTTGTTGTTGTCACAAATTACACTGTCCTCTCTGCTCTACCTCCTCCTTCTTAATGGTGGCTGGAAGAGAAGTTACTGAAGAAAATTATAGAAGGGGCTATGGCAAAACCTTCCGCCCCAAAATGCTGCTCCATTTATTTTTACTCTAATAGGCTTTTAGCCCTACCAAGGCATCATGCCAAGGTCTTTCACAGGATCTGAAAGACAGTACCAACCAATAGAAGAGAAATAATCAAATGTGGTATCACAAATTCCACATCATGTCCATCCATTTAACGATATATCCCAACTATTTCTGGTTTGGGAGTAGGGAGGAGAAAACCCATGAGGTTTTAACTGGCCCTTGAAAACAGGCATTTGAAAAGAGACTACATGCTCTACTTAAAGTCAATGATGCTTAACTTTCCCAACATAAAAATTTCAGCTCCGTATAAACAGGAAATGGGTGAGACCATACATATTAAATTCAGAAAGTTTCCAAAGGCTTTTATCTCCCCCTATATCTTACCATCCAAGTAAGCATCGCATAAGGTCTGTGGAGACCATGAGGCACCCACGAACCTGATCTCCAAGTTGAACTAGTTCCCCTCTCAAACCCACTCTTTTTTTTCCCAGTTTCATTTCCACCTATATGCCAGCAATGAAAATTCTCATCAATAGTCTCTGTCAGATCTTCCTGATTTTCAATGATCCCTTCCCCTATCGACTCTTCAAAGAACTTCCCAGGCCTCATCAACCCTCTTTTCCTGAGGATATAACTGAGCTCCATAACCTACATTATTATATCTTATTGATTTTTATCATGTGCGTGATAAAAACAGTAATATACCAAGATTTACACAAAGTGAATGCCTGGCTTGTAATTTTACATGCACCAAAATAGCCTCCGTCCCACTCACTGGACCTTCTCTTCCATACTCTCGTAACTGTTATTTTCTCCACTTTTTCACACACGCAAGCTCCTCACTAGAAAAACTTCATGCACCTTCAAATCCCTCCTTCTCCTTAAAAATTACCCTGTTAACTTAGCATGCACCATCATACAGACCCTTTTAAGAGCCCAACAGTAACTTCACTTGTAAGTGGTAGTTTTTATGTAGAAACCTAACCAGAGAAGAACCGTAAAGCAGAAGAAACTAAGGTCTGTTGCTCCATCCCAAATCAAAGCACCCCACCGTCAGCAGTACCCACACTCCGGGGCCCCTCGTTAGACACCAGGGGCACTCAAGCTGCCTGAGGACCCTATCTTTCCCATGTTAACTGGGAGTGAAAGGACAGAGAAATGATACCAAGCAGATCTACAGTCTGGCTCCAGAATCAGAAGCAAATGGACAGGATAGCATTCAGAGACTTCAGGGACTGTTTCAGGCTTCCTCCTTTCCTGGAACACCGAGTGCCCAGGGCTGGGCCATCAGCTTCCCACTGACGGGGGAAAGAACCACCCACTTTCTAAGACAGACGGACTGTTCAAGACATGTACAGCAGGCCTCTCAAAGGAGAAGAGGCAAGCTGTCCTGCCAGAGATCTTAAAGGCTCCTGAGGACAACACTTTTCTTTTTTAAAGAGGTGACAAGATATATATCATACCATACTGGATAGACAGCACCCTTTCTCAAATCAGAAGATAATAAGATTAATAAGCTATCTTTCTGTTGTAAAAACTCCTACAATTTGAGACTTCCAAAATACCAATCCTCTTCAGATCAAAGAAATACATTTGTCAAACCAGGCTATTAAAATTACACAAAGCTTGTACAATCAATCCTTAGTGTTTAGGGAAATCATTTCAAAACTCATGTGGTTAAAGCTACCTAATCTTTTCAGTGCCAGCACATGAACCACTTGGCACTGCTATCAAAAATCCAGGGACAATCCCTGACCAATGAAATATAGGTAAAACAAGGCAAAGTAAGTATTAAAATCTCCACCTTCTACTGTTACAATGATAAGTGGAGTCAGGAGTATACTGGTAGGTACACATAGCTCCTAGAAAAATAATACTTATTGAAAGTTAAAATGGCCAACAGTTCTCTTGAATTAAATTTTCTCTTATTTTTAGACACACAGAAAGTACACGCATGTGCGCACACACACACACCCTACCTATCAATAAACTATCAAAATAAACTACAGGAATAAAATAACACTATCAGTCTTTAGACATTAAAACACATTTCTAAGCAGTATCTTCAAACCCAACCACCTTGAAAATCAAATTAAGCCCCTACCTTCATACACCAGAAGAGTAATAGGCTCGTGATTAAGTGTGTAATTTATTTGTTTACATTTTATATAAAGATTCCCAGAGTCCAAGATCCTATCCTACCAGTGACTACTTAAAACACTGAGAAGACAGAATTTTAAGTATAGAACAATAAAAAGTTCATAGTCTTTAACAACATATAAAATTACCCCAAAGAGAATGGGACATGTATAAAATAAAGAACATCTTACACAGAGCAGAAATTTCCAATTGCCAGTATTAGGAAGGCATTTAAAATATCAAGATTCCACGTATTTAAGAAAAAACATCCCTTTGTTCATTACAAAGCTTACACAAAAATAAGACATTTAATGCCAATGTGTCTCCTCCCTGAAAGCTGATTTACTCCAAGGAAGGAGTTCCAAGAGCTAAGTGATAGTTTTCAATACTGACTCCTCTTCACAACCTGCTCTGTGGCACCACCACCTCCTTATAAACTGAAGGAAATGCTTAAATGGATGCTTAACCGACTGACTTGATCTCAATATTTTTCCCCACCACATTGTGGAATATCATACACAAAGGAAGTGTACTCATTTTGGTCCTTAGATTTTTCTACTGAGTCTTAATTTTACAAGAAACGAAACTACAAAGAGTAAAAATACTTCAGCAATCCAAATTTTGAAGAATGTCAAACTTTTCAGGTCCTACTACAGGAGTGCCTAATACAAAACTTGAGGGTTCTAAGGGTGAGGACCGGAAAAGCATAAGTCTGGTTCAAGTCCTGGTCTCGCGGCTTCCACTGGGTTATTTTGGTTCGGGTTATTTACAAATGTGGAAGCTCATTACATATAAAAGCTCTCGGTTCCAATAAACTCTGGATAACTTGCTATCTCCATTTTAAAAGACTCTTCATTCACAATTACCATCCATTTGAAGAGTGATTTGACCCACACTTTGTCCTCTGAGACATTACATAAAAGGACTCTCACCTACTCAAAAATCAATCTTTTCAACTAGATGAAAACTTAATGAAAGCTGAGATCATCTTGATAAAAGCAAAATACTGCCAAAAGGCAAAAACAGCTTCACACTCTAACAGTAAACCTACAAAGCTGCCAGTTTATGATTCTGCTACATAGTCATTATGGTCCAAAGATCTTTGATTTCCCTCACTGGGGCAATGATTTTCTGTAAGATAGGTATTCAGGGTTTACTATCCTTACAGGGAGCCTTGACACTACCACTGTCAGTTCTACTTACATATTTGGTTCCCTGAACAGAAAGGCATTTACTCACAATTCTATAATTAAGTCTCTTCAAAACAAAGAGTACTGTCTCAAATACGCAAAAGGTATTCTGTGAATAACTACACTTGCATAGATTTCCCTACTGATTCAATTTCATAATCATTGAATACAATAGAGGGACTGAATTTTGGCTTGCTTATTCATTCACTTTAACCCCATTCTCCCTATCTGAGTGAATCAAATAAGGATGCATTTGACAGCAACCCACAAAGGATGAGGAACACGATAATGGAAAGTAAGGCTGGTTGATGTAGAGTCCAACCCACAAGCATGACATAGCAGCCAATTTAGCCTAAGTGGACACAGGTTGAATTAACCTGACCTTTATGCTTCAATGTTCTGTTATACAATGGATACTATCTGCCCAGCTGAGTCCTCAACTGCTAACAGGAAGACTTAAATGGCTTAAGATTTGAGACAAAAATGAACCAAAATCCAGACTAAATCCTACTTTCTGCTTAAACCCAAAAATGAGCCTTCATCTTTTTTTAAAAAAGATGCATTTTTCCACAATGCAAACCAACAAAAGCACTTTGAAAAGAGAACTATTTTCTGATTAATTGAATTGTAAAATATAAGCAACCCAAAGTATATGTGTGAACCCTGAGTTTAAGACCCTGATTCATCATGGGAGCAGTGTAAATAGAATTTGCAAGTCATCTTTATGTTATTCATATAAATGAGTAACATAAATTTCATATAAATTTATATAATCATTTCATTTCATAAAAATCATATAAATTTCATATAAATCACACATAAATGAGACCTGAATGCCAGCACTAGGAATTTAGGACAGTGTTATGGGGCGGGGGCAGGGGGCGTGGGAGGCGAGAATGGACAGAGAAGCCAGGAAGACAACAGAATTAATAAAAGATGGGCTGAGAAGAGATGAAAAAAGGCAACATGTGTAGGATTTAGGGTTACCAAAAGACACGTCAATGAAAATAAACTATGGGCTAAGAAGTCACTGATCACATTCAAGGGATAAAGGAATATTTGGCTCGTTCACAAAGTGACTACTGCATCTGAGAAAAAAATGGATAACCTGAAATGTCTGCTGCTGCTGCTAAGTCGCTTCAGTCGTGTCCGACTCTGTGCGACCCCACAGATGGCAGCCCACCAGGCTCCTCTGTCCATGGGATTTTCCAGGCAAGAGTACTGGAGTGGGTCGCCATTACCTTCTCCGTGAAATGTCTGAAAGTGCTTGAAATCTGTTCTTAAGGCCACCAACAGGCAAGGAAGGTTTCCAGCAGGCGAGACAGCCAGAGCTGCCCTTTACCTGTCTTTTACCAAGGTTCTAACTCAAATGTGCCTAAATCCTACAGGGTTATTTTTATTCCGGGAGATGGTTCATAAAAATCAATGCTAAAAAGGTTACAGAAGTAGAACAGTACTCCAACTGACCCACAATCTAGGTCTAATACCTGGGCCAGAGAACTCTAGCATGGCTAGAACCATGCATTCGGAAGCCAAGCTGCACAGGTTCCAATTCTAGCTCTCCCACTTCCTGTGTCTCTGGAACTTATAAACCTCTCTGTGCTCCCATGTGTCATCTGCAAAACTGGTGAACCTTTACTGTGTACACCTCAGAGTGATTGAGGGAAAGAATGAGGACTGCTTACAATAATGTCTAGCTTAGACAAGAGGCCTCCAAGTGAAGTCGATGCAACCACTTCTACTATGCCACACCCTTTCGACATCTGACCAAAGTTACCTAACAGTTCCTACAAAATGGAAGCCTGTGGATGCAGGAGCCTTTGTAGAGGAGTTTGTGTCAGGGGACAGCATGAGGAGACAGACTTTTCTGTGCCTGTTCCTCTAAAACCACAAGCCAAAGGCTACATAACCAGGTGAACATTTCCTCTTTCAATATGTCTCACACATTTTCCCCTCTCAATGGCTTAAAATGGTTCCCAGGCACACATATGTAATTAAAATTCATTATCTTAAAAGACTGCTTTAGGAAACCCAGCAATCAAATCTGCTATCATCTTTTTTTTTATGGGTAGATATAATTACAACCTAATAGGCATCATTTAATCAAGACTTAACAATTGGGTTCTTAAATCCAAAACTTGATCATTTTCTTCCTTGATAGGTGCACAAAAATATTCTCCCAGGTGGTGGTCATGTAAAGTGAAGGGCGGAGGAACTATTAAAACCCTTATCATAATGGCCTTCTAAAATGCTAATTATTACCCAATTATGACAGACATAATCTGAGAATAGAGAGCATAACACAACCCAATGCACTCTCATAACAGCTTGTTAAATGTTCACCCCCATCTCTAAACAACAGCCCACAAAAAGCCCAGAACAGAAGGGAGTGTTCTCACTCTCACCTAAAGCTTTCCCAACAAGAAAACAAAGTCACTGGTAATAGCATTCTACCCGACCCTGTTCTAACATCAGCAAATCAGACCCTCACAGGAGAAACACAGCCCTCTGCTTCTTTCCCATCCCACATTTTAGACACAAGAAACAGAGACGCTAAGAACTGGTGCCCTCCTAAGACACTCAGGATCAAAGTCAGGCTAGAACCTATGTCTCTTCCAGTTTAAAAAAAAAAAAACCCACATCGTTTTGTGTTCTAGCCCACTGTGTGGATAGGTAAAACTGAAATTCTGAGGGCCTACATCTTCAAGCCTGATAGCTGTGTCTCTTACATCTAATTACAATATCTATCCCCATTTCCAGCTAAATAAGATTAATTCTTAGTCACTGATGCTTAATAGTAACTCCTGCTACTCCCAGCAGCCAACATCCTAGTTTGAAAGGGATGCAGATCACTAATTAGTGCATCATCTATTGAGAGCCTGTAATTGCCTTACCACACCCAAGTCCCTTCTGGCTAGACTAAGCTCCTTTACAGCCCTAAAACACGGAACAAGAGACACACGGTTGGCCACAAAATCTATAAAGAATTAGAAAACCCTGAGAGGACTCTATTTATCACCAAAAAGAAATTTCGTCTCTTCAGTTTTCCTTTCTTTTTCCTTTCTCAAAAAGCTACGAGAGGCCTCCTAGCAAATCTATACCAAGCCTGTACCTTTAAACTTACTTGACCAAGGACTCTGTAGTGCAGAGGACACAAGTGATCCTTATGCAGGATTCGAAGCCTTCAATTTCTCCTGAAACAGTCTCAGCATCTTCGGTTTTCCAAGGAATTCCAATTCAGGAATGAAAAAAGAAAATAGCTACTGTTTGGGGAAGGGGAGCATAAGTATAGCATCCCAGTTAACCTTTGTCATAGGTATCACCACTATTTCCATTTTGTAGGTCAAACTTAAAAGGCTTAGAGAGGTTGCTGACTTAAATAAGGACCCTGAATTCCTAACCTTAGGTGTAATAATCAAGCTCTAAAATGCAAGAGTTCATATTTCTCTTAGCTTTTCTAACACTGCCAGAAATAACCAGGTTGTCAGCTCCTACACGGGTCCCCTCCACCCCGGAAGGTGCAGCCACAGAGCCGCTCTGCTGAGGCGGCATGAGCACGCATGCCTCTGCAGGCTCTCAAGTCGTGTCCAACGCTGTGAGCCCGTGGACACCAGCCTGCCAGGCTCCTCTGTCCACGGGATTTCTCAGCCGAGAATACTGGAGTGGGCTGCCATATTCTCCTCCAGGGGATCTTCACGACCCAGGGAGCGAGCCTGTGTCTTCGGCGTTTCTTTACCACTGAGCCACCAGGGAAGCCTTATATATGAACAAGCTTCAATGCCAAAACTGACTCTGAAACCTGCAATTCAGGTTCTTCGTAGCCTCTTTTTCTCTCATTCAAGGGTAACTTGAACTGGACTGAAGCCCCATTCAGTTTCTTAAAAAACTAAGAATGAAATTTTAAAGCACCTTTCAAAGGACCTAGGTCCCCATCTTTACTAATGGTAACTTCTTGTGACCTAAATGGTGTGAGAATGAAAAGCTACTTCAGATGACTTGTCTGCAAGCGTAGAATCAGTCTAGAATCGTTTTCAGCAAATCTACAAAATTAGAAAAATTCACCTTACTTAAAGTTACAGAAACAACTTAAAACTAATTTTTAAATTTAGTTTGGAGAAGCATACCATCTTTGAAATTCTGACTCCAATACTAACTTACATCTGTATTCCTTGGATATGGGTGCCTTCAAGGGCAATGAGTATGTTTCTTAAATCTCTTCAAAGGATCTCATTCGCATTTACTAAGCAGAGGCGACAGGAAAGCTAGCATTAACATGCTCTTCCTGCTCTTATGAAGTGAGAGCACCTCATTTGGGCTTTTCAGCTCAATAACACACTACATATGAGGAAAGCAGCTGGACCCAGTTTCAAGCCAAAATACCATGAACTGTATAGCACCCTTTTCTTCCTTCCAATTTCACGTTCCCTTTCCATTTGGAGCTGTATAACACAGATACAGGTGCCCTCCGACTTTTTTCTCAAAAATTTACCTATAGAGACACCATTACCCTGAGACTCCTGAAGTATGAAATGTAAAAGCCCAAACGACACACAAAAGCAGCACCACTGGAAACAGTTTCAAATTTAATAATATATATATGAGTGTGTGCCTGCATATAAAATATTAACTGCAGCCTTATTTCTTTTTAACCTAGGCAGAAATTTTCTCAGTTTGACTTCATTTTTATAGCTACAGAGATTTCCAAAATAAAAAAGTGATCAATACTTCTTGTTTGGAATTTTGTGCTTGAAAGGAAATAAAAGTTTCACTCTCGATCATTCAATAAATACTAAGCTCTGTGTACACGGAACCATCAGAATATAAAAGTGTCATTTTGCCCTCAAGGACTTCAGAATTTTCAGAGAAGTAAGTTTCTTGCAACCTGAAACTCCAAAATATCAATACATCTCACCACCACCCACCAGAGATATCCTAGTAAGGGGACTCTGGTTTTAAACAGAAATCAACACCATTAAGAATGCTAGACAGTGCTGGTATGGATTTTTCTTATTAGCTAAGCTTTTTTTTAAACTGATGTGTAGTTGATACACAATATAAGTCACAGGTGTTCAACACAGTGACTCACAAATTTTAAGTTATGCTCTATAGTTATTACAAAATATTAGCTATAATCCCTGTGTTGTTCAATAGACCCTTGCAGTTTATTTTCTACATAGTAGCTTGTACCTCTTTACCCCCTACCCCTACACTGCTCCTCCCACCTCCCCTCCCCGCACTGGCAACCACTAGTTTGTTCTATCTTTGAGTCAGTTTTCTTTATTACATTCACTAGTTTGTTGTAATTTTTAGATTCCACATATAAGTGGCTCTCCTGATCACATCCGGGTATATGACGACCTCAATAAATGACAACATGATGTCCAGGAATTTGTTATTCAAACTAAAATCCAGGAAATGTCCAACTGAACAAATTTGAAACTTAAAGAAATTAATTCTATCAGGATACTAAATGAATACAGTATTACAAAAAAGTAAACAGGCACCACTCCACCACCAACAACCCCATTTTGCTTTTCAAAGGAAGGGACTCTAGAGTCCTTTTCTTCTCGCGAGGACCTCAGCAACCTGGAATGGGCAAGTACAGCCCTGCCTGACAACAATGGTCTGGAGGACATCTCACCTTCCTCTAGTCCTATGCCTAAACTGGGGGGTAAATAAATGCAGTGGAAGGTTTAAAAAAAACTGCAGGTGTGTTCAACAGCTGACAAAAGAGGTTAAGATTCTATATACACCCACAGTACCATTTAGTCAATTTCTATTTAAGAAACAAACTAGGACAATGAAGCCAATATAGGAAAAAGAAAACGCTTAGGTGAAGTACTCCAACGTGCATTTTTAGCTCATGTGACTTTCCACAGTGCTCCAAATATGTGTACGTAGATGTGTGGCCATGTGTGTATTTATAGGAAGTGTGAGCACTGTAAAAAAAAAAATGAATAAGTCATAGAACATTAGTGCTACAAGGGACTTCTGAGAGCTAGTCACAGCTTCAAATTTTAGGTAAGGAAAATAAGAACCAGTATTTGGACCAAGGTAAAATTTGCGAGTGACAGAACCTAGTTACACCATTCAAGGCTTCGACTCCCAGTACAATCTCAACGTTCAATTATTCTAATTTCATGCCTTTATTCTTAAATTTGCACTTTCGCTGGAAACATGACTGTCCATTAATCCCCATGATACAGATTCTAAGTTTTCCTTTAAGGCTCAAATGAGCCTTGCCCTGTTCGTCCCAGGAAGACATTAGCCCGACCCAGCAGTTCTCAATGTGTGCTCCAGAAACCTCCAAAGGTCCCTGAGACCTTTTCACAGATTCAGGAGGTCAAAACAATACCTTTTCTTCTCCCATCCTCTCATAAGCATACAGCAGAGCTTTCTAAAGGTTATATGTTATGTGATAGCTGCTTCTACATTCAGGCTGGTGCAATGTAAGAAAACAGCTGTTTCTATTAAGCGTACATTAAAGAAATGAAAAAAAATGTAAAAGCATGCCATTCTTACCACTATTTTTGTTTTAGAAAAATATACGTATCGGTCATTTTTAAAATGTTATTTTTGTTAATACTACTGGACTTTTTAAGCTAAATATCTATGTTTAACTTTCTCATCTTAATTTTTAATGCAATAAAAATATTAATAAAACATAACTTACATAAGCAAAATGTCTTTTCAGTCCTCAGCAGTTTCCATGTAAAAAGAGGTCCAAAGGAAAAAAGTTTGCGAATCTCTGGTAAGTTTGAGAATCCCATGCTAAGTAAGTTTTCTTCCATGGTGAATTTTTACAGCAAATACAGATAAACCTTAGAATGATGTCCTATCGCTCTCCTTACCTTCCAAGAGATGTTCCTCTAGCCCTGGGACTGTGTAAACTACTTATCTCAGTACTTACTTTAATCAGTTCAACTTCCTTTGATACAGAATTTCTATAAAACAATGATAGGGGAACCATGAATGTAATCTCAGAGAAGACACTTTATAAAGTATCATAATAGGTACGCTTCATGTTGCATACTTACTTTGGCTTAGAGAATAATAAGTGTATACAAGATACCAGATAGTCATTTTCCATTTGCTAGATTCAACCAGAGACAGGCACCAAATGACATTCTACTTCCCTCCAGAAGCCCTGTTCCTTCCTCTCTAAGACTGCTTTTGCTGTGTCAACGTATATTCCTTATTTCCATTTTCCTCATCCTGGGCCATCCTGCAATTGTCCCCAATCTAGTTTCTCTCTAGCTTTCATCCCACTACGCCCACAGTCACAGAGAAGGAAAAACGTTCCTTCCTGCGTTTCAAGGCCCTCTGGAAACTTAACCACCCTCTAACAATCAAAACCATTTCCTCAATATGGGAGCATATTATGCTTAAACCCCCTTTCTTTCTCTGAGGAAAAGAGTCTTATCTATATAAAACCTCCCCAAAGTGCTACTTACATCTCCGTAGTTTCACAAACCTTTTCCCAACGAAGCGGGAGCCCTCACCAAATCGTTTCTCCTACAATCAGCTCATCACACTTCCTAATGACAGGCTGTCCGCTGGACTTAACCTAAGGAGAGTATCCACACCCAGCTGCTCCTGAACTCCCAAAGACCTGGCACGAAGCTGGGCTCTACAGAGGCACTAACCACTCATGAACAGTTGAGATGCAGAGAATACTGAAACTCTGCTAAAGTGCTTTCAAAAACACATGAGGGATCATTTTTTGTAGTAATTAGCAACTACACATTAATATTTTTGCAAATTAGACATATGTATGATGCAAAAAGACTGTAACTGTCATACACTGTAAAATGAAAAAAGAAATATAATTCTTCCAACACACACACCAGAGGTTAACAGTTTCATTAACAATTCGAACATTTTCAAAGCCAATATAAACAAATACAAGCACAGGTGAAGAAAGCAAATACTTTTGTACATTCACAGAGGTAGATCGTCCTGTAGCTGTCTTTGCAACTTGATTTTTAGATCTAAATATCAGACATACGAGAATGCTTTCTTTAGGACAGCTATAATGTGGTCTCTTCGTAGCTGCAGGGTAATGGGGTTCTAGGATTCCCAAAGATACCAAAATCCTGAGGATTCCCAAGTCCCACAGTCAGCCCTCTGTATCCATGGTTTCTATTCCATATCTACAGATGGCAAACACATTATACAGTCCACAGTTCGCTGAATCCACAGATATAGAGAGGCTGACTATAAGAGATGTGCCCAAATTTATATAACTGATCCCCTGATAAATACCCAAGGTGTTACTATTTCAAACAATGCTTGCAATAAATACCCTACACAAGAGAGCAAAAAAAATAAAGATAGAAACTGTTGGTTCATAGTCAATTTATATCTTTAATTATGCTAGTTGCTGCCAAAAAGCCCTCTAAAGTTCTATCAGTTTACAATTCCACCAAGACATTGCCTGCATTTTAAAAAATGAAATGGAAATAATGCAGCAACGTGGAGAGGGAACTGGGAGAAGGAAAAGTATGTCAGGAACCAGCAGTGGGTGGAAAGTCACCAACTGCTGACACTATTCCTAAGACATCTGACAACATCTTTACCGTAAGTTCCACATGTATAAAATGAAGGTGTTGGTCAACACTGTGGATAAGGGCCCCTCCAACTCTGATATTCTCTATATTCTTGAATTTGCTGTATATAACAAATGCATATTACATCTGAAGACAAAACACTTACTCTCTTGGGCTGCCCAGAAATAAGCAAACAAGTGCTGGGAAAGTCAAATTGCTGCACTGGGAAAGTAAATGCTGATAAAACCCCTGCTAGGAATTTTAAAATGGAAGTGAAATTGAGACTGGAGGAAATGGCCACCTAAGAGGAAAGACAAAAAACCATTTCAAAAATAACAAACAAACAAAAAAAGAATCATTTTAATCATCTGGGGGATTTGCCTAGTCAAGACAAGCAGCATCTCAGTAGAAGAAATGCAGCTAAATGGCGATCACAAGGGACAACTAAAGCACCCTGATGGCTACTAATTAATAAAAAGTCACAAACATCCCTTTCAAGTTTACCACTTGAAAGAGTGGATGTAAACAGGAGATATGATTTGCTATGCTAAATAAAAGCCTTCATTAACAAGAAGTGACAGGATCACAACCCTGCTGCTGATAAACTGCCAACATACCAGGGGCCTTCAGTGAAGGGCTGCCCATTTAACATATTGCAGTTTTAAAATGAGTTGCTTTAGAACAAACAGTCCTATGTCACGGCAGGCCTGCAACATACCAGATGGAGCTGCCGCTGTACCCTGGATTGTGTGTGTGTGTCTGTGTACACCAAGCGTGCACCTCAGGAGTACCCAGCCCAATAACCTTTCTTAAGCCTTTCTTGATCAACGCATCCACCTTGGATCTTAACATCTCTGCTTCCCAAGATTCAGGGTTGAGCAGAAAGCAGTCCTCCCAACAGCCAAAGGAGGTTTCACACTGCTGTTAGACCAGCCTGGCAGTCATCCCTGAGCCTGCCTCCTTACTTCTGGCAAACACAGTCACTTCAGTTCAGTCCTGAAGCAGTCATACTTTTTTAATACAGCATGCTTTGAAGCTTTATAAAAGAGGGCATAAATACATGTAAAAGGCATAATCTCAGTCGTGTCAGAGTGGTTACAGAAGCATCACACCAGGTCTTTTCCTGTGTGGTCCAAGTAAACTGTTAAACTTACCAGCTATGAGAGTGCAAATAAAAATGGGAAAGTCATAATTATTCACAGGAAAGGATGAAGAGAAACAGCACTGTTAATTTAATATTTTAAGATGACTTTTTCCATTATCTACTATCCAGCACTTAAAATACTTTTGTGTAGTAATAATTAAGGTCTCTAAAAAACCTCAAAATGCTCAGTTTAAACATTAGGAATTTGATTAACCCCAATTGGTCAAATATGTATGTTATACACAGCAACTTCTCAGTAGTCACAGTACCAAGGCTGAGTATGCCTTTAAAAAAAATTAAACTTATATGCAGTACTTTTGGCCTATATAATTTTAAAATTTATTTCTAAAATACAGGATCTACTATATTCAAGGAACAAAGCTGTAAAACACAACCACTGACATCAAGGAGCTTCCAATGCAGCTGAAAACATTAAATAAGTATCCTAAAAATGCAAGCTCATTTAAACAGCCATCAAGAACAAATCTACACTCGAGGCAATGGGAAACTGTTACCCCCAAACCCACTTCCCTCACCAGCCCCTTAACTCTCATGCTTGCTATTCATGTAATGCAGGAAGTAACATTAGAATTCAGACAAATTTAACGTCATGAAAATTAAAAACTATTGTGAATCAAGACATTATCAATAGAGTAAAAAGGCAACTACAGAATGCAAGAGATATCTGTAAATCTATAAGAAATATCTAGAATATATAGACACACTTAAAACTCAACAAGGAAACAGAATCAAATTCAAAAATGGGCAAGAGATTTGAACACACATTTCTCCAAAGAAGATCTGCAATTGGTTAAGCACATTAAGAGATACTCAACATCACTTGGGCTTCCCTGGTGGGCTCAGGGGTAAAGAATCTGCCAGCAATGCAGAAAATGCGGGTTCGATCCTTAGCTCTGGAAGATCCCCTGGAGGAGGGCATGGCAACTCACTCCAGTATTCTTGCCTGGAGAATCCCATGAACAGAGGAGCCTGATGGGCTACAGTCATGGGGTTGCAGACACAACTGCAGCGACTGAGCACGCATGCACAACATCACTAGTCATCAGCGAAATGCAAATCAAAGTCACAATAAGGCTTAGCTGGCAAAGAATCCGGCTGCACTGCGGGAGACCTGGCTTCTATCCCTGGGTTAGGAAGGTCCCCTGGAGAAGGGAAAGGCTACTCCAGTATTCTGGCCTGGAGAATTCCATGGACTATACAGTCCATAGGGTCACAAAGAGTCAGACATCACCGAGCAACTTTCACTTTCACATTTCACTTACACCTGCTAGAATGCCCACTATCAAACAAAACAAAACAAAAAATAATAATAGTTGATGAGAACACAGAGAAATTGCAAACCTTGTACACTGTTCGTGGGAATGTGACATGGTACAGTTATTATGGAAAACAGAATGGTAGTTTCTCAAAAAATTAAAAATAGAATTACATATGATCCAGCAATTCCACTTTTGGGTATACACTCAAAAGGATTACAATTCGAGCCTCAGAGATATTTGTACACTCATGTTTGTAGTAATATTATTCACAATAGCTAAAATGTGGAAGCAACACAAGTCTTCATCCATAGATGGATAAATGTTGTATACATGGACAATGGAATCTGCTTTAAATAGCATGGAGAAAAAAAAATAAACAGTATGGAAATTTTTACACATGCTACAACATAGATGAAACTTGAGAACATTATGCCGAGTAAAGACAGACAGGCACAAAAAGACAAATACTGAATGATTTTACTTACATGAAGTACTTAAGAGTACTTAAAATTATGAGACAGAAAACAGAATGGTGGTTACCAGGACCTGGGGAGAGGGGGGAATGAAGAGTTAATGTTTAATGGGTACAGAGTTTCTGTTTTTCAAGATGAAAAGAGTTCCAGAGATGTACGGTGCCGCTGGTCAGCCAAAAATGTGAGTGTATGTAATACCATTCAACTTTACACTTAAAAATGATTATGATTTAAAAAAATGATTAAGATGGCAAATTTCATTATGTAGATTTTGTCACAATTAAAAAATTGGAAAAAAAAAGTGGAGAAAAAAATAAGAATTCTCCTCTGAGCTAAAACTTGTTAGTGTTCCCTCCATCAACAGTGGGGATTATTAGTGTCATTTCACTGACATCAATCTCCACCTAAAGAAAAAAGGAGTAAGATCTGAAAGCTTTGGTGAAATAAGATCCAACTAGAAAAAAACAATTCTAGATGATGTAAACTACAGGGGTATAAAAGTTTTGATTACCTTCCAAAGGACCACACAGTATTAAAAACAAGAGAAAAACAACTGTTTTAGCCAGCAGCGTTCACCTCTCTGAAACACTGAGTATAGAATACACGCTATATGGAACAAACCTAGATGTCCATCAACAAATGAATGGATAAAGATGATGAGATACACACACACAATGGAATATGAACAAACAGGTCAGTTCTAGTGAGGTGAGTGAACCCAGAGACTGTTACACAGAGTGAAGTCAGAAAGAGAAAAACAAATACTGTGTATTAACACATATCTATGGAATCTAGAAAAAATACTGATGAACTTATTGCAGGGAAGGAATGGAGATGCAGATGTAGAGAACAGGCCTGTGGACGCAGCGGGGGAGGAGAGAGTAAGCCCAGTCGAGAACGCAGCATGACGTACGTACAGTATTGCATGTAAAACAGACAGCTAGTGGGAAGCTGCTATGTAAACAGCGAGCCCAGGGTGGCGATCTGTGATGACCTAGAGGGGTGGGATGGGGGGAAGGAGGCTTAAGCGGGGGATATATATACACACATATACACATATGTGTATATATATAGGGGGATACATATAATTATGTCTGATTCGCATTCTTGTATGGCAGAAATCAATACAACATGCTAAAGCAATTAGCCTCCAATTAAAAACAACAATATACTCTAGTAAACACAATGATCTAATAGGTTGGTAAGACATTATTTGAAAATACCATGCCGTAAGTTTATGGTACTGTTCTGATGATGTGTGCGGGAGAGGAAGTAAGCCACATGGAGAATTCACTTCCTCGTTTCTTTTAACCTCTCTTTCTTGTCTTTTTCTAATTACCTAGAGCAATTTCCCAGACTCTACTACCAGTATCTTACAAACATACACAGCCCTTTATGATTAAGGGACTGGCCGAAAGACATTCAGGTCATTTTAAGAAAAAAAGTATTTCCCAATAAATGCCTTCCAAGGTTTCTACAAAAAAAAAAAAAAAAAAAAAAAAAAAAACTGCCTAAGTTCTTCCATCCCAACAAATGTTTCAGAGACAATTTCAAAATAATATGGTACTTGATATTAGCTCAAATTTAAATGCATACGGGAGGAACATAGTACTGTGAAGTAATGGGGTGGGTTGCCTTGATCTAGCACAGGGATTCTATAAAAGATTTATAAAAGGAATTTACATAAAAGAAATTCTACAAAGTTTATTTATAAATTAACCAAATAATTCAAACCATGACAAATTATAATTTTGGGCAAGTTGGTCCAGTCCTTTAGACCAAGCAGAAAGCTTAACAAACATTCCTCTTTACAGTTTTTATAAATGCAATCTTTATACCAGAAAATTATCAAATAATGTTGATAAATTATACCTCAAAACTGGGTAAGACAGCATATTTTCAAAACCATGAGTAAAGAGAATAAAGGATGCAGACTATGCAGATAACACTGCTGGATTTGGCAGTGGTTGTATAGGTTACAGTGTGAAAGCTGTCCAATTACTGTTATACTTAAGAACAGATTTTTGGTGAGATATAAACTGTTAACACATCAGATGCAGGATTCAAAGTTCACGGTGAACTTAACAGGGAGAAGAAAGTTCAACTTCAGGACCCCTTTCCATTCAAATATTCTAATGCCTATGAAATTAAAAAAAAAAAAAAAAAAAAAAAAGTCTGCTTTTGTGGGAGTAAGGCAGGAAGATTGAGGATGGAAGATAAGGTTAACAAATGAACTTCCCTGACCATCCACACTGAGTTAGGCGCCCCAAAGTTTCTTTCCCTTTATAGCACAAATCACAATTCTAAATAAGAATTTCCAGAATCATAACACGTGTCTCCTCCTAAACTCTGAGTTTCATGTCAGCAAAGACTAGATCACATTCACCACTATGTCTCGCTATCTAAGGTAGTGTGTGTTATACGGTATGAATCAAATGTTTACCAAGTAAATGAAACTGAGGAAACTAAGATGTTTTCACACATAAGCTGGAAAAATAATTGTTTTTAAACTACTGCAGAGCAAAAGAGGCTGATCAACAATCCAAGAAAAATGGGAATGAATAAGAAATAAAGAAGACAGCAAACTATCTTTAAGGTCAGGAGGACAGACACAACATAGTCATAAAAATGTGAATCCGGGCCCAGAGGAAAGTCTGAAGTTTTAAGAAGCCACTTTTTAGCAAAAAGGTATAGTGGACATTTTCAAATACCCATGAGCTATTTAATAAACTGTTGGCAAATCTGCTTCATTTCTTTACACAATAAGAAACAGGAAATGGGGAAGAGAAAGAAGTGTCAGTCACAATAAAAAATTCCATAAGATAAAGTTCCATAAAAATCCTTAGGGAAACTCAATATGAAATGCCCAAGACCTGATGACAAGTCCCCTGGCCTCTTTGTTTTTTTAGTTTCTCAGAGAACTGGGGAACTGTAGACCACTTTCACTCAAAATCTTTGGTAGTGAAGGCCAACTTTAAAAAAACTTAGAGAAATTAAGAAGTGGGAGGTATCTAAATGGGCAGCATTCAAGTCAAAGTCGAGGGTTGTGGTGTCCTCTACAATTAAATGATTTTACAAAAAGCTATTCAGCCTTGAATTCTCAATACCTATCTTAACTTCTGCTTCATCTTGTGATGTCCTAAATATGGCTAAACAGTACGGAGCACCCTTGGCAGGATTCCACCTGACTGCTATGCCATACTTTTCTCTGTGTGCATAGACTGTTGGACCAATTTTACACCAGAGACACTTGCTTGAAATATGTAGAGACAGTTTTAATTTTTTTTTTAGATTTCCAACAGCTTCACAGAGCACAAGGATAATATTTACAAGTTTGAAAAAGTAAAATATACATAAGGATAAGAAACCAAGAAGCTTCTCTCTTCTCCAATACTGTGGATCGAAAGATACATCACTAAACTTCCCAGCTGTGCGAGAAATAAAAATCACTACATTAAGTGGACATATTTATGAGATTTAAAGGTGTGTAAAAATTGTACATCAAGGATTTGAGGAAACATGGCATTAGTTAAAACAATATTTTTTGCTAATATTTCCTCAATGTGATTAAAATTTTAATAATTCATGGTTTACCTACAGATGCAAATACAACTTTCTCAATTGATAGCATATTTTAGGTACTGTACTATCTCAATTCCAAACTGAATTCAAATGAATTAAACAAAAACTTTCTGAATTTTTACTACAAACAAGTAGCACACTAGATGCAAGAGATAATAAACAAGACAGATGTCCCCTTTCTAGGGAAAAACAAAAAGATTATCTTGAATCTGTATTCTTCTCCATCCACCCTCCCTCCAATTGGATTGTCTAACAGCTAATTTGGAGAACCAAGATAAACCAGTAACAATCTTTACTGGGTAGATATTTTGTTGATTCAGGTTTATACACATACATCCTATGGTGTACCTGACCTGCAACTTTTTAAGAACAGAGACAGCTGCATTTCTAAAACCCCACCAGATTTGGAACATATTTGTCTCAGAAACCTAACAACTTTAAGGAACATTCCTTACAGGTTCTCTTCTACAATAAGTTAGGGTTACGGGGAATGACAACTGTACCAAAAATACAGCACACAGTATCACCATCTTTTTTTTTTCTCTCTTGATTTTAACAGAATCCTGAAAGTCTGAAAAAGACAGTGTCTTCATTTCCTCACTTACAGATCCATACTGCATATGGTTCCAAAAAGCACTCCTGCAAGTTAAGACTGCTAGCTGGCATCAAGACACCAGCCTGTGATGAAATTCTCCTGGAAGATACCTGGTCACAGACCTAAAATAATGCAGTGTCGGAATCCTGGCCCTGGGGAAACAGGCGTGGGTATTCCGCTGGGAGTGCTAGAGGCCAGGGTGAAGCTTTTTGAACAAAAACCTGTTATGACAGCCCCACCACTGAGGAGCCAAACAGTAAGACCTAGAGATGATATACAGCTGCTGAGGTGCCTCCTGGATCTGTCTCTGTCCTCAGCCACCTTAGACTATCACCAACAGAACAGGTGGAAAGGACATCCTTCTGGAGTCCAGGGTGGTAGGTCATGGACTAGGTAGGGTCACAGGCTTTTCATCCCCACGCAGCAGAATGAACCTGAACAGACCGCCTGACCACTGAACTTCGTTTCCCTCGCCTATAAACTCACTGTCCCAGGGAACTCTGGCAAGGTCCTCAAAGAACAGAAACTCGAGGTGTCATCATGTTCCTACAGGCAATGCTTGTCCCCTGGCTCCATCACTGTGCGCAGGACACCACCTGCGATTACTGACTCCATGTCGTTCTGTCCTAAGCAACCGGGACGCACAGCAACTAAAACAGGCAGCTTCTTGCTGCCCCACCACCCAACACGATGCCAACGTGACTGTCCACGGCAGGATTTCTCACTCTCACTGCACTCTTACAAAGCAGTAACTCTGAACTTACTGTCAGAAGTTGTATGAAAGTTGTACCAACGTCTTCACTTTTCCTCTCTGGATCACAAGCTATGTTATTCACCATGAAATCAAACTTTGCCCCCTACTGCCCACAAACAATACAGGTAGCTTAGCCAAACCTTTTTTTAAAAGTCCAAGAAACAAGAATACGTATTTCCAAAGAGCCAGTTCCACCTGAAGGAATGAGACTCTCCAGCAAAACAAGATGAAGCAGCATACACACTGTCCAATCACCTTTCAGAAGAAAGAAGAGTAATGCAAATGCCGTTAATGGAGAAAAGCAATAGGCAGAGCTGAGAATACCAAGAACTGGCATCAGAAAGCTAACGCAGCAGCCTTAAGGACACTTGCTCTTGGGAGCCATGATCTCAGCATGAGAAAGACTCAAGGAGAAGGTAGAGATTAGTGTTCTGAAAAGCTTCCCGGGTTCTGGCCTGTCACTCACTCACTGTTACTGCAACTACGCTAACAGGAAAGGAGTCAAAGAAGCTTTATCATCCTTACGGCTGAGGTTTCCTAAGTGCTTAGAAAAATAAATATTACACCCGGATGAAGCTCCTGACACAACATGTTAGCAAGAGAATAAAAGTATGGGGGGGAATCTAGGGGGGCTTCAAGCGTTTCCACACACACACGCATGTGGGATCCAAGCTTTGGTGGACAATAGCAGAATGAAGACAGTCGCAGTGGTGTCTCTCTTCAGCCACAACTTACACTTGGCAGGTTCTGCACTGCATAGACATTCTTTACCTGTCGCTGGACTCCTGGCAAACCAGGAAGTAATTATTCATACCACAAAAGACAGACCCAAAAGGAACAACAATGACATGGCAAGGGAGGAGGGACAGGCTGAGGAGGAGAAAAGACACAAAAACTAAGTAAATATAATATATGCGCAAAACAATGAAGAGCAAGAAAACCACACACCCTCTCCCCAGAACAATATGCAGTATCCTGGCCATGTCCTTAATACCCAGACTGTAGAGCTATGTCCCTTTTCTCAAGTCCTCAAAAAACTATTGAAGTTGGAGGGAGAGGCCTCTGACATCTTTTAAGTTATTCTTTTCTGCCTCATCTCCTTAAGCAGACAGACCAAGGAATAAAGGCAGGAATACTTTACAAATTCCTCTAAAGCTCTCTCAGCACCTAGGCACTCAGGATTGATGTGTGAGGAAATGTTAAGTATTACACAAACTTCCTGGCTTCTGAACATAGTTCCAATATGAAAAGACTTGAAGACATTTCTTAAGATCCTTCAATAAAACTGGAAGAAAAACCTTTAGATGAATTGGAGTAAGTACTCTCTCCAAGGTAGACTAGCCCACCGGCCCACCAAAACCAAAGCTTTTCTAATAGCACAGCAGAAGCTCTGTGACAATGATTCTCCACCTTCAGGAAGGTAAAACACAATTAAACAAAAAAAAATTCTCAATTCCGCCAACAAGAAAGACACCCTGGAAGCCCCTCCACCAGACACTCCAGGGCATGTCAAAATAAGCAATATATGCATCTAAAAGAATAATATAATCATGGAAGATGACACCAAGAAGATACTCTTGGTATCAAGAGTTGTTTTGAAGTGCCTCCGAAAAATAAGTTCAGAATAGACCTATAGTATTTTTTAAACTATACACAGAATTAATTCAAAATTAGTTGTTTTTTCAAATTAGGCACACACTTTTAGTCGCACTCCAAGTTATCAAAAAAAAAAAAAAAATCTGGCTAGGCTAAAGACTGCACCAATTTTTAAAACTGCCAGCATTAAGCTCCTATTATTCTGAAGGGTTTTGCAAAGAAGTTCAATACAGAATTCCTCGTTATGACTGGCCCAGCTCAAGAGGCTGCCAGGAGAGCAGGGCTTTATAGGCATTGTTCTGCCTCAGAAGCCACATTAACGCTGGCTTGATAAAAGAGATCTTCATATCTGTGTGCCGGGCTGAACAAAAAGTTAACTAGAAATGTAAGTGCTTAAAGTCACCAAAAGGAAAGCTCTACACCAACATTTTTCTACCTACTTAGCATTCATCTGTATTCATCTCACTAGACATTAACACACACCAAAGTTGCTCTCTGCTATTTAAATTGTGCTATTATGCTCTGGAGTAGATTAATAATATCCACCTTCCTTATTGTAAAATAAAATTACAGCATTGGTCCAAACATGACATGTGGAGCCTCTTTCTACTTCTGCTGGCGCATCAACTTGCTCTCCTGCACACATGGGAGAAAGCTTTGCAGAGCTGCCCTGCTGTTTCTAGAGAGAAAAGACTGAAAGACTGAAAAAAAAAGGCGGGGGTGGGGGGGAGAGGAGAGAGAAACAACACATATAAACCTCACACCTGGTAACCTCTCGAATCAGCTCTTCTTTACAGGATTCTGAGGGGAGAATGTCTTTTCTAAGCTGACACCATCAGCACTGAGATTAGCAGGTGGGCCATGGGCCTCTTTTAAACAGTTCGTAACATGTATGGATGTGAGAGTTGGACTGTGAAGAAAGCTGAGCGCCGAAGAATTGATGCTTTGGATCTGTGGTGTTGGAGAAGACTCTTGAGAGTCCCTTGGACTGCAAGGAGATCCAACCAGTCCATCCTAAAGGAGATCAGTCCTGGGTGTTCATTGGAAGGACTGATGCTGAAGCTGAAACTCCAGTACTTTGGCCACCTCATGCAAAGAGTTGACTCATTGGAAAAGACCCTGATGCTGAGAGGGATTGGGGGCAGAAGGAGAAGGGGACAACAGAGGATGAGATGGTTGGATGGCATCACTGACTTGATGGACATGAGTTTGAGTAAACTCCGGGAATTGGTGATGGACAGGAAGGCCTGGTGTGCTGTGATTCATGGGGTCGCAAAGAGTCGGACACGACTGAGCGACTGAACTGAACTGAATTGAACATCCTATTAGCTTTCACAGCACCAAGTAACTTCTGCTGACCTGAAAGCATCTGAACAAATATAAGCAGGCAACAGGCAGTAAGAAATCTTTGCTCCCAAAGGGGCAGGTCTAAAATTCCAGAGTGGGAGGGGAGAAAAGATAAGATAAACCGATGGAAGCACATCTTATAAAGGAAGGAGGAGGCATTAAGGAAAAGGAGGTCTAAGACAAGACATCTCTACCTAAAATAAAGACTTCAAGATGTATAGTTGTAAGGAACAATCTAACATAATTCAAATATTACTTGCAAACACAAAGAAAATCAAAAGAACTAAAGTCTTTAGAACTACTGCCTTTGCCTAGATATTTGAATAAACTTTTAAATTCCCATGACTTTAGGAACTGTAGCATTAGACTCACAGGCTCTAATACCCATAGAGGCCAGAAGCAGTTTATTTTGAAGTGAAGTAAACCAGGTTCCACATAAAGGGTGCAGTTAACAAATATAGGCTCAGTGTTGCTCCATCTTCACACATTTCCAAGACAACACAAATAGGGCTCCAGATCTCTATTTGATATTTCCCAAAGCCTAAACCAACAACTCACTATTTTTCTAATAACATAATTTAGGCCAAATAAAAGCTCCAGAATATGTAAGCCATGGGCCACCATTTGGAATCAGGGGCTGAATTCACTTGTCTGTTGACACCCATTTCTCCCTCTTTGTTCTGTAACAGCAATCCTCTTGGTCACAGAAGGTAGTCTTCAGTGAGTAAAATGCAACAAAATGTTTAAGGGCCAATGCAAAAGTGCAAGAAGCCAAATAAGAAAAGAAAAGGACAAGTGAGTAGGTTACGCCTGACCCAGAACTGCCAGGCTAGAAGCAGAGCTGGCACGGGGCTCAGAAGCAGAGACAGGTGACTAAGGGCTAGCACAGAAGTGTCCCAGAGAGGAGAGGAAGGCTGTGGGTGGTTCAAGCTCTCTGCAGAAACAAAGTCAAGGAAAGGATAAAAGCCTAAAGCACTGGTGTCCTGGTATTTGGGGAAAGTCCATGAGTCATTCACAGTCATAGGCCAGAAAGGACCCAAAGGATTTAAACAAAATAAGCCAGGCACCAGTATGTAGCACCTAGGGGAGACAAAGTGGTGTTGAGTAAACCCACACAGAAATAGGCCTTACCTTGGAATAGATTACAGAAACTTGCTCACTCTATAATAA
This sequence comes from Muntiacus reevesi, assembly GCF_963930625.1. NCBI lineage: Eukaryota > Metazoa > Chordata > Mammalia > Artiodactyla > Cervidae > Muntiacus > Muntiacus reevesi. Next base: position 18,992,346 of record NC_089265.1, on the reverse strand, counting down.
ACTTTGTGTATTTAAAACATTCTAGATAGCTCTGCAATAAAGGTGGGTGATCCTCACGTCACCAGAGGTACCTCCAGCAGAGCAGCAGCGACGGAGAAATAGAAAAAGCTCACTTCTGAAAAGCAGCTCAGAGGAAATTCCAGGTCAAGTACCATCAGATCCAGGAATATTTTACCCACCTTACTCAATTTGGTGAATCTATTTTCAAATACGCTGTGATTTATTTGCTTTGAGACATACTTCTTTTATTTCTGATATACACAAATGATGCCTAAAGGATAAAAAAGTGTTAAACATCCTTTAAAAACTGAGCAGGTGAGCGATTTCCAATAACTTACTTGACAGGGCATTCATCAATGACTTTTCACTTGGGGTGTGAGAGGGTATTAAAACAAACACGGGAAAAAATGTTATTTCTGTGTAAATTTCATATTTTTTTTGATGTATAGGAACAGATCCTTGATAAGAGATTAAAATTCAAATCAAGAAAATATGGACTGATTATTTTAATGTAAATGCTTAAATTTAAGATTTTGATTTCTCATTGAAAAAAAGATGGAAAATTTAAATTGAGACATTTATACTCCTGGAATGTCAGCTGGCTAAATTCTCATAATTTCACATGTAATCTCTTAACTTTATTTATATTTTAAAGAAAAAAATACATTTTAAACTTCCCTTCCAAATTCCATTGATATATTTATATCTATTTCCATATTGAAATGTTCAAAGACATAATTCTCCCAAAACCTCCCTACAGTCTGGAAATTTTCTCTTTCTCCATGGCAGGAATATACATTATATGACAGTATGCTGTAAGGATGGTATGTTCTAAAAACAATGGTTCATAAAACATACTGAAAGTCAAATATATAAAATTCATCTACGAGGTCCACCTATTACCACCTTTCCAATTCAGGAAACATTGTCATTCCACTGCCGGAAACCTTATGCTTTAATCTGCTCACCTTCACGCCATCACAGGGATGTGGAGGGTGAGGTTTTATACTCAAAGGTTAAGAAACCAAGGACACAGGTGACTGAGTCAAAATCAGACAATGGAAACTGCAAAATTCCAGCCTAGTATTTTCCACCTGGCTCTGCTAAATGAGGAATTTCAACTGAAGTGACAAAATCTACTCAAGCAAGACAACTTAGTAGCTAAACTGGCAGCACTGTGCTCACAAGACCACCTTACAAGTATAATGTTTGTTTACAAAATCAGAACGGATTTTAAAGCAAACTGTGAGACAAGGGAGCTTGGAGCCTGTCTTGGATGAAGGCTGAAGGCCCACACCGCGAACACGACGGCACGCGAGCACAGAGTGGGGTGACGTCTTCCGGCTCTCACCAACGCAAGACAACTCCAATTTTCAAAGTCCTGTTTCCCAAATAGAGCTTTAATAGTCTTTATTCCAGAGGGCAAGATGGCAAAAACTGTATGGAAATTTCTGTAGATGTGATTTTCTCCAGAGAAAGAAGGCCCAGGGCTTTCTTCAGACTCTCAAAACTCCTCCATCTCAACAAGAAACTCCAATTTTACAGTGACTCCATAAGAAGGAAACACAGAAAAGCAGAGCATTCTGAAGCAACCACTGCCCATATTCTCCTAAAGAGAGAAGTCAAACGGGGTACTGAGCTTGAAGTGAGTCTGACCACTGCTAACTAAAAGCAAAACAAAACAAAACGAAAACCCACTCTGAAAGAACAGTTAGTCAGCCTGATATATAGGAGAATAAGGAGTTTTGTGATATTCCATTAACAGTCTTTAAAGCTGTTGAAATAATCTCCAGTAATCAACAGCCCACAACAACAAAAATCCTGGGGAAAAAGAAACACTGCCGCTGCTGCTAAGCCGCTCAGTCGTGTCCGACTCTTCGCGACCCCACGGACTGCAGCCCACCAGGCTCCTCTGCCACGGGATTCTCCAGGCAAGAACACTGGAGTGGGGTGCCATTGCCTTCTCCTATTTAAGTCAAGGAAAAAGACGGGTATAAATCTACCACTATTAGAGAAAGAAAAAACGTACAGATACCTCAACCTAACAGTCTGAAACTTAACTGATGCTAAAACAAAACCTTTATGATTTAAAAAAAAAATCTAACATTTTACTGTAACTGTCTCAGGATAAATAAGTCTATTGAGAAAAAGCATTTGGTTTTTTTCCAATAATTTCTAAAAGCAGGAAAGAGGGTCTTGACTGTCAAACCTTATTTGCTACTTATTTTCAGTCAGAAATTGATATAATGAAATCAGTAATAAAGACAAATACTAGGAAAGTGCAAGTTTATTAAAAAGAAAAAAAAAACACAATTACTTGCAATTAATAAGGCAACCTCCAAATTGGTTCGATTTCAACCCACCACCTATTCCCATGATCTTTTTGTTATTTTACTTATTCCACTCCTTGCCAAAGCACCTATCTTCTTCTGCATAAAGGCTGCTTACAACCCTTATCTGTCATCACACAGAACTACTGAGCAACCCTGTAAACGGAAACATACAGCTAAGAATATTAATGAAATTGATATATTCAAAACCTAACCCAAAGCACTGAGAAAATAAATAACATCTGTACCAAAAACATGTATTTTTATGTAAACTAATCTCTGGAAACTTAGCATTTGTATTAGCTGGTGTAAGGCTATGAGATGCACCTAGCACAGTGTTACAGAGGAGTCGCCTTTTGTTTTATACAATGGATTACAAACAAGGCTACTGATATAGAAAGTCATCTTTCCTTAGGAAAAAAAAAAATTCTCCTGTGACCTTACTAAAATTAAAGTCATGATATACATGATGAATGCTAAAAGCCAAATGTGTTCATTTCTTGTTAGTGAAAATTTTCTCAAATATGCCATAAAACCCCTGTAAGATTTTATTCTATGCTAATTCCTATTTTTAGTTCAGACTTCAAGTTACCAGTTGTACTTAAACAATAAAAAAGCATATCTTTTAACACAAAAAAGCCTTAAAACAAATTACTGCCTTTAAGCTTAAGTGCCTTCAGTTTCTACTTAGCACTTGAAATCAAAGAAAAATCAACAACCGTTGCAAACCCACCAGTATCTAGAATCAGATAAATAGATGATAAATGTTCTTTCCAAATTAGAAACAAAACAATGGATTTGGCATCAGAGCACACAACACGTGGGTTCTGGAGCTAACCAGAAACAGTAAAGACTTCCACATCTGCAAAATGAAACTGGCCAAAGCAAGGAAAAATTCTGTGCATCTAATGTCCTCCACAGAGTTAATTCAAGAGTTGGGTGTGGCATCACCAGTGCATAAGCCTTGGATTTCCAACACTTCTATAACACAGTATGAGCGCAAAGCAGCAAACCTGGCAGCTAAATGTTAACAATTTGAGACAGCCTCTAAGCAGGACAAGCAGCATACTCTGTGGGACCCAGAACAAAACCAAAGTACCGGCAGGCGTTATGGTCATGGGCCCATTCAGCGGCCCTGCCTCCAACCAACTACCAAAGCTGAAGAAAACATCATCATCATCATCAACGCTTTGATGTGGCAGCTTACAATGATTATTGGCCTGTTCAGCTGATTTTCCAAGGAATCAGAAACAGCTACGGTAGGTTTTCCACAGGGCGGCACACAATCCAGACCCCACACCACCTCATCTGTATAATTCCCCCTCACCATCAAAAAAATTAACCTGGTCAGGCTAAATACTGTGGATCTCCAACCTTCCTTACTTCCAGGTAAACATGATCAGTGAGAAAGGTAGCAATGAGAATGTGATAACGTGGTAAATTTAATAAGATTTTGAGTAAGAGAAAAAGAACTGACCCTATCAGACAGCCCAAACCATCAAAGAGGTGAGGGAAAAGTCAGTCTTGATGAGATGCTGTTTCCGAGTATTTAGGCCTTCGGGGACAAAGAACATGAAAGAGTATTTTGCCACTGTAGTGCTCTTGCACCATGCTGGGGCCTAAGAGGCATCACACTTTTTAGAAAGATTCCTCTCCAATCAAATAGAGAGGAAAAGGTTGACCCTAGCCTAGAAGCTGGGGTATTCTGGATGGCTCTGTTATGTCCTTAAAGAGAACGTGGACCTTCCTTCTAGAAGAGAAAAAGACGTGTGAGGAGGTAAAGCAGTATTTTTTAGCAATCACATTAGCATGAAAAGCACAGAAAGCTAGAAAGGCTGAAAGGGGCAACAAGCATTCACCCAGGAACATCTGTCTATACACAAAATCCAAAAGCTGGACTAAGAAATGAGGAAGCAGAAATGCCACTTCGAGCACTGTTCTCCAGTAACCAACTGGGAGCTGGGTCTCACCTAAAAGCACCCAACCAGACAGAAGGATCTTGCTTCTCTGGTGAAGAAGCATTAACCAGAACCAACCAACCACAAACCAAAACCAAAACAGGAACTCTAACTACTAACACATCCTGAGCCTAGAAAAGGAAAACTAGGTTCGGTAGGAAATAATAGGCCTGATGGACATTGATCAGTTTGGGGTACCTGATCGATTCTAGGAGAATATCCTAAACCTAAAATTCTCTCGAATCATGGGGAAAGAGTGTGCGCAGCTTAAATAGATGACCCGACATAATTTCTAAGAGTCAACAAGACACAGAGAAGAAAATACCTAAAAACAGGGAGAAAGGTCGCCTTAAACGCCTACGACTCGTCTTTGAAGAGAAAACAAAAAATCTTATTCCCCGAAAGGGGGCAGCACAAAGTTACCCAAAAGGGCATTAAGGGGCCAGTTTTGAGCACATAAACACAAAAAACTTCTCTCAAGAAGTAAAAGAAAGTAGAGGAAGCATAGAAAATTGAATGTAATGTGTTCCTTCAAAAGCTGATTTTCCAGAACCCTCTTGGCCCCTCATCGCTCTACCTCCATTTCCAAGAGAACTTTCTTTAAGTATGTACGCCCTCCCCCGCGCCCCCAAAGAGTGTTACATCAACATTCCTACAAACCTATCATAAGGAACAGCTCAAAAACAAACGCAGTAACCTTGCAGTTCCTCCAGCAAGTCCGTCTCGCATTTCTAGAGCCAAAGGTCCAGATGAGAAAGTAGATCCAGGAAACCTTTTCCGCCTGCTCACCAAAATGGAGACTCCAGATCAGCTTCCGCAAAAAAAAAAGCGACCTTAGCACAAATGAAAAATTCAAACGACTCTGGGGGAAACGATTGTGGACAATGTTGTCTTCAAGGGCAACTGAACAGTATTTCAAACAAACCGATTTTACTTAAGGGGATGGGGAAATTACCCCCCAACTGGTATTAGGAGTGTTCCTAAATGGACTTATTTGCCGTAACTTCGGGACTAAGCTACATTTTTATGAAGATAGAATTATTATGGCTAGCTCCACCGAAATATTAAGTTTTTAAAAGCTCTTTGTCCTTGCCGGACATATTTCGTTTGGCATTTGTTAAACGCCATCCTTTGGGAAGGAAAAAAGGAGAGTAGAGCGTCGATAAGAAACCCTCGTCTCACATTTTTAGAAAACGTAGAGAAGATAGATAAAAATTTTTATCGTAAAGACGATTTTTTAAAATACACACTATTTAAATGACCAACTGGACAACTAGACTCCGTGCTTGCGGCTCCCATCTAGAGGCAGGGTTCTGCGCTCCAGCCCTCTAGGATAGGAAGCCGGCTTTTAAGGAAACGCCGTGGAACGCTGTTTGCTGGTCATTGTCACGACCACTGGAGGAGCACCTGCTGGTGAAGCGAGGCAGGTCCGCCCGAGACGCCACCGGTCTCACCAGGGCACGCTCACACGCCCGTGCCCCGGGGCGCAGCTGGCAGAGCAAGAGGCAGCTGCCGCCGCCGCGAGCCAAAGCCGGGAGCTTGCCTCACCCGGCCGCCCGACCCGACCCGCGGTTCCCGCCCAGCGCACCGCTCGCGCGCAAACCCGGGTGCGACCTCGAGCTGCGACCTCCCGCGGCTGCACCCGACCTCACCTGACGCGGCGCCAGGGAGGAGAGCGGCCGGAGGAGCCTCCCCGCTCTGCCCCGGGCGCCCCCGGTCCCAAACCTCCGCACACTGCGCGACCGCCGCAAGTCTCGAGACGCCCCGAGAGCGCCGGGGGCCGCGCGCGCTGGGGCGCCGGACCACGGGGCACACGAGCGGATACCACCCGGCCGGGGTGTCCGGTGCACGCCACCTCCCACAAGGCGGAGGTGCCAGTCCACCCCCGGAATCCTACCCTTTTTCTAGAAAAGCCCCCGCCCCCACTTTCCCTCCAATACACTCACCTGCGTCTCGGCGCAGTGCTCCTCGCGCTACACGCGGCCGTATCCGGGCACGTCCACGCCCGTGCACGCTGCCGGGCGCGACTGGTCCCGCTCGGCTCCCGCCGCCCCCAACCAGCCCGTGCCCACACGAGGGGCGGTGCCACCTCCCGAGGCGCCCAATTCCCTCGACTCCCGCCGCCAGGGGCCGAGCTCTAGGAACTTCCCGTGCACCACCTCCGCCGCCCCCACCAGCGTTCCCGCCCTGAGCCCGGACGAGGGCTCCCGCCGAGGCGAGGCCGGACTCCGCAGCCCAGCGCCGCGGCGGCGCGCACCGCCCTCCGCCTCGGCGTCCGAAACGGACTCACGGCCCGGCGAGGCGTGCCCGCCCCCACCCCACGCCCCCTGCACTTGCCTGCTGCGACTCGGGGCTGCAGCGACTACGGCTCGCGCCGCCGGCCGTCACACAGCCGCGGAGGATTCGCTCCGGGCGGGCTCCGCGGAGAGGCGGTGGCGGCGGCGGCGGCGTCCCCAGTTCTGACGGTGGCGGGAAGGCGGACTGGAACCCGGCAGAACCCACGCCCCACCCGCGCGCGCCGGCGACCGGCCTCCTCAACCGGCCGGCAGCTGCCTCAGTGACGCCCGGGCGCCGCGGTCCCGCCGTTTGTAGCGGGGCGGGGAGGAGGGGCTTGCTTGGAAGAGCGCCAGGAGGCGGGGCCGGCGGCGAGTTCGCGGCGCCGCGGCTGCTGCCGCCGGCGCGTGCCCTGCCCGGCCGCCCCGAGGGTCGGTGCCTGGGAGCAGACGTCTGACTGCGGCCGCTCCCGTCCTTCTCTCCCGGCTTCCGATTCCGAGCAGGCTCCCTGACCAGGTTCTCCGGGCAGCGCGGAAAGCGTCGCGCACCCAGAAGCGTCAGATACCAGGTGCGAGTTTGCAAACCCCGAGGCTCCGGACGCTAACCGGCAACCAGAGCGATTCGCGCAAGGGGTACTTTGATATATTATGTGTATCAAGTATATATACATACATATACTCACATCTTGCAAGTAAAGCTAATGGGCTTTTCCCCTACTTCACAGCGGAAGGGTCCGGTCCCTCCGCGAAAAACTAAAGGTTTGCCGGCACTGCCCTTCTCTGCCTTTCTAGATGAAATCTGATGTTCAAATAAGCCCCGAGTACCTGTGCGGGGTGCTATTCTCTGCTTCAAACGCAAAAGTAGGAAATCCTGCACTCGACTATATAAGCGCCTGCCTCTCGCCGCATCCTTCCAACACCACCCACCGAAGCCCCGAAATGGCCAACTCTTCTCCGAGGGGGCGTCCCATCGCTGTATTTCCTTGGCCCGCCCCCACGCCCAGCTCAATCTCTTTCCTCAGGAAAAACCTGTGCCTGTCCTCAAACCCAAAGCTGGGAGTCAAAACCGACTCCAAACCACGCGGCGGAAGCACGTTTTTACACCTGCTTAGCCGTTTAATTACGAGAGCACCTGTCGTGGTTTTTTTCCCCCCTTGGCAAAAGCTTCCGTTTTAACCCTTCCCCCTAAAAAGCTACATTTAAAAATATCACCTGTCAAACCTACCTGTAATCGCAAGAGGTAAGAGAAAGGAACTGAACAGTGGGCGGCTGAGTCGCCGCAAGAACGTGACCGAGGTTACAGCTTCAAGGGCATGATGCGGGTTTGATGCAGCAAGGTCTGCTAAGGGCGGCCAGCGCTCCCCGCCCCCACGCGACGGGCGGGGCTGGGGGAGAAGAGGGAAAAGACTGCTCTAACCCAGGACGAGGGTAGGGGAGACAAAATTGCCCTCTTGGGCGAAGTTAAATCAGACACAGTAGAGCAGGGGGCTCAGCCATGATCGAAATGGAGACAGTCCATCCCTCAACTTGGGGGGACCCGGACAAGGGACACCAGAAAGAGCCAATTGACTCTATATCAGCATTTCTGTTGTCACTCCAGTTACGATTTGCAATTAAATGACCTTAATTGACTTTGTAGGGGTTCCTGGGAAAATGGCTCAAAGCGCCTGCGTCTCTCTGACCTCCCTCTAAACAGTCAATTATAATATTCCCATCCCAGGCAGGCGGGATTGCTAAGAATGCCTGTTTCCAAACGTCAGGCAAATATGGGCCTACCAAATTTGCCAATCCAAGCCTAAAACTCTTAGAATTTCTTAGGACACCCTACTTCCTGAAACTGACTTCTTGAAGTTATGGGAGTCCTCTTTCTCAACAGAGTTCCCCAAGTCTTCCAAAGTGCTTCTACTTGGCTAACTGCATTTTCCTGGAGAACTCCAGAATAGGTTAAGCTTTATAAAGTAGGCTTGCCAATCACTTGGCTAAAAGAGGGAAGGGGAACCCAGGAGTACCTGGTGTAGGACAGACTAAGCAATAACTAAGAGAAATAGTTACTTTTTAATCCCCCAAAAGGTGATATTTAAACACTCGGCATTTTGTCTTTTTTCAGACTTATTTGTTCAGATTCTAATAAATCTTTCAGATGTCCCATTTAAGAAGCCATTTTACCAAGGAAGCCCCAGACTTCCTATCCTTCCATCCCCCAAACACTCACACCTTTTCCCCTGACTTTTAGGAACTGATTTCCTGGTAGGGAAATAATTTCTTAGGTTATTAATGTCCACTCTTTACCCTCCCCCTATGTTAAGACTACATTTTATAGATTGCACTGTAGGCCTAAGAAATAAATCACCTCCACTTCCCTCGCACTCTCAACATCCAGAGGATGGGTATAATAAATGTAGGAAAAGACTGAAGGTTTAGAATCTTAACCAACAGGAGTGTTTGTACATGAGTAGGAGCGGGAAAAGAACCTGTTCACGGAGAAAGTACAGCGACATCCAACCTGGCCCAGCGGTGTTAAGAGTAAATTCTAAATGGTTGATTATTTCTCTCACTCGGGCCACAAGAAAGCCAGATCTGCAGTTGGTAATTACGAGAGAAAACACCCAGCCTCGACATCAGTTTCGCTAACCTATACGTGAAAATGGAAAACGGGGAATGTATCCAACCTCCAATTTCCCACAGTTGTCTAGCTCTCATATTAATTCTTTACAAACGTGAAATAGGTGGGTACGTGGCAACGTGCTGGGCATAAATTAAGCAACAATGGCCACACGAAGTCCTGTTCGCCGCTGAGATCCTGTGGTAGGCAGTGCCACCGTGCAATCCCCAACCCCCACTGCCCCAGAGATGGCAGAGTCGAGGCCAGAGGAGGCCGGCCGAGCGCTGGCTTTTCGAACCAGGTGGGTGGGTGGGGAGGAGAGCAGAGAGAAATTAACCCCAGCCGGCTTTGTATGTTTTCCCCATCCTCTCCCTCTCTAGCACCTCACGGGCGCTCTCACGCACACATACTCACCCACACCCCCTCGTGCCAATAATTTAAACTTCTCTTAGGCAAAGCCAGCGCCACCACCACTCCCTCCACCCTCCTCGCCCCAAGATCACCCTTCCAGCGTGAACATCCTCCCCCTATCCCACCTCTACCCTGGGTTCTCTTTTACGCAGTAGAAAGCCAGCTGGTTTCTCCTAAACCCTGAGAAATCACAAAAGTTAAAATGAAGCAAGAGTCTGCCCAGAGTCTCATCCCCAACCATCTTTCTTCAGGCGTCAGTTTAACAATAGCTATTCGAGAAAACCGGGGGGGGGGGGGGGGGGGGGGCGGCAGCAAGGCAGAGGGTGAGTGAGGGCTGTGTAGCCGAGTTGGCTACTGAGGTGGCTGCGGAGCCTTGGCGGCGGCTAAGGGGTTCCCCCTCGCCCAGAAGGCGAAGTCAGCCGCGTAGGACCAAGGACAGGGCTTGGAATCCACTTCCCAGCGCCCAGCACAGTTCGGCTTCCATGCAGCCGCCCCTCCACAGACACAGCTCTAAGGATCTTATTTACGCTTTTCTGAACAAAGGGAATCTCATATCCGGTACAGGCTTAAGAATTCGGCCTTAAATTGGCGATCTTCTTTTAAAACAGAAGCACGATAATTGGCGACCGTGATTTCGAGTCCGCATACCTCGCAATGATGAGTTTTGACAGCTTCTACCCAGCCCAGCCCAGCCCCAACCCCAGCCCTCGGGCGGCATGTACTTTTTTTCAGTCAACTACAACTCGCTGCCTGGTGCAGCATCTAAATTCCATCTGGCAATCCTATCTCCCCAGCACATGTTATCTGGTTAATGCAATTAAGTATGGGGTTTTCGCTGGTCTAATCTGCAAGTCCAGGCTTCCGATTCCCCTTAATGGTTCTAAAGCCTCTACGGTCCTTCGGTTGCTTCGCGAAAGTAGAGGCATGCATCCCCCCCGCCCCCCCACCCCCCCCCCCCCCGCCTCAAACCCAAGTTATCCCTCTCTTCCCACGAAATGAACTTCCAACCTCAATCCCGAAGCTCACTCAACATCTAGACTCCCACTGTACCCCTCCCTGTTCTACACCGGCCGCATTCACCACTTAAGTTTTTGCCATTGACATTTGCGAATATTCAGTACGTCAAGCATGCGTCCACTGTCTTTTAGTCTAGCTCTCCAGAATTAAAAAGCAGAGCAGTAGCTTTGAAATGAGACAAACATGTGCAATTAACTTCTTATTCTGTATTCCGCTCACTTACAGGTTTTCTGGGTTTGCCAGCGCATCGCTGCAACTAATGATTAAAGAAACCAAACCGAAACTTACCTTTCTCCCTTAAGGTTTTTGTGTATGTGTGTTTTTAAAGTAACGGTGCAGTTCTCCCAATAAGGATGAGCAAGAAGCTGCTGGATAGTTCTCTTAAGACAGCACGGAACCTAAACTGTGCTCGGCTTAAAAGAAGCAAATAAAAAGAAATGCTTTCGACCCCCAAAGTCCAACGCTAAAAGAAATGGAAAAAAAAAAAAAAAATACGAACGGGGAGGGGAAACTTAAAAAAAGAGAGTTTAAAAAGACGGAGAGACTACCCTCCTATTGCCTTTCAACTAAACAAAAAGGGGCAAGAAAAACAAACGAAGGAACAAAGAAAGAGACGAAAGAACGTTTTTTCAAAAAGACGATGTCTTTCTCCTTGTTGCTTTTTAGTAGGTCGCTACAGGAGTAAGCTGCTGCATCTCTAACTGAGAACAGAAATAAGGGGGGAGGACGTCTTAAAAGGGAGGTGGACTGGACCACAGATTTATAGCACGGTATCACCAACCCCTTCTCTGCCTCCGCACTGCCGTGGGTGCAGCTGCTCTGCCAGGCTCCTATCCCAAGCAGCACGCGCGGAAGTATACGCTAGGTCGCTTCACAACGCAACTTGCTCATCTCCCTAGGATCCTGATTGGCCTAGACGGTTCTATTGAGTCCGCCCAAGCGAGGCCGCGCGACATGATTGGCTAGGTGCTTGTGTCACTCTCGAGAGCTCAATGGAGTCCCGTTTCAAGGTAAGTTGTGCGGAGAGGTACACACTTAACACTGGCGGCGAAGGGAAATGCAAGAAGCAAAAAGAGATGGGGAGAGAGCAACGTGGGAGGGTTGGAACTGTACTATCAGAGTTTGCGATATGGCACGACCTCCTTTCTTCTTAAACCTTTCTGCTTCGGAAAGACTCATTTCCTTTGCCATCACTGCCGCATCTGTGGCATGTTTCTTTATAACATTAAAACTCTGTCCGGTATGTATGAGTCATTGAGAGCTCCCTGTCTTTGATCTGAGTGAAAGGGATGAATGTACATCCATTCCTTGCACGCATGCCTTTTTCCATTTGTGTTCCAGTATGCTATATTAGATAGTAGGCGATTTTATGTGTTTCTCTATTTGAATATATGCATATTGCTGCTGTTTGTTTGGGTTTTTTAAAGCTTCTTTTTAGGAAAAGAATGAAGTCAGAAATGCTTTCAAATAAAGCTGCACGATTTGAATTACCTATCACTAAATGTTACAATAGGAAAGTGAAGGATAAACATCCTGTCCAGGGAAGGAGGTACTGAGTTGAGCTAAGGTCCTTCACTTTGAGGTGTATGATGACTCTCAAAAAGAGCAGCTGTATATAAAATTAGAACAAGCCACTCCTCTGCATTTGCTGGCGGTACAGTTCTTGGACCACACATGTATTGCTGACAGTAAAGATGGTCGAGCCTTTATCTGGATTTAGAAAGTTTAACCAGAAGACCAAGTGCTGTCAACCCTTCTGCTTTATAGATGAAGACTACTTTATTAAACTCCATATATTAATAACATTCAGGAAGCTGAAATTGAGTTTTATTCATGGTATTTATTTCATTCTCCAAGTGAAACTGTAGTCCTCAGGATCGACTTGATGTATAAGAAGAAACAATATCCACTTGACCTAGGTTCTTTTTCAGCTTCAATTTCTTCTTTTAATCTTGAAAAATAGCACCAGCTTCATACACAGTACTTACAATTCTTACACAATGAATATCTTCTCTAGAAGCTCATTCCTTTCCAAAAGAAATTCCTTTACTTGTTTACTACTAGCCGCTATCTTTGAGAATGCTGGAAAGAGGAGGCACAGGTAAGAGTTAGAGATGGCAGCAGGGCAGAGTGGGATGGAGGGAAAAGGGATAGATAGTCACAATGCAAAATGACTATAAAGTCAGGGTTGAAGTAAATCACAGTTCCTTGAAAGTGTCCTTGAGTGCTGATAAATGCTTACTGACAAAAAAACAGAATACCTGTTTATTTCCCATAAAGCCCATATAATATATCTGAGATCCTTGGATAAAAATAACTGGGAGTTGGGAAAGAAGGCCTGAATCTATATAACTACCATTTATAATTATCATGCTGTAATCCCCACCCCTACATCTTACATAACAACAGGCCTGGGGTCATAATTTCACTTAAAACTCTTCTCTAGACCTTCGTGGAACTCAGGGGAAGAAGAAAGCAAAGCTTTTTGAAGAAAGAGAGTAAAGGGGTGGAGGGAACAACAAATCAAGGGAAAAAACAGAAAGTCTCCACCTCATCCACAATAATCAATGTACGAATAAACAGTTGGAAGATTCCGTTTGTTGTCATCTTCCTTTGAACATTCCCTTCCCCCCAGATCTGTACAAAAAATAAAGTAATAAATGCCAGTTGGGTAAAAGTGTAATACTGTTTAGTCAGAATTACCAATGAAGTAAATTGTCTTTTCTCCTTGTTAATATGCTCTTAATATTGAATGAGTTGCATTTGATCATGTAATATATTTGAAGAAAATCTTTACCATTAACTTACAATTACATAAGTTTTGTCTAACTGTGGAAACTAATACTTTGTTTATTTTGTGATGTTTGTATCCACAAGAAAGATTTTGTAGGTAACAGTAGTATATTTTTCCAAGATTTGGGGGAGGGTGGATATGGAAAGTTGGGTGTGGTGTGGAGTGATCAATATCCAGCATGTGTGTTATGTCATTAAAGAAATTACCTGAAAAATGGTAAACTTGTCCATTCAAACACAAAATGCTAAATTCTACTCATTCAGTATATATACTTTTTTCAGTTTTTTTCACAGGAGCAAATATTTTTCAAAATGTTGTCATTTTCAACATGTTTCTTTCTCTGTAAAGTGGAGTTAAATTATTTAAGAAATTGAAAACATCTTAAAATACTAGTTTACTTCCTCAATAAAACAAATGTTTTTAAATTTAAAAATTTTAAATGGATATAGTATAAGTAACTTGTAGTTTTCAGCTTTTAAAAATAAAAAATGGAATACAATCACTCTAAAACAAATGATATCTCGATGTAGATTTCACTTTGAAATTCATACTGTTATAGACTGAAATATTAATATACTCTATCTTGCAATTAATAAAGACCAGGTATAAACCTCACATTGTACATTAAGCACCTATAATCAATCCCTCTTCATTCATAGTTGGGTAAAGAATTATCCAGAGCATCTGATCTTGCACTAGAAAAGCATTTGAATTATGATTGTCTTGTTAGCTCTGATATATCTTCAAAGTACTAAATATTATTTTAAACTGCAGCAGAGAAGGAAAGTATAGGGAGTCATTGAGAGTTTGGAAAAAAAGTTTGACATAGAGAAAGCTGCAAAATGAACGGTTCTCAAAGCAGGAAAAAATAATGAATTCAATTGATTCTTTTACAAAAACATCTTTATAGAGGAACAGTCATTCACAGGAATATTCATAAGCTATTGTGGCCATTTTTTTATGATAAATAACCCCCTTATACTAGATCTGAGGAGAAATAGTATCCTCTATTTTAGTATCCTCTAAAATACTTTCAGGATTTATGATAAAGGTGACTGTAAATTACAATTGTGACATTTTTTAAGCAAATAAAGCAGTTAAGCTATTTAAATGAGTTTACAATGTGTGGCTTAAGGTGATTTCAAACATCATATCCTCTCAGATAAGTAAAAATATTTGTCTGTGTTAATTTGTTGGGCTGTTTGGGATGAGGGAGGGGAGTGTCTGTGGTTCATAATGTTGAAACTGTGACAGTTTACTGCCTGCGTGAGAAATATATAGCTCGATGATTAGTATTTTATTTATCCTTCCTAAAGAAGTATGTAAACTTTACCTACACGGTTTAGAAAACAGGGGGGAAGAAAAGTTGTCCAGAAAACTGATGCTACTTGAATTTAGAACATGGCAGCGGGGCAAGAGTGAGGCGGGAATTAGCACCATGGACAGAGACAAGTCGAGCCAGCCTGACTACAGGTTTGCAAAGCTTAATAAGAGTTTTCTGTCCCTCCCAGTGAGACACGGAAACTGCAATTTGGGGGGAAATTTCATGTCTACAGACTTTAAGGAAGAGGCTCGCCTGTCCATAGAAACACGTTTATTTTGAATAGGCTTGCTTTTGCTAGGACTCGGCCATAGTGACGAACCGCCAGGAAGGTTAAGTGCCCCGAACTGGCTGTGCACACTCCATTCTCCTCCTTTCAGACACTTCTTCCCCCAGTGAGCCTGCCAGTCATCAATGTGTTCATACAAAATAAATGCAAATCCAGGTAGCCATCAAAAAGTCTACTAAACCTACTCCAGAGTTTTTAATCCTCGAAATTCCCAGAGGAATCGCAACAAAAACGTCTACCCGTCAAACTCTCTCTCCCCTCCCCCAATTCTTCCCCCAGCTCCCTCCATCGCCTGGCAAAGGGGCAAAGCCTTCTATCAGAAGGTGAGTGACCTCGGAGACTATTTTGCAAGGAACCCTTTACATTGCAAACACTTTCCATTAGGGACAGTGCCAGAGATGGCAGTGAGCAGGATCACAGACATCCTTTACTTTCTGTTTAATTTTGTCTTTAAACTCCTGTTTAATGGAAAAGGCTAAAGGGAACACCTCAGCAAGAACTGACCCTAAATTCTGAGGTTACTGTTTACACTTAAAGACACATGAATTGTATAATGTTTTAAATTAAACGTAATGTAGTGTTTCGGTAAAATTTTAAAATCAGCCTATATTTTTCTTCCTCCCCACCACCATCGCTTTTTTTTTTTTTCCCTCGGCAAAATTTGTATGAGGTTCATTCTCCTTTAGATCATTTGCCAGCGGATATTCAGGCTAAAATCTGTTGCACGTGTCCCAGAGTGTCTCAGAAAATTTATTTGCAGCTTCGGATCAACGATCATTTATGTAAATGCTCCTACAAATGCCCTCATGTTTTTTTCCCTCCTCTATTTTACTTGGGACCAACTTTTAGCAAGATAAACTCACGTCTTTCCTGAGCATGCAAAGGGTGATCTAGGCGATCAGGGAGAGTGAAGTAAGAAAAACGGGAGGTGAGAAAGGGCAAATCAGAGCTTCGTGTCCATTTCTTCCAGAGGTGCTAACAGCCTGCTCTAAGCTTCCTCCTAGAGCCGACACATCTCATACAAAATTAATACAAGTAATTAATAATAGCAGTTTGCAAAGTTAAAGGAAACCATCTGTCTCAGCTGGTGGCAATCAGTCTTTTCGCCGGTCCCTTTGCCGGGACCTGGGAAGAAGCGGTTTTTCTGCTTCCGAGGCTCGGAGACTCTTATATTCAAGATTTATGTTTCCACTTGTGTGCCATGCACGTCTAATTTGAAATAATAAAGCCGGGCTGAGCAACCAGTCAATCAGAGCTATCAACGCAGCTCGGCACGCAGCCCTGCCCCCACCTCCCTGGATCCCTTACCTTCTTTCCCTCCTCCCCTCTATCTCGCTCTCCTTGCTCTCCCCCTCCTATTTCCCCGCTCCTCTGCTGTCTCACACATTCCCACTTTTCCCCCACGTGTGTTCAGATCAAACCCTTGCCCCATAGAGCAAGTGACCGCACCGGAGCCCGGTGACAAAGGCAGAGTTTGTATCAGAAGAAGACCGAGGCCCGGGGAGACAGCGGCTAGAGAAACAGCTGTCTTATCAGCCCGCTGCAGAGATGGAGATGGCTCGAGAGGTCCTCAACAGATAATCACTTGAATACGTTTGCAATGCGCCAAACTTCACGCTTGATAAGGCCAACCCAATGTAGAGAGCAGTCCAGATCCTGCTCCATTCTGTTTTATCTGGGCTGTAAATTAAGAAATTGAAATTCAGGTGGCAGAGGCAGCAGTCGGCTGATAGACCGCTAAAGTAAACTGTCATTAAAATGCTTTCGGCAGGCAGAGAGGGGGCGCCCGGAACGGGATCTGTTTTTTTAATGGGGGGAGGGGAGCGGTGAGAGAAGTCCACCGGTTTTAAAAATTATTTGGGGAGAGGAAGCTGTAAGGAAAAGTTGCAAAGGGACACAACATCTTAGTCATGATTCCTAGTCATAGTTACGATGTAGAAACAATTAGAACAAAATAAAGTTGTGTGAAGTTTGGTGTAAATAGAGATTAAGGGCCAATTTAAACTAATCAGATTAAAAAAACAGAATTCCGTCTTTTTCAGAGCATAGGACAGAGGAAGTTCTCTGACTCCAGTATTAGAAACAGATTCCAAATGGGCTCTAAAATTTCCCTTTTGTTGTAAGAAAAGTAGATTAACCAGATACAGAGGAGTGTGCGTACCATAAACGGAGGTAAACCTGACCTTTTTGTTGAAGTGATGGGGCCACAGGAGAGATTCCAGGGTGGCTCTTAGAATAGCCAAAGAAGCCACAGGAGAGATTCCAGGGTGGCTTTTAGAATAGCCAAAGAAGTCGTCAACCACAGAAACGAATCTGCTTTAGCTACTTACAAGAATGAGAGTTCTATCTCATCCACCCCACCCCCTTTACTCAGATAATCACTATGGGTTATTTCGGGAAACTCAAGAAATTCCACATATGTATTTTGACATCACCTGATTCTCTCAGCACAATTTACATCTACACACTTCTGCTTTTATGGATATGGGACATGAAATTCTATGCATTATTTAAATAAATGTTTGGCAAAAAGTTTAAAATGTAAAAGAACCAGAATATAGCCAGTGACCTTGTTGTCTTGACTCAGTGATGACTCTGCACTGTATCTTGTTCTCTATTTTGTTGAATAGTTTGCAAATTCACTGGTGTGCATTCTTGAGTGTGGAAGTATGAGAGGAGGAAGTGCATTTTCCAGGCAGCATTTATATTTTAAGTTTTAGCAACCTTTCTAAAAAGATACCTTGAGCTGATAAGACATGGTTAACACAGTTTTAGAAAATCAATCAGTTTTTACTTTGTGTAACCCCAAAACTTTGATCAATGTCAGAGTGCACTTAATTGACAATATAAAGGCTGCATAAATCACAGTGGGGTGAGAAAGAATTGAAAATAAATTTGTCAAGAAAAATGACGAGAAAAAATTTAAGATACTAGTGTATGTTTCCAGTTATTGAACTACTTAGATATATTAAAAAACAATTCTTTTAAACCTTGAAATTGCCATTTGATTACTCATAGGGAAGTAAGCAAATAAATATAAGTCATGGAATCTCAAACATGTTTCTGTTCAACATTTTTTGCAAAAATCTTTCATGCCTTGTAACACCAAGAGGTATTAAAAATATTCAAGCACACAAATGAATGAGTGCTGCAAGGGTTCTTCCATGACAGAGAAATCTAAGTTTATGCTAAGTAATTTCTCCCTTCCATAACACCACTTTCCATAATGTTATGGTATTAGTTTAAATAATGACGGCTATATACACATTTTAAGAAATATTTTTAATGAATTCCAGACTTTTAGGCAATATTATATTATCTTGTGATAATGAGACATTTTCCTGCTTGTTACAAATAGTCAAACAAATTTGAATTGCCAGCTTTAATGAGTCTCTTAAGCTATGGGTTTTATTTTTAGCTTTCTTAAGTAAATTAAAAATATGCATACAAAGAACTGTTTAACCTATTCTTTCTCACTACAAGTAGGACTTTTTAAAGATGATAATTTACATAAGGTTTAAAAGATGCATTATAAGTTTGAAATGTGAGACAAATATATTTTACAAATATAAATTATTGTAATATTTCAAAATGAAAAGATAATTTTAAAAAGAAAAATTTATTGAACAGAAAAGTATTTTAGCATAAAATTATTATAAAGACCACTCCTATCTAATTTTTGTCACAAATGATATATAGTTTCTAAAAGCACAGCAATACATTAGGAATGATAAAAAATAATTTAAAAATTTTAAGTGCAGAATTTATTTTTAAAATGATTCCCCATGTTAATTCTTCTCTGTGGGAAATAGGATCACAGATTTTTAAGGTAAACAATCTCTCTATGATGTATAAAGGCAAAATAGTGGAAGCTTTGGAAATATCTAAAAGTTAAAATATTTTTATTTAAAACTGATTATAATTTTATTATAAAAAAGACAACTAATTGTATCTTTCCAGATATAACATTTATCTTCAGGTGAGGGTCAGATGAGCAGTACATAATCATTTCCTATTTCTAACTATTCCTGAATCTTTGACAAAAGACCCATTTCAGTTTGCTTTAAGCATCTTTTAAGTGCCTATATTTATATAATATCTCATAAGTTTTTTAATAGTATGGTTTGTCTGAAGATTACTCCTTCAAATAGAAATTGATATGTTGCTTTATTAGGAGCTACAGTTTTGAAAATTTTAAGAGCTTGGGTTTTCACTTCAGCTACATCTGGATCTGAACCTGACTCCACTACTTGGGTCTTGGATAAGTTATTTTATCTCATTTAAGCCTTGATTTTCTGATCGATAAAATGGTAACAATATTGTTTAATTTAGGATCACTGTAAGGTTAAATGAAGCCCTAAGTGTGAAGTACTCAGACTTCCTGGCATGGAGGAAGTAGTCCATACAAGGTAACTAAGATTATGGAACAAAATGGTGACTTAGCACATTTATTTGATGAAGCCAGAATTAGAATTCCTGTGTTTATATACTGTCTCTTAAACATTTTCATTTATTCTCATTAATTTCCTGATATATCTTATGATAAATAGCTTCTTACATTTCTAATTGTAACCAAGTTTAAAAGCCTTGCAAAAGGCATAAAATCTCCTGTCTCCCCTGTGAGGTAGCTTCAATATATTTCCCAATACAATTTCATGATTCATCCATAAAAAAGTTGTGGGGCTTCAAAAAAGAACTTAGTCTGAGATCCCATTTGATTGATATAATAATAAAAACACCTTAGATTTTTACAGTAACTTTTATCACAAAAAGCTCAATGTACTTTTACATATTTATCATTTGTAACTCAGGAGGTAAGGAAGGACATAAATTATTTCTCATTTTCAAGGGCACAACAGAGGCATGAGGAATTTAGGTAACATTTCTAAGATTAACAGGAATACAAAATAGGTTTCCTGAATATCATTCTCTCTGCAATGTGTTACTCTCTTTGGCATTAATTGCAACCATTGTTCCTTTAGTTAGGCTACCAATGTTAATGTTTGGCATTAAGTACAGGTTATAATTCAGTTAAATACTCACGGAAATCAAGATGAATCATATATGTACTATCACAGTCTAATCAAATAAAAATATTTTCATTTTGTGCTGAGAAGCTTTTATTATTCAAGTATATATATGTGTATATGTATAATATATATATGTATAGTATACTATACATATATATATATATATATACACACACTATATATATGCTTCCCTGGTGGCTCAGATGGTAAAGAATCTGCCTGCACTGTGGGAGACCTGGGTTCAATCCCTGGGTCAGGAAGATCCCCTGGAGAAGGGAATGGCAACTCACTCTGTGTATTCTTGCCTGGAGAATCCCATGAACAGAGGAACCTGACGGTCTATACTCCATGGGGTGGCAGAGGTAGACAAGACTGAGTGACTAACACACAATATATATATATACATCATCCATTCTTATTTACCATTCTTGTTACCTTTACAGCAAGATTTCTAGAAGTTACCTGTCATTTATGGCCTTGAAAGAAATCAGTTTCCACCTCCTTATCACTTGCCAGGCTCCCCAGGATCATTCCCTCTCTCCACGTATATTTTTACAGGCTATTATATTTATTCCATTTACATAGGTGAACAGTACTTTCTGCTCTAGTTTTGTATTTCTTACGTTGTCTGTGCTTGAAAAATCTATCAAAATAAACATCCAAAGGAACACAGAGGTAGACTCTATAAAGGGCACAGGAGGCTATGCTTTTTATAATAGTTTGTTTATTTTGAATGAAACAAAATGGAGCCATAATGACCGGTTGACATTGTAAAATATAGGATGTCAAATGAATACTAAATCCTGCTTATGGCTTATGGTTGTGCAGTTCCCTCCTGGGCTTACTTTGCCATGGATTGATACAGATGTAGCTACAGATGTGGACTTAAGTGAGTAAGCAGAACAAAAGGAAACCAAACTTTGCAGCCTTATAAAAGAATGAAACTTAGACTTTTGGATGTCTAAGTTCATAGGTTACAATGAAAAAACAAACTTACTGTTCTTTAAACTTCAATAGGCATCTCTCTATAACCTAAATATATCTTATAATTTGATAGGACTGACCCACTCAAAATCAAGTCCAACCATGTGACTGCCAGGCTTCTACCAGAAAGTATAATTACCACCAAGAGTAAACAAAAGCACACACACACACAGAATAGCCAGAGTTACTCTTCACCGCCATTCCACACCAACCCCTTTTAACCCTTCATGTTGATGTGACTAAATGGAAAATCTATTTCTCTGATTGAGCACAGGGCTATGCATCTTAAAGACTGAAAGTACTGTTGTAATGGAAAATAATGTTTGGTATCTTTGGTCACTGTCATTCCAGGATGACAAATTAGAGAATAGGTTGTTTGAAATGTCAGTTTTTGTAAACATGAGTTGGAAGATATAACATAAATGAACAGTGTTTCAGACTGCTTATGTTGTCTGAGTAACAAACAGACATTTCCTTGAATTATTTTGACACAATTTACTGTGAAATTTCTTTTTTTCTCTTGCTGATATTTCTCAATTTCTTGTGCAAACAATAAAAAAAAGTCTCTCTTTTGTCAGGGCTTATTGTTTAACTCAAAGAGCACTGTTTTGTAGAATACTAGTATTTCCTAGATGATATTATTACTAAAATAGAGGTGCATCTCCATATTAGTCATATCAAAAGGATGCAGAAAAATGTGAGCCTCTTTAGAAGGTTTTCATAAGAGAGGAAAATATGAAATATATTATGGTGTTTTACTCTTTAGTTTTAAAAGAACTTAATATAAATCTACTTTATTGCAGGGGCATGTTTGTGTGTATATGAGTGTGTCTGTGTATGTTCAGAGCAAACGAGATTGAGCAATGAGGAGACTAGGCCGACCGTCATGAAGAAAGTGGGCTGCAGAGCAACAGAATTACCAGGTTGGTTAGGTTTTGTGGCCTCACATCATAGGCAGCCAGCAGAGCGGAATACGGACATAAAACTACTAGACACAAGGTGTATATGTATATATTGACAAGTGCAAATTTTGGACATGCCAAACAGGAAGAAACTCAAAGCTACAGGGATCAGAATCAAGACAGAAGGAGAATGAAGAAGCTTTTTGTCTAAAACTCTAAGGACTCCCTGGAATGAGGTGGCAAGGTCAAGGGACAGAAATGTGGGGAAGACTGATATATATAAAACAAGGATTTACACTGATAATAATGAAAATGTTTTAATGGCCAAAATATTTATAGCAGATGTTAGGGAAGTGATAACGCTCTAAACAAATAATACTTTTGAGCCAAAAAAACCCAAGAAAGCTATGAGGAAGAGAAATCAATAATCAGAGCCAATCATGTGGTAGCCTAATTATCTGTGAAAGTGAAAGTGAAGTTGCTCAGTTGTGTCTGACTCTTTGTGACCCCGTGGACTGTAGCCTACCAGGCTCTGTCCATGGGATTTTCTAGGCAGTAATACTGGAGTGGGTTGCCATTTCCTTCTCCAGGGGATCTTCCCGACCCAGGGATCGTACCCGGGTCTCCCGAATTGTAGACAGACGCGTTACTGTCTGAGCCCCAGGGAAGTCCTGTGGATGCCCCTAAACACCTTTGTGCTTAAGAGAGGAGTTTACAAACAATGCTAGGGAAGGATGCATTGGCTAGGATTCCTAGGTTTGAAGAAAGGAAACATGAGTCTGAGTATTTCTTCTCCCACTAACTAGCTGATTCCCTTCAGCAAGTCCCTCTGACTAAACCTCATGATTCCTAGGAGCAGACTGGATTAACAAAAATAACAATAATAGGTAACAAGTATTAAGTATATACCATGTGCTAGGCAGCATTCTGATGCTTTGATGTGATATGCTCAGTCATGTCAGATTCTTTGCGATCCCATGGACTGTAGCCCGCCAGGCTTCTCTGTCCAAAGAATTCTCCAGGCAAGAATACTGGAGTGGGTTGCCACTTCCTCCTCCAGGGGATCTTCCTGACCCAGGGATCAAACCCGCATCTCTTGTGTTGTCTGCAACCACTACACACCTGGAAAGTTTCTGATGCTTTATGTTCACTAAGTCATTTAACCCTCACAATAATCCTATCATTTTAAAGATGAGGTAACTGAGGAAGTTAAGTAATTTGCCCAAGATCACACAACTCGAAGTTGACAGAGCTGGGATTTGACCTTCAGTAGTCCATTTGAATGGTCCAGGTCGTAAACCACTATTTAGTAGATGACCTGTAAGGTACTTTCCAGATATAAAATTCAGTAATTCTAAAGAAACAAAGCAGAACTTAATACTTGCAAGAAAACAAAGGCATAAGGAAAATAGATATTACGGTTACCAGACACAAACAAAACTCTACTTTTTATTATGAAAATAATTATACTCCTATCTTGCCATGCTACCTACTGCTGACAAATGAAAAAGAGATAAAAGTGATAATTGGATGATTTGCTTCTACAATTTAGCTCAAATGCAATAAAATTTTGAGAACTATTACATAATATGTCCTAGGAGGTCCTAACCACTGGCAGTTTCAAGGGAGCTGAAGAAATTTTAAATATTTAGCTTTTTCAGGGAATTCCCTGGCAGTCCAGTGGTTAGGGCTGCATGTTTTCACTGTCAAGGTTGCAAGTTTGATCCCTGGTTGAGGAACTAATATGCCACAAGCCGCAAGGCAAGGCCAAAAAAAAAAAGTATTTAGCTTTTGTAAATTTTAATGTTCAGATGTTTACTCCATAACCATAGAGGAAACAGTTAATAATTTACAAGGATAGTATATATTGGTGACTGATGATATACAAAGATTTTCATGAAATATTGTTGAAAGTAATTAAATATCATGTAGAGGATGGTCACTAGAATATTAAACAGTGCCTATTTAGAGGTAATAGGAGTTGGACTTTTAGTTTGTTTTTTTGGGACTTCTAGTTTTTCTTAACATTTTCTGCATTATTGAGCTTG
Organism: Muntiacus reevesi; assembly: GCF_963930625.1. NCBI lineage: Eukaryota > Metazoa > Chordata > Mammalia > Artiodactyla > Cervidae > Muntiacus > Muntiacus reevesi. The sequence goes on along the minus strand of NC_089265.1, from coordinate 18,968,387 downwards.
TAAAAATTCTGAGCTTTTTTTTTTTTTTTTTAACAAGTCAGAAAAACAGGTAGTTTTGAGTTTTGAGAAGGAAAAAAAAAAAATCTCTACAGCTCCAGAGCTCATTTCAGCCTTGTAGCCACCAGGATGTCGATACGGGGTCGTGAGGACTGGTGACCTCTTCAAAGACAATGTAGATTTAGAGAAGGACACATTAACAGCTCTGGAGCTTTATAGTTTAAACACAGTAATTTATAAAAGACAAATCCTGAGATTTAATGTATATGAAAACTAAATATAATAGAACAAAATGAAAAAAATTTCAGAAATTGCTCTACCAGTTTCTAAGAATAATACAATATCAGACATAACTATCTTGTCCAATTATAATTGCCCAGTATGAATTGCACACAGGAACAACTATTTTCTTCACTCACTGCCTATGACCAAGGGATGTTCTTTCATTTAATTAAACATTTCTTTTTCCCTATTCTATTCTTTCTTGCAGTTGCTGAAGAATCTCATAAAATGAACCTTTATTTCCAACTAGGAAAGCCCTTAAATTTCTATGGCAAATAAATAAATGAAAACTGTAATACAGTAAAGAATTATAATGAGATTGAACAATAACTGGCTTCCTGACAGGTACCATTTAGTGAATTGCTATTTCAGTGCCCTAGACAGTTACCTGAGTTAATTCAATTTTCATATTGTTTAATTTTTGTCTCTAAAATCACTCTTCACTATCTTAGCTCTATAGGATGGGACAGTCCAAACAGCCTCATTTATCTAATATTGTGACCATGAATCCAATAAGAACTGTGTGCAGGCATTATTTATTTTTAAAGGAATACTATGAGTAAACTTGTATTGACAGAAGTGAAAAAGAAGGTACTAAGAAACAATATCAAAACAAGAGAATTTTATTTTTAACATGATGTGTGTGTTTTAATGTGGACCTATTATTATCTTTTAAGCTTTATAAAATGTGAATATATATTAACTTTTATATATAAAGTATGACCATTTTGGAAAAAAAGTTATTTGTCATAAATAGAAGACATAAAATGCCTCTGCCCTCACTCATTTGACTCATGGTGCAGTCTTGAATAATTTTAAACCAAACATGACTGCAGCAATCAATTTTCGTCCAATTTATTGGGCATGAGTTAAAGCCAATTAAAAAACCATTTTTGGTGCAATTCAAGGGGAAAAATGTATAAACCCATGAAAAACAGATTTCAGTCCTAGACATGAGTCATCACTATTCTAAATAATGGCGTCAGTCCCAAATCAGAAAGAACATATCCTAAAATTGCATATTCCACACTGGAAACTGCACTTCTCAGCAATGATTTTATACAATTTAAAAATATTTTTAAAATAAGAAATTGATCTGGAACGAAAATCATACTCTTCTAACACTGTTTTACTTCTGAATATTTTTCAGCCACAAAATTAAAAGGTAGTTTACAGCAGCTCCTGAGTTTCTGAATTAAGAACTAAGGTACAAAGCCATCTGTGACCTTTATACAAAGAAAGCAAAACATTTTACCTATAATTGTAAAGTATCTCTTACCTATTAGACCATGTCTTCTTTCACATGAATATAGTGGCTCTCTTTTAAGGCCATAAAATGAAACAATCCCTGTACGCTCCAGATAATCTTAGGGTAATCAAAGCAGCAAAATGGAAGCTTCTAGGTTGGAAATTACAGCTATAAAATGCAGCCATACATTTGCAATCTGTATATTAAAAAGGCCTTTTCAGGGTTGTAGCGGTTCAAGCTACTCAAGCAGACTTTCATTTTGGTCCTCCCCACTCCCCACTCCAGGCACTGTGCCTGATCTCTCCAAGCCTCAGCTTTCTCATTGGTAAAATGAATATAAAAATAATAGGTGACTTCTCTGGTGATCCAGTGGCTGGGGGCCTGGATTCGACCCATGGTCAGGGAACTAGATTCCACAAGCTACAACTAAGAGTTTACATGCTGCAACTAAGACCTGGCACAGAAAAATAAATAAATATAAAAAAAAATAATAGCTACCTTTTAGGGATGTTGTGAGCATTAAGTGAAAAAACATTTGTCAAGTGTTCAGGAGAGTGCCTGGCACAGAGTGGATCTTCAATGAACGACAGAACTGGTGAGATCAGATGAAAGTTCATTCATACCTCAACCCACTTGCGGAGGCTTTTTTCTTTGATAGTACAGATACCTGGTCTTGCTCGGTCATTCAAGGTAAGGGCTAAGCATACATGTTTATAAAAACCTCTATGGATGATTCTCATGAGCTACTGATTTAAAGCAAAAAATGATACAGATTCTTCAGTTGCTCAGTTAAATATGGACTTAAAGTAAACTCTTGCTTGAACTGTTTTGGATTGGCTTGAACTGAGTAATTGACAAATATGTATTCTGGATTATGCTGAAGGAGACTTAACTGGGAGACATTTTAAATGTTTTATTTGTATTCAGATGTCTGTGAGGTCACAGAGTAAGCATGATTTTCTAAAATTTCCTGTTATTATAACAAAAGAACAGACATGTGAGATAACCCTTGGAAATTACAGTCATTCCACTGTCGTGGATATATTTTAGTGTTTACTACCTCTTGTAGTTTTTGCTTCTGTTTAATACACTTAAGCAGATAAGCCAATACAACAAAATCAGTTTTTCCCAGTGTTATATTTTCCTGTTGAGTTCATTTCTAACTCTCCTATTCAAAGACAAGTGAGCAATCTCCTCAGTGATACAGATTAGGACTGCCACATAGTTAAGAAAAGCAACTACCAGAGAAAGATATATTTTGGCCTGAAATGACCACCCAACGAGTTAACTCACCATGATTGTTTAACAAAAATGAGGGCATTTTCCCTGTGAGCAACTTTTAAATATTAACTAAAACCAAGAATCTCCTTGGGCTTCCCTTGTGGTTCAGCTGGTAAAAAATCTGCCTGCAACGTGGGGAGACCTGGGTTCGATCCCTGGGTTGGGAAGATACCCTGGAGAAGGGAAAGGCTACCCACTCCAGTGTTCTGGCCTAGAGAATTCCATGGACTGTATATACTCCATGGAGTCGCAGAGTCGGACATGACTGAGCGACTTTCACTTTCAAGACTCTCCTTAATATCGTCACATTAGTGGAGGTTAGTTTATTAGATTATAAACTGTCTCCCTGTTGAAAGGAGAGATTGTCCTAGCAGATCTTGGATTTTAGCAAGGTCTGTAAAGAGACAGTGAGAACCTAGGGGAATAAGGGATAGCCAGGTCCTAGGGGTGTCAAGGGTAGGCGATAGGGAGGTGAGATAAATCATTCCCCATTTTTTCACCATTTTTGCCTAGGGCTGCTCTAGGTGCAGTTGGTATGTCTGACTTAAGGACTTCTTTGTTGGTAGGCAGTCAGAGTTCTTTATACTCTAGCATATCTTTATTCGGGCTTCCCAGGTGGTACCAGTGGTAAAGAACCCACCTGCTAATGCAGGAGATATAAGAGACGTGAGTTCAATCCCTGGGGTGGGAAGATCCCCTGGAGGAGGGCTTCCCACTCTAGTATTCTTGCCTCGGCAGTCCCATAGACCGAAGAGCCTGATGGGCTACAGTCCATGGGGTCACAAAGAGTTGGACATGACTGAAGTGACTTAGCACACAAGTACATCTCTATACAGGAATTCAAGAAAATCCAATACAACCATACCCCCAAATAGAATTTTGAATTTAGAGAGTTTTTAGAGAGCAGGCCAATACCCTTTCCTTGGATCTAAACATGCAAATATTCACCTAAGATCTCTCTGGGAAAACATCTAGAAACATTCTACCTGCAACCCCACCTCAGGGTTCACTAATGACTCTACAGTCTAGATGTAATCCAACATCACGTTTTGCCAAGCTGTTGTTAAATCATTGAAATGTTGATTAAAATACTGACCAAGAAGTGGCTTTCCCTAAATTCTAATTGTAAAACTATTTTTAAATCTCTGTTTTTATAAAGGTAAAATGAAATTATATTATTTTCTTTTCTTACTTTATAGGGATGTCATGAAGTCAAAATAAGATTACGTATATGAAAACTAGAAAAAATATTTACTGCTGTGGCATAAGAATTGAGAGAAAAATAATTATTGTTTAATGTACATAACTTTCTAGCAAATTATCCAAACCTTTCAGGAATATATTTACTTTTATTTATTATGCAAGCTTTCTTTTTCTTTTTTTCTTTTCAATATAATACCCCAAAAGTTTCAAAATTAACTTGAAAGATAATAACCCTATGTCTTAAAAAGTGAAACTGCCTCAGACTTGCTGAACAATTAACATGGAAATGTAAATCTGTATGAAAAAAATGAAACTTTCCTTTTTGGTTGTTTGCGAATGTAATGTTTTATATAAGTCTAGACTTAGACATTTGGCTTCTAAAACATGGCTCTCTAAAATTTTAGAGGAGAGATCCCTTTCAGAATATTTCATTTAGCCAGAGAGAATTGCTTTCTCACAGCTGGAAGCTTGAACAGCTGTTGACTTGGCACTTTTCTACTCCTCTGGGTGAGAGTTCATGGACACTCCTTATGCCATTAGGAGGACAGTCAGCTTTGTATGTGGTCCGAAATACATCCCAAGTCAACCCATTTCCAAGGCTACCTTTCCATCCTCTCCCTAGGACTAGGGCAGAGATAACTCAGAGCCCTAGGTCACCTAGGGGAAATACTCTCTCCGTTGAGGAAAACCAACCTCCACAAAAATCTGCTTTCTGACCCATGGTTAGGTCTCAGGCTTATGTGACCATAAAGATTCCTTGAAGGACTTTTGATATTGATCAGTCTCGGAATTTGGCATCTTTTTAGGCTTTATAAATATCCACTTCCTTTTTTTTTTTTTTTTACACTTTATAGGAAATTTCCCTTTTATTTAGGGTGTATTTCTGAGTGCTTCTTAACGAATTGTTTGTTGTCGTTTAGTCACTCAGTCATGTCCAAATCTTTGCGGCCCCATGGACTGTAGCCCACCAGGCTTCTCTAATGATGGGATTTTTCAGGCAAGAATACTGGAGTGGATTGCCATTTCCTTCTCTGGGGTATCTTCCCAACCCAGGGCTTGAACCTGTGTCTCTTGCATTGGCAGGCAGATTCTTTACCACTGAGCCACCTGGGAGCCCCAGTATTCCTAATAGATACTAAATAATAACTCCATTTTGAACATACAGAAAGAAGAACAAGCAAAAAGACTATTTCAGAATAGCTGCCGCTGCAGTACTATTTACTGTACCCACCAGCAGACACCTCTCAGAATGGCTCAACATATCTCCCCTCTCATTCCCTGTGGCCACTGGCATTTGATGTTCAACTAACTCTTGACTTGGGCCACTGGCTACATATCAGTGTTAGAATGAAAACATACCCCTACTTTAACACCTCCTGCTAGTTCAATAAAGCGATGTTTAAATAACTGAACTGGCTTCAGTGAACTGTACTTGCCATTTTTTCCTGCTTCTTAGCTAGATAAAATGGAGATAATTATGAAGTGGATGAGCAGGTTTAATGAAAGCCAGTTTCTTTTGGTATACTCCTGAAGCAGCAATCATCATCTGTTTGGCTTTTGAAGAGCAACAATTATAATCACTTAAACCCCCAAGGGGAACAAAAATAGAATTTACATTAGCATATAAAATATACAGCTGGATTGGGCAAGCCTATAAAATTCTGGGGAAATCATTCTAATCTGAATGCTATTCAAACTCACAAGTAATATGAGTTCAAGAGTATTTTACATGCTTCCTTCCTATAAAATAATACATATAACAATGTTGAGAGGATTTTCCTAAAAATGAACACAAGGAAATAAAAAAAATTGTTGCCAAGAGAGAATCCCAGAAGGAATGGACTAAGCAGTATTGTCATGACATCGGTGAGCACGATATTCACAGGAAGTACCAATCACTCTGAAGAGAAGATTTTCCATGCATTTGGTAGTTTAAAAAAGAAAATGGGATGGTTTTAGTCTGATCAGTAATAAAACAATCATAAATAAGGAAAATTGGAGATTAATAGTACTTTCCTCCTCCACTGTAAATGTGAAAGCAATACAAAGGAAAGTGAAATCGCTTAAGTTGATATCCAATTGCTATAAAGCAGAACCCTTTTTCCTATTTTAAAATATTTCCCTATCATTTCCTCTCAAATAACCTCTTTCTTATACCTCCCTTCTAATGCTAGCCCAGATCACAGGCAATCTCCCTCACCACTTATGTTATTTAATTACTTTTGCTTTTGTGTGCCTTTCAAGGTTTTACAAGATACCTTTTTTTTTGGTAGAGCATTGAAGAATAAAAATGAGGCCTTTGTGTTATCCATTATGCTACTACCAAGAAAACACTAACATAATCAATATATTAAAGGCTTTCCGGATTGTGTGCATTTGTCAAAAACAGTATATCTGAGAAATTACACTAATGACTCTTGAAAACTTCAGCATCCTACATAAAAACTTGCTCTTCCTCATCATAAGTACATATCAAAATGTAGAGAGTGGGAAATATACATACTTTAATCTTTCTTTATATTATTTGAAGTTCCACTATTAACAGAAAAAAAAAGTCAGTATGCAAAATTTCACCTCCACTGGGAAGCACTTCCTGAATACCCATAGGAAAGCCAACGGTGGACATATTGGCGATGGCTTCCTCTGCTTTCTAAAAGCACTTCATACACACCTCTGATAACAATTATCTCACTGCATTATAAGGAGACTGACATGCCCTTCTACACAGACTCTATATAGCCTGACAGCAAAGCCATCTTTCCCCAGCATGGTATTCCTGGGTTCTAGCACTGTACCTTAGACCTCATAAGCAGACAATAATGTTTGTTGAGTGAAGTTTATCATGTCCGTACTCTAAGACATATCAAACTGTTATGGTGATTAATAAGGATCAACCATATATTAAATACTGTCTCTACCATAACATCAGATCTAATGGTGATCTAAATGGTGATCTAATGGTGATCTAAAGCACTGAGAAATTAGAAATTCCAGTCTAGATTTCTGTAGCAGTCCTTATCCTCCTTATTTTTAACAAAGGATAAGGGTAATTCTTTAGATTTTATTAAACATAATGTGCCCAGTTGTTTTTTTTTTAATGGAAACACTCACAAGACTGAGTTCTCACTTCTTAATGGCAATGACTTCAAGTTTCATTAGGTTTGCATGTCTTTCTATAAGTTAGAATCATTAATACTGCCTTCTCAGCCATTGTCAAACTCTGTCAGGTTTGGCGGTACCTAGATAGTATTATTCAGCCCTTTGCTATAAAATTTTCATGTTCTGAAGGGCTTTGAAAATCCATAACATGTAATTTTACTTTGAACACAAAATGTAAAGATTTCATGTTTCAAACAATTTAAAGTAATAATTGAAATGCATAGCATTAAAGATTCCAGGACCTATGCAGGAACTATCTTAAGGTCTTTTCATTTACTTTCCTAATTTAAACAGAGTCCACATTTTCCTAATTTTTCAAGTGAAATTATTATTTTGTTGAAGTTATTGGACAGTGATGGTGGAGAGGTACAAGAGACCCCACAAACCTATCCTAAAATACTCTTAGATTTTTAGTGAATAATAAATGTTAATATTATTATTATTATTATTAGACAAAATTCAGTTTCGTGGCATTATCCCACAAACTGAAACTGAAAAACTGCTTTAATAACTTTTTTGCCTCATACTAATATAACTTTTTGTATAGTTATTATTTATACTTACAGACTTAAGTACTTTTGATGAATTGTAAGGGAAAGAAAATTATATATAAAACTCTATGATTTTAGTTAGTAATAATGCAATGTGAATTTCCAAGTCAAGGATAGACTACAATAATAAATATATACTATTATGTACAAATACATATTTATAATAATACATGTATTTTAAAATATATTATATGTATAACAGATATATTGTTTATAATAAATATATTATACACACAATATATATAATAAGATAAAAGATTATACAAATATTTTATTAACTCTGTTAAACAACCTAGCCTAAATTTTAATTAAAATAAGGCAATAACTAGAATTAGGTTTGGGGAACAGGGGTTAAAGTCCAAGAGTGTCTTTTAAGGCATGGTTTCCTAGGTCAAAGTGAGGCAGAACTGAATTATATGTGACTGACTCCTAGACTGTTAACATTGTTCTTAAAAGTCCAAAATTATCAGACTTTAAAAAAAGTTACTGGAATTTTCATAGTCAGTTTTAAACACGACAGGGCTGGATGATTTCGCTTTCTAAGAATCAAACTTACAAAGTGGATAAATCATTTTAAAAGTTCTTTACTTAGTGAAGTGAAAGTCGCTCAGTCATGTCCAACTCTTTGCAACACCATGGAGGAGTTCATGGAATTCTCCAGGCCAGAATACTGGAGTGGGTAGCCTTTCCCTTCTTCAGGGTATCTTCCCAACCCAGGGATCAAACCCAGGTCTCCCTCATTGCAGATGGATTCTTTACCAGCTGAACTATCAGGGGAGGAGAATTAATTCAAATGCCCTTTTAAATATGAGTGCTCTCTGAATTTAATAAAAGCAACTTTTTTTTTTTTTAAGGAAAGGGTCTACACAAAACAGCTTAGGACTCCATCCACTGCAAAAAATGCAGATGCAGTGCTTTCATTTCTTCTCAGGTGAAAATGAAAAACTGAGCAGTTTGTTGAAAGACATGATGTGTTTAAAGATTTTTATTAGTACTTAGGGGGGCTTGAGTGGATTCTCCTGATAAAATCTTAACATCTTCAGTTTTGCAGTCCCAAAGTAGTAAATAGATAAACCTGAGCAGATACAGTATCTATGTCCCAATCTCTTAGGTTCAAAGATTTTATAAATAAAAATGAACAATTAGAGCTTTTTAAAGAGAAAGGATTTTTTTCCTAGTTTTTCAGAGACTATCATTTTATATTTAAAAAGCAATCACAAAGCACAATTTGAGATTTTATTTTCTATATCATTTTCTATCTTTAAGTCTCTCAGGTCATTAGATGAAAGCAGTTTTAAAAATGGAGGCCCCTATTCACTGAATAATTAGGCTGAAACTTAATTGATTAAACTCTTAGAAAATAAACATATGGCCAAAAAAATCATGCAATGATTTGCTACCTATAGAGTCATACATTTCATTACTTTAGCAAATGTTACTGTAACTGAATTTCATTTGTAACTGAATTTTTTTCTTTTAAAAAAGTCTTTAAAATGAAAAATTAATCTTATTTACATTGGTAAAATTAAAAAAAATCACTGCTTATTTAAGTTAAATTTAAATAAGGGACTTATTTTTAAGGGAAACTGGTTTTCAGTTAGTCTTTTCTTTTATGAAGTTGTTAGTACATATTTGTGTATGTTGTGTACGTTTCTAATATATTGGCACATATTTGAAAATACTTTTGTCATTAAATTTAATCATCCTCTTCTTTTGTTAACTTTTGGGGTGGGATAGAAGATGCAATAAATTCTCCATTAGCATCCTCAAAAAGAAACAACCAGCCAAATCAGCAGAAGTTATCCAAACCCAATTTGGGGACATAGGAATATTTCAGTAAGATTTTTTTTTTCTCCAAAATGTTTTATTGAGGAAAGTGCCAAGAGTAACAGGTAGTCATTCCTATGTTTGGAATCTGGGGAGATAACATGGGTTTTATGTGGAAGGTCTCTTTAAATTTAGTAAATGAGCTCACATTTCCTATTATTTCCTTTTCATTTTGCTTGATGTTGAACCCAAGTTTAGTGTCAGATAGATTCAAATCCTCACTTCTTGGTTTATGAGCTGTGTGACTTAACTACTCAGTTCTTAGACCTACCACCTAGAGCATTCTGAAGATTGAGATAATACAGGTAAAGCACTTACATACATGATGGGATGCCTGACTGGATCATGGTAGGAAGACAACAAATATTAACTATTAAAGTTAACTTCTTAGCTGTTTTACATTATGGATTTGATATAAGATTAATGCTTAATCTTAATGTTTACGCTTAATGCCAATTAGACATAATAAATGAAAGTTATTTTTTAATTTTTAAAATCATAGTTTTACTTCAGCCATTATTTTTTTATCTTTACTTTTTGCTTACAGGAACATTTTAAGTCCAAGATACAGTGTAAAAGGTAAAATCTACAATATAACATTAGATGACCCTGGCTATCACTCACTCCCACTCCCTATATCTCATCCATTTTTTTCTCCTTTATTTATGATACCTATTCACTTAAAGTGAGTCAATGTTATGGGAAATGAATATTTCTATGAGAAAATAGAAATATTGCTTAGTTGAAAGCACTTAGGATTTTGTTTTTATGAATACTATAAGCTTCCTGTTATTTGTAAAATTTGTTCTAATGGAACAAGGTTTAGGGGGAAAATATCAAAACAGGGCCACTGTATTTCCAATGTGCCAATAACATATAATTAGAACACTGAGGAAAAAAATGATTATAATATATTCTGATATAAAGAAATTTCCATATAGAGATTAGTTTGCACACCTACAATTGCCACAGAATTAGGGTATTAGTAATTGAAAGTGCCAAGAATATAAAGCTTTAATCTAAGTACTTTTATAGGAAGCTCACCATCTATACTATTAATAATTATCATAGAAGTCAACTTTCAACTATCCAACTTATTTCAATAATAATTTTTATATTATCCTTAACTGAAATAGTACTTTTAATGTACAAATGAAAAACTACACTAAAGTTGAGGATTTGTTTCAGATTATGAGTATGATAAAATAAATCTTATTAAAGATGTTTTTCTCAGTTCAAGTATCAAAGCAATCTAATTTTCTATATGTTCAGGCCATATATTTAAATTAAATAGGTATGAGAGTTGAGTAGTATGGTTCAAAATAAATTATACAATTGAAAAACATTGTTAGTTGACTACCTGTGCTTTAAGAGTATCAATATATAAGAAAAGCAAACTTCCCAATTGTAATAGGATTTAATTATATATTTAAAAAATATATAAAATACTATATTCTAATCTAAACTCTTCTGAGAGTCAAAACTTTACTGAATTGATTCTTCTTGTACCAACAGATAACTGTTTTAGTTATTTGGTATTTAAACTCTCAAACTGAAAACTGTTTTAAGGATAGTAATTGCAAATAGTGATTACTTTGAAAGTTAACCATAAGGTGTGACTTTCCTGTGATAGTCACTGGTAAATGACAGTTAGCTTCATGTAGAATAGACAAAAAATAAGTCAGTTGTTAAAATAAGTTATTAAAGTGTAAGTCTAATAAAAATACATTAATCTTTATTGCAAAATAATCAGTTTAAAAAGTTACTATATGTGTTTCTCATGATCAGAGGACATTTATAATAACTTTAAAAAACTTTATTTCATATACATCTTGAGAGAAATGTAAGCACATACGATTATATATTTACACACATATAAATCAAAGTTAGAAGTGGTTTCATCAAAACATGAGAACAATTCCTTTCAAGGGAGTACTTTTGTTTCCATCCCATCCTTCACATGAGAAAACTTAGATGGCCTTGCCTCATCAGAGAATGTGTAAGTCCATTCCAATATTGTGGAGCCCAGTCATCTCCATGGCCAGCCCTTGACAAGTTAAAAGGCAACTAGATTCACAAACGGACAAAAATTAGGACTACTGAGAGCTGGCCAAACAATTTAGAATTTTAGAGGAAAGGTTGAGCCTTTTACCAAACTTGAAAATTGTTCCAGTTTACTACAAATATTAAGCTGGACAGTTATTCTCAGGAAAGTAAATGAGATACAGGGGCAAAACTCAGAAACTCTTCCCTGGAATATATCTCTCATTAAAAAAACTAATTAAAAGGATTAGAAGAGGAGATGGAGGAAAGACCCTTAAATGAATCTGTTCATTTTAGTTGAAAAAGAGGATGGAGTGGGGAAGAGGGCAGGGAGAAGTGGGAAGGAGGGTAGGAAGCAATCCTCTTCTCCAGCACCCCATCTTTTAAGATCACAACTTTCCAAATGCATCATTTGATCATCATTTAGCATTTAAAATTTGTCTAAGAATGATGGCTTCTAAGGTTGCTACCTGAGTTAGTGCAAGGAAGAAAGGGGGAGGTCTAACAGTGCAGGAGACAGCACAGAGACAGTTGTAGTAACTTGCAGTGACCCCACTGTTCCTTTTCTCTTTAGGATTTTGATCAGGAATGACCCGGCTCCTGTGCAGAGCTCAGGAAGTCAGAATTGCACGGCTGTTTTGAAACCAGACAATAACCTAGTTCCCTTCTCCCTCCCCGGTACCTCGACCCTGCTGACTGCCAACTCTCACCCACTTTAAATGCATCAAGTACGTCGCCATCCCAAGATTATCAAACAGATCAACACGGAACATGTTAACTGACTGACCAGAGTAAAGAGAAAACAATTAAAACTACTGTTTTTTGTTTCAGCGCCCCCTGCTCCCAGCACCCAGCCCCCAGCCCTTTGTGTGTGATGAGTCCCCTTCAAACCACCCACAGACCGAGCACACGAGAAGAAATGGTAATTTTTTGTTTAAAAGTTCACTTACCACGGCAACCTCATATTGCTTTGTCATGCTTTTTGCACTTAATTTTTCAAAACTGCTTGTGCAGGGCGCAGAACTGGGAAGCCAGGACTAAAGTGTCTCTAGTAATCACAACAAAAAGGAGAGAACATTCACCAATCAGAATTACATTAAAATGCACAACCCCCAGAGCAAGATGCAAGGTTCAGACCACACCAGAGAGGGGGTGGGGTGGGAAATGCCAAGCTAGCAAAACAAAAGGTAAACAGTGGTTGGAAGGGAAATTGGTCCAAGCCGCCTTTAGACAGAGGACGGGCTTAAAATCAGCACCATCTCTCTCTCCCGCCCCCAGCATCCCCGCGGTTACCCAAGTGACTGCACTTGCCTCCAGCCGGCTCAACTGCAGGAGAGGAACGCCTCATCCAAGTTCACTAGCCCCGCCACAGTCTTCTACTGCCTGATGGGTTCGTTCAGGAAGACACTTCCAGAGGCATCCATCCACTTGAGGTCTGGGCTCGGCCACTGCTGCGGGGCTGCAGCGAGCAGCTGCTAGGATCGTTGCCGTCTCGTCCTTGCCTCATTCGCGCTGCACAATAGCCCCGGCTGGGTGCACCTCATTAAGCCAGCCCGAGAGCCCCGGGAGCGGGGCAGGCAGTATGACAGCGCTGCCCCTTTGTAATGACTGTGTGATGGATGCAACCGAAGGGTGGGGTCTGGGTGGGTCAAAACTGTTAATGACAATATGTATCATTCTGTCTGTCCTCCAGGAGAGGGAAGCCCCCTGCCCTCCCCCTAGATCGGACGGTCTCTCTCTCTCACGCACGCTTCCGTCTTTCTCCACCTCCCTCTGGGATTTTCTACTGTCAGCGTTCAAAAAAGTATGAAAACCATCTGATCCTTTCCATCTGAACAGATAATGGATAGCGAATTTGTCCTTAAGAAAAGAGAAGATCCTAAAGTCGAAACACACAGGCGTAAGGGGAAGTGGGGAGAACAGCCGGGTGGGGCGGGAGGGGAGTAGTGGTGCGCCCGGGACTTTAACTGGCGGATAGTTTAAAACTGTCAGTCAATCGCACCCGCAGCTCCGCTCGGCTCCGAGAGGCGCGAGACTGAGCTCCCAGCGCACCGCTTTCCTCCCGGAGCCAACTTGGGGGCCGGGTGCAGAGGGAGAAGTGGGGATGAAACCCACACGAAAGGCCCCCGCCCTGGGCAGACTGCAAGAAGGGGTCCCGGCGCCCTGCCCGCGCGCGGCCGGCAGCCGAGGAGCCCTGCAGCTGGACCGAAAGCCAGATCGGCCGGGCAGGGGGCTACCAGGGTGATGGAGTGAGTTCCGGGTCCGAGACCCGCGAAGCGGGCCAGGGATTCCGTCCCCGACTGCGGGGTGGCCCTCGGCCCGACGCCCCGTCCCGTTTGCTAGTTCTGCGCGGCTCCCTGCTTCCGAAGCGCCGCCCTCGCAGGTGTGCATCCAAGTCTCCGCTTCCACGACTCTGCCTCGCCTCTTCCTCTCCCCTCCCCGCAACCTTGCCTCCCCTCCCGGTCTCACTCCTTGCCCTTCTCGCTCCGCAACCCCCAGAAGGCAGAAAGCACCTGAAAACGTCTCTCTTTTCGCCTCCTTTGTGAAGAGTCTGTAATCGTTGCTTCGCTGCCTTCCTATTGCCCCGTTGAAAACATCCGCGGATACTTTTTCCAGTTCACAAGCACTGATTTTTCAAGTATGGGGAAAGCCTTACGGTCTACTTTATTCCTCTACGTGGGCAAATAGACTTATTTTACACTCAACTTTCCATTTCCAACTTACTGTGATGCTATCCAGTCGATGTGGCTACAGAGCACCTGTCTCGAACAACTTGAGCGATTTCTCCAGAAGCGCGTGGACAATATTTATCTATTTTTGTTAGAGTTAATGAAGCTCCATTTCTCTGACACTGAAATCGACTTCTATATTTTCTTCATGCCTTACAGCAGTTAATAGAAAGCAGAGAGAAAACAGGACATTTATGTCTAATGAAGCATCTCTCCGTTTTTATGTCAGCTATTTATTAATCACTTAAAATTTGTGCGTATATGAATAGGTTCTGCAGGCTGTTCTAGGCCGTGGGAGAGCACTAAAGACGATTTTTATGCCACTCTTCAAAGAGCTTCTGATCCAAAGGGAAGGTAAAGGAACCGATGGTAGCTTTTAATTGCTTCTAATAGGAAAACACGTTTAGTGACAGCAAGCAGAGATCTTATCAGAGACCTTCAGCATAGGGGGAAAAAAGGATATGGTGTTGACTTTACCTGGTTCCTTCAGTTCTTATAAACCTTCAAAGGCACAAAAACTTTCCCCTTTTTTAACCAACTACTTTTCACAACTCTTAGAGCTTTTTAGAGCTATACCTTAATGAATAAGAATATGAAATATATAATTAACAAAATAACTGCTTCTATGTAAATAGCTCTTTAAAGAGCATAGAAAACTTTTTAAAAAGATATTTCCTCTTACATTGTTTTACTAATAATTTGCATAATATATAAGGTTTCATAAAAACAGTTGTGAGTGGAGACAGAGCTTGAATGGTTTTTGTAATATATTATTATAAGTGTAATAATAAAGAATAAACGTTTGTTTTGTTCTTAAAACTCACCATTACTTCAAGACCTAGGTGGGCAAGACACTAAGGACTTTTCTTTTTTAGCATATTTTTCTGGTTGAAGGTAACCAGGACATATTTCAAAGAATAGCTCATTAAGTAACTGGGTAAGTTCCCCCTACACTCCTTTTCAACAGTTTTGAAGACCTTCTAGATATATGTACTTGAATAAGTTCACTTTTCTCTGCTCTCCTGCACTGCTCCTCCAGTCTAGAACTACAACTTCTAAGAGAGGAAAAAATGGAAGGAATGGGAATACTAACTAATGGAATAAAGGTGTTTTCCTTGACAGTTTGAAAAACAGACTAAAGAAAAGAACAATAAATTTGGAAACTGGGTCTTTTATTAACAAGTGAAAATTTTAAGATGTGATAAAAATAGCTCCAGTAAATGTATGCATTAAATGTATTAACTTTGCAAAACATGAAATTGCACCTGGGAGACGTTAACACAGTTGGAGATTATTAAGACGTATCAACTCACTCAGCATTAATGAGGAGAACTTGAGCCTAGTGTGGAACACAGTTGTACTAAATTAGCAGGAATCATATGCCTAAATGTAAATTGAATTTTTTCTAGGAGAGAAGGATATATCCAGCTCAAAGAAAAACTATAGATATGTTAAAAACAAAAAACTCACCATTCTGCAAAAGTATTTGTCCTACCAAAATTCTCTAGCCCAATCCATGATAACCTATGTTATAGCATTAGTACACTCTGAAAAGAGGATGTTTAACACCTGAAAAAGGTAATATATTCTATTTTCTATTTTTATTAAATCTATATTTTATTATAATTAGAAGCCTGATTTATTTTCTTTGCTGTATGTAGCAGGGAAAAATAGAGGACAAAATAGTTTCTTTGACATACATCAAGAATGACATTATCATCAATAAACACAAACCAGGTCTGGAAAATATATAAGCTAGGTATTATATAAGCAGCTTACCATCTGTAAATCTCCCACCAGTGGGTAAATATTGAGAGTCATGCCAAGGTTTCAGTGACTTATGGAATACAGTGGTTCATCCCAAGTGACCTTGACTCTCCCCTTTAAGGAACCTCTCAGTGAGTTTTGTTACAAGAAGGAACAAGACGATTGTGTAAGACTCCAATAAGGAATCTAAAGATTCTCCTGCCTGCTGCCTTTTGAAGAGCAAGTTCAGTACTCAGTCTCTAGGAAAGCATTATTTTTGTGCTGTTGAGATTTCTTTGCCCATGTTAGGTAGTAGGGTTTCTGGAGTCATATAGAAATTGGTTTCAATTCTTATAAACTGGATGACTTGGGCAATTCTCTTAAGCACTCTAAACTACACTTTTCCTTTTAGTAAAATTAACAGAGCAAGGACAAACTACCGTTGTGATGATTTAATGAGACAAAGAATGAAAACACACCGCCTAGTTAAGTGTAAACCTAAACCCCATTGCCATTGGGCTAATTCAACACAAAATCATGGCTTCTGGTCTCATCACTTCATGGCAAATAGATAGGGAAACAATGGAAATAGTAACAGACTTTATTTTCTTGGGCTCCAAAATCACTGCAGATGGTGACTGCAGTCATGAAATTAAAAGACATTTGCTCCTTGGAGGAAAAGCTATGACTAACCTAGACAGCATATTAAAAAACAGAGACATTACTTTGCCAACAAAGGTTCATCTAGTCAAAGCTATGGTTTTTCCAGTAGTCATGTATGGATGTGAGAGTTGGACCATAAAGAAAGCTGAGTGGTAAAAAAAAAAAGAAAGAAAGCTGAGTGCTGAAAAATTGATGTTTTTGAACTGTGGTGTTGGAGAAGACTCTTGAGATTCCCTTGGACAGCAAGAAGATCCAACCAGTCAATCCTAAAGGAAATTAGTCCTGAATATTCATTCAGTCCTTCCAGACTTATGCTGAAGCTGAAACTCCAAACTTTGGCCACCTGATGTGAAGAACTGACTCATTGGAAAACACCCCGATGCTGGGAAAGATTGAAAGCAGGAGGAGAAGGGGACGGCAGAGGATGAGATGGTTGAATGGCATCACTGACTCAACAGATACGAGTTTGAATAAACTCTAGGAGTTGGTGATGGACAGGGAGGCCTGGTGTGCTGCGGTTCATGGGGTTACAAAGAGTCATACACAACTGAGCAACTGAAGTGAACTGAACACAAAATCTCAACTTCCTTCCTCGTCATCTTCTAATTTAGGGGCTAGAAAGTTAACTATTTGATTTTTCCAATTTTCCCTGCAGTTAATTGTGGCCGTTTGATGTATTTCTGGAAAAATAAATGTTAATACATATTTGCTGAGGGGGCTTCTGGGAAAACTTCCTTTCTTGATGCAAGAGGAACAGACACAGCTACCAACACATTTTTTTGCCCCTTTGCCCTAATTGCTTCTTCCTGCCTGAATGTTGTGTGATGTCTGGAGATGGAACAACCATCTTGCAGTTATCAGGCAATAAATTGAAGGCTAATCTCTGAAAGATGGTAGAGAATAAAGATGGTAAGAATTGGGATTCTTGACTAACTTTGGATTTTTTGTTTTATATGAAAAAATATACTGTTCTCTATTTAATCTGTATTTAGCTGAATATTCTGTAGTTTGAAGCTTTCCTAGCTGACATATCTACTACTGTTGTTGTAGTTTCCTGCTTATGGATAAAATCTGCTTGATTATTCAAATGACTCTGCATATCTGCCATTTTGAAGAATTCCAGGTAAAGGTTACTCTGAAACTTCACCCAAACCAGGTCACTAGTACTGGTGGGATGATCTGCTCAAATTATTGAACCAAGAGTGGGTTTGTAAAACCATTTATCTCAGGAAGTCCTGGAACTGACAGTTCTTTTTAAGGAATTCCCATAACTGTCCTATAATAGATTGAACTTAAAGTTTATTTAATCCAGATCTCTTTCTGCCTTCTTTTCATAATAAAATATCCTTTTGCTTTTGTTTTCAAATAAACATATAGGCATAGTCACCTTGGAGTATGTGCATATTGCAACATTCAGAATACTCATCTTGGAAGACTACACTGATTTAATTGACTCCAGTTTACCGGCAAAGCCAAAACAATTTTAAATGCCCTCTTTTAGGAATTATGTTCAGAATCTGAATCATAATTTTAGGACATGCTGGAAAGATCAACAAATATGTACCCTGAAGGTTGATTTTGATTTTGGAAAATATCCAAAAACTTGTTCAGAGTCAAATCTAGTAAATTAAGTAAGCAATCACAAACTGGAAAATAAACATTTTTTGTTACTGTAAAAAACAGTTTGGTACCTACACAAAACAACCAGGTTTAAAATGTGTTGCAACAATGATGACATGATTTAAATGAACATGTCTTCCGAAGGTAGCTTTGGAGCTCTACACATGCGGTCACACATGTTAGCTAAACTCATCAGTTTCATAACTGTGTTGTTATTGTCGTATAGTCTCTAAGTCGTGTCTGACTCTTGTGACTCCATGGACTGTAGCCTGCCCAGGTTCCTCTGTGCATGGGATTTCCCTGGCAAGAATACTTAATAGCTATGCTCAGGTGGAATTTCTTTGGATAAACCAGATGTTTCCTTTCATCTTTCCCCTTCCATTCTATCATAAATTTATTTTACTGAAACAAGTTCAGTGTTCATTTGATTGAAAGCCATTTTTGTACTGTAATTTTACTAGAGTTGCTTTTTTAAAAAGTACAAATAGCAAAATAAAATAATAATACTGGTAAGATTTTGAATCAAACAGAATTTTATTTGAGCTCCAACCTTACTACTCACTAACTGTGTAATTTGAGTGATTATTTATTTAATCATTTAAGCCTAGTTTTTATTTGTAAAATGAAGATAAAAATAGTATCTATTGATATCTTAGAGAATTGTGAATGTTAAATAAAATAATACTTATGAATTTTGTGTGTTATGATTGGGATATAGTGGGTGATCAACAAGCATCACTTAGGATAAAAGTATGTTAGGCAAATAGAGAAGTCTTTGAATTACTTAAAAGGTGAACAATACTAGGCTGTTTATAGGAGTTTCTACCAAGAACTGCATGCAGTTGTATACTTCTAATTTTGAACAGTTTTAAAGACTTTCTGAAAAATATACGTTTTTCTAAGTTCATTTCTCCCTGATCTCCCTTTCAGTTCTCCACCTAGAACCACATCTCCTAGGAAAGGAAAAATGGAAGGAGTGGATATGCTAACTAACGGAATGAAGGTGTTTTCTTTGGCACTTTGAAAAAAAGACTAAAGAAGTGCACAATAAATTTATTATCAGTTAATAGTTTATCACGGATAGTTAACAGGGACTAATCTGGGTATTTTATTATTTTGTTTGATGCAGTCCTATTTCAGTGTATAATTCTAGATAAAACAATCTAAGTCTCATTTCTTCAGTGTAATGTAACTAATCTCTGTCTTCTCAAAAAATAGGTAAGAATCCAGTAATTACTTCTTTACCTCTTATAAACAGAGAATAGAAAACAGGGAGCATTTGCTAAGAGCCGGGAAGTCATAATTAACTTGTAGTTCACAAAAAATCTCCAGAATTACTTGCAGTTGATTGGTCAGTTGCTCAGTCGTGTCCAACTCTTTGTGACTCCATGGACTGTAGCCAGACTCATTGTCCATGGGATTCTCCAGGCAAGAATACTGGGGTGATCTCCTCCAGGAGATCTGCCTGATCCAGGGATCGAAACTTCGTCTCCTATGTTATCAGGCAGATTCTTACCACTGAGCCACTTGGGAAGCCCCCCATTACTTGGAGACCTAAGATAAAAAGAGAAGGTAGATGGCAGTTAATTTAGATCATGTGTGTTTATGACAGTCAGACAGAGGTGACTAAACAAAAATAGGGTTTGGATATAAGTTACTCAACTGCACTGAGCCTATTCCTTCATCTGTTAAATTAGAAAATGAAACATGAATACACTTTTAAGTTATTCAGTTACTTGCTTCTAGGTAATTTTAAATATAAAACACAATTTTCTCATTTGAATCAAGATCTTCCCCTTACTGACCTAATTGTAGTTGTGTGAAGCTGGATGGAAAGTAAAACGGGTAGAGAGAGGAAAGGAGAGAAATAGAAGAACATCTTTCAATAGTTTTTGATTGACTAGAGTTTATTATGTGTTTAGGGTGCCACCTTGAAAAGGAAATTATATTTTTCAGAAAAAAGGGAAAATAAAAATCCTCTAAAAGGACTTAGATTTTAAACTTTTTTTTACCTTACTCGGCTTCCCTGGTGGTCAGACTGTAATGAATCTGCTTGCGATGCAGGCGACCCAGGTTCAATCCCTGGATCAGGAAGATTTCCTGGAGGAGGGCATGGCAACCCACTCCAGTATTCTTGCCTGGAGAATCCCATGGACAAGAGAAGCCTGGCAGGCTACAGTCCATGGGGTCACAAAGATTCAGACATGACCAAGCGGCCAACACTTACTTATTTTACTAGAAGATAAATTTATCATGAATAATATATGTTATGCTATGCAGGGAATAATTTATTCAGAAATAAAAGTGTATGTATGCTAAATTTTAACTTTTTTTTGATAGAGAGGACTCAACTACAACCAGTGGTTCTCAAAGTATGATCTACAAACATCATCACCATCATCATCTGAGAAACTATTAGAAATGCAAAAAAAACTGGGCCTCATTCCAGACTTACTGAATCAGAAACCCAAGTAGACCTAGTAATCCAAGTTTTAAGAAGCTTTCCAGAAGATTCCGATGTCTGTGAAAATTTTAGAACCTCTGCTGCAGGCTTGAGCAAAAGAATATGTCCTTTATAATGTGACACTGCAGTTTCTCCCATCAAGAGAAGTTGTCTCTATCAATACCCTTGGAATTTGGCTGGTTTTGTGAAGTGCTTTGATCAACAGAATGTGGCAGTAGTGACAGTGTACCATTTGTGCACCCTGGCCTCAAGAATCCTTGCACTTTTCCTCTGCCTTGGTACCCTGACACTACCATTTTAATAATCTTAGAGTATCAGACATGAGAGCACATGGAGGAGAACCCAGGTATGCCAGACTAGGACATCTCGGTCAGCCAACAGCCAGACAATTCCCAGACAAAATCAGGAGAGTTGCCTGCAGGTTCCACAGGTAATACATGAATAGTGCCAGCCAAGAGAGGAACTGCCCAACTGACCCATAGGCACATGAGGAATAATGAGTGCTTATTGGTTTAAGCCACTGAGTTTTGGTGTGGTTCATTATGCAGCAGTATGTTAATTGACACAGCCTACCCAAAGTGTAGAACACATTCTATTCCAGTCCCTTCTTAAGAAGCTTTCTATTGATAACACTTTAATAAGGTTAAGACATCACATTATTTGAGGTGTTAACATTCGGTTTATAAAGATTGTTTTAAGAATTGCCCAGCAATTTATAGACTTTATTGCTATTACTTTGACCATAATTTTCTAGTTAGAGACCTCATACTTTGTTTTCCCTTTTCTTTGCTAGTGGGGATTACTAGATTCTCATATAATTGACTGTCTGTTATGACCATTCACAGATCTTATTCATCACCTGTCTTGGTGTTCAATACGTGCCTTTCAACTTCCCTGTTAATATCAGGGAATATTTACCTGCCTAGGTATTTGCTCATTTTTCTTTTTTTTTTTTTTTTGCTACAGGATTTACTTGCCAACTGTGCTTGTGTCCTCTCTGCTCTGCTTCCTTATCCCTGTTACATTCTCCCCAGGAAGACAAAAGATGAAACTCTTTCCTTGGAATGCCTTGTCTTCTGGGTAATGAATTTCTTGCCTTGTTTCTATGTTCAGACACCCAGTCTTTTTGTGCATGTCATTCTCTCTTATTGCAGCTGTTTCACCCACCACCCAGGTCTTAGAAATGACTGGTAGGGGACGAAAAGTGAAACAGGAGTTATGGCCTGGTCCTGGAACGGCAGTGTAGTATAGGTATATAGCAGACAGTGCCCTTTTTATTTTTTTATTTATTTTTCCTTTTTTATTCTTTAAATCCTATGGTTTTATTAGGCAAGGTTACCCAAAAGGAGCAGTAAGATGCTGACAGGGAACAAGTTGCTTTAGACAGCTACTTTTTGTTTTGCCCTGTATCCATAGAAATTCAGAAGCTTGGTCCATGGAGAAAGGTTGTGCTGTGTCTTCACCTTTTATTTACTGGATTAGATGTCTACTGTTGCTGCAACAACTTACCACAAGCAATGGCTTAAAACAAAACCTTTGTATGTCATAAGCCCAGGTCTTTTGGGGCTATGATCAAGGTGTTAGGAGGGCTGCCTGCCTTCTGGAGGCTGAGGGGAAGAATATGTTTCATTGTTCTGTCTAGTTCCTTGAGATTGCCTATATTCCTTGGCTGGTGGCCCCTTGACATCTTCGAAGGCAAAGGAGTCTTCCTCACATCGTATCCCTCTGATAGTGACTCTTGTTTTCTTTCTTTCACTTATAAGGACTATTATGATTACACTGGACTCCAGGATACTCTCCCCATCTCAGGGTCATCAGATTAGCAACCTTAATTCCATTTGCGACCTTAATTTCCCTTTGGTGTATATTTACAATATTGGGGGGTTAGGACATAGACATCTTAGGGGAGGGTCATTTTTCTTCTTACCACATCCATATAGTGAAAAAAAATATTTCTCATCGTAAACAAGTATCTGTAACATCTACTCTTTAGGATTTACAAAGACAAAGCTGTGCCAGGCACTTTGACTTTAGGGAACTCATGTAATGAACTAAAAATACTAAGGAGTCTGAGAAGGAAATTTTTATGCACTAGGTAGCCCATGGGCTTCCCAGATGATGCAGTGGTAAAGAATCTGCCTGCCAATGCAGGAGAGGCAAGAAACGTGGGTTCGATTCCTGGGTCAGGAAGATCACCTGGAGAAGATGACAACCCACTCCAGTATTCTTGCCTGAAAAAACCCCATGGACAGAGGAGTCTGGTGGGCTACAGTCCACAGGGTTGCAAAGAGTTGGACATGCCTGAGTGACTGAGCACACACACACCATAAGTAGCCTGTATGAATACATATATATTTTTAAAAGCCTATGTAGTTCTGTAGTTCATGTTCTGTGAGTATTGTTTTTAACCTGAACGTATCATACTTATGTATGTGAGGAGAGCATTTGTAAAAACAAGCTTCCCGCAAAGAAATGAGGACCAGTTCAGATGGGTGGAGGAATAAGCAGAAGGGAACAGAACAAAGGATGACTTCATAAAAGCAGAAGCAGTTTTTTACATTCTTATTATAATGTAATAACTCCACTCTCAAACCTTCATCATTTCCTCTGGCTCCAACCCTGAATCACATCTATACCGTTGATTTAGCAGCCAAGTCAGTAATTTAAGTGTTTGGACTTATCCTGCATGCTAAATTCTGTTTACAGAATCAAAGGATTTTCAAATGGAAGTGCTTATCTGGAATTTGAAGATGAGATATATCTGAGTGCACAGAAAATCTTAAGTCCGAGAAATAATTAAATTACAACACTGTTTCTATTGAGCTCAATATAAGTGTACTAAAATAATGGAAATGTTTCCTTGTTTTTATCTTTCCTGTTCATTTTTAAAGAAAAATTCTTCATTGATTTTGTAAATGTAATACTTGCTTGTTTTAATGAGTTCAAGTCATGCAGAAAAGTAAAGAGCTTTTTTATAAAAATCACCCCAAATCCCTTTTTAACCATTATTAGCATCAATACTTGCTATTTTTTTATTTTGTAATATTTACTATTTTTATAAACAGGTAGTGAATTAGAAAGAAGTCAAATGAAGTAGAAATGAATTGGAATTGACTGCTAAATTTCAAATAAACATTGTATCCAATACGAAGTATATTATTTCTTAAGAGATCCCTCTAAGTTAGAAGAGATGATGGAAAAACATGCAAATGTTGACTCATAGCTTTAAAACCTTCCCATTTCAATTTGTAGATGGCATTGAATGTTTCTCTGCTCTGAAAGATGGAGATATTAACTTCTCTCTTTGCCCCTCTTCCTACCTCTCAATCTTGTTATGTATATTATTATTTATATGTTGCCAAGGTTTTTACATTTACATCCTGTTCTATAATTTAGACCTGTTTTAAATTGATTCGGTGTTTGCCCAAGACTTTTTATGCGTTTTCTCTTTATTTTTCCATCGTCTCTTAAGAAGTTGGATTTCATTAACAAGTCGCATGTGTTCCTCTGTTTTTTTGGTTTATCTTTTGTGTGGTTTTGGTGAAGAAGTGTGCATGGGTGTTCTATTTTCAGACTTCTTTCATGTTTGAAAACATCTGCCTGTTCTACATACTGCTGTTCTACATACTTGTATACATGTATACTTTGTGTATATTGGACATTTACATTACTGTTATATTCCTTTACTCCAAAATTTCTTAGATATTTTCCAGTGACATCTGTCACTGATTGTTACTGTGGAATAATATGAGACCAGCATGGATATCTCCCTTTGTTGGAGATTTGCTGTTTTTTTAGGTGCCTGAAGAATTCTTTATCCTTGAAGATTGGTAATTTAACTGTGGATTTATCTCAGGGATGAGTCTTCCTAATCAAAATATACGTTACTTTTCAATCTGCAGATTAAACTTTTGCTTCAGTTCAAAGAAAGATTCTCCTAATTAAAAAAAAAAAGAAAGCAATTATGTCTTTGAGTACATTGCTATGTTTCTCTGAATTTTCTAACCTAAGAGACACTGTTCTGTTACATGAAATTTATCAGTTTTCCACTTCTATGCATGTGTGCCTGATCAATCCGGTCAGATTCTTTGCGATCCCATGGATTGTAGGGGGCCCAACCAGACTCCTCTGTCCATGGAATTCTCCAGGCAAGAATACTGGAGCAGGTTGCCATTTCTTAGTCTAGGGTATCTTCCCGACCCAGGGATGGAATCCATGTCTCTTGCGTCTTGTGCATTGGTAGGTAGATTCTTTACCACTGTGTCATGACCTTCCAATTTATTAACTTCTTTATTTTTCATTTGCATTCCTATGATTACCTCAGGTCAGTTCTTTCTTGCTTTTAAAATTTATTATTAGTTTGTTATGACATTGTTTTAGCTGTCTACTTCCTTAAGTTTGCAATCCCTCTTTTCTTCATTCTGCTGTTTTAAAACTCATTTTTGAGTTCTTGTTTTCCTTAAGTTTATTCTACATGGCAAAGTTTTACAGAGAAGTTAACTCACTTTTTTGCATTATACTTTCTTCTAGGCTTGGTTCAGTGTTTGTCTTTCATATGCTTTTCCTCCCTTCCTAATATGTTTGTGTTATTGCCTACTATTTATTTTCATCATGCATGTGCATGGGGATCTGTCTGGAGCTGTATTTGTTTTCTTGTAATTAAAGGAATGCTTTGATAACTTGCTACTTTAACTAAAACCAGTTTGCTTTCTCTTCACAAATTGTTGATAGCTAGGGATTTAGTGTTCTTGGTTTTTTTCTCAAACCAAGATGGCAAAGTGAGGAAGAAGGAGAACTCAAGATTATGTGAACATGTGGGTTATCCTATCACTTCATAAATTATATTAAACATTTTCTACCAAGGTTCATTGCTCCTGCTTGGGCAGTGGTGGTATATCTCACTCTTAAGAATTTACTTGGAATTAAGGCGGTCTCTTAATTCTGAGTGTAGACCTCACTTCTTTCACATCATTGTTCACTTGCTTTTTATCATCTCCTTCTCCTTAGGAACCCTTTCCACTACTCTCCAGTCAGGATAAAGAAAAGGGAAAGTTGCGTACTTCTGATGGCCTATTTCCTATTGAATGAGATCCCTTAGCACTGTATTCTGACCTTTCTTAACTCTTTGTGCCAAAGATGATAGTTACTTCTCTGATGGATAATGATGCCTGTGATTTGATAGATAAACATAATTAATTCTGGGTTTTAGCTGGTTGTTCATTTTGCTCTAACTCTAAACTGTGTCATCCACTTAACTTCTTTCAGCTACAAATGAAATATTTACGTCTCTCATCTGCCCATACCTTGTGTTAGTTCTCATTTTTCCCTTTCAGAAAACAGGAAGGCCAGAGAGAACCCCTCAGTGACCTCAATAGTGCAGTTTAGGTGGGGTTAGGGCAGGTTGGAGGCTGATGTTGAGAGATACATCATGCTGTCTTCCAAAATCCTTTCCTTATTTTGTTGGCTACTTTTTTTTTCCCCAATAATTTTTACTTTTTGGCTGCGCTGAATGGCATGTGAGATCTTAGTTTCCCTCACCAAGGATAGAATCAGTGCCCCTTGCCTTGGAAGCATGGAATCTTAACCACTTCCTCCCTTGCCTCCTTTTTTTTTAAAAAATGGCCTTAGGCTATGCCCCTTTCCTTGAATATATGACATTTTTGGTCTAGTGTTTACTATTTTTTTGTAGTCAATTCTGTAATATGATTTCATTTGGCCATCCTTATGTGTGACCCTGAAATCATTTATTTTCTTTTTAATTAACTTTAATTTTTTGAATAGGCAATACACAGTACAAAATGCAAAATATACAAAGGTGTGTATAGTGAGAAGTAAGTATTCTTCTACTCTTGCCTTCCATCAATATGGATCCTTTCCTTAGAGACAATTACTGTTACCAGTTCTAGTATAAATCTTCAAAAATGAATGGTTTCTGTACATACAAGATACATATAAATGTACATGTTTATATGGGCTTCCCAGGTGGTGCTAGTGGTAAACAACTTGGTTGTCAGTGCAGGAGATGTAAGAGATGTGGATTTGGGCTGAGTTGGCAAGATCCCCTGGAGGAGGGCATGGCGACCCATTCCAGTATACTCGCCTGGAGGATCCCATGGACACAGGAGCCTCATGGGCCACAGCCCATAGTGTTACCAATAGTTGGACACAACGGAAGCGACTTAGCATGCATGCATGTGTTTATATATATATAAATATATATATATACACATGCATGCATAAATATTTTTAGTTTTTAAATAAAAATGATAGCATACAGCATACACAGTTTTATACTTTTTTAAAACTTACTATATCTTGAAGGTAGTTCCATATACAAACATATACAACTGCTGCATCCTTTTTAATTGTGCATAATATTTTATTTTATATCCATGAATAATTATGTCACTGAGACTCACAAGATATAATTGGTAGGCATAATCTTCCTTTGCCCCTAAGGTGGAAGCTTGGGCAGATCTCCATGACTTTTTTGCTCCCTTTTAAGAAGTTATATAATCCTATAGTCATTTTGTCAAAACACAGACTGAATTCAGAAATCAGAATGCGCTGTCAAAATTCAGATTAGTCAAAATTCAGAGATAATTAATTCAAAATTGATATAACACACCAAGCTTAAGGGACAGGGTTGTTTTGATGTGAAACTCTTCTTCCTTATGGAGCCCCTCCAAACTCCTACCCTTGACCCTTGAAATCTGCTAGTCTTTGAGCCCTCCAGGGTAAGAACTGGGAGGATGTGGAAGAGCAAGATATTTGGACTGATCCCTTTCAAGCGGTATTTCCTCTGCCCTCTCAATTCAGTTCAATTCAGTCACTCAGTCGTGTCTTGACTCTTTGTGACCCCATGAATTGCAACACACCAGGCTACCCTGTCCATCACCAACTCCTGAAGCCTGCTCAGCCTCATGTCCATCAAGTCAGTGATGCCATCCAACCATCTCATTTTCCATCATCCCCTTCTCCTGCCTTCAATCTTTCCCAGCATCAGGGTCTTTTCCAATGAGTCAGTTCTTTGCATCAGATGGCCAAAGTATTGGAGTTTCAGCTTTAGCATCAGTCCTTCCAATCAGGACTGATTTCATTTAGGATTGACTGGTTTGATCAAGGGATGTAAAAGGGACTCTCAAAAGTCTTCTCCAACACCACAGTTCAAAAGCATCAATTCTTTGGCACTCAGCTTTCTTTATAGTTCAAATCTCACATCCATATATGACTACTGGAAAAACTATGGCTTTGACTAGACAGATCTTTGTTGGCAAAGTAATGTCTCTGCTATTTAATATGCTGTCTAGGTTGGTCATAGTTTTTCTTCCAAGGAGCAAGTGTCTTTTCATTTCATGGCTACAATCACCATTTGCAGTGATTTTGAAGCCCAAGAAAATAAAGTCTGTTACTGTTTCCACTGTTTCCCCATCTATTTGTCATGAAGTGATGGGACCAGATGCCATGATCTTAGTTTTCTCAATGTAGAGTTTTAAACCAACTTTTTCACTCTCCTCTTTCACTTTCATCAAGAGGCTCTTTAGTTCTTGTTTGCTTTTGGCCATAAGGGTGGTGTCATCTGCATATCTGAGGTTATTGATATTTCTCCCAGCAATCTTGATTCCAGCTTGTGCTTCATCCAGTCCAGCGTTTCTCATGATGTACTTTGCAAATAAGTTAAATAAGCAGGGTGACAAAATACAACCTTGACATACTCTTTTCCGGATTTGGAACCAGTCTGTTGTTCCATGTCCAGTTCTAACTGTTGCTTTTTGACCTGCATACAGATTTCTCAAGAGGCAGGTCAGGTGGTCTGGTATTCCCATCTTTTTAAGGATTTTTCAGAGTTTGTTGTGATCCACACAGTCAAAGGCTTTGGCATGGTCAATTAAGCAGAAGTAGATGTTTTTCTGGAACTCTCCTGCTTTTTTGATGATCCAATGGATGTTGGCAATTTGATCTCTGGTTCCTCTGCCTTTTCTAAATCCAGCTTGAACATCTGGAAATTCACAGTTCATGTATTGGTGAAGCCTGGCTTAGAGAATTTCGAGCATTACTTTTCTAGCATGTGACATCAGTACAACTGTGCATTAGTTGGAACATTCTTTGGTATTGCCTTTCTTTGGAATTGGAATGAAAACTGACATTTTCCAGTCCTGTGGCCACTGCTGAGTTTTCCAAATGAGCTGGCATATTGAGTGCAGCACTTTCACAGCATCATCTTTTAGTATTTGAAATAGCTCAACTGGAATTCCATCACCTCCACTAGTTTTGTTTGTAGTGATGCTTCCTAAGGCCCACTTGACTTTGCATCTAGGATGTCTGGCTCTAGGTGAGTGATCACACCATCATGGTTATCTGGGTCATCAAGATCTTTTCATGCCCCCTAGATCAAACATATGTTTAAAGTGGACTTTCTGGTGGGCTTTTCAGAGGTTCCCTGCAGGGTCCCACGAAATACAACACACTTGACATGGGGCATGTACTTTTTCTTTCAGCAGGGTCTTTCCTATCCTGCCTCAACTTACATTTCCTTGCCAGGTAGTTCACCCTCCATAATTATTCATTGATGGGTCCCCTCACCCTCTGCCAATTTCTAGATGCCCTCTTAAGCCAAACTAAAGATGGCCTCCACCTGGTTCTTCTTTAATGTCCATAACTTGTCCATTAGAGAATCATATCTTTTACCCTGACAATTTTGAGACTGTGGTCTACTCAACACAACAGACCTCTCTTGGCTTTATCATTAAGTGGTTGGTTAACCCCCAGTTCTTATCCTGTGGACTTCTCAGCTCCCATGGGGTCCTCTACAGGCTACACATCTCAAGTTGTCCCACTGTCCTCAATCAAAGCTCTTTTCTAGTACTTCGCTGAATTACAACAGTGTCTGAGGCAAAAGGAAGATGAGCACCCCTCTATACATAATTTATTAACAAATTATCTTCCTATGTTTTGAACCAAGTGAAAGAAAGTGAAAAGCTTCCCCTTATGAGTATATATAAAGCCTCACTTTAAAAAATTTTTAGTTCTACTTTCTTTCAATAATTTTTTTTTATTTATTTAGGGCTGTGCTAGGTCTTCATTGCTGTGCATGGGCTTTCTCTAGTTGTGGTGAGCAGGACCAACTCTCTAGTTATGGTGTGCAGACTTCTCAATGCAGTGGCTTCTCATTTTGCAGAGCGTGGACTCTGGAATCTGTGGGCTTCAGTAGTTGTGATTCATGGGCTTATTTACTTCATAGGATGTTGAATCTTCCCAGGCCCGGGATTTCAACCCATGTCCCCTTCATTGACAGGTGGATTCTTAACCACTGTATCTCCAGGAAAGTCCTATAAAGTCTTGCTTTTGTCCAATGTGTTTGCACACTTTTGCCAACCCACATAAACATGCCTAGAGGGAAGAATACAATGGCTGTGCTGGCCTGAAAAGAGGGCTGTTTAGAAATGACTCTTCCCTTGCACAATAATGCAAGGTCCTAAACAAACAACTCATCTTTATTTAAAATTTTTAAATATTTAAAATATTTTGTTCAATGTGAATTGGTTCTGCATTAATTTTAACTTCTAAAATTCTTACATTAAGTAATATTTATCTTGATTACTGTCTGGCATCCTCTTTAAGTTTTAAAAATAATAGCTTTATTAAGGTACAATTCACATCATAGTATTTATTTAAAGTATATAATTGAATGAATTTTAGTGTATTCTCAGAGTTTTTAAATCACAATTTTAGAACACATTAATCACCCCCCAAAACACATTGGCAGTCAGTCCCTTTTCTCCACAGCCCTAGGCAACTACTAATCTACTTTCTGTCTCTATTGATATGCCCAAGAGAAATGAAAACATATATCCACATAAAAAATATTCATTGCAACATTATTCATAGTAGCCAAAAGAGAGCTCCCTTAAAAAAAAAATAGATAGCTCATTAAGTGTTTCATTTGGACCTGCTCCTTCCTTGAGCTGAAAGAGAAGAAATCCCTCATTCTTTCCCCTTCATATCAGTGCAACACTTCTCTCCAAAAAAAAAAAAAAAAAAAAAAAAAAACCAACCCAAAAACTCTTTACAAACTCCTCTGCCGTTTCATACTTTGAAGTGTTTTATTCAAGTATAGTTGGTTTATAATATATTAGTTTCAGGTGTATAGCATAGTGATTCAGTTTCTTTGCAGATGGATATTCCATTATAGGTTATTATAAGATAATGGGTATAATTCCCTGGGCTATGCAGTAAATCCTCACTGCTTATCTATGTTATGCATAGTAGTTTATACCTGTTAATCCTATACTAACTTCTTCCTCCCCGGCTTCTCTCTCCTTTGGAAACCACAAGTCTGTTTCCTATAAGTCTGTTTCTGCTTTGCTTAAATATTCATTTGTATTATTTGTTTAGGTTCCACATATAACTGATATCATATAGTATTTTCTAATTCACTAATTACATTATTTTCCACAAGTTTCATCCACATTGTTGCAAATGGCATTATTTCATTCTCTTTCAGGGCCGAGTAATATTCCATTATATACATATATGAATGTATATATACATCCATATATATATGTAAAATACATACCACATCTTCTTAAGTTAATCATCTGTTGATGGGTCCTTGGGTTGCTTCCACATCTTGGCTATTATAAGTAGTGTTGCAAATAGGGGTGCACGTATCTTTTCACATTAAGCTTTTTGTTTTTTCCAGTTATATGCTCAGGAATGGAATAGCTGGATCATATGGTAATCCTGTTTTTAGTTTTTTATGGAACCTCCATACTGTTCTTCACAGTGGCTGCAGCAACTTTCATCACCACCAATGGTATAGGAGTGTTTTCTTTTCTTCACATCCTCCCCAGAATTTATTATTTGTAGACTTTTTGATGATATCCATTCTGAGAGTGTGAGGCAATACTTCATCATGGTTTTGATTTGCATTCCTCTAATAATTAGTGATATTGGACATGTTTTCATGTGCCTGTTAGCCTTCTGTATATCTTCTTTGCAAAGGTCTATTAAGGTATTTTGCCTAATTTTTGATTGGATTGCTTTTTTTTCCATTTATTTTTATTAGTTGGAGGCTAATTACTTTACACTATTGCAGTGGTTTTTGCCATACATTGACATGAATCAGTCATGAATTTACATGTGTTCCCCATCCTGATCCCTCCTCCTGCCTCCCTCCCCACTCCATCCCTCTGGGTCTTCCCAGAGCACCAGCCCTGAGCACTTTTCTCATGCATCCAATCTGGGCTGGTGATCTGTTTCACACTTGATAATGTACATGTTTCAATGCTAATCTCTCAGATCATCCCACTCTTGCCGTCTCTCACAGAGTCCAAAACTCTGTTCTATGCATCTGTGTCTCTTTTTCTGTCCTGCATATAGGGTTATCATTACCATCTTTTAAAACTCCATATATATGTGTTAGTATACTGTATTGGTGTTTATCTTTCTGGCTTACTTCACTCTGTATAATGGGCTCCAGTTTTATCCATCTCAGAACTGATTCAAATGTATTCTTTTCAATGGCTGAGTAATATTCCATTGTATATATGTACCACAGCTTTCTTATCCATTCGTCTGCTGATGGGCATCTAGGTTGCTTCCATGTCCTGCCTATTATAAACAGTGCTGTGATAAACATTGGAGTACACATTTCTCTTTCAGTTTTGGTTTCCTCGGTGTGTATGCCCAGAAGTGGGATTGCTGGGTCATATGGCAGTTCTATTTCCAGTTTTATAAGGAATCTCCACACTGTTCTCCATAGTGACTGTATTAGTTTGCATTTAGTTGGCATTAGGCTGCACTAGTTTGCATTCCCACCAACAGTGTAAGAGGGTTCCCTTTTCTCCACACCCTCTCCAGCACTTATTGCTTGTAGACTTTTGGATAGCAGCCATTCTGACTGGCATGTAGTGGTACCTCATTGAGGTTTTGATTTGCATTTTTCTGATAATGAGTGATGTTGAGCATCTTTTCATGTGTTTGTTAGCCATCTGTATGTCTTCTTTGGAGAAATGTCTGTTTAGTTGTTTGGCCCATTTTTTGATTGGGTCATTTACTTTTCTGGAATTGAGCTGCAGGAGTTCCTTGTATATTTTTGAGATTAATCCTTTGTCTGTTGCTTCATTTGCTATTATTTCCTCCCATTCTGAAGGCTGTCTTTTCACCTTGCTCATAGTTTCTTATGTTGTGCAAAAGTTTTTAAGTTTCATTAGGTCCCATTTGTTTATTTTTGCTTTTATTTCCAATATTCTGGGAGGTGGGTCATAGAGGATCTTGCTGTGATTTATGTCAGAGAGTGTTTTGCCTATGTTCTCCTCTAGGAGCTTTATAGCTTCTGGTCTTACATTTAGATCTTTAACCCATTTTGAGTTTATTTTTGTGTTTGGTGTTAGAAGGTGTTCTAGTTTCATCCTTTTACAAGTGCTTGACCAGTTTTCCCAGCACCACTTGTTAAAGAAGTTGTCTTTTTTCCATTGTATATTCTTGCCTCCTTTGTCGAAGATGAGGTGTCTATAGGTATGTGGATTTATCTCTGGGCTTTCTATTTTGTTACATTGATCTATATTTCTGTCTTTGTCCCAGTACCATACTGTCTTGATGACTGTGGCTTTGTAGTAGACCCTGAAGCCAGGCAGGTTGATTCCTCCAGTTCCATTCTTCTTTCTCAAGATTGCTTTGGCTATTCGAGGTTTTTTGTATTTCCAGAGAAAAAAAATCCTTAACAAACTTCTAGCAAACAGAATCCAACAACATATTAAAAAGATCATACATCATGACTATGTGGGCTTTATCCCAGGAATACAAGGATTCTTTAATATCTGCAAATCAATCAATGTAATATACCACATTAACAAACTGAAAGATAAAAACCATATGATTATCTCAATAGATGCAGAAAAAGCCTTTGACAAAATTCAACATCCATGTATGATAAAAACTTTCCAGAAAACAGGGCTAGAAGGAACATACCTCAACATAATAAAAGCTATATATGACAAACCCACAGCAAATATTATCCTCAATGGTGAAAAATTGAAAGCATTTCCGCTAAAGTCAGGAACAAGACAAGGGTGCCCACTCTCACCACTATTATTCAACATAGTTTTGGGAAGTGTTGGTCACAGCAATCAGACCAGAAAAAGAAATAAAAGAAATCCAGACAGGAAAAGAAGTAAAACTCTCACTGTTTGCAGACGACATGATCCTCTATATAGAAAACCCCAAAGACTCTACCAGAAAATTACTAGAGCTAATCAATGAATATAGTGAAGTTGCAGGATATAAAATTAACACACAGAAATCCCTTGCATTCCTATACACTAACAATGAGAAAACAGAAAGAGAAATTAAGGAAACAATACCATTCACCATTGCAAAAATAAGAATAAAATACTTAGGAGTATATCTACCTAAAGCAAAAAAAGACCTATATATAGAAAACTAGAAAACACTGATGAAAGAAATCAAAGAGGTCACAAATAGATGGAGAAATATACTGTGCTCATGGATTGAAAGAACCAATATTGTGAAAATGAGTATACTATCCACAGCAATCTATAGATTCAATGCAATCCCTATCAAGCTACCAACGGTATTTGCTTGGTTTTTTAGTATTGAATTTTATGAGCTGATTGTATATTTTGAATATCAACTTCTTGTTTGCTGCATTTACAAATATTTCCTGTGAGCCTCCCTACCCCCCACCTTGTTCCATAGGTTGTTTTTTGTTTGTTTGTTTAACTGATGGTTTCCTTTCCTGTGCAAAGTTTGAATAGGCCCCATTTGTTTATGGTTGCTCTTATTTCTTTTGCCCTGGGAGATTGATCTAAGGAAGTACTGCTACAATTTATGTCAGAGTGTTCTGCCTATGTTCTCTTATGGGAATTTTATGGTATCTTGCCTTATATTTAAGTCTTTAAGCCATTTTTTAGTTTATTTTGTATATGGTGTAAGGGAATGATCTCATTTCATTGTTTTACACATAGCTGTCCAGGTTTCCCAGCACCACTTGTTAAAGAGACTATCTTTTCTCCATTGTATACTCTTGCTCTTTGTTATAGATTAGTTAATCACAGGTGTGTGGGTTTATTATGAGCTCTCTGAATTATTTTTATAGCTTGATCTGGCTGAGGCATCCACCAGTCTTGAAATTGGCTCTGAGTAGTTGATAAGGAAGTAGCTTGGTTAGCTCTTTGAGAAATAGACTTGAGAAATCAATTGGTTGGATTCACATCCTTCTTTTTCAGTTATAAGTGAAATTACTTAAACTCTCTGAACTTCAATTTCCTCATCTGTAAAACTGAGATAACAGCACTGTGTTCCTCATGGAGTTCCTGTAAGGTTTAAAACAATAAATTCATATAAAGTGCTTGTTAGTAATCATGGATTAAGTGTTAGTCATTACTTTTTTTTTAATTGTGGTAGAAAACACATAAAATTTAGCAACTTAGTCATTTACAAGTGTAGAGTTCAGTAGTGTTTATTTACATTGTTATGGAGCAGATCTCCTGAACTTGTTTATCTTGCAAAACTGAAAGTCTATACCTATTAAACAACTCCCCTTTTCTTCCTGACCCAACCCCTGGTAACTACCATTCTACTTTCTATATGTATCAATTCAACTACTTTAGATAACTCATATAAGTGAAATCATACAGAATTTGCATATTGGTGCTTATTTCCACTTAGCATAATACCTTTAAGTTTCATCCATGTAGCATGTGACAGAAATTCTTTCCTTTTCAAGGATGCATAGTATTCCACTGTATGTATAAGCTACATATTGTTTATCCTTGCTGTTTGCTTCTATTACTTGGCTGTTGTGAACAGTACTGCTGTGAAAATGGGTGGAAAAGTACCTCTCTGATACCCTGCTTTCAGTTCTTTTGGCTATAAATGCAGGAGTGGGATTGCTGGATCACTTTTTTTTTTTTTTTTTGCTGGATCACTTTTTGAGGAACCATCATGTTGTTTGCCCAGTGGATGCAATCATTTTACAATCCTATCAAGAGAGTACAAGAGTTTCAACTTTTACAAATTTGGATGAACACTTGTTATTTTGTTTTTTCTAATGGGTGTGAAGTGATATCTCCTTGTGGTTTTGATTTGCATTTTTTGATGATTATTATGCTGAGCATCTTTTCACACAGTTGTTGGCAATTTGTATGCAGTCTTTGGAGAAATGTCCATTCAAGTCCTTTGCCCATTTTTAAGTTGTGTTATTTGATTTTCTATGGTTGAGTTAAAGGTGTTCTTCATATATTCTGGATATTAACTGCTTTTCTGGTGTGTAGTTTGCGTATACTTTCTCCCATTTCTGTAAATTGCCTTTTCACCATGTTGATTGTGTTCTTTGATGAACAAAAGCTTTTAGATTTGATGAAATTTTTTATTAACGTGCTTTGTAAATTCAATACATAACAATCTGTCTTTGGAACTTCATATATGTCCTGGAGGAAACTTCAGTTTTAACATCCTGTAATATTTATTTGCTGGTTTCTTATTGATGAACATTTAAGATTTTTCCAATATTTTGCTATTACCAACAATTTTGTACTTATTTTTACAGGCATCATTTTTTATCTGTGCAAGCACATCTGTAGCAAACATGCCTAGAAATGGAATGCTGAATAAAATGATTTACTCTTTAAAAATTTTGATAACATATGTCAATGTACACCCCTACAAGTACTTTATAAAGGTATCTATTTTCTGACACACAGGACAATACAATACAGTGTGTACTTAACTTTCCTGTTTCTCACTCTGATAAATTTAAAAAACTGTATCTTATTGAGGACTTTTGGCTAAGATCAAGTGTAGAATGGGGGAACTTCCCAGATGGAACAGTGGTAAACAATCTGCCTGACAATGCAGGAGACTCAAGAGTTTCAGATTTGATCCCTGGGTCGGGAAGATTCCTTTGCGTGGGAAATGGCAACCTTGCGTATTCTTGCCTGGAGAATCCCATGGATAGAAGAGCCTAGTGGGCCTCAGTCCAAGGGGTTGCAAAGAATCAGACAGGACTTAGCACACACATACATATTGCCATTTTAGCCTGCATTTCTTTTATTATAGGGGAAAGTAAAATCATTTCATAATCTAAGGAATATTTGTTTTTCTTTTCTGTGAAATGTCTGTCTTTTGCCCACTTGGGGAGATTTTTAAAAAATTAAATGACTTCCAAAAAATTGAAGATTCCTATCATTAAATATATTAAAGAAATCAAATGATTGTAACACAAGTAGCAAATGTCTTTCCTGAATTTGCATATCTGAATTGATTTATGCTTTTTTTATTATGCAGAAAATTTTGAGTTTATATGGTTTACATATTTTTATGTATTTCTTTTAAAAATAATATTTTAAAAGGTTTTCTGAGCCTGAGAAGTTTTATAACTTTTTTCCTACAGTACATTTTTGATCCAATTAGAATTTACTTCAGTATGAGGTATGCAGTATGGTTACAAAGTTGTGTTTTCTTGGTATTTTTTCCTATACTATTTATTGAACAATCCAGTCTTTTTTCTCACTTACTTGTGATGCCTCTTTTATTGTTTATTATACTCCCATATATAGTTGGGTCTATTAATTTTTCATTGATACAGACACACACATTCATGGACCAATCTATACTCTTTTAACTAATGTAGTTTTTCAATGTCTTATCACCTGGAATGGCTATTCCCATTCCACTTGGAATATTTTAGTGCTTTAAATGCGTAGGACTCTTCAATAGTTTTATTTTTCAGAATTCCTTGGCCATTCTTGTTTGATTGTTTTTTGATATGATCTTTATAAGCTTCTTGTCAAATTCCAAATATATTGTCTAACTATTTTTACTGGGATAAAAGAGAACACTAAATATTATAGTATTAAACTATTTATGAACTTAAATTTTATAGTCTAAGAACATGGTATGCCTTTCTATCTCCTCTTTTGTGTTCATTTGCAATATTTTAATGTTATCATCATATAGAGCTAGTATATTACTTGTCAATTTTATTCCTGATGTTTTACCTTTTTCTTACAATTTATAATTGGATCTTTAAATTTTATCTTCTAAGTTGCTGTTTGCATATATGAAGGCTATTGATTAAATATTAATATTATTCCTGGTCATTTTACTGATATTTGGAATAGCTTTTTAGCTGATTCTCTTGGGTTTTCTAAGTAAATGACTTTACTATCTACTAATTATTTAACTTATATGCAGAGTACATCATGAGAAATGCTGGGCTGGAAGAAGCACAGGCTGGAATCAAGATTGCGGGAAAAATATCAATTACCTCAGATATGCAGATGACACCATCCTTATGGCAGAAAGTGAAGAGGAACTAAAAAGCCTCTTGAGGAAAGTGAAGGAGGAGAATGAAAAATTTGGCTTAAAGCTCAACATTCAGAAAACTAAGATCATGGCATATGGTCTCATCACTTCATGGGAAACAGATTGGGAAACAGTGGAAACAGTGTCAGACTTTATTTTTGGGGGCTCCAAAATCACTGCAGATGGTGATTGCAGCCATGAAATTAAAAGGCACTTACTCCTTGGAAGGAAAGTTATGACCAACCTAGTTAGCATATTAAAAAGCAGAGACATTACTTTGCCAACAAAGATCTGTCTAGTCAAAGCTATGGGTTTTCCAGTGGTCATGTACAGATATGAGAGCTGGACTGTGAAGAAAGTTGAGCACTGAAGAATTGATGCTTTTGAACTGTGGTGTTGGAGAAGACTCTTGAGAGTCCCTTGGACTGCAAGGAGATCCAACCAGTCCATTCTAAAGGAGATCAGTCCTGGGTGTTCACTGGAAGGACTGATGCTGAAGATGAAACTCCAATACTTTGGCCACCTCATGCTAAGAGTTGACTCATTGGAAAAGTCCCTGATGCTGGGAGGGGTTGGGGGTAGGAGGAGAAGGGGACGATAGAGGATGAGATGGCTGGATGGCATCACCAACTTGATAGACATGAGTTTGAGTAAACTCCAGGAGTTGGTGATGGACAGGGAGGCCTGGTGTGCTGCGGTTCATGGGGTCGCAAAGAGTCAGACATGACTGAGTGACTGAACTGAACTGAATAATGATAATTCTTTCTATTCAAATGTTTATATCTCACTGTTTCTCTCATTCTCTGTTTTATTTTTTGTCCATGGCTGTTATCCCTATCTAACATTTATTTATTTGCCTATTTATTGGTTTTCCCCTAATACTGTAAGTTTAATGAAGGCAGGATATTTGGCTGCCCTGTACAAAGATTTGTCCCAGCTGCCTAGAATAGTGCCTAGCACCAGCTGACTCTAAATAAAAGTTTGTTGAATGAATGAATGAATGAGGGTTTAACAATAATATGGTATTTTATTTGTTCCTGATTTAATAAGAATGCTTTCATTTCCCCCCAATTAAGTCCTATGTTGTGTACAGTAGTTAGCATTTGTTTATTTAAACTTGTTTTGTTTAACTCAATGAAAGGAGTTTAAAAGATTGACATCTGAATTTTTTTTCGTTCACTTGTTTAATTTTTTTAAATTAAACACATATTTTCCCGGGTAGTTACGTCCATACAGATGAAATAGTATTAGTATTTGAACCTTAATAATTATGTGACTAAAGTTGAGTGTTTAACTTTGCATCTTTGTCATTATCTTGTTGCATTTTTCCCTTAGTACTTCTTTGTTTAGC
The DNA here is from genome assembly GCF_963930625.1 of Muntiacus reevesi. Lineage (NCBI taxonomy): Eukaryota > Metazoa > Chordata > Mammalia > Artiodactyla > Cervidae > Muntiacus > Muntiacus reevesi. The sequence goes on along the minus strand of NC_089265.1, from coordinate 18,928,894 downwards.
TCTACTTTGAATTAAACACCTAAACAGAGAAGCGTACAAAATGCAAACGTATCGCTCAGTGACTTAACACAAAGTGAAATCCATGAAAGCATTTCCAGGTCAAAAAACAGAACAGCACCAAAATATTGGAAGTGTCAACTGTGCCCCCTCCCGATCACTATTGCTCCTACCCACGATCCTGACTTGGACATTATCATTTAGTTGTACTTGCTTTATACGTTTAGAAGTGAAGTCATACAATATGTATTATTTTGTTCATTATAAAATCCACCCAAGTTGTTTCTTGTAGATGTGGTTTGTCCATTTCTATTGTTGTAATATGATATCTCGTTGTGGGATTATACTACTTGCAGAATTCTCAACCCCATCTCGTTGCACCCCAAACGGATAACTGTGGTGTGCTATTTGCTCCATTTTCCTTTCCCCACGGAGAGTTTTCTGGCTCCTTTTCCACTGCCAAACTTAACAATTGCCTCTTACTTTTCTTTCATTCTTCACTTTTCAAGGCCTCTATTTTTCCTTAGCCTTTCTGTTCTTAATCACCTTGTCCTTGTTCCATTCTTTTTTCTTTTCTTCATGAACCTGCTTTTCCCTCCACCATCTAAAGCAAAATATAAAGACAAAAAAAGAAAATACAAATACAGCATTCACGAGTTAGAGAACTTTACAAATGATCTGTGAATTTTTAAACTTGTTGAAAATACACTGATGACACAGATATCTCAAATTTGGAATGATTTCTATGACTTTATACTTAAGAGACATGGGTTAGTTATTTTAAGCTTAATTCTTTTAAGTGTGAAGTTTTTCCATCAAGCTATTTAATACAAATTATTTTTGATGGTGTAGAGGAATTAAAGCAATATAGAAAACAAATGTGTCTTACTTATTTAAATATAATTAGATGCTTAAAGACATGATTCACAAAAAATGAACTATTCCTTTAGTGGGATGTCTTACATTATCTTTTCATTGAATCTTAAATTGAAAATAAATAATTCAAAAAATTCATGTTATCGTTTGAGTGACATTAAGTATTCTGTCAAATTTTGTGATAAATTTTGTCATTGGTATTTTTTAACAACAGGAATGCTGTTGTTAAAGGAATGCTTTGAAGTGTTAACCTAAACTTAACCATTAAGATTTATCTAAAACAAGCATCATAGTTAACCTTTTGATTCAACTAATAGCATTGCTTACTTTTGCTTTAAAACTGAGAGTCCTGGGACTTCCCTGGTGTCCAGTGGTTAATACTCCATGCTTCCAACACAGGGGGTGTGGGTTAGATCCCTGGTCAGGGAACTAAGATCCACATGCCACACAGCCAGAGTTCTGTCTGATGAAAATCTGTTGAAACCATTTTCTGTGGTAAATGGATGGGAGATAGCTGGTCTTGTTTGTTTGGATCCAGGTTTTGAAAAAAAAATGTAAGTAGACTTCTTTTCAAGTTTAACAATCTGGAATGAAGATGTTCTAATATCTCAAATGAACAAAGATACAAAAATAGATGTCTCTTGAATCTCAGGTGGACTTCAGCAATAGTGTTAACATTCATCCACAACTTAATTGTTGTGAAGTATGTTTCAAATACAAACAAAAACAAAGTTATTCATCATCCTAACACTTGCAGAATATTTAGAAGTCATTGGAAGCAATCATTTATTATTATAATACTAAATTTTGAAACAAAAAAATGCTACAGACTACTTTCTAGGATGGAAGGTTAGTCTTTCGGATGTCACTATTATTGGTTAATTAATGTACTTATTTTTGTCTGTGTTGGGTCTTCACTGCCATGTGGGCTTTTCTCTAGTTGCAGCAAGCAAGAGCTACTCTTTACTGTGGTGGCCCCTCTTGTTGCAGAGCACGGGCCCTAGGGCGTGTAGGCATGTAGGTTCAGTAGTCGTGGGTCCCCAGCTCTAGAGCGCAGGCTCGGTAGTTGTGGCACAGGGGCTTAGGTGCTCTGCAGCCTGTGGGATCTTCCCAGAACAGGGATCCAACCTGCATCTCCAGCACTGGCAGGTGGATTCTTTGCTGCTGAGCCACCAGGGAAACCCTGGTTGATTTATATTGAGATTACAACACAGGTAAGTGACTTTTTCTAATTCCTTTCTTACTGAGTCATAATATGAATTGATAAACTAAATTAATTCATGCTAAATATATATACATGTATACACAATATATATACATATATATAAACATGTTATGCAATTTAAATTTAACTTAAAAACTATGAATGAAGAGTTATTTTTCCCTTTAAGTACTTATTCTCATAGAACAAAATTCTCCACTCTGCACTAAACTGAAGTGTTGTAATTGTGTGTTTAACTCTATGTGTGCTGTGCTTAGTCACTCATTTGTATCCAACTTTTTGTGACCCCATGGACTGTTGCCCTCCAGGCTCCTCTGTCCACGGAATTTTTCAGGCAAGAATACTGGAGTGGGTTGCCATTTCCCTCTTCAGGGGATCTTCCTGATCCAGGGGTCGAACTCATGTCTCTTGCATCTCTTGTGTTGGCAGGTGGATTCTTTACCTCAGCGCCACCCGGGAAGCTGTAAAAACTCTATGCTTACATGCAAATGTATTTTTATAAGGAAACTGACTGTAAAATATTTAATGTGCAAAACTTACACACTATATGCATTCTAGTTAAAAACTCTCAGAATGAATAAATCACAAGAGACTTCTCTTGAAATAGTTATAGAAGTGAAAAAATTTCAAGAGTTTCCACTTAAATACACCATTGAAGACATGTATTTGTCTATGTTCCTTCTTGAAATAACATTAAAACTACAGTCAGAAAGTTAAAGATATAAATTCACAAGGACAAATAAAATGAGAAGGGAGGCAACATTTTAAATGTTGTAATTGTTATTCTGACCAATTATTTCAAATTGTAGTTGCCTAATTTAGTGAGACTAGGGAGTAACCATTACTTTTGGAAGAACTGAAGCAATTGGAGGAAACTGAAAAATGCAATAAGCTTTCTCATGAGACAGAGAATTGCTCATCATTGGAGGGCAGTTAATAAGAGATGAGGTCTCCATTGTGGTAATGCTTTTGGAGTGTACTGAAGTATCTAATGGCTGTGTGTGTTGGTGTGTGTATGTGACAGGGAGTGGATTGAAGCTGGCCATGGTGTGGGAATAAGGGCTCAGATGATTATTATAGATTTTTATCCCAGATTATATTTGGTTATATTTTACTTAAATATTATAAAATTCCTTCCTTATTTACAAACCTGTTAGATTTTTATCATTATTGTAAAATCTAAACTATCATCTTTATGATAATGGCAAGTAAGAAATTGAGTTCAATGCAACTTCTGAGCATCTATTAATTTTTATTATTTTACCTCATAGAAGCATCACAATATGACAATTGTTTAAAATAAAGAAAGTAAGTCATTTACTTGCAAATAATTTATATGGGTATTTGAACTGTATTGAAGTTAATGTCAAAGCTTTCTGTTTACCAGTAAATGCTAGTGCTTTTATTTTAAAGAAAAACAAAAAACATAAGGTAAGACCGAAAAAAAGTCACTATTTTAGAAAGTCAGAAAGTTGTCTGGGGTGATTTTCTGCTTTGAGTTAGATAGTCTTAGTCGAATCCTGAGTTTGCCATCTTCTAGCGTTGTTTATCTGTTTGGACTCTCAGTTTCTGTAACTGTAAAGTGGGGAAATAGTATCTACTATAGGGCTTTTGTATTTAATGAGATTAAGCATATGATAGATTTAGCACATTTCCCTATAAGTGCTTAATAATTGTTAGCTGTTAATATAGAATAATGTTAACAATGTAGACTGTTTCCTCCATACAAAAGCAGTGTAACATACCATAGCTCTTATGATATAAGCCCTAGAGCTATTTTCTTCTGGAAAATTTCACTTGGTAGACTTTCCATGGAATTCTGTGAAAATATGTGGATGACAATCAGTTTTTTTACTCTTTCCAAAAAAATACCAAATGGAGATTCAACATATAGAGATAATGATCACTATTTTGACATGAGCCTAGACAGGTTAGATAAGAGGCAGCATCTGTGCTGGAAAATCTGGTCTCCTATGCTCATTTGATTATATAAGTATCTATTGTTAGGTTATATCACTGTGTAGGGGTTCAGCTGGCATAACAAGATGCTGAAGTGTTTTAAATGTATGAGCCTGGTATTCCTGTGTGAATAAATGCATTGTTTACTAATGACATTAAGTGTAGGGGAGCTCATTTAAAAAATTGGTCTGTTGTATAAAGTGAGTCTGCTTTAAAATAAGACCATGTATTTTATTTAATCTGAAAATTAATGTTCTTGAAGAAAATGCAAACCCATTTTGATAGTTACTATGCAATTCTAAAAAAAAAAATCTGGCAAAAATAATCAGCAATTACTGTTAAGCCTATTTTACTTGCATTGAATGGAAAGAGATTTTAAAATTTTTTTAATTTAAGGAATATATAATAGTAGGAATGCAGAATATAATGTTCACAGAGAGTAATGGCTTATTAACTACAATTCATATACCCTGTGACTAGGTGTGAATTTCTTTTCAGCTTTAACATAGTAAAAGCAACAAGCAGTGCTGGTTTGCTTGAAAAGAAACTGACTTCTGTTATAGCTGGTTGCTGTAAAAGCATTTGTTCAAGTTACCTTAAAAAAAAGTAGGAATAATCTAGCAAATGGTTACAAAATGAAAAACAAACCAATCAATACTTGGCTGTTGTTAATTTCCAGCCTCACCTCAGACATTGAGTTTTCTGATTATATATAATGAAAAAAACCATATTCATAGACGTAAAACAAAGAAGAGGGGGAAATCAATTATTTCTTCATATACCATGAGAATACCCTTTTAGGCTTGCAAAGCTTAAGTAATAACAAACTCAGAAAGAGCACTCTTCATAGTGGGGTTTAAAAATGGCCTAATTTGAAAGACAAAGTGTTGGCCATGCATACTCAGTAGGTTCTATTTAGCAAACTCCTGAGGTTTCATGTTAGCATAATGAATTATTGTACTATTCCTTGTAGGCTAAATTTTTCTTTACCTCCTTAAATCAATAGCTTAATGATACTTTGTCCAACTCTGCATGTAAATTTGAAGCTGCTTTGCTGAAAATTATAGGCAGACTGCTGTCAAGTTACTCACCTCCCCTTCTTACTTCCCTTCCCACCCCATCCAAATCTCTCAGAACTAGACTCTAGAATACATATAAAAACCATTAATAGAAATCATATAGGAATAGATATTTTCTTCAGATGTCAGGGAAGATGTCCACTTTCTCACAGTGTTGGCAACTGGTTTAAAATTCTTCAGGGCTTTTTAAAAAGGAAACATTGGAGTCCAGTGTGATTATTCTTGGCTTAGCTAGATAATTTCTCTAGAGGGTGGGGGTGACTCAATTTAATTTAACAATAGTTAGGTGTACAGGGGAATGTCAATTGGGGCAGAATCTTGACTGTTTTTCACATTATTCAATGTACTATGTATTTATAAATCAACATGCTAAATCTTCAATCTATGCCTCTGAAAGGTTTATATGTTTTAAATTCTTAGGTGATGGTACAGTATTTTTTAGATTACATTTAAATTTTTTAATATGAAAAATTTCAGACAGACACAAACATGGAAAGAAAAGTAAAATGAATCCTTGTATACCTGTCATCTAAATTCAAGTTATCAAGACATTATTATGATTGATTCATAGTTTTTACTTTACAGGAGTATATAAAATATAAATTTAAAAAAAATTAGTAACAAACTACAGAAAAGTACACAAACTATAAGAATATAATCCTACAGTTATCAATATGAAGAAGCAGAACCCCAACAATTGCCTCATGCCCCCTTCTTGTCACTACTCCCAACTTAAAGGGTAATTATGACCTATGACACCACATATTAGTTTTGCCTCTTTTTGGAGTTTTATATAAATGGCATCATATATCATGGACCCTTTCGTATCTATTTTCATTTATTTAACATTATGTTTATAAGATTCACCTGAATTTTCATACTTTGCTGAAGTTTTTTCATTTTTGTTTTTTTTATGGTATTCAATAGTATGTATAGGCCATTATTTCCCCATTTTAGTGTTGAACATTTGGGTTATCTCCAGTTTTTGGTATTATAAACAGTGCTACCATGGACATTCTTGTACATGTCTTTTGGTGAATACATGTGTGCATTTCTGTTGTATACATTTGCTGAAATATTTTAAGGTAAAGTCCAGACATTTTCATAATGGCTTTAGCTACTTCAGCATACTCTAGTACATAGCACTTATAAGCATGGACATTTTCTCATGCAATCACGATTGCTTGTTATCATCTGAAGCTTCATCCCTTGTTAATTAAAATCTGTTTTTATTACATTTTTAAATGGAAGAATTCATTTTCTTCAGGATAGCTTTTGAAGATATTGTGCTGAAAATAATGAAGTTGCAATATACCTAAGTTGGTAAGTTTTCTTTAAGTTTGATAGATCAATTAATTAACAACCATTTATTGAGTTTGTTTTTGCTGGATCTTTTAACTCACCCGTTTGGTAGTAGTCTAACTCACACACTGACTAAACTGACTGACTGGAATTTAAGGGGAGAAAATAACTCCTTTTGATAAATCATTAGTAATGTGAAATTGTTTACATTAGGTATCATAAAGTAATAATTCACTCATAAATAAAATGGACTGTGGAACATACTCTAATGAATATTGATTTAAATGACTTTTTCTAAGTGTGGTAAATATTTTGTCAATTTGGGTCCTAACAAATGTTTAGAATAATTAATGATAACAATCAATATAATTATATATATTATATGATACTGTATCTATTACACAAACATATACCACAAAACATAATTATTATACAGTAACATTAATTCAAATTAATTCTAATGGGTAACCATTCCCATCTCTAGGGGATCTTCCCAAACCAGGGATCGAACTGAGGTCTCCCATATTGTAGGCAGATTCTTTACAGTCTGGGACTCCTGGGTGGCACAGTGGTAAAGAAACTCCCTGCCAATGCAGGAGGTGCAAGAGATGCAGTTTCGATCTCTGGGTCGGAAAGATCCTCTGGAGAAGGAAATGGTAATCCACTCCAGTATTCTTGCCTGGAAAATTCCATGGACAGAGGAGCCTGGCAGGCTACAGTTCACGGGGTCGCAAAGAGTCAGACACTACTGAGCCCACATATTACACTTCTTTACCATCTGGACCACCAGAGAAACCCCAATCAGAAGTATTTTCTAGCCTTGGTTGTCTTCTTCCTTGTCATGGTCAGTGTTTTCAACCATTCTAAGGGACTGGAAAGTATATGGTGTGTGGAACATATGAGGTGTGTGACTATTTCTGTTTCCAAGGGTGTAAGGAGTAGGAGTGAGGGGTGCTGTGGAAGAGTAGGGAGAGGAAAACAGAACACATCAAAGAAAGAAAGTGTCAAGTCAGTGTTGCTAAGTATTTGTTGTTGTTCAGGCTCTCAGTCGACTCTTTGTGACCCCATGAACTGCAGCATGCCAGGCCTCCCTGTCCTCCACCATTTCCTGGAGCTTGCTCAAACTCATGTCCATTGAGTCGGTGATGCCATCCAACCACTTCATCCTCTGCAGCCCCTTTTCCTTTTGCCTTCAATCTTTCTCAGCATCAGGCTCTTTTCCAGTGAGTCTGTTCTTCATATCAGGTGGCCAGAGTATTGGAGCTTCAGCTTCAGCATCAGTCCTTCCAATGAATATTCAGGACTCATTTCCTTTGAGATTGACTGGTTTGATTTTCTTGCAGTCCAAGGGACTCTCAAGAATCTTCTCCAACACCACAGTTCAAAAGCATCAATTCTTTGGCGCTCAGCCTTCTTTATGGTCCAACTCTCACTTTCATACGTGACTACTGGAAAAACCGTAGTTTTGACTATAGAGACGTTTGTTGGCAAAGTAATGCCTCTGCTTTTTAATATACTGTCTAGGTTTGTCATAGCCTTTCTTCCAAGAAGCAAGAATCTTTTAATTGCTAATTACACAGGGGTATTGGTTCTGAGGTTTTGTTTTTTATCATATCAGAGGTTTTTTTGTTTTGTTTTTAAATGGAGTATAATTGCTTTACAATGTGTTAGTTTCTGCTGTACACGAAAGTGAATAAGCTCTAAGTAGACATATATCCCCTTCCTACTGAGCTTCCCTCCCACCCACCCTCCATGCCACCCCTCTAGGTCATCACAGAGCACCAGGCTGAGCTCCGTGTGTTATCCAGCAACGTCCCACTAGCTATCTATTTTATACATAATAGTGTATTTATGTCAAACCTAATCTCCCAATTTATCCCACCTTCCCTTTCCTGTCCTTTGTCCACACATCCATTCTCTACATCTGCCTCTCTATTCCTGCCCTGGAACTAGGTTCATCTGCATCATTTTTCTAAGTCCCATACACTTGTTAATATGCAATATTTGTTTTTCTCCTTTGACTTCATCAGAGGGTTTTAAAGAGGGAATGGAAGACCCTTGGCCAATATATAGTGTTGGGTATTTGGATATTTGGATCTATTACAGGGATACCTTGTTTTACTGCGCTTCTGCAAAAACAGATATTATGTTTTTTACAAGTTGAAAGCTTGTGGCAACCCTGCCTTGAATAAGTCTGTTGGTACTATTCTTGAACACTATTTGCTCACTTTGTGTCTCTATCATATTTTGGTGATTCTTGCAGTATTTCCAAATTTTCCATTTTAATTATATTTCTTATACTGTTCTGTCACCAGTAATCTTCGATGTTACTATTGTAATTGCTTTGAGGTGCCATGAACTGCACATACACAAGATAACAAACTAAAGATAAATGTTGCATGTGATCTGACCGTGACCCCAGCCAGCTGTTCCGTTGTCTCTCTCTTCTCCTCAGGTCTTCCTGTTCCCTGAGACACAACAAGATCAAAATTAGGCCAATCAATAATCCTACAATGGCCTCTAAGTGTTTAAGTGAAGGGAAAAGTCATAAAATCTCTCACTTTAAGAAAAGCTAGAAATGATTAAGCTTAGTGAGGAAGGCATGTCAAAAGCCAAGATACGCTGAATGCTAGTCCAGTCAGCCAAGCTGTGAATGTGAAGGAAAAGTTCTTGAAGGAAGTTTAATGTGCTACTCCAGTGAACACACGAATGATAAGAAAGCAAAGCAGTCTTATAACTGACAGGGAAAAGGTTCTGGATAGAAGATCAAACTAGCCACAACACTTCTTTATACCAAAACCTAATCCAGAGCAACGCCCTAACTCTCTTCAGTTCTCTGAATGCTGAGAGAGGTGAAGAAGCTGCAGAGAAACAAGTTCAAAGTGAGCAGAGGTTGGTGCATGAGGCTTAAGAAAAGAAGCCATCTCCAGAACTTGGAAGTGCAAGATGAAACAGCAAGTGCTGATGGAGAAGCCACAGTACATCATCCAGATAATCTGGCTAAGATAGTTAACACAGGTGGCTATACTGAAAACAGATTTTCAATGGAGACAAATCAGCCTTCTATTTGAGGAAGATGCCACCCAGGACTTACATAGCTAGAGAGGAAAAGACAATGCCTAGGTCCAAAGCTTCAAAGGACGAGCTGACTCCCTTGTTAGGGGCTAAGGCAGCTGGTGATTTTAAGTTGAAGCCAGTGCACATTTATCATCCGGAAAATCCTAGGGTTTTTAAGAATTATGCTAAATCTACTCTGCCTTGCTCTCTAAATGGAATAAAGTCAGGCTAACAGCACATCTTGTTATGACAAAATATTTTCAGTTCACTGTTGTGATCTAATGCTCAGAAAAAAAGATTCCTTTCAAAATATTACTGCTCATTGACAATGCATCTGGTCACCCAAGAGCTCTGATAGAGGTGTATGAAGAGATTAATGTTTTTGTGCCTGCTCACACAACATCCATTCTGTAGCCTGTGATATAAGGAGAAATTTAGATTTTCAAGTCATTATTTCAGAAATATATTTCATAAGGTTATAGATGTTCTGCTCCAACAACACAACAAGAGAACATGCTACACATGGACATCACCAGATGGTCAATACTGAAATCAGATTGATTATATTCTCTGCAGCCAAAGATGGAGAAATTCTATACAGTCAGCAAAAATAAGATTGGGAGCGGACTGTGACATGGACCATGAACTCCTTAAATTGAAAAAAGTAGGGAAAACCACTAGACCATTCAGGTATGACCTAAATCAAATCCCTTACGATGATACAGTGGAAGTGCTGAATAGATTCAAGGGATTAGATCTCCTAGACAGAGTGCCTGAAGAACTATGGACAGAGGTTCGTGACATTGTACAGGACACAGGGATCAAGACCATCACCAAGAAAAAGAAATGAAGAAAGGCAAAATGGTTGTCTGAGGAGGCCTTACAATGTGAAAAGAAAAGAAGTGAAAGGCAAAGGAGAAAAAGAAAGATATACCCATTTGAATCCAGAGTTCCAAAAAATAGCGAAAAGAGATAAGAAAGCCTTCCTCAGTGATCCAGGCAAAGAAATAGAGGAAAACAATAGAATGGGAAAGTCTAGAGATCTCTTCAAGAAAATTAGAGATATCAAGGGAACATTTCATGCAAAGATGGGCACAATAATGGACAGACATGGTATGTACCTAACAGAAGCAGAAAATATTAAGAAGAGGTGGCAAGAATACACAGAAGAACTATACAAAAAAGATCTTCACAACCCAGATAATCACAATGGTGTGATCATTCACCTAGAGTCAGACACCCTGGAATGCAAACTCAAGTGGGCCTCAGGAAGCATCACTATGAACAAAGCTAGCAGAGGTGATGGAATTCCAATTGAGCTATTTCAAATCCTAGAAGATGATGCTGTGAAAGTGCTGCACTCAATAGGCCAGCAAATTTAGAAAACTCAACAGTGGCCACAGGACTGGAAATGGTCAGTGTTCATTCCAATCCCAAAGAAAAGCAATGCCAAAGAATGCTCAAACTATCGCACAATTGCACTCATCTCACACGCTAGTAAAGTAATGCTCAAAATTCTCCAAGCCAGGCTTCAACAGTACATGAACTGTGAATTTCCAGATGTTCAAGCTGGATTTAGAAAAGGCAGAGGAACCAGAGATCAAACTGCCAACACCAGTTGGATCATCGAAAAAGCAAGAATTCCAGAAAAATATCTATGTCTGCTTTATTGACCATGCCAAAGCCTTTAACTGTGTGGACCAGAACAAACTGTGGAGAATTCTTAAAGAGATGGGACTACCAGACCACCTGACCTGCCTCTTGAGAAATCTGTATGTAGGTCAAGTAGCAACAGTTAGAACTGGACATGGAACAACAGACTGGTTCCAAATCAGGGAAGAAGTATGGCAAGGCTATATATTGTCACCCTGCTTATTTAACTTATATGCAGAGAACATCATGAGAAACCCTGGGCTGGATGAAGCACAAGCTGGAATCAAGATTGCTGGGAGAAATATCAATAACCTCAGAATATGCAGATGACACTACCCTTATGGCCGAAAGCAAACAAGAACTAAAGAGCCTCTTGATGAAAGTGAAAGAGGAGAGTGAAAAAGTTGGTTTAAAACTCAACATTGAGAAAACTAAGATCATGGCATCTGGTCCCATCACTTCATGACAAATAGATGGGGAAACAGTGGAAACAGTGACAGACTTTATTTTTTGGGGCTCCAAAATCACGGCAGATGGTGATTGCAGCCATGAAATTGAAAGACGCTTGCTCCTTGGAAGAAAAGTTTAACCAACCTAGACAACTTATTAAAAAGCAGATACATTACTTTGCTAACAAAGGTCTGTCTAGTCAAAGCTATGATTTTTCCAGCAGTCATGTATGGATGTGAGAGTTGGACTATAAAGAAAGCTGAGTGCCGAAGAATTGATACTTTTGAACTATGGTGTTGGAGAAGACTCTTGAGAGTCCCTTGGACAGCAAGGAGATCAAACCAGTCAATCTCAAAGGCAATCAGTCCTGAATATTCATTGGAAGGACTGATATTGAAGCTGAAGCTCCAATAGTTTGGCCACCTGATGTGAAGAACTGAGTCATTGGAAAAGACCCTGATGCTGGGAAAGATTGAAGATGGGAGGAGAAGGAGATGACAGAGGATGAGATGGCTGGATGGCATCACCGAGTCAATGGACATGAGTTTGAGTAAGCACAGGGAGTTGATGATGGACAGGGAGGCCTGGCATGCTGCAGTCCATGGGGTCGCAAAGAGTCGGACATGACTGAGTGACTGAATTGAACTGATGGTTGCCATGGATCTTGATTCCTCTGATGGGTGTGAGCAGTGACTAAAAGTTTCTGTAGAGGATTCACCATTCCAGATGCCATTAAGAACATTCATGATTTTTGAGAAGAGGTCACAATAACAACATGAACAGGAGTTGGGAAGAAGTTGGTTTTCACCTTCATAGATTACTTTGAAGTTTCATTACTTCAGTGGAGAAAGTAACTAGAGGTGTGAAAATAACAAGAGAACTCAAGTTAGAAGTGAAGCCTGAAGATGTGACTGACTACCTGAAATCTCATGATAAAAACTTGAAGGTATGAGGAATTGCTTCCTATTGATGAGCAAAGAAAGTGGTTTCTTGAGATAGAATCTACTCGTAGTGAAGACACTGAAGACGCTGTGAAGACTGTTGAAATGACGACAAAGGATTTAGAATGTTACATAAAATTAGTTGATAAAGCAACAGCAGGATTTGAGAGAACAGCCTCTAGTTTTAAAAGAAATTCTATTGTGGGTAAAAGGCTTCAAATGGCATTGCATGCTCCAGAGAAATTGTTTGTGAAAGGAAGACTCAACTGGTACAGCAAATGTCAGTGTTCTCTTCTTTTAGGAGGGCTTTCCTGGTGGCTCAGCAGGTAAAGAATCCACCAGCAATGCAGGAGACCCTGGTTCATTTTCTGGGTCAGCAAAATTTCCTGGAGAAGGAATAGGCTACCCACTCCAGTATTCTTGGGCTTCCCTGGTGGCTCAGATGGTAAGGAATCCGCCTGCAATATAGGAGACCTGGTTGGGAAGATCCCCTGATGAAAGGCATGGTAACCTACTCTAGTATTCTTGCCTGGGGGATCCCCATGGACAGAGGAGCCTGGTGGGCTACAGTCCATGGGGTCACAAAGAGTTGGAGATGACTAAGCATCAAAGCAGAGCACACTTCTTTTAAGAAATTGCCACAGACACCCCAACCTTCAGCAACCACCATTCTGATCAGTCAGCAGACATCAACATCAAAGCAAGACCCTCTACCAGCAAAAAGATTGGGACTTACTGAAAGGCTCAGATGATGGTTAGTATTTTTGGCAGTGAATTATTTTTTAATTAAGTCATGCACATTATTTTTCAGACATACTGCTACACCACATATAGTAGACTACAGTAAAATACAAACATAACTTTCATGCCCTGGGATACAAAAAAAAAAAAAAAAAATCATGTGATTTGCTTTGTTTTGATATTTGATTTGCTGTAGTGGTCTGGAACAAAACCTGCAATATATACACGGTTATGCCAGTATCAAGCCTACTTACAAATGAAAGATTCTAGAAATCCATGATTCTAAATGATAGGAAACTGGTTAGAGGTCTGTGGATGGCAATTATGAATTAAATTGAGTTCAAAGTGGGAGAGGTTTTTATTTTTCTACTCGCATGGCTACAAGAACGGTTTCAAACATAAGATAATAATAGTGCTTTGTCATAAGATGAAAGTTTGATTCTACTTTCCATTCTCTATTACCAACAGTAATTCAATTACAATTTTATTTCAAGCTCATCTTCTATTAGAAGCTTTGTCTTTGGTGTGTTTGCAGACTAATATACCCTATGTAAGTCATTCAGACTGGTGAGTATCTCATTTGGCAAGAAGAATGAAGTTGTTTTTTCCAAAAACAGCAGTTTTGAAAACTGGGTACAGAGAACAAACTGTTCACTTAGCACTGCAGTTACTTTGTTCTATTTCTCTGTGATATGCTCTAATTTTATTACCACAAACAAATGAAAGGCATAGGGATAGGGAGTAGGGTACAGGCCATATCCTGAATTGGCTTTCAATTGTGACTTGTTCCATTTGTACATTCAAAAATGGCTATTCTGAAATTAAATTCTCTTGGCATATCTAGGCTATCATTTCCTTTTGTTTTATAGAGCTTATCTTTCTTCAGTGGGATGATAAGACTCAGGTCTAGCTGGTCATTCTATTATTTTGGTGGGGGAAGCTTGTCCTCACTGAGACTGTTTAGGCATTCACTTTCTCTTTAGTCACGGGATGAATGTCATTGTTAACTTCAGCTTTTCCCCAAGTGCCATCTTTGTGTGAATTGCATCAGCATTACCTGAGATGACTGTTAAAATATAGATACCAGCACACATTTATAGGATAAAAGCACCGGGATTCATAAATTTCCCAGGTGATTCCCATTTAACCTAGCATTTAGAACCATGATTCTCTAAGTTATTTCTGACTGCCTTCCACTTCACTAGCATCTCAAAGAAGCGTCTCCTTAAAGAATCAGCACCAGACTGGTTCCCTCCTCTCAGTCCTGAGTCTTGCTTGACTGAAGCAAATCCCCCTTGTTGGTCCTTACATTTTTAAAAACTTCTTATTTTATATGAGAGTATAACTGATTAACAATATTGGGATAGTTTCAGGTGCACAACAGAGTGACGCAGCCATACATAAACATGTATCCATTCTCCTTCCACTTTACCGACCATCCAGGCTGCCACACAACATTGAGCAGAGGTCCTTGGTCTGTACAGTAGGTTCTGGTTGATTATTCATTTTAAATATAGCAGTGTGTACATGTTGATTCCCAACTGCTTAACTATATAGTTCCATGTATTTCCCCCCCTAGTAACTAGATGTAGAATCCAAAGTCCTCAAATACTGATATGGTTTATTTTATGTCACTTTGGCTAAGCTACAATGCCCAGTTGTTTGGTTAAACAACAGCCTAGCTGTTTCTGTGATGGTATTTTGTAGATATAATTAACATCTACAATCAGTTGACTTTAAGTTAAAGAGATTGCCCTAGATAATGTGAGTCAGTCGCTTTAAGACCAAAAACTGATGTTTTCCAGGAAGAAGGTATTCTGTTTGAAGATTGTATTATAGAAATTCTTCCTGAGTTTCCAGCCCTATGGGTTTCAAAATTCAGACTTGCCAGCACTCCCAATTGCATAAGGCAATTTCATATATGTGTGTGTATATATATGTATATATATATAATATTCCTATCTCTCAATATATATGGATATATAAGATGCATAAATATATAAAAAAAAGATGCATAAATAATATCTTTATCAGTGTCAACTTCTATCTGCTTCTTATTAGTTCTGAGTGAAGAATGCTGACAGGTACAAATATCTCCAGATGCTCACATAACTCTCATGTTTAGGGGCTATGCTCTTAGAAAATCCTCTGTGGCCCCCTCACTCCGTGTTTGTAGTAACTTCCGCCTTAGATCTTACACTACCACATTTCCTCCCCTCAGCTAACTCTAAGATAAAGCTTTACACTGAACAATGAACTTCTGCCTTCTACCATCCAGCTCATCTAATGCCTAATTATTGTGTGATTCTTATATTTCCTATCTATGATCTCCAGTTAATGTACCAAGAATACCAAAGTGATACATATAGGATATAGCATTATTGATATGGCTCTACTTTTGCAACTAGGTAAGTTTCCTTAGGACCTAACTGCACTTATAATACAAGTTTCATTTCAGATCCTTTTTGCTCCTAATCCTTTTCCCATCCTTCCCTCTTGTCTTTTGATTTCCTAAGTAGATCATTATGCCTTGAGTCTAGCTATAGATTTGTCAATATAAATATTGATAATGTGATCAAATAATAATTTTTGTTAATTCATTTCATGCCAAAGTTTTGTTTTGAGTCTTAAAACAATAAGTTTAATGAGATGAGAAACTACTCTATCATCTGAGCAATTGGCCTCAGAATTCCTCTCATGGTAAGAAGAATTTTGAGTAAAAAGCTCACATGGAATAAATTGCATTTTGTTGCAAGTTGTGGCAGTTGCCAAGGTCACATATTATAGTTGGAGGCAGCACAGTATTGTGGTTCAAAGGACAGGCTCTACAATCAAACTGCATTTTTTCAAATTCCATCTTTACTATGGATTAACTGTGTAAACTTGGAAAAGTTACTAGACCTTTTGATTTCCTCATATATAAAAAGTATAGTAGTAATAGTTACTTCCTAGGAGTGTTGTGAAGAATGTGTGGTAATACACATAAGACACTTAGCACAGTGTCTGAAATATATGAAATAATAAAAGTTAACTATCATTATTTTCATCATCAGAAGAGAGAAAGTTGCTCTGCATGAAGAATGGAGAAACAGAAAGAGAAAAGAAGGCAGGGGTTTCAGAAGTTGGGGAAAATCTGGGGTTATATTATAATAGTAGGATGGCAGAAGGGCATTTAAGATAGTTCTGACTTAATATCCCATGAGAAATTGTTTGAATTGCTGAGATATAAGCCCATTTCTGGCTTATAAAATTACCAGGAGAAATATCAATAACCTCAGATATGCAGAGAATACCCCCTTATGGCAGAAAGTGAAGAGGAACTAAAAAGCCTCTTGAGAAAGGTGAAAGAGTAGAGTGAGAAAATTGGCTTAAAACTCAACATTCAAAAAACAAAGATCATGGCATCTGGTCCCATCACTTCATGGCAAACAGATGGGGAAACAATGGAAAGAGTGACAGACTTTATTTTCTTGGGCTCCAAAAGCACTGCTTATGGTGACTGCAGCCATGAAAAACTACGACAAACCTAGGCAGCATATTAAAAAACTGAGACATGACTTTGCCAACAAAGATTCATTTAGAAAAAGCTATGATTTTCCAGTAGTTATGTATGGATGTGAGAGTGGGACCATAAAGAAGGCTGAGTGCCAAAGAATTGATGCTTTTGAACTTGTGGTGTTGGAGAAGACTCTTGAGGGTCCCTTGGACTGCAAGGAGATCAAACCAGTCAACTCTAAAGGAAATCAACACTGAATATTCATTTTAAGGACTGATGCTGAAGCTGAAGCTCCAATACTTTGGCCACGTGATGGGAAAAGCCAACTTGTCAGTAAAGGCCCTGATGCTGGGAAAGATTGAAGGCAGGAGGAAAAGAGGGTGACAGAGGACAAGATGGTTGGATGGCATCATTCACTCAATGGACACGAGTTTGGGCAAGTTCCAGAAGATGGTAAGGACAGGGAAGCCTGGCGTCCATGGGGTTGCAAAGAGTTGGACACAACTGAGTGACTGAAAAACAACAAAGCCCATTTCCCATCCTCCCCTCCCAAGTCAGTAATTACCTATTAAACTCATAAATACTTCATGCCATTAGTGTGTGTGTGTGTATACACTGGAGTGAGGGTTAAGTTTCATGTCCAAGTTCAAGCTCTGCATCATAGAGACAATATACAAGGCAGCAAGAACCAAGATGGTTAAAGAAGCTCTGAGAACATGAACCTTTCAGTAATTTGTTGTAATCTTGGGTAGAGTTTTGCATTTTGTAAGTCAGATCAAGTCAAATTTGCTCAGGTCACAAACACGGGGATCCCCTTGCTGATATCTGGGTTAAATAAGTAATTTTTTTCTTTTAATATTGGGAAAAGTGGAACATGCTCACTATAGTGCTCCATGTTGCTTGCTCTTTTAAGCGTGTCATAAATAAACAAAGACCAATCCAGTAACGTTAGTTACTATTTCAATGGTCACTAAGAAGTAATCTCAATTTTTACTTGCACCTATAGAACTAAAAGAAGATCAAATTTATATTACCAAACTGTAATCTCTAAAATACTCCTTGAAAGTGTCAATACTTCAGTCATGTCTGACTCTTTGCGACCCCATGGACTGCAGCCAGGCTCCTCTGTCCATGGAATTCTCTAGGCAAGAATACTGGAGTGGGTTGCCATTTTCTTCTCTAGGGGATCTTCCCAGGGATCCAATCCAGGTCTCCTGCATTGCAGGCAGATTCTTTACCATCTGAGCCACCAGGGAAGCCCCAGATACTCCTCCTTACTCATCTTGTAATTCTCTGAAGGACCACACTTAGGAACCTCCCCAAACTCTCCCAGATACCCAAGTCTTCCAATCCTCCCTTCCCATCCCCTCTCTCCTAGTTCTTTGTTATATAAATAGATGTGTCCTTTGTTGCCAAGGATTCTCTCCTTCCCTCTCCCACTCTCTCACTCTTATACTTTGCATCACAAAAGAACAGGTCTGGCAAAGATAGAGTTCTAAGCCTGAAGGGAAAGAATCTAAATGGCAATGACAAAATTATCTTTAGTAGTGATAGGCAGAAAGAGAAGAAAACAGAATACACATTAGAAATCTTTTTTTCCCTTTCCTTATTATAGTTGTCCCTTGGTATGGAGATTGGTTCCAGGACCACTCCATCGACCCCCGTGATAATAGAACCTGAGGATGCTGAAGTCCCTTATGCAAAGTTTAGTATTTGCATATAATCTATGTACATTCTCCCATATACTTTAAATCATCTCTACATTACTTATAACATCTAATAGAATGTAAATGTTATGTAAATATCTGTAAATACAATGTAAATGCTATGTAAATAGTTACTAGTTTATAGCCAATTCCAAGTTTTGCTCTTTGTAATTTTCTGAAAATTTTTTCCACTGAGTATTTTCTACCTGCATTTGACCAAATCTGAATTTGTGGAACCCACAGATATGGAGGACTGACTGCATGTCCAGAAATCTTAAGGAAAAAGATTGCCTGTAATCCAATCATCTACGTCCCTTAAGTTTTCTGAGAGGAAATGATCATTATACATTAACACATGTTAATATTTAATAGTTGTTGTTGTTTTGTTGTTGCTTAGTCTTTAAGTCATGTCTGACTCTTTGCAACCCCATGCACTGCAGCATGCCAGGTTTCCCTGTTCTTCACTATCTCCTAGAGTTTGCTCAAACTCATGTCTATTGAGTCAATGATGCCATCCAACCATCTCATCCACTGTCACCCCTTTCTCCTCCTGCCCTTAATCTTTCCCAGCATCAGGATATTTTCCAATGTCTCAGCTCTTCACATCAGGTGGCCAAAGTATTGGAGCTTCAGTTTCAGCATCAGTCTTTCCAATGCATATTCAGTGTTGATTTCCTTTAGGATTGACTGGTTTGAACTCTTTGCAGTCCAAGGAACTTTCAAGAGTCTTCTCCAGCACCACAATTTGAAAGCATCAATTCTTTGGTGCTCAGCCTTATTTATGATCCAACTCTCACATCCATACATGACTATGGAAAATCCATAGTTCTGACTATATAGACCTTTGTCAGCAAAGTGATGTCTTTGCTTTTCAATATGCTCTCTAGTTTGGTCATAGCTTCCTTCCAAGGAGCAGCCATCTTTTAATTTCATGGTTGCAGTCACCATCTGCAGTTATTTTGGAGCCAAGAAAATAAAATTCATCACTGTTTCCATTTTCCCCCCACTTATTTGCCATGAAGTATCAGATGAAATGATCTTAGTTTTTTTGTAAGTTGAGCTTTAAGCCAGCCTTTTCACTCTTTTCTTTTACCCTCATCAATAGGCTCTTTAGTACCTCTTCACTTTCTGTCATTAGGGTGGTATCATCTGCATATCTGAGGTGTTTTATATATCTTCCAGAAATTTTAATTCCAGATTGTGATTCATCCAGCCTGGCATTTCACACGATGTACCCTGTATAGAAGCTAAATAAGCAGGGTGAAAATATACAGCCTTGTCGTAGTCCTTTCCCAATTTTGAACCAGTCAGTTGTTTCATGTATGGTTCTAACTGTTGCTTTTTGACCTGCATACAGGTTTCTCAGGAGGCAGGTAAGGTGGTCTGGTACTCCCAACACTTTAAGAATTTTCCACAGTTTGTTGTGGTCCACATAGTCAAAAGCTTTAGCATAGTCAGTGAAGCAGATGTAGATGTTTTTCTGGAACTGCCTTGCTTTCTCAATGATCCAACAAATTTCAGCAATTTGATCTCTGGTTTCTCTGTCTTTTCTAAACCCAGCTTGTACCTCTGAAAATCCCTAGTTCATGTACTACTGAAGTCTAGCTTGAAGCATTTTGAGCATAATCTTGCTAGCATGTGAAATGAGCACAACTGTACACTTTGTTCAGTAGTTGGGACATTTTTTGGCATTGCCTTTCTTTGGGACTGGAATGAAAACTGACCTTTCTCAGTCCTGTGGCCACTGCTGGGTGTTTCAAATTTGTTGATGTACTGAGTGCAGCACTTTGATAGCATTGTACTTTAGGACTTTAAATAGCTCAGTTGGAATTCCATCAGTTCCACTAGCTTTGTTCATAGTAATGCTTCCTACGGCCCCCTTGATTTCATACTCCAGGATGTCTGGCTCTAGGTGAGTAAACACACTATAGTAGTTATCTGGGTCATTGAGACCTTTTGTGTATAGTTCGTCTGTGTATTCTTGCCATGTTTTCTTATTCTTTTCTGCTTCTGTTAGGTCCTTACAGTTTTTGTTATGGTGTAGTTAAATGTGGTATGGGCTTCCCAGGTGGCTCTAGATAAGGAACCTGCTTGCCAATGGAGAAGATGTAGAGATGAGTGTTCATTCCCTGGGTTGGGAAGATCCCCTGGAGGAGGGCATGGCAATCCACTCCAGTACTCTTGCTTGGAGAACTCCATGGACAGGATCCTGGAGTACTAAAGTCCATAGGGTTGCAAAGAATTAGACATAACTGAAGTGATTTAGCATGTACACATATAAATGTAGTATAAAAATAATATTCCAAGAATTTCAAAGAAGAATAGGCTATTTTTTGGATTTATAAGTTAGTAATAATGTAACTTACTAATTTAAACATTTTAGTTAGTCAATTCAGTCCCTCAGTTGTGTCCGATTCTTTGCAACCCCATGGACTGCAGCACACCAGGCCTCCCTGTCCATCACCAACTCCCGGAGTTTACTCAAACGCATGTCTCCTGAGTCAGTGATGCCATCCAACAATCTTATCCTCTGTTGGCCCCTTCTCCTCCCGTCTTCAATCTTTCCCAGCATCAGGGTCTTTTCCAATGGGTCAGTTCTTCGCATCAGGTGGCCAAAGTATTGGAGTTTCAGCTTCAACATCAGTCCTTCCAATGAATATTCAGGACTCATTTCCGTTAGGATGGATTGGTTGGATCTCCTTGCAGTCCAAGGGACTCTCAAGAGTCTTCTCCAACACCACAGTTCAAAAACATCAATTCTTTGCTGCTCAACTTTCAATAGGTTTTCCATATTTTTCTACATTTGCTTCTTTTTGTCCTCCTTCTCTTTAAGGATGGTGTTTTAAAAAATTAATTCACATTTAACTCTTGCATCCATACATGACTACTGGAAAAATCATGACTTTGACTAGACAGATCTTTGTTGGTAAAGTAATGCCTCTGCTTTTTAATAAGCTGTCTAAGTTGATCATAACTTTTGTTTCAAGGAGCAAGTGTCTTTCAATTTCATGGCTGCAGTCATCATCTGCAGTGATTTTGGAGCCCTCCAAAATAAATAAAGCATGTCACTGTTTCCACTGTTTCCCCATCTATTTGCTATGAAGTGATGGGACCAGATGCCATGATCTTAGTTTTCTGAATGTTGAGCTTTAAGCCAACTTTTCACTCTCCTTTCACTTACATCAAGAGGCTCTTTAGTTCTTCTTTACTTTCTGCCATAAGGGTGGTATCATCTGCATAACTGAGGTAACTGACATTTCTCCTGGCAATCTTGATTCCAGCTTGTGCTTCATCCAGCCTGGCATTTCATATGATGTACTCTGCATATAAGTTAAATAAGCAGGGTGACAATATACAGCCTTGACAAACTCCTTTTCCTATTTGGAACCAGTCTGTTGTTCCATGTCCAGTTCTAACTATTGCTTCTTGACCTCCATACAGATTTCTCAGGAGGCAGGTCAGGTGGTCTGGTATTCCCATCTCTTGAAGAATTTTCACAGTTTGTTCTGGTCCACACAGTCAAAGGCTTTGGCATGGTCAATAAAGCAGAAGTAGATATCATTCTGGAACTCTCTTGATTTTTCAGTGACCCAATGGATGTTGGCAATTTGATCTCTGGTTCCTTTGCCTTTTCTAAATCCAGCTTGAACATCTGGAAGTTCACAGTTCATGTACTGTTGAAGCCTGGCTTGGAGAATTTTGAGCATTACTTTACTACTGTGTGAGATGAATGCAATTGTGCAGTAGTTTGAATGTTCTTTGGCGTTGCCTTTCTTTGGGATTGGAATGAACACTGACCTTTTCCAGTCCTATGGCCAATGCTGAGTTTTCCAAATTTGCTGGCCTATTGAGTGCAGCACTTTCACAGCATCATCTTCCAGGATTTGAAATAGCTCAACTGGAATTCCATCACCTCCGCTAGCTTTGTTCATAGTGATGTTTCCTAAGGCCCACTTGACTGCATTCCAGGATGTCTGGCTCTAGGTAGGTGATCACACCATTGTGATTATCTGGGTTGTGAAGATCTTTTTTGTATAGTTCTTCTGTGTATTCTTGCCACCTCTTCTTAATATCTTCTGCTTCTGTTAGGTCCATACCATTTCTGTCCATTATTGTGCCCATCTTTGCATGAAATATTCCCTTGGTATCTCTAATTTTCTTGAAGAGATCTCTAGACTTTCCCATTCTATTGTTTTCCTCTATTTCTTTGCTTGGATCACTGAGGAAGGCTTTCTTATCTCTCCTTGCTATCCTTTGGAACTCTGCATTCAAATGAGTGTATCTTTCTTTTTCTCCTTTGCCTTTTGCTTCTCTTCTTTTCACAGCTCTTTCTAAGGCCTCCTCAGACAAACATTTTGCCTTTTTGCATTTCTTTTTCTTGGGGATGGTCTTGATTCCTGCCTCCTGTGCAATGTCACGAACCTCTGTCCATAGTTCTTCAGGTACTCTGCCTAGGAGATCTAATCCTTTGAATCTTTTTGTCACTTCTACTGTATAATCGTAAGGCATTTGATTTACATCTTACCTGAATGGTCTAGTGGTTTTTCCTACTTTCTTTAAGTCTGAACTTGGCAATAAGGAATTCATGATCTGAGCCACATGAGATGGTTGGATGGCATCATCGACTTGATGGACATGGGTTTGGGTGGATTCTGGGAGTTGGTGATGGACAGGGAGGCCTGGCATGCTGCAGTTCATGGGGTTGAAAAGAGTCAGACATGACTGAGTGACTGACCTGTACTGAACTGATCTGAGCCACAGTCTGCTCCTGGTCTTGTTTTTGCTAACTGTATAGAATTTCTCTGTCTTTGGCTGCAAAGAATATACTCAATCTGATTTTGGTATTGACCATCTGGTGATGTCCATGTGTAGAGTTTTCTCTTGTGTTATCGGAAGAGGGTGTTTGCTATGATCAATGATTTCTCTTGAAAAACTCTGTTAGCTTTTGCCCTGCTTCATTCTGTTCTCCAATCCCAAATTTGTCCATTACTCCAGGATTTCTTGACTTTCTACTTTTGCATTCCAGTCCCCTATATTGAAAAGGACATCTTTTTTGGGTGTTAGTTCTAGAAGGTCTTGTAGGTCTTCATAGAACCATTCAACTCCACCTTCTTCCACATTATTGGTTGGAGCATAGACTTGGATTACTGTGATATTGAATGGTTTGCCTTGGAAATGAACAGAGATCATTCTGTCATTTTTGAGACTGAGACCCCACAGAGACTGAGACAGAGCTGTGTTTGGGTGTCTTCTCTTTTCCCACAAAGGTCCATCTAGTCAAATCTATGGTTTTTTCAGTAGTCATGTATGGATGTGAGAGTTGGACTATAATGAAAGTTGAGCGCCAAATAATTGATTCTTTTGAACTGTGGTGTTGGGGAAGACTCTTGAGAGTCCCTTTGACTGTAAGGAGCACCATCTAGTCCATCCTAAAGGAAACCAGTCCTGAAAATTCATTGGAAGGACTGATGCTGAAGCTCCAATAATTTGTCCACCTGATGCAAAGAGCTGACTCATTGGAAAAGACCCTGATGCTGGGAAAGATTGAAGGCGGGAGGAGACGGGGACAACAGATGATGAAATGGTTGGATGGCATCACTGACTCAATGGACATGAGTTTGAGTAAACTCTGGGGGTTGATGATGGACAGGGAGGCCTGGTGTGCTGCAGTCCATGGGGTCACATAGTCAGGTAGGACTGAGCGACTGAACTGAACTGAACTGAGGAGGACTGAACAGTGGACTGCTGCAGGGACAGGGGCTCTGGGTGCAGTTGACCTGAGTTTGGCATAAACCCTCTTGGAGGAGGTCACCATTAACCCATCATAAAGATGCCAGAATTTACACAGGACTGGGAAACAGACTCTGGGAGGGCACAAACAGAAACTTGTGTGGACTAGGAGAAGGAAGTAGTGACCCCACAAAAGACTGACCCAGACTTGCCCATGAGTGTCTAGGAGTCTCTGGCAGAGGCGTGGGTTGGTAGTTGCCTGATATAGGGGGCACTGAGTGTAGCAGTGCATTGGACCTTTTGAAGGAGATTGCCATTATCTTCATTACCTCCACCATAGTTTGGCCTAGGTCACATAACAGGGAGGGAACACAGCCCCACCCATTAACAGGATATTGGATTAAAGATTTACTGAGCATGGCCCTGCTGATCAGAAGAAGACCCAGTGTCTCCCTTAGTCAGTCTCTACTATCAGGAAGCTTCCATAAACCTCTCATCCTTCTCCATCAGAGGGCAGACAGACTGAAAACAATAATCACAGAGAACTAACCAATCTGATCACATGGACCACTGCCTTGGCTAACACAGTGTAACTATGAGCCATGCCATGTGGGGCCACCCAAGATGGATGGGGTCATGGTGAAGAGTTCTGACAAAATGTGGTCCACTGGAGAAGGGAATGGCCAACCACTTCAGTATTCTTGCCTTGAGAACCCCATGAACAGTATGAAAAGGCAAAAAGATGGGACACTGAAAGATGAACTCCCCAGGTCAGTAGGTGCCCAATATGCTACTGGAGATCAGTGGAGATATAACTCCAGAAAGAGTGAAGAGATTGAGTCAAAGCAAAAGCAACACCCAGTTGTGGATGTGACTGGTGATGGAAGTAAAGTCTGATCCTATGAAAAGTAATATTGCATAGTAGCCTAGAATGTTAGGTCCATGAATCAAGGCAAATTGGAAGTGGTCAAACATGAGATGGCAAGAGTGAACATTGACATTTTAGGAATCAGTGAACTAAAATGAACTTGAATGGGTGAATTTAACTCAGATGACCATTATATCTACTACTGTGGGCAAGAATCCCTTAGAAGAAATGGAGTAGCCATCAGTTAACAGAAGAGTCTGAAATGCAGTATTTAAAAATTTTAAAGAAATACCAATAAAAGATATACATTTGGTATGATTACTTTACATACATGAGTTGGGACGTGAAATTCTTCAGTGAGATACTTACTGTCATATTGGCTGTGACAATAATGAAAATGTTCAGTAGAATATCTTCCAATTTAAAATCAAGACTCAGAGCCTTATAATATCATATCATAGAGGTGAAAATATTGTTTCCTAAAAATATGCCCGTTAAAATTATACCCCCAAATATAATATATTTTCCAATTTTTTATAGCCAGGAATTATGGCTAGATACAGAAATGATTTCTAAAATGATGTAAACATTATATAGAGGTATTAGGAATTTTATTTTTTCCTGCATAAATTCTACAAATATTTAGGCTAACTTTTATTATGGAAGGTAAAATTAGAAATGTAGATGGACAAATATATAATCAACTGCTGCCAATAAATGAAAAATTTACTATGAGTGTTCATGAGATTGTATTGGATGCAATTTAATGATTTAACTTTAAATTGTTCTCATCTGACTCAAGTAAGGGTCTTTATTTATTTATTTATTTATTTATTTTTTTAAGTAAGGATCTTTAAATAAAGCTTTAATATAACTGACCTTGCTTGTAAGGACCCTATGAAACTTAAGAAAGATTCTTGTCAGCTGAGAATCAAATGAGTACTAAAAATCTCAAAGATAAAGTAATTCATTCAGAAATGAGAGAGAAAAAATAATTTCTACTAAAGGTGTTGAAGGCTATATATAAGGAGATAAACTCAGAAGAGGGGGGATTTTTGCATAATTTGAAGAGTTTTATTTACTTACCAGTATTTGTCTTATAAAATATTTAAAACTATATGGCTGATTCATGTCAATGTATGACAAAACCCACTGAAATGTTGTAAAGTGATTGGCCTCCAACTAATAAAATAATATTAAAAAAAAAAAAAATATTTAAAACATTATAAGTTTATGATAATATGTGCAGCACTTACATTTTTTGATCTTGCTTTATACTTAGATTTTAGTGAAAAAAAATGGTGTTCATCCCTTGAAGATTTTAGAACCAAGCTTATGAACCATCTCTTAAAAATGGCCCTCAAGGAATTCACATTTAAGAGGAAAAAAAGTGGTATTTTCTTATGTTTAATGTATAACTAACATTTTTAAAACAAGGAGCAAGATACTCACTGTGTTTTCCTCTTCCTAACAATTTAGAACTTCAAGTTCACATGGGAAATATAAGAATAACACAACAGAAAAGAGATCTTGAAACGATCCATTCCAATATCTTTGTTTTACAGATGAAAAATTGAGATCCTAAAAGATTTAAACTTTTCAGTTTATTCCCCTTTGCCTTCAAAAGGATGTCTCCAGGAGCAGGGGAGTCTTCATCATTTGAGATATGTTAATATTATAACATCACATATACTACACCCTCAGTCCTGTTCGCCTCTTTGCCACCCTATGGACTGTAGCCCATCAGGCTCCTCTGCCCATTGGATTTTCCAGGCAAGAATACTGGAGTGGGTTGCCATTTTCACCTCCAGGGGATCTTTCTGACCCAGGGATTGAACTCTGGTCTCCCTCATTGAAGGCAGTATCTTTATCATCTGAGCCATCAGGGAAATCCCTTATTACCCACCACCTCTGTCCTAAGAGAAGGGTGTGAGTGTATCCCACCTTGGAAAAGGGGAGATTAGGGGCAATGAATACAGTACACATACTTCCTAGTTTTCACAAGACATAAAATCATCTGTTTACACTTGTTGTCTTCATCTAATTATAAATAGCTCCCTTTTTTACATTCAGAATATCCATCTAAGTCTGGGTCCCGGAGGATACTGAATGTTTATTTTGGTTAAACCAGGCTGATGGGACAAGGTGGGGGAAATAGTTCGTTTTTGCTTACATTCTTCCAGCTAATCCAAAAGATTTTTGGAGAGAGACTGATGAATGACTTTGCCAGGATTGCGCCCAGTTAGAGGTCAAGCATTTTATCACATTCATTTTCCTTCAACTGGACAATTGTGTACTGTCTATTTGACAGACTTGGGTTAATCTTACTAGAAGTCAGTACTAACCTCATTTTTGCTCAGAGACATTAACAGACATTCACTTGTGAGACTGTAAATATATTTTAATCATCTTCTTCTATCCTCCAACTTCCCACATAAGCTACAAACGTAGAAGATCTAGTGAGGATTTGAGGAAAGAAACAGTGAAAAAAAATAAGAGGTGGCCTTTTATTAGGAAACAATAATTATGTTTAAATTGTTACTATTTAGAAGTGAAGTCACAGATACATTGGCGCATGCAAATTATATGTAAATATATTTGGTCTTATTTCATATAATAGGAATACAAGTGTTCTTTAAAGAACATCTGTCTTTTCCATAATAGCTAACCAAAAATCTGGATTTTGTAAGGAGAAACTTACTATTGTAAACAAGTTTCCATTTTTGGAATTTTGCTAATAGTTTCATTGAATAAATCCCATGTTGATATGTCAAATTTTTATGTTTTGAACACAGTTTGACTGGAATTTTCAGTGTTACATTGATGTTTCTGGGTGATCATCATGATGGGTCATAGTTTCTGAGTAGAGTTAACTTTATATTTTCATTTCAGCAAAAAACCACAGTTATAAATTCACAATTATGTGACTAGATGGCTGCTGTGCCACTGAAGTGCAAAGAGAAAACTAAAGAAAAATTTTGTCTAATTTACACATGATATCATTTTATATATATCTAATATATTCCAAAACCCACCAAGGCTGGATGCATAACAAATAATTCTTCTGTCTTGCCCAGTGCTAAAATACACAGGAATCCTCACCCCCTTTCCTATCCAAATCCACTCTTATTGAAGGGATTGTGTTAAATGTCTCCTGTTTCCTAAATGAGATAGCTGCATTACAGGAAACTGAAATAAGTTGCTGTTCATTTTTCTATTATGAATAAGGATTTGAGGCCACAACTGAAGTGAATTAATGCAGTTATTTCTTTTCTTTTCTTTTTTTTTTCATCTATTTTGCAGTTATTTCTTTAGAGTATGTATTATGTCTCATGCCTGAATGAGGGGAATAAAGGCTTCTTTGGTGGCTCAATGGTAAAGAATCCACCAGCCAATGCAGGAGACCCAGGAGACACGCACGATTCTGTCCCTGGGTGGGGAAGTTCCCCTGGAGAATGAAATGGCAATCCACTCCAATATTCCTGCCTAGGAAATCCCACAAAGAAGTCTGGCAGGCTACTGTCCATGAGGTCACAAAGAGTCAGTCAGACACGACTTAGCGACTAAACAACAACAACGAAGGGAGTAAGGGGAGTGGGAAGCAATGCCTTTCACAATATCATAAAAGTAAAACACTGCAATGTATAAAAAGAAATAATCTGAAGGACAAAAATAAAAAAGTAGAAGAGGATTATCCACTTACACTGTTTACTAAGGCTGACAATTTGTAATGGGTATTGGCATCAGGATGTGCAATTACATTTTTACTTCTACTGCATGGTGAAACTGTTCTCCCCCTAGGAAGGCTTACAGCAAGGTGTTTCAGGGGTAAGGGGTGGGGAAAAAGACAAAAGAGCTTATCCTGAATCTATTAGCTATAATGAACAGGTATGAAGAAGCAGACACTGCCACATAATGTAAATTACAATCTAAATGAGATACTCATATTGACATAAGGAGTTCCTCAGGTGCTGTAAACTAAGTTCATGGGAAGAAAGTCTTCCAAATGCCATTCACATCACCATGGATAATTGCAGGACTAGAAGCATCCATGACATTGCTGGGGAACCATGGAATGGGGTTTTAATTTTCAGTTTGACTTACATGCTGTTGTCATATCATAGAGACTACAGTTGCAGTTTTACAGCATGGTTTTTCTTAGCTTATTTTAGAATCATAGAAAGAGTAAGCTTGCAAATCTTTTAATAAGGCAATTACATTCAGACAAAGATTAGATCTCAGTGGCACAATAGATTTTTGCTATATTATTCAGTATCTTTTTGATATTCCACTGTCACTAGACAAAGCTGTGAATAGTAATGTGACAAGTCTATTCAGAAGACAACAATGAGGGTTTCCTTAATTGTGTTCGCTTGTATGCCACACAAACCCTCACTTAATTTTTTTTTCCTGTTTTGAAAAAGCAGAAAAGAAAATATCATTTAGAGTCACAAGAAACACTGTTGAATCTACCTTTGAAATCTACATTCTGTATTTGTAAAATGAAAATGTTGAGATAATCATTTAAATTTTTATTTGATAAAAATATCTTATGATTCAAAATGTCAGTCTTAATATAGGAATGAATTACTTGGTGTGAAAAAGAACAAAAATCCATAAGAATCTAAAGAATTGCTTAAAATATGCACTTCGGGTGAGGGGATATGGATTTAAAAACCCATACATGTGGGTTTCTAGTGGTTGTTAATAGAAAGAAACTTAACAGAAATATTTGTTTTATGTATTTTCTTTAGGGCTTAACCTTTTCTCCATAACTTAAAATCCTTTAAAAAATTATAATGGAAATGTAAGATGTATGGACATTTTTGGAAAATTCAATTTTACATTAATAGTTTATTTGGGCTAAGAATATCTTGTTCATGTGACCGAGCATTTTGTTAATTTTATAAATTAATATTCATAAGCTAATTTTTAAAAGTTGAGCATAATGGCACATATTTATTGTCCTAGAATGAGATTCTGTACCCAAAACTTCACTGAATTTATGGAACATTGTTTGGAACAAATGAGTATATAGGACCAATTATCCTTAAAGTTTAACTCATGCTGGACAAATGGAGGCTGTGATCTGGTGGAAAAAGTGATGGATTCTAACTGAATTCTACAAGTAACATTTTTACATCTTGGTGCCATTTAATTTTTTTGTATTTGTTTTTTGTCTTTGTATACTTATACAAATGTGAGGAAATGCCTGATATGAGGATAGAAGGGAAAATGTATGAGAAAAACTCTAAATATAAAAGCACTACAGAAAGGTTATCTAATGGCAAGAAGGATATAGAAGATCCAAGAAGGATCTAAAATCATAAATTTAAGAGTACTGGGTTCAATCCCTGGGTTGGGAAGATCCCCTGGAGAAGGGAAAGGCTACCCACTCCAGTGTTCTGCCTGGAGAATTGGTATTTTGCATAAAAACTAAACAGAATACTTTAATTAAAGTATTACTTTAAATTACTTAAAGAGAACTCTTTAATAAAAAAATTAAAGAGCAAATGTAATAAATAAGAAACAGATAAACTTTTCCTAGTTATTCAAGATGTTTTCACAGGCACTAGTTGTAACCAGGAGACAAAGTGGGAACTATGATACTTTCGTATTGCTATAGAAATCTTTACTTCTATACCCTTATTGTTGTTCAGTTGCTGAATTGTGTCCAATTCTTTATGACTTCAAGTACTGCAGCACACCAGGCTCCACTATCTCCTGGAATTTGCTCAAATTCATTTCCACTGAGTCAGTGATGCTATCTAACCATTTCATCCTCTGTCGCCCCCTTCTCTTTTTGCCTTCAATCTTTCCCAGCATCAGAGTCTTCACCAATAGGAAAAGACTCTTCTCATCATGTGGCAACAAGTATTGGGACTTCGGCTTCAGCATTAGTCCTTCCAATGATTATTCAGGGTTGATTTCCTTTAGGATTGACTGATCTCCTTGCAGTCCAAGGAAATTTCAAGAGTCTTCTCTGGCACCACAATTCAAAAGCATCAATTTTGTGCTCAGCCATTTTTATGGACCAACTCTCATATATGAACATGACTAATGGAAAACCATAGCTTAGACTATATGGACCTTTGTTGGCAAAGTGATGTCTCTGCTTTTCAATATGCTGTCTAGGTTTGCTATAGCTTTCCTTCCAACTAGCAACAATCTTTTAATTTCATGGCTTTGGTCACCATCCAAAGTGATTTTGGAGCCCAAGAAGATAAAGTCTGTCGTTGTTTCATGTTTTTCCCCATCTGTTTGCCAGGAAATGATAGGACTGGATGCCATGATTTTTGTTTTTTGAATACTGAGTTTTAAGCCAGCTTTTTCATTCTCCTCTTTCACCTTCATCAAGAGGCTCTTTAGTTCCTCTTCACTTTCTAACATTAGGGTGGTATCAACTGCATATATGAGGTTGTTGGTATTTCTCCCAGCAATCTTGATTCCAGCTTGTGATTTATCCAGCCTGGAAATTTGCATAACGTATTCTGCATAGAAGTAATAAATAAGTAGGGTGACAGTATACAGCCTTGTCATACTCCTTTTCCAATTCTGAACCAGTCTGTTGTTCCATGTATGGTTCTAACTGTTGCTTCTTGACTTGCATCCAGGGCTCTCAGGAGAAAGGAAAAGTGATCTGCTATTCCCATCTCTTAAGAATTTTCCACAGTTTATTGTGATTCACACAGCCAGTGACTTAGTTTAGTCAATGAAAAAAATAGATGTTTTTCTGGAATTCCCTTACTTTCTCAGTGATCCAATAAATGTTGGCAATTTGATTCCTCTGCCTTTTCTAAACCCAGTTTGTACATCTGGAAGTTCTCAGTTCACATACAGCCTAAGGCTGCTTGAAGGATTTTGAGCATTACCTTGCTAGCGTGTGAAATGAGCACAACTTCATGGTAGTTGGAACAGTCTTTGGCATTTCCCTTCTTTGAGATTGGAATAGAATGAAAATCAACATTTTTCCAGTCCTGTGGCCACTGCCGACTTTTCCAAATTTGCTGACATAGTGAGTGCAGCATTTTAACAGCATTATATTTTAGGATTTTAAATAGCTCAGCTGGAATTCCATCAACCCCATTAGCTTTGTTTGTAGTAATGTTTCCTAAGGCCCACCTGACTTTGCACTTCAGGATGTCTGGCTCTGGGTGAGTGACCACACCACTGTGGTTATCTGGGTCATTAAGACCTTTTTGTTTAGTTCTGTGTATTCTTGCCACCTCTTCTGATAGGTCCTTATCATTTCTGTCTATATTATGTCCATCCTTGCATGAAATGTTCCTGTTTTCCTCTATTTCTTCGCATTGTTCATTTAAGAAGGCCTTCTCATCTCTCCTTCTTATTCTCTGGAACTATTCATTCAGTTGGTATAACTTTCCCTCTCTCCCTTGCCTTTTGTGTCTTTTCTCTGCCCTTAGCCACAGCTTATCACTGAAATGGACTTGGCCAATAGAAGCCAGACCATAATGCTCTATTTGTATCTGATGCTTTCAAGAATTATAAAGAAGATAATGGCATTACTTCATAATTGTTTATATGTGAGCAAATTAATATTCACACAAGATGACTGATATTTACTGTAGAAAATCTTAAATGTAATTTTTCAGCATTACATTTTACCTCTACTGATCCTAATGAATGAATAAATTCTTTATTGAATTTGGCTCAAATGACAAGGCAATGTGACTCAGGGAATAACCAAATTTGGCAGAACACAAGTGAAAAATCAATAGCAATTGATTATTTAAACTCAGAATTTCAGGGTACTCAGGCAGGATTTATTCTAAGCCAAGCCCCAGTAGGAGCATTCCTTGAATCTATCTAATTTGCAAACTGTTTCCAATACTTCATCCTACCCAGTGAATTTGCAGTCAGATTGCCATTTTATTTTTTGCTTTTTAAAAAAAGTTTATTTATTTTTTTATTGAGGGATAATTGCTTTACAGAATTCTGTTGTTTTCTGTCAAACCTCAACATGAATCAGCCGTATATGCCATACGTATATCAGGGTATACATATGTCCGCTCTCTTTTGAACCTCCCTCCCATCTCCTGCCCCATCCCACCCCTCTAGGTTGATCCAGAGCCCCTGTTTGAGTTTTCTGAGCCTTACAGCAAACTCCCGTTGGCTATCTGTAAGTTTCCATGTTACTCTTTCCATACATCTCACCCTCTCCTCCCCTCTCCCCATGTCTAAAAGCCTATTCTCTATGTCTGTTTCTCCATTGCTGCCCTGCAAATAAATTCTTCAGTACCATTTTTCTAGATTCCATATATATGTATTAGAATATGATATTTATCTTTTTCTTTCTGACTTTCCTCACTCTGTATAGTAGGTTCTAGGTTCATCTACCTCTTTAGAACTGACTCAAATGTGTTCTTTTTTATGGGTGAGTAATATTCCATTGTGTATATGTACCACAACTTCTTTATCCAATCATCTGTCGATGGACATCTAGGTTGCTTTCATGTTCTAGCTACGGTAAATGGTGCTGCAATGAACAATGGGATACATGTGTCTTTTGCAATTTTGGCTTCTTCAGGGTATATGCCTAGGAGTGGGTTTGCTGGGTCATATGGTGATTTTATTCCTAGTTTTTTAAAGAAATCTCCATACCGTCTTCCATAATGGTTGTATCAATTTACACTCCCAACAAGAGTGTAAGAGCATTCCCTTTTCTCCACACCCTCTCCAGCATTTATTGTTTGTGAACTTTTTGATGATGGTCATTCTGACTGGTATGAGGTGATATCTCATTATTGTTTTGATTTGCATTTCTCTAATAATGAGCGATGTTAAGCATCTTTTCATGTGTTTGTTAGCCATCTGTATGTCTTCTTTGGAGAAAAGTCTGTTTAGGTCTTTTTCCCACTTTTTGATTGGGTTGTTTGTTTCAGATTGCCATTTTAAATGAAGGCATCTGATTTGTTGATGGATCTTACATAGTTCTTGCTATTTGTTTATTTTTGTTCATGTATATATTAGTGTCCACCTATGTCACATTATTTTTGTCATTTTGAATTCTGAACCACCTGTTCAGATGTTTCTCCTTTGTGTTATTTTATTTCAGGAACTGGTAGAAAGCCTTTAGGACTCCACTTCTCCTGTGGTGTTGTCAATTTGAATGGTAGGGGAGAGGAGTTACCCATCTGACCTCAGCCAAACTAGACTGGGACATCATTCAACTGAAAACCAAGAGGGACTCAATTGGAAAGCACCACACCATGCTTTTTATATATTGCACCTGCCTCTTGGGGGTTATGCTAAAAGTGGCAGCAGTTTCAGAGATAGAAAAGCTGGCAGATGTTGGAGGTGATTAAAAGGATGATTAAAACTGGCACACTCTCTCCATGAAGGTGTGCCTGTGTTTATTTTCCTACACTTAGAAATTGGCAGGTCTTGGAGATCTGGTTAGATTGTGAAAACGCTGGCAGGACCACTGTTACTTAGAGAGTTTCATTTCCCAAGATATTGGGATCAAGTCTAAGCTATTCAATTTGTAAATGAAATACATAATATTGTAAATTTGATTTTTATATGAACCAAGCAGAATACACTGAAATTATTTTCACAAAATAGTTGGTGAGTATTACAAACATTAGTTCCTAAAAATAGAGATGTTGAGTTCTGTGATACTATTAAGCAACATGTTTATAAATATCTGGGTTTCTCAGGAACATTTAATTTTGTGAATAAAATAATTTGAACTTAAGGGGCCAAATAAAATATCTGGGCTTCTTATAATCAGGATCACATCAGTTTTCTAGAGAAATCCGCTATTATTATTATACTGAGTCACTTTTTTGACTATAACAAAAAAAAAAAACACAATCATTTTTATCTCTTTATTTAGTAAATTCATTATAGGACTCTTTACCCATTTATCCATAAGACATTTTGTTAAGGCAAATGATAACCAAGCTGTGTGTCCTTTCCAAGAACATCTTAAAGTAAATAGCTTTCAACAGTTTATAAGATTCATCAGTAGATAGTAGCAAATTTTCAATTATTATGAGTATAGGGACACTTAAAGTGTTATCAGACTCTATGCGAACTTGTGAATTGCTAACAAGTAAATTAGAAGCTGATAATTCACTTTACAAATAGTTCATTGAGGTAAGAACAATATATATTACTGTTACACAGATAATGGATTGAACCCAGGTCTCCCGCATTATAGGCAGATTTTTTACCAGCTGAGCCACAAGGGAAGCCCATAACACAATTAAGGTAATATAATTATAGAGCGGAACAGGATCTTGGAGTACAAGCTTCCTCCCTAATTTTGAGTCCTCTATGGAACATCTTTGATGAATGGTCACTTCCATCTCTTTGCAGTCACATTTTCTGTCAACTTCACCTATGAAACCCAATGACTTCTTTTTCTTGCCTATTCATTTTCATGCCTCTGACCATACTGCTTCTCCTATCTGAACTTCTTTCCTCCTCCACAACTTCCAAAACATTTTTTGCCTGGCAATATGAAACGTTACCTTCCCAATTCTTCCAATGCAAGTAAAAACATCTTTTGCTCTCTACGGTTACTATGGTTGATATTTCCACATGATATTGTATTACTATAATCACATGCATGTACACACACACACATGCACACATACACACATCTCATACCGTACACCTTTTGTGGCCAGAAACAGGAAAATTCATCTATATATGTTTGGAACCTACCATACAGTACCCTCCCCAACAAATGTTTTCTGAATGAATATATGGACAAATGAATCTTATTGGATCAGAAAAAAGCAGCTGTAAAATTACTTGAGTCGAAAATTAAAAATCTGAGCTCATAAGACAAAAAAATAAGTACCAATACAGATAAATGATTGCTTAAACAAGCAAAAATCCCTAATTTTCCTGTTCACTTGTCAGTTTTTTAAACAGTGATATTGATCAGTGACAGAGATCAACCTAGAAACAAATATAATGAACGGAGAATTTTCACTTTGCCCAGGAAGCATCAAAAAGGACAGGAAACAAATGTTAATCTGCCTATGTCCTGCAGCAAGCTGTTGAAATTTGTCTTTTTTTATGTGTTTCAGTCTAACAGCAAATGACAGAATGTTTAAAATAACAAAGCTTGAATTTTGGGCAAGTGTCCATTGTTTGCCATTAGTGTCCCACCTTGTTTAATAGGCACAAGACTTTGATAAAGTCAATCAATTATTTATTTATTTTAGGTTGAGCTGGGTCTTGATCCTTGCACGTGGGCTTTCGCTAGTTGTGGTGAGCAGGGGTTACACTCTGTTGTGGTGCACAGGCTTCTCTCGTTGCGGAGCACGAGCTCTAGCTGCATTCGGGCTGCAGTCGTTGCGGCACATGGGCTCTAGAGCGAGGGCTCAGTAGTTGTGGTGCTTGAGCTTAGTCACTCCACAGCATGTGGAATCTTTTGGACCAGGGATCGAACTCATGTTTTCTGCATTGGTAAGCAGATTCCTATCCACTGTACTACCAGAGAAGTCCTAAAGTCAACAGATTACTATTCTTCCTAGTATAACTATAAGTGGGACTAAGATGAATACATTTGCTAAGTTTCTTTCATTGTGAAGCTACTGGGATCTGTTTATTTTATAGCCGTCATTTAAAAACAAAACTAAGTGTACCTACAGCACTCAGGATGACTTGGGATGGAGTGCATACTCAGGGACTGAATATTAGAAAATTAAAATTATTAATTTAAGCTATATTTATACCTTTGTTGCTCCTTATAACCATGATTAGAGGAGTTTTTCTCAGAGTGATTACAGCCATTATAGCTTTTCATGCATTTTAAACTTTGAGCATTAGGTTTTTAAGTAATGTTCTAACTTAGTTAATACTTTCACAAGATGCAGCTTCTCAATTGATATTTCAAAATATGGCTTTACCCATTCAAAAATTTCAAAAAAGACAGTGATAAATCTTCTGCTATTGATTTTCTCTTATAGACAACATCAGTTTACACATTAAATTATATTCTCAGATATCTAGAGAAATCTACATTGTACTTTTGTTGTTCAGTCGCTCAATCATGTCTGACTCTTTGCGACCCCATGGACTGCAGAACACCAGTCTTCCCTGTCCTTTACCATCTCCTGGAGTTTGCTCAAATTCATGTCCATTGAGTCAGTAATGCCGTCCAACCATCTTGTCCTCTGTCGTCCTATCTCTTCTTGCCTTCAATCTTTCCCAGCATCGGGGTCTTTTCTAATCAGTCAGCTCTTCACATCAGGTGGCCAAAGTATTGGAGCCTCAGCTCTAGCATCAATCCTTCTAATGAATATTCAGGATTGATTTCCTTTAGGACTGACTGGTTTGATATCCTTGCAGTTCAAGGGATTCTCAAGAGTCTTCTCTAATACCACAGTTCAAAGCATCAATTCTTTGGTGCTCAGCCTTCTTTACGGTCCAACTCTCATATTCATACATGACTACTGGAAAAATCATAGCTTGGACTAGATAGACCTTTGCTGGAAAAGTAATGTCTTTGCTTTTTAATATACTGTCTAAGTTTGTCATAGCTTTTTCTCCATGGAGCAAGCATCTTTTAATTTCAAGGCTGCAGTCACCATCTGTAGTGATTTTGAAGCCTAAGAAAATAAAATCTGTCATTGTTTTCATTATTTCCCCATCTATTTGCCATGAAGTGATGGGATTGGATGCCATGATCTTCAGTTTTTGAATGTTGAGTTTTAAGTCAGCTTTTACACTCTCCTCTTTCACCTTCATCAAGAGGGTCTTTAGTTTCTCTTCATTTTCTGTCGTAAGAGTGGTGTCATCTGCATAACTAAGGTTATTGATATTTCTCCCTGCAACCTTGATTCCAGCTTGTGCTTCATCTAGCCTGGCATTTCACATGATGTACTCTGAAGAGAAGATAAATAAGCAGGGTGACCATATACCTCCTTGATGTACTCTTTTCACAATTTGGAACCACAGTCCGTTGTTTCATGTCCAGTCCTAACTGTTGCTTCTTGACTTGCATGCAGGTTTATCAGGAGGCAGGCAAGGTGGTTTGGTACTCCCATCTCTTGAAGAATTTTCCACAGTTTGCTGTGATCCACGCAATCAAAGGCTTTAGTATAGTCAATGAAGTGGATGTTTTTCTGGAATTGTCTTGCTTTTTCTATGATACAATGGATGTTGGCAATTTGATCTGTGCTTCCTCTGTCTTTTCTAAATCCAGCTTGAACATCTGGAAGTTCTTGATTCACGTACTGTTGAAGTCTGGTGTGGAGAATTGAACTTAGATAAAAAAAGATTCTTCCAGGTACATTAGAAAGAAATGATAATTTAATGAATCTCTGGGTGATGATAGAAAAGGAAAAGTAACTAAGAGAAAGCATCTTTAGAATTTTTTTTTACAATCTTTATCTCAAAAAAATATGACTGAGACTGTCTTCATCCTTGAATTGTAAAATTTCAATAAATATTATGGATATAATAATTCAACTTTATAGGTTGGAATTCCAAAAAATGAAAGAGTAACTAATAAAATAATGAAAGGAAATCTCAATAAAATGTAAATCAATGAATAGGGAGTCATAGGAGATAGGTGAAAAAGAGTTTCAGTGAACACTGAGAAAATTACACACATAAAGGAATATACAAATTTGTGTAGGAGACATTGGAGGCATAGTGGTAATCAAATAAAATTTAAAACCCTTAAAAACTGGACTTGTTCAAGAATTACTGCAAAGTAGCATGACTTGAAGGGATTAGGATCAAAAAGTGAAAACAAGAATGTAGTTGCAATTAACAATGGACAAGATGTCAAGGTATGAAATAATTAGAGATACCGCTAGAGATATCTTTCAACTCAATCAACAAGTTTTTATTTAATACTATAAATTTCTCATTTATTTATGAGAGATACATTATTACAAATATCTGTGTAACAGTAGTCCCCCCCTTATCACTGGGGGTTCCATTCCAAATCCCCCAGTGGATGCCTAGAACTGTGGCTAGTACCAAACTCTGTACATACCTGGTTTTCTCCCATACATACACACCACTTAATTGGCTCTCTCTGAGCTTCTCAAACTACTGTATGATTGCACTCATCTCACACGCAAGTAAAGTAATGCTCAAAATTCTCTAAGCCAGGCTTCAGCAATATCTGAATCGTGAACTTCTCGATGTTCAAGCTAGATTTAGAAAAGGCAGAGGAACCAGAGATCAAATTGCCAACATCCTCTGAATCATTGAAAAAGCAAGAGAGTTCCAGATAAACATCTATTTCTGCTTTATTGACTATGTCAAAGCCTTTGACTGTGTGGATCACAATAAATTGTGGAAAATTCTGAAAGAGATGGGCATACCAGACCACCTAACCTGCCTCTTGAGAAACCTATATGCAGGTCAGGAAGCAATGGTTAGAACTGGACATGGAACAACAGACTGGTTTCAAATAGGAAAAGGAGTACATCAAGGCTGTATATTGTCACCCTGCTTATATGCAGAGTACACCATGAGTAACACTGGGCTGGAAGAAGCACAAGCTGGAATCAAGATTGCTGGGAGAAATATCAATAACCTCAGATATGCAGATGACACCACCCTTACCTTATGCCAGGAAGTGAAGAGGAACTAAAAAGTCTCTTGATGAAAGTGAAAGAGGAGAGTGAAAAAGTTGGCCTAAAGCTCAACATTCAGAAAACTAACATCATGGCATCTGGTCCCATCACTTCATGGCAAATAGATGGGGAAACAGTGGAAGCAGTGTGAGATTTTATTTTTGGGGGGCTTCAAAATCACTGCAGATGGTGATTGCAGCCATGAAATTAAAAGATGCTTACTCCTTAGAAGGAAAGTTATGACCAACCTAGACAGGATATTAAAAAGCAGAGACATTATTTTGCCAACAAAGGTCCGTCTAGTCAAAGGCTATGGTTTTTCTAGTGGTCATATATGGATGTGAGAGTTGGACTGTGAAGAAAGCTGAGTGCTGAAGAATTGATGCTTTTGAACTGTGGTGCTGGAGAAGACTCTTGAGAGTCCCTTGGACTGCAAGGAGATCCAACCAGTCCATCCTAAAGGAGATCAATCCTGGGTGTTCATTGGAAGGACTGATTCTGAGGCTGAAACTCCAATACTTTGGCCACCTCATGCTAAGAGTTGACTCATTGGAAAAGACCCTGATGCTAGGAGGGATTGGGAGCAGGAGGAGAAGGGAACGACAGAGGATGACATGGCTGGATGGCATCACCGACTCGATGGACATGAGTTTGAGTAAACTCCGGGAGTTTGTGATGGACAGGGTGGCCTGGCGTGCTGCGATTTTGGGGTGGCAAAGAGTCGAACATGACTGAGTGACTGAACTGAACTGAACTGAGCTTCTCAGATGGTAATGCATCCGCCTGCAATGCAGGAGACCTGGGTTCAATTCCTAGGTTGGGAAGATTCCCTGGGGAAGGGAATGGCAATCCACTCCAGTATTCTTGCCTGGAGAATCCCATGGACAGACCATAGGATTGCAAAGAGTCGGACACAACTGAGCAACTAACACTTTCACTTTCATACATGCCTATGATAAATTTTAACTCATAAACAAAGCTCAGTAAGAGATTAACAACAATAAGTAAAAAATAAACAATTATAACAATACGCTGTAATAGCAGTTATGTGAATGTGGTCTCTCTGAAGATACAATACAAATTTAATGCCTTCTCCATCTTAACTAAGCACTTATGCACTGTGACAACTTTTGCATTTTGAGATGTGACAGCAAAACTAGCATTAATTTTTTTTTCTCCTTCACAATTTCATGAATAAATGATTTGTTTTTACCATAGATGTTAGTAACTTCAGCATACAATTTTATTTTTCTTTCTTTTTTAAGTGGAAAACTTTTACCTTTTCACTTAAAAGAAACACTTTAAGGCTTCTCTTTGGCATACCTGAATTGCTAGCAATACTACTACTCTTGCATATTAGGGACATTATTAAGTAAAATAAGGGTTACAATGAAACTATGAGCCATGCTGTGTAGGTCCACCCAAGATGGACAGGTCATGGTGGAGAGTTCTGACAAAATGTGGTCCACTGGAGAAGGGAATGGCAAACCACTTCAGTACTCTTGCCTTGAGAACCCCATGAACAGTATGAAAAGGCAAAAAGTTGGGCACCGAATGATGAACTCCCCAGGTCAGCAGGTGCCCAATATGCTACTGGAGATCAGTGGAGAAATAACTCTAGAAAGAATGAAGGGATGGAGCCAAAGCAAAAACAATACCCAGTTGTGGATGTGACTGGTGATGGAAGTAAAGTCCGATGCTATAAAAAGCAATATTGCATAGGAACCTGGAATGTTAGGTCCATGAATCAAGGCAAATTGGAAGTGGTCAAACAGGAGATGGCAAGAGTGAACATCGACATTTTAGGAATCAGTGAACTAAAATGGACTGGAATGGGTGAATTTAACTCAGATAACCAATGTATCTACTACTGTGGGCAAGAATTCCTTAGAACAAATGGAGTAGCCATCATAGTCAACAAAAGAGTACAAAATGCAGTACTTGGATGAAATCTCAAAAACAACAGAATGATTTCTGTTCGTTTCCAAGGCAAACCATTCAATATCACAGTAATCCAAGTCTATGTCCCAACGAGTAATGCTGAAGAAGATGAAGTTGAATGGTTCTATGAAGGCCTACAAAACCTTCTAGAACTAATACCCAAAGAAGATGTCCTTTTCATTAGAGGGGGCTGGAATGCAAAAGTGGGACGTCAAGAAACACCTGGACTAACAGGCAAATTTGGCGCTGGAGTACAGAATGAAGCAGAGCAAAGGTTAATAGAGTTTTGCCAAGAGAATGCACTGGTCATAGCAAACACCCTTTCCAACAACATAAGAGAAGACTCTACACATGGACATCACCAGATGGTCAATACTGAAATCAGAGTGATGATATTTTTTGCAGCCAAAGATGGAGAAGTTCTATACAATCGGCAAAAAACAAGATCAGGAGCTGACTGTGACACAGACCATGAACTCCTGAGATGGTTGAATGGCATCACTGACTCAATGGACATGAGTTTGAGTAAACTCCGGGAGTTGGTGATGGACAGGGAGGCCCAGCATGCCATAATCCCTGGGTCACAAAGAGTTGGACACAACTGTATGACTGAACTGACTGACTGACTGACTGAAGGGTTATTTGAACACAAACACTAGTGTCACAACAGTAGATCAGATAACAAGGAGAGCTACTAAGTGATTTGCTGGACAAAGGGATGGTTCACATCCTGGGTGCAATGGAGCAGGATTGAGTGAAAGTTCATCATGCTATTCAGACTGGTGCAAAATTTAACTCATATGAATTGTTTCTTTCTGGAATTTTCCATTTAATATTTTTGGACTATGGTGGTTAACTCAAACTGTGGAAAGAGAAATAGCACATGAAGCGGGACTATTGTATTATGAATTCATCTGACACAGTTCCCTAAAACTCAAGAGTTCTTTTAACTTTTCAAAGTAAAGTCAATGCTGCTTCTGCTGCTGCTAAGTCACTTCAGTCGTGTCCAATGCTGTGCGACCCCATAGACGGAAGCTCACCAGGCTCCCACATCCCTGGGATTCTCCAGGCAAAAACACTGGAGTGGGTTGCCATTTCCTTCTCTGATGCATGAAAGTGAAAAGTAAAAGTGAAAGTGAAAGTGAAGTCACTCAGTCGTGCCCAACTCTTAGCGACCCCATGGCCTGTAGCCTAGCAGGCTCCTCCGTCCATGGGATTTTCCAGGCAAGAGTACTGGAGTGGGGTGCCATTGCCTTCTCCGAAACTCAATGCATTTCTTCTTAAGAATAAAACAAACTGTAGATGTGTTCTTTTTTTGGAATCAGGACAGTTCTAGTGCTTATAACGCTTATTTTTCATAGCTTCTTTAGTGCTGTCTCTACTCTCTTCTTTAAAAGAATGTGTGCAGTGAGAATGATTTTCCACTAGAGTTTTTTTCTAAATATCGTTATGTCTTACATGTCATGACAAACAATAATCAAAAGGTAAATGTATAATGTATCGGAGTATGAAAGTGCTTTGAAGGAAAAGCATCAGAATATTGGGGGGTGCTAGCTTACATAGGACGGTTAGGAAAAACCTCTTTGATGTGGTATAATTTAAACAAAGACTTCCAAGAAATGAGGGAGTAAACCATATGGCTACATTGGGGGAAGGCCTTCCCTCGTGACTCAGCTGGTAAAGAACCCGCTTGCCAATTCAGGAAACTCAAGAGGTGCAGGTTCGATCCTTGAGTTGGGAAGATTCCCCTGGAGGAGGAAATGGCAACCCAGTTCAGTATCCTTGCCTGGAAAAACAGAGAAGGCTTGTGGGCTATAGTCCATGGAGTCCCAAAGAGCTGGACATGACTAAGTGCCCATGTACACACACACTGGGGGAAGAGGAGAAATAAAACCCTTCAATTTATAAAATGCATTACAAAAAGTATTATTTTATTGGAGTTCCACAACAACCATACAAAGATAAATATATATTATTATCATTCTTAATCTATCGGAAATTAAAACTGAGATAAGGCCAAATGACTTGAA
Source organism: Muntiacus reevesi (assembly GCF_963930625.1). NCBI lineage: Eukaryota > Metazoa > Chordata > Mammalia > Artiodactyla > Cervidae > Muntiacus > Muntiacus reevesi. The sequence continues at coordinate 18,885,267 of NC_089265.1, read as the reverse complement.
GTTACCTACTAGGAGAATGACAGGAAAGCTGTTATACGGAATCCAAGTCAAATCCTGTTAGCTCAGTAACAAATGTTATTGCTGCTTATTAGGCAAATGACTTTACAGAAGTTACTTACCTTCTCTGAGATGCAGTTTCTTAACTATTAAAATGGGCATAATATGAGTTGTGACTTCATAGAGCTGTGAGAATTATAAAATAATCTGTATTAAGTCATGACACAATGCTTAGCTTAACAACCCTTGACTAGTTCAGGGATTCAGATAGTTCAAACTATGTGTGTGTGCTAAGTTACTTTAGTCATGTCTGACTTTTTGCAACCCCATGGACTGTAGACTACCAGACTCCTCTGTTCATGGGATTTTCCAGGCAAGAATGTTAAAGTGGGTTACCGTTTCCTTCTCCAGGGGATCTTCCCAACCCAAGGTCGAACACATGTCTATTATGTCTCCTGCATTGGCAGGTGAGTTCTTCACCACTAGTGCCACCTGAGAAGCCCTTGGACCAAATCCTATCTGTTGGCTGTTTTTGTAAGACATGCGAGCTAAGAATGGTTTTCACATTTTAAGTGGTTGAAAGAAAACCAAAAGAACATTATATGAAATTCAAATTTTATTGCTCATGTATAAAGTTTTATTGGAATATGGCCATTTTCATTTATATTTTGTCTATGACTATTTTATCCTGCAATAGCAGAGTTGAGGAGTTATGACAGACACCAGGGATGCAAGGCTGAAAATTTAGTATCTAGCCTTTCACAGAAAAACTTTGGTTGATCCCTGCTCTGAATGTAAGTGCTCAGTTTTGTGGCCCAAGCTATATTTCATTTCTTTGATTCTAAGAGTAACTATCTATCACACTTGATTATTGAAGAGTGATTCCAGATTCTTCTTTTTTCCTAACCGTCTGACACCTGATTTATTAACAAGTGTTGACAGGTCCATGGATCCAATCATTTCCCTATTCAATTATTACCATTAGGGAGACAATGAGCTTCCCTTGTAGCTTAGTTGGTAAAGAATCTGCCTGCAATGCAGGAGACCTGGGTTCAATTCCTGGGTCAGGAAGATCCCCTGGAGAACGAAATGGCAATCCACTCCAGTATTCTTGCCTGGAGAATCCCCATGGACAGAGGAGTCTGACAGGCTACAGTTCATGGGGTCACAAGAGTCGGACACGACTTAGCGACTAAGCCACCACCAAGAGAGACAGTATAAAACTGGCCAGTAGTCAAACCACATATAAAAATAGAACTTTGACCCATAACCTGAAGCAACATGCCCAAGAAATTAACCCCCTTAGGTACAAAAACAGCTCTGTAAGCCAGCCTACTGCAAGATAGACTTGCAGGAAGCCAGACTGCTATCTCTAGAAACAATCCAATAAGATAAGTAATAACTTCTATGACAATCAACCTGGTTGGCTAGGATTTCATTAACAACTGAGATGGTCCCTAATTTTTGTTCTTGCTTTCCATTTAGGACTAACCAGAAAAAGCCAAAGGCTTCTCAGGTGCCACAGTGGTAAAGACTCTATCTGCCATTGCAGGAGATGCAGATTTGTTGCCTGTGTTGGGCAAATCCCCTGGAGTAGGAAATGGCAACCTACTCCAGTATTCTTGCCTGGAAAATTCCATGGATAGAGGAGCCTGGCAGGCTATAGTCCATGGGTTTACAAAGAGTCGGAAATGACTGAGCGACTGAACATACAGAGAAAACCAAATAAGCACTAATCACAAAGGATAACTTGCTTCTTGTTAGCCCACCTACAGCTTCTCCATGCCACCAGCTGCCAATTGGGGCATTCCTGAAACCTTCCCTTCCCCTGATTACAAAGCTTTTCCATTCTTCTGCCTGCCTTTGAGTCTCTACCAAAATGAAAGTGATGGTGGCTAACTCCCTTGCCATGTAAAGCTCTGAATAAACAGTTTTTGCTTACCTCACTTAGTTATTTTCATTTACTTCCACACATCACAGAGTGAGCCTCTATCAACTCTTACCTCCACAATGTAGAAGCCACTAAAATGGGGCTTTTCCGCACCCGGTCCTTTGGATTTTCTTCTTGCTCCCTTATAATTTGCACCCAGCAGTCAAGTGGTCCTTTTGGAATGTTAAATCTGATCATATCAAGCCTGAATTTAAAATCCTCTCCTTTTACTGTGAATAAAATCCAAATACCCACCTACACCTAAATGCCCTATAGGGTGTGTTTCCTGTTTACTTAAAAGAATTTTATCATTTGACCATCAACCCCTTTCCATCAAAGTGAAAAGCAAACTTATTCACTTTGCTTTTGTCTTAGTTTTGTTTCTTCAACCCACCAAGCTCTGTTGTGCCTTCAGTCCTTTGCATCTGTTTCTCAGCTCTGGCAGAGATGGAGTCCTTGCGTTTTCAGTTCTGCAGGTGACCTTCTTACATCACCCAATCTGAAGTAGTTCCTCCTGTCCCCGTGTTACCCCTTAAGCTTTCTATTGTATTTTTTCCTCAAAGAACTCATCAGCATCTAAGGGTATCTTGTTTGTTTTTCATCTATTTATTATCAGTTTATTTCCCACTAGACCACTCTATACAATAGGAATTCCATCTGATATCTTGTCAGTTACAGTTGCAGCATGCTGCTGCTGCTGCTAAGTCACTTCAGTCATGTCCGACTCTGTGCGACCCCTTAGATGGCAACCCACCAAGCTCCGCCGTCCCTGGGATTCTCCAGGCAAGAACACTGGAGTGGGTTGCCATTTCCTTCTCAAATGCATGAAAGTGAAAAGTGAAAGTGAGGTCGCTCAGTCGTGTCCGACTCTTCGCGATCCCATGGACTGCAGCCCACCAGGCTCCTCTGCCCATGGGATTTTCCAGGCAAGAGTGCTGGAGTGGGTTGCCACTGCAGCATAAAGATGATTTTTTTCTCTATTTACATCTCTTTGATCTTATATAACAATTGAGGAGTGTGCGCCCACGCACACACATACATAGTTGTAAATAGGAAAAACTCGGTGTTGATAGGCTCTGCTCAAAATCCCCAGCAATATGTATACATTTTTTTCACTGTTGAAGGGACTACATGCTATATCTTATTTGACCATTTTTCTGTCTTCATCTTACCCTGTTTGTACATACTGGCTCCCTTTTAAAAAATAACTCAGATATATATTATTTGACTATTACCAGTAGGATGGATATATCTAATATTTTTTTTAACATAAACAATGATACAATAAATATTTTGCTCATTTGTACTAGTATTTCTGTAGAACAGTTCAGTTCAGTTCAGTCGCTCAGTTGTGTCCTACTCTTTGCAACCCCATGGACTGCAGCACGCCAGACTTTCTTGTCCATCACCAACTCCAAGAGTTTACTCAAACTTGAGTTGGTGATGCCATCCAGCCATCTCATCCTCTTTTGTCCCCTTCTCCTCCTGCCTTCAATCCTTCCCAGCATCAGGGTCTTTTCCAAGGAGTCAGTTCTTTGCATCAGGTGGCCAAAGTGTTGGAACAGTATTCAATGAATACTGTAGAACAGTATTCAGTGTTAATGTTGTCTCAAAGAGTATGCCTATTTTAAATTTGGTACATAATGCTGAACATATTGTAAATTTGGTACATATTTCTAAAGAGTTCTATGAATTTCAGTGCCTCTTAATAGCTCCCGTTTTCCCTTATCTCAACAACAATGAATATTGCCAAGTTTTTCACTTGGATTAATCTGATGTGTAAGACATGATATTACATTACTGCTTTTAATTTTTTCATTCAATATGAGGCTGAACATATTTACTTATATGTGTTGGCCATTTGTATTGTTTTTTTCTGTAAATTAGCAGCTCACATCATTGCTCTTTAAAAAAAATTGTCTTTTTCTTTCTGATTTTTATGTGCTCTTTAAAAAATTCTGACATTATTAATTTTTCTCCTAGGTAAATATTTCCCATTGTCACTTACTTTTCAACATTGCTTCTGCTATCTTATAGCTAAATCTATTATTTTTTTCTTTGTGGCTCTTAGATTTTACTTGTCAACCTAGAACTTCTTCAGCCAAAAATTATAAAAATATTTCCCTGTAGTTCCTTCTAGTAGTTTTACAGATTTTTAATGTTTGGATCATTCATCCATATGTATAATTTTACCTAGCTCTAAGTGATCTAAGTAAAATTTTCCCTTGGTAGATAGCTAACATTATTGACTGAGATGTCAAATTTCCACCATCAATTTGAAATGTTAATTTTATCTAATACTAAATATCCATATATGTATGCATAGTTATTTCTTGAGTTTTTTTCTTTTTCAAGCAAAACTGAGAGTATATAAAAACGTACACAAATTGTAAATAAAAAAGCTTGGTGATTTTTACAAAGCAAACATGCATTATAACAATCAGCTATGTCAAGAGATAAAATTATCACTATTTCAAAAACTTCTCTTCTCTAGGTAGACAATTACATCTCCAAAAATTGACAACTCTATCTTTTAAAAATACTATCTTTCTTTTGCTCCTTTTGCATTAAGAAGGTCTCCAGAAATGTTAAAAGCAAGGACCTACTTGTCTTATTTCTGCTTTCAATAGGGAATGCCTTTGATCTTTCATTATTAAACATGAGACTTGCTTCAGGTTCTTGAAAGATTCTCCCTAATAAAATTACAGAATTTTTTTTCTATTCAAGTTTATGAAGATTTGAAAAGTCATGCATTGGAGTTGAATTTTTATGAGGCAACAAGCAGAATTATGCAAAGGTGACCTTGTTGTTCAGGTGGACTTGCTTGGACATCAGGCTATCCAGGACAAGGATGCCTCCCCTACTTTAGGAGGAGAGGATTCAGCTTTCACCCCTTGCCACTGTCCCTTTGCAAGAGGGGCTGCAGTATCCTATTGTCCCAAGGACTTCAGTGAGACAGATGAGTAAACTTCCCAGGTAATTTCTGTAAATTGCTTTCACTCCAAATCCAGAGAGGTTGATGCTAGGCAGTCTGAGTGTTCTCTGCATCCAAATGCCAGACTTTGATGACTGAATTATAAGGAAGAGAGATGAGGATATGGAGGTGGTAGTAGGGGTGGGGAATTAAGGTGCCACCACTGGAATAACCATGCCCTGGGATGGTTGGCCTCTTGTGATGTGTTGGAAGGATGAGGAATGTCTAACTATGCCAACTCTCCATTTCCTAACTACTGACATACCTATTTCCCCTTTCCTCTCAAAAGTATACTCCTTAACCTATTTGAAGAGCTGACTCATTTGAAAAGACCCTGTTGCTGGGAAAGATTGAGGGCAGGAGGAGACGGGGACAACAGAGGATGAGATGGTTGGATGGCATCACTGACTCGATGGACATGGATTTGGGTGGACTCCGGGAGTTGGTGATGGACAGGGAGGCCTGGCGTGCTGCAGTTCATGGGGTCGCAAAGAGTCAGACACAACTGAGCGACTGAACTGAACTAACCTATATGATGTGACATTGTGAACTTTATCCTGAACTTTGTGGGTACAGATGATGACTGAGATTAGACCCACCAGGTGGGGAAATCACATAAAATATTTTATCATTTAGCAAGATTGTCATATTTTTAAAGCCAATTTGTCAGTGATCTGAATTATATGAATAGATATTTTAATGAAGTACTTTTCTTTTCTTTTTTGTGATAACCTCTAACATTATACAATCCTGGGTCTGATTTGTCAATATTTATTTATCATTATAAAAATCTCTATTCATGAGTAAGACGAAGCTATTCTATTTCAATAGAAATATGTTGTTTCTTTGTAAACAATAATTCTGATAGAATGTTTGATAGCTTTTCATTTTTATTATTGTGTTCTGAATAAACTTAAATAACAAAGTTATTATAAGTTTATTAGTTTATTAAATAACAAAGTTATAAGTTTAGTAGAATGAACCAGTAAAACTGGGCCTTGTGCATTTGGGTGAAGGGTAGATATTGACTACATTTTCAATACTTTCTTTTCATTATTGTTTAATTTGGGTTTCCTATCTCTTTTTAAACTTAAATTTTGTAGCTTAAGCCTTTCTGGGAAATAGCCTATAATTGTCCGTTTCACATAACCCCCACCTCAAACTACTGAAATCAGTATCTGTTTCTGTCTTTAAAAACTATCTCACAAAAAAATCACAATGCTTCTTCTCTTGTTCCTAATTTTATTGATACCTTTTTTCTAAAATAGATTTTCTAAAATTTTTGTTTCTAAAGAACCAGTTTTAAAATTGTTTTTGCTATTTTTCTATTTTTAACATTAATTTTTCTACTATCTTTATAAATATCAACTACCTATGATAAGTTGGTTTTGTTATTATAATTTGACTTCTTGTATTTAAAACTTAGTTCGTTTATTTTTAATTCTTTCTCGTCAGCAAATACATGCATTTAAGTCTATAATATTTTTTGGTTAAGTGCTTCTTTGTTCATCACACAAATTTTGGCAGTAATTTTTAAATAATCTCTAATATCCTCTTTAATGTAAGTAGTTTAGGAGAGTATTTTTAAATTTCAAAGAGACAGATTTTATTTTAGTTGTTTTTCATTACACATATTGAACAATTTGTTTTTTGACACATGATATATTTCTACTTTTTTCCCAAGTCAGTACATTCAGTAACTTTTGTCTTATTTTCCTAAAAATTCCATTGTGTTAAGTTGTATGGATGTATCATAATTTATTTAATCGTTACCATATAGGTGGAAATTTAGACTCTTTAGGACTTTGCTCTTGCAAAGAGTCCTACAAAAACATACAATATCTCTATACATATGTGCAAGTATTTCTTCAGGAGAACACCCTAGAACAGGACTCATGGGTCAAAACTTACATTTTAAATTAGGTCCATAAGATCCAATTGGGTTTTAAAAGTCTTTAGACATAGACACTCACAATAATACTGTTTTCCCTCATCCTCACCATCATTAGATGTTATCGGTTTTTGTGCACGTGTGTGAGTGCCAATCTGATTGTGCTAGGCAGAATAATGGCCCCCAAAGATGCCCACACCCTAGTGCACTGAATTTAAAAAACAGTACCTTGAAAATATGATCGAAGTTATGAGTTTAAGATGGGGATATTATTTTCATTTTCCTATCTATGTGAGTCCCAATATAACTGCACAAGCTCATAAAAGTGGTAGAGGGAGGCAGAAGAAAGGGTCAGAGAAATGCAGTATGAGGACTTGACCAACTCTTGCTGATTTTAAAGGTGGAAGTAGGTAACTGTGAGGCAGAAAATCTGGTAGCTTCTAGAAAGCGGGGATCTGCCCTCAGTTTACAGCCATCAAGAAACCAGGACCTCAGCCTAATAAATGCAAGAAACTGAATTCTACAAACAACCTAAATAAAGAGAAAACATGCTTCCCTAGAGGCTCCAAAAAGGCAGGCAGCCTGCCATCATTTTGATTTTAGCCATTTGAGATCTGTGTTAGACTTCTGACTACTAGAATTGTATGACAATAAATTTGTGTTCTTTTAAGGTACTGTGCTGTGTCACTCAGTTGTATCCAACTGTTCGAGACCCAGTGGACTGTAGCCCACCAGACTCCTCTGTCCATGGGGATTCTCCAGGCAAGAATACTGGAGTGGGTTGCTATGCCCTCCTCCAGGGGACCTTCCCAGCCCAGGGATCAAACCCAGGTCTCCCACATTGCAAGCAGATATTTTACCATCTTAGCCACTAGGGAAGCCCTTTAAGCTACTAAACTGTGATAATTTATTACAGCAGAAATAGAAAACTAATACATTGATGATTGAATTTTCCTTCCCTAGAAGCAGGGAAGTGGACCATTTTGTTTTTAGGTCACAGCTTTTTTTCGAATCGCGACTAGGAAATGTGATGTAAGCCCTCATTTTAAAATTTTGTTAATATTTCCTTTGAGGCTTAATATGCCTGTGTGGGTTCCATCTCCTGACTTAATCTTGAATGTCACTCTAGTATATATAAATATTCCATTTTATTTGAAAATAATGCAAATTCACTATTGGGTTCAAAATTCTTAATTGCTACATAGATTGATTAAATCAAACTCAAATAGTTATTCGAGTTGTTTATAGCTTTCCTTATTGTTATTTTCTACTATTTATTTTCCATTTATTCAGCTTTACATATGCTTATAGTTTTTCTCTTTTCATACTTTTCTCAGGGTTGGTTAGAATTCTTTTTTCGATTTCATTTTTTGTCCTCTAGGGACCTGGAGTTATATTTTCTATTTTTAGTCTTTTAATCTTTATTCCTGATATTGTTACCATGTACATTTAAACAAAAATCTAATATTCATATATTAACACTTTTACTGTAAATTTAAACTACACCTGACCTCCTGAATAACATGCTAGAAAATTCAGAACTATGTCTTTGTTTAACCTTCAAAATTAGACATTATTATTATTTAATACAGACTATTGTGGTTATGTTTGTTTACACATTAATCGGTTTCTTTTTCTTTGTCTTTGGTGTACTGCAGATGCACTTCAACTTGCAAAGTATGAATTTCTTCTTATCCTATTTGTAATGCATTGTGTTTTTTGTCTTTGTGGTTTCATATCTCTCCTCAGCTCAAGAAAATTCTATCATTGTCTCTTCAAGTAGTGTCCATCTTACTCTTTCTTCATTCTCTCCTGAGAATTGATTTGATGCATGCTGGACCTTCTTATTTTATCCTATAGGTCTCTTGATTTCTCTTTCATATCATCAATTCTCTATTTTCTGTGTTGTTATTGATTATATTCATCAGTGTCTAAAATGCTGCTTTAATATATATATTGCAATGATCTTATTATACACTTTCAAAATTCTATTTGCTTATTAAAAAAAAAATCTGTTGGTCACTTTGGGGTTTTACTGGTAGCTCAGACAGTAAAGAATCCACCTGCAATGCGGGAGACCTGGGTTTGATCTCTGGGATGGGAAGATCCCCTGGAGGAGGGCATGGCAACCCTGCCTGGGATTCCTGCCTGGAGAATCCCCATGGACAGAAGAGCCTGGCGGGCTACAGTCCATGGGGTTGCAAAGAGTTGGACATGACTGAGCGACTAGGCACAGTACAGCGCAGCTGGGCACTCTAGATAGTCTCCTCTTGCTTGCTCAGTGTGGTATCTTCATTTAAAAAAATTTCTTCAAAAAAAAAATTTCTTCAACTATAATATCTTATACAAGTTCTTTTATACATATAGCTGATAATTTTAAATACCTAAAGTTCTTGAGTATTCAAATTTATTATTGATGCTGATATTCATCTACAGAAACTTGTGTACTTCATTGTTCACATTTCCTTGATTGTAGGCTCGTCTAAGTTTGATTTGAATTTAAGAAATCTTAAGGGACTAAATTGATGATGTTTTCCCCCTAAGATATATTTACAGATGTTTCTTCTGGAGACTAGAGGATACTAGTTACTTTAAACCAAGTATGTAGTCACACTGGTTCTCTTGGGAACCAAGACCAGGTGCAGTACTGGTACATCATCTGTCCTTCATGCAACCCTACCTTTCAGATTTTCCTAGAACGTACTGCTTCTCTTTCAGTTATAGCTTTATTTCTCTTTCCCATTAGTTTCCTGAAAGATCAATAATATAGTAAAAAAGTTTTACCCTGGATCTATATGTTTTGTAGTGGAAGGTCCTTCAAATATCTTTTGCCCTGTACTCCGTGAAAGAGAAACTACCTTCTATTTCTCATAGCTTTTGAGTTTTATATTTTAAATGTGTGTAATTAAGTACATCCACTTCTGCTTTATTGACTACACCAAAGCCTTTGACTGTGTGGATCACAACAAACTGGAAAATTCTTAAAGAGATGGGAATACCAGGCCATATGACCTGCCTCCTGAGAAATCTGTATGCAGGTCAAGAAGCAACAGTTAGAACTGGATATGGAACAATAGACTGGTTTCATATCAGGAAAGGAGTACGTCAAGGCTGTATATTGTCACCCTGCTTATTTAACTATTATGCAGAATACATCATACATGAAATGCCAGCTGGAATCGTAATTGCTGGGAGAAATATCAAAAACCTCAGATATGCAGATGGCACCACCCTTATGGCAGAAAGCAAACAAGAACTAAAGAGCCTCTTGATGAAAGTGAAAGAGGAGAGTGAAAAAACTGGTTTAAAACTCAACATTCAAAAACTAAGATTATGGCATCTGGTCCCATCGCTTCATGGCAAATAGTTGGGGAAACAATGGAAACAGTGAGAGACTTTATTTTCTTGGGCTCCAAAATCACTGAAGATGGTGACTGCAGCCATGAAATTAAAAGATGCTTGTTCTTTGGAAGAAAAGTTATGACCAACCTAGACAGCATATTAAAAAGCAGCGACATTACTTTGCCAACAAAGATCCATCTAGTCAAAGCTATCATTTTTCCAGTCATGTATCATAGTCCATGATCATAGTCTTGTATGGATGTGAGGGTTGGACTATAAAGCTGAGCACCAATGAATTGATGCTTTTGAACTGTGTGTGGTGTTGGAAAAGACTCTTAAAAGTCTCTTGGGCTGCAAGGAGATCCAACCAGTCAATCCTAAAGGAAATCCGTTCTTAATATTCATTGGAAGGACTGATGTTGAAGCTGAAACACCAGTACTTTGACCACCTGATGTGAAGAACTGACTCATCTGAGAAGACTCTGATGTTGGGAAAGATTGAAGGGGGGGAGGAGAAGGGGATTACAGAGGATGAGATGGTTGGATGACACAACCGACTCGATGGATATGAGTTTGTATAAGCTCCGGGAGTTGGAGATGGACAGAGAAGCCTGGGGTGCTGCAATCCATGGGGTCACAGAGAGTCAGACATGACTGAGTGACTGAACTGAGTTGAATTAAGTACATTAATATTCATTACTGTTGTAACATCTTATCTTTTATCTGTATAAAACATTTTTTATCATGTCATATTTAAAGCTTTTTTCCCTTCAATGCTATTTTCCCAGTATTTATATTATCACTTTTGTTTTCTTTTTGTTAGCATTTTCTTACCATTGGTTTGTTTCTCATTCATCAGAATTTTTGCATTTTTAAACTTTTTAAAACATTTATTGGTAATTCATGATTTACATTAGACAATGTGCAATATACTTGCGCAGCTTCATTATACATGGTTTCGTTTCTCATTTTCAGCCTTTTAGGGACCTGTCGATCTAAAGATTTGAATTTTCAGTTAAGAGAAATAAGTAATTTAATTATTTTCTCCTTCTATTCTCTTTTTGCTCTTCAATTCATAGTTCTAATAGATTTTGGAATTTCTGGATTTAGCTAACATTTTAAAAATCATTATTTCTTATGATTTATTTTTCAATTTGTCTTTCATTATAGGATAACCTCATATTTGAATCCCTCAGTTTAATAACTAATTTTCACCACCATCTATTCAGTCATTCAGCTATTTTATGCGTGCATGCTAAGTCATTTCAGTCATATCCAACTCTTTGTGGCCCTAGGGACTGTAGCCCTCCAGGCTTCTCCATCCATGGCATCCTGCAGGCAAGAATACTGGAGTGGGTTGCCATGCTCTCCTCCAGGGGATCTTCCTGACTCAGGGATTCAATCTGTGTCTCATGTCTCCCGCATGGCAGACAGGTTCTTAAAACTAGCGCCACCTGGGAAGTACCTCAGCTATTTTATTAAATTTTAGTTTTAACAAATATGTTTTGAAAGATTCAATTATTCTTTTATTGTGGCTTATATATTTTCTTTTACTTTTTAAATAGAGAGGCAATATTCTCAAAATTTTCTGAGAATATTTTTAAAATTTAATTCAAAAATTTTTGCTTTTTCCTGTGTTGATTCTGATCCCTGGCAAATAGTTCTCTGAGTTCTGTTCATCTCTTATTTTTCTTTCTTTTTCATTGCTTGCCTATCATAATTATTGGTAATTTTTGATAGCTCATTTGTACTTACAGATTAGGGCCTGTAGTAATCTCATGAGTAGCTATGCTGATAGTCTCTGACTGAGGGTCTCTATTCTAAGGACAGTGATTACAGGTTTCTATTAGAGCTTTCACAGGTTTGTGGAAGTAGGAATTGAGTTTTATGCCTGTTTGGCATTTTTGTTGGATGGATTTTTCTTTTTTATGAGGAGGCTCTTTGTCCCTTGTAAGGACTGTAAGTTACCTGGGCTAGTGTATCATTTCACTTGTCTTAGAATGCATTTGTTTTCTTCCTGGAGTAGAACTAAGTAATTAATGAATCAGCCTCCTTTCTAGGGCCCACTTTTTCTCCTAGCACTCACTGTTTACGGTCAGGAAGCTGTTTTGTGTTTCTGAGGAAAAACACTAACATGGTGGAGTACTCTATTTTGTGATTTTTGCCTCTTTCTGAGGTTTTGATTTCTTATCCCTACTAGGTTTTGTCCAACATTCATACACACCACATACACACACACACACACACACACACACACATATACAATCTCTCTCTCTCTCTACCTCTGGCCCAAATGCTATATATGGCAGGGTCTGCCAGAACTGGGGAGTGAACTGCATATGCTCAGGCCACAAATCTATATAGCCTTCCAAGACCCTGAAGGGCCCCGGACAGTCACCCAGGCTTCTAGCATGAAACCCTGGGATCCCATCTGACATCTACCAAGATCCAAGGCCATAGTAACTTGAACACGCCATTTTATTCTGAAATTAGAAAATTAGGTCAGGCAGTCATAGGACCTGAACAGGAGCCTGCCTGATAATACCCAATGCTGTCAGCTTTTGTCATCTCTTTCTCCTCTTCCAATAGACCAGAGTACAGTGCCTTCCAAAGACAACTTGCCTATATGTCTATGCAAACCACAGACCATGTCACACTCACCTGCCTAGAGCCTTCAATAATTGAAGGAGGGGCACTCAAGCTCTGTGATTGCCTGAACACAGGCAGACCATGGGCCCATACAGGATTGGCAGTAGTTTTGCCACTCTCATATACTGGAGAAAGGCTCATTAAACCTACAGCCTACAGGGTGTCTACATTTCACTGCCAACCTTCCAAAACAACAGCCTGATGCCCTGAACTATGGCAGAGCAAACAGTCTCACTTCAAGACCTGGGACGCAATCTCAATGAATGCAACAACCTTTCCAGTAGAAGTTGAGTCCAAGGGAATAAAAGGCCCTTACTCCCTGAATCCAAGGGGTACACTAAGGAGTACCTAGACTATGGTGCTAGGCACCTTGGGCTCCTCATCTGGATAATGCTTTGGAGAAAAAGCAAGATGCTCCAAGTAGGGAATAAAAAGAAAAACACACACATGCTCTCACATACAAAAAACAAAAAAGTCCCAGACACTCACCAATATCCTCAGAGCTTGTCGTGGCAGCTGCGGAGCATCTAAAATTCTTGGTAGGGGGCCTCTGTCCCTCCTAGAGCACTTAACCTTGAAGAGCAACCTCAGGGCATTGCTCTCTCTGACCCAGTCCGTCTATCAGCACCAGTGATGGGGAACTGGCTCCTTCACCCAAGTCTCTCGGTTGGGAAATAGTCTCCTTTGAATACCAAGCAGAATGCTCAGAGAATGAGGGATGAGGCCAGGGCTGGAGCCAGAGCCAAGTCCCAGGGGTTGTGCAGTGTGGAGTTTCCCAGGAAGGCAAACCACAGTGCAGTTGGAACTTGCAAGGTAAGGTACGTGACTTCGGCTGTTCGCGGGAAATAAACGCGGGTCCTAACCCGGGCAGGTTGGGCTGGGATGCGCCAAGCATCTAGGGGTATGGAAAAATGATCCCCTGAGGCGGTGCAGCAGACATGAGGCACCTGAGAAGGAAGTCTGATCTCGCGAGATCTCGGTAGACGTACGGGTGCGCTTCCGGGGAGCCTGGGATGAGACCAGGTGCCCGGATGCCGAAATTTCTTCTCTTCAGACTCGTCTGTGAGGAGTTTGACTTACCTCGCCTATCGCACAATGTCTGAAGCTCTGGGGGCTTCTTGACCTCCTCTAGTCAGGGTCACAGAGCAGTGGCGGCTCAACCCAGAGGTCCGAACAGGTAGGGACAAGGTGCTCTGACCCAAAGGCACCTGAGTGGGATCCCAAACTCTAGCCTTCGGAGAGCCTGAAGTGGCGGGGGTGGGGGAGTGGAGGGGAAGCGACACCAGCCTCTGTCTCTGAACCCGGAGTCCACTTTTTGTCCTCTACCAAGGCTCAAGGCCACAGCAACCTGCTGCTGCTGCTGCTAAGTCGCTTCAGTCGTGTCCGACTCTGTGCGACCCCATAGACGGCAGCCCACCAGGCTCCCCAGTCCCTGGGATTCTCCAGGCAAGACCACTGGAGTGGGTTGCCACTTCCTTCTCTGACAGCAACCTGAATGCTTTCTAATCTTAAAAAACAAACAGACAAACAAACAAGAAAAACACAGCCATTTTTGGGAGCTGTAACTCACATAGCGTACATTTCACTCGTTTAACCTATACAATTCAGTGGTTTTTAATATACTCAAAAGTTGTGCAACCATTGTCACTTTCAAATCCCAGAAGAGTTCCCATTTTATCACTTCCAAAAGAAACCCCCTGTATTGGCAGTCACTTTCTGTTTGTTCCTCCCCTTAGCCTCTGGCAACAATTGATTTACTTTCTGCCTTGATGAATTCATCTATTTTGTAGATTTCATATGAAAGGAATCATACAATATGTGTTATTTTATGTTTGGCTTCTTATATTTAGGATAATGTGTTCAAGGTTCATCTATGTTGTAACATACATCAGTATTTCATTCCTCTTTATGGCTGCATGATATTCTGTTGCATAGTTATACACATTTGTTTATCCATTCAGCAGTTGATGGACATTTGGACTATTTTAACCTTTTGACTATTGTGAATAGTGCTGTTATAAATATTCATATGCAAGTTTTTGTGTGGAAATATGTTTTCATTTCCCTTGGAATATACCTAGGAGAGGAATTGTTGGTTCAAATGGCAACTCTGTGTTTAATTTTTTTTTTTTTTTTTTGTGTTTAATTTTTGAGGAACTGCCAAGCTATTTCACAAAGAGGCTATATACATTTTGCATCTCCACTAGCTATGTATGAGGATTCCAGTTTTTCCACAAACTTGGCAACACTTGTTATTGTATATCTTTTTAGATTATAGCTATTGTAGTGGTCATGAATTAGTACCTCATTGTGTTTGAGAACCTAACTTATTAAGTGTTTTTTCATGTGCTTGTTGGCCATTTATATATCTTTGAAGAAATGTCTATTTAGAATCTAGACCATTTTTAAATTGGGAGTTTTTCTTTTTATCATTATTGTGAGTGTTCTTTGTGTATTCTAGATACAAATCTGTTGTTATATATATGATTTGTAAATATTTTATTCCATTCTGTGAGTTGTCTTTTTATTTTTGAGGTATTCTTTTGAACATAAGCATTTTTAATATTCATGATATCTATTTACCTATCTACTTATATATATTTTTTGGTTGCTTGTGCCTTTCGTATCTTACCTAACTAAGATTTTCTTCTATTTTTTCTTCTAAGAATTTTTAAATTTTAGTTCTTAAATTTAGCTCTTAATATATATTGAGTTAATTTTTGTATGTTGTGTGAAGTAGTGGCATTTTTCTAATAATTTTCTTTGATCCTTTGGATATGGTTTTTTAATAGTTCTTTTAGCATAATTATATTAGCTGATTTTAAGTCTATTTAGTTAATTTTATAATCTATGTTTCTCAGAAACTGTTTTATTTTTAATTGCTTTTCCCCCTGTGTGTTGGCCATAGTTGCCTGTTTCTTTGAGGATCTTATACTTGTTTTGTTGAAATGTGGACATTTAAAATAATACAATGCTATACTTTTGGGTAATAGACTCCTACCACCTCCAGGGTTTGTTGTTGTTGTTATTTATTGACATTTGTGTTTATTTGTGACTTTTCTGGAATAATTATATGAAGTCTGTGTTCTTTGTTATATCTGACCACTGATGTCTCCACTTGGTTAGCCTAGTGGTCAGCTCAAAATTGGAGAGAGATCTCCTTAAATAATTTGTATAGGTAAATCTTCCAATCTTTGCTAAAGGGCTCTATGTGCATATTGGGTCATGCCTGAGTGCTCTAATTGATTGCTTATAACTTTGCCTTGGCTTTAACTTTCTACTTGTGCAGAACCTCAAGGTCAGTCAGAGGTGAGAGATTAATATGTTCTTAGGTACTTACTGGACGTGCACACATTCCTCAACATGATGTGACCTTCTAGATTCCAGTAACATGTCAGAGCTTTTCAAAGTCCGCTATGGATACCTCATTACCCAGTTTTTTCTTTTAAACTTTTTTGACTGTCCTCTTGGTAGTCCTAGCTGAAATACCACTTCTTCACTTTCTGAGTATCTGAGGTTTTTGATGTTTCTCCCAGCAATCTTGATTCC
Organism: Muntiacus reevesi; assembly: GCF_963930625.1. NCBI lineage: Eukaryota > Metazoa > Chordata > Mammalia > Artiodactyla > Cervidae > Muntiacus > Muntiacus reevesi. The sequence goes on along the minus strand of NC_089265.1, from coordinate 18,868,935 downwards.
AGCTTGTGACTCACCAGCCCAGCATTTCACATGATGTACTCTGCATAGAAGTTAAATAAACAGGGTGACAATATACAGCCTTGACATACTCCTTTTCCAATTTGGAACCAGTTCGTTGTTCGTTGTCCATTTCTAGCTGTTGCTTCTTAACCTGCATATAGATTTCTCAAGAGGTAGGTCAGGTGGTGTGGTATTCCCATCTTTTTAAGTATTTCTCAGTTTGTTGTGATCCAGACAAAGGCTTTAGCATAGTCAATGAAGCAGAAGTAGATTTTTTTTTTTAATTCTCTTGCTTTTTCTATGATCCAATGGATGTTGACAATTAGATCTCTGGTTCCTCTGCCTTTTCTAAATCCAACTTTAATATCTGGAAGTTGTTGGTTCACGTACCGTTGAAGCCTAGCTTGAAGAATTTTGAGCATTACTTTACTAGCACGTGAGGTGAGTGCAATTGTGCGGTAGGTTGAGCATTCTTTGGCATTGCCTTTCTTTGGGATTGGAATGAAAACTGGCCATTTCCAGTCCTGTGGCCACTGCTGAGTTTTCTAAATTTGCTGACATATTGAGTGTAGCACTTTAACAGCATCATGTTTTAGGATTAGAAAAAGCTCAGCTGGAATTCTATCACCTCCTCTCACTTTGTTCATAGTAATGCTTCCTGAGGCCCACTTGAGTTCACATTCCAGGATGTCTGGTTCTAGGTAAGTGACCTTACCATCATGGTTATTCCAGTTATTAAGGTCTTTTTTTTTATTCACAGTTCTGGGTATTCCTGCCACCTCTTAATCTCTTCTGCTTCTGTTAGGTCCTTATCGTTTCTGTCCTTTATTGAGCCCATCTTTGCATGAAATGTTCCTTTGATATCTCTAACTTTCTTGAAGAGATCTCTAGTCTTTTCCATTCTATTGTTTTCCTGTATTTCTTCTCATTGTTCCCTTAAGAAGGCTTTCTTATCTCTTCTTGTTATTCTCTGGGACTCTGTTTTCAGTTGGGTATATCTTTCCCTTTCTCCTTTGCCTTTTGCTACTCTTTTCTCAGCTATATACAAGGCCTTCTCAGACAACCACTTTGCCTTCTTGCATTTCTTTTTCTTGGGGGTGGTTTCAGTCACTACCTCCTGTACAGTGTACCTTTGTCCACAGTTCTTCAGGCACTCTGTCTGCCAAATCTATTCCCTTGAATCTATTCATCACCTCCACTGTAAAATCATAAGAGATTTTATTTAGGTCATACCTAAATAGTGGTTTTCCCTACTTTCTTCAATTTAAGCCTGAAGTTTGCAATAAGGAGCTAATGATCTGAGCCACAGTCATTCCAGGCCTTGTTTTTGCTGACTGTATAGAACTTCTCCATCTTTGGCTGCAAAAAATATAATCAATCTGATTTTGGTTTGACCGTCTGGTAATATCCATGTGTAGAGTTGTCTCTTGCCACATTAAATATTGTTGATTGTTTTTAAGAAATGCCCAGCAGGTAAGTCATTTTTCATAGGATGCCCTCTGCATCAGGTCAAAATAAAGACATACCTTGTGAATGGTACTTTTTAGGGAGCTGGTAGGTGATATAGTGCTATTCTAGCAGCTTAAGGCTTTTGGAGGAGTTCCAAACCCATTCTGTGCTTTCCAGACTCAGGGATTTCACAGCTACTATTGTTGTGAAGTTGTTGGTTTTCAAGCTTGGGAATGTTGGGAAGACAGGATTAGGGCAAGTTAAAATGCCACTAAATTTGCTGTTCTTATCAATGTTCATCTCTTTTCCTTGAGTATACATTTACTATATTGTTACACATCTTTAGTTAATTTCAGAGTTCTGAAAAAGTTGATTTTGATGATTTTTGCCAGTGATTTTCCTCACTGCTTAGATAGAGAAACAGATTTTCAGTTATCAAGTCCTAAATAACTCAACAATGATATAACAATATACTTAGCTCTCATAACATTTAAAAAAATAGCTATTGTAATCTTTTGGAATCTACCAATAGTACAGAGATATCATTGTTTGATTATTTGCCTGTTTCTTTCCTAAGGAGTTTTCTACCTTAAGGTAGAAAGCACTTAATATAATTGACAACCTAAGATTATGACTATGAACACAAGCTTTGTCTTCTGAAAAAACATTAATATTTGTTTTCTTATAAGTGTATGACTTTAGACATATTACTAATGTCTCTGACTTTCAATTTTCTCACTTATAAAATAGAAACCATAATATGTACCTCATAGAGTTATGCTGAAGGTTGAATGACATAATGTATATAAAGCTCTTTCTTCAATAAATGGTACCTATTATTATTTAAAATTGAAGCTGGTACTTTAGATATAATTTCAGTTGAGGAAATTAGTAGGTGGGATGGTTTATTCATTGACAGAAATTTAATATCCTCCCACCTCTTTCATTTGGTTAGTTTGAAATTTTTCATTCTGATTTTTCTGCCATGGTTTTTGGAGGGATCTCATTTATGTATTTTAATTCTAAAACACAGGAGAGTCCTCCTTCTCATGGTGTTCCCATAAATTGCACTTATCTGCTTTTACCAAAGGGCCAAGAAAAGTGCTAGAGGTTACCTTTTATCTAGATTGAGCAGTCAATTGAGCAGAAGTAGGCTTAACACTTCATATAACATAATAATTTTAGGTACGTAACTTGGCATGCCAATGATAAACACAGATGTTTCACAGAATGTTATCTATCTTTTGCTGTTGTTTAGCCACACATGTTGTTTACATGTGTCTGACTCTTTGAGATCCCCATGGACTGTAGTCCACTAGACTCCTCTGTCCATGGGATTTTTCAAACAAGATTACTGGAATAGGTTGGCATTTCCTTCTTGAAGAGATCTTCCTGACCCAGGTATTGAACCTGCATCTCTGTGTCTCCTGTATCGCATGTGAATTCTTTACCTCTGACACACCAGGGAAGCCCCATATCTATCTTATTAGTTAAGTAAATATAACCAGTCCTAGATGGCAATAGCATCCAAATGTCAAAATATTACTTTGTCTTATATTTTCCAATATCAGATTATGCCCTTCCCGGTGTGTGTATGCTCAGTGGCTCAGTTATTTCTGACCCTTTGGGACACCATGGACTATAGCCCACCAGGCTCCTCTGTCCATGACTTTTTCCAGGCAAGAATACTGGAGTGGGGTACCATTTCCTACTCCAGGGGATTTTCCTGACTCAGGGATCAAACCCATGTCTCTTGTGTCTCCTGAATTGGCTGGCAGATTCTTACCCAGTAGTAGGTACTAAATCCAATAGATAAAATGAAAAGATACCACTTTTATAATTTTGGGTTGCTTTTGTTCAGTCATTCAGTCGTGTTGGACTCTTTGAGATCCCATGGACTGCAGCATGCCAGGCTTCCCTGTCCTTCACTATCTTTTGGAGTTGGCTCAAACTCATGTCTGTTGAGTCAGTGATGCCATCCAACCATCTCATTCTCTGTCACCCACTCCTTCTGCCCTCAATCTTTCCTAGCATCAAGGTCTTCTCCAATGAGTTGACTTTTCATATCAAGTAGCCAAAGTATTGGAGCTTCAGCTTCAGCATCAGTCCTTCCAATGAATATTTAGGGTTGATTTTCCTTAAGATTGACTGGTTTGATCTCCTTGCTGTCCAAAGGACTCTCAAGAGTCTTCACCAGCACCACAGTTCTAAAGCATCAATTCTTCAGTGTTCCGTCTTCTTTTTGGTTCAATTCTCACATCCATATATGACTACTGGAAAATCATAGTTTTGATGATACAGACCTTTGTCAGCAAAGTGATGTCTCTGCTTTATAATATGTTGTTAGGATTGTCACAGCTTTTCTTCCAAGGAGGAAACATCTTTTAATTTCATGGCTGCAGTCCCTGTACACAATGATTTTGGAACCCAAGAAAATAGAGTCTGTCACTGTTTTCATTTTTTCCCCATCTATTTGCCATGAAGTCATGGGACTGGATGCCCAGTTCAGTAGCACTTACACAAATAATTAATAACAAAAAATTAAATCCAGTAGTATTCACACACATGAGTGACAAAAATTTAAATTAGGTAAATGTATATAAATTTCCCAGGTGGTGCTATTGGTAAAGAAACTGCCTGCCAATGCAGGAGATGCAAGAACCATAGGTTTGATTCCTGGGTCAGGAAGATCATCTGGAGGAGGAAATGGCAATTCACTCCAGTATTCTTGCCTAGAAAATTCCATGGACAGAGGAGCTTGTTGGGAATGGAATGACAGACCATGGAATGACCAAGAGTTGGACATGACTGAGCAACTGAGTATACACACAAAGTGTATATGTAAGCATTTCTTTATATATAGTTTTCTCAGTTAAATAGAGTAAAGCTTTTTGTTTACCTGATCTTGTGAGACTCAGAATAAATATGTTCAAGTATTTTGTTAAGATATATTTGAGTACCTGAGTAGTTAATGAGTCAATATTTCAGTTCAGTTCAGTTCAGTCACTCAGTTGTTTCCAGCTCTTTGTGACTCCATGAACTGCAGCACGCCAGGCCTCCCTGTCCATCACCAACTCCCGGAGTCCATGCAAACCCATGTCCATCGAGTCGATGATGCCATCCAACCATCTCATCCTCTGTCGTCCCCTTCTCCTCCTGCCCTCAATCTTTCCCAGCATCAGGGTTTTTTCCAATGAGTCAGCTCTTCGCGTCAGGTGGCCAAAGTATTGGAGTTTCAGCCTCAACATCAATCCTTCCAATGAACACTCAGGACTGATCTCCTTTAGAATGGACTGGTTGAATCTCCTTGCAGTCCAAGGGACTCTCAAGAGTCTTCTCCAACACCACAATTCAAAAACATCAATTCTTCGGCGCTCAGCTCTCTTTACAGTCAAACTCTCACATCCATACATGAACACTGGAGAAACCGTAGCCTTGACTAGACGGACCTTTGTTGGCAAAGTAATGCCTCTGCTTTTTAATATGCTATCTAGGTTGGTCATAACTTTCCTTCCAAAGAGTAAGCGTCTTTGAGTTGCTACATAGAAATTTATTGCAAGTAGAATACATGGAAAATAGCAGTTGCTATATTGTGAATTTTGTGTGAATTTTGTGAATTCACAATTGTGAGAAGTTTTTCAGTCCACATGTGTTTTCTCTTCTGAAGTTTCAAGGCATCTCCTTAGTTTAATCCTGTGCCACTTGTTGGGTTTTGGTGATTACAGTCTTTGCTATTTATAAGCATGACTTGCTCACCCAGTCCATGGATCATTTTCAGAGATTATTAGTTTCCTTATATTCTTTCTTTACTTCCTGCCTTCATTCAGTTAGAGATGTAAGGAAATAGTTAATTTCCAGCATATTTTATAGATGATTTGAAGAGCTTTCTGAAATCAAAATTTTTTTTTCAAGCCTGAATAAAACTAGAGAGTGAACCCAGAGTATGTGTAGAAAAAAAGGTAAGTGGAATAGAGTACTAAATACAGATTTTATAGGTAGTAGCTTTCCTATTATCATCTACATCATTTGGCTATCCCTTCTTTTACAAGGAAAGTGGATCTAGAATTATTTGGCAAGTGGTATCTGTAATACTTTCTTTAGGATCCAAAAACATTCCCCCCCAAGTAAAAATTGGAGGAAGTTTAATATTTATAGAGAGATTACAGTGATCCAGATGTTGTGATGAGAAGTTCTTTACACATTATTTAAAGTTTATCCCAGTCCTAAAGTCATTACTATTTTTTTTTTTTTTTCTTTTCAGATAAGGAAACTTTTGCTTAGAAAGGTTAAATATTTTGTATAGGTCTTACCACCAATAAAGATAGAGCCAAAATACCAACTTAGGCCTCGGTTAGTTCAGTCACTCAGTCGTGTCTGACTCTTTGTGACTCCATGAATCACAGCACGCCAGGCCTCCCTGTCCATCACCAACTCCTGGAGTTTACTCAAACACATGTCCATTGAGTTGGTGATGCCATCCAGCCATCTCATCCTCTGTCATCCCCTTCTCCTCCTGCCCCCAGTCCCTCCCAGCTTCTGGGTCTTTTCCAATGAGTCAACTCTTAGCATGAGGTGGCCAGTGTATTGGAGTTTCAGCTTCAGCATCAGTCCTTCTAGTGAACACCCAGGACCGATCTCCTTTAGGATGGACTGGTTGGATCTCCTTGCAGTCCAAGGGACTCTCAAGAGTCTTTTCCAGCACCAGTTCAAAAGCATCAATTCTTTGGCGCTCAGATTTCTTCACAGTCCAACTCTCACATCCATACATGACCACTGGAAAAACCATAGCCTTGACTAGATGGACCTTTGTTGGTAAAGTAATGTCTCTGCTTTTTAATATGCTATCTAGGTTGGTCAAACTTTCCTTCCAAGGAGTAAGCATCTTTTAATTTCATGGCTGCAATCACCATCTGCAGTGATTTTGGATCCCCAAAAAATAAAGTCTGACACTGTTTCCACTGTCTCCCCATCTATTTCCCATGAAGTGATGGGACTAGATGCCATGATCTTAGTTTTCTGAATGTTGAGTTTTAAGCCAACTTTTTCACTCTCCTCTTTCACTTTTATCAAGAGGCTTTTTAGTTCCTCTTCACTTTCTGCCATAAGGGTGATGTCATGTGCATATCTGAGGTTATTGATATTTTTCCCGGCAGTCTTGATTCCAGCTTGTGCTTCTTCCAGCCCAGCGTTTCTCATGATGTACTCTGCATATAAGTTAAATAAGCAGGGTGACAATATACAGCCTTGACGTACTCCTTTTCCTATTTGGAACCAGTCTGTTGTTCCATGTCCAGTTCTAACCGTTGCTTCCTGACCTGCATATAGGTTTCTCAAGAGGCAGGTCAGGTGGTCCGGTGTTCCCATCTCTTTCAGAATTTTCCACAGTTTATTGTGATCCACACAGTCAAAGGCTTTGGCATAGTCAACAAAGCAGAAATAGATGTTTTTCTGGAACTACACCCAAAAAAGATGTCCTTTTCATTGTAGGGGACTGGAATGCAAAAGTAGGAAGTCAAGAAACACCTGGTTAACAGGCAAATTTGACCTTGGAGTATGGAATAAAGCAGGACAAAGGCTAATAGAGTTTTGCCAAGAGAACACGCTGGTCATAGCAAATACCCTCTTCCAACAACACAAGAGAAGACCCTACACATGTACCTCACTAGATGGTCAACACCAAAATCAGGTTGATTATATTCTTTTCAGCCAAATATGGAGAAGGTCTACATAGTCAGCAATTAAAAAAAAAAAAAAGATCAGGAGCTGACTGTGGCTCAGATAATGAACTCCTTATTGCCAAATTCAAACTTAAATTGAAGAAAGTAGGGAAAACCACTAGACCATTCAGGTATGACCTAAATCAAATCCCTTATGACTATATACTGGAAATGAGAAATAGATTTAAGTGACTAGATCTGATAGAGTGCTTGATGAACTATGGATGGAGGTTCGTGACATTGTACAGGAGACAGGGATCAAGACCATCCCCATGGAAAAGAGATGCAAAAAGGCAAAAATGGTTGTTTGAGGAGGCCTTACAAATAGCTTTGAAAAGAAAGAAGCAAAAGACAAAGGAGAAAAAGAAAAATATACCCATTTGAATGCAGAGTTCCAAAGAATAGCAAGGAGAGATAAGAAAGCTTTCCTCAGCAATCAATGCAAAGAAATAGAGGAAAACAACAGAATGGGAAAGACTAGAGATCTCTTCAAGAAAATTAGAGATACCAAGGGAACATTTCATGCAAAGATGGGTTCGATAAAGGAGAGAAATGGTATGGACCTAACAGAAGCAGAAGATATTAAGGAGAGGTGGCAAGAATACACAGATGAACTGTACAAAGAAGATCTTCACAATCCAGTTAATCACGATGGTGTGATCACTCACCTAGAGCCAGATATTCTGGAATGTGAAGTTAAGTGGGCCTTAGAAAGCATCACTACAAACAAAGCTAGTGGATGTGATGGAATTCCAGTTGAGCTATTTCAAATCCTGAAAGATGATGCTGTGAAAGTGCTGCACTCAATATGCCAGCAAATTTGGAAAACTCAGCAGTGGTCACAGGACTGGAAAAGGTCAGTTTTCATTCCAATCCCAAAGAAAGGCAATGCCGAAGAAAGCTCAAACTACCGCACAATTGCACTCATCTTACATGCTAGTAAAGTAATGCTCAAAATCCTCCAAGCCAGGCTTCAGCAATACATGAGCCGTGAACTTCCAGATGTTCAAGCTGGTTTTAGAAAAGGTAGAGGAACCAGAGATCAAATTGCCAACATCCACTGGATCATCAGAAAAGCAAGAGAGTTCCAGAAAACTTAGGTCTACCAAATACCTAATTCTATGCCATTTTTCAAGATACTTTCTTGAATGTGGTGTAAATGTTTAGATTAAGGAGGTAAATTAAATACTTTTACGAAATGAAAAATGTTAAAGTGTGCATTTATGTAACTTTTAAAAAATGTACCTTTTGATAGCAATAGGTGGTTCAAGAGTGGTAGCAGTGATACTTTTCCCAGATGTTGATAAGTAAGTAAATAAAAATCAATGCTACTTTCTGTCATCCTCCTTCCCCAAATACCCCAGCCTCTTTTAAGAATTTAATGTTTAGTCATGAACAAAACAAAAAACCCTAAATATATGTCCTATTTCTGTTATGTGCGATGGCCCTGTTTCCAAACATAAAGAGTCTATTGAACATTTGAGTCAATAAGTCATTAATTTTTTTGTGGGAACATTGATAATTCTTATTGTTAGTATTTTATATTCCATTTCTTCTGTACATTTAGAGTTGTAGTTGGAGTAACTATTCAGTGATTAGGGCTCATTTATTATCCTCTCTTTAATGATTTCTGTGGCCTATCCAAATCTAAATCCGCTCTTCACTCTTCTCTCTCTTGTTGTATGTCCTAGGAGGCTGACGTTTATGGAGTACATTAATTTGATCTCCTACTCTCATCCTTTCTGTTGGATTCTCTGTGGTAGTCCCCATTAGCAAATTGGGAGCAGAAGGAAAATAAGACTGAAGTATTTTTTCTTCCTGATTTCATGATTGCTTAAATCTACCTACAAACGACCACTGCCGCTGTAGCGATAGTTATTCTCTTCAGGTTCCAGCGATTTCTTTCTCTCCATTTCTTTTTTTTTGGTCATACCTAGGAGTAATAGCAATTGTGGCTTGCTGATTTCCCTTAACACTTATTTACTGTTTTGTGAATAGTCCCTTATTATTCCCTTTGAGTGTGAAATCTGCTTCTTCCTGGAAGCCCTACTGACACACAGCTAAATACTGAACTGCATACTAGCCTCTGTAGTTAAGACAGAACAGAGGGTGATTTTAGGGGAGGAGATACTGCTAACATCAAAATAACATATGAAATGAAATAAACAAATACAAATTAATATAACCCTGTGCCTGAATACGAGTGTGGACATGGAAAAGAGAAACTGGAGTTAGTAAGGTTTATTCAATCTTTAAAAGTGTAAGTTTGGTGGAGTACTGCTAAATATTTTCAAAAATTGGCCTCGGTATAAATTCTAAGCATTTTTTGTTTTCAAAGTATAAGACATAGTCTGATAGAATGACAGATTTGGATCATTTTTAATATAAATACACAGTGATTGATTTCAGAATATGATCAATGAGATCTATTCTCTCCCTAAGACATTGAATGGTATAGTACTGAGAGAATTTGCCATTTGGCTAACTTTATAGAATTCAACTTTTAAGTGGAATACTCCTTTGAAAGTTGACTACTGGTTAATATAGTCTTAATGGAAATTGACCTTTGGATGGTGCAGTTCTTAGGGAATTTGATATTGAGTGGTATAATCCTTTCTAATTTAACCTATAATGTCTTTTAATGAGTATTCAAAAAGATATGTACTACAGTATTCAGCAAAGCCACATGCATATCTGATAAAGGACTTGAAGTTTATAGAGAACTTTTATAGTAGTTCAGTTCAGTCACTCAGTCATGTCCAGCACTTTGTAACCCCATGGACTGCAGCAAGCCAGGCCTCCCTGTCTGTCATCAACTCCTGGTTTACTCAAACTCATGTCCATTGAGTCGGTGATGCCATCCAACCACCTCATCCTCTTTCGTCCCCTTCTTCTTCAACCTGCAATCTTTCCCAGCATCAGGGTCTTTTCTAATGAGTTGGTTCTTTGCATCAGGCAGCCAAAAATAATCCAATTTTAAAAACAGACAGAAGTTTTAAACAGACATTTGACAGAATAGGCACATGAAAAGATGCTCAACATCATTAGTTATTATGTGTGTTTGTGCTCAGTCACTCACTCATGTCCAACTCTTTGTGACCCTGTGGACTAGAGCCCACCCATTTTCTCTGTCCATGGAATTTTCCAGCAAAGAATACTGGAGTGGGTTTTGCTATTTCCTACTCCAGGGGATCTTTCCGATCCAGGGATCGAAACTGTGTCTCTTGCATCTCCTCCATTGGCAGGCGGATTCTTTACCACTGTGCTACCTGGGAAGCCTTGAAATATATATGTACCCCAAAGAAAGCAGTGGAATTGGAGATCAATATTATAGGGAAATGTAAGTTAAAATCACATTGAGATGCCACTATAGACTCATTAGAGTAACTAAAATTAAAAAAGATTGACAATAATAAACGATGATGCGCTTTTGGTACAATCTGAAGTCTCTTATGTTGCTGATGGGAGTACAAAAAGATAAGGTCACTTTGGAAAACAGCATTGGCAGTTTTTTATAAACACACACCATATGATTCAGCAATTTTGCCTACACAAAGACCCACCCTAGTCAAATGTTCATAAAAGTTTTATTCATAATAACTAAAATCTGTAAACAAGCCTAAGTCCATCAAAGGATCACTGGTTAAATAGTTTGTGTTATACTCATGCAATGGAATGCTATTTAGCAATTAATAGGAGTGAGGTACAAATATTAGTATATCAGAAAACATGGATAAATCTCAAAAGAATTATGCTAGATGAATGAGGTCAGAAACAAAAGACTAAATGCTGTAGGACTCTATTTATATTACATTCTAGAAAAGGCAAAACTATTGAGATAGAAAACAAAACCAGGGATGGAGGTTAGGGCTGTGATTGATCTCAAAGAGGAATAAAGGAGCTATATGGATAATTGTATTTCAATAAAGCTGACTTGAAGAAGGAAAAATAGAATTCAGCAAAATCTACTTCATAATAAATGGATATTCAGTTACTCTTCAAAGTTGTTGATGGTATACTTTGATATTGGGTATATTTCAATGTAATTCACCTTATTTGGAATTTCCAGCTCTAAAGGATATAAGATTATTTATACTTCTGAATAGCATGTTACTGGAAAAGTAGAGTAAGCTAATATAATTTATTTCTTTTGAGAAAAGATCTTACTTATTTGCTCTTGTGCAACAGAAATACTTGTGCATATTATGAATGATGGATAAGGATGAAGTAGCTGAGAAATTCTGAGAGGAGGAAAGACTAGAGTCAAGGGTCCTTGTAAATGATAATTTCCAATTAAGGAAAATAAGCAATTCAAAGAGCTACCGCCAACAAAAATTGATTTTGCATAAATCTTAGCCAATCAGACTGAGGAGTTCTTTTTGGAGTTACCTGGTAGAGCTCTCAAAGTAACTCCAAAAGAAACTCCTTAGTTATTTCTCAGTAAAGCCGGGAATAAAGAGAAAGTTATTGAAATCATACACATTAATGTCTATTTGTTTTATATTAGATTATACTTACTTCAACAAATAGAAAACCAAGATTTCACAAAATAAGTTCTGTAGATTTCTCAGCATTTGGTTAGTTTCCAAAGTTTAAGCTGAATTTTAGATTTTCCTGTTGTCAATTTCTATACGAAAAGATTTTGAGGTGCTGCTTTTATTTTTTTATTATCAGATGCCTCCAACCCTTTCTGAAGGAACAACACACATTTTTATGTTTGTGTATTCTTGGGAGAATTACAAATATATATTTTGTTACAATCCTGTCCTCACTTAAACCAGTTCAAAGTGTATTTTACAGTCTATGATAGTTATATGAAAACAGTGATAGACTTTATTTTTTGGGGCTTCAAAATCACTGCAGATGGTGGCTGCAGCCATGAAATTAAAAGACACTTGCTCCTTGGAAGAAAAGTTATGACCAACTTAGATAGCACAGTAAAAAGCAGAGACATTACTTTGCCAACAAAGGTCTGTCTAGTCAAAGCTAGTTTTTCCAGTAGTCATGCATGGATATGAGAGTTGGACCATAAAGAAAGCTGAGTGCTGAAGAATTGATGCTTTTGAATTGTGGTGTTGGAGAAGACTCTTGAGAGTCCCTTGGATAGGAAGGAGATCCAATTAGTCCATCCTAAAGGAAATGAGTCCTGAATATTCATTGGAAGGACTAATGCTGAAGCTGAAACTCCAATACTTTGGCCACCTGATGCGAAAAACTGACTCACTGGAAAAGATCCTGATGCTGGGAAAGATTGAAGGTGGGAGGAGAAGGGAATGACAGAGCATGAGATGGTTGGATGACATCATCGACTCAATGGACTCTTTGTGCAAACTCTGGGAGTTGGTGATGGACAGGGAGCCCTGGCATTCTGCAGTCCGTGGGGTCATGAAGAGTCAGACACAACTGAGCGACTGAACTGAACTGATGTTATAAGCAGTCCTGAGAAGGAGTTACAAGTATTATCTCACTGAGATTTGTTCTGTATTTAGACCAAAAACTCTGTAAAAAGTAATTTATCTGACTTTTGTTTTGGTGATTTCCATGAAATGAGAAACAACTGTTAATCAGTACTTTTTTTTTTTTTCCCAAACGTTATTTGGCACTATCAACTAAATTACATAAAGAAAAACTGAATTTCATATCTCTGAGAAGTGGGTATATTAAGTGCTATAAATTTTTTGGATGATTCATTTAAATTAAAATAATTGAGAATCTGCTGACAGAATCCAAAAGGAACTTGGCAGTGAATTTGTAGCATAGACATATATTTTATCTATCAAAGAGTTTTTAATTTAATAGAGAAAGTAGGACCTATTTAAGTAAAGCATAAAACAGAAAATAAATTCAATGAAAGAGGTATATATAAATTTCTTATTCAGATCAGAAAGAAACATAACTTATCAAGATCAAGATCGTGGAAGGCTTTCTAGAAGAGGTGGCATTTGGGCTGTGCCTAAGAGATGATAATGGCAGGACAAGGAAAGTCATTTAAGTGGGAGGGCATGGACTGCCTTGAAGACATAGATAGGAACAGTTTGGATGTATATGGAGAACTGGGAGTGGAACAATTTGGCTTGAAACAGAGGAATAAAGTTGTGGAAATAAAGTGGAACAGGATGTGTTAGATTCTGGATGCATGACAGGTTAAGGAATTTGGATTTTCTTCCATTTATAGTTGAGAAATCAGTTGATCCTAATTCAGGCATTGGAAAATTCAGTGTTCTACAGAGAATTCCTGTTGTCTTGTGAGAAGTGTCAAGAAGTCATTTGCGTGCGTGTGTGAGTGCTAAGTTGCTTCAGTTGTGTCTGACTCTTTGCAACCCTATGAACTGTAGCCCACCAGGTTCCTCTGTTCAAGGGATTCTCCAGGTAAGAATATTGGAGTGGGTTGCCATGCCCAGGGGATCTTCCCAACCCAGGGATCAAACCCGCGTCTCTTATGTCTTCTGCATTGGCAGGCGGGTTCTTTACCACCACTAGTGCCACCTGAGAAGCTCAAGAAGTCATTTAGCAGAATTTATTTTTTATCTATATTCTTCTTTCTCTTCCCTCTGATATGCTGTCTAAAGTGTCTAAAAGCAAACTTTCCAAGATTTCCAAGTTGTATCTGATGGCACCTCAAATCAAATCAACAGTTATTTATTGAACCTCAATTTTATACAAGGCATTTTGTCCCAGTTGTGAAGCACTTCTCACCCCAAATCCTAAATGCTGAGTGTAAAACCTCTTACTCTGAGGATTCTAGGGAAATAGCCCCAAACAAACCACCAGCACATTTCTTTAAGGAATTTTTTGTTTGTTTTTATTTTTTTATACAATTAAATATTTTTTAAATTGGAGAATAATTAGTTTACAATGTTGTGTTGTTTTCTGCAGTACAACAATGCAAATCAGTTGTCAGTGTGTATGTATTTATATGTATATACATACACATATGTATATATATATATATATATATATATATATATATATATATATATAGCCCCTCCCTCTTAAAGCTTCCTTCCACTCCAAATCCCTCATCCTATACTTCTAGATCATCACAGACACTGGACTCGGCTCCCTTTGTGATACAGAAGTTTCCCACTAGCTCTCTGTTTTATACATGGTAGTGTATATATGTCAGTACTACTCTCTCAATTTGTCCCACATTCCCTTTCCCCTACTGAGTCCACAAGTCTGTTCTCTACATCTGTGTCTCCATTCATGCCCTGCAAATAGGTTCATCAGTACTATTTTTCTAGATTCCATATATATGCATTAATATACGATACTTGTTTTTCTCTTTCTGACTTAACTTCACTGTGGCTCCACTTATAATAGGCTCCACTGTTTTTTTTTTCTTTTTTTTTTTTTGGAGGGGGAACTTTAAACAACATAAACACTTTTTAAGACATTTATTAATCTTATCAGTATTAAAGGTAAGTATTCACAGCATTGTCATGGCAAAGGAACTTTGTTAGCTCAGTGAAACTATGAGCCATGCCCTACAGGGCAGCACAAGACTGACAGGTCATAGTGGAGAGTTCTGTCAAAATGTGTTCCCCAGAGGAGGGAATGGTAAATCACTCCAGTATTCTTGCCATGAGAGCCCCTTGAACAGTATGAAAAGGCCAAAAGGTATGACAGCAGAAGATGAACCCCAGGTTGGAAGATGTCCAGTATGCTACTGGAAAAGAGCAGAGGACAATGACTAATAGCACCAGAAAGAATAAAACAGCTGGGCCAAGGTGGTAAGGATGCTCAGTTGTGGATGTGTCTGGTGGTGAAAGAAAAGTCTGATGCTGTAAAGAGCAATATTGTATAGAAGCATGGAATGTTAGGTCCATAAATCAAGGTAGATTGGACATGATCAAGTGGGAGATGGCAAGAGTGAACATTGACATCTTAGGAATCAGTGAACTAAAATGGACTGGAATGGGCGAATTTAATTCAGAGGACCATTATATCTACTATTGTGGGCAAGAATTCCTTAGAAGAAATGGAGTAGCCCTCATAGTCAACAAAGGATTTTGAAATGCAGTAGTTGGGTGCAATCTCAAAAATAGCAGAATGATTTTGATTCATTTCCAAGGAAATTCACTCAATGTCACAATAATCCAAGTCTATGCCTCAACCACTGATGCCAAAAAAGCTGAAGCTGACTGGTTCTATGAAGACCTACAACACCTTCTAGAACTAACACCAAAAAAAAAGACATCCTTTTCATCACAGGGGATTGGAATGCAAAAGTAGGAAGTCAAGAAATACGTGGAGTAACAGACAAGTTTGGCTTTGGAGTACAAAATGAAGCAGGGCAAAAGCTAACAAAGTTTTGTCAAGAGAACACACTGGACATAGCAAACACCCTTTTCCAACAACACAAGAGATGACTCTACACATGCACATCACCAAATTGTCAGTACTGAAATCAGACTGATTATGTTCTTTGCAGCTGAAGGTGGAGAAGCTCTATATAGTCAGCAAAAACAAGACCTGAAGCTGATGGTATCTCAGATCATGAACTCCTTATTTCAAAATTCAGGCTTAAGTTGAAGAAAGTAGGGAAAATCACTAGACCATCCAGGTTTGACCTAAATCAAATCCCTTATGATTATACAGTGGAGGTGATGAATAGATTCAAGTGATTAGATCCCTTGAAGGGTAAACAAAGTGCCTGAAGAACTACAGACAGAGGTTCATAACATTGTAAAGGAGTCAGTGACCAAAACCATCCCCAAGAAAAGGAAATGCAAAAAGGAAATGCAAAATGGTTGTCTGAGGAGGCCTTAGAAGTAGCTGAGAAATGAAGAGAAGTGAAAAGCAAAGGAGAAAGGAAAGAATATCCATCTGAATGCAGAGTTCTGAAGAATAGCAAGGAGAGAAAAGAAGGCCTTCTTAAATGAACAATGCAAAGAAGTCGAGGGAAACAATAGAATGTGAAAGATTAGCAATCTCTTCAAGAAAATTGGAGTTATCAAGGGAACATTTCATGCAAGGATGGGCAAGATAAAGGACAGAAACGGTAAGGACATAACAGAGGCAGAAGAGATTAAGAAGAGGGAGCAAGAATACACAGAAGAACTATACAAAAAAGGTCTTAATGATCCGAATAACCATGATGGTGTGGTCATGCCCCTATAGCCAGACATCTTGGAGTGTGAAATCAAGTGGGCTTTAGGAAGCGTTACGGTGAACAAAGCTAGTGGAGATGATGAAATTCTAGCTGAGCTGTTTCAAATCCTAAAATAGGATGCTGTTGAAGTGCTGCACCAGTGTGTCATCAAATTTGGAAAACTCAACAGTGGCCACAGGACTGGGACATGTCAGTTTTCATTCTAATCCCAAAGAAGGGCAATGTCAAAGAATGTTCGAGCTACCAAACAATTGTGCTCATTTTGCATGCTAGTAAGGTTATGCTCGATATCCTTCTGACTGCTGTTGCTGCTAAGTCGCTTCAGTCGTGTCCGACTCTGTGTGACCCCATAGACAGTAGCTCAACAGGCTCCTCCATCCCTGGGATTCTCCAGGCAAGAATACTGGAGTGGGTTGCCGTTTTCTTCTCCAATGCATGCATGCATGCTAAGTCGCTTTAGTTGTGTCCGACTCTGTGCGACCCCATAGACGGCAGCCCACCAGGCTCCTCCGTCCACAGGATTCTCCAGGCAAGATTACTGGAGTGGGTTGCCATTTCCTTCTCCAATCCTTCAGACTAGGCTTCAGCAGTTTGTGAACCAAGAACTTTCAGATGTACAAGCTGGGTTTAGAAAAGGCAAAGAAACCAGAGATCAAATTGTCGACATTCTTTGGATCATAGAGAAAGCAAGGGAATTCCAGAAAAACATGTAATTCTGCTTCATTGACTACTTGAAACTGTTGACTGTGTGGGTTACAGCAAACTGTGGAAAATTCTTAAAGAGATTGGAATACCAGACCACCTTACCTGTTTCCTGTATACAGGTCAAGAAGCAACAGTTAGAACTGAACATGGAACAACAGACTGGTTCAAAATTGGGAAAGGAGTACGTCAAGGCTGTATACTGTCATCTTGCTTATTTAATATCTATGCAGAGTACATCATGTGATATGCCGGGCTGGATGAGTCAGAAGCTGGAATCAGGATTCCTGGGAGAAATATCGAAAACCTCAGATATGCAGAATGTACCACTCTAATGGAAGAAAATAAAGAGAAACTAAAGAGCCTCTTGATGAAAGTGAAAGAGGAGAGTGAAAAAGCTAGCTTAAAACTCAACATTCAAAAAACTACGATCATGGCATCCAGTCCCATCACTTCATGGCTAATAGAAGGGGAAAAAGTGGAAGCAGTGGCAAATTTTCTTTTCTTGGGCTCCAGAATCACTGGGGACAGTGACTGCAGCCTTGAAATTAAAAGATGCTTGCTCCCTGGAAGGAAAGCTATGACAAACCTAGGCAGCGTATTAAAAAGCAAAGACATCACTTTGGTGACAAAGCTCTGTATAGTCAAAGCTGTGGTTTTTCTAGTTGTCATGTATGGATGTGAGAGTTGGACCATAAAGAGGGCTGAGTGCCAAAGAATTGATGCTTTTGAAATGTGGTGCTGAGGAAGATTCTTGAGAGTCCCTTGAACAGCAAGGAAATCACACCTGTCAATCCTAAAAGAAATCAACCCTGAATACTCATTGTAAGGACTCATGCCAAAGCTGAAGCTCCAGTACTCTGGTCACTTGATGTGAAGAGCTGACTCATTGGAAAAGACCCTGATGATGGGAAAGATTGATGGCTAAAAGAGAAGGGGGCGGCAAAAGATGAGATGGTTAGATAGCATCACTGGCTCAATGGACATGAATTGGAGCAAACTCTGAGAGATAGTGAAGGACAGGGAAGTCTGGCATGCTGCAGTCCATGGGGTCACAAAGAGTTGGACACAACTTAGTGACTGAACAACAACAACAACTGGATTCCCCAAAAGTCTGAGTAAAAAAGTTTGCACAATATTTATACCTTGGCTTTGTGTACATACTGTAGATTACCTTTCTTTCCTGAGTTCATTTTACTCAGTTTGGGGCATCTCAGATAACAAACATCTATGGCTTTAAAAACTTTGCAAATATATCGAGGATATGAAAGAAAAGGATTTTGGAGAAAGCATTATTATTTTATGCTTTAAATCCAAAGTGCTTATTTAACCCATTAAAATTTCAATTCAGCCCTTGAAGATATATCATTAGGCAATGATTCAGTAAAACTAGCCAGATAGAAAATAAACACCTGAGTCTAGAAGAGAGATAGAAAATATCACTTTACATGAGCTCACAGAGTTAATGTAGCATTATGCCTTTTATTTTAAAAGAAAATTTATTTTTTTAATGTTCTTAAAAAAATCTTGAAAATTAAAACATTATCTTAAAAGAGTTTAAATTTGTCATTAGATTAAAAAATGTTAATCAATGATAAAAATTTTAAGATTTAGTTTGTAAATACAAACATAAAAGCATTTTTGCCACATTTTTTTTCTAAAAGAGCTTTGATTTTTGTCCTTCCTCTCATCCTTTAGACTTACTTAAAATTCATGTAGTATTTTTAACATTTATGATTAATGGAGCTTGCATCTAACTTTTATTTTAGTTAAGACAATTTACTCCAGTGATTCCCAAACTTCTATTTAAAGATATAAACCTTTTTTTCCAGTCATTATAAATTGTGATATAAATCTCAGAATCTGTATATATCTCCTAAATATTCCAAATGTTTTGGAAGGATATGCAGTGAAATATTAATAGTCTTTTGCACAGATGTCTTATATATATTTATGTATGTACATATTATGTATATGTATAAGATATGTATGTCTTATGTTGTCTTTGTTGATTAGCTGGTAAGTTGTGTCCAGCTCTTGCAACCCCATGGACTGTAGCCTGCCACGCTGGCTCCTCTGTCCATGGGATTTCCCAGGCAAGAATACTGGAGTGCTTGCCATTTCCTTTGGTAGTAGATCTTTCCTACCCAGAGATTGAACCCTTGTCCCTTGTTTGGCAAGTAGATTCTTTCCAGAGTCACCTGGGAAACCTATGTATGTCTTATATGTGTGTCTATATGTCTTACATTTTTTAAATGAGCAAAATAATGTTAATAGTAGAAAATATAAAGGCACTTAAAATAGTCCTTAAAATAATACTCTGCTAGACTTTGATATTAGCATGTTTACTTATGGACATTTTGATTTTGTTTACTCTTGTCTTTGAAATGGTGATTCTAGATTGAAACTCTTTTCCTTGTATTTCCTGTTGGACTCTCTTCTCCCCAGTGAAGATATCTACTGTCTGGTAGTTTTGGTTTTGGAGTGTTAGAACTATCAACTGTGATAATAAAACAGTAGGACTCTGAAAGGGGTTTCCTGTTAGTACCTTCCCTTAGTTTTGTTCATATTAGCAGGGGTATGTTTGCTCCAGTACAGGTATACTGGGAAATGCAAGCCATAATACTAGGGCTAGTGTAGGCTCCCACATCTCAGTGGAGAAAGTCCTGATGTCCATAGCAAATTATTTTCCAAACACTTAAATCCTTGCTTTCTGTCCATTCCTAAGAGTAGGCAGTCTAGTTTAGGTAACCCAGTACTTAAAAATTCATTTATTTCTCTGAATGTTTTCTTCCTCTTTCTTCTTCTCTCTTTTAAGACTCAATTCTATGGGCTGGAATCCTAATATAATTCCTTCTGTACTTTGTTGATCTACATTTTCTTGTGGTGATGTATGCACTTATGTGGATGAATCTCATGCTGGGTATAGAAAGAGCAGTCAAAGCAATCATAAAATCACATTATCTTCCATCCTTTCCACAAGGAAAGGAATTCTGAAATTCCTCTAGAGGATCAATGTTGATTTTTTGGCATTTTCATCACCCAGGAATGTAGTCTACCTTGACTGCCTGTGAGTTCCAAAAATAAAAAATCAATTTTTTTCTATTTCCTACATATGAAATTTTATTGAATATACTCTCTCCAATTATCTATCTCTCTACTCTCAACCCAGCTCAGTTAAAATAATACAAAATTTCACACTCTATCTACCTCTGAATATCAACTTGAAGGTAAAATAAAACAGAGAAATCACAATGTCGTGAGAAGAGTACAGTGTTTAGAACCACACAGATCTGGGTTTGAGTTCACCATCTGCTTTTCACTGTGTGATTACAATCACACAGTGACTGTAATTGTATGAAGAAGTGAAGTGAAAGTCACTCAGTTGTGTCCGACTCTTTGCAACCCCGTGGACTATACAGTCCATGAAATTGTCCAGGCCAGAATACTAGAGTGGGTAGCTTTTCCCTTCTCCAGGAGATCTTCCCAAACTAGGGATCGAACCCAGGTCTCCCGCATTGCAGGAGAATTCTTTACCAGCTGAGCCACAAGGGACGCCCATCAAATCATATGACCTCTCTATACCAACTACAATTAGGGTTGTTATACTATTGTAGAGTAGCTGATATATAGTAGCTGTTACTGAAATTTATGGATGTGAAAGTATTTTAAAATTTACAAATGCTTATAAATGAAGAATTAGGGTTTTTCTTTTTCTGAAAAGTTTTCATGTTAATCTGCCTCAGATGCATTTGGCTTTCACAATGCCCTAACAGCTCATAGATCCATCTTTCCCTTTAGCTTATTACTGTAGTTATTGGTTTCTTCTCTTCTTTTCTCTCCATCTCTGCTCAGGTGGAGCTTCTTAGGATAAGCTTTAAAGCACTGATGTATATATTTTAACTTTATATCTCATCTCCCCCAGTAGTACTTAGCGCAGTACTTTGCCCATCATGCCTTTTTCCTTAGTACATGTGACCTGGGAACTTAATGGAAACTACGTAGCATATAGGCTTTGGCTCAGACAGTCTTTTGGTAAAGGCAATCTGGAACGAGCTTTAGAGTTTGATCTAGTTTGAGTTTTGACTCTGGCTCTAACTGTCTCTAGATATTTGCTTAATGTCTCAGATTTGTTTTTGTTTTTTTAGAGGACCCAAATTAGATTATGGTTAGGAGAGTTGTTCAAGATTTGCCTTGGGGCAAAACCTTTTTTTCTTTTTTTAGGTATGTTAATTTGGATTGCTTTCCCTAGCCTCCTGCCCAGATGAGAAGTTTTTTCTTTGTATATTATATTTTAATTATCTTCCATGGTAGCACAAACCTTGTCACTTGCCTCACTTTTTTCTACCCACTCAAATGTCAGAGTCTCATACAATTTAAAAATAGAGATGTTTCTGCTACTTATTTTTGTACTTGGGTGTTTTGGGGCAAGTGGTGGGAATACTGACTCCTAAATTGTCAAATACTGAAGGAAGTCTTAGTAAATGTATAAAAATTGTGGAATAAAACAAATGTTTTCATCTGCCAATAGTAACCACTCTTGTTTGGCTACCTTTCCTTTCATTTCACCCTTCCTTTCTGATAAGGATTCTTCCAAATTCTCATGTAGCTGCACTTCTGTTATGTTGTCTAAGTGCTTCAGAGAAAGGTGACCACTCTCTGACTCCAAGGAGTAAGTCCTGGTTGGTCTAAGGCTTGTCAATCTTAGTCTTTTTTCACAGTTACAGTTCAGGAATATGCGCCTAAGCCAGGTGGCCTGTCAGTGTCTTATGCAGGAAGGCCTGTGTGTGCGTGCTAAGTCGCTTCAGTCGTGTCTGACTCTTTGCGACCCTGTGGACTGTAGCCCTCCAGCTTCTTCTGTCCATGGGATTCTCCAGGCAAGAACATTGGAGTGAGTTGCATTGTCCTCCAGGAGATCTTACCGACCCTGGGATTGAGCCCACATATCCCATGGCTGTGCATTGCAGGCAGATTCTTTACTGCTGACCATGGAACCCAATTTGAGTCAATTAAATACAAAAAGATAAGAGTGTTTGAAACTTCAAAGAATGAAGTTTTCTGACCCAGAAGAGAGACTGGGAATTGCCACAGCCACTTTTCTGGCATGAAGGAAGATATGTTGAAGATGAAACCAAGTCAGAGGAAAGAAGAATGAAGGGGATCCCAAAGAAATAGAACTTAAGTACTAAATCAAAGTTATCCTGAGGACTAGCCTACCTCTTGACTTACATTTATGAGAGTTTGACCCTTTTGTTTAAATTGATCTGAGTAAGGTTTTGTGTTGCATACATCTGAAAAGATTTTTAAGTGATATACCAGTTTAATATTAATGTTTTTTCTAAGGCTGAAAATGTGGTCTAGGTCAGTACCATCCAAAAGAACTTTGTGCCATGACGCAAATGTTTTGTATAAGTGTTGCCCAATGAGGTTGCCACTGTCCATATGGAGCCATTGAGCAATTGAAATGTGGTTAGTACAGCTCAGGAACTGAGTTTTAAACTTAATGTAGTTTTAATTAATTTGAAGTTAAGTTGCCTCATGCTAGTGGCTACCATTTGAGGTAGCACATAGATCTAGACCAATTAACCTTCGATGGTTTGGAGCACTCTACAGCATCCCTCTGAAACTTCTGTCTCCAAGTGATCACTAATAACTATTTTGAATTCTGTTTAGAATTTGTCATATAATTGTAAAACAAAGCAAAGTTCATATTTTATTAAACTAAAATATCAGTTGTGTGTGTGTTTATATGTGTATTAACTGTCTTTTATTTGCTCAGATTTATATTTCATGTAATGGGACTGTAATAAGAATCAGCATGTGCCTCTTCCTTGTTAAGGCTTCCCTGGTGGCTCAGCAGTAAAGAATTCTGCAATGCAGGAGACACAGGTTCAGTCCCTGGGTTAGGAAGATCCCCTGGAGAAGGAAATGACAATCCACTCCAGTATTCTTACCTGGGAAATCCCATAGTCAGAGGAACCTGGTGGACTATGGTCCATGAAATTGCAAAGAGTCAAACATGACTTAGGGACTAAAAACAACAATAATTCCTTGTTAAATAGCTTAAGACAAACACATAAAAACAACCCTGAACAATACAGAGCAATGTGTGTATCTTTGAGTTGCTAAAAGGCTTGAAAAGAGAAAGACTGGGAAGGCTTCTTTGATGAACTCTAACCAATATGGTTTTCTAAAGAGAATAACCATGACATGTGTAGTGACAGCTTTCTACTAAAGAAACACTATTTTTTGCAAGGCATTTATCATCTTTTTGACTTTCTAATCTATAGACCTCAAGTAACATTATTAAAATTTTACTGCCTTCTTACCGGGAGAGAAACAGATTAATAGATAAGTGCCTTTTCTGAATTAATTATCTTTGTCATATAAGTACTAAGTACAGCTTTTGATGATGAGTCTTATGCATTTTGATTTATTCTGTTCTGGGTGGCTCTTTTTTTTATGCTTTTCTTTATCTTTCCTAGGTATACTTTTTATAGACATATGTGCAAAGCATTGCATCTTTTCCATTAAAAAAAAAATTTGCTAACTTGGATATGGTAGTCATAGCATGGAAGGAATACATTCTTGGTTGAATTTTTCATTCTTTAGGTCTCTGCCAATTACTGTCAAAAGCAGTGGTGACTTTTTGTAAGGTGGATGCTTGTTCATTAGAAAGTGGCCCGAAACAATGAATTCCCTTCACATAAACCATTGAACTATCGTGAGATGGTAATGACTTTCTGTCACTCCCAACCTAGGTCTAATCCAAACTCCTGACCCAGAGGTGTAAAGGCTTTGTAGCTCATTAGTGATTCCCTTGGAGCCATCGAGTGCCAAGTCTCTAGTCTGTAGTCACATGGAGCCTACGGTGAAAAAGTATTGTGCACCTTTTAGCATTAGTTGTATTTTAATGGCAAACATAATAGGATTTACTAAGCTAAAATACTTAAAAGGTAAAAAATTAAACATTCTCAATATTTTCTATATGAGATTAAAGTGATCATGTTAATATGATTTAAAGTACTTTATTTTAATTGCATTATGTTATTGAAACTGTTTCATGGTATCTTATTGAGGATAATAGTCTAATTCAGTAGGGCAGTAGTGGGTTTTTTCATTTATTCTGGTATATAAGATGTGATTTCATGAACTAGGAACTAAACTGACGCAAAGGGATGGTTCTTTATGCTAAACTAAAGATAGTTTTTATTATGTGGTCAGGATAACTGAGTTTTTTATTGATTTCTCAATTCCTTAAATAAAATCATATCTTGAATTTAAATGAGAATGAAGAACAGAGTTTTTAAACCCAGTTTTCCTGTTACTAAATTAGCAAAAGTTGGTGGTGGTCTAGGAATGCTCTTTGAGCTAAGAAACCTGCTCAGGTTTTTTCAGGACACTGTAAACTATGAATTTCAGTTATGATGTAATGTTATGCTGCTTCAGTGGAAACAATTTAATTAGTTTTATTTTTATTTCTCTATGTTTAGGCTTGAAACAAAACTACATAAAACAATAGGTAGTTTATCCAAAGTGACTGTAATTTCATTTTCATTTCTGGGGTCTATCAAACCGAAGCATTGTCAATTTCATGCTTCCAAATATATCCATTATTGATAGGTCCTTATACTTCTGAAATATATATTTCTTTGTGAAACAGTTTTCTTTATGAGAAAGTGGACCAGTTGAACTCTTAACTAAATACAGTGATAAACTTAACCCAAACAATGTATAATATGCATAATTGAAGGGTTAATCGTTTTATGAAGTTAAGGATTTATTAGTGATTCTATTACAACACCTCATTTTAAGTTTTTATTTGTTGAAAATATTTCATCAGAAAAATAAGCTTGATGGCAAAATTTGATTGAATATGAGTAATTTTTATCTTCTTAGTTAATTTTTACTTGAAAATTACTTTAAGCTCTAATGATTTACATGTTTACAATTATTCAATTTTAATTGAATTAAATGACAGAAAAGATATGCTCAAACAAATTAATATGTTATAAATTTATGTTTAGTAATCAAGAAATAGCTCATGTTGACATGCAATTGTTGCGGCAATTTAAAATTCCTATTAACTTCTGAAGAAGAATCTTTTTGAAAGTGGCAGACATATTAATAGTGATCTTCATTTATCACATTTCCATCATAGCACTTTGTAAGTTGATATTCCTTTGCTAAACTGACCAAAGTCAATATATACTCCAATTATAGCTGGATGAACCTGACAGCTTGTATCTTCTGTCTGAAGGTTGTCTGCCTTGTTGAGTAGCCTGTACAGACAAGATGCCAGATCTTCATTAATACCCGCATTGCTTTTTTATTGTTTAGAGAAAGTGGCATTTGAATCATTTGATAGAATCATCCAAAAAGTTGTATACTTTCATGGCTAGTTGTGTACTCTCAGGGTAGATTTTTATTTTGAGTTATATATATTTTTTCTCTAAAATTCTGAAAATTTAGCCAGTAGCCAAGTATTTTTACTTTGTGGTTTGTTGTACCATTTTCTTCAGTTCAGTTCAGTTCAGTTGCTCAGTCGTGTCCGACTATGACCCCATGACCCCATGGTGGGTAATTTTAGGATTATCCAGGGTTTTAATTCTTTATTGTCTAGTTCTAGAAAGATATTTTTAGTTAGTTAGTTAGTTCAGTCACTCAGTCATGTCTGACTCTTTGCGACCCCATGAATCACAGCATGCCAGGCCTCCCTGTCCATCACCAACTCCCGGAGTTTACTCAAACTCATGTCCATCGAGTTGGTGATGCCATCCAGCCATCTCATCCTCTGTCATCCCCTTCTCCTCCTACCCCCAATACCTCCCAGCATCAGGGTCGTTTCCAATGAGTCAACTCTTCACGTGAGGTGGCCAAAGTACTAGAGTTTCAGCTTCAGCATCAGTCCTTCCAATGAACTCCCAGGACTGATATCCTTTAGGATGGGCTGGTTGGATCTCCTTGCAGTCCAAGGGATTCTCAAGAGTCTTCTTTAACACCACAGTTCAAAGGCATCAATTTTTCGGCACACAGCTTTCTTCACAGTCCAACTCTCACATCCATACATGACCACTGGAAGAACCGTAGCCTTGACTAGATGGACCTTTGCTGGCAAAGTAATGTCTCTGCTTTTTAATATGTTATCTAGGTTGGTCATAACTTTCCTTCCAAGGAGTAAGCGTCTTTTAATTTCATGCAATCACCATCTGCAGTGATTTTGGAGCCCCCCAAAATAAAGTCAGCCACTGTTTCCACTGTTTCCCTATCTATTTCCCATGAAATGATGGGACCAGATGCCATGATCTTAGTTTTCTGAATGTTGAGTTTTAAGCCAACTCTTTCACTCTCCTGTTTCACTTTTATCAAGAGGCTCTTTAGTTCTTGTTTGCTTTCTGCCATAAGGGTGGTGTCATCTGCATATCTGAGGTTATTGATATTTTTCTCAGCAGTCTTGATTCCAGCTGTGCTTCTTCCAGCCCAGCATTTCTCATGATGTATTTTTGCATCAGTGGAGAAATAACCATTTTCTTACCAAGTCTTAATCCCTAAAGCAGTGCACTGTACATATTTTTCACAGTTAGTTTCAAAAGCAGTTTTAGATATTTTTACACTTATGATAATACTTGAAGTTAACTTAAAAAGATGTTATTTTTATCATCATTTAACCAATAAAAGATTTGAAATGCTGTTCTCAGAAGTTAATGATTTGCTGTTAATTAACCACCTGGTTACTGGTAGAATTTTTCTTGATAATATATTGCTTTTAAAATGGCCATCCAATTATTTTTTAAATGAAAATCAGAACCTCTTCAGAGAGTAGATGAGTAATTTTGTACATAGTGTAACTTAAGTGTCTTATTATTCTCTTTAGGAAGCCATATCGATTACAGTTAGTGAAAAATGTCTTTCTAATCTTCCAAGTCTTTTAGCACTTATAGATGCAGACCAATCATTTATTGCTCTGTATTATTCAGGGTTGTATTTGTATGTGTTGTCTTAACTAGTTGGTAAGTAATAGGCATATGCTTCTTCTTTTAACACCCATTTGTGAAATACAAGTTGAGCAAATAGAAAACTTTCAGCACCCCACTCCCCTCACATGTACCCATGCACCATTGACATTTTAGAGTAGTCAAATGTGAATTTTGTTTTTTTTTAAAGAATTATTAAATCCAATTCAAAATGTAATTCAAAATAGTTATTAGTGTCCATTTGGAGACAGAAACTTTAGAGGGATGTTGCAAAGTCGTCTCAGCCATCTGAATGTTGATTGGTTTAAATCTGTGCTATCTCATATGGTGACCATTAGCCATATGAGGCTATTTAAATTCAAATTAATTAAAACTAATTGGAATTACAAATTCAGTTCCTTAGTTGTGCTACCACATTTCAGTTGTTTAATAGCTTCATGTGGATGGTGGCTACCTGTCCTTATTGGGCAGCACTTACACAGAAAGAGCATTTCCATTATCACACAAAGTTTTTGTTGGGCAGGACTGGTTTAGACATTTTAATTTCTAAGCTTAATATAACTATATTAAAATATAGTATTATTTTTTCTACAATAATAAAAACCCCAACGAAGTAATTGGAAAATAATAGTGAACCCTAAGGAAAAAGAAAAAAATCAAAGATTAAAGTTTGATTGTTAGCTGTTTTTCTTTGCAAAGGAGATAATTTGGTGTTGTTTTTTATACCTTGAATTCTAGTTTATAGGAAGAGGCATAAATATCAATTATGGGGTTCTGGGATCCTTCAGCCTTTTTTTCTTTTTTAGTAATTAACAACTGTGCAAGCCTGCACAAGCAGAAAGCCCATAACCCTATTTAGAAGACGAACATACACAAATGCTTCTCTAATATCCCAGAGGGGAAATCCACTAACACATCAGAATACTGGAAGAGAAAGAGGATCGTTGTACCTGGTAATTTATCAGTTTGAAATATTGTCCCCTACATTGTTCTATTAATGATGACCTAGCTATAGAAAAAGTTTAGGGATTTTGGTAGATGGAAAAAGGGTCACTATATATGCTGCAGCTGTTGACAGGTTTAATTTCATTTTGAGCTATTATCACAGAGGCTGTGTGAATACTATCTTAGTAATCTGCTGTTTTCTCAGCTTATTCATAACAGTCAAAGGGAAGATGGTATCTTTGATGCTTTCTTAGGAAGGCAGAAAGCAAGTCTGTTATTAAATTTTTGTCCAGGAGTTCATCTGTCAGGTCTGGAAATGACTAGTTATTGTTACCATATACCCAAGAACATCTATGACTGATATGAAAAAATAAAAATATTTTGAAAGAATGCGACCGATGGTGAGTCCATGTTATTTTGCCTGTCAATTTTAAGATTAAACAACAGTTTCTTGTTTTATTTCCTGGATAATTCTTCCAATGAATGTTGGATCTTTTTGAAGTAGAAAACTTGGAAGTAAGGGTGGTATTAAAGGAACACATTAGATTTTATGAAACTGATAAAGGATGTTTTTACTGTAATATTAGTAACCATATTTATAGCAGTATGAAGAAGGGAATTCTTCAGTGTATTGGTCAAAGATGAATTAGTAAAACTTCCCACTCCAGTGGGCTTCCCAGGTGATGCAGTGGTAAAGAATCTACCTGCCAATGAAGGAGACCCAGGTTCAGTCCCTGGGTTGGAAAGACTCCCCTGGAGTAGGTATTGGCAACCCACTCCAGTATTCTTGCCTGGGAAATCTCATGGACAGAGGAGCCTGGTGGACTACAGTCCATGGGGTCACACAGAGTCGGACACGACTGAGCACACAAGCAAAAACGACCCATTCCAATGTGCGGTTAGGTTGCTGAAGTATACTGGATAGAAGTTTTTATTAAGTGGATCCTTTAAAGTCTTAGCAAATTAACCTAATGTCGATTTTAAAAAGTGATTAGGACTGTGGCTATTTGTGTATCCTGTTTTAACGTTGCTACCTTTATTCTAGATTGCTCATAAATAATTTTTATTTCTAATTTCTCCTAGAGAATTCTATTCTGTTACCCATCTCACAAGGAGAAAACACAAGAATTTATTTATAATAAATACAAGTTTGCCTGAAAAATATAATTTTCCCATTAAAAAATTAAACTAAAGTGAGTCAGAGAAACAATGTTATTTCCCTTGTTCTAGTGGACTGCAAGGAGATCCAACAAGTCCATCCTAAAGGAGATCAGTCCTGGGAGTTCATTGGAAGGACTGATGCTGAAGCTGAAACTCCAATACTTTGGCCACCTCTTGCCAAGAATTGACTCATTGGAAAAGACTCTGATGCTGGGAGGGGTTGGGGGTAGGAGGAGAAGGGGAAGACAGAAGATGAGATGGCTGATTGGCATCACCAACTTGATGGACATGAGTTTGAGTAAACTCCGGGAGTTGGTGATGGACAGGGAAGCCTAGCATGCTGCGGTTCATGGGGTCGCAGAGTCAGACACGACTGAGCGACTGAACTGAACTGAGCTGAACTGAGGTGCCTGATATTTTAGATACCAACCATGTCAGAAAGTGAGTATTTTCTTCTATGAATAGAGGATTTTGATGTTCCAAACTCTCTTAGAAATGAGATCCATTTATCCTAAGTGCTAAAATAAAATTTCTACATTCCAATGAGTGAGGACACATGAGTAAAAAATAAGAGCAGAAGGACCATTGAGGGAAACGTTAAAGAATCCAAGGACTGGAGAGTGGGTCAAAAGAGCAGAAATAGATGATGTGGCTTTTTCCCGCCTTTCTTAACACTCTCCCTTTGGCAAATGTAAATATTTTCTTACCTCAGCTTTATTTTTCAAATTATAATCAAGACAGAAATAAGTCTGATCGTTGAGACTCATTTGTTTTCCTTTGAGCTAAGGTAAATAGATCTAATTTCTTTTGGAGATAAGTCAGTCAGTTCAGTTCAGTCGCTCAGTTGTGTCTGACTCTTTGAGATCCCATGGACTGCAAAACACGAGGCCTCACTGTCCGTCACCAAATCCCGGAGTTTACTCAAACTCATATCCATTGAGTCAGTGATGCCATCCAACGTTCTCATCCTCTGTCATCCCCCTCTCCTCCCACTGTCAAACTTTCCCAGCGTCAGGGTCTTTTCAAATGAGTCAGTTCTTCACATCAGGTGGCCAAAGTATTGGCGTTTCAGCTTCAGCATCAGTCCTTCCAATGAACACCCAGGACTGATCTTTTTTAGGATGGACTGGTTGGATCTCCTTGCAGTCCAAGGGACTCTCAAGAGTCTTCTCCAACACCACAGTTCAAAAGCATCAATTCTTCAGCGCTCAACTTTCTTTATAGTCCAACTCTCAAATCCATACATGACTACTGGAAAAACCATAGCTTTGACTGGACAGACCTTTGTTGGCAAAGTAATGTCATTGCTTTTTAATATGCTCTTTAGGTTTGTCATAACTTTTCTTCCAAGGAGCAAGTGTCTTTTAATTTCATGGCTGCAGTCACCATCTGCAGTGATGTTGGAGCCCAAAAGTATAAAGTGTGTCATGGTTTCCATTGTTCCCCCATCTGTTTGCCCTGAAGTGATGGGACCGGATGCCGTGATCTTAGTTTTCTGAATGTTGAGTTTTAAGCCACTTTTTCCACTCTCCCCTTCCCTTTCATCAACAGACTCCTTAGTTCTTCTTCGCTTTCTGCCGTAAGTGTGGTATCATCTGCATATCTGAGGTTATTGATATTTCTCCTGGCAATCTTGATTCCAGCTTGTGCTTCATCCAGTCTGGCATTTCCTGTGATGTACTCTGCATATAAGTTAAATAAGCGGGTGACAGTATACAACCTTAACGTACTCCTTTCCTGATTTGGAACCAGTCTATTGTTCCATGTCCAGTTCTAACTGTTGCTTCTTGACCTGCATACAGATTTCTCAAGAGGCAGGTCAGGTGGTCTGGTATTCCCATCTCTTTCAGAATTTTCCATAGTTGTGATCCACACAGTCAAAGATTTTGGCATAGTCAATAAAGCAGAAGTAGATGTTTTTCTGTAATTCTCTTGCTTTTTTGATGATCCAATGAATGTTGGCAATTTGATCTCTGATTCCTGTGCCTTTTCTAAATCCAGCTTAAACATCTGGAAGTTCACAGTTCACATACTATTGAAGACTGGCTTGGAGAATTTTGAGCATTACTTTACTAGCATATGAGATAAGTACAATCGTGCGGTAGTTTGAGCTTTCTTCGGCATTGCCTTTCTTTGGGATTGGAATGAAAGCTAGTCCTGTGGCCACTGCTGAATTTTCCAAATTTGCTGGCATATTAAGTGCAGCACTTTCACAGCATCATCTTTCAGGATTTGAAATAGCTCAACTGGAACTCCATCACCTCCACTAGCTTTGTTCATAGTGATGTTTCCTAAGGCCCACTTGACTTCGCATTCCAGGATGTCTGGCTCTAGGTGAGTGATCACACCATTGTGATTATCTGGGTCATAAAGATATTTTTTGTATAGTTCTTCTGTGTATTTTTGCCACCTCTTCTTAATATCTTCTGCTTCTGTTAAATCCATACGATTTCTGTCCTTTATTGTGCCCATCTTTGCATGAAATATTCCCTTGGTATCCCTAATTTTCTTGAAGAGATCTCTATTCTTTCCCATTCTCTTGTTTTCCTCTATTTCTTTGCATGGATCACTGAGGAAGGCTTTCTTATGTCTCCTTGCTATTTTTTGGAACTCTGGATTCAAATGGGTATATCTTACCTTTTCTCCTTTGCCTTTCGCTTCTCTCCTTTTCAGCCATGAACAGTATGAGATAAGTCAGATGGGCCTAATCGACAGTGTGGGAGTCAATGAAGAGAAGACTTGGTAACTGAGGGGAGACCTTAGATGTTTGTCTTGACTTAGTAAGACATCCTTTTTGCATAACATGTTGTCTGCAAATGGAGAGACACCCTGTTAAGTAATTGCTCAGGTTATTAGAGTGTTTGTTGTGTTTAAAAAGGACTCCTAAGCTGCTTTAACTTGAGTTGACATCACCAGTGTTCATTTCCAAGTGGTCAGTCCAAGAACCAATCTATTTAACATCTTCATCAATGAGCAAAATAATGGAAGAGAAATATCAGGTCTGTTAATTTACTTTAGGAAAAACTTTAGACTGCAAGGGGTGGTTTGCACATTGTAGGGCAGGTTATGAATTTTAAATGACATTTGCTGTGATCAAACACTTGTTCTTTACACTCAAAATCTCAAAGGTTATGTCTAAGAAAACAAATAAGTGAGCTCTTGCTATTATGAATCTGTGTATTCTGTTTGCTAGAGTGTGGGTAATCAGGACTGGAACAGTTTTGATTTAAATGGAATTATCCATTTCTTATAGATGCATGTCCACCTGATTTTCTTCTTTCGCTTCATGTTACCCTTTCCTGGAATTTTTTTTTTTTTTCATTTATTTTTATTAGTTGGAGGCTAATTACTTTACCATATTGTAGTGGTTTTTGCCATACACTGACATGAATCAGCCATGGATTTACATGTGTTCCCCATCTTGAACCCCCCTCCCACCTCCCTCCTTATCCCATCCCTCTGGGTCATCCCAGTGTACCAGCCCTGAGCACTTGTCTTATACATCCAACTTGGACTGGCAATCTGTTTCACACTTGATAATATACATGTTTCAATGCTATTGTCTTAGATCATCCCACCCTCACTTTCTCCCATAGAGTCCAAAAGTCTGTTCTATACATCTGTGTCTCTTTTTCTGTTTTGCATATAGGGTTATCGTTACCATCTTTCTAAATTCCATATATATGCGTTAGTATACTGTATTGGTGTTTATCTTTCTGGCTTACTTCACTCTGTATAATGGGCTCCATTTCCTGGAATTTTGAAGCAATGCTGTGTCAGTATAACGGAGGGCCAGTTACACAGTTTTCAAGGCCCACTGCAAAAAGACAATGTTGAGTTCCTTATTCATAAAGAAAGAAAAAAAAATGTAATGTTAGGTATTAAGGTATGAAGCTTTTTCCATTCTCCCATGGTCTCTTTGGACTTCTCATGGTGTTTTTAATTTGCTATTTAATGTCATTCTAAGAAAACAAAAATTGAAAATTTAAATTATCAACATAAATTTTGTTCACCTTTATACTGTGTAATGCAAGTTTTAAATGCAATTTTGAGTGCAGTTATCGCGTATGTGAATATCCAAAACTATGCAGTTTATACTTCGTATTTCATACATGTATAATATGTATTTCTTTCTTACCAGAAGAGTGGAAACTCTGTACAAAACTAACTCAGCTACTTTTATTTCACTTCTTCATATGCACACATTCTACTGATACTCCCAATTTTTGGCTTATTGATGAATAAGACAGGATTTAAAGGAAAAATGTCATGCATTGCCCTCTTTCCCTTTCCTTCTGTGTCATCATTTTCAGTATACGAGATTGGCTAATACAAGGATCTAACACTGGTAAGAAAGGATAAATAGGGTTCCTTGGTCATTTGTGTTTTTTAGAACACTTTTACCTTCTCTTTGTATTTGAATCAAGTTCTGATTTGAGTAGAAAGTTTGACTTGTCAAGGGTTTCAGTCCCTCTACTTACTCTGTCATTGATGGAATACTCTTAGTACTCACTGTGAAAAGGCAGAGGAACCAGAGATCAAATTGCCAACATCCACTGGATCATAGAAAAAGCAAGAGAATTCCAGAAAAACATCTACTTTCGCTTTATTGACTATGCCAAAGCCTTTGACTGTGTGGATCACAACAAACTATGGAAAATTCTGAAAGAGATGGGAATACCAGACCAC
Source organism: Muntiacus reevesi (assembly GCF_963930625.1). Taxonomy (NCBI): domain Eukaryota; kingdom Metazoa; phylum Chordata; class Mammalia; order Artiodactyla; family Cervidae; genus Muntiacus; species Muntiacus reevesi. The sequence goes on along the minus strand of NC_089265.1, from coordinate 18,835,183 downwards.
CTGACCTGCCTCTTGAGAAATCTGTATGCAGGTCCAGAAGCAACAGTTAGAACTGGACATGGAACAATAGACTGGTTCCAAATTGGAAAAGGAGTATGTCAAGACTGTTTATTGTTGCCCTGTTTATTTAACTTATATGCAGAGTGCATCACGTAAAATGCCAGACTGGATGAAGCATAAGCTGGAATCAAGATTGCCAGGAGAAATGTCAATAACCTCAGATATGCAGATGGCACCAGCCTTATGGTAGAAAGCAAAGAGGAACTGAAGAGCCTTTTGATGAAAGCGAAAGAGTAGAGTGAAAAAACTGGCTTAAAACTCAACATTCAGAAAACTAAGATCATGACATATGGTCCCATCACTTCATGGCAAACAGATGGGGGAACAATGGAAACAGTGACAGACTTTATTTTTGGGGGCTCCAAAATCACTGCAGATGGTGACTGCAGCCATGAAATTAAAAGACGCTTGCTCCTTGGAAGAAAAGTTACGACAAACCTAGGCAACATATTAAAAAGCAGATATTACGTTGCTGACAACAGTCCGTCTAGTCAAAGCTATGGTTTTTCCAGTAGTCATGTATGGATATAAGAGCTGGACTATAAAGAAAGCTGAGCGCTGAAGAATTGATGCTTTTGAACTGTGGTGTTGGAGAAGACTCTTGAGAGTCCCTTGGACTTCAAGGAGATCCAACCAGTCCATCCTAAAGGAAATCAGTCCTGAATATTCATTGGAGGGACTGATGCTGAAGCTGAAGCTCCAGTACTTTGGCCACCTGATGTGAAGAACTGACTCCTTGGAAAAGACCCTTATGCTGGGAAAGATTGAAGGCAGGAGGAGAAGGGGACAACAGTGGATAAGATGGTTGGATGGCATCACTGACTCAATGGGACATGAGTTTGAGCAAGCTCTGGGAGTTGGTGATGGACAGGGAAGCCTGGCATTCTGCAGTCCACAGGGTTGCAAAGAGTTGGACATGTCAGAGGGACTGAACTGACTGACTCACTGTGAATCTTGATGAACTCTTTTGTATTCCAGATCCACTGGTTTTCTGTGCTTGTGGGACATTTGAACTTCATATGTGAAGAGGTGGCAAGGAATGTGGATACCATATGGCACCTGTCTTCTCTGTTCAGGTACATGATTGATTTTCCCATTGGACTTCACTTACAATTACATGTTTAAAGATAAAATTATGACAGATTTTCAGATGATGACAAAGGAATATTGAACCAAGCTTGGGGACAGTGCTGCCACACTGGTAACGTACCCATGAACCTGGGCCTGATGTAGGGTCTTCATATACCTTCTCTACCTGCCATGCTCATCCTCGCAGTCCCCTTTCTCTAATCTTGTCCACAACAGATAGTTGACCGCATCTGCCTGCAAAATTCTGGGTTTGTTTTATTCTGTAAGCCACAAAACAAAAACTTCCTTGACTAGGCTGGGAAAGAGATTGCCTTAATAAAGGACTACTTCTGAAGCTCCAGTATTTAAATATGCAACTATGTCAGGTTTGGGTATAAAATACATGCTGAATTACATAATCTTTTTTTTTTTTTTTTTAAGCTAGAGGATATCCTCTACGTGTTTTTTGAGCTCTTAGATCTTGCAGGCAAGACTTAAAAATATTTTCAGTTTTTGTCTAATTTGGAGCGTGAGAGGTTATGAGGGTGCATTATCCTGTTTTTAATTGTTTGTAACTCAGATTATAGAGGTGGCATTCAAGACCTGCTCCTCTACCCTTATCTCCCTGGCTTTGACTTCAGCGAAAATTGACAAGGGTTCTATAACCTATAAATTCATTTTGACCTTGGGCAAATTTAAAAATCTTTTTTAGTTTATTTCATTTGTTAAAATGGGATAAAGCCTATCTTGCAGATATAATTTAAGGATTTAATGAAATAATAAAAGTGCCTAACAGTAGTCCTATCACGTGTGCTCTACTAAATCTTTTCTGATTGTAAGTTAATGTAGAAAATAAATCTATATTTGCATCACAGTCGCCTCTCAATCTTTATGTGAGTTTACGATGTTTAATTATTATTCCCATAACTACTGACTCAATCTTATTTCCTTAACTTACTGTGTTCTTACTCGTTCTAAAGCTTTTCACCTTAGGTGTGCTAGTGGATTTTATGTAGATGAGTCCTTGCCCGCTTGTTTCACAGTAAAATGCTAATATAAAAAACAGCTTTTCACTTGGGCTTCCGTGATGGCTCAGGCAGTAAAGAATCTGCCTGCAATGCAGGAGACCCGAGTTCAATCATAGCTTCATCCTTATCTTCCATCAATTATTTTTGCGTCAGTTATGCAAACTAAAATTTAAAAAATCAGGCATAAAAATATTATTGGTGCGGTTTTACCGTTACGTTACTTTCTAGCTCAGTGTTTTTTATTATAAAATTTATGTTTATTAGAGAAAATTTAAAATACTAACAAAAGAAAATGTACATTGAAGATACCTGATATAAATAGTTTGTCTTTTCTTTTTTGGTCTTTCTTAATGTACAACCATAAAAACACTGTTGGGGTAGTAGCATATATAAAATTTTATATGCTACTGTTTTAGATAATGTTATATTGTAAACTTTTGTCTATTACAGTCTGCATGAACATTTTCATAACTGCAGATTATACTACAACGTGGATTTATGTAATGAATCCTCTGTTTTCTGACACAGTCTCATTCGTAGTAAATACCATATTGAAAATCTTTTAATATAAAACATTTTCCATTTTCAAAGCTATGACTTTAGTTTGGAGTCCCAGAAGAACATTATTGGAAAATAAAAGCATTTCACACATTTTGTCTCTTGATGCGTGTGTGCTCTGATGCTCATTTATGTCTGACTCTGTGACCCCATGGTCTGTAACATGCCAGGCTCTTCTGTCCATGGAATTCTCCAAACAAGAATACTGGAGTGGGTTGCCATTCCCTTCTCTAGGGGATCTTCCCGACCCAGGGATCAAACCCAGGTCTCCTGCGTTGCAGGCAGATTCTTTACCATTTGAGCCATCAGTGAAGCCCACTTATAACTATATGTTATTTTCTATCTCTAATTCTTCTATCATGAAATACAGTATCCTTCAGGTCATTTGGTAAACCATATATTCTTAATAATTATGATCTCCTGGCGGGAGGATGGAAGAACACACTGAAAAATTCCTACAGACTTCTATTACTTTTGATGTTCTCATTTCTTTAACTACCCCTCCCTTCATAAAAGTGGCAGGAAAAACCCTGATTTCTTGTCATAGTGGTATGAGCAGGACTGGTTTATCCCTGCCCCAAACTTTGCTCATTTCCCGTCTTGATACCTTTATGTGTCCTGCCATCCTTATTCTCCCTGTGGTCCCCAGACAGTTGTTTTCTGTATTTGCATGTCGGCAACGTGGTTTTACATTTCTCTAACAGTTTGAGTTTGAAGCCCTTTTTGAGGTTTTTTTTTTCCTTTACTTTTTGAAGGTTCAGGCTGTTTTGCTGTATTAAATGCTGGGAAGGAAAATGTTAGAGAAACATTGTATTAGGATGCTAAAATCTCTTTCTTTCCCTGAAGCTAAAAGACATACAGTTTTACCCTGAGGAAACAATTCTTTAGAAAACTAAACTAAAAGAAAAATGAAATGAAAGGCAGCCTACATTAAATTTCATTTATGCCTATTGTTTAATTTATGTTCTGGACCCCTTGATTCCTTTTCTGCCCTAGGCATGTGGGATAACATTTCTGTATGTTTGGCCACTTCTTTGTTTTTCATCCTATCTTTAGTCCTTCTGGAAGTTTCTATTCTGGAGCTTTCTTAAATCAGCCAGCCCTCACTTCTTCCGAGGATTGATAGGTCAGTTGGCATAATTTTTTTGCAGATGTGTTGGCTTAGATTTTTTTTTCTTCCGTTAAACCTTATTTGGCTTTCTCCTTTTTGACTTATAATAATATGATGTCTTCTGTTGATCAGTTTTTAAAATTTTGATTATTCATTTGTGCTTGGATTGTTTTCCCCTATTTTCTTAGTATTTTGTTTATCGATTTATTTTGGGTACAGCCCTTGAACAGACATGGGGATTTCCCATGAAAGTATAATGAATATGTGCTCTCAGCTGTGGTGTGGACCTGTGTAGATCAGAAGTGGTTCCATATTGGGAGCCATGTGGCTAAGCAGGATATAATTGCCTCATTTTTGACCCAGCAGTCAAAGATGCTGTGCTTTGCTGGAGGGAAGTGTTCACAGTAACTGCCTGTGTTGTAATGTTTTTTTTTCTTTTTTTTTCTTTTTAGGATTAACAGAAGACCTTGATTTTTAGGGTTTACATATGGTTGCTTTCCCAATTGTACTAACATGGACTTGCAGAAAAGCACCTCTGCTTCAAGGAAAAGAAAGTCCTGAGTCACTTAGTATTCCTTACACTCTGGAAGTCTGACTATAAAGGCTTACACTTCCTGCTGCGATTGTATCCTCCCTGAAAGAAATGAAGCAGCAATGTGAACTTAGTTCTTTTTATCTGCACAGTGCTCCTAAGTCCCAATTTCCGCAGTCTTCCCTCTCTTACTATTTAATACACTTATCATTCTCTTCCTGGCATTCCCCTATAGGAGGGATTGAATTTAACAAATGTACACTAAGAATGATAGCTGACACTAATTCAATGAGCAGAAGATTAAATCCAATCATAATTCCTGCGGTAATGGAGACGGGTAGGGTATGCAGATCTCAGAAGAGTCAGAGATTAAATGAAACTACACAGTCCTTTTGACTATGTAGCCACTAGGAAATTATAATAACATTTTAAGGTAGGGTGATACCACAGCCTAAAGATTTATTTAAAAAAAAAAATGAACAAAGCATCACAGTCAAGTTGATGCAATAATTTTGCAGTCCCTCGAGCTGTTAGGCTCAAGTGAAGAAAGATGTTAGCTAAATACAATCTGGAATGAATACATTAATTTGCAGAGTCCCTTTTCCCCATTGTGCATAAAGTCTTGAACAGTTTTAACTCAGATGGATTTTAGTCCATGATAAAAACTGGAAAGACTGTCTGCAGAAGCTTTTAAAAATATAAATAAGTCACATTAAGGATAGAGGGATGGGAGGAGGAGGAAGAGAAGATTTGCAAAGACCTAAAAAAGTAACTGCTTGATTTAATGTCTGCAGATGAAAGCTGTGGACCAGCATTTCTCATGAGATTCCATGGAGGAGTGTCACTGGTGGCAGCTATTGGAGAACTAACAGCAAACTTGCAGCTGGGGTGCCTTCTGGATCTTTCTCTACCAGCCCTTCTCAGTGGGATGGTAGGATTAGGGTTGAGGCTGAGAAGATAACGGAATTTGCTTGCCTGGCCTGATTGCTTCTCTCATCTGATCACTAGTATCAGGGTGACAGCTGCTATTCCAACCCTCTGAGCAGCAAGTGGTAGAGCGGAATATCAATTGCAGGTTTATCTTCATCAGTAATATCTTGACAATTAAGGAGAAAATTATTCACTTTTTTTATCACCCTTACTAAAGAGTATATGAAATATTTAGTCAAAGACTTGGAGGGTTTAGACATCTCAGTGTGAATTCTTACATGACCCAGCAGGGTTCTGCTTTTAAAATGTACATTCCATCATGAATAATCATCATTCTTGGGGTGGGTGTGTCTGTGTAAAGATATTGAACATTGCATGTACAGTTCACATACATATACCTCAGAGGAAGACTAAAGTTTTAGGAATGTTACAGTAGTACATGATATTGAAATTAGGTTAGATTTGTTAAAATTCTGGTTGAAAGTGATAGAAAAGAAGCAAGGAAGAATATTTTGTTTTGAAGGATTAAAACTTTCTAAATTAGTGAGTTGAAACAAAGTATTATGTCATTAAAAAATAAAATGTCTATATGTATTAATTTTCAGAGAGGAAACCAGCTGGATAAATAAACCTGCTAATATGTACCTCAGACATTTAAAATGTGTGTATTTGACCTGATATTTTCATATCAAGGATTAGGTGATGTTCACCTGCTTGTCTTACTTAAATAATGTATCTTCCTTGTTGTTTGATTTTTCAATTAAAAGGTACTTCCCTTTATCCTCTATTAAAATTATATAATGTTTGATAAATATGAAAGGAGATATATATATATATATATATATATATATATATTACAGAAATGTAAGTGATGAAGCATGATAGTAACTGAGCACAGTAAATCCACCATTCAGTTAGGACCTAGGCCATTACTTATATGGTTATGGTTCTTTCCTATCTTGTCTCATTTTATCCTTTCAATAGATAACCAATAATCTGAAGTTTATCATTTCCTTTTCAAAAATGGTTTTATCACATAAACATATGATCTTTTTGTTTTGTTTTTCAAAACTAAGGTGTCAGTTACACCCATTATAGTGTACAGTTCTGTCGTTTTGACAAACATGTACATTACTATAATCAAGTCAGTTCTGTGCCTTACCTCAGCCCTTGGCAATCACCGAGCAATTTTTTTTGTCTCAAGAGCGTTACCTTTTCTAGAATGTCATGTAAGTGGAATCATATGTCATGTGGTCTTTTAAGTCTGTCTTCTTTCACTCTGCATAATACATCTGAAATTCATTGATGTTTCTGTATATATCAGAAGTTCTTCTTATGACTGAGTAATATCCAATTATAAGGACATGTTTTCTATAGTTGATTGATTCACCAGATGAAGAGTGTTTTGAATTTCCAGTTTTTGGCAATTACAAATGTGTCAGCTATAAACATTTGTATACATGTCTTTGTGTGAATTTAAATTTTCATTTCACCTGAGTAAATATAAGTGAGATTTCTGGGTTGTATGGCGAGTGTATGTTTAACTTTATAAGAAACTTTACAAGATATAACAAATATTTCCAAAGAGGTTTTGTCATTTTGCATTTTCACAAGCAATTTATCAAAGCTTCAGAGTGCTCTGCATCCTCCTCAGCATTTATATCATCAGTTGTTATATTTTTTGTTTCAAATTTGGTCATTCTGATGTTAGTAGTGCCTCATTGTGTTTTAATTTGCACTTCCTGAATAATAAATGATATGAGCATCTTTCATGTGCTTATTTGCCATCTATATGTCTTTGGTGAAGTGTCCAAAACTTTGCCCTTTTAAAAAGTGAGTTTCTCATATTCTTATTGAATTTTGAGATCTTTCATAGCCAGACACTAGTCATTTAACAAATATATGATTTGAAGCTATTTTCTTTAGTCTGTGACTTATTCTTTTCATTCTTTTAATAATCTTTTGAAGAGTAGAAGTTTTTAATTTTGTTAATGCCCAATTTATCATTTTTTTTCTTTTATGTATCATGCTTTTGTGTTGTGTCTAAGAATTTTTTATAAACCAGAGTCATAAGGTTATTTTCTATTTTTTTCCTGGGAGTTTTATTGTTATAGATTTTAGCTTAAGCAAGTGATCCATTTTCAGTTAATTTTAATATATTGTGATTCATGTTTTTATACGGATATTCATCATCATTTGTTGAAAAAACCTGTTCTTTCTCAATTGAATTGCCCATGCATCTTTGTTGAAAATTAAATGAATACATGTGTTTGATCTACTTCTGAACTCTCTATTTTTGAAAAAAATAAAGATTTATACGTCTATTACTTGACCAATACTATATTGCCTTAAAGGTGTAGCTTTAATATAAGTCATGCAGTGTGATAAAAAAACCATGCAGTGTGAATGTCAGTGATTAATTTAAAAAAATTATCTTGAGTATTATTTTTTATTATCTTGAGTATTTATTTCTTTATCTTTCCATGTAAATTTTAGAATCAAGTTACTTGTTTCTACAAAAAACTTACTGGGATTTTGATTGAAATTAAATTGAACCTAGAACAATATGAGAAGTGACACCTTAACCATATTAAGTCCTCTAGTCCATTAAAAGTAGCATTTCTTCATTTATTGACTTACTTAATTTCTTTCATCAGTGTTATACAGTTTTCATCATACAGGTTGTATACATATTTTGTTAGACTTTTTGTGCTATTATAAATGGTACTTTTGAATTTCCATTTGGTCATTGCTGACCACATATAAATACTATTGATTTTTGTATATAGACTTTGTATCTGAAACCTCTATTAAGTCACTTAATAGTTTTTATAGCTTTTGAAAAATAGATTTTTGGATTAAAAAATCTACACAATCTTGTTTTCCATTAATAGAGACACATCTGTATTGTATCATCTTGGCTGTCTGGTATGATGATGAATAGGAAAACAAACATCCTTGTCTTATTCTGATATTAGGGAGAAAGCATTCACTTTTTCATTAATAATAGGATGTTAGCTGTAGATATTTTGTAAATGCCTTTTTGTTCCTAGTTTGCTGAAAGTTTTTAAAAATTATGAATCAGTGTTGAATATTGCCAAATTTTCTGCATCTACTGTGATGTTGATGAATTTTCCTCCTTATTTCCATTGATATGTTGGATATATTGTTTGCTTTTCAGATGTGTAAGTCCAGCATTTTTTGAATAACCATTTGGACCTGATGCATTAGTTTTTCATGCATTTCTTGATTTAACTTGCTGGTATTTTGTTGTAGATTTTTGTCTGTGTGTTCATGAAGAATGTTGATCTGTAGTCCACCCTCCACCCTGATGCCCATGTTGTCTTTCTCTGGTTTTGATGTTAGAGTATTTCTGTCCTCAAAAAATGACTTTGTAACTATTTGTTCGTTCTACTCCAGAAGAGATTGTTAAATTTTATTATTTCTTTCTGAAATGTTTGAGAGAATCTGCCCATGTAACACTCTGGGTTTGGAGAGTTCTTTTTTGAACACTTTTAAACTAGGAATACACTTTAATTAGTAGATATAGGATTAATTATGTGATGCATTACTTGAGTGAATTTTCATAGTTTGTGTCTTTAAATATCTGTTATATTTGTAGTGATGTCTTCTCTTTTAAATTCTTAACATTTGTAGGCCATGTATTCTTTCTTACTGTGTTGGTCAATTTAGCTAAAAGATTACTTTTGTTTTTCAACTCAACAGCTATGGTTTCACATATTTTCCTCTTTGTGTTCTCAGTTTAATTGATTTCTATTTTTATCTTTATTACCTTATTCCTTCCGCATACTTTGGGTATACTTTGACCTTCTTTTTCTAGTTTCTTAAGGTGTATCCTTAGATTATTTATTTTAGATTTTACTTCTTTTTCAATATAAGAATTTTAATGCTATAAATATTGATTTAAGTGTGGCTTTAACCGAATCTCACAAATTTTGACAAGATTTTAATTTTCATTAAATTAAACATATTTACTAATTTCCTTTGTGATTTCATCTTTTAAGTTATTTAAAAGTATATTGTTTGTTAGCTAAATAGTTTTGAATTTTCCAGTTATCATCCCATTATTACTTTCTGATTTAATTCCATTATAGTTAAAGAATATGTTTTGTGTGATTTCAGTTGCCTTGAATTTGATAACATTTTGTTTTATGTTCTGAATACAGCCTATCTTAAGGTACGTTCCATAAACACCTGAGAGGAACATGCAGTCTATCATTGTTGGGTGGGGTGTTCTATAAACGTCAGGTTAAGGTGATTGGTTGTACTGCTGATGTCTTCTGCGTTCCTTCTGAGTATCTGTTCCCTTCTTTCATTGATTATTGAGAATAGAGTACTAAGGTTTCCAATATTATTTCAGTTTGTTTCTCCCTTCAATTCTGTAAATTTTTGATTTGTATATTTTGATGCTCTGTTATTAAATGCATACACATATAGGATTAAGTTTTCCTAGTGAAGTTTTCTTCTTTATTCTGGTAATATTTGTTTTTCTGAAGTCTAATTTTTTTCTCCTATTTATGTATGACTTGAGTTTTTGCATGGTTTATATCCTCCCATCCTTTTATTTTTAACTTAATTATGTATTTGTGTTTTTAAAAAATTAATTAATTTTTGGCAGCACTGGATCTTTCTTGCTGCATTCGCGCTTTCTCTAGTTGCAGTGAGTGGGGACTACTCTCTAGTTGTGGTGTACAGACTTCTTACTGTGGTGGCTTCTCTGGTTACAGAATATGGGATTTAGGGTGTTCAGGCTTCAGGAATTGTGGCTTGTGGGCTTTGTTGTGCAGGCTCAGTAATTGTGGGGCACGGGCTTAGTGCAGCTTGTGGTGTCTTCCTGGACCAGGGATCCAACCTGCATCCCCTGCACTGGCAGACAGATTCTTAACCACTGGACCACCAGGGAAGTCCCGTGTTTATGTTTAATGTGAGTTTCTTATAGACAATACAGTTGGCTGTTGCTTTGTAAACTAATCTAGCAATGTTAGTATTTAAATTGTTATGTATTTTGGCATTCTATGTAACAATTGATGTTTTTAGATTAACTTACCATCTCATTAGTTATCTTTTATTGTTTCAACTGTTTTTGATTCTTCTCTTGCTTTCTTATATATTGAGTATTAATTTGTATGATGATTCCATTTTATCTACACAATCGGCTTATTATTTACCTCTTAATTTTTTTCCCATAGTTGTTCTCGGGTTTATATTTTTAATTAGTCGTAATCTGTGTTCACATAATATTGTGCTGCTCCATATATAGTGTAAGAACCTTATAATGTTATACTTCTAATTCTTCCCTCTCATCCTTTGGGTTGTTGTTATAATTTTAATTTCACATACGCTATAATAACAAATAATAAGTAGCTACTGTTTTTGTTTTGATGGTTCACTGTTTTTTAGATCAATTAAAATTGTTTTTACATTCATTAATGTTATTTCCATAACTGTTCATTTATTTCTGTAGCCCCAAATTCTGTCTGTTGCTATAGTTCTTCTAACTAGGGAACTTCTTTTAATGTTCCTTGTAGTGCAAATATGCTGGTAATAAATTCTCTCAGCTTTTGGGTATCTAAAAAAACTATATTTTTACCTTTATTTACTTATTTTTGGCCATAGTGTGGCATGCAGGATCTCCAGCTTAATCTTCCAGTCTCTGGTTCATACCTGTGACCTTTGGGTTAAGGCATTTGTCTCTAAGTTGTGATATTAATGTATGCATGCCTTTTCTGTGTGTTTACCATTTGCTAATCTGGTTTCAGGTCATAGAATTTTTTTCTTCCCTTGGGAGATTTCTTACTTCTTGAGAGTTTATCAATATAATATGTTTTATGCAACATCTAGTTGTTTGGTAACAAATGAGACCTTTCAGAATATTTAGCCTATCAAATCTCAAAGAACACAGGTCTTCAAGAATGTGTTTTGTAATCTTCATATCCACTCACATAGATATACCTCCATCTTTCTAATGTTTGCATGGTATTATATTTTAAAGGTATAGCATATTTAAAATTTGTACTCCCTACTTAGAGGCATAAATAAAGACTATTCCCAATTGTTAGCTGTTTCACATGGTATGCAATGAGCATCATTGTGCTTAAATCTCTATAAACTTGTATCAGTATGTACTTACAGGGTACATTTCTAAAAGTGGAATTGCTGGGTGAAAGGCATTTTGAAGGTTTTTGGTAAATATTTTCTAGAAAATTTAAATGTTATTAGAAAATATATAGATTGTTTCTGATATGGCCAGTATTTCCCCTTTAGTGACAGTAAAATCTTGTCTATATATGGAGCACTTTGTAAAAAGGCAAGTTGTGCAAAAGGAGCTTAGTAACAAGGTCCTAGTGTTGGCTCTGCCATGAATTTAATTTGACTTTGGATAAGTTAGTTGACTTTCTTAGTTCTTTGTATCTTTATATATAAACTGAAGACTATTAAACTAGAGCAGAAGTGATTGAATTTTATTTCACAGATGAGATGATGACCCTGATGGGCCATGCTTTGGAATCCCTGCATGCTTCAGGGAAGAAAGCCGAGCATTTACCTTGTTTGTTTGTTTTAAGATGATAAGTATTAAAACTAGAGAAGATTTTGTTAAAAAAAAAGTTTCACAATTAAAACTAGTTTAAAATCCCTCTGCCTAGATGGATTATCTGAAGTCATTTCTAGTTTCAAAATTTTGTAAACTTGTGATTCTGTGCATACCTATGAATTGCTTTTCCAGCATTTAAACTACAATTATGGCTCCTATTATTTTCTCTTCATTTAATGCAAAAATAAATGCGGTTATTTAAACAAAAAATAACATGAGGTATTTCTCCCTCTAATCTCTTCTATTTCTCTTTCAAATTGAGAATGTTTCATTCAACTACTTTTTTTTAAAGAGAAACATTAAATTTAGTGTCTTAATTTAATATCCTTCACACTTAGACTGAATTTAGATATATAACACACTATCATGTCTTTTAAAATTTTCTTTGGAGTATATCCATAACTCATGTATTGGTTGCTTTCTAACAGAATGCTTCATTGATTTCCAAGCCCCAGCATATTCTCTTATAGTTAGTATTGAATGCAACTGTCACATTTCTTTTGTCTGAACACTACTTCCACCGTAATAAGATTTCTTTTTTTTTACATTTTTGTGGGAAACTCTAATTACCTTAGATAAAAGAATAAAACTCTTGGTTTAAATCACTTAATCAGGCTTTCTTAAAATAGCCACTGAGGCAAACTGACTCACTTTCCCATGTGCCTGATTATCATCCATCTTCAGAATTTTTGAAATTCACTCATTTTACATCTATGTTAAGAACTTCTGTACCTCCACAAGTTCCACTTTTCACACTACTAAAATGTGACTTTCTCCAAGAAGTTTTCTGCTACTAACTAGGAAGGAAAGATTCTTCTTTCTCTCATTTCAGGCAAATTACTTGGACTTTTTCTGTAATGAGGAAACTGATTTTATTGAAATAGTCTTCAGTAAGGCTAAATTTGTAAGAATTTTACTCACATTGGGCTGAAGTTTGCACATGTTATATCTAAAAAGAAATTCATCAGGGAAATAAATATAATTCAGATTGTAGGATACACAATATGCAATACACTCATGTGAGTGTGTGTATACACCCCCCCCCTCCCAACACACATCAAATTTTGAAAAGTCTTTAAGTTTGGAAATTCTTATTTCTGCCTGAGATGAGAATATGTTAAAATAAGAGAATATTTCAGCATGTTCTCTGTAACTTAAACTGATTTTCCCTTGATCTGAATAGTGCTATATTATATGAGCTTATTAACTAGCAAAAAATTTAGGTAACTTATAATTTGGATGCTATAATGAACTTCCCAGCTCTCCCTTTAGGGTCAAGGCACTCATTCCCGAGCTGTTAGAAATGTTGCTGACTGACAGTTCTCAAGTGAGTCCCTCTTTGTGAAATGCCTTCAGCTAGAGTGTAGTCTTCACCACAGTCACAGCCCATCTGTGTGAGCAGCCTGCACCCAGTACCTACTCCAGTGGAAGTATAAAATCTTTGTCCTCTTGCCTTAATTGGGTTAACTCTGATGGGACATTATAGATAGCTCCACAGCTCACCATAGAATTGGATAAGGCCAGTATTTGGTGAATGAATAAATAATTAAATATGTGAAAAGAGGAAAAGAAATTTTCTCAATTGAGTCTTACTAGGGAGTAAATTCCACACTTGCTCTTGAAAAGGAAGCAGTCACTTGAATGGCAAATCAGTTTAAGACTATACGGAATTACATGAGGTTTGAAACTAGGGCTTCTTCAGTATCTTCCCACCAACTTGCCTTAAGTCTTAAAATTCCTATTTTAGAAATTTATTCGTAATGGGAATGTGGCTGAAGTGAGACTGCTGAGTTTATCTTGCCTGCTTCTGGAAAAAGAACCATGCAAGGTAAAGCAAAAAAACACCTCTTTGCCCAACCCCCAACCCCAACAACTACAAAAAATTTGGAAAGTCAAGGAGATACCTTGCAAAAAAGGATGTCATGTTACACTGATATAGTATTTTCTCAGACTTAAATTATTCTGTTAAATACTGATTTTCTGTGTTTTATAAAAAGATCTCTATCAATTTATTAAAGCCTTTCAGGGTTATGTAAGAATCTTCTACCTTGAAAAGATTAAAGCAGGGACCTTCCAAATCAGTGAGCAAAAACAATCTCCTGTCACCTACAGAAAATCTTGCTGCCGAGGTAAGAAATGACAGACCTATAATATTTATGCCAAAGATAGCATTTCTTGGGCCCCAAAAGATATATCTGGAGACCCTATATTTATTGACTTTGTTTTTATTGCTAAACTATATTTTATTACAAATAAAGTTCACTTTAGTTCCCCTTTGGATGGAGAAAAGCCATTTAAGAAAGCTCTATGCCATCCCTTTTCCTACAGTTAATTTCAGTTGCAGGATTTGGAAATTAATTTTTCTGTAGATTCAGAAGGAATTTATCAAAAGTCTTTCTACATTTATTCTGACCACTATATAAAACATCATAGAAATTCAACTGCTTATGATGTAGTCATCTTGGGCCTCTGGATTGCAGTTGGCATTTTGGTGGATGAGGTAGAGGCATTTTTGATTTAGGTCACAAAATTTCAAACAACGTGCACTCTATAGGGAGTACCATGTCCTATGATTTGGTTTTACCAACTAATGTTGTTTTCCCCCCTACATGTGGTATCTGTTTGATGTATATTGAAGTGATTGTTATAGAATCTTAAGGGAGATTTTGTCTAGGTTTTGGCCTTTGACAACCCCTTTTCTCAATGAAATAGAGTCTAGGAGACTGGATAAAGGCTTTCCCTTAACAGAATTACCTTGAAAGTAGAGAATAGGGAGAAATGCCCCAGGAAGCTGAGTATTCATGATGGACAGAAAGGAGACCAGACACTTGGAATAGGTGGGGGCTTAATGGAATACCTTGTTTGATAGGGAGGGAATCCCTTAGCAGTTCTCAGGATTTCATTATATCTTTCTCTGCTGAGTAATTTTTGACAATAGATTCTGTATCCTTGGAATATATTCTCTTTGTTGACTGAAAAGCTTTACTATATTTTTTTCCACCTTAGAGTCAAAATAATTTTGTATTAAAAAACCGTGAACTTAATGACATATAGCCAGTCATTTTAGCACCAAAAATGCTGACTAAATTTGGACTTGCATTTTTTTTCCTTTGAAAGATGTTGCAAAACTAAAAAAAAAAAGAAAAAGAAAGAAAGATGTTGCAAAACTAAAATAAAAAAAACAACAACAACATGTTTCTTATTTGGTTTCTGTTCATAGACAGAGTATAACTTTTTGTTTATATATATATATAAATACATATGTGCAAAAAGATGAATCCAACTATTCCTTTTAATATTCAGCTCATGATAGAAACCCTCTTCTTTACTTAAAAAGCCAAAATCATTTCTCACAGAAGTTTTGTTATTAATTTGTGTTGAGGTAATAATCTTTTTTTTAAAAAATAGAGTGAGTCAAAAGAGATAAATTTGACATTTTAGAAAGGTAAGATCTTGATTTAACTGCAGATGAGGACTTTGGTTACTGAGGGACATCGTTTTCTCTTTTAATTAATTCCTTTTCCTGACATTTCTCCCATCATGAGGCAAATTTGTTTGTGGTGCTTAACCTTTAAGTATTATATCAGTTTTCACTGAAGTCATGCAGTGACCAAAAGTAAATGTAAGACAAGAATAGTTGATTTTTTTTTTTAGGCAAAAATATCTCAAACTTAGTTTGCAGTGATATTTGTATCTTACATGAGTCTCTGTATTTTGCTAGTCTAGATTGGGAATCAGGTGGCCCATTCCAGTAAACCTCAAATAATCTCAAGTGAGTAGTAATCTTTTCTCTTCATATATGTATGACAGAATCATTTTGCTATACAATAGAAATAAACACAACAATGTAAATCAACTATATTTCAGTTTTTAAAAAGTGTGTCGAAATGCCTATAGAAAAATAAGGGATATAAAAAATGATAAAAGATTAAAGAAGATTATTACCTACTGACCTGTTGGCCATCTGTATGACATACATACTATACATTTGTTGAAGAAGCATCCATATAAACCAGAGTTGTGTTATTGAATGTGAAAAAAGTGAAAGTGAAAGTTGCTCAGTCGTGTCTGACTCTTTGTGACCCCATGGACTATGCAGCCCATGGAATTCTCCAGGCCAGAATTCTGGAGAATTCTGTCCCTTCTTCAGCAGATCTTCCTGACCCAGGAACTGAACTAGGGTCTCCTGCATTACCAACTAAGCTATCAGGGAAGCTGCCAGGGAATTCAGTTGAGTATATAAGTTGATAGATCCTTCTACCTTCTATTTCTTACATGTTTTCACACTAACTCAATATATGAGAAGAAAGAAGAAGCAGCTCCTCAGTTAGTGCCCTGCCTTCTGACGTGCTCCTTCTTTAGCTTGGATGAAAGGCAGAGTTAGGCAGAGTCGGTGCTAAATCTTATGTCAGGAACTAGCTATGTTTCTCTGACCAAAGTCCGTAACTTCTCTGAAAGTAACAAAGGGAACACAGTTTGTTCCTCATCTATGAAAATGGGAAGTATACCTTTATCATGTAGATTTAAAGAGGAAGCTCATTTACAGATTGGATGATTATTCCTATTTTTTGTTGACTGTTAGCCAGAAGTTATATGCACGTGTATAGATGTCATTCAGAATTGAAATCAAATGATAAGAAAACTCCCCTACAGATGTTCCTAAAAGAAAAGGGCAGATTTTCTCTTTCTAGTGTGGTTTGTAACCAATTCTACTTGAAGGCAGAAGAGTGAGCTGGAACAATCTCTTATCCTTTATAGTCTTATTAACCTGCCTATTTCACTTGCTTCCTTTTGGCACAAATAGTAACTCCCTCAACATGTTGAATTTAAGGGGAAAAGCCCACCACGCTGGTGCTGAATGTTAGTTAAGTGCTGATTAAGTGAGTTCTGAATGTATGTATGGCTTGACAAAAATTATTTATTCAGTCAGGGAAGAAACTAATTCACACAGCAGTGCCCTAATTGGCATCAGAGAGGCATTTCCATAATGCCCTTAGGAAAAGCAGGAAGTTGATTAAATAGAAAAAATGCACATGGAAATAGGAGTACAAAATGTGCATAGAAGAATAAAAATGCAGTTGTTAAATAATCACCCTCGTGATATTTTTTTGCCAGAGAAGTTACCTTTGATTTAATGCTGGAGAGAGCACCTGGGAAAATTTCAAATTGGAGTCCCTCCCAGTCCTCCCCTCCTTATACTAAGAATCCATGGCCCAGAATTCAAATACTAAATCTAAGAGAGGCAGGTAAAAAGAACAGTGGAAAACAGATGGCAGCAGTTACAACTAGCAAATTCCCAGTTGGTGGCTCTCACATTTAGAAGCGGGCATCTGTTCTTCTTCCCCACTGCAAAGTGGTTTTAACTCAGAGGTGTTAAAAATATCTAAGTTGCTGTTTTATTCATTTCTGCTATTTACTGACTTTAATGACTTACAGTATATCCAATGAAAAGTACAATGTTTACCCAAGCGGCAAGAGACTCAAAACAGAAATATGGGATGCTGTTAAAAAACCTTGTGGTCTACCAAACAGTATGTATGGTTTTATAGGTGTACCTTGCTTTGTGAAATAGGTGGTGCCTTCATCTTTGTGTAAATTGAAATATGCTTTAAAATACACCTGGAGCACTTGTTAGTCAAAGACTCCTAAGCAAGTCTCAACCTCTCTGGGCCTCAGTTTCGTTCTCCACAAATAGGGAAGGATAATGCCCACTTTGTTATTCTGTTGTGCAGGTTTGTTGTGAATATTAGAGACAGTGTCGGTAAACTGTGTTCAAAGACTTAAATCTTGTAGATACTTAATAAATGATAATGCATTTTATTATTTATGAGAATGCCCATTTTGAGATACACATCCATCCATAAAAAATTGAAAATGTCAGGTGTGTCTATATTCATGAGTAAGAAAACCTCAAAAATGAGAGAAAAGAGGTATTCTTTCTAGTTATGAATAAAATGTCAATAGCCTATCATTTTTACGTTATTGTAAAGATGACTTTCCCATAACTATTTATAATAGTTCCAGGAAGAGAGTCCTATTGAACTGAATATCATTAATATAGTGCCTGACATTGAGTAGATGATCAATAGGTATTTATTGACCACTGGCTAACTCATATTTCATTTTCTTTCCTTTCTTTGCTTTAAAAATAATTTTTATTCATTGTAGAAAACTTAGAAACATAAAAACATGAAGAAGAAATTTGAAAAAATGTCAAAATCCTTAGTCACAATTTTTAAAACTGTGTTCTCATGTCACCGTATTGAGAAAGCACTAGTAATAAGATTAATCTATTAATATTTTTCTTTTCTGTTAAAACTTACATTGAGTAATGAATCTGTGTACAAAGAGAGGGTTTGTAATCACTGATTCTAATCTCACAAATTCTATTCCAATTTCACACTCTGAATATTCTTTTTTCAGTGAGGCAATATTAATATTAATAATCACCCACATTTACTGAGCTATTGTTATGTACCAGGTAATATATATTTAAACCTCAGAACAGCCCTAGATATGTGATACTATTATGTGTAAGTGAGGAAATCACAGCATTCAATATTAAGGAATATGCCCAAGAGCTCCTGGTAGAGTTAGGATTAAGGTAAAAATAAGATCAGATTCTATAAGGTGCACTGAATTATTCTGCTTCTTTTTTTCATCTAGAAACTGAATTTTTTAATATCACAATTTTATTTTTTAAACTGAGGTGTAGTTGATTTTTAATGTTATACTAGTTTCAGGTTTTACAGCAGAGTGATTCATTATAGATTATACTCTATTGAAAATTACTATAAAATATCAGTTATGTTCCCTGTACTAAACATTATGTCTTTGTTTGCTTATTTATTTTATATGTAGTAGTTTTTATTCCCTGTTGGCTCAGACAGTAAAGCGTCTGCCTACAATGCGGGAGACCCAGGTTCGATCCCTGGGTTGGGAAGATCCCCTGGAGAAGGAAATGGCAACCCACTCCAGTACTCTTGCCTGGAAAATCCCATGGATGGAGGAGTGTGGTGGGCTATAGTCCATGGGGTTGCAAAGAGTTGGACACGACTGAGCGACTCATTTTTTTTACTTTTTATTCTCTTTTGTGTAGTGGTAGGAGCCCAAATTTTGGAATCAGATATGTTGTGGAGGGGTACGCTTATTCCCCATGCACATGTATCCTCTCACGTGGAGAGAGTCTTACTTCTGATCACTTTCTGTCTCATGATTCTCTTCTCTGCATGATAAAGAGATTGACATCTGTTTGTAAGGAGGTTTAAGCTGGTCATCATGGCCTTAGCCCTTTCTTCTTGACTCTTTGTTTGGGATCTACCAAATGTAAATAACATGCTTCCTCAGCTGTTCCTTGGAAGTGCAGGTTCTATCTCTGTGACTGAGTACAACCAATAATTTTTTATAGGCAGGGAAGGTAAATTCAATTCAGGAATGGTTTAAGACAGCCTATTTCTTTGTATCTGAGTTACCTTCTGTTTAACTGTTTGTCAGGAATCCATCGTTCTGACTGATGTTTATCTCTGAATTTGTTACGCACTTAGGCATAGAAGGAAGGATTTTTAAAAAATAACATTTATTTATTCATTTATTTCACTGTGTTGAGTCTTAGTTACCGCACGCTGGATCTTTCATTGCAATGCTGGACTCTCTAGTTGCCGTGGGGTGTGTTCAGTCATTCAGTTGTGTCCGACTCTTTGCAACCCCTTGGACTGCATCACACCAGGCTCTCCTGTCCTTTACCATCTCCTGGAGCTTGCTCAAACTCATGTCTCTTTGAGTTGGTGATGCCATCCAATCATCTTGCTTCTGTCATCCCCTTCTCCTCCTGCCTTCAATATTTCCCAGCATAATGGTCTTTTCCAATGAGTTGGCTCTTTGCATCAGGTGGCCAAAGTATTGGAGCTTCAGCTTCAGCATCAGTCCTTCCAAGGAATAGTCTGGGTTGATTTCCTTTAGGTGCATGGGGGAGGAGGTGGGGCTTAATTGCTCCCCAACATGTGGGATCTCAGGTGGCACTAATGGTAAAGAATCTGCCTCCAGTGCAAGAGTTGTAAGGGACGTGGGTTTGATCCCTGGGTCAGGAAGATCCCCTGAAGAGGGGCACAGTCCACAGGATTGCAAAGAGTCGGACATGACTAAAGCAACTTAGCACATGTGTATGCTTGTGGGATCTTAGTTCCCTGACCAGGAAGCATATTAAAAAGCAGAGACGTTACTTTGCCAACAAAAGTCCATCTACTCAAAGCTGTGGTTTTTCCAGTAGTCATGTATGGATGTGAGAGTTGGACCATAAAGAAGGCTGAGCACCAAAGAATTGATGCTTTTGAGCTGTGGTGTTGGAGAAGACTTTTAAGAATCCCTTGGACAGCAAGGAGATCAAATCAGTCAATCCTAAAGGAAATCAACCCTGAATATTCTGGAAGGACTGGATGGACTTCTAGCTGGAAGGACTGATGCTGAAGCTCCAATACTTTGGCCACCTGATGCAGAGAACTGACTCATTAGAAAAGGCCTTGATGCTGGGAAAGATTGATGGCAGGAGGAGAAGGGTATGACAGAGGATGAGATGGTTGTATGGCATCAGCGACTCAGAGTTTGAGTAAGCTCTGGGAGATGGTGAAGGACAGGGAAGCCTGGCGTGCTGCAGTCCATGGGGTTGCAAAGAGTCGGACACGACTGAGTGACTGAAGAACAACAATGAGCCAGTTACTTCACCACTCCATGAAACTTCAGTTGTAATTCAGGACATAACTTTTCCTCCCCTCATTTTTTTTTCTAGTCTTAAATGAGTTAATATGTGTAAAAGTACTGAGAAAAAAAAGTTTTTTGAAAAGTAAGGAGGGAAAATCAAGATGCAGAAGTTTGGTTTTAGTTCAGTAGGCTAAAATTTAGAAAGGAGAGGTGTTTTGAGGTACATGGAGTACTTATCATTCCAATCACTCCCTGACCCAGTCCCCATGGACCTAGAACTGAACAGAGCTTATGTTACTTTATCTTATACTCACAAAAAAAAAAAAAAAAAAAAAAAAAAAGTTTTTGCCATTTTATGATGTGGACACTGAGGCTTAGAGAGGTTATACAACTTATGAAGGGTCACACATCTGGCAAGAAGAAAGACTGGCATTCCATATCAAGTCTGAAGTCCATGTTCCTTCCAGGAAACAGCTCTGATGATTGTAGTGGGATGCGGTGAGTATAGAATTAGATTCTCAGATGTCCTGTGAGTATGGGCCATTGTGAAGGGGATCACTGAATGACACAGAAGGATGACTTGAACCGAGAAATAGAGCCCTCATGCAGATTGCAGGAGTAAAGGTTTACAA
This sequence comes from Muntiacus reevesi, assembly GCF_963930625.1. NCBI lineage: Eukaryota > Metazoa > Chordata > Mammalia > Artiodactyla > Cervidae > Muntiacus > Muntiacus reevesi. The sequence continues at coordinate 18,813,957 of NC_089265.1, read as the reverse complement.
GTTGGCATGAGGATGCTATGGTTTCTTAAAGAGAAATGATTTTTTATCTATCACTTTTCCCTCTTTATAATTCAGATTTTAAACTCCTGGTTTCTTAATACAGAATCATACAGCTTGTGGTCATGTTCTCACCCTTCAGAATTTCACTACTGTGTTTTATTTTTACACGAACGTTCCTATTTCATCCAACTAGAGGTCATCTCTTTCTGCACCACCATCCCCACTAATCCCCTCTGTGTCTGTCCTCTTTCATTCTCAGTCTTGAAAGCAATGTGGTTACCACCCAAGGAATAGTCATATGTAGAAAGAATTACACATAACTTAGGGGAAATATTGGTAGTGCATCTGCTCTAAGACCACAGAGAGACTGCATAAAACGTAAGGGATTTGAAGGGAAAAAAGCAAAAATCTGTCCCATTAGGGAATGAGACCAAAAGACACTTTATACAACAAAGTGTGTTTGGCTAATGGTTGTCTTTTAAGGAAAAGGGCATTTTCTCGAGGGACAAACTTGACTTTAGTCATCATTTGAAACAGGTACAGATTATTTTATAAAGCTAATGGAAACTGAAAGCAACATTTGTTGAGTACACTGTGCTGGGTGTTTTGACCCACATTATTTCAGTTCATCTTCATGATTATTCTGAAAGGTGGAAATGATTATCTTTGCATTTATGAAAAGGAAACTGGGGCTCACAGTGAATGAGTATTTTGCCCAGGCTCACCCCTCTAGTAATTGCGGGTGCTTGGACTCGTGTCCTCTGTTTTCACAGCCCTGCTCATTTCACTCTTTCTTGCATAAGCTATTAAATATGAATGAGGGAGACTTCACTAGAAGGCATTTTCCTCAAAGCAAGTCTAGGAATCCCTTCTCTGCTTGTAAGTAGACACATTAGTATGATCTCCATGTCCATCTATAAATTTTCTATAGTGTGATCAATTCTGAAACTGGCAAGGACAAACTTGGGCAAATAACTGCTCTTTACAGAAAATCTGGAATTGGAAAGAGAATGGCTGTGCTGTGTGCCATGAATTTTTCAAGAGAAATGTTGCAGGGGATGGAAGTCTTGATAGATATGCATTTTTTGGTGGGGGGAAGATCCATATGAGAAAATCTTCCACAAGGGGCATCCCTTTTACCAACTTGGCAAAGACTAAAGATGCAGGGTTTCTAGGATCAAAGTGTATTCACAGTGTGAAGAACTATCCCCTGACCATCCGATTGGAAGAGGGAGGCTTCTTTTAATCTTTTTTCTTTGCTTTATTATTTTTTTTCTGAGGGGAAATTCCTTTTTCATTTTCTTTTGCTGACTAACTCTTCCCTTTAATCATTTTTATCTCTTGACTCATAGCAATTTCCCCCTTTCCCAATAATAATAAAGACAAATCTTTTTTAAGTTTTCGTGTCAGGGCATTGTTTTTCTCCTGAACTGTGCAGAGGTCAGCAACAGAAAGTCGAAGTGAGACTGGCACCAATGCTTGAGCAGAAGCAGGAGTGTTTCATCTCTTTTCTTTCTCTACATTCTAGAGTCTTGGAGAATAAAATGTCTTTGGCAACAGGAAAGCAATGTGAATCAATCAAATATCATTTATAATTTTTATGAACTAGAGAGAAGAAATAGACTTTGGAAAGTTCCTCAGAATCCAGGGAAGTTGGGTAAAGGGAGCCAGAGGTAGTTATTTCTAAATGAAGTTTAAGGTTTTTACTAAAGGACTTTTGTGCTAAAAATTTTTACAAGCTTTATTGACATGTCCTAATTTTTAGGATAAATGCCTAAGTAAGGGGGTAGGGACTACTGTCCAAAGCTCTTTGTCTTGGAGTCTAAGGTGGTTGTGCACAGTTGATGCCAGTGCTCACTTTTGAGTTGTTCTTTTCAAAAAAGCTTCAATTTATCAAAAATAAAACATCATTATTATCTCATTATAACATGGGCCCTGGATATGAAAAAAATTGATTACCTGATCTTTAGTTCCTTATTCTGTTCTATCTGTCTCTAATTTTGTTGCTTGGGGATTATTGGACTATCAACACTCTTCCTGAATAATCAATCTGGTTAATTTAGCCTATAAACCACTTTCCCCCTTGTGTCTGGTGTAGCATATTGTTTAGTAATGTGCCCAGTAAAGCATAAAAAGTAACTCCCAGAAATGGAAAAGGAAGCAGCACTCAGATTTTGAACTCTGGCATCTTGCGCATTTTATCTGTCTTCTGGACTATGTGCTAACTGACTTTTTATTTATTTTGTTTTTAGCCATATGACTACCTTACCTCATTCTGCTCAGCAGCTGAACAGAATGCGCAGTGTTATATTCTGAAGCGCCTACTCATTCTTTATTGCTTTTATGACAAAGCTGTCCCTCCACATGTCTGCTCTGCCCTCTGACCCAAGGCACTTGCATCAAGTAAACATGCCAGATGGTGGAGAAAAGTGATGGGTCAGAGAACAACCCTCGAGGGTCAGAAGTCACCAAATCCTTCTTCAGAAAGCAGACTTAAAAGCAACAATTTCACCAAGTGCTGGGAGTGCTTTCTAGTGGAAACAGAGGTGGGGAGGGTAGACTTTAGTTACATATTTTAATTTCAGTGTCTAATGGTTTTAGGTATAGTGTCTATTTGGCTAATTTGCAAGTAACTAATTTAAGAGACAAGTGGCATAGATGGATCAATCTTATACTCAGCAGAGAGCTGCAAGGTGAATGGTTTGTGTGTGGATGAGCATTCTCAGCTCTGGCCAGAAAATTACAGAGACAGTTTAGATTCCTTTTCCATTTTGGGAGTTATTGTTGAAAGTTGAGTGCAAGGAAATGCCATTGTCTAAATACCCTGGGCCCCTAGAAAGGCTCTATTAACCCCATTGAAGTGTTCGGATGAGACATTCCTTTTCCTTTGTTTGGTGTTGGTGGTGTATGAGTGCAGGTGGATGAATACTTGTGGAGTTACTGTAAATACCTTAAGCACAAGGGATGTGAAAAGCTGTTTTATATTAATGTTTTCAAAAGCAGTTTAACAAAATGCTTATTAGCTATTTGATAGGACTGGCTATTTTAGAAAGAACATTAGGGTAGTAATTACTCTTTGCAAATAAGCTATTAATAGCAATAGATAGGCACTCTAAATTCTGTTGTGGATGATGATGGTATAATGTAGAGTGAAATGTATTTGATTTATACATAGAGTCCTAAAATATTTTTTAAAATAATTTAAAGCAAACAATCTCTGAGTTTTTTTTTCTATTAAGGGCATTGAAATACACTCCTGGCCTTAAAATTCTTTCTGGGCTAAGTATTGTCATGTATGACTTTCAGGATGGAGTATGTCTTTCAATTGCTAAGACATTGTGGCTTTTTTCTTTGTGATAAAATGAATTCTCTAGCTAGCTTGCAAGTATAAAATAGCGATTTTAATTGGTATTCCAAACATAGATGTTATTTCTAAGGCTTAATTTGTGTCTAAGCTATATCATCCATGAAAAGAATGATATTAATACTCTTCAATTATTATCAAATTAACACTTATTAATATCAATTTAATATTAATAACCACCAATTATTGAGTGGCTACTATGGGCTAGAAGCTTGATGAGGCACTTTAAATCCAGTCTAATTTAATTTTCCCAGTTCTAGCAAAAGTAATAGCAACTAATATTTATTAGTGTCTACAAATTACCAGTTGCTGAGTTTACTGCTTTGTGTATGTTTTCTCATTAAATCCTCAGGCAACTCTACAGCGTAGGCACAGTTCTTAGTGTCATTTTTATAAATAACAAAATTGAAGTTTAGATATTAAATAACTTGCCAGATCATACACCTGGTAAGTGGAATATATAGATTGGAACCCAGGTTGCTCTATCGCCAAGCCATGAGTTCTAAATAATGTTCCCAGATATTATTATTATCCCAGCTATATTAGTAAGGCCACTGAAATTCAGAGATATTGCATCTGACCAAAGTCACACTGCTGTGAAGAGGCAGACTGTTGTTCAGTCACTAACTCTTGTCCAACTCTCTGTCCCAGTAGACTGTAGCCTGCCAGACTCTTCTGTCCTCCACTATCTCCTGGTGCTTAGTTGCTCAGTCCTGTCCGACTCTGTGATCCCATGGACTCTAGCCCACCAGGCTTCTCTGTCCATGGAGGTTCTCCAGGCTAGAATACTGGCATGGGTTGTCATGCCCTCCTTTAGGGGATCTTCCCAACCCAGGGATTGAACCCAGATCTCTCGCATTGCAGGCAGATTCTTTACCGTCTGAGCCACCAGAGAAGCCCATTCTCTATCTCCTGGAGTTTGCTTAGATTCATGTCCAAGCAAGAGGCCGAGGGGACATGCAAACTCAGGGTTTTCTGACTTATAGGACCACATTAGACATGGTGGAAGCTCTCTCAGTAGATCTACCTTCAAATGCCCCAATGCAGTAACTGATATCCTTCATAACTTCTGGAAACTGTGCAGACTGGTACTCACTTCATTTTCAGTATTCATGACTAGTGGGCTACTTTCTAGTATACTTACATATTTCTGCTCCTGATAGTTTAGTTGTGTGTTTACAGTTGTATTAGTTCTAAACCTGTTTATGCCAGTTGACCATGTTATATAGTTATTTAATGACTACATAAACCAATGAAATATGAATGTGGAAATAGAATTATTATTTCTATGAAAACTAAAGTGGATGGAAAGACTTAATAAGGCAAGTTGAAAGCAATTTTTTAATCTAAATTAGGTGTGAATGATTCCATTATAAAGAATTTGGGAAAAATAATAAAGTATTGGAAAAAATTTTTACTAACAGTTGCTTTGCAATTGTGCTTAAATTTTCACTTTCAGTTTAAATAGATTCTAGGCTCTCAAAGAAATAGCTTTGTTCTAAATCAAAAGATTGACCATGTCAGATTAAAATAAAATATATAAGTGTGCACTCATCATTTTATGATTACATAATAATGCCCAATAAGAGCATTTCTTCTCTATTATTATCCTGTTTACAGCTGAGAAACTGAGGTGCAGGGTCAATAACGTAGATCCTATCATCTGGTATAATGGCAGAGCTAAGACAAAGCTGCAAAGGCAGACATAGGATATAACTCTATGGTTCTCCATGGCCTATGCTTTGCCCTTTACTGTCTTGCCAAGATGATAAATTTGAGGGTTATGAAACATATGCCAGGAAACCCTATGGAAAGTTATTGGACTGAGGCTGACCTTGAAAGGTCCCCACTATATTCCCAGCTCTCAGAAAGAACTTCCCTTTTCTCAGATAGATATTAACCTGTTTGATTTTTCAGAAACTCCAGGGAAAAATGTTTCATTGTATCATGTAGTGATTATCATTCTTATAAGAATTTTATTTTCCTTAGAGACTCTACCAGTATACACTACATCTAAGATACAGAGCTTTTAAGCAGTAGGAAAGAACAGAAATAACTTATAATGACATGACAGTATTACTGAAGATGTAAGTCCCGGAACTTCTCTACTTCATAATGTCTTCCTCCAACTACTTACTTGACACTTTCTGAATTATTCATAATAGAAAAAAAGACACTGTTTTAGATTTGATTATTAAAATTGTTTGAAAAGTAATTCATTAAGCTAGTATCTATTTGTTGAATTAGTAGGAATACCAGCTTTCCTGGAAGATTTACTAGAGAGTGATCTATGATTACATTTTCTGGAGAATTGAGGCAGGGTTATGATGATCAGGGGAGTCATCACTGTATATACTCCCTTGCCTCAGGATTTGCCAGTGTAATGGCCAGGTTCTTTATATTATTTACTATGACTGCATTAAAAAATCACCTCATAACCTAGTGGGTTGTAGTAGTAATATAACACTTATTTACTATTTCCCATGGTTTCTGTTGGTCAAGGTTTCTGTGGCTTACCTGGGAGATTTTAGCTGAGGGATTTTCAGTGAGGTTTCAGCCAGATGTTGGTTGGGGCTACAAGCATTTGAGGGGTGGACTGAGTTTGGAGGATCCACTTACAAGGTAACTCCCTCACATGATTGGCTGTTTGGTGCTGGTTGTGGGTTGGAGGCCCCAATTCCTCTGTACATGAGCCTCTCTGTAAGACTTCTTGAGTCTCCTCATGGCATTGTGGCTGCTTTCTATCAGAATGATGATCCAAGAAACCAAAAGATAGAAGCTGCAATACCTTGGCCTATCTGTACTCTGTTGGGATCACATAGGGTTGTAAGGGGCAAGGATCATAAGGGGCAATTTTAGAGGCTGGTTAACATGTTCTCCTAGAATAAATCCTCCTAGAATGATGGCAGTAATCAAAATCTGCTGTTGTTGTAATGAGGGCTTTCTCTCATTCAGAATGTAAGTTCATTTGCTGCCTATATTCTGCCATTTCTTTTCTTTTTTTTTAGTGTATCTGTTTTAAGAAGTCTTTTCTTTTTGACCCTTGTCTATCCCTTCACCCTCGGTCTGAATTTGGAGGCTGTATTGTTACTGCAGAACAAACCACACCAAACCTAGCAGTTTAAAATAACAAACATTAAAAAAAACAAAAAAACAGCTTTTTATTTTGTTTTGAGGTATAGCTGATTAACAACCAATGTTGTGATAGTTTCAGGTGAACGGGGAAGGAATACATATACATGTATTGTATATATATATACAGCCATACATATACATGTATCCATTCTGCCCCAAATTCTTCTCCCCTCCAGGCTGCTATATAACATTGAGCAGAGTTCCATGTGCCATACAGTAGGTCCTTGTTAATTATCCATTTTAAATATAGCAGTGTGTACCCATCCATCCTAAACTCCCTAACTATCCTTTCCTCCCAGTCTTCCCCCAGACTCTTGGCAATTGGAAGTTCATTCTCTAAGACTGTGAGTCTCTTTCTGTTTTGCAAGTAAGTTCATTTGTATCATTTCATTTTAGATTCCACATATAAGGGATATCATAGAATATTTCTCCTTCTCTGTCTGACTTACTTTACTCAGTATGACAATCTCTAGGTCCATCCATGTTGCTGCACATGACATTATTTCATTTTTTTTAATGGCTGGTTAATAGGCCATCATATATATGTACCACATCTTCTTTATTCATTCCTCTGTTGATGGGCATTTAGGTTGCTTTCATGTTTTAGCTATTGTAAACAGTGCTGCAATGAACATTGGGGTGCATGTATCCTTTTAGATCATGTTCTTCTCTAGATATATGCTCGGGAGTGGGATTGTAGGGTCGTGTGGTAGCTCTATTTTTAGTTTTTTAAGGAACCTCCATACTGTTCTCCCTTAAGGTGTGGCAGCGGTGGGATGTGGCTCAACTGGTAAAGAATCCTCCTGCAGTGCGGGAGACCTGGGTTCGATCCCTGTGTTGGGAAGATTCCCTGGAGAAGGGAACAGTTACCCACTCCAGTATTCTGCCTCAGAGAATTCCATGGACTATATAGTCCATGGGGTCTCAAAGAGTCAGACACGACTGAGTGTCTTTCACTTTACTTCACTACTCTTCATACTGTTCTCCACAGTGGCTGTACCAATTTACATTTCCACCAACAGTGTAGAAGTGTTCTCTTCCTTCCACAGCCTCTCCAGCATTTATTGATTGTGCATTTTTTGATGATAACCACTCTTGTTGATGTAAGGTGTAGTTTTGATTTGTATTTCTCTAATAATTAGCAATGTTGAACATCTTTTCATGTGCCTCTTGACCCTCTGTGTTTTCTTTGGAGAAAGGTCTGTTGAGGTCTTCTGGCCATTCAGGCTGCAGGACCGTGGTTTTCTTAAGTCTAGTGTCTGATCTCTGAATGATGAGACTAGTCTAGGGGGTAGTGCAAGCTGCCTGGAGGGTCAGGATTGGTGCCTGCCTATTGGTGGGTGGAACTGAGTCTTGGTCTTCTGGTGGGCAGCACCATGTCTAGGAGCATGTCTAGAGGTGTCAGTGGAAGACTTTAGGTAGCCGGTCTGTTGATGGTGTGGTGGTGGTGGTGGGGGGGGGTATGTCCCCACCTAGTTAGTTATATGGCTTGAGGCTTCCCATCACTGACACCTATGGGCTGCTGGGTAGGGCCAGGTTTTGGCAGCCGTGAGTGGAAAGAGGGTCCCACGATGGCAGCCACCAGCAAGAGCGTTCGTGCTGTAGAATGTTCCTAAATATGACTGCTACCGGTCTCTATGATCTTAGTTTTTTGAATGTTGAGTTTTAAGATCATGGATACTGTTAGCAGTCGTGTTTGGGAACATTTTACAGCGTGAACACTCCTGCTGATAGCTGCCATCTTGGAACTCTCCTACTCATGAGTGCCAAAACCTGGCCCTACCCAACACCTATTAAAACTCTGAATTCAGTAAACTAAGATCATGGTACCTGTTCCCACCACCTCAGATGGGGAAAAAATGGAAACAGTGACAGTCTTTATTTTCTTGGAATCCAAAATCACTGTGGATGGTGACTGCAGCCATGAAATTCAAAGACCCTTGCTTCTTAGAAGAAAAGCCATGACAAACCTAGACAGTGTATTAAGCAGAGACATCACATTGTTGACAAAGGTCTGTATTGTCAAGGCTATGGTTTTTCCAGTAGTCATGTATGGATGCGAGAGTTGGACCCTAAAGAGGGCTGAACGTTGAAGAATTGATACTTTTGAACTGTGGTGCTAGAGAAGACTCTTGAGAGTCCCTTGGGCAGCAAGGAGATCAAACCAATCAATCCTAAAGAAATCAACCTTGAATATTCATTGACTGCACTGATGATGAAGTTGAAGCCCCAATACTTTGGCCACATGATGAGAAGAGCCAGCTCATTGGAAAAGACCCTGATGCCAGGCAAGATTGAGGGCAGGAGGAGAGGGGGGCAACAGAAGATGAGATGGTTGGATGACATCGTTGATTCAATGGACATGAACTTGGGCAAACTCTGGGAGATGGTGAGGGACAGGGAGGCCCAGCATGCTGCAGTTTATGGGTTGCAAATAGTCAGACATGACTGAGCTACTGAACAACAAAAATCTGTCATTGGTCACATCATTTGCAAATGTTTTCTCCCAGTCTGTGGATTTTCTTTCTGTTTTGTTTATTGTTTCCTTTGCTGTGCAAAAGCTTTTTTTGAGTTTAAGTAGGTCCCATTTGTTTGTTTTTGTCTTTATTTCCATTATGCTGGGAGACTGCTTGAAAAGGATATTATTGCAATTTATGTCAAAGTGTGTTCTGCCTATGCTTTCCTCTAGGAATTTTATAGTGTCCAGTCTCACATTTAGGTCCTTAATCCATTTTGAGCTTATTTTTGTGTATGGTGTTAAAGAAGGATCAAATTTCTTTTCTTCTTCTTCTTCTTTTTTTTTTTTTTTTAACATGTAGCTATCCAGTTTTCTCAGCACTGTTTGTTGAAGAGACTGTCTTTCCAATCTTGTGTAGTTTCGCCTCCTTTGTCATAAATTAATTGGCCATAAGTGCATGGGTTATTTCTGGGTTTTCTGTCCTGTTCCATTGATTATATTTTTATTTTTGTGCCAGTACCATACTGTTTTAATGACTGTAGCTTTGTAGTAAAGTTTGAAGTCAGGAAACCTAATTCCTCCAGCTCTGTTTTTCTTTCTCAAGACTGCTTGGCTATTCAGGGTCTTTTATGTTTTAATAAGAATTTTGAGAATTTTTTTGTTTATTCTAAATGCCATTGGTAATTTGATAGGGATTGTGTTGAACCTTTAAATTACCTTGGGTAATACAGTAATTTTGACAACATTGATTCTTTTCACTCAACAAACATGATATATCTTTCCATCTATTTGTGTCTTCTGTTTCTTTCATCATCATCTTACAGTTTTCAGACTACAGGTCTTTTTCTCCTTAGGTGGGTTTATTCCTCAGTATGTTATTCTTTTTGATGTGATGGTAAATGGAATTATTTCTTGAATTTCTCTTTCTGATCTTTCATTTTTATTTATTTATTTATTTTTTTGGTGCAATAAAGTTTTATTAAAGTATAAAGGAGTTAAAGAAAGCTTCTGACATAGACATCAGAAGCAGGTAGAAAGAGTACCCCGTTTGCTAGTGTTAGCAATGGAGTTATATACTCTCCAGTGAATCCAAAGAATGTCTGGAGGTTGTAAAGACCTCACCAAACATACTCTCATAAATTTACATTTTAAGATAACAGAGTTGGCCAGAAGGTTTAATCCAAAGACTGTCCTCAGGCAGGATACATCCCTGTAAAGACCAGACCTACTCCCATAATTTGTGTTTTAAGATAACAGAATTAGCCAGAGGGTTTAATCCAAAGACTGTCCTCAGGCAGGATACATTATTGTCATATAATCCTAAGGAATGTAGAGAAAAAAAGTAAAAAAGTTTGTCCTTTCTTCCTCCTTGAATAGTCCTGACCTCTCTCTCCTTGGGGACCCCTAGACTTCTTATCAACCTGCCTAGGAAATGACTCTTTCATTCCCCCCTTTTCTTTTAGGAGAATTATGTTGCCAAGGGAAAGGGGCATTGTTTTTGTTCCATAACTACTTCCTGCTGTTTAGGGGCGTGGTCCCTAAATTGTTAAGGCAACATATTCTCCTAACCCTCATATTGAGGGTCTCTGATCCAGGGGCCCCAAGTAATAGTTGGAGGAGGCTGTGGCACTCATAGGAGCTCGGACAACCATTTGTAAATTAAAAGCTTTTAGACGGTTAGAAAACCCCATTATACAGTTACAAATGTAAGGGAAAATAATCATCAAAATGAAAAGTCACATTATGTCCATAGTTACATCAGTCCATTTTAGGGTTGTTAGATGTCATCAGTTTAAGAAGAAGCATCACATGCTATTGTTGAAGGTATTTGCAGACTTGGAGAAAGTCTTTCCCTTGAAGTGGAGATGTCCACCATGGGAAGCCTTCCACGGATAAAGAAGGGAGTGGTCCACAGACCCAGAAGTTAGACAGATTGTGGAATGCAGCGTAGGAGTGAACATAGGACAAGCAGGCATTGTCTCGAGGATCAAATGGCAGACTCAGGATTTTTGGAGTCAGTATAAGTAGGCTCACATAGATTATTAGGCCTATCTGAAAAGTACAAAGTGAGAGCATAGAAAGTAAAGACATAAAATGATATCACTTTGTTCTGGTCAGGGTGCCACCTCTTAACTTGAGTGTGATGTACCCACGAATCAATTCTTGGTACTTTGACAGCTGTGGGAGAAGAAAGAATAACCTGGTAAGGGCCCTTCCAGAGAGGCTCGAGGGATAGCATGGAGTAAGTTGCCCCAGTATCTAAAAGGAAATCGACGGATTGGCCTCCCACAGTTATCAATACCCAGGGATCCTCAGGTGTAATTAGGACAGGAGCTTGTGTGGGCACCCCCAGGCACCTTCAGTCCTGGTTGTCTTGAGAGTCTGATCCCTGAAACCTGTGCCTCTGGGGGCAGTCTCTCCTCAATGTGGTCCTTTGCAGACCGGACATGGAGTCTGGCGGCTTAGATGCCTGAGGGCAATCCCACTTGAGGTGCCCCTCCTTTCCACAGTAATAGCAAGCCCATCCCTTTTCACCTGGGTCCCTCTGGGCATTTCTCTCAGGCTGTTTAAGAATGGTTCTCATAGCCATTGCGAAGGCTTCTTTGCCTGTTCCTTTGTCTTTCTCTGCCTTTCTTTCTTTTCCTCATATTCCTTTCCATAATAGACTGTCTGAGCCAGTTGTAACAGATTATCTAAAGGCTGAGTTGATCCATACGCCCGTTTTGATAACTTATCTCGAATATCTGGAGCCGACTGAGTGAGAAATCTATCTTTTAAGATCACTTTTCCCTCTTCACTTTTGGGATCAATCTCAGTGTGTCTGTGAGGGGCTTCTCTCAGTCTGTCTAGGAATTTACCAGGAGCTTCCTTCTCCTCCTGTTTTATGTTTGCCAGTTTGCCACACTTTAAAGGCTTAGAACACGCCTGCCTGAGTCCTTCAAGAATACAGCTGACAAAATGACTCTGATCCCATCTTCCTTCCTATGTTTTAGTCCCAGTCTGGTTCTGTAATTGGGACCACCTGATTCCCAGTGGGGAGGGCAGTTATCCTCCCTCTTTCCTATTGACTCATTACCAAGCCATTCATCTCCATAAGCAACTGCTCTTCCCAAAACTCCAGTCTTTGAGTCGGGAGTCAGCGTTTGTCCCAAGATATACATCACATCCTCCCAAGTAAGGTCATAAAGCAGAGTAACGCCTTTAAAAGCTCTAATATATTTTTTTGGATCCTCTAAATAGTCTCCCTTGTGTAATTACCTTGGGTAATATAGTAATTTTGACAACATTGATTCTTTTCTCTCCACAAACATGATATATCTTTCCATCCATTTGTGTCTTCTGTTTCTTTCATCAGCATCTTATAGTTTTCAGACTACAGGTCTTTTTCTCCTTAGGTGGGTTTATTCCTCAGTATGTTATTCTTTTTGATGCAATGGTAAATGGAATTATTTCTTGAATTTCTCTTTCTGATCTTTTGTTTTTAGTGTTTAGAAATGCTACAGGTTTATGTGTATTAATTTTTTTTACCTGCAACTTTACCAAATTCACTGATGAGTTCTAATAGTTTTCTGATAGTAACATCTTTGGGATCTTCTATATACAGTAGCATGTCATTTGCAAATAATGACAGTTTAACTTCTTTTTCAGTTTGGAGTCCCTTTACTTCTTTTTCTTCTCTGATTGCTGTAGCTAAGATCTCCAAAACTATGTTGGATAAAAGTGGTTAGACTGGACAGCCTTGTCTTGTTCCTTATCTTAGAGGAAATGAATTCAGCTTTTCACCATTGAGTATGATGTTAGCTGTAAGTTTGTCATATATGGCCTTTATTATGTTGAGGTATGTTCGCCCTATGCCCACATTCTGGAGAACTTTTATCACAAATGTGTGCTGAATTTTGTCAAGAGCCTTTTTTGCCTCTGAGGTGCTCACGTGTAAAATGATAACCATTTGTTTGCTTATTATCTTGTGGATCAGCAGTTTGAGCTGGGCTAGGTTGGGTAGTCCTATTTTTTGTTGTTGTTGTTGCTGTTGATTTTATTTTTGTCTTGCCTGGGGTCACTAATCCAAATCATCTGACAGCTCAAATGGGGCTGAATGTCTAAAGACCTTACTCACTTGTCTAGTGTTTGGCCGGTTGTCACATCCTTGATTCTTTTCTATGTGGCTTCTCCAGTAGACTAGCTTGGGGTCATTCACACAGAGGTTTCAAAGTTGAAAGAACAGGTAGTAGAGGTATGAGTATGAGGTATGAGTATGAAAGTGAAAGTGGAAGTCACTCAGTCATGTCCAACTCTTTGCGACCCCATGGACTGTACAGTCCATGGAATTCTCTAGGCCAGAATACTGGAGTGGGTAGCCTTTCCCTTCTCCAGAGGATCTTCCCAAGCTAGGGATTGAACCCGGTCTCCTGCATTGCAGGCAGATTCTTTACTAGCTGTGCCACAAGGGGAGCCCAAAGTGAAAGTCACTCAGTCCTGTCCAACTCTTTGTGACCCCATGGATTTCTCCAGGCCAGAATATTGGAGTGGGTAGCTTCTCCCCTTCTCCAGTGGATCTTCTCAACCCAGGAATCGAACCAGGGTCCCCTGCATTGCAGGCAGATTCTTTACCAACTGAGCTATCAGGGAAGCGCATTCAATTCTCTGCTTGTAGTATTGTTTGCAAATATTCCAAGGGTTAAATGAAGTCTGGATAAATCCAGATTTAAGTGATTGAGAAATTGATGTTACTTGCAATGGGAGAATTGGCAAAGTCACATTGTAAAGGGGAGTGATACAGGATGAGAATTATGACCATCTGTGCAGTCTGCCAAAGTAGCTTTCCTTTGTCCTTTGGTATAGCCTTTCCTCATCTGTATCACCCACTAAGCTATAAGCTCTCTGAGGCCAGGACCTTGACAGGCCTATATTTTTATGTATCCCTAGCACCTTTTCCATTGTTACATAATTATTCATTGAACTGAATTGAATATAAAGCACTTTCAGGGGAAAGAGATCATGGAAAGGGCAAGTAAAGAATGAAATTGAAAGACTCATGCTCTATTGATAGTTTTGACTAGATTATTTATTTATTTATTTATTTATTTTTATTTTATTTTTTTAATTTTTTTTTATTTTTCAGTGGGTTTTGTCATACATTGATGTGAATCAGCCATAGAGTTACACGAATTCCCCATCCCGGTCTCCCATCCCACCTCCCTCTCCACCCAATTCCTCTGGATCTTCCCAGCCCAACAGGCCCGAGCACTTGACTCATGCCTCCCACCTGGGCTGGTGGTCTGTTTCACCACAGATAATATACATGCTGTTCTTTCGAAACATCCCACCCTCACCTTCTCCCACAGAGTTCAAAAGTCTGTTCTGTACTTCTGCAACTCTTCTTCTGCCCTGCATATAGGGCCATCGTTACCATCTTTCTAAATTCCGTATATATGTGTTAGTATACTGTAATGTTCTTTATCTTTCTGGCTCACCTCACTCTGTATAATGGGCTCCAGTTTCATCCATCTCATTAGAACTGATTCAAATATATTCTTTTTAATGGCTGAGTAATATTCCATGGTGTATATGTACCACAGCTTCCTTATCCATTCATCTGCTGATGGGCATCTAGGTTGCTTCCATGTCCTGGCTATTATAAACAGTGCTGCGATGAACATTGGGGTGCACGTGTCTCTTTCAGATCTGGATTCCTCAGTGTGTATGCCCAGAAGTGGTATTGCTGGGTCATATGGTAGTTCTAGTTCCAGTTTTTTAAGAAATCTCCACACTGTTTTCCATAGTGGCTGTACTAGTTTGCGTTCCCACCAACAGTGTAAGAGGGTTCCCTTTTCTCCACACCCTCTCCAGCATTTATTGCTTATAGACTTTTGGATAGCAGCCATCCTGACTGGCGTGTAATGGTACCTCATTGTGGTTTTGATTTGCATTTCTCTGATAATGAGCGATGTGGAGCATCTTTTCATGTGTTTGTTAGCCATCTGTATGTCTTCTTTGGAGAAATGTCTGTTTAGTTCTTTGGCCCATTTTTTGATTGGGTCATTTATTTTTCTGGAATTGAGCTTCAGGAGTTGCTTGTATATTTTTGAGATTAATCCTTTGTCTGTTTCCTCATTTGCTATTATTTTCTCCCAATCTGAGGGCTGTCTTTTCACCTTGTTTATAGTTTCCTTTGTTGTGCAAAAGCTTTTAAGTTTCATTAGGTCCCATTTGTTTATCTTTGCTTTTATTTCCAATATTCTGGGAGGTGGGTCATAGAAGATCTTGCTGTGATTTATGTCAGAGAGTGTTTTGCCTATGTTCTCCTCTAGGAGTTTTATAGTTTCTGGTCTTACGTTTAGATCTTTAATCCATTTTGAGTTTATTTTTGTGTATGGTGTTAGGAAGTGTTCTAGTTTCATTCTTTTACAAGTGGTTGACCAGTTTTCCCAGCACCACTTGTTAAAGAGATTGTCTTTTTTCCATTGTATATCCTTGCCTCCTTTGTCAAAGATAAGGTGTCCATAGGTTCGTGGATTTATCTCTGGACTTTCTATTCTGTTCCATTGATCTATATTTCTGTCTTTGTGCCAGTACCATACTGTCTTGATGACTGTGGCTTTGTAGTAGATAGATTAGTTATTTAAACAACTGTTCAATCCAGGCAAATAAAACCATTTGATTTTCAAAAGCTAGGTTATTAATTATTTGTCTGAGCTGACTAGCTGTTTGGTCATTAAGCTGGAACAAATTGTGAATGTGTAGCCAAAATAAAATTATAGTATGCCAGTCGATTTTAGTTTGACATACTTTCCTATTGCTGGTTCTCATTAGACAGCTTTTCAAAGATTACTGTTAATGTGTCCCAAAAGTGGTTAAAAGCTTCATTTTATCAGTGAATTAGTAGTTATTAAATTAACCAGTATAGGATAATGGAGATGGGAGCCCCTGGGGAAGTGAAGGCTTTCTTCCACAAAACCCTGAAGCTGCTTCTGAGGTCTAAAGAACAAATTCCCACCCAGCAGAGCTGTCCAGTGATTGAATGAAAGCATTTGGAAGTTGCATAATCACTTATTTGGGAGGAATCTGATAAAAATCCAAAGCACAGAGAGGTTAAGTAAATTGCCCAAGATTGTACTAGTAAGTGGCAGGCCTGGAATATGAATGCAGCTCTCTGGATTCCTTAGTCTGTGCTCAAGAGACAACATGTGAAAAATGCTAGACTGGATACAATAGGTCAAGTCCTGAGCCTTTGGAGTGGGAGCACTGACATGAAGACACTAGGCTACCAGAGAACTAACCCTAGGGAGTATCAAATAGTGAGAAATCACAGAAAGGAAACCACTTGAATACAAGACTTGGCATCACCCAACCACCAGTAGTACCCTGTGCAGGATGCCTCATCTAAACAACAAACAAAACAAACATACAAACCCAATCATCAGCAGACAGGACTACCATCTCACTCAGCCTTG
This sequence comes from Muntiacus reevesi, assembly GCF_963930625.1. Classification (NCBI taxonomy): domain Eukaryota; kingdom Metazoa; phylum Chordata; class Mammalia; order Artiodactyla; family Cervidae; genus Muntiacus; species Muntiacus reevesi. Next base: position 18,797,546 of record NC_089265.1, on the reverse strand, counting down.
CCCATCAGAGGAAAAACAATCAAAAACTCAACACAAATCTCACCCTAGAGAAAGCTCACACAAACCACTGGACCAACCTTAGGAGGGCAGAAACCAAAAAGAAGAAAGAATTCAATCTTCTTCAAGAAAAGAATTCAACTTTACTTGAAGCCTGGGAAAAGGAGACCTCAAACATAGTAACTTAAAAAAAAAATAATGAAAAGGCAGAGAAATATTGCACAAATGAAGGAACACACTAGACACACAGAAGTCCAAATAAATGAAGAGGAAATAGGCAAACTACCTGAAAAGATTTCAGAATAATGATAGTAAAGATGATTAAAAATCTTGAAAACAAAATGGAGAAAATGCAAGAATAGATTAACAAAGACCTAGAAGAATTAAAGAATAAATATACAGAGACAAACAACACAGTTACTGAAATTAAAAATACTCTAGAAGGACTCAGTAGCAGAATATCTGAAGCAGAAGAATGAATCAGTGAGCTGGAAGATAAAATGGGGGAAATAACTTCTGAAGAGCAGAATAAAGCAAAAAGAATGAAACGAACCTAGGACAGTCTGAGAGACTTCTGGGACCATATGGAATGCACCAACATTTGAATTATAGGGGTCCCAGAAGAAGAAGAGAAATGAGAAACGGTCTGAGAAAAATTTTCAAGAGATTATAGTTGAAAATTTCCCCAACATGGAAAAGGAAATAGTCAATCAAGTCCAAGAGGCACAAAGAGTCCCGTACTAATCAAACTAACAAAGACTAAACACAAAGAGAATATTAAAAGCAGAAAGGGAGAAGGAAAAAGTAACCTACAAGGGAAACCACATAGGCTTAACAGCTGATAGTTCAACAGAAAATCTGCAGGCCAGAAGGGAATGGCAGGATGTATTTAAAGCACTGAAAGGGAAAAGGCTACAACCCAAGATTACTGTACCTGGCAAGGATCTCATTCAGAACTGATGGAGAAATGAAAAGCTTTTCAGACAAGCAAAAGTTAAGAGAATTCAGTACCTCCAAACCAGCTTTACAACAAATGTTAAATGGACTTACGTAGTCAGAAACAAAGAGAAGAAAAAGATCTGCAAAATCAACCCCAAACAATTAAGAAAATGGCAATAGGTACATGCATATCAATAATTACTTTAAATGTAAATGGATTAAATACTCCAACCAAAAGACACATACTGGCTGAATGGATCCAAAAGCAAGACCCGTATATATGCTGTCTACAAGAAACCCACTTCTGACTGCAAGACATATATAGACTGAAAGTAAGAGGGTGGAAAAATATATTTCATGCAAATGGGAAGCAAAAGAAAGCTGAAGTAGCAATCCTCATATCAGATAAAATAGACCTTAAAATAAAGAAGATTACAAGAGATAAGGAAGGACATTACATAGTGATTAAGGGATCAATCCAAGAGGAAGACATAACAATTGTAAATATCTATGCACTCAACATAGACATATGTCTCAATATAGGAGACAAACACTAACATACATAAAAAGAGAAATTGACAGTAACACAATAAAAGGAGGAGACTTTAACACCCCACTAACAACAATGGACAGATCATCAAAACAGAAAATTAATAAGGAAACACAAGTCTTAAATGATACATTAGATGAGATTGATATCTTCAGGACATTCCATTCAAATGCAAAAGAATACACTTCTTTCTCAAGTGCACATGGAATATTCTCCAGGATAGAACATATCTTGGGTCAAAAATCAAACCTCAGTAAATTTAAGAAAATTGAAATCATTTCAAGCATCTTCTCTGACCACAATGCTATGAGACTAGATATCAATTACAAGAAAAAAAGCGTAAAAAAAACAGACACATGGTGATTAAACAACATGTTTATATTTAACCAACAGGTTACTGAAGAAATCAAAAGGGAAATAAAAAATTTCTAGAAACAAGTGACAATGAAAACATGACAAGTCAAAACCTATGGGATGCAGCAAAAGCAGTTCTAAGAGGGAAGTTTATAGAAATACAATCCTACCTCAAGAAACAAGAAAAACATTGAATAGAAAACCTAACTTTATACCTGAAACAATTGGAAAAAGAACAACAACAACAAAAAAAATCCCCAAAATTAGTAGAAGGAAAGAAATCATAAAGATCCAAGCAGAAATAAATAAAAAAGAAATGAAAGAAACAATAGTAAAGATTAATAAAACTAAAATCTGGCTGTTTGAGAAGATAAACAAAATTGACAAATCTTTAGCCAGACTCATCAAGAAAAAAAGAGAGAAGAATCAAATCAACAAAATTAGAAATGAAAAAGGTGAGATTGCAACAGCCAATGCAGAAATGCAAAGGATAATAAGAGATTATTATGAACAACTATATGGCAATAAAATAGATAACTTGGAAGAAATGGACAGATTCTTAGAAAAGTTCAATCTTCCAAGAGTGAATCGGGAAGAAATAGAAATTATGAACAACCCAATTACAAGCACTGAAATTGAAGCTGTGATAAAAAATCTCCCAGAAAACAAAAGTTCAGGACCAGATGGCTTCACAGGAGAATTCTATCAAACATTTAGAGAGGAGCTAATGTCTATCCTAAAACTCTTTCAAAAATTTACAGAGAGAGGAACACTTCCAAACTCATTGTATGAGGCCACGATCACCCTGATACCAAATCCAGACAAAAACAACACAAAAAAAGAAAACTACAGGCCAGTATCACTGATGAACATAGATGCAAAAATCCTCAGCAAAATTTTAGCAAACAGAATTCAGCAACACATCAAAAAGCTCATACACCATGATCAAGTTGGGTTCATTCCAAAGATGCAAGAATTCTTCAATATATGCAAATCAATCAATGTGATACACCATATTAACAAATTGAAAGATAAAAACCATATGATCATCTCAATAGATGCAGAAAAAGCCTTTGACAAAATTCAGCACCCATTTATGATTAAAACTCTTCAAAAAATGGGCATAGAAGGAACCTACATCAACATAGTAAAGACCATATAGGAGAAGCCTACAGCAAACATTATTCTGTGGTGAAAAACTGAAGGCATTCCCCCTAAGATCAGAAACAAGACAAGGGTGTCCACTTTCACCACTGTTATTCAACATAATTCTGGAAGTCCTAGCTACAGCAGTCAGTAAAGAAAAAGAAATAAAGGAACCCAGATCAGAAAAGAGGAAATAAAGCTCCCATTGTTTACAGATGACATGATACTGTACATAAAAAACCCTAAAGATAGAATCAGAAAATTACTAGAGCTAATCAGTGAATTTAGAAAAGTTTCAGGATACAAAAATCAATATACAGAAATCACTTGCATTTCTATATACTAACAATGAAAAATCAGAAAGAGAAATTAAGGAATCAATCCCATTCACCACTGCAACAAAAAAAATAAATATCTAGGAATATAATTACCTGAAGAGACAAAAGAATTGTACACAGAAAATTATAAGACACTATTGAAAGAAATCAAAGATGACATAAACAGATGGAAAGATATTCCATGTTCCTGGGTAGGAAGAATCAATCTTGTGAAAATGACTATACTACCAAATGCAATCTACAGACTTAATGTGATCCCTATCAAATTACCAGTGTCATTTTTCACAGAACTAGAACAAAAAATTCCACAATTCTTATGGAAACACAAAAGACCTCGAATAGCCAAAGCAGTCTTAAGAAAGAAGAATGGAGCTGGAGGAATAAACCTTCCTGATCTCGGTCATCAAGACAGTATGGTACTGCCACAAAAACGGAAATATAGACCAATGGAACAAGATAGAAAGCCCAGAAATAAACCCATGCACCTATGGGTACCTTATTTTTGACAAAGGAGGCAAGAATATACAATGGGGCAAAGACACTCTCTTCAATAAATGATGCTGGGAAAACTGGACAGCTACATGTAAAAGAATGAAGTTAGAACACTTCCTAACACCATACACAAAGATAAATCCAAAATGGATTAAAGACCTAAATCTAAGACCAGAAACTATAAAACTCTTAGAGGAAAAGATAGGCAGAACACTCGATGATATAAATCAAAGTGAGATCCTCTATGAAACACCTCCTAGAGTAATGAAAATAAAAACAAAAGTAAACAAGTGGGACCTAATTAAACTTAAAAGCTTTTGCACAGCAAAGGAAACTATAAGCAAGGTGAAAAGACAACCCTCAGAATGGGGGAAAATAATAGCAAATGAAACAACTGACAAAGGATTAATTTCCAAAATATACAAGCAGCTCATACAACTCAATGCCAGAAAAACAAACAACCCAATCAAAAAGTGGGAAAAAGACCTAAACAGACATTTCTCCAAAGAAGACATACACGTGGCTAACAAACACATGAAAAGATGTTCAACATCACTCATTATTAGAGAAATGCAAATCAAAACTACAATAAGACATCACCTCACACCAGTCAGAATGGCCCTCATCAAAATGTCTACAAACAATAAATGTGGAAGAGGGTGTGGAGAAGAGGAAATGCTCTTGCATTGGTGGGCAGGTAACTGATACAGCCACTATGGAAGATGGTATGGAGATTCTTTAAAAAACTAGGAATAAAACCACCATATGACCCAGCAATCCCACTCCTAGGCATATACCCTGAGGAAACGGAAATTGAGAGAGATGCATGTATCCCATTGTTCATTGCAGTGCTATTTACAATAGTTAGAACATGGAAGCAACCTAGATGTCCACTGACAGATGACTGGATAAAGAAGTTGTGGTACATATACACAATGGAATATTACTCAGTCATAAAAAGGAATGCATTTGAGTCAGTTCTAATGAAGTGGGTGAACTTGGAACCTATTATACAGAGTGAAGTGAGTCAGAAAGGGAAAAATAAATACTGTATTCTAGTGCATATATATGGAATCTAGAAAAATGGTATTGAGGAATTTATTTACAAGGCAATAATGGAGAAAGAGATATAGAGAATGGACTTATGGACATGGGTAGAGGGGAGGAGAGGGTGAGATGTATGGAAAGAGTAACAGGGAAACTTACGTTATCATATGTAAAATAGCCAAACAGGAATTTGCTGTATGGCTCAGGAAACTCAAACAGGGGCTCTGTGTCAACCTAGAGGGGTGTGATGGGGAGGGAGCTGGGAAGGAGTTTCAAAAGGAGGGGATATATGTTTACCTATGGCTGATTCATGTTGAGGTTTGACAGAAAACAGCAAAATTCTGTAAAGCAATTATCCTTCAATAATAAATAAATAAATAAAACAAGTATTAACTTATATCTGATTAATAAGAAAAATAAAAGCAAATTGACGTATATATATTGTAGCTTATTAAGTAGATAAACTTTCATAGCATGAGGTCCATAGAAGGAAAGAGTGAAAGGGACCCTATGGTGAAAGTTGAAAGATTGAGAACTGGGTTAAGTGCCTTAAAATATGGGGAAGCCAATATAGTTTTAAAAAGTAGGTCTCATAAAAATCATGTGAATTAAGAGAGTTAAGAGAGTAATGATAGGAACTAATATATTACTTATCTATTGCTCTGTACAAAAAATTATCCCAAAATATAGTGGCTTGAAACAACAGTAATTGTTTTCTCTCGTGAATCGGGAATTTAGATAGGGCATAATGGGACGGCTTATCTCTGCTTAGTAATATCTGGGGCCTCAGCTGGAAGCATTGAGATTAGGGGCTAGAGTAATTTGTCAAAGGGTAACACCCATTCAGGTGGCCTGATCTTTCCTCACAAAAGGTACCCTTTATTCCAAGGATAAAGACAAAATAAGACATGGAAGTAGAATAGAGAAGAGAGAGAGAGTGCGCTATGTTGCTATTTGTGACCAACTTTGAAGTCATGCATCATCTCTTCTGCTGCCCCTATTCGTGCTGGTATTCATAAAGTACAGCCCAGTGTCTCCAGGTGGGGAAATAGGATCAGTCTGTTAATAGGGAGTGACAAAGTGCTTGCAGCACATGTGGAACCAGAAATATTGCTGTGGTCAATTTTGGAAAATGTAATATGCCACCATGAAGTGGAAGTAGACTTGTTAGATTTTTAAAATTATATACTCATATGGAATTTTTTGACTTGTGGTCTGAGTCATGAATATGATTAATAGTGTTAAACAGAACCCAGAATATTGACTCTAGGGGGGAATGCATTAATTAGAATATTTTTCAAAGAATTCAGGAAACATGAGCAATAACTTTCTTGTCATGTTGGTGGTGCATTTTTATTACAAATGACAAAAACTGAACTCAGATTGGATTCATCAATAATAGGGAATTTATTGACTTATGTGACTGAAAAATTTGGGGAGATAATGCCTCTTATAACTGGATAATGGTCTCAAATGGTGCTGTCAGGAATCAGTGTCTGACCATTTTTCAGCTTTGTTTTTCCATTTTTATTTCTCAGGCAGGCTTAGAAAAAGAAGTCAGCAGTAATTCTAGGCTTATATCCTTTCAGCTTAGCAGCTCCTTTTGAAATAGAGTGTCTCTTTCTCAGTGAGCTCAGCCATAGTTCAGAGTACTGAGACTCAGTGGGCTGGACTCAGAAAAAAAAAGACTATGAATCACCTCTTGGTGGTTATGGTTCACGTTAGGAAAGCTTGGATCACATCCATAAGGCTAGAGGTTGTGGTTGTGTGTGTGTGTGTGCTAAGTTGCTTCCATTGTGTCTGGTTCTTTGCTATCCTATGGACTATAGTCCACAAGACTCCTCATCAATGTGATTCTCCAGGCAAGGGTACTGGGGTTGGTTACCATTTCCTCCTCCAGGGGATCATCCCAACACAGGAACCGAACCTGTGTCTCCTGCTGCTCCTGCATTGCAGACGGATTCCTTAACCTCTAAGCCACCAGGAAAGACTCAGAGGTTGCGGTTGGCCACATCCAAATTTTATGAATTAAGAGCCATAGTCCACCTTGAATTGACCTTTAACAGGAATAGGAGGAATATAGTACTGATACAGACACTGTGTGCCTGAGGAGAAAATATTTTCCAGCCATTATAGAGTGGATGACTTTGGAGGTCATCAAGAAAAGAATGAAATCCCTAAGGACCGACACTGTAAGGAAGAAATCAAGAGCTGCAGCTGCTGATTGAGTTAATGAGTTATATACCAATCTGACTTCATTCTTATATATTTATTTGATACATAGTTATTGAATGGGCTTCCCTCATGGCTCAGCTGGTGAAGAATCTACCTGCAATGTAGGAGACCTGGGTTCAATCCCTTTGTTAAGAAGATACCCTGGAGAAGGGAAAGGCTACCTACTCCAGTATTCTGGCCTGGAGAATTCCATGGACTGCATAGTCCATGGGGCCGTAAAGAATCAGACATGACTGAGCGACTTTCACTTTCTATTGGATATCTAATGTATGCCAAGCTTGGAATTTTATATATTTAGCTAGTAGTGCAGCTTGAGTCTAAGTAAAAATTAGACTTGCTTATGTACACCTGGCAGATACTTGGGGTGAGGCTGGTAGAAAATTATTGTGTGAAGACCTCAGAGCCTTGAGTAAAGTTTCATGCTGAGAGGAGGTGAGACTGAAGGAAAGTGAAAACCTGTACAGTTGGAGGAGAAAAGAAGGGTAGCATAGTGCCTCCCGTTCAGATCAGTCCGCTAAGACCACTGCCCTTGAATTATACATGAGCTTACTCAGTCATGTCCAACTCTTTGCAACCCCATGGACTGTAGTCCACCAGGCTCCTCTATCTGTGGAATTTCCCAGGCAAGAATACTGGAGTCGGTTGCCATTTCCTTCTCAAGAGGATCTTCCTGAGCCAGGAAGATCGAATCTGAGGCTCTTGCACCTTCTTTACCACTGTGCCACCTGGGAAGCCTTGACTTATGTATGAACCCCAAAGAAAGCAGTGGGGTTGATTGGAGGTCAATACTGAAGTTGCTGTAAGTAGCATCTGTAGCACTGTGTACAACCTCATCCAGAAGAAAGAAACCAAGGAAAGGGCAATATTCTCCTACTTTGCAGCTGAATAGCTGATTAGCTTCCATATCTTGAGTATTACAATGTCTTGGATATGGCAGGAAATATTTCCTAATGATAATTCCAGCAGGCATAAATTCAGACTAGTGAGAGTGTATTTATTTATGAGCTTATATTTGATATTCTCTGGCTACTTCTAAGAATATCTGGAAATACTTCTTAGAGAAGGAAAGTGAAGGTCAGAATCATACAAATATGCATTTTTGCAACTAAGGAGGCATTTGCATTATACATAGTTCAGTGTAATCAGGAGTACTAGGAGTGTACTAGTACATAGTACTAGTGTACAGTGTACTAGGAGTACAAAGTAAGAATAAATTGTAGTAAGAAGCAGTAGTAAGCCGATAGTTTTCAGTATTATTAGGATGTACTATTTGTTTTTCTTTAGTACAAGGAGCTGTGAGTAGATCAGAATAAAAAAGATTGCACTTTAAAAAGTATGAATTTTAGACCAATGTATGAAAATCTAGAGTAATATTCAGGGGCATGTTGGAAAAAGCCACTGCTGTTTCTCAAATGTACTGATTACATAATCTATAATTTTTAAAATGACCATAACTATCTAATGAATCTTCTAGGATGTTATATCAGAAATGTTTGACCTTGTCTAAGATCCTACTCAGAAAATGGTGAAATATACTTCTCTTTAAATTGCTCTATTCTCAAATACATTAAAGAAACTTAGGGAGCTTAATTAGCCCCATGATAGACCAAAAGAGAGAAAGAATAAGACATGAGATTCAGAATAGTGGGCTCTAATAAGAGTATGTTTAAAGTATAATGCAGGTTAGAAAAAGAAAACAAGTTCACAGATGAAACCATTTGAACTTTACTTTGAAAGATGAGTTGAAATTCATTGGATTTCAGGGATAGTGGGAAGAGACTGTTCAAGGTAGAGGAAACAGTAATGCGCATACACAAAATAACCCCACGTTAGGGAAGAGTGAGCAGTTTTGATTCTGGAGCACAAGGTATTGAAGGTAGACAGAGATTAGTGGATAGAGAATCTTTTACATTTTGCTTATGAGTTTAAAGTTTATCATGTGAGACACTAGGAGCCATGAAAAGTTTAAACAAAAGAGTGATTAACTTTGTCTCAGAAAGATTACTTTGGCGTCATTTTGGAGGACTGGAGAGGGTCAACATGAGGGAGAAGAAGCTAGTTAAATCTTTCATTCTTAAGCCATACTAGACATGTCTGATACTCCATGGAAAATTGTCTTGGTAGGTGGTGGCTGAATGTTTACGAAGCAGCAGTCCTTTCTGTTTGAGGTTTGCTCTGGGCCTACTTCAGATTTCATGAAGCTAGTCAATATGAAAAAGGTATTAATAGTATACTGTATTTTAATATAGCATGACTTTTATTTGGGTATGCAGAGAAGATACATGGAATAATTGCCTATCTGATTAACTTTTGAAAAGTTTAAATAAAAGGGTTCTGATAGGCTGCCTTTGACAGAATTTATGTAAATATCAAGGTTTTTAAGGTTGTTGTTTTATTATGTAATTAGGGCTATATTTTTAATGTCACAGTGTGATTCAAATGTAAACATTTACTCAACAGATTTTTGGAATATGTGCATATTATATGGAAAAGCATCTGTCTCTATAGCCTTTCTACATCTGGATCAATTAAGTTTCCCAACTGACAGCTTAGTTTAGCTTCAGGTTCTAGAGGTAATCCTGCTCCTGTTCTGGAAAAATGAAGATGCTTCAGACAGATAACTTGGGAGGACCTACACTGAGGTCTTTGGATAGACCTTTCACTGATCTTATTTTCTTACCTTATTAATTAGGATCCCAAGACTGTGCTTCTCAGGTGGTGCTAGTGGTAAAGAACCTGCCTGTCAATTCAGGAGGCATAAGAGATGCGAGTTCGACCCCTGGTGGGTTATGGTCCACAGGGTCACAAAGAGTAGGACACAACTAAAGAGACTTAGCACACACACATGCATGGACGGTAGCCCACCAGGCTCCTCTGTCCATGGGATTTTCCAGGCAAGAGTACTGGAGTGAGTTGCCATGTCCTCCTCCAGAGGATCTTCCCTACGTAGGATCAAACCTGCATCTTTTACTTCTCCTGCATTGCAGGCAGATTCTTTACTGCTGAACTACCAGAGAAGCAGGCTATAGTCTATAGGGTCACAAAGTGTTGGATATGACTGAAACAACTTAGCATACACACACACCCCAAGACTAAGCCATAGCTTGTATCCCAGTTTCAGTAACATGTTTCAATCCCTGTCCTTTCTCTTAACCCCTGCTTTGATAATTCATTAATAATTAATTGATTATTTAATTATTCATTAAATAGCTCATTTAATATTCCAATTTCTTGACTGTGACCTTCTACCACCTAGGACTCGAATCCTCTCTCTGACCATGCTACCTGCTATGGGGCCTCTTGGACAATCCGACTAGCTCTGTAACAGCTCTCTCCAGGTGTGACTCTTTTCTGTACTCTGTTCCCTAGGACGTTCACTCCCATTCCATACAGATAACTGGAACTTATAGCTGGTTCTCAAATAGCTGGTTCTCAGCCTCTTTTGACTTGTTCTGTCCATTTGCAGACTATTCTCTGGTTCCAAATGTAAGCAAACAGCAATATTTTCTATTTACTCTAGGAGAGTGATTTTCAAACAGCTTCTCCCAGAATCTGTGGCGATATTTTAAGAATTCCATGTTTAAATTTGATATAATTTTACTTCAAAATATTTTGATTATTAAATATGCCCACCCCAACTCTTAGTCCTTGGGTCCTCAAAATAAAGTTTAAAACCATGGATACAGGGAAATTTTTGATTGGCTATTTAGCTTAGAAATGAGGCACCCATTCTTAAGATATTTAGTTAGTACTGAGGCTTTTTCGCTCATCTTAAATTGATTGAAGTGTTTACAAGTTACAAGAAAGGCTATCTATCTTTCTGGTTATTTGTCTTTGTAATACCAAAAGGTATTTGTAACAGGAGAGTGATGAGTGGTCAACTTATCTTTGCCACTAGCTATCCGAGTGATCTCGGTCAAGTTCTTTAGGTCTCCAAGCCTTGGTCTCATCTGGAAGTTCCTTAGGAAGTAGAGCAAGGATCAGAAGCTATTTATATCATAGTAAATACTTATTATCTCATTTCATGGTAGGGTTGACACTATATTATGATGTAAAACACGTAAAGATTCCTATGATGATTATTATTAGAATGAAGATAGTAGAGTCAGATTGTCCTTGTTGGTATTAGTTTTCAATAACTAACTAAATCAATAAAACCTAAACTATTGAGCCAATCATGAGAAAAGAACATCATAAAATGAGTAATGATTGGTCAAAAATAGTGTACAGCCCTGTCCTAGATGTCCTATAGGACCCTTGATTGCATATGACGAAAAACAAAAACAAAAAATACTTAAATTTGCTTTAGGGAAAAAAGTCAATGGCAGACAAAATGAAAAGCCTAAGGTATGGATCTGTGAGACCTTTGTGACATGGCTAGATGAAGGAATCATAATATGCTTCTGTAGTCCCTCTATCTCTCTCTCTTCCAGTCCTTCTCTGGATCAGGGCTTTTCATTTTCTGCTTTGCTTTTTGCTCTGGTTGCTTCATTTCTAGCCAGGTTTTCTTCCTATGATGATGTGGTAGGTTCAGTGTAATATATGTGTAATAGTTCCTGCAAAAGTCCCAGATGTCATCCTTGTTCTCTTACTGCTATAGATACATGGACCTAGGTTACATGTCCATTCCTCAGGACCGCTTGTTAGGTCCGCCCCAACCAAATCTCAAAGGCTGAGGATAGGATAAGGGCTGGTTTCCCAAAAGGAGGAGTTAGCTTCTTTCACTAGAAACTGGAATGCTGGAAGATGTCATTACTGTCACTTCTAAGTGCATGATCTTGGATAAGTCCTTGAATTTTCTGAACGTTAGATTCATCATCCATTATTGATAGAAATAGTTCCTCCGGAGGTTTAGGTTGATAATTAAATAACTTTAGGTATTAATAAGCTTCTCTGAGTAGCGGGCATAAAGTCTTCTTAGTACATCTAATTCTCTGTTTTCAGTAGCATGGAAATAAGACTTGTGAGGAAGCCAAGTGTAAAACAGGAGTTACTCTGAAATTTCTACCACAGTTTCCCTTTCCTTTTGATCTTACACTTTTATAAATGGAAAGCATCAGCATCTATGTAGCATTTTCTATAGGTCTGCACTGTGTTAGGCAGTAGACATATACTGTGCCCAAGAGGATAACTTCTTATGTTCTTCTGGGGCCTTGTGACACTCAGGTAGCTCCGGTTACCTACCCAGTAAAAGCTGTCAGAGCCAACAGCCCATGTCAAAAACGTCATCAGAGGCAGAAATGCCTGAAAAGCTCAATATGTCACCTCCTAGAGAATACTAGCCACCCTGGGCATAGAGGTTGAGAACTGTGGGACTGTCAATCAATGTGCTGATTGGTAATTAGCTACTCTCCTGTTTTGTCCTGTTAATGTGAAAACAAAAGCTGTGATGATATTGACACGAGCTGAAGAACATGCAGCAATTTGAATGTGGTGTTTGTTAGAATAAAGCTGTGGTTATGCAGCTTTAGAAGTGCTAAAAGTAATTAGTTACAACTGATCTTGAGTATCAAAGAAATGCATGGGAGGGAGATTCTTGGATATCCTTTTAGTTTCTGATTGATTTTTGCCGTAGGTTGTTTTTTGTAATTTTTCTAATAACAAATACTGTGTGACAATAGCCTTCCTTCTAGCATGATTGTGATCTTCGGTCTCTTGGTCCTGACAGAATCCATTAGTGGATGCATTACAAGCCTGGGCAAAAGTACAGAGCTGGTCAAGTCTCATTACAATGAGAACCTTTGTTTAACAAAATGGTTCCCAAGTTTTTCTGCAGTATAATTAATTCAGGTAGCATAGAAAATAAAATATTTGAATAGCACAGAGTATTTGGAAATTCTTTTCAGATTCCTCTTACATAATTGTGAAATTATTTATTGCTTATTCAACAATTAAAAATTATCTACTGTGTCTGTTGCTTGGCATTGAGCCTTTAGCAGTGGATGAAACAAAATTCCTTCTCTCAGAGACATCATATTCTAGTGGATGGCAAAGATAATTGTATTAGTTTGCTAAGGCTGTCATAACAAAATATCACAGACTGGGAGCTAAACAAAGCAAACTTATTTTCTCACAATTCTGAAGACTTGAAATCCAAGATCAAGGTGTCAACAAGTTTGGTTTCTCCTGAATACCCTCTCCTTGACTTGCATAGGGCCACCCTCTAGCTATGTTCTCATGTGATATTTCCTTTGTGTGTGCATTCTCCTGGTGTCTATGTGTCTAAATTTCCTCCTCTGATAAGGACATTATGTCAGATTTGATTAGGGCCCACCCTAATGGCCTTATAACTTAATCACCTCCTTAAAGTCCTTATCTCCCAATGTGGTCACATTCTGAGGTACTGGTGTTAAGACTTCAACGTATGAATGTTGTGGGGACACAGTTCAGCCCAGAACCACAATGATAATAAAATCAATGACGTTATATTACTTAAGATATTATCCTGGTACTGTAAAGGAAAGTTAAGGAAGGTAAATGAAGGGATTAGAAAGGGGGACATTGCAAATAGGATGGTCAGAGAAGTTCTCTGTTGAAATAGCATTTGAACTGATAAATGAAATGAGGAAGGAATGAGGAATGAGGCCCAGAAGTATCTGGGGAAGGGGTGAGGGAGTGTTTTAGGCAAAGCAGAAGGTGCTTCATGTAGAAGGAAAAGTACCAAGAGGCAGTGTAGTTCCATTCCAGGTGAGATCAGGGTAACAAGCCCATCATGGAAGGTCATGGAAGGTCTCAGAGGCCTACTCAGAAGGTGTGGCCATCTGCTGGCAGTAGTACATTACTAATATCTGCAATCAAGACTGTGTGATCTGTGTTGGTAGGCTTGTGTAGGGTGTTGTGGACAGCCCTGGCTATGTAATTTGCGGGCCCAATGCAGAATGAAAATGTAGGACATCTTGTTCAGATGACAAGATGGTGACAGCAGGGTATGAAACCAAGGGCAGGGCCCTTGTAGTTGTAGGACTTTGAGCAACTGTACAGGTTATGTGCCCCAGCTGTGGAAATACACAAGAAGTAGCTGACTCAACTCATTCTTTTTCAAAAGTAAAATGCACAGTTGGATGTTGTATAGTCTTATGGAAAATGTGTTCCTGAAGTTTGGATTTGAAGTCCCTGGTAAAGTCCTGGATTCTTTGTTTCCTCTAAGCCAGGGTTGCCAGAGAAACAGAACCAGGAGGAGATTATATATATAAAAGGCTATTATATATGTATGTAATATATTTATATTTTTAAATATATTATATATATATATATATATATACATACACATATATATATATAAAATATGTGGCTAATGCAATTATGGAGACTAAGAAGTCCCACAATCTTCTACCTGCAAACTGGAGACCCAGGAAATTCCACGCTGTAATTTCATCAAGTCGGAAGGCCTGAGAACCAGAGGAGCTGATGGTGTAAACCCCAGACCGAAGGCAAGAGAAGGTGAGATGATATGTCCCAGTTCAAACAGTGAGGCAGGAAAAATGAAGGGGTGAATTTCTCTTTCCTCTGCCTTTTCTTCTGTCCTCATTAGATTAGATGAGTCTCACCACATTGAGTTTATAATCTGCTTTACTGATGCACCCATTCAAATGATAATCTTATTCAGAATACCATCACAGATATGCTCAGAAATAATGTTTAATCTGGGCATCCTGTGGCCACTCAACACATGAAATTAACCATCACAACCAGTGATACCTAGAGTAGAATTCTCACCTGTAAGAGATGGATGATCAGTTCAGTTCAGTTTAGTTGCTCAGTCATGTCTGACTCTTTGCGATCCCATGAACTGCAGCATGGCAGGCTTCCCTGTTCATCACCAACTCCCGGAACTTGCTCAAACTCATGTCCATCGAGTTGGTGATGCCATCCAATATCTATAAAAGAAGGATTATAGATCTGTCTTACAAGGTTTGGTTTTGGTTCAATTTAGCCAAATAATGGTGGCAGTTTTTGGTAAACTGTAGGATTCCATGAAAGTGTTATGATTTAGTAATATATTTAATTTGCTTTTCCTTTATGTTCTGTTTTGACATACCCTCCTTCCTGTAATTCCTGAACAAAGAAAGCATTTTGTGAACTAATGGTGATAATTTATATGGAAATAAATATTATTCACCTCTTTTTTTAATGCGGGAAATCAGTCTCATTATGCAGTAACGTTTTATTATGGGCAAGAAGCCCAGACGTCAGATTGAATGTTATGCTTTGTCCCATGACATGACTGAGACTGTATATCAATGGTCTCTATTCCTCTGCAGCAATTATTTGGTAAAATGAACAAATTCTAAGTGAGCCTGTTGTTTTGGCCTCCTCTTTCCTGCTTCACTTTTTCTCCTCTAGACAGTCATTTTTCTTCCTTTCTTGTCCAGTTCTCTCCCCAAAGAGCAGCTGTATTCATATGTCTCACCCTGAGAGGGCAGGCAACTGGCTGCCATCAAGGCCACTCTGTGGCCTGTTCAGTGGGGAGCCATGAAGAGCCATCTGCTTGCCTCTGCTGTAGAAATTGAGTGTCACCTTTGCAGTAGTCCTGTTTACAAAAGGATAATAGAGTTATTCTTAACTAAGTGTATTGTTTGCCAAAGAAAGGGCAGAGTTTCAAGCAATAAATAAGGAGGAAATGTAACCAATGCCAATAAGATTACACACTTTGCTGCATGTTTTAGTTTTCCTATAATCAAGTAAGAGATGACAGCAAGCACATGGGGAACATACTTCTGACTGAATACAACTTCAAACAGTATGGCCCTCTACATGCAAAAATAAATGACAAGAATGCCTGATTTATTGGAAGGAAAAATTGAGTTATTTTTACAGGCTGTATCAATTGTTTTAAGGCTCAAAAATTTTCTTATTTCTCTCTGTAGCATCACCCCAAGCCTATCTATTGTTCCTAAGGCTATACAATTGCAGTGTGATGTGATGAAAAAATATGGGTTTAGCACCAGAGAGGCTTATGTTCAGGTCTTCACTCCTTTACTTACTAGATGAATTATATGGGCTACTCAAAACCTTGGAATGGTTTCCTTATTTATAATATGGGCATTAAAATATTGTTGGGCAATTTTGAGTAGTCTAACAGTCTTTATAAGAAATACTTGAATATACTAGAAGATCAGTAATGTAAGTATTAGGGGCTCTCCAGGTGGTAAAGAATCTGCCTGCCAATGCAGGAGATGAAGAAGACGTGAATTTGATCCCTGGGTCAGGAAGATCCCCTGGAGTAGGAAATGGCAACCCACTCCAGTATTCTTACCTGGGAATCTCCATGGACAGAGGAGCCTGATGAGCTACAGTCCATAGGGTCACAATGAGTTGGACATGACTGTTTGAGCACATTGACATACACAATATAAGTATTACAATTAGCCAGTGTTAAGATAGCTGGGGTTTTTTTTTTTTTTTTTTTTCGTACTTGTGCATGAATACAAGAAAATCACCCCAAGAACTATATACATCTAATTAACCAGATAGTTTTTATGGTGGTTGACAACTTGAATCAAGTTAGATATACTTTAATATAATTCAATACATGTTTACTAAGTGCTGTTTACAGAAAAGTCACTATGCTCAGAGTTAGAGGCCCAAGGACAAACCGTGAATTCAAAAGTTGGTAGAATGATCAAGACATGCAATTTCTAATTCCTTTTCTATTGGGCAGCACCCCATTTCACTCTAAAATTTTTTTTTGTTATGATTTTCTTTCTGGATTCTAGGTTTCTCTAGTGAGTACTCATTTTTACAAATATATCACATATTCTTACCTAAATTTGAGGTATCTCCTTCTTGATGCTTTATAGTATTTCTAAATAAAGGCAGAAGAGTTTTTAACCTTGTCTGGTGCTATATTAAAGAAGACTCACAGCAAGTATGAGTAAAAATGAGGAAAAAATAGATTATCAGCCAAGATGGTGGAGTAGAAAGACCTCCTCTCACAAGCACACCAAAATCAGAAGTATCTTAGAACAATCATTGAGGAAAAATGCTGAAACCTACTAGAAAAGATCTTTTACACCTAAAGACATAAAGAAGGAGCCACAGTGAGATGGGTAAGAGGTGCAGACTTGCAATATAATCAAGCCCCTTATCCCAGTGGCAACCCACAGAGGAGAATAATTACATTGCAGAAGTTCTCACACAGGAGTAACAGTTCTGAGCACCCTGTTGGGCTCCACAACTTAGGGGTCCTGCACTGGGAAGATGAGCCTCTAGAGCGTTTGGTTTTAAAGGCCAGAGGGGCTTAATTTCAGGAGCCTCACAGGACTGGGGGAAATAGAGACTTACATCACTCTGAAAGGGTAAACATCAAATTCATATACATGGGAATCCACGGTGAAGGCAGTACCTTGATAGGAGTCTAGGCCAGATCTACCTGCTGGTCTTAGAGAGTGGCGAGGGTGAGGGGTTGTGGCTCACTCTGGGGACATAGAGTCTGGTAGCAGTCATATTTGAGAATGTTCTATAGCTTGAACACTCCAGCTGGTGGCTGCTATCTTGGGACCCTCATTCTACTCATGAATGCCAAAACCCAATCCTACCCAACAGCCTGTAGGTATCATTGATGGGAAGCTTCAAGCCAAAAAACTAACTGGGTGGGGACATAGTCCCACCCATCAGCAGACAGGCTGCCTAAAGACTTCCTGAGGTCACAGACATTTCTAGACATGCTCCTAGACATGGTGCTGCCCATGAGAGGACCAAGACCCAGCTCCACTCACCAATGGGTAAGCACCAGCCCTGCCCTCCAGGAAGGTTGCACTACCGCCAGACCAGTCTCATCATCTAGAGAGCAGATAGCAGACTCAAGAAAACTACAATCCTGCAGCCTGCATACCCAACCCACTCACAGCAGGCCAGACCCTACCCTGGAACCAGCTGGGCCCTGGTCCCATTCACTAGCAGGCCGACACAAGTTTCAGAACACCCCAGAGCCCATATCCAACAGTGCCAGGAGCTGATCCCCTTGTAAAAATCTGAAATGAGCTGAGATCCCTGGGCCCTGCAGCCAGACTCCAAGAACTGGCTCTGCCTGCCAGTAGTCTGACATTAACCCCAGGACCTGGCTTCACCCACCAGTGGGCAGGCCCTGGAGTCTTCAGAACACTGCCTCCACTCACCGGTAAGCAAACACTACGCTGCGGATCCCTAGGGTCTGCAGCCAGCTGCCCCATTTCCAGGCTCCACTAAACAGCAGCCAGCAGCATCTGTACAAAGTAAGTCCTGGCAACCAACTGGGTTAGAAGCCTACCAAGCCCACCAGACCGCATATATAATGCACAACATCAGAACACCATGCAGCTCTCTAAGGGAGAATCCCTAGAGCATATACTTGAGTGATGAGAGGGGAGTGTGCTGGGATGCATAGGGTGTCTTCTACAGAAGGCCACTTCTCCAAGGTAAAGAAATGTGACTAACTACCACATACATAAAAAATGATGCCTTTGAACTGTGGTACTGGAGAAGAGTCTTGAGAGTCCCTTGGACAGTCAGTCCTAAAGGAAATCAACCCTGAATATTTGTTGGAAGGACTGATGCTGAAGCTGAAGTGCCAATACTTTTGCCACCTGATGTGAAGAGTCAACTCATTGGAAAAGACCCTGATGCTGGGAAGGATTGAGGGAAGGAGGAGAGGGGGTGACAGAGGATGAGATGGTTGGATGGCATCACCGACTCAAGGACCATGAGTTTGAGCAAACTCTGGGAGATGGTGAAGGACAAGGAAGTCTGAAATGCTGTAGTCCATGGGGTTGCAAAGAGTCAGACATGACTGAGGGACTGAACGACAACAACATGTAAATACAAGTAGCAACTTAGACAAATGAGGTGACAGAAGAACATGTTCCAAACAAAAGGATGAGACAAAACCTCAGAAGAAGAACTAAGTGAAGTGAACATAGGCATTCTACCCAAGAAAGAGTTTCAGAGTAACGATTGTAAAGATGATCAAAGAGCTCAGGAAAGGAATGAATGAACAAAGCAAGAAGTTGTAAATTCTTAAGTTAAAAAGTGTGAGAAAATACAAAGAACAACCAAACAGAGATGAATTCAATAACTGAAATGAAAAGTAAAGTAGAAGGAATCAATAGTAAGCTATAGTAAGATACAGAGGGATGGATCAGTGAGCTGGAAGACAGAGTAGTGGAAATCATTGCTGCTGAACAGAAAAAGAAAAGAAGTGAGAACCATTTAAGAGACCTCTGGGACAATATCATGCATGCTAATATTCGCATTATAGGGGTGTCAGAAGGAGATGAGTGAGAGAAAGGGCCTGAAGAAAATGTTTGAAGATATAATAGCTGAAAACCTCCTTAACCTGAGAAGGGAAACAGTTACCCAAGTCCAAGAAGAGCAGAAAATTTCATCCAGGGTTAACCCAGGGAGGAATACACCAAGACATAGTAATTAAGATGACAAAAATTAAAGAAAAAGAATATTAAAACAGCAAGGGAAAAGCAACAAATAGCCTACAAGCCGTAAGGCTATCAGTTGATTTTTCAGCAGAAACTCTGCAGGCCAGGAGAGAGTGGCATGAAATATTTAAAATGATAAAATGGAAAAACCTACAACTAAGAATACTCTACTAACAAGGCTCTTGTTCAGATTTGATATAGACAAGCAAAAGCTAAAAGAGTTCAGCATCATGAAACCAGCTTTACTACAAATGTTAAAGAAACTTCTCTAGATATAAAAGAAAAGGCCACAACTAGAAACAAGAAAACTACAAAATGAAAAAACTCACTGGTAAAGGCAAGTATATAGTAACAGTAGAAAACCATCCACACATAAAGCTAGTAGGGAGGTTAAAAAACAAAAGTAGTAAAATCATTTCTATCCACAATAAGCAGTTAAGGGATACACAAAACAATTAGATGAAGATATAATATAAAAACAGTAATCTTGAGGTAAGGAGAGTACAAATACAGGATGTTTAAAAATGCATTTAGAATTAAAGAGATCAGCAACTAAAAATAATAACATTTGTATAGACTGCTATACAAAAGCCTCATGGTATCTGCAAACCAAAAATCTGTAACAAAAATGAGGATAGGACAAAGAGATGAGACTTTAGCATGTGAAGAAATGAGAAATGAGTAAAAGAAGCAGTTTGATAATGATAAAATTGTGCAAAAGCTGGAAAAATATATAAGGGGGAAATGAAACAAAGTAATTTAAGTAAAGAGAAATGCAAGAGGAAAAGGGAATTTATATCTGAATATGTGGTTGTATCCTAAGATGTTTTATCTTTCTTCTGGCTTGAAAGAGGTTTCTCTTTCTTAGAAGGATATTGTTAATCAGTGACATTTGTATCTTACCTATGTTTTATAGAACATTTGATAATCTTGGTCACTGATCTCTACATTTATAGGATCAAACAGAAATTTTACAAGATTCTTACTACTTTTATACATCTACTGCTTGATCTCAGTTCAGAAGTAGATGCCACTGACTAAACATGACCATTCACAGAACAGTCTTCTCTTCCATGGGAGCAGGATTAAAAGTTTCATTTATTTACATGAGAATATCAGGCATCACTGCTACAACAGTCAACAAATTGTGAAATTGTCCTATTGATAAAATAGTTGCTAGTTCTTTCTAGAAACAGTGGATTCTCATTCTTCCAAATCCAGGAACTTAGTAATGTCCGAATAGTAAACACAACAGTAGGGCTGGAAATGGTTTTTCTAAGCATAGAGGTATCTAAGCTCCATGTCTCACCTCCATTTCTAAGGTGATACTTGAAGGTTTTTACTTTAAGCATACATTACACCATGCAGTGCAACATGTAGTGGTTTTGACCACAGTCGAGTTGCACGTTGGATGTAGTTTGCTTCCTCTTTAGCTTTCTAAAGAACAAGATAATTGAACATTTTTTGGGGGAAAGTATTCAAAAGAATTGGGCTTCCCTGGTGGCTCAGATGGTAATCTGCCTGTAATAAAGGAGATGCAGGTTTGATCCCTGGATTGGGAAGATCCCCTACAGAAGGGAATGGCTACCCACTCCAGTATTTCTGCCTGGAGGATCCCATGGACAGAGGAGCCTGGTAGGCTACAGTCCATGGGATCACAAAGAGTTGGACACGTCTGAGCAGCTAAGCATGCATGCGCATAAGGGAATTATCTTACTTACTGTTGTTGGATGGTACTTAAATTTTTATAAGCCTCCTATAGTTCTTTCCCAGGTGGCTCAAGTGATAAAGAATCTGCCTATCAATGCATGAGACACAGGAGATATGTGTTGGATTGCTGGGTCAGAAGGATACTCCTGAGGAGGAAATGCACCCCACTCCGGTATTTTTGCCTGGGAAATTTCATGGAAAGAGGAGCCAGGTGGGTTATAGTTCATGTGGTCGCAAAGAGTCAGACATGACTTAGGGACTGAGTAGGCACCTTGGTTCTAGAGAGAAATCTGAGCAGTGAGTCGGAGAGTCTTCTCTTGGCAGTATTTTATCAATAAAGTGACTGCAAAATAAGTTTCTTTTCAGAGTTTTGAAATAACAGCAGCATCCCATTTTTCATGAACATATCTGACTGATCCAAAACAAAATTTAAAAATGATTTTTATGTGTCTTCAAGATATTTTTTAAAATTATTTTTTGCTTTCATTTATTAATAAAAAGTTAGAATACCAGTAATGTCAATCTTCCATCATTATTTATGATTGTTTTCCTCTGGAAAATTCATATGATAAATAGCAAATTACCCTTTCTTTCTCCTAGTATATCTATTTTCCTTGTTATTAACCTGACCATAAACATAGCTCTGAAACTAAGCTAAATACTAAATTTTATTCCTCAGCACCAAAGACTCAACAAAGAAAACAGACCCTCAAATCAAATTTTGCTTTTCAGTACTAAAAGGGATATTCAAGTCAATCTTCAAGCCTCTAATAATTCTTTCAAACATCCTAAAGAATCATTTGAAACTTGTTCAGTCAGTCAGTTCAGTCACTCAGTTGTGTCCGAGTCTTTGCAACCCCATGAATCGCAGCATGCCAGGCCTCCCTGTCCATCACAAACTCCTGGAGTTTACTCAAACTCATGTCCATCGAGTTGGTGATGCCATCCAGTCATCTCATCTTCTGTCGTCCCCTTCTCCTCCTGCCCCCAATCCCTCCCAGCATCAGGGTCTTTTCCAATGAGTCAACTCTTCGCATGAGGTGGCCAAAGTATTGGCATTTCAGCTTCAGCATCAGTCCTTCCAATGAACACCCAGGACTGATCTCCTTCAGGATGGACTGGTTGGATCTCCTTGCAGTCCAAGGGACTCTCGAGAGTCTTCTCCAACACCACAGTTCAAAAGCATCAATTTTTTGGTGCTCAGCTTTCTTCAGAGTCCAACTCTCACATCCATACATGACCACTGGAAAAATCATAGCCTTGACTAGATGGACCTTTGTTGGCAAAGTAATGTTTCTGCTTTTTAATATGCTGTCTAGGTTGATCATAACTTTCCTTCCAAGGAGTAAGCATCTTTTAATTTCATGGCTGCAATCACCATCTGCAGTGATTTTGGAGCCCAAAAAAGTAAAGTCTGACACTGGTTCCATTGTTTCCCCATCTATTTCCCTGTAAGTGATGGGACTAGATGCCATGATCTTAGTTTTCTGAATGTTGAGCTTTAAGCCAACTTTTTCACTCTCCTGTTTCACTTTCATCAAGAGGCTTTTTAGTTCCTCTTCACTTTCTGCCATAAGGGTGGTGTCATCTACATATTTGTTAGTTCATCACAATTGAAGAAAAATTATAGGAAAAAAACTCTTAAGGCAACAGGAAGCTTTTAGAAGTGAGGTACTGTTGAAGCATTGTTACTAATTTGAGTCATTCTAGTAATAATATTGAAGCTGTTCACAATCAGAGAGAGGCATTTAAGGCCAAAGTTGATAAAAAGTATTTTGTTAAGGCTGTTAGTCAAGGCTTTTCACCTGAACAATATTTATTGTATAAAATATATTATTAAAAATTGGTATCTCATCTTTGGTAGAATATTATTTTAAAATATCTGTTGCCATATATATTATTAAAGCAATTGGCTCCTAAGAAAAGAATAGATTTTGTTCTACAGTCTGTTCTTAAATTTGAGTATTAACACCTTGATTAATCCCAAATCTCCATGAAAGATTCCCATGAATAATGGCATTCCTGGTTCCTTTAAAATGAGGATTCTAAAGCAATTCTCCAAATTTAAAAATAATCCAGATTCAAACTCTGAGTGGATTGCACAGCAGAGGTTAAAACTTGGACTTGACCTCCAGTCTTTTCTTTGCCTGTTCTACATTGTTGTATTCTCTCCGAATTCCCCCAAGAACTTATAGAAGCTGGGGGAAGTAGCATAACTCAAAGATACAGGCAGGTCTCCCATATGGAATCCATAGAATGGACCCACAAATCAGTGGACAGTTTGCATTTCAAATTCATTTCTAAAAAGGAAAAGGCAAAGCTGAAAGGGGAAGGAACATCTTGTGTTAAACTCATTTGTTTGGATTTGCAGGGCAGGTTTCTTCATTTGTCCAGATGCAGTCTTTACTTCTTACAGGTTGTTCTGCTGTGGAATTGTTTTGGCTTTCACAGAAATGCTCAGGCTCCTGACAGGGGCAGATGATCGCCTCTCCAGAAGGTCTCTCTACTGGTAGCAGCCTGTGGCTACCACAGTGATTTTTAAAATCTTGCCATCCCTATCTTTTGATTTTGTAATGCTGCCCTGGGTACTCAATCCCCAGGTAGTCCTCTCCTTGCCTGGATGCTTGCTTCCTTATTATTATCACTAATCTGTTGCCGACCATAACCTTACCTTAAACTCTGATGCAGATGTGTCCTGATTTCTAGTGTGGGTACTTGATACTTTATTTTTCTCCCTGCATATAATTTATCTGAGTACCTGGATTCTACCTTAACTAATGATTTCCTGGAATTATTCCACTCTGAAATCTGTCCCACCCAAGCTCTAGCTTTCACTGTAGGTTACCTGTTCTTGGTTTCCTATCTTGTTTCTGAAGTCTACTTGGCTTCCCGTTTCAGGGCAAATATTTACCAAAACCTATGGAAAGCGCTTCTGGATTCCATAACAACACTGCTTCCCTCTGTATCGAGAAGCTCTGAATAAATATTTCTTTGCCTTGTAGTTGGTCCAAGGCTGATTGTCAATACAATGATATTATATATATAAAAAATTAGAGTACAGAAGAGTAAATGTTTGGGTTTGTTGCCAAAGTCTTCCAGTCTGTTTCAGCTGAGAAATACAACATTAGTTTAGATATGGTGGGTGTGAATTGCTTTGAAACTGAAGAAAAATATATAAATTTCTGAAAGAAATGTTTTGTAATTGGGTAGTAGTAATATTGCTGTGTAAAAACAGGTGCCAACCAAAAAGCCTAGCTTTGAAGGAAAGCGTCTTAGTTGAGTTATGAGACAGCTGGAGAGCCGCAAAATAGATATGGATCCCTAAGCCCCGCAGGAAAAACAACTTTAATCAGGGCCTGACACTTTGGGTGATTGTAACGAAGTCCCTCAGTATGTGTAAGCCCTGTATCAAATGGGACCAATTGACTATTGACAAGCGTTACATTAGTGCAAAACTGGATGAAAAGCTGGCTGTTGCCCTGCACAACTCCAGTAATGAGAAATGAGGTTCTTGTGAAAGAAAGGGACTTGGTTTGTTTTCAAAAACATATGTGCACTGGACCAAGTGTTACCGCTGGTGGACTCAAATTCCTCTCGGCCCAGCCTTTAGATACTGCAGTGGCATTTAGTGCTGTCTTTCCAAGGGTCTCCCTGTGACAGGCCTGTTGGACTCCTTAAATTGATTCCATGGCTCAGAACACCAGTAGCTCATGCTGGCAGTCTGACCCAGGAGCGGGGGGCATCATCCTGCCCTGAACGCTCCTAAATGGATTTTATAAGGGAGTGGTGGATTCCATGCTTCTAAGTGCAGTGAAGCATGTTTTTAGCACTTTTCACAGATCATAAATTAATTTGAAATGAACCTTTCTCCTCCCACAAAATATAATACCAGAGAAGAATGGTCATCATGGTTTTTATGCAGCATAGGGCTTGAAGGGGGAAAAGTCATTTTCTCCTACATTTGTTGATGGGACACGTGACAGGTGCCAAATGCTAGGCTTTCCCCAAATGCATAGCATGTGTGTCCAATTCAAAATAATTTGTAGTTTGGGGTAGATTCTCCACACCTTCATCTCTGAACCTGAAACAGTGGAAAGAGCCATGGCTATTCCCATCCAAAGATGGGTGTTATGCAAAGTCACAACTGATGTCTCAGGAATCCCAAAAGTCCTATCTTGGCTGTTTCTGTATCGCATATATGAATGATTATCCTTGGTAATTATTCTGGAAAAGATAAGAAAGAGCAAGTAGCACATGCAGCCCTATTTTACTATTGTGTGTGGGTATTTGGTAAACAATAAAATAAAGCAATATGCTTTTTGGTAATACTCTGAGGAGGAAAACATGAAACTGTCTTTTAGAACTTAATGTTCAGAGTGCTTTGTTAACTTGTGTGGAACACCTGCTCTCTTACATACAACAAAAATTTACTAAATTGATTATACTAAAATTGGTTGATCTCGTTAGTTTTCTTACTTTCTTTTGCTTTAGTATATAGTAGAGGCCACAGGAAGCAATATTTGATTAATTGTACAATGATTGAAAGTGATTGTGGGTGAGAGAGTAGACAACACTGAAGTGAAAAAGAAGGGCAAAAGAAAAGCAGAAAGGAGATGTTCTGTTAATAGTGAGTATCCGGGAAACTCAGTATCAACTCTGTTGTCAATGTTTTTGTTTTTTTTTTTTCTCCCCTGCCTAGATCCTCTCCTGATTTCCAGAACTACACATCTAACTGTCTAGAGATTGCTCCTATGTTTCATGGGTGCCTAAATTCAGTGTCCAAACTGAACTGCTCATTTTTCCTCCAAAAATGTTCATCCTCTCACAGTCCCTGTCTTAGGAATGACACCATCCTTCTACAAAAGATAGACACTTAAGAGTCATCTGAAATTATTTTGTCCCTTTTCATTCTCACTTAATAGCTATAGATGGTTTTTAGAATCTTAGCTCCCACATTCCCTACTCTTTTATAGCCAAGTCAACTGCTTTAGCAGTTCTAGCTTGGGTTACTAGCTGCTCTGGTTCCCTGGCTCTACCCTCTATCTCACTTAAATTTAGCCTTTAGTCCATGGCCATGGCTTTTTAAATGTAAATGTGATTATATCACTTCCTTGATTAAAGTTCTGTGACAGCCCTTATTGCCCACAGGATAAATTTAGCACCCCAAATTCTTCATGATCTAGCTGTGCTTGCTTCTTTAATCCTGTTTCCTACCACTATTCTCTGAAGTCCTTTCACTAGATGAAGAGCAATTTTTCCATATGTATAGTTCTATTTCATACTTCTACATTGCTGGGAACACCTTTTAACCTTTAGAACCTGGTTTGGAATCTGGGAAGCCCTCCATTACTTCTTAGTTCAAATTATGTTTTTTCTCCAGCCCTCCTAGTATCCTGTGCATAATATTGATATTGTATCCATCCGATTAGTTTAACTGCTGGTTTCTCCCTTATTTATTCTGAGCTCTTTAGGGTCAGTAAGAGTGCTTTA
This sequence comes from Muntiacus reevesi, assembly GCF_963930625.1. Classification (NCBI taxonomy): domain Eukaryota; kingdom Metazoa; phylum Chordata; class Mammalia; order Artiodactyla; family Cervidae; genus Muntiacus; species Muntiacus reevesi. The sequence goes on along the minus strand of NC_089265.1, from coordinate 18,770,838 downwards.
TATATTTTTGTATACCCTGTGCAGCACAGCCCTTGATATATGATAGGTATTCAATGTGTATTTGTTGAATCAGCATGTGTATGCAACAGTAAAAAGCAGAACTTGATCTGGTTGGTGGTTGAGGAGGTACCACTTTGGAGAGATGATCTCTATTGTTTTGGGGGATTTGGCAATGTATAGACATAAGAACTGAAAGAGGACTTGATCTTAATTCAGATTTGATTTGTTGGACTTCTGTTACATATTGATCCTAAGAAAGCCAGCAGGAATTTACAATTGGAGAGTACTATAGGGCATAGAAGTAGTAACACTTATATGAAAAATTGAAGAAAGATAAATTCCTCTCTCTCTTTCTACCTTTTCTTCCTGGCTTCTTGCAAAAGAGATATAAAATAAATATATTAGAATATATATATTTTTTATTTTTAAGGTGACTATGTGAATATAAGTGTATGTTTATATTTGTCTACATATATAACTAAAATTTTTTAAAAATGTGGTATACACCTCCCAGAATATTGGAAATAAAAGCAAAAATAAACAAATGGGACCTAATTAAACTTAAAAGCTTTTGCACAACAAAGGAAACTATAAACAAGGTGAAAAGACAGCCTTCAGAATGGGAGAAAATAATAGCAAATGAAGAAACAGACGAAGGATTAATCTCAAAAATATACAACCAACTCCTGAAGCTCAATTCCAGAAAAATAAATGACCCAATCAAAAAATGGGCCAAAGAACTAAACAGACATTTCTCCAAAGAAGACATACAGATGGCTAACAAACACATGAAAAGATGCTCCACATCACTCATTATCAGAGAAATGCAAATCAAAACCACAATGAGGTACCATTACACGCCAGTCAGGATGGCTGCTATCCAAAAGTCTACAAGCAATAAATGCTGGAGAGGGTGTGGAGAAAAGGGAACCCTCTTACACTGTTGGTGGGAATGCAAACTAGTACAGCCACTATGGAGAACAGTGTGGAGATTTCTTAAAAAACTGGAAATAGAACTGCCATATGACCCAGCAATCCCACTTCTGGGCATACACACTGAGGAAACCAGATCTGAAAGAGACACGTGCACCCCAATGTTCATCGCATCTCTGTTTATAATAGCCAGGACATGGAAGCAACCTAGATGCCCATCAGCAGATGAATGGATAAGGAAGCTGTGGTACATATACACCATGGAATATTACTCAGCCATTAAAAAGAATATATTTGAATCAATTCTAATGAGATGGATGAAACTGGACCCCATTATACAGAGTGAAGTAAGCCAGAAAGATAAACACCAATACAGTATACTAACGCATATATATGGAATTTAGAAAGATGGTAACGATAACCCTATATGCAAAACAGAAAAAGAGACACAGATGTACAGAACAGACTTTTGGACTCTGTGGGAGAAGACGAGGGTGGGATGATCTGAGAGAACAGCATCAAAACATGTATATTATCGAGTGTGAAACAGATCATCAGCCCAGGTTGGATGCATGAGACAAGTGCTCAGGGCTGGTGCACTGGGATGACCCAGAGGGATGGGATGGGGAGGGAGGCGGGAGGGGGGTTCAGGATGGGGAACACATGTAAATCCGTGGCTGATTCATGTCAATGGATGGCAAAAACCGCTACAATATTGTAAAGTAATTAACCTCCAACTAATAAAAATAAATGGAAAAAAAAAGTCGTATAATCCTTTTTGTTGAACAGTTATATGTTGATGTGGGTAGTGATCAGAAAAGGGAAGCTTGGGGCAGGGGATGGAGAAGGGAAATCAAGTAATGGTAAAGCTAGAATATATATTTTGAGAGTGGGCCTCCGGGAGAGGAAAAAGCAGGAACAGAGCACATAGGTCTTCAGACTTTCATTCTTCTGCCCGTCAGTGGGGGGAGTGGTGGGTACAAAAGTTGACGGTGTCTGGGCTGAGTGTGCCTTGGTCCCGCAGGCTCAGTGTGGAGGTACCATGGACAGAGCTAAGGCTGCATCCCTCTGGGTTAGGGAGAATACTAACAAACTACCGTGGCTATAGGAGGAACACCCTTTCTTTTTTCTTTCTTTCTTTCTTTTTTTTTTTTTTTAAATAATACTGAACTAATTATGAGCATGAGAATTACCAAAACCTTTTTTTCTAGTTCAGGTAGCTTCTGTTCATACTCTGGAGCTTTAGCAGGGCTGAGAATTCGGCGGTCAACATGCTAGATATCCATTCCACTGTGAGCCCAATCTTGGTTCTTTCTCAGAGAGAATGCACTTAGGGAAGGAAATATAGCCAATGACTTCTGCAGTGAGGAGTTCGTTAAAAGCTGGCTGATACTGCTGGGAATTTGAAGGCATATATGCCTAAGTAAGGGGCTTCCTGGGCGGCTCTAGTGGTAAAGAACCCGCTTGCTAATGCAGGATACATCAGAGACATGGGTTCAAACCCTGCATTGGGAAGATCCCCTGGAGGAGGGCGTGATAACCCACTCCAATATTCTTGCCTGGAGAATCTCATGAACTAAGAGTTGGACACAACTGAAGCGACTTACACATGCATGCATGCTTAAGTAAAGTGATGAGTAGGTTATCCTTCGTGGGACTTCTCACTCTGGTGTGTAAATATAAGTTGTTATAGTGATTATTTTCACAATGTGGCAGTTGTGAAATAACCAGTTCCTGTGTTTCAAGCACTAGTCCAGGTACTTTAATTTACTCCTAATCACAATCTGTCAAGGGTTTAACATCTTGATTTTACCATAGAAGAAGCTAGGCTTCCCAGCTATTAAGTGTAGAGCTGGGTTCAGTCCTGAGTCTGCCTGACTAGGATCCTGTTCACATTCTTTTCTCCGCACTGCCTTTCTTGCATCACATCTTGGCTTGCAGCAGGAGAGTCAAACCTGACAGGAACTGTGAAAAGCCTGGGGTTTTCAGCCTGCTAGGCAAGCAGCAGTGCCATAGAGGGAAGTCACTGTGAGCCCTGTCATTTATTTCTGTCTACTTTAAATCTCTTATCTGTAGGGCAAAAAGCATTTACAAAGCTTTCAGAAAAATGCTTTGTGATTACCAGCACTAGGCGAGCAATGACTTGCCTGTTTTCCACAGATAGCTTCAAAATATGTCTTTTAGGGAGAATTATCAGCTTTCTCCCACTTAGATTCACATATAAACACACTGATGAAAAAAAATGTTTTGGAAATCCCATAGTCCTGGGTGTGAACAGACTTTCTATTCTAAGTTGCATTGAATCAGATGAAAAAAAAATCTTGAAAAACAAAAATGAAGAGCAACTATTTAGTTGCAAATAGACAAATAAGAATTGTTACATCTTAGTAACAAATTCCTATTCTATGGTAATTCCTGTTAAGTCGAAGAATTCCAAGATGTAATTCTACTGGTGTGAAGTATCAGGTGTTCCCTACCAAAGCACCATATTTTTTTTGAGGGGGAGTTTGAGAAAATGAAAAGGACAGGGCTATTGGTTCATTGTCACTGAAAGCATACCCAGCCCTCTTGATAGAATCTGCTTTGGTGACATTTTTGTCTTAGAATAGAGAAAGAGGATGTTAGAATTACCATCCCCATTGGCCTGATTGGAGCTAAATTTTATTGTTCTTTGTACTTTCTCCATGTAGACTTCAGCTTTGGGAATAATTCTTAACAAATTGTACTATTGACCTTCTATAAGCAGGCCCCTTCTGCATGATTAAAAGATTTACAGTTGCATGCACATGTGACAATTCATGAAACCCTACACACCTTAGACCCCTTGCTGTAACATACCTTGTTGAAAGCACAGATCCAGAGATCCTTACTGCTCTCCAGGGGGACCTTAGGAGTCTTCTGGCCTGGAGCTCAGGTCCTGCCACAGCTGCTATGCTTGTTCTCCTCCTTCTTGAGACAAGAAATTCCCAACAGAGGAAATTCTGAGAGCTTGATAAAGAGCCAGTTTTTGTATAGTTTCACTGAAAAGAAGAAACATAACCTTTAAAGGGTCAGAAATCTGTTATTGTGAGTCTTTTTAATTTTTTTACATTCAAAGCCTACTGATTCTATTTGAGATGTTTCTTGCTCTGAAGGTATACCGTCCTAGCTGAAAAGGGCTTTAATAAACCAGACATGGTAGGGTGATTGCTTTGCTCCACTTTGCTTTGCTGTTAAAACATTAAGTGTAATCTGATGTGTCAATAGAGCCGCCTCAGGTACGCAGAATCATTTTAATTCCTCTTACTGTCAAAACATAGTGGCAATACTGACATGAATTGGCATTAAAAATACGTGTGAAATCACCTGGAGAACAGCACTTTCTACTGATGGGAGGGCTCTTTAAAGGCAGTCTCTGTCACAGACTGAATGTGAACTCTTTCTTGGCTTTGAATTTTACAGAGCACCTTTTTTCCTTTCCAACCTGACCTGCTTTGCATCATTCAAACCTATTGGTGGAGGAAAGAAGGTTTTCATTTTTGTCTGACCCTATTGGAGATGTTGTTTTAAATTCCCAGTGTGTGCTCTGAAACAGATGTGCAGGATATCACAGAAGGGAATGACATCACTCATGGTTGGTGATTAAATACTTCCCTGGGACTCCCAAAATGCACTCAAAAGACAGTGGAAAGGAGGAGTGGTGATGAGAGAACTTTCTTTATGCTCCTCCTGGGTGTATGTTTTTATCACCCTAGATAGATTTTAATTTTGGGGAAAACGAATGTACAAAATAGAAGAATAGATATATGATAACTTTAGATTTGTTTCAGAAAAATATACACTTATACATGTATTTTCAGCATGTTACATTTCATGTGCCTTATAATTTATAACATGGGATATATCATGTATAAATATATATATGTTTATCTAATATAATATATAAAGCATTTGTGGTATGTAAGTATATTAACTTTATATCATATATGCATTGTTCTAGATCCCCAAGCAAATAGATAAACCAGGAAAGAAATATTTTATTTTTTGGTAAGTGCCATATTCTTTGCTAACTTGCACATATAGATTACCTAAGAGATATTTATAAACATATTGTAATATATTTGGAGTGTTGAAGTGATCATAAAGCATTGTTTATCCAATAATTCATTTATTAATATCTATTGACATTTGGCAAACACACAGTTTGTTTTATTTTCTTGCTTTACAAAGTTTTGGGGGATAAATGACCTGTTGAACCAAAAAGTGAACATCCTTGAATTTCAACCATTGAAAGCAGTAGAATCTATTAACAGGAATGACTGGATTTTCTTTGTTGTTTTAAATCTAAAAGCTTGTCATTCCTTTTCTGTTTTCCTAATGTTAGCAGGTGTGTGTGTGTGTGTGTGTGGTAGCAAATCACTCAGCTGACCTTTTCCATAATCAGCTACAATAAGTGAAGTGTCTGTGTATGTGTGTGTGCTTGTGTTTCTCGTGTGATGGACAGTTTACTAAAATATATGGGAAAAGTTAATCCCTCTGCCCCTGACCTTTGGCACAGGAACCTTGTGCTTCCAGGAGAAAGTGTAGTAAATGCCAAGTCCTTTGGGCAGAGGATGTTTGCATTAATGTTTTTTATGCTAGAGCCTGAGCCATAGATTTTCTGTCAGACATCCTTTCCACTGCGGTTATGGATTAGGTTGAGCTGTATGTAGAATAGTGCCTGATGCCATCTGACACCCCAAATATTTTAGCCCCAGCCAGTGTATAAAGGAGAAAGCCTTCCATACCCTATCACACATGTAATTGGAATGCCGTATGGGAGGTAGAGAAAGTCACCCAGTTTAATATGATTGTCAAAGGGTCAGTTGTCATGTTAATTATCAAGATCTGAGTGATTATAATATGACACGAAGAGGAAGGAGGATGCATATAGTTCATACCGACCTTGTAAATGCAGTTAACTCTTGATCTTTGTGAAAATTTAGGGCTGTGATACTAGCACAACACAGGCATACAACTCTGCATATGCCAGACTCTCTGTCTGAAATAGTTTATTTTTTGGTGAGTAGTGTTTGGGGAGTACAGGTTGCAAACAGTGAAGCAGCTTTGGAGGAAAGACTCTGCTTTAGGAGATTAAGTCGTCCAGTGCGGCAACGGATTTAACAGTTAGAAGTAATCCTTTACTCCTCTGTCTCCGCGTTGCTTCCTCCAAAGAGACATAAGTCCTACTGATTCTAACACTTCAGTATCATCCAAATCTACCCCTTCCTGTTTGCATTTTATTGTCCTAGGTTCCCCTTATCTCTTGCCCAGATTATTTACTAGATTACTAGAAGCTGTCCAACTTCCAATTTTAGGGTCTCTAAAATTAAAAAGAAAGCAAATCCACCACGTCCCTCTGAACTGAATGTTATTCTCAGATGCCCTGTGTTCTCCTGCGCCGCTTTTATCGTTATGTATAGTGTTCCCTTCGTGTTTCCCGTGTTGTGATTCTTCTAAATCATCCTCTAAGCCCAGGGTACATATCACCTTCTCACTGTAAGCCTTTACTAGCATGATTTAAGAGTTCTTCTTTGGGCTTCCTTCATGTCATGTGCTTCCTTTGGTTATAGTTCCTTTCCTGATTTATATGAGTTGTTTCTTGACAATTGTCTTTATAACTCCTGCCTTCCAGAACATAAACTCCTTGAGAGCAGGGCCCGTTATATTTTGTTTTGTGTCCCAGAGCCTGGCATAGACTAAGTGCTAAGTGGGAATTTCTTAAATAAGATAATAGAAGGTCATAACTTTTAGATAATAGAATAATATATGACAGGTAATAGTCCTGCTAAATGATCAGTAAGAGTATTTATGTAGGAGGTGGTTGGTGACACACGTTTGTTCTCACAAATCTCTTCCCTGGACCTCTCTCACTGCTCACCTACACCAGTCTTGACATGATCACCCTCAAGTGACTAGGGGTAAATAATCTACATCCTTGCATGCTATCTCTTAATTTAATTATAATCCTTGGTTCTGGGAAAGGGAGGCCCTTCTGCCTTCCTCCTCTGGTTTCCAATTATTTCTAGGCTTTTGTCTCATCCATTATACTTCCCTTTGTAGCAAGGAAGAGTTGCTGATTGTGAGATGGGGAGTGAAGTTAAAGCAGCATAGTTCATCTCTTTGCCCTCCTTTTCCTTCTGGAGCATACCTATACCAGGGACATGCATTCTATTCTGCTACTCTATGTCCTAAAGCCTGTAGTGGTCTGATGATGCTTGTGACTGGATGGGCAAAAGTGTCTAAATCTGATGTCCAGTATTAGGAATCTCAGTTTACCAAATATGTAAATCACATTCTTCAATAATAGATTTATCAGTATAAAAGATGTGTTACTATCCCAACTGTCAAACTCTTTTGTTCTATTTTGTATTTGTTCCAGAACTCAGTTGGAGGATTGTTTTGCTTGGGCAAGCTCATAACTTAACACATGAGTTTGAGAGCTAGTAGGAACCTTAGCTCTACTCTAAATGTTTTAAACTTTGAAAAGTTCACCTCTGTTTCCTAAAGAAAAATGAGTCACTTAGAGTTATGTAGAATCAATCATCATTGTAAAAATTAATTAGACTCATGTCTGACAATTTTCATTTTGGGATGTGGGCCATGATAGCATATATGTGCAAACAAGGAGGCCACAGTCAGGTAAGAAGAAAGATTAGTACTAGTCATAAGTGGCTGAATGCAGAAGTAAAGAATGAGAATGTCTATGTGTGTGGGAAGGGTAAGATAAGAACAAACATGGACATAAATTAGGTTGTAGAGATCAATAATCCAACCAAGAACACTTAGCAGAAAGAGCTCAGAAATCCAGGGAAAGATTTTGTGCAAAAGACTGTACCAATATCAAGGAGCATAGTACTTTAGGGTTGGAAGGTATCATATATGTCATCGATTCTATCCACACATTTGGTATTTAAATACTGTTCCCAATATTATCACTTTGCAATATCAGCTCCATGTAGTATCCATTTCCAAAAACAAAATCCCCACTATGTATTAACTTATTACATCTTCACTAAGTCCATTCCACCTTTGGATATGTATAACTGTTCTGCTTTGAGTGATCTGTTTCTCTTGATCTCTTACTATGCTAACTTACAAACTGTGTTATAACTAAAGTAGGGAATTTTATGGTTGAGAGGAACATAGAATAATTTTTTCTTCCATTATAATACATCAGTTCAGTTCAGTCGCTCAGTTGTGTCCAACTCTGTGACTCCATGGACTGCAGCACGCCAAGCCTGCCTGTCCATCACCAACTCCTGGAGTTTACCCAAAGTCATGTCCATTGAGTCCTTGATGCCATCCAACCATCTTATCCTCTGTTGTCCTCTTCTCCTCCCACTTTCAATCTTTCCCAGCATCAGGGTCTTGGCAAATGACTCAGTTCTTCCAACCAGGTGGACAAAGTATAGGAGTTTGAGCTTCAGCATCAGTCCTTCCAATGAGTATGTAGGACTGATTTCCTTTAGGATGGGCTGGTTGGATCTCCTTGCAGTCCAAGGGACTCTCAAGAGTCTTCTCCAACACCACACTTCAAAAGCATCAATTCCTCATCACTCAGCTTTCTTTATGGTCCAGCTCTCACATCCATACATGACTACTGGAAAAACCATAGCTTTGACTAGACAGACCTTTGTTGGTGAAGTAATGTCTCTGCTTTTTAACATGCTGTCTAGGTTGGTCATAACTTTTCTTCCAAGGGGCAAGCATCTTTTAATTTCATGGCTGCAGTCACCATCTGCAGTGATTTTGGACCCCCCAAAAATAAAGTCTGTCACTCTTTCCATTGTTTCCCTGTCTGTTTGCCATGAAATGATGGGGCCATTTGTCATGATCTTAGTTTTCTGAATGTTGAGCTTTAAAACCAACTTTTTCACTCTCCTCTTTCACTTTCATTAAGAGGCTTTTTAGTTCTTATTTGCTTTCTGCCGTAAGGGTGATTATCATCTGCATATCTGTGGTTATTGATATTTCTCCTGGCAATCTTGATTCCAGCTTGTGCTTCATCCAGCCCAGCATTTCTCATGATGTACTCTGCATATAAGTTAAATAAGCAAGGTGACAATATGCAGCCTTGACGTACTCCTTTTCCTATTTGGAACCAGTCTGTTGTTTCATATCCAGTTGTAACTGTTGCTTCCTGACCTGCATACAGGTTTCTCAAAAGGCAGGTCAGGTGGTCTGGTATTCCTGTCTCTTTCAGAATTTTCCATAGTTTGTTGTGATCCACACAGTCAAAGGCTTTGGTGTAGTCAATAAAGCAAAAATAGATGTTTTTCTGGAATTCTCTTGCTTTTTCTATGATCCAACGGATGCTGGTAATTTGATTGCTGGTTTTCTGCTTTTTCTAAATCCAGCTTGAACATCTGGAAGTTCACAGTTCATGTACTGTTGAAGCCTGGCTTGGAGAATTTTGAGCATTACTTTACTAGCATGTGAGATGAGTGCAATTATGCAGTAGTTTGAGCATTCTTTGGCATTGCCTTTCTTTGGGATTGGAATGAAAACTGACCTTTTCCAGTCCTGTGGCCACTGCTGAGTTTTCCAAATTTGCTGGCATATTGAGTGTAGCACTTTCACAGTATCGTCCTTTAGGATTTGAAATAGCTCAACTGGAATTCCATCACCTCCACTAGCTTTGCTTGTAGTGATGTTTCCTAAGGTCCACTTGACTTCACATTGCAGGATGTCTGGCTCTAGGTGAGAGATCACTTAGTCGTGGTTATCTGGGTCATGAAGATCTCTTTTGTATAGTTCTTCTGTGTATTTTTGCCACCTCTTCTTAATTTCTTCTGCTTCTGTTAGGTCCATACCATTTCTGTCCTTTATCAAACCCATCTTTGCATGAAATGTTCCCTTGGGATCTCTAATTTTCTTGAAAAGATCTCTAATCTTTCCCTTTCTATTGTTTTCCTCTATTTGTTTGCACTGATCACTGAGGAAGGCTTTCTTATCTCTCCTTGCTATTCTTTGGAACTCTGCGTTCAAATGGGTTTATCATCCCTGTTCTCCTTTGCCTTTTGCTTCTGTTCTTTTCACAGCTATTTGAAAGGCCTCCTCAGACAACCATTTTGCCTTTTTGCATTTCTTTTCCATGGGGATGTTCTCGATCCCTGTCTCCTGTACAATGTCACGAACCTCCATCCATAGTTCTTCAGGCACGCTATCAGATCTAATGCCTTGAATCTATTTGTCACTTCCACTGTAAAATCGTAAGAGATTTGATTTAGGTCATACCTAAATGGTCTAGTGATTTTCCCTACTTTCTTCAATTTCAGTCTGAATTTGGCAATAAGGAGTCCGTGCTCTGAGCCACAGTCAGCTCCTGTCTTGTTTTTGCTGACTGTATAGAGCTTCTCCATTTTGGCTGCAAAGAATATAATCAGTCTGATTTTGGTATTGACCATCTGGTGATGTCCATGTGTAGAATTTTCTCTTGTGTTGTTTTTGAGTGTTTTTGCTATAGCTGGTGTGTTCCCTTGGCAAAAATCTATTAGCCTTTGTCCTGCTTCATTCTGTACTCCAAGGCCAAATTTACCTGTTACTCCAGGTATTTCTTGACATCCTACTTTTGCATTCCTGTCCCCTATAGTGAAAGGGATATCTTTTTTGGATGTATAATAATACATAGAAGGAGAAAAATTATCCTGCATAAAGATGGCTTGGTTTTATTGTCTCATGGTAGAGGTGGCCTTAAGAGGGACTAGATTCCAGTATCTGCCTCTTGATAAAAAAAAAAATATGACTCCATATTTACTACGTTAAGATATTTGCCTGTGGCAGACATTCACCAATTTGCTTGGACAGTATCGGTGAACAACTTAAGTCCTTCAGTCGCCTGGGGGTCATTCTGCAGTTAACTTATCTTGGCAGGTGCCATGGTGTGTATTTTATTTAGAGCCAACTAATCTGTTGGAGCATAAAGGAGGCATTCCTGCCACAATAGGTGACTGGTAATAATTGTGAGAAAGTATTTCAGACCAAAATAAAAATGTCTATCTCATGGTCTTGGTGGATACTCCTGAGACTTTATCAAGCACTTGTTTAAATGTTTGGCTCAAGCAGTCCAGAGCTGAGAAAAATTCTTGCAAAAACATCTAACAGAGGTGCTTTTTCTGTTATAATGGAAAACTGGAATGACCTTTCATACCAGAGGGAATAGCTGGTTAAATGACTTGATATTTTTAATAGGAAAGATAGTAGCCATACTACCTGCATATTTTTTAAAAATGTAGATTTTGTTCATCTCATCCAATCTCTTTAAATGTATCTGCCTCATCTATTCAAACAAATGGCTGTGGCTTGCAAAATTGCAGCCATGTTTTAGCTTCCACAACTCTGATATTCATCTCTGCTATCTCCTTGTCATAATTTATGACAAATTTCTTTTTCTTGTGCTCATCCTTTCTGTGTTACTGATCGATTTTGGGGTTGTGTTGGGCCTCTTTTGGATAAGTTTCTGCTTTAGCTCTCTGACTGCAAGACCATTCTGGTATTTGACCTCTTCTCTGATTCTCTGGATAAGAATCACCACTTTTAAGGCATATATCTTTTTACTGCCCTTGCTGGAGAGAGGAATTTGACAGATATGACCTGAATCTTTTACAGAATGGCAACACTCCTGACTTGGGAATTCTTTATTTCCTACCAAATGCCTTCTTGAAAGGAATGACATATAGGGATGTTGTATAAGGATTATGTTATTATCTACTTCTATAATTTATCAGATTACTATATATACATTACTTTCATCTCTCTTAGATTATATTAAACTATTAGGTGTCTATATACATGGATTAGTTATCTTAGCCTATTACAAAGACACCTTGAAGGAGTTATGCTTTGAGGTTATGCCCTTAGTTGTGACTGAGGCCCACTATAAGAAACAGCTTATTTTGGACCTCTTTTGTAAGATCCTTGGATATCTCATCCATTATATTACTTATTGTCTCATATATAAAGCTTCAGAAATACATGCCTTTCATTAATAGAATTTAACAGAGGAAACTGTTATCTCTTTCCATGAATGTTTTCCCCTTTCTATAATGAAAAATTCACATTTCTAATAATATAACTTGATATAATCTTATTTATTTGCCCTGGATGCTAGGAAGCTGAGGGTAAAATGCAATAGTTAAATATAGCACTTAATATTTTAGTTAGTACAAATGCATTTTTCTTTTATCTGATTTTTCTGTCTGTATTTTATTAAGTTTTCTTTTTGTGTGTGTGTGGTGTGTATCTCTGTTTGTATGCCAATAATTTCAAATCTAATCTTGAAAGATCAATATTAAATAGACTTAAAAATCTTCCCTGAACAACTATCTTTCTTACTTGGTAAAGTTGTGGTAAAGTCTTTAGGGACCTACTTCTGGAATTTCTACAGCATCCTTAAGGGATTCAGTGTATCAGCCCTATTCTGAATTCTTGGCTACTTACAAAACACATGGCATGCCACTAAATGCTGTAAGTTATGTCTAAACTAAACCAAGCCAAAAATAGCCTCCTTCCTCCATTGAGGAAGTGTCTTCTATAAAGAGTGGGACTTCAAGAACAAATAATTAATTCACAGATGCTGTGAGAGGCTAAAGGGTACACATTGAGCAACCAAAGAAAATCTTGATTCTACTTCACCTGAGATCCGAAATGTGGATGGATTCGGGTATATGATTTGGAGGTTTGAGGGCTATGGTGTGCTGGTGAACTGGCTCGCCCTTCCCCTTCTGCCATGTCCTGATTTGTAGTGTTTTCCAGTTTCCATGGTGTAAATACTGCTTTCAACATAGCCAATTGTAATATATTAATTATTTAACAACTGGCTTGAAAAAAATTCCTAAATATTTAAAAATTGACAGTCATGAGCCTATTTGAGGTAAAGGCTTGCATACCACTTGATGAAGGCATTATAGCATGTGATATTATGGGCAAGGGTTCAGATTTGTGAAGTCCCATTAAGGGACAGGAAATAATCCTGAATGGCTACATCAGAAGTTTAATGTCTAGTGAAGATGATGCCAAGATTCAAGAGATAAATTGAAGTAGAGTTTGGCCTGTGTAGATCACAACAAACTATGGAGAATTCTTTAAAAAATGGGAATACCAGACCACCTTACCTGCCTCCTGAGAAATCTGAATGCAGGTCAAGAAGAAACAGTTAGAACCAGACATGGAAAAACAGACTGGTTCCAAATTGGGGAAGGAGTACAGCAAGACTGTATATCATTACTTGCTTATTTAACTTATATAAAGAGTATATCATGCAAAATGCCAGGCTGGATGAAGCACAAGCTGGAATCAAGATTGCCAGGAGAAGTATCAATAACCTCACATATGCAGATGACACCACTGTTATAGCAGAGAGTGAAGAGGAACTAAAGAGCTTCTTTATGAAAATGTAAGATGAGAGTGCAAAAGCTGACTTAAAATTCAGCATTCAAAAAACTAAGATCATGGCATCTGGTCCCATCACTTCATGGGAAATAGATGGGGAAACAATGGAAACAGTGACAGACTTTATTTTTGGGGGCTCCAAAATCACTGCAGATGGTGACTGCAGTCATGAAATTAAAAGATGCTTGCCCCTTGGAAGAAAAGTTATGACCAACCTAGACAGTATATTAAAAAGCAGAGACATTACTTCACCAACAAAGGTCCATCTAGTCAAAGCTATGGTTTTTCCAGTAGTCATGTGTGGATGTGAGAGCTGGCCCATAAAGAAAGCTGAGCAGCAAAGAATTGATGCTTTTGGACTGTGGTGTTGGAGGAGGCTCTTGAGAGTCCCTTGGACTGCATGGAGGTCCAACCAGCCCATCCTAAAGGAAATCAGTCCTGCATACTCATTGGAAGGACTGATGCTGAAGCTGAAACTCCAATACTTTGTCCACCTGATTGGAAGAACTGACTCATTTGCGAAGACACTGATGCTGGGTAAGATTGAAGCTGGGAGGAGAAGGGGATGACAGAAGATGAGATGGTTGAATGGCATCACCAACTCAATGAACATGAGTTTGAGTAAATGCCATGAGGTGATGATGGACAGGGAGGCCTGGCGTGCTGCAGTCTATGGGGTCACAAAAAGTTGGATACGACTGAGCAACTGAGCGACTGAACTGAACTAAAAATCACTGCAGATGGTGACTGCAGCCATGAAATTAAAGATGCTTGCTCTTTGGAAGAAAAGCTATTACCAACCTAGACAGCATATTAAAAAGCAGAGACATTACTTTGCCAACAAAGGTCCGTCTAGTCAAGGCCATGGTTTTTCCAGTGGTCATATATGGATGTGAGAGTTAGACCATAAACAAAGCTGAGCACCAAAGAATTGATGCTTTTGAACTGTGATGTTGGAGAATACTCTTGAGAGTCCCTTGGACTGCAAGGAGATCAAATCATTCAATCCTAAGGAAATCAATCCTGAATATTCATTGGAAGGACTGTTGCTGAAGCTGAAGCTCCAATGCTTTGGCCACCTGATGCAAAGAACTAATTGGAAAAGACCCTGATGCTGGGAAAGATTGAGGGCAGGAGGAGAAGGGAATGACAGAGAATGAGATGGTTGGGTGGCATCACTGACAACGGACATGAGTTTGAATAAGCTCCAGAAGCTGGTGATGGACAGAGAAGCCTGGCGTGCTGCAGTCCATCAGGTTGCAGATGTTGGACACTACTGACTGAGTGAATGAATTGAACCTGGAGTTTATGCAGTTGTACATATTGTACCCAACTATGGGAAGCTCTTGAGTTTTTTGAAATAGATATATGATAGGAGAAAATTAATATTTCAGGAGTATTGATCTGTTATTAGTTATATGTTGGATTGTTTTAGGGGAGTAGAGGGAAGCAGAGATGGTAGTTATGATCTTTATGAAATGCTGTAGGTGTGGAGTGATAAAGAACTAGATTTAGATAAAAAATGACTGGTGTGAAAAAAGGAAGAATAGTGGAAGGGAGGACAGTGGGAATAGTGGGAACAGTGCATCTCTGTTACACATAGAATCTGTTGGGTTAGTTTGAAAGCTGGGACTGTAACTATCTCAGGGTTCATTTGGTCATTTGTTTGGGGATTGATATTGGCTGTTACTGAGGGCATCACTGGAGCTGTGGTGAGAATACCTGTATATCATCTTTCCATGTGTTTACTTGGCTCAATTACAGAGTAATGGCTGGGTTAAAAAAGCAAGCATCCCCAGAGATGGCTACAGTCATCAACCCTTAAAAGTCATGTTTCTTTTGCTACCTTCTTGTTGACTTAGTCATAATATCACATTCAGTTTTGAAAGGAAGGGAAATAAAGGTCCACCTGTTGATGGGGAAATACTAAATTTCTGAAAGAGCATATGGCAGTAGCGCAAAGGCATTTCCCAATAGGTAGTTGCTATTATTATTATTAAATGTGTTTAAATGTCCTCAAGAAGCTAGTTTACTCCAAAACCTACTTAGTATTTTCAATTAATGCTTGGTATGGGTTAAATAACAACTAGGAAATAGTAAATATGTAACTCTTGTTAAGCAAATGGTATGATTAATGTGTGGTACTATTGCATGAGAGTGAAGATAATAGCATTCTCTGAGAAGAGAGAATAAGGTCTTACTTGTATGATGAGCTTTTTTTTGGATTAATTAACTGGGGAAGAGTAATGTAATAAATTGCGAACTCTTATTGAAAACTGATCATGCAATAGATTCAGTAAATCATTTTTATCCATTATCTCATTTAATACTTACAAATAAACCTAAGAGGTAAGGGATAAAAACTGAGGTTCAGAGAAGTCAGATAATTTGCCTGGGGTCACACTGTTAAATAATGAAGGCTGGACTCAATCCCAGGCCTGTATTCTTAACTGTTATATTCTACTTTCTAAGAAGTGGGAAGAAAATGGAATAGAAATAGAGTCTTCATGTTGACTGCAAAGAAATGTGTCTAGGCATGGAATTGTTGATGCTGTGCATGAAATGATACTTTGAATGTGGAGGTGGATTGGGATTCAGAAAGTGATGAAGTTAGGCACATGTCCTGAAAACTTTGAGGTCCTTTGAATTAAAAGTGTAGGTCTCAAGTTAGAATAGGAACGAGGTAAGGCCAGAAAACCTTAAAACATGCTTGCAGGAGAGTACAACTGTTTCCACACATCTGTTTTAGCACTAACAATTTTCGATATTAACTATACGTTTATGTATCTGCTTCACGCACTGAACTCTGATCTCTTGGCAACATAGATAGCGCTCTGCAGATAGTCAGTGTGTGTCTATGCAGTTAAATAGAGATGAATCACACCTTATTCTTCCCTCATGCTATCATTTATTTACATTTTGTTTTCTCTAATTTTTCCTCGTAAAGTTTCTTCAGAGTTTTACTGTGTTTTAGTGATTCTAAGTGAACCCAAATATGAGATCTTTCCGCAATCTTAGTTCAGTGCATAAACGAAAGAGAAGCACCTCCTTGAATGCTGCTTTTCTGGTTGTAATAATCTTAGTGGGAGAACCCTAAGAGGAAGATGAATCAGAGAAGAATGGAAGCAAATGTCTTTTACCATTTCTAGAGAGAGGCATAATCCTTGTCCACAGTCCTATATGGGTATCCTTCTGCAATAAGAATTTGGAAAGAAGAGTTCAGTCATACATCTGGACAGTTAGAAAACTGTTAAAAACTTTATGACTTTATGTTCTTTAAAGTAACCAATTTATTGTACTGTTGTGACATTTTATGTGTTCTGACATTTTGACCTTAATATGATTAGCACCTCTGGTGATGGTTGAAATGAAATATAGACTAAAAGGATACAGGATAAACAAGGATGGCTGTCCTCTAATTTTCCTGGAGATTAATCTCTCCCTCTCAAATATATAAAAGTAAACTCTTCCTTGGTTTGATCTTCCCTCCCAAAGTCTTTTCTAAGTTATAATTAGAGATGAAAATTAAGATATCAATGAAAAAATACGCTCTGATTTATCACTTCTGACAGAAGAGGTCTTTTCCCCAGGCTGCTTCCCAATTCCTTATTTTAGAGAAAACAGCAGGTGAGGGTGACTATTTCTCAGCTAGTGACAGCTTCCAAGAGAAGAATTATATTCAGGAAAATATTTGCAATTAAAGCACATCAGAAAAGAGACATCGCATCAAATCAAGTTATTTTACTCAAATCAGCTCACTGCCCAGTTTAAAAATCTTAAATACCAATGTTTCAAGGTTAGAATTTTAACACCTTGAAAGTGAAAGTGAAGTCGCTCAGTCATGTCCGACTCTTTGCAACCCCATGGACTATAGCCTTCCAGGCTCCTCTGTCCATGGCATTTCCCAGGCAAGAATACTGGGGTGGGTTGCCATTTCCTCCTCCAGGGGATCTTATGACCCAGGGATCCAATCTGTGTCTCCTGCTTGGCAGATGGATTCTTTACCACTGAGCCCCCTAGGAAGCACCAAAAGATAGGTAGAAGAACCATAAATGTAATGTGGGTATCTTAAACCAATTCTTCTCAAACTTTTTCTTGTTTCCTTCCTAAGAGATTCCAATCCACCTCCCATGCCCACCTCTTTTTCTCTGCTTTGTTATGAAATACTTCTATTTCTGCCATCCTAAAAGATTGTTTCTGGCCTGCTTTCTTCCTCCCTCCCCCTTTCCCCTCCTTCCTTCTTTTCTTTCTCCCGGCCCTCTCTCCCTTCCTTGCTCCCTCCTCTCTTTCTTTCTTATCAAGAAGCCAATAATTTAAAAAATTTTCAATATTGAAAAATATATTTTACTCATATTTTAGTAAATCTGTGATGCCATTGATTGAAAGATACACAATTGAACTATGTTCTACTGAGGAAAAAAGTGCTATACACTGTGATGTAATGCTTTAAAGACAGTCCTGCATGACACATGGATCATTTACACCAGCTGCTCATTGTTGTTCATCAATGCCAGGGCATTTAGCAATTTGTGTTTTTAGTTCCTCTGCTTGACATGTGATAGCTAATTCCTTTGTATGCATCTTAATAACAAAACCCAACCTACATATACTTTTGTGTATTTTCTTAGGTCTGTAAACACATGGTTATTATTAGTAAGAAAATATGGGGCTCAAGTCATTCCTGTATGTTAAATGTTTGCCTCACTAGATCAAATTTATTCCCACTCTTCTATTTCTGTATATTTTTGTGTATATAATGACTTCTGTTCCGATGCTAAATCATGTAAGCCTATAGAAAAACATTTTAAATGGTGAATAAACTAAACACTTGTAGCACCAAAAATACTTAAGACTCAATGGAAATGAAGGCAATGTGAATAAATTTAATCAAGGCAGTGACAACCATGTCAGAACTGTCACCTGACTGTCAGTGGCTATAGCATGCCACTAAGACTCAATTTCAGGGATATTAAAAGGTGACAAACTATACTTCTTAGAGTCAGTGAAATAAATACTGAATATGCTTTCTGATAGCCTCTGTTTTCTGCTTCTTAGATCCTGATCAGGTCCCAGCTGTTTTATTCTTGGGGCATTGCTTCTCCCATACTTCTCATCCTTCAGAGAAATAGTGCTCTGCACTGCGCCTCTATCCACTGGAATAGGTTCCTTCCCTACTCTAGGTGGCATTTTAGTATTTACCCCAAGGCCTGTTATAAATGTTCAGAAAATTTAATTTTACCTTTTCCTCTTAGGGAGAAAAATCCCAACTACATTTCCAACTTACAGCAGTGTATGTTCCCTTTTTTCCTTGTGCCATGATGATATGTAAGCCTTTGCTGATAGATGCAGTGAGCGTAAAAGGATTTAATTCACTTTGATTGATTTAACTCTGTGCTAAACTTTTAAAAGAACTCTATAGTTTGGAATTATTTTCTATTGTTGAATATTTTGGAAACATTTTTATATGTAACTAATGAACAGTTCCTTTGTGCCTTGAAAAAAGTACATATGTAGTAGTTGATTTTTGATTTTCATTGCATATTTATTGTTTATTTTCTTCATTCTTAATCATTTTTTCAATTTTGTGTAATGATAATACCTACTCACTGTACTAACCCAAACAATACATAGTCAAAAGTGACATTGAAAGTCTCTTATTTCCCTTTCTAATCCCATTTTCTGATATAATCACTGTAAACTACTATTTCCTTTAATACAAACATGCACACTCACACACATATGCATAGCAACTCCATGTTGGGACTATGTGCTTCTATATATTTATATGTATATACATCTATCTATCTATTGCTTATTAGCATATTGTGGGCCTATTTCTAATTTAATTCATAATGATCTACATTATTTTAAATAACTACTTAGTATTTCATAGAATTAATATACCATGATTTAGGCAACCATTTCCCTGTATATGGGCATTCTAGTTGTTTACAGAGATTGTCATAAACATTTTAGAGTTATTTTTGACTAAGGTTTTAAGAATATTTAGCATTGCTGATTATTTTTCTTTTCTTTCTTTTTCTCTGACTTGTCAGTTAGAATCCCAGAAATGAAAATACTCAGGATATATACATATTGAAAATTTTTAATGTCATTATTTAAATTTTTCACAATATAAAAATACACTAATAATCAGTGAATATGTGGGTTCTTCTAGGTTTTATAATGAATGTTATCAGCAGTGAATGTTATAGATTTTTAATTGTCATCCAATAGGCAAGATTTGATATCTTGTTTTAATGTGCATATTCCCTGTTTACCTCTACTGCAGTGGTATACTTTCATTATTTATTGATCATTTAGATTTCCATTTTTTGTGATTTGCCTACTCCTACTTTGACCCATTTTAGATTTTCTTTTTCTTAAAGATTTTAACTACTTCTTTACATTTTAATAACAGCAAACATCAAATGCTTACTATTTCAACTGACTTTGATTCTGAGTGCTTCATAAGTGATAACACAATAATTAATTTGCACAACATTATGAGATAGGCACAATTTATAAGTTAAAAAACTAGGGCAGAGAAAGTTTAAGTATATATCCTAGGTCACACTGCTAGTGAGTGGCAGAGCTGACATTCAAATGAATGCACTGAGGTATGAAGTCATGTTCCAACTTCTGAACTATGGGCTGCTCAGCCAGAAAAGCAGATCACTTTGTGCTGAACGCACAGATATGCCATTGCCACGTTCATAGGAGCTAGTGTCAGGCATTTTCAGAGCATGTTGGAAAACAAATATTTTTGTCTAGGGTCTTGTAAGAATGATACTTCTCATGAAGAAAAAATGAAAACTATAATGTTTCAAGGTAGAATCTTGATGGTATATATTGTTGAAAATGAACTATGGAAAATACCAATAAAGTTGATAAGGTAGAAACTGAACAATGAAAGTAAAGGAGTGGAGGGGAAATTTCCTTAGTCAAACCAGGCATGAAAGGTCATAAATTCTTTAATGAAGTGGGATTTAAAAAATATAAGAACTACTTTGTAATTTGTAGTTTGCCTAAGTAAATCGTTTATATGTAGTTTTCATTACATTAGCTACTCTTAATTAATCCCTTTGTGGTCTTTATAAAGTTCGTGGTTTAAGAAGACTAACAGCAGAAAAAGCTTTTGACAAAATTCAGCACCCATTTATGATAAGAACTCTTCAGAAAGTGGGCATAGACGGAACATACCTCAACATAATAAAGGCCATATAGGACAAACTTACAGCTACCATTGCACTTAGTGGTGAAAAACTGAAAGCATTTCCTCTAAGATCATATCTCTCACACCTAGAATTGTCAGAATGTATGGATTTATGACTGTCATGATATTTGTTTTAGCAAATTTAATAGTGCCAGGATTGTAACACCTTTTAAAAATACCTCCATTTAGTTTTTTTTTTTTTGGAACCCTCATAGTACTTGATTGCAGCAGTGAAAAATAATCTTAATTCAAGATAAACCCAGGCATGTTAGGGTTAAAGTCTTTTAAGTAAGGATTTCCTTTTTAGCTTCTCTCCTTTTTTCTAAGAATTAGTCTAAGTTCTAGAGGCTCTGGAGCATTGGATTTGGCAAAGATATTTGATTCAGGGCCATTTGTCTTCTAAGTGGGTATCCATAAGATGCTACAGTCCTGTACGGTCCTTGAAAAGTGAAAAAAGTCAGTGTTAGTCACTCAGTCATGTCTGACTCTTTGCAACTCTGTGGATGGTAGCCTGCCAGGCTCTTCTGTTCATGGGATTTCCCAGGCCAGAATATTGAAATGGGTTGCCATTTCTTTCTCCAGGGGTCTTCCTGACCCAGGGGTGTAACCTGCATCTCCTGCATTGCAGGCAGATTCTTTACCACCTGAGTCACCAGGGAAGCCCTGTTTGGTCCATGGTCATGGCCAGATCTCCTCACTGGAATCTTCTGGGGTATCACTTATAGATTGAATTGTGTTTCCCTAAAAGATTAGTTGAAGTCCTAACCCCCACTACCTCCGTATGTGACTTTATTTGGAAATCGGGTCATTGCAGATGTAATTAGTTAAGAAGAGGTCATTCTAGAGTAGAGTGAAACCCTAATCCAGTATGACTAGTACCTTCTTAAAAGTGAAGACAGGAGAGGAGAAGGTCATGTGTCAATGGAGGTAAGAGATTGGGCCTAAGCAGCTATAAGGCAGGGGATGCCAAAATTGCTGATGACATAGAGGCTAAGAGAAAGTCATGGAACAGACTCTCCTCCAGAACCTTTAAGAAAGGATAGCTCTGTGACATCTTGATTCTGGACTTCTACCCTCCGGAACTTTGAAGAAATAAATTTCTGTTGTTTTAAGCCACTAGGGTTGTGGAACTTTGTTATGGCAGCCTTAGGAAACTAATACAAAATCCAAACTCATGCTACTTCTGTGTTGTCTTCTTAGCCTACGGGTCCACTTGCATTCAGAGGTGTATCCACTCAACTCATTTGGGAAAATGTTTGGTTGCTTCCCGTGCACTGTCAGTTTGCCCATCTGCCAGAGAACTTCTTGTAGCTTCTCTGTACTGTTGCAGGGACAGGTTGTCATGAACACTTTGTAGTGTTTGACAACTTCCAGGACAACCACAGAGAAAATCAGGCTGACATACTGTCTTATCTGAATCCTAGAACTTTCTGGGAGTGCTATAATTCTCTTATGCCTTGAGCTCACCTAGGAGTGAGGACATGGAGCAGGATTTCAAGCACAATTCCTACACCAGTATGTCCTTCTTTCTAAGCCTTCTCGCTTCCTACTTACAATTTCTACCCAATTTATTTTCCTACAGTTTCAAACTCCTGGGATTTCTATCTAGTCTGGGTAAACAGATAATTGTCTCTACAGCCTGAATCTATCATTATCTATTGAATTTTCTGTCTGACATCTAGTAGGAGTAAAAATTTAGAATTTACCCTCTTTTTTCCTCTGGTTTCTTTATGACATGCTCTCTTTGGACAATGAGAAACCTTAGTCTTATGGTTTGAATGGAAGTGAGTCACTATTAAAGGAAAAATGCAGATGCATAATGCTGGAAACTGTAAACTCCTACAAGAAAACATGGGGGCAAAGCTTCTTGACAATGATTTCATAGAAATGACATCAAAAGCATAGGCAACAAAAACAGAAATAAACAAGTGGGATTACTTCAAACTAAAAAGTTTCTGCACAACATAAGAAACAATTAGCAGAATGAAAGGGCAACCCATGGGATGGGAGAAACATTTTCAGACCATATATCTGATAAAGGTTAAAACCAAAAATATATAAGGAACTCCTACAGTTCAATAGCAGAAAAACCACACACACACACACACACAATCCAAACCAAACTGATATTTCAATTAAAAAACGGGCGACGGACTGAACAGATATTTCTCCAAAGAAGTTATACAAATGGTCAACAGGTATATGAAAAAAGTCTCAATGTTACTAATCATCAGGGGAAAAAATGCTAATCAAAACTACAGTGACATATTACTTCACACCCGGCAGGATGGTTATTATAAAAAAACAAAAACAAAAGCAAGAGATAACAAGGATTGGCTAAGATGTGGAGAAATTTGAAGCCTTGTGCCCTGTTGATGAGAATGTAAACTGAGGCAGCCACTATGGAAAACTGTATAAAGTTTCCTTAAAAAATTAAGATAGAACTACCATATGTTCTAACAATCCCCCTTCTAGGTGTTTATTGCAAAATAAATGAAATCAGGATTTCAAAAAGATATTAGCTCTTCCTTTTTGATTGCACTATTATCCGTAATAGCCAAGATGTGGAAACAACCTAAGTTCATCAATGGATAAATGAATAACGAAAATGTGATATATAATGGTATATTAATCAGTTACAAAAAGAAGGACATCATTGTCATTTGGGATAACATACATGAGCCTTGAGGGCAGAAGCACTGGATTTTAGTGGTGATGGGAGGTGGGGAGAAGGGTAGAGAGATAGACAGGTTTCATCTATCCCTAGAGAGATAGATGGTGGAGGTCTTTTTAGCTGTGTAAGAAAATTTTAACTTCATTCATAGATAAGAAGAAACTGTTGCAGAGTTTTACATAGGCAAATGATTGATTAGATTATTGATTAGATTGATTAGCTTTTAAAATGTTGGGTCTGTTTTTACTGAGAGAATTGCATTGAAATGATAACAGAAGACTCTGAGAGAAGTTAGTTTCATCATTGAGAGATAATTATGTTCTAAAGTCACACAGAAGATGAAGTTGATATCTCTAACAGAGTAGTGAATATCTAGTGGTAGAAATGATTATATTTAAAAATTAATTGGATTGAGGAAAGAAGTGAAGGATAATCTTGGGTTTCTGGCTAGGGCCACATTGTAGACAGAAATGCCATTCTGAAAAAATGCAACATAGGATAAACAAGTACTTTGGAGGTAAGATAGAGTAGTTTTTAGAAATGTAGGGTTTGAGAGTTCT
The DNA here is from genome assembly GCF_963930625.1 of Muntiacus reevesi. Taxonomy (NCBI): domain Eukaryota; kingdom Metazoa; phylum Chordata; class Mammalia; order Artiodactyla; family Cervidae; genus Muntiacus; species Muntiacus reevesi. Next base: position 18,747,044 of record NC_089265.1, on the reverse strand, counting down.
ACAGACATTCGAGCATAAAAATTTAGTAGGCAGTTTTATACCTGGACTTGGAATTTGAGGAAAGGGCAAACCGGAGTTTTGGATTTGGAGGCCTTCAGGCAGTGACAGGAACTGAAGCCATGGAAGAGATTGTGATTGCTTATGGAGCTGGCTCATTGGAAAAGACTCTGATGCTAGGAAAGATTGAAGGCAAAAGGAGGAGAGGGTGGCAGAGGATGAGATGCTTAGATAGCATCACTGTCTCAATGGACATGAATCTGAGTAAGGTCCCAGAGATTGTGAAGGACAGAGGAGCCTGGTGTGCTGCCGTCCATGGGGTTGCAAAGAGTTGGACATAGTGACTGAACAAAAACAACAGTGGATGGTGTAGCAGTTAACTCTTGTGGCATAACAAGCCACCTCAAAACTTAATGGTTTTAAACAAGGATGCCTAATCCTGCTCTTATTTCTATTGTCTGGGTAGGGCATGGTTAGGCAACTTGCATCTGTTTCTATAATTTATTTAAAATTTTTATTGATGTACAATGGATTTATAATGTTTTGTTAATTTCTTCTATATAACAAAGTGACTCAGATATATGTGTATATATATGTATGTGTATGTATATTCTCTGTCTCTGTCTCATATGGTGTTGGCTAGGCTCATTTATGCATTTGCAGTCAGCCTGTGATACATTTGGGCCCAAGGCTGCAGTGTAGCCTTACTCACATGCCTGATACCTGGGTTAGGATGGTTGGAATGAATGTGAAATGGCTAGACCTTTCTCTTGTCTCATAGTCTTTCATCTTCCAGGGACTTTTTCTTTACATGGCCTTTTATCTTCAAGGAGGATAGCCCCAAATTCCTTTCATGGCATCTCAGGGTAGCAAAAATGGGAAAGCAGAAGCTGTAAGATTATCACCGCCGCCCTAGAATTTGCAGTGTCATTTCCACTCAGTTCTATTGTCCAAGAAAATCATAAACCCATCCCATTGTGATAGGGGCCTGGAATGTGATTTCACCAATTCACTGGGGGCAATTTTCCAATAATTAATCATATAAGGTATGATAATGAGAAGAGTCTAGAACTCTGAAAGGTACAACATTCAAGAGATGGGTGTAGACAGAGAAGCCCATGAATGTGACTGAGGAGTGAAAATTAAGGGAGAAGAATACCATTGTGACAATTTGAAGATTCTACTTCCAGAAGGAGGGAGTGGTCAGTAACTGCTGAAGTTAAGAAAATAAGAGCTTAACAACTTCAGATTTAGTAATGAGCAGGTTGCTGGCACCTTTGACAAGAAGAAGTTCAGTGGAACAGAAGAGTTAAAGTCAGGTTGCAGGGAAGGAAAAACAAGTATTGTGAAGGTGGTCTGTGAAGTAATCTTGAGAAAGAAGAATGGAACTGGAGGAATCAACCTGCCTGACTTCAGACTCTACTACAAAGCCACAGTTATCAAGACAGTATGGTACTGGCACAAAGACAGAAATATAGATCAATGGAACAGAATAGAAAGCCCAGAGATAAATCCACGAACCTATGGACACCTTATCTTTGACAAAGGAGGCAAGGATATACAATGGAAAAAAGACAACCTCTTTAACAAGTGGTGCTGGGAAAACTGGTCAACCACTTGTAAAAGAATGAAACTAGAACACTTTCTAACACCATACACAAAAATAAACTCAAAATGGATTAAATATCTAAATGTAAGACCAGAAACTATAAAACTCCTAGAGGAGAACATAGGCAAAACACTCTCCGACATAAATCACAGCAGAATCCTCTATGACCTACCTCCCAGAATATTGGAAATAAAAGCAAAAATCAACAAATGGGACCTAATGAAACTTAAAAGCCTTTGCACAACAAAGGAAACTATAAGTAAGGTGAAAAGACAGCCCTCAGCTTGGGAGAAAATAATAGCAAATGAAGCAACAGACAAAGGATTAATCTCAAAAATATACAAGCAACTCCTGAAGCTCAACTCCAGAAAAATAAATGACCTAATCAAAAAATGGGCCAAAGAACTAAACAGACATTTCTTCAAAGAAGACATACAGATGGCTAACAAACACATGAAAAGATGCTCCACATCACTCATTATCAGAGAAATGCAAATCAAAACCACAATGAGGTACCATTACACGCCAGTCAGGATGGCTGCTATCCAAAAGTCTACAAGCAATAAATGTTGGAGAGGGTGTGGAGAAAAGGGAACCCTCTTACACTGTTGGTGGGAATGCAAACTAGTACAACCACTATGGAGAACAGTGTGGAGATTTCTTAAAAAACTGGAAATAGAACTGCCATATGACCCAGCAATCCCACTTCTGGGCATACACACTGAGGAAACCAGATCTGAAAGAGACACGTGCACCCCAATGTTCATCGCAGCACTGTTTATAATAGCCAGGACATGGAAGCAACCTAGATGCCCATCAGCAGATGAATGGATAAGGAAGCTGTGGTACATATACACCATGGAATATTACTCAGCCGTTAAAAAGAATATATTTGAATCAGTTCTAATGAGATGGATGAAACTGGAGCCCATTATACAGAGTGAAGTAAGCCAGAAAGATAAAGAACATTACAGCATACTAACACATATATATGGAATTTAGAAAGATGGTAATGATAACCCTATATGCAAAACAGAAAAAGAGACACAGATGTACAGAACAGACTTTTGGACTCTGAAGGAGAAGGCGAGGGTGGGATGTTCTGAGAGAACAGCATGTATATTATCTATAGTGAAACAGATCACCAGCCCATGTGGGATGCATGAGACAAGTGCTCGGGCCTGGTGCACTGGGAAGACCCAGAGGAGTCGGGTGGAGAGGGAGGTGGGAGGGGGGATCGGGATGGGGAATACATGTGACTCCATGGCTGATTCATGTCAATGTATGACAAAACCCACTGCAATGTTGTGAAGTAATTAGCCTCCAACTAATAAAAATAAATGGAAAAAAAAATAATTATAAAAAAAAAGAAGGTGGTCTGTGAAAGGGCAGAGAGAACTAAGGAAATAACCAGAATAAGACACATTTCTTTGTTAGTCTGTTTGTTTTTAAACAAGGGAGGGATTTTTGCCAGTCTAAATGCTGCCATCAAGGTGGCAATCAAAAGGAAAAGGTTGAAGATATTTTTTTTCATTTCAATCCGAAAGAAAGGCAATGCCAAAGAATGCTCAAACCACCGCACAATTGCACTCATCTGACACGCTAGCAAAGTGATGCTTAAAATTCTCCAAGCCAGACTTCAGTAACACATGAACTGTGAACTTCCAAATGTTCAAGCTGGTTTTAGAAAAGGCAGAAGAACCAGAGATCAAATTGCCAACATCCGCTGGATCATTGAGAAAGCAAGAGAGTTGCAGGAAAACATCTATTTCTGCTTTATTGACTATGCCAAAGCCTTTGACTGTGTGGATCACAATAAACTCTGGAAAATTCTGAAAGAGATGGGAATACCAGATCACCTGACCTGCTTCTTGAGAAACCTGTATGTGGGTCAGGAAGCAACAATTAGAACTGCACATGGGACAACAGACTGGTTCCAAACAGGAAATGGAGTACGTCAAGGCTGTATATTGTCAACCTGCTTATTTAACTTGTATGCAGAGTACATCATGAGAAATGCTGGGCTGGAGGAAGCACAAGCTGGAATCAAGATTGCTGGGAGAAATATCAATAACCTCAGATATGCACATGACACCACCCTTATGGCAGAAAGTAAAGAAGAACTAAAGAGCCTCTTGATGAAAGTGAAGGAGGAGAGTGAAAAAGTTGGCTTAAAGCTCAACATTCAGAAAACTAAAATCATGACATCCGGTCCCATCACTTCATGGGAAATAGATGGGGAAACAGTGGAAACAGTGGCTGACTTTACTGTTCTGGGCTCCAAAATCACTGCAGATGGTGATTGCAGCCATGAAATTAAAAGAGACTTACTCCTTGGAAGGAAAGTTATGACCAACCGAGACACCGTATTACAAAGCAGAGACATTACTTTGTCAGCAAAGGTCTGTCTAGTCAAGGCTATGGTTTTTCCAGTGGTCATGTATGGATGTGAGAACTTGACTATAAAAAAAGCTGAGTGCTGAAGAATTGATGCTTTTGAACTATGGTGTTGGAGAAGACTCTTGAGAGTCCCTTGGACTGCAAGGAGATCCAACCAGTCCATCCTAAAGGAGTTCAATCCTGGGTGTTCATTGGAAGGACTGATGCTGAAACTGAAACTCCAATACTTTGGCCACCTGATGTGAAGAGCTGACTACATTTGAAAAGACCCTGATGCTGGGGAAGATTGAGGGCGGGAGGAGAAGGGGATGACAGAGGATGAAATGGTTGGATGGCATCACCGACTCAATGGACATGGGTTTTGGTGGACTCCGGGAGTTGGTGATGGACAAGGAGGGCTGGCGTGCTGTGGTTCATGGGGTCGCAAAGAGTCAGACATGACTGAGCAACTGAACTGAATATTAGGGAACTGAGTTCTACTTTCTTGAATTTACTGCTAGAAATTTGAACTCATTTTAGCTGCATAGAACAAAATATGGTTACCTTAAGCTATTACTTTTTAGGTCTTTTTAGCTTTTTGAAAGAATATATGTTGAGTCAAAAGTCAAATGCATTAAAATGTATAAATATGTGATTCCTGCTTGCTCTTTGAAGTGTCCAATAAAAAATAATTGTATCTAAAATTAATCCATTTGCAAATAAAAATGTTTAAATGAAAATGAAATATTTTGAAAGTATATTGTCTTATAAAGGTAAACACTACATTTGAAGTATGCATTTTAGCACTTGATATATTTATTCATTTTGTTCAAGATGCAAATGCTGTAACAAATGTTGCAAATGTAGAGAAATAAATTAACTTTACATCAAAGAGCAAACATCTTACAAATGGCAACAAGAGACCAGTTGTATTTAAGATGTCTGATATTGCTTTATGTCTGTATTAATAATAAAATATTTTTATGTACTATTTCTCCTCATGGAAAACCCTGCTGTCCTTATTCATATACAAATAAAGTTGAAAGGAGATCTAGATGCCTGTGTGTCTGCCACCAGCTTTTTCTGGACCTAATTTAATGAGAATAAAATTTACACTGTCTCACCACCCTTTTATACAGATATGTTCTTCGCTATTTTTTTTACTCCTAGAGACCTGAGTATTTCTGTAGTTTCTACAGAGTTGATCAGACTCACATTTGCTCCAGAGCATTAAATGTACATTATTGATTCTGTTGTTTGAAAGTAAAAACACTTTTGAAAGAAACTTGGAAAATAAATTCTAAATGCATTGAATTTAAAGACCAAGAGAAGTCCTTCGGGAGGGTTTCCACAGCAGCAATTTGAATGTTGTATATTTCTTTGCAAGCAACAGGTAGTTAATTAATGGCGTTAACAAAAAAGTTGCAACCTACTATGTGCTAGGTAGCTGAGAAACAAAAAGAATTAGGCCAAACTATATCCTGTTCTCAGCTCCTCCTGTCTTACTGATCAGATGGATTACAGTCTATTCAGGGTGTCAGGTGAGTAAAGAATTTTAAGAATAATGTGATATGCCATGATAAATGTGGGGAAAATGTACTTTGTGAGTACAGAAAGAAGAAACTAAATTTGTATGTTGGAGAAGGATGCAGACAAGAGAGATGTTATCACCTCCTAAAGCAGCAGAGAAAAGGCATTTGATTTTTATCATAGAGAAAGAGTGTGGTTGGTAGGATGGATTGAGGGCTTGGCAGGGTGGGACGATGGAATGGTTGGGAGGAAGAATTACACTTTGTTTAGAGGAAATAATACATAATGGCAAGGAAACATGTTAGGAGTTTTTGGCTTGAAGTGGTTTTCTGGGTAGTATGGCAGAATCATAGGATGTGTTAAGGGGGTGGCAACTTATTATATTGAAAGAATAGGTAGACGTACAAATAAACATTTTCAAGACATCATAAAGTTTTAAACTTTATACCATAAGTGATGGCGTAGGTTGAATGGCCAATAATTTATATAAGCCATAAACATTAAAATCAGGAAAATCACAGGAAGAAATCATAGGACTTGTGTAACAAAATGTAATTATTATTTCTTCCTCTCTGTTTTCAAGAAAAGCTATAATCAAACACTGTAAGGCATTGCTGGTAACTATTTCTTTGAAGTAGAAGCCTCTGGGAGGTGCCTCCTTGTAACTTGTGCCATTTCATAGTCTTAACCACCTTGACATAATTCCACATGCTAAATCTCACAGTTTGTTATTAAAGCTCATCCCTTTTGTTTTATCCTCTTGGTGATGAAGATCTCTTTTCAGCAGCTTTTGATTCAGTTGAAGGCAATTTTAAAGTTATCTCTTGGACTTTCCACTTTAGACTACATAATTCTATCTCATTTAGGTTTTTTTTTTTTTTTTTTTTTTCTCATGACTTCTATACTACAGCCCTTTAAGCCATTTTAATTGCTATTTTCTGGATCTTTTCCAGTTTCTTGACATCTTCCTTATATGTAATGAAATAAAAAGCAACATAGTAATTTTAAAGAGTTTAAGTGATGTTACACCTGGTATAAAGGATTATTTTCAGCCATTATACATTATACTGCTATTAGGATATGTCTGGTTTCATGTGAGAAATTTTTAAAGACAACTCTGCATTGGTGGAAGATACAATTTTCTTTGCTGTTTTGATCACCCTTTTTACCTTTTCTGTATATGCAGCTAAAAATACTTTTAAAGCAGTATTGTTATATTCTTTTTTGTTGTTTATGATTTATCAGCAACTTTTAAACTATTCTTTTTTTCAAACTTTATTGAGGTATAATTGACAAACAAAATTGTGAAGCATTTAAAGTATATGACCTGGTGATTTGATATATGTATACATAGTAAAGGAATCTCTACATCATTTAAACACTATTCTTATCTCAAAGCAAGAAGATGTAATGGAAAGAAGATAGGCTAGAGAGATCTGGATTCAAGTCATGTCCCTGTACGATGTGCTGGAAAAACAAGTTAGGCTAAAAATGTTGTCCCAGAATAACTGTGGGACATCTTCAAAAGTGTTATAATTTAGATGGTAACTTGAATAGTCACCTTGGGCTCCATCAATTAAGAATGTGTGCCTCTCTGACTTTCAACTTCCTCATTGGTAAAAGGGGAAAACAATATCTAGCCAATACAATTGTTCAGAAATTTAAATATTAAAAAATTAAAGTTTCTACTCTGAAACCTGATACATGGTAAATATTTTAAATAGGTCTTTTCCTTTTTCTTTTCCCCTTTTACTAATGATTCTGTATACTTAAATTATCTAAATAACTGAGATAAAAACAAGTTCCTCTAAATAGCATACTTGTGAAGGTCATCCTTGTAGATGAGAGTAGGTAATTTAATGAGCATCCTTGCTTATATCTACAGTCCAAGTCGTTACTAATGACATTACATAGCACAGACATGCTTATACAATGGCTTGAGTTGTCCTTTAGTTTGACATACAACCAATAATAATGACCCCATATTCAGTCAAGTTTCCAGTTTTAAGGTTGAATCTCATTAAAATAGGATTTCACCAAATACCTTCTGAGGAACACTATTCCTCGTGGGTAATTGATGGATATTATGGATGGGGGGAAATGCTTTAGTCACCTAAATTGGGGAAATGGGAAATGCTGGAATAAACAGTTAGATTTCTACTTTGCAGGATTTTCCAGAGCCTTTAAAATACTCACCTATACTGTGGTTCTGAAAGAGTATGCTATAGTGTACAGCATGTACAAAATAATTAATTAAACTTGAATTTCTAAAAATAAAGTTCCTCAAGAACTAATGCTCAATGGAAATTACTTTGGAAAATACTACATTACTGATAGCTCAGTTTATCACAGTGTTTTCCAGTCTTGGCAGGATGTTCATTTGTTCATTCATCACTCATTGATTCATCAAGCATGTATTTGGTCCACATTAGTGATTGAGTCCTTTGTGTCTAAGTAGCATTTCAAATCAAATTATATATCACACGTGTGTGCCTGAATGCATGCTAAGTTGCTTCAGTGGTGTCCAACTCTTTTGAGCCCCATGGACTGTAGCCTGCCAGGCTCCTCTGTCCATGGAATTCTCTAGGCAAGAATGCTGGAGTGGGTTGCCATGCCCTACTTCAGGGGGTCTTCCCAACCCAGGGATTGAACTCAAATCTCATGCACTGGCAGATGGGTTCTTTACCACCAGCAGCACATGGGAAGCCCATATATCACACAAGCATAGTTTAATGAAAGCAATTTAAGTAGTAATTATAAAATATAAATATATTATAGAAATATATCTTAAATTCTGTAAATATTTCTTTTCATTCTCATTTGGTTGTAAGAATTCAGGGTTCTATGGCCTTCAAACCTTTTTGATTGTGCTCTCAGTTCTTCACACATCAACTATGCTTAATTATTTATGAATTATATGCCTAGATTAATGGCTTAATGCATCATGTATTATAAATCATGCACAGAATTAGAACATTTTAAAAAGATGAGATGAGAAGGAAGCAAATTTAATCATGCTACAGACTTGAAGGGACTTTTCTTTTTCATCCATTATATTTGTCCTCATTTATTAAGAATAAATTTAGGTTGACACTATTGTGAACAGTTCACCAAAAATAAAGATAAAGAAACAAATATGCATATTTCTTTGATCTTCATATATTTGCTCTGATTGAAGAGAATGGCTGTTAAAAATAGAGCAATATCAGTTTAGAAGTTGGAATTCTTGGATCCATTCTATTAGGATTATCAAATATTTGTGGAATATCTCTCATATGCTAAGTGCTAAGCATCAGGAACAATGGAAATAATTCATGGCCCTCATCTTTGGAGAGTTTTTATCACCAAAGGAGTGATACTGAGTTTCACAGTATTTTCAGGACAGAAGGGAAGGTTACCTTGGAAAACCACTTCTTAATATTATGAATATTATATTTTGAGTAGAAGCTCTTTCTATCAAAGGATTGTGGAGAAAATGTCCTAATATAATAGAATTGTGAGGTTAGCTTGCTAGGAGGGACCCCAGAACTCTCTTGTTGCTTATGGTTCTTACTTGATGCTTGTTCTCATGAGTTCTAGTTGTTTCTGGGTACTCCTTTCTGCTTTATGTCCATTTTGGTGTATAAGACCTCTGCTATCCTGTAAGATGCTGTGGCTAGTGTTTGCTGTTTCTCCTCATCACCTGCCCTTGGTCTCAGTGGATTCACCATTCTAACCTGTTTCCTTGTTAACTTCTACCATATCGTTCACCCACCAGTAGCCTCCCATTTCATCCTTTGTGACCATTACCCTAGTATATTCTTACTTTATATTCATTATATTTCATCATGACTCTTAATTCTAGCAGATGTCCACTTACATTTCAATCACATGTAGTCTCCACTAGAATTATTTAAATGCATGTGATTTTAGAATGTTTCAAAATGTATTTGTTATCTTTGTGTTTTTCATGCACTCACATTTTCACCCACATATAAAAGCTTCATTATTTGAGGGATGGATGTAATCCAGAGAAGGATTTCTCAGGTTTCTACTTTTATTTTTCTGAAACATTTCACTTCAAATAGAGTTTTAATTGTATTGGCTCTAAGTGAATGTAAACTAAGTTAGTATTGAACCAGCAGATGGAAAAATCCTTATCATTGAACAATGAAACAACTTGAATTCTTTTTTCCCCCTTTTGCCATCTGGTATCTGTGCTCATATTTGAAACATTAACCATTCAGGAAAGAGTTGTTTTTTGTATCCAATCATCAGAAGCTTTCTCTGAAGACTGGTGCTTATCTTTTTAGAAAAAAAAAAAAAAAGATAAAATGCTGCAAATACAAATGGAGCCCTGAACTAATATTTGACAGTCACATAAAAGCTTAAGAAAATTCAGAGTACAAAGTGAGTCTAAGGAGATACTATTTTCAATTTATTTTCATAATCTAATTCTGCATTGCTTGTAAAGGTTAATCTAAATCCAGCAGAACAAAGCCTGTCCACTGTTTACTTGTTATAGCCTTATTCTAAATGCAGCAAAGTAAACATAGCCCGCCTTTACAACCTATTGCTATTTTTTCCAAATTGTAGCAGATATGATTTTTATCATGTGATCCTCAAATTATCAGTTGTCAAATGGTGTCTGTAATAGTAAAATTCTTCTAAGAAGATATCTAGAAGAGAATATATAATACTCACTTTGAAAGTAATGACACAATACATTTAACCTCTAGTTATTCAAATAACCTTGCAGATCAACTTTTTCTGAATGTCTAGCCATATTTGCATTTCCTACTTGGTGGGGGATGAAAACCAAAGGAACTTGCATAGTTTAAATATTATATGAAATATCAGCCTAAGGAAATATCTATATAACATTAAAAACTTCAGTCCCTGTGATTCAAACATTACAGTATCTGGTAGGAATGACTTTTAGATTTTTCTGGTGTTTCATTATATGTGAAACTTTATTTCTATTTTTTTCATGAGTTTTCTTAGTATAAACAAAACATGAGTAATTAATGTGGTATTTCTGTTGTACTTGAAGTTAAAGCCTTGGTCTAAGTCTAAATCTTTTAGCTTGTGAGATATTTGCTATTGCTTTTTGGATCGATTTATCTTTGATAGATTTTGAAGCCTGTTTCCTTCTGTGGTTGTGTTTTCCACTTGGGGACCTACCATGATGCCTTAGTTTGTGGGTGAGTGGACCAGTTCCAGAAGTTTACTCTGTATGGACAGATACTACCGTTCTATAAATTATTCTTTAGTTTTTGAAATGATTTTTCACAGACTGATCAGTCTCTGATCAACAATTTTAAGATTACAGATAACATTCACTAGGTTAAAGTGAAGTGTTTTCTTGTAGAAACTTGAACCCTTATCCTTCTGCTTAATCTAACTCTGGCTCACTTGGATTTAAGACAGATAATTTAACTTTTACTCGCAATTAGTCTTTCAGGTGTTGACGGGCTTTTGGGTACAGAGATGTTCTCAGCCTAATCATGTAATATGTAGAGAACTGAGATTTCTCTCCGTAGCTACAGAAAAGTCCTCACAAGGAACCTAAGTTCCTTCCCTGCCCCTGGGAAGGCTGTCCTCTCTCCACAGCAGCTCTGACTACTGTGAGTCTGAGGACTTTTCCCTCAGAAGCCGTGCCTGGTGCTCCCTGCTTTTGTGCCCTGCCATGTGTTGTGTTTAGTTGCTCACTTGTGTCTGACACTTTGCGGTCCCATGAGCTGTAGCCTGCCAGGCACCTCGGTCCATGGGGATTCTCCAGGCAAGAATACTAGAGTGAGTTGCCATGCCCTTCTCCAGGGGATCTTTCCAACCCAGACCTGGGATCAAACCCAGGTCTCCCACATTGCAGGCAGATTCTTTACCATCTGAATCACCAGGGAAGCCCAAGAATACTGGAGTGGGTAGCCTATCCCTTCTCCAGGGGTTCTTCCTGACCCAGAAATCGAACCAGGGGTCTCCTGCATTGCAGGCAGATTCTTTACCAGCTGAGCTACTAGGGAAGCCCCTGCCATGCTCTAGTGGTAAACTGTCTTCCAATGCAGGAAACTCAGGAGACACAGGTTCAATCCCTGGGTTGGGATGATATCCTGGAGCAGAAAACAGCAACAGTTAATTGGATTAGAACAATAACTAAAACCAGAGACAGTACCAAGGACATTGTTGTTGTTCGATGGCTCAGTCATGTCTGACTCTTTGTTACCCCATGGAATGCAGCATGCCAGGCTCCCCTGTCCTTCACCATTTCCCAGAGCTTGCTCAAACTCATGTCCATTGAGTCAGTGATGCCATCCAACCATCTCATCCTCTGTTGTCCCCTTCTCCTCCTGCCTTCAATATTTCCCAGCATCAGGGTCTTTTCCAATGAGTTGGTTCTTCACAACAGGTGGTCAAATTATTGGAGCTTCGCTTTAGCATCGGTCCTACCAATGAATATTCAGGGTTGATTTCCTTTAGGATTGACTGATTTGATCTCCTTGCAGTCCAAGGGACTCTCAAGAGTCTTCTCCAACACCACAGTTCAAAAGCATCAATTCTTTGGTGCTCAGCCTTCTTTATGGTACAACTCTCACATCCATACATGTCTACTGGAAAAACCATAGCTTTGACTAGACTGACCTTTGCTGGTAAAGTAATGTTTCTGCTTCTTAATATGCTGTCTAGGTTTGTCATAGCTTTTCTTCCGAGGAGCAAGTGTCTTTTAATTTCATGGCTGCAGCCACCATCTGCAGTGATTTTGGAACCACTGAAAATAAAGTATGTCCACTGTTTCCAATTTCCACCCCATCTATTTGCCATGAAGTGATGGCACCGGATGCCATCATCTCTGTTTTTTGAATGCTGAGTTTTAAGCTAGCTTTTTCACTCTCCTCTTTCACTTTCATCAAGAGGCTCTTTAGTTCCTCTTTGCTTTCTTCCATAAGGCTGGTGTCATCTGCATATCTGAGATTATTGATATTTCTCCCAGCAATCTTGATTCCAGCTTGTGCTTTATCCAGCCCAGCATTTCCCATGATGTACTCTGCATATGTTAAATAAGCAGGGTACAATATACAGCCTTGTTCCATGTCTGGTTCCAACTGTTGCTTCTTGACCTGCATATAGGTTTCTCAGGAGACAGGTGAGGTGGTCTAGTATTTCCATCTCCTGAAGAATTTCCCACAGTTTCTTGTGATCCATATAGTCAAAGGCTTGAGTGTAGTCAATGAAGCAGAAGTAGATGTTTTTCTGGAATTCTTTTGCTTTTTATGATCCAACAGATGCTGGCAATTTGATCTCTGGTTCCTCTGCCTTTTCTAAATTCAGCTTGAACACCTGGAAGTTTTCAGTTCATGTTGAAGCCTCGCTTGTTAAATTTTGAGCATTATTCTGCTAGAGTGTGAAATGAGTGCAATTTTGTGTGGTGGTTTGAACATTCTTTGGCTTTGCCTTTCTTTGGAATTGGAATGAAAACTACCTTTTCCAGTCCTGTCGCCACTGCTGAGTTTTCCAAATTTGCTGACATATTGAGTGTAGCACTTTCACAGTATCGTCTTTTAGGATTTGAAATAGCTCAACTGGAATTCCATCACCTTCACTAGCTTTGTTCATAGTGATGCTTCCTAAGGCCCACTTGACTTTGATTCCAGGATGTCTGGCTCTAGGTGAGTAATCACACAATCGTGGTTATCTGGGTCATGAATGTCTCTTTTGTATAGTTCTTCTGTGTATTTTTGTCACCTCTTCTTTATATCTTCTGCTTCTCTTTGGTCCATACTGTTTCTGTCCTTTATTGTGTCTGTCTTTGCATGAAATGTTCCGTTGGCATCTCTAATTTTCTTGAAGAGATAGATCTCTAGTCTTTCTGATTCTATATTTTCCTCTATTTCTTTGCATTGTTCACTTAAGAAGGCTTATCTCTCCTTGCTATACTTTGGAACTCTGCATTCAGTTGGGTATGTATTTCTGTTTCTCCTTTGCCTTTCGCTTCTCTCCTTTTCTCAGCTATTTGTAAGGCCTCCTCAGACAACCATTTTGCATTTTTGAATTTCTTTTTCTTGGGGGTGGTTTTGATCACCGCCTCCTGTACAGTGTTACCGACTTCTATCTATAGGTCTTCAGGCACTCCTACTATCAGATCTAATCCCTTGAATCCATTTGTCACTCCTACTGTATAATTGTAAGGGACTTGATTTTGGTCATACCTGAATGGCCTAGTGGTTTTCTCTACTTTCCTCTATTTCAATCTGAATTTGGCAATAAGGAGTTCATGATCTGAGCCACAGTCGACTCCCGATTTTTTTGCTGACTGTGTAGAGCTTCTCCATCTTTGGCTGCAAAGAATATAATCAGTCTGATTTTGGTATTGACTATCTGGTTGATGTCCTTGTGTAGAGTCTTCTCTTGTTTTGTTGCAAGAGGGTGTTTGCTATGACCAGTGCATTCTATTGGTAAAACTCTGTTAGCCTTTGCCCTGCTTCAATTTTTACTTGAAGGTCAAACTTGCCTGTTACTCCAGGTATCTCTTGATTTCCTACTTTTGCATTCCTGTGTCCTATGATGAAAATGAAATCTTCTTTTTTTTTGGTGTTAGTTCTAGAAGGTCATGTAGGTCTTCACAGAACTGTTCAACTTCAGCTTCTTCGGCATTAGAAGTTGGACTTGGATTAGTCTGATACTGATATGAATAATAAACCAAGGACATCATTTATCTATTATTTAACTTACTCTGTGAAAGAAATTTAGATTACTGCTCATCTCAGTCCTGAGTACTTTTCCCTGTTTTATAGGTATGGAAATAAGACTCAAAGAGATTATATACTGACAGAGCTAGGACTCAAGCTCAATTCTAACTTCAAAATCGTTCGTTTAACTGCTGTAATATGAAAACCCAGAGGCCTTTTGCAAATAGGGTGCTCAGAATGGCACCTCAGGCATAGTTGCCCTGAGGTTTTTGGGGAGGGACATTTTCACTAGCTTGCACTTTTCCACAAGGCATACTTCCTTGACAGCACAATGGAGACTTTAAACAAGATTTCTTGGTGGCTTGAAGATGTGAGTAAACTCCAGGAGTTTGTGATGGACAGGGAGGCCTGGCGTGCTGCGATTCATGGGGTCGCAAAGAGTCGGACATGACTGAGCGACTGAACTGAACTGAACTGAACTGAAAATGTGAGTAAAATCCTACTCATAAACTTCAAAGCGATAACACATAAGGTACAGGGCATGAAATAGTAGAATCTAGTTTTTGTGCCCAATCCTGGGACTTACTGACCTTTACATTTTGGACATATCACTCAATCTGTTACTTTATTCATCTTTAAAACTAGACAATCTGAATTCTAAAAGGACAATTGCCTATGCATTTTTAAAAGAAGATTAGATTATTTTGATAAAGAATCTGTAGTTTGATAGAATTTGAGTATGTTAATGGCTTGTTTCTTATTTCTCCAAAGAAAGACTATATCTGGCCACTTAAAAAAATAAAAAAGAACCTCTTAATTGAAGTATAACACACATAGAAAAGTGCAGAAATAGTGTTTGGCTGAATTAACTATCTCAAAATGAACTTACTTGTGAAACCTCCTCCCTACTCAAGAAATAGAATACTGCCAGGAACCTAGAAGCCCTACTCATGTCCCCTCCTGATAACTGAATCCTCCCTCTCTCCCAGAAGTAAGCACTAATTTGAATTCTAACACCTTAGATTGGATTTGTATGCTTTTTAAAAAACTTTGTGTAAATGAAATGAAAAGTGAAAGTCGGACAGTTGTGTTTGTCTCTTTGTCATGGAATTTTCTAGGCCAGGATATTGGAGTGGGTAGCCTTTCTCTTCTCCAGGGTATCTTCCCCAATCCAGGAACGGAACTGGGGTCTCCTGAATTGCAGGCTGATTCTTTATCAACCGAGATATCAGGGAAACCTGTATGAATGAAGTTATATATAATGCATTCTTTTGTACTTGGTTTCTTTTGTTAAGTTATGTCAGTAAGATTTGTTATATTTTTGCATGTGAGTATAGTTTCTTCATTTTGATGAGTGCAGTATATTTTATTGTATGACTGTATCATAGTTCATTTATTTATTTTGAAGTTAATGGGCATTTGGGCTGTTTCCAGTTTTCAGCAATTATGAATAATGTTGCAAGTGTTCTTGCCTATGTCTTTTGGTTAATATTTGCACATATTGAGTTACTTGGTCAATCATTATGATATCTTTAACATGAATAGATAATACCAGCAGATATCCCAAACTGTTTTCTATTTCTGTCAGTAGTATGTGACTGCTTGTTGCTCCTAAGATTAGTCAGCTATTCGTGTTTTCATTCAATTGAATTGTGATGAGTTTGTAGAGGTATGTTTTTAACTTTTCTTGACTGCTAATGTGGTTAAGCCTCCTTGCCTATGTTTGTTGAACATTCGGATATCCTTTCCTGTTAAATTCTTTTTCCTAATCTCTTGCCTACCTTTTCTTTTGAGTTTTGACTATTTATTCTCAGTAAGAGTCGTTTGTTCACTGTATGGGTTGCAGATATTTTTTCCCAGCCTGTGGTTGACTTTTCACTTTCCTAATAGTATTTTTTAATGAAAAGAAGTTAATTTTAATGTAATCATGTTTATTGATTTTTTTTCCCTTTGGTTAGTGCCTTTGTCCTCTGTTTGGGAAATATTTCTTAACTTCAGAATCATCTGAAACATATTCACTTGCATTATCTTATGGTCGCCTTATTGTTTTTACTTTCATATTTAAAACTGCAGTCCTCCTGGAATGGATTTTTTGTCTAATGTGAGATAGAAATTTACTATTTTTTAAAATGCTTTTTTGATTTCATGTTTCTCCCCTTTATGGAGAGCAAATGAGACCATGGCCTGAGAAGGATGTAACTCTTTCCTCATACATCTGTGTGCTCTGTGACTGTCCTTTGACACATTACCACATTTTCCCCAACTTGCCTGCTGTTTTTCTTCAGCATATTTGATATGTTGGATGAGTTTCGTAAATAGCTATTTAGTACTCTATCTTCTTAAGGAGGTTAGGACAAGCACATTCTACAACATTCTTGAAGAAAACCAGGGTAGTCATAGCAGACATATGGAGCGATTTATTCACAGAGATGCAGATCTTTCTTCTTTCTTTTCAGTATTCTTCTGACTATTCTCTGCCATTCACTTCTGAGCCCAGTATCACTATCAGTACCTGAACTTAATCAGCAATGATATGTCTTCCATTTGATATAATATGGAAGAAAGAAGGAGGCTTCCCCTATTTTATAGTAGAACTTTTGGCATTGTGAAAACACAACAATGCTTCTTAGGGAGAACACAGCCACTTAGGTACTTGTTGGAATCTTTTGTTTTGTGGAGAGCTTTTCCATGAATAGCTAAAACATAATTACAATAATGGTTGTATTGTCAGCAGATACTCCATTATGGAATAGGCATCTTTTCGATTTTTTTTGGTGCTACTACTTTACTTTCCAAATTAAATACTTTGTGTTGCTGTGAACACAAACCTTTGGTTCAATGATGGAAATGTAGAAAGAATGCACAAATGGTGGCTTGCCCAGAGGCCTTGCACCCATTTCTCCTAGGCTGTGTTGTCTTTTTTGCCATCTTCTGTGCCCGTGCTATGGTAATATGGTGATTTTAATGCTAACATTCTTGTATATCTCTGAACAGTGGCATCCTACTGTTTTTTAAAAATTTAGGTCAAATTACTATTTTTATTTGTTTTCTTACTTTGTTTTCTAGAGTTGAAAATAAAGGAAGAGCTATGCAAGGAGCAAGGTGTGAGTGAATATACCATAGGCTAGAGCCATCCATGATTTACATCCATTTCTAATTCTTTGGGAGAGCACTGTTTTCTTGTCTCTGTGTAGTTTGCAGTTTTTGAAGGGCATGTTAATAAGGGTGCACTCGAAAGAAGATAAGGAAAGGTCAACTAGTGCTTCTTAACTAGTTTTAAAAAACTTCTGACTTCTACAGTTGTGTGGGTATGTGCACAGACCTAATTGTTAAGGGCTCACCCTGCAACTTAGTCAAAAATAATGTGCTTTTTCTCTAGCATTGGCCTTTTTAAATGTCAGTAACTTTGTTAATTCCAAACCAATTATTTTCACACTTTTCAGAGCATAAATTCATACTGGTCATATGTATCTCTATATTGGGATACAATAAAAAACATACCTATGTATATACAGACACATATGTATGCTCATATTTACTCATTACCTTTATTTGTAAGGATGATGCCATTTTCCTCACTATTTTGATTTAGTGTGTGCAAAATTGGTCAGTGTTAAATACCAGTGGTGAAAAGATAAGTGAGACCAGGATCTTGATCTTGAAAAGGTTCTTTTTGTATGCTTACTAAGTCATGTCCAACTCTTTTGTGACACCATGGACTGTATCCCATGAGGCTCCTCTGTCCATGGGATTTTCCAGGCAAGAATACTGGAGCAGGTTGCCATTTCCTACTCCGGGGGATCTTCCTGATGCAGGGATTGAACTCATGTCTCCTGTTTGGCAGGTGGAGAGCTAACTGAGCTAACTTACTACTGAGCTAACTGGGAAGCCAAAATCTGGTAGTATGTGTGTGCTAATCAAAAGGCAAGCTTTGGTCTACAATATTTTCACTTTGAATATTTAGAAAATACTATTTAGGATCTAAAAGCTATCACCAGGCTCTTCAGAAAAACCTCCCAGTTCTGACTGTATGTGAGAATGTTCTATGTGCAAGTTTGTGGTAGAATAAAGAGACTATCTCTGCTCTCAAGGTACTCACAAGCCAATATTCTACTTTTTCACTTTGCATAGATTCAAAATCATGAGACTATTGAAAGGCAGTGGGTAATTTTAATTCTTATCTGCCTCTACTTATTCCACTGGTTTGATCTATTCTTTTCCTTCATACCCTCTCAGAGTTAAAACACCCCTGTATCCAGGATTTTAACTATTTTCTATCCTGGTATTAAGGAAATATACCTCTTTTACTGGGATTGGAGGTAAAGTGCTCATGCACAATAACTTTTTCATGAAAAGAATGCCAGGTAGAAAGTTCCTATTTCCATTGAATTCTGTGTAAGTATGACTTCCTCCAGCCAGTGAATTGTATTAAATATTTGATACCAAATTAAATATTTGATCTCATAGGGCTTTACCTGTAGGGATATCAAATTAACTTGTATGTTATTTTGACATAGTGTGATATTTTTCCCTTTTCTTTGTTTTTTGGCTAATCAACAATCAAATGGATAGATAGTTCATGTGAATATTTTGTAGAATGTGGAGATTTCAATACACTAATAAAAAGCATGGACACTGGTACAATGTCCCTGATCATTTTTATTAGGCTTCATGGATTATTATGCAAGGTCGAAGAAGCCATTTATTCACAAATTAATTTTTATGGACTTGATGTAGTTATCCTAAAATCTCAATACCATTATCCTGAACTTGATGAAATAATATTAAAATTCACCTGGATGAGAGAAAAAGCAAGAAGAGCTAAGAAAATATTGACCAAACAAGTAATGGATAGAAGCTTTGACCTATGAGCTATTAATATTAAAAACTATATTAACTCAATGGTTAAAAGCTATCTTGTAAGTCAATCCAATTTATGTGTAAGTATGTGAAATTTTAGTAAGCATGTATATGGATATAATATTTGGATGTTAATCTACCTACCTACCTACCTATATTCTACCTAAAACCTAATTCTAATATTCAAATCTATATCTATCCGCTATACAATACTATCTGCACTGTACTCAGTGTATATTTGGTACATTTACCAAGAAGATACGCAGGAACCATATAAAAAGATCTAAGAATTTTATTGAGTTGTATAAAACATGATAAAGTTATGTTCCTACATGGGAAAAGGCTTGTAGGACAATATAAATTTTTTTTATGTACCTTGTTATACACTGCCTAGCACATAAAGTGAATATTCAGTGAATGTTTCTTAAAGGAATGAATATTAAAAAGCTTGTGGTATTTTGTAATCAGTTATTGGAATTCTATCAGCATGAGATGCAATCTAAGTAAGTATTAATATATTGAAAATAATTGTCAAGATAACTGGGGAAAAGTTTCATCTTAGTCATCTGCTAAGAATATATTTGGAAGAGGTAGGGAAATATGGATGAGAAAACTTTTTAGATAGCCTCATTACATGTTGGTGAATGAATAGGAAAAATACCTATAAGAAAATAGTAGTTATTATCATCTATGTTCAGATCCTGGATTAGATACTTTTTATATATTCTCACTGTTTGGTAGTTAAGGTAATACCAGACCAGAAAAAACTCATATATCAGGCATTACATTCAAAGCAATAGGAAATTGGGAAGAAATGCAGATTTCTAAGGGAGAGAGAAACTTAGTTAAAATGAGATTTAATGTCTGTTCCTATATATCTTCCCTAGTGTCTCAGATGGTAAAGAATCTGCCTGCAATTTGGGAGACCTGGGTTCAGTCCCTGGGTCAGGAAGATCCTCTGGAGAAGGAAATGGAAACCCACTCCAATATTCTTGCCTGGAGAATTCCATGGACACTATAGTCCGTGGGGTCACAAAAAGTTGGAAATAACTGAGCGACTAATACTTTCAATTCCTGTCATATATGATTCATCAAAAACTCTTTCCCATATAATTACTCCTGACCATGGGGAGTCAACTGCAATTTAGTTGCAGGAATCAATCAGTGCTTTTCTTGCTTGTTCTATCCCTCATGGGTTTCTGATCCCTATGCCTGGATTTGGACTGGTGATGTAGATTTATTCATTATCCATTCATGTATTCCATCAGCAAATATTTATGAAATGTCTACTAAATGACACAGTGGTGCTAGGTGCTGCTGGTTTAACAGGAAGCAAGACCTGTTTCTGCTGTCTCAGGAAGAGGGGATGGGAAGCTGCGAGGGACCACATTCTGGTATGTCCACAGAATATGGTATAAGGACTGTAGAGTAGCTGGAAAAGCTGTCTGTAGATCATAGGTATGTGTAGACTACAAAAGATTTAAATTCAAGGAGTTGAGATGAAATCCTAAGAAAAACATGCCACAACTGGAAACTTTTGAGCAATGGAAGTACATAGTCACATTTGTGTTTAAGAAAGACCACTTCAGCTACATTTTCAAGGAGATTGGAGGTTTTTGCAGATAATTTAGATAGAAGAAGATATAAATTTTCATAGGGTCCACAGGTTACATGTTTTGGGATTCTCTTTAAGAAAAAGAATACAAAATTTTGAATGTTAAATTAGATACAAGGCTCTAGAAGGGACCTAAACACTCATGAGTCTTCATCTAGATTTATCTCTAGATCCAGAAAAGTGATTTTTGGTAGTCTGAACTATGCTGATGATAGAGGGGATGAAGAGAAATGAATGAATGAGGAAATTTGAGACTTGTGATTAGATGTGCAAGATGTGAAGAGGGAACCATCAAAGATGATGCTTACTTTTCTGACTTGAGGAATCCATTGGGTAAATAGTTTATTCACTGAGATAGGAAACAGGATAGGGAGTACATTTTGGTGGCAATATAAGTTAAATTTTGTACCTATGTTAGGTTGAAGTGACTGAAATATTTGAGTGTAAAGCTCAAGTTTAATTTATCCTGATAGTTGAAATTATCCCTGCTCTGATGTGACTCAGTCAGTTTTGGCAACTCCTGAGGATGAACATAATGCCCTATCAAATGTGAGTCCTAAAGTAGTCATAGATTTCAACCTGCATAACAAATAGTTAAATGATCATTGCCTTGCAACACTATTAGCTAGGTCTTAAAACTAATGCTGAGTTATGTAGGACTTCTACTGTTTTTCTCAACTTTAATATGGTGCTTTTCAGGGTGAGTTTTTTCCTGGTCCCTAGCAGTATAATATTGAGGCATGTGCTGCCTAGCCAGCAGGTTACCCAAAAGGTTTTCAGTTCTCTGAGGATGACGAATTCATGGTTGTATGTGTAGGGTTTCTCTAATGTAGGTCAGTGTCTGAGCTTCCTTTGATTGTTAATCCATAGTCTTGAACTGATTATGCAACCCACGGAGGACCTGCTAAATATAATGTTTTAAAGTTCAATAGCAAATGTCCTTCCCCATTGTCCTTTAATTTGAAAATGGCTGAACAAATTTTTCTTATACTTTTCATGAAAATAAAGAAAAATATGACTTTCAAATAAAATAAAAATCACCCTACTAGAAAAGTTTTAGACAGTTATCAAATGACTTAATACAGAAGATAATAATAGAGACTGCTTTGCAACCTAAAATACAGCAGTTTCTACTCTGAACACTGTAATTACTATTTATGGCTAGATTATAAGGAAATCTGTGGGTGTCATAGAATTCAGTTTCAGAATTATGGAAACTCTGTTTGCATAATTAAAGGGCTAGTTAGTAAATTCCCTCCTATTTTCTAACCTATTTAAGTAGATCATATATGTGCCAATATTTCTTTGCTAACTATGGTGAAGGAGACAGCCAACTTTAAATCTTTTATTGCTGGATAATACCCATAATAACTGTGTAATATATGGTTCATAATTAGTGAATATGCCAAGGTTTTTCCAGAAGTGTACTAGATACGGCATACATACAAATTTCTGCTTCATTAAATGACTTTATAGACTGTATTTTGCTGTTTTTGCATATGTGATCTTTTTTTTCCTGTTTGATAGTGGGATTACTTTACAGCTTCTTAATGAGAATACCTATTTTTTATTGGAACCTTTTCTGAAGTTTTATTGAAGCTTTTGGTGACCTATTTCTAATGATTTTAGAGCTGTAAAATTTTCTCTTCCTTATTTAAGTAGCTTTAACTTATGTTTGATTAGTGGCTTTGGAAGTAGATTCACAATCTAATTTTAGGAAGGAAATCTTTTCTTACAGGAAACAAATTCAAAAATAACCTTGCACATCACAGGATGCCTATGAATTATGGAAATGGCTTACATTCCCACACCACTTATTAGGTGGAGGGAGGGTGAAAGTGAGACATGACTCCTCTTAGTTGCATTTTGTTTTCAGTTGCATTTGTGCAGACAAATTTCTCTTTAATATCCTTTTTAATAAACACTGAGGACTCAGATGAGTAAGTTTATTAGTTGGTCTGAGAAGTGACTGTGAAGTAATGGGGTGTTTGTGGAATGGGCGGTGGGTGGAAAATTTGTAAGCATCCAAGTGTACTATACTCAAGATAGTTTAGAATTATTATTTGAAATTTAGAGTAACTATGACTTATACCAGCTTCCATGGTGGCTCAGTGGTGAAGAATCCACATGCAATGCATGAGACACAGGAGATGCAGGTATGATCCCTGAGTCGGGAAGATCGCCTGGAGAAGGAAATGGCAACCCACTCTAGAATTCTTGCCTTAAAAATTCTTTGGGCAGAGGAGCCTGGTGGGCATGACTGAGTTGAGCCCTGAAAAGTTAATAGGATTTCACTTACCATAGAAGATGAGAGAACGTAGTTCAACCAGACATCTGTTGAGGCTATTCACATCGAGAGGATTCAGGTGCTAGATGCCTGGTACAGGGCAGCTCCAAGACTCAGAAAGGATCTTAAACTGGTCAGGGCAGGGGGTAAAGCATGAAGCCTTTTATCTGTCTAGGACATTTCTATCTCTTCCCTAACTCTTTATTATTGGATTATATCTTGTATCCATCTTTAACAGTTTAGCCCAGATTTATACCTCTAACAGGAAAGCTTTTCTTTTAAAGACCCTTAACTAATCATTCTGTGTCCTCTGTGTTCCCATAGATTCTTGGGATGGTGGCATAACTATGTCATCATCATCACCATAGTTGACATCATTATCTGATGCTAATATTTATTTAAATTACTACATGCCAGAAATTTTGCTAAATAATTTATATGAATTCATGTAATTCTTACTATGAAACGGGTGGTATAGTTAAGTATTACAAATTTAGAGATACATATAGCACAATATTTGTCATCTTTTTGACTTGCCTTCCTCTCCAAATTGTCAATTTACTGAGAGCTTGGACAATCTTTTTCATCTTGTATCTCTGCATCCCTGACAGTAAAAACGGAATACCCAAAATATTTGAATGAATTTTGGTTGAGTCTGGGCTTCCCTTGTGGCTCAGCTGGTAAAGAATCTGCCTGCAATGCAGGAGATTTGGGTTTGATCCCTGGGTTGGGAAGATCCCCTGGAGAAGGGAAAGGCTACCCACGCCAGTATTCTGGCCTAGAGAATTCCATGGACTGTATAGTCCATGGGGTTGCAAAGAGTCAGTTATGACTGAGCGACTTTCACTTTCACTTGGTTGAGTCTGGGTTGATCTAAGTTCTAGATGTCGCTTGGATATCATCATTTTTAAATAATTTAAAATTTTAAATAAAATGATACTTTGATTCTTATCATGCGATCAGTACATTTTTAGAACAATATTTTTTTATTAAATTCAAAAAAATGTTTGTCAAATTAAAATAAAATCCCCCTTGGATTTTACTTCTCTGTTCTGTATGTGTGTTCGATTCACATTGGATGAAAGACTGGTAATCACAGATTTCTGCTATTGGAGAAAATGGGATAAAAGACTACTTGGCAAAATAGTCACAGTTTTTCAACTTGCAAATTAAATTATAGTGTAGATTTGCTATCTTGCCCTCATTAACTTCTTGCCCTCTTTGGCTTTCTGAGCCCTCTGGGGATCAGATTTCCTGTGGCCCTGTATAACAGGCTATTGATCACCCTTTCTGCTTTGCCACCCTTACCTCTTAGTACAAATTGGCCTGTGTCAATTGGAAGGGGAAGGTAATTAATTTACACTCACATTGAGATTAGATGCATTCTAAAAGGAGACAGTCACCTAGGCTCTACCATTTGGGGATGTGACTTTCTGAGTTAACATGCTAAAGTAGTAAAAGTGTAGGTAAATCTAATTTTTGTATATCTGTGTGTCCTGGGATGGGAAAGATTGGAAGATATCCTAAAATAAATTCTAGTGCTGACCTTTCTAAAATTTTTACATAGAGAGTAGTCATACTTTATAATCAAAGCTGTTATTATGAAATAAAGTGCAGGTCATAGAACCACTTATATGTTTATAAATAAGTGTTTTTCTCTACTACTTATAACTCTACTTTTATGCTAAATAATATACTTGAAGCACTGAATTAGTAATTTTTACAAGCAGAGTGATAGGAAACTCCAAGAGATGGGCAAGGTTGACCTTCCAGGATGCTTGTCACTTAATGGAATACAGATAAATTAACATATAATAACATTTCCAGGAAAAGTGATATTCATTCCCAACACTGGTACAGAAGAGATGAATAACTGTAATTTTTCCAGTGGGTTTACTTCTTAATTCATTCTGATCATAGCACTGAAAACATTTTAAGAGGCTAATGGATGTACCCTTCTTCAGAACCTGGTGGCAATCTCCCTAAGCATTATACTTGCAATGAAATCTCTAATGTTTATAGTACTCCCTGAGAGTGATGTGGGGAGGATTTGGGCTCATTATTGAAAAGCAAAAACTTGTGCATCAAGAGTCCTTTGTTGTTTTGATCTTATACTCAAGTTATGTTTATCTCAGCAAATTCTCAGTAAGCTCAGTAAACTCACAGTTTGGAGAGGAAGACAAGTCAAAATATGTTTATCTCAGCAAATTCTAAATGATACTTTGTTCCTCAACTAATATGAATATTAAGGACTATATTATTGGTCAACTCTTTCAAGAGGGAGGAAAATTAAATGGATAGATGGATTGTCTTAGATAAATGGTTTATTAATTTCGAGAAAAATATATGTCACAAATAACTCTAGAACTTTTTCATTGCTAACACTCATAGATTACTTAAATGGTGCTCAAAAAAACATATTTTAAACATGAAATAATATATTAAGATCTGAGTCAGTTCAGGTGACTTTCAGGAATTAATTACCTTAGGTCAGATATCTTCCTGGATGTGATAAAAAATCTGCTTATAAAGGGAAAATTCAGTCACCAATACAGATATTTTTAAACTATATAAATCAATTCAACAAACAGTCATTGAGCACTTGCTGTATGCCAGGTGTATTGAGGGTAATTGAAAAAAAGAAAACTTGGTGGTTTGACCTTAGGCATTATTAATGTATACAAGCTGGATAAATTTTATTTGAAGGAGAGAATTCTAGGAAAGCTTTTGGTTTTTTAAAATAGGAGACTCAGAAACAGAGTAAAGCTTATAAAGAGACTATTATTAGCTTTATGGCTATTAGAAAGGAGAAAAATAAGTGGATATTTTGCCCAGTTTTCCTGTGATAGGTGAGCTCGATTTGAATAAGCTAATATTGTATGAAGTTAGGTTGCTGAGAAATACTGAGTGGTACATTATAATCAACTTAATAAATAACAGTGTTATAATGAGGTCCTTTGGTTTAATGTGATGGTTTCATCTTCTCTGAACCATTGTCATCTTTTCCTTTGGGCCAACATAGCCTGGCAGTGACAGGGTGCAGCATACTAAATCCTGTCTAGGATTTGTGCCTAAATGTGGAGGTTAAGAAATGCTTCTTTTCAAAACCTAGATAGAAAGGTGTTTGCTATCACACCTTCTAGAGGAAGAATTCAACTGATAATTTGACGCTACTTAATCTGTTTAGCTATTCTTTGGTTTGGGGGTTCTCTTAATGCTTTAGGTAACCATATTAAACAATTCTTAGTGATCAGCTCATTCAGTGCCTATACCCAGCTGTATTTCTCAAGGCACATTATAGTGGTTGTACCAGTATCAGCCAAATGCTGCAGAGCCAGCCCTTCCTTACAACATTCCAGAGCCTGAGGTTGGCCTCGTTGGCCAGTACAGAGTATCACATTATTTTTCTAGGGGATTTTCTCTTGGGACACCTATCCTTTCCCATGATCTTGCCTTTAGGTATATTCCAGTAATATTAAATATCCTAGGGAATAGATTCTTCTTTTAAAAGGCTTATTGGTCCTACATAAAGTTATAGGGCTTCTCTGGTGGTGCTAATGGTAAAGGACTTGCCTGCTAATGCAGGAGACAGAAGAGATGTGGGTTTGATCCCTGGGTCATGAAGATCCCCTGGAGGAGGGCATGGCAACCCATTCCATTATTCTTGATTGGAGAATCCCCATGGACAAAGAAACCAGGCGGGGTATAGTCCATAGAGTTACAAAGAATCAGACACTACTGAAGAGGCTTAGCATGCACACACACGGCTTTGTGGGAGGAAGTACTGCCTAATTCCATCAACTACTGGTATTTTAAATCTTAGGAACTCATACGATTTAAAAAATCTGCCATATTCTTGCGTGGGATGCTTGCTGTTTTATATTGTATACTGAAGTGTCATTCATTTTACCCTCTTCAAACTAAGGTTCTCTCTAGCATAACTGATGTCTTTACCAAGGAACTGCTATGAAGTTATATAGGAAATTTTTCTCTCTTAAAAATTATAGACTGCCTCACTGAGTACACTGCTACACTAGCAAACAAGGTGGAAATATTCAGAGGTCTAAAAATAGAATAATGACTAAGTAAACTGGTTGGTATACTTATTCAACTGGACATTATGCAAGCATTAAAGTCAGGGTTGAAGGTTATATAATTATATCAAATATGCTTATGTGTTGCTAAATGACAAAAGCAGAGGCAAACCACAAACTTGTACATATACTTATATGTTTGATATATATGTATACATTTATTCCTAGTCTCCAAGATAAATTATATAACCACTTTGCCATGCCCTTAATTTTTGGAAGGGCATTCAATCTGTTGCTACAAAGTCTAAGAGGATCAAATGCACACACAGGGGTCAGAGAATGGTGCAATACACTTCTTTGCTTTTTTGCCTCAAGTCACTTTGAGGTTCATTATGAGTCTATTTGGATGTAGATCAAGGAGTGTATTCTGTCCGGGCTGCTCTCTCCTCCGCCTTCCTTAATGTCTCTTTATCTACCCTGTGGCTATTCCCTCAGGTTAGGTTCTTTTCTCTTCAGTTCAGTTCAGTCTCTCGGTTGTGTCTGACTCTTTGAGACCCCATGGACTGCAGCACGCCAGGCTTCTCTGTCTATCACCAACTCCTGGAGATTGCTCAAATTCATGTCCATTGAGTTGGTGATGCCATCCAATCATCTCATCCTCTGTTGTCCCATTCTCCTCCGGCCTTCAGTCTTTCCCAGCATCAGGGTTTTTCCAGTGAGTCAGTTCTTCACATCAGGTGGCCAAAGACTGGAGTTTCAACTTCAGCATCAGTCCTTCCAATGAATATTCAGAACTGATTTCCTTTAGGATTGACTCCTTGTTGTCCAAGGGACTCTCAAGAGACTTCTCCAACACCATGTTTCAAAAGCATCAATTCTTTGGTGCTTAGCTTTCTTTATAGTCCAACTCTCACATCCATACATTACTACTGGAAAAACCATAGCTTTGACTAGATGGACCTTTGTTGGCAAAGTAATGTCTTTGCTTTTTAATATGATGTCTAAGTTGGTCATAGCTTTTCTTTCAAGGAGCACACGTCTTTTAATTTCATGGCTACAGTCACCATCTGCAGTGATTTTTGGAGCCCAAGAAAATAAAGTCTGTCACTGTTTCCATTGTTTCCCCATCTATTTGCCATTAAGTGATGGGACCAGATGCCATGATTTTAGTGTTTTGAATGTTGAGTTTTAGGCCAATTTTTTCACTCTCCTCTTTCACTTTCATCAAGAGGTTTTAGTTCCTCACTTTCTGCCATAAGGGTGGTGTCATCTGCATATCTGAGGTTATTAAAATTTCTCCTGACAATCTTGATTCCAGCTTGTTCTTTCTTCTTGGCCCTTAGAATCAAATCAGTTTGATTTTTCATAAAGCTGGTGTGTGTGTGTGTGTGTGTGTGTGTGTGTGTGTGTGTGTGTGTGAGTGTGTGTGTGTGTTAATGACATAGGTCAGTCCTGCCTCACAGATAAGCAACCACAAGACAAAATGTTAGTGCTCAATCATGTCTGACTCTTTGTGACCCCATGGACTGTAGCCTGCTACGCTCCTCTGTCCGTGGAATTCTCCAGGGTATAATACTGGAGTGGTTGCCATTCCCTTCTCCAGGGTATCATCCTGACCCAGGGATCGAACCCAGATTTCCTGCATTGCAAGTGAATTCTTTACCATCTGAGCCACCAGGGAAACCCCAGGCAAAGAAACCTAAATAACTAAGATGAAGAGAACTCTTAGAATATCATTGTTCTCTTTGTCTGTCTTCTTCTATTTTTCTAATCTGATCTGGGTCCCATAATGATACGACCACTTGTTTCTCTTTAAAATGAAGTGACACAAGAAGGAAACTTTACCTTCCTATGTACCAGAAAGGAATCTTACCAAAACATTTATGGTGCTTTTATTAAAGTGGCATATGGCATTTCCCCTTTATAGATCACAGACTTGTCATTGTGAAGGGACTACTATAACACAATGAAGCTATGAGCCATGCCTTGCAGGTCTACAAAAGAAGGATGGGCCATAGAGAAGTGTTCTGACAAAATGTGGTCTAGTGAGAGAGGAAATGGCAACTCACTACAGTATTCTTGTCTGGAGAACCCCATGAACAGTATGAAAAGACAAAAAGAAATGATAGCAGAAGATGAGCTCCCCACGTCAAAGGTATCTGATATGCTACTGGGGAAGAGTGAAGGGCAGTTACTAATAGCTCCAGAAAAAATGAAGCAACTGGGTCAAAGCAGAAATGATGTTCAGTTGTGGATGTGTTGGTGGTGAAAGTAAAGTCTGATGCTATGAAAAACAACATTGCATAGGAACATTGCATGGAATGTTAGGTCTATGAATCAAGATAAATCAGTGTGGTCAAGCGGGAAATGGCAAGATTGAACATTGATTTCTTATTAATCAGTGAACTAAAATGGATGGGCTTGGGCAAATTTAGTCCAGATGATCATTGTATCCACTACTGTGGGCAAGAATCTCTTAGAAGAGATGGAATAGCACTCATAGTAAAGAGAAGAGTCCAAATGCAGTGCTTAGATGCAACCTCAATAACAACAGAATGATCTCAGTTCATTTCCAAGGCAAACCATTCAACATCATAATAATCCAAGTTTATGCCCCAACTACTGATGCAAAGAAGCTGAAGTTGATTGATTCTATGAGACCTACAACACCTTCTAGAACTAACACTGAAGAAGATGTCCTTTTCATCGTGGGGGATTGGAATGCAAAAGTAGGAAGTCAAGAGATGCCAGGAATAACAGGCAAGTTTGGCCTTGGAGTACAGAATGAAGCAGGATAAAGGCTAACAGAATTGTGTCAAGAGAACATGCTGGTCATAACAAATGCCCTTTTCCAACAACTCAAGAGATGATTCTACATGTGGACACCACCAGATGGTCAGTGCTGAAATCAGACTGTTTATGCTCTTTGCAGCCAAAAATGGAGAAGCTCTATACAGTGAGCAACAAAAAGACCTGGAGCTGATGGTGGCTCAGATCATGAGCTCCTTATTGCCAAATTCAGGCTTAAATTGAAGAAACTAGGGAAAACCACTAAGCCATTCATGTATGATCTAAATCAAATCCCTTATGATTATAAAGTGGAAGTGACAAATAAATTCAAGGGATTCTATCTGATAGACAGATTGCCTAAAGAACCATAGATGGAGATTCATAACAATGTACAAGAGGTAGTCACCAAAATCATCCCAAAGAAAAAGAAATGCAAGAAGGCAAAGTGGTTATCTGAGGAGGTTTTATACATAGCTGAGGAAAGAAGGGAAATGAAAGGTAAGGGAGAAAGGGAAAGGTATACACAACTGAATGAAGAATTCCAGAGAATAGCAAGGAGAGATAAGAAGTCCTTCTTAAAGGAACAATGCAAAGAAATAGAGAAAAACAGTAGAATGAGAAAGACTAGAGATCTATCTCTTCAAGAAAATTGAAAGTATCAAGGGAACATTTCATGCAACAATGGGCATAATAAAGGACAGAAACAGTAAGAACCTCATAGAAGCGGAATAGATTAAGACGAGGTGACAAGAATATACAGAACTGTATCAAAAAGGTCTTAATGACGCAGATAACCACAACGGTGTGGTCACTCACCTAGAGTCAAACGTCCTGGAGTGTGAAGTCAAGTGGGCCTTAGGAAGCAGTACTATGAATAAAGCTAGTGGAGATGATGGAATTCCAGCTGAGCTATTTAAAATCCTAAAAGATGATGCTGTTAAAATGCTGGACTCACTATGTCAGCAAATTTGGAAAACTCAGCCATGGCTGCAGGACTGGAAAAGGTCATTTTTCATTCCAGTCCCCAAAAAGGCAATGCCAAAGAATGTTCAAACTACTGTACGACTGTGCCCATTTCACATGCTATTAAGGTATGCTCAAAGTCCTTCAAGCTAAGCTTCAGTAGTAGATGAAATGAGAATTTCCAGATGTACAAGCTGTGTTTAGACAAGGCAGAGAAGCCAGAGATTAAATTGCCAACATTCATTGGATTATAGAGAGAGCAAGGGAATTCAAGAAAAACATCTACTTCTGTTTCATTGACCACACCAAAGCCTTTGACTGTGTGGGTCACAATAGACTGTGGAGAACTCTTAAAGAAATGAAAGTACCAGCCCACCTTACCTGTCTCCTGAGAAACATGTATGCAGGTCAAGAAGCAACAATTAGAACTGGACATGGAACAATGGACTGGTTTCAAATTGGAAAAGGAGTACAACAAGGCTGTATGTTGTTACCCCTGTTTATTTAACTTCTGTGCAGAGTACATCATGTGAAATGCTGGGCTGGATGAATTATAAGCTGGAATGAAGATTGCTAGGAGAAATATCGACAACCTCAGATATGCAGATGGTACCACTCTAATGGCAGAAAGTGAAGAAGAACTAAAGAGCCTCTTGATGAGAGTGAAAGAGGAGAGTGAAAAAGCTGGCTTAAAACTCATTATTCAAAAAACAAGATCATGGCATCTGGTCTCATCACTTAATGGTAAATAGAAGGGGAGAATGTGGAAGCATTGACAGATTTTATTTTTTAGGCTCCAAAATCACTGTGGACAGTGAGTGCAGCCATGAAATTAAAAGACACCTGCTCCTTGGAAGGAAAGTTATGACAGACATAGACAGTGTATTAGAGAGCAGAGACACCGGTTTGCTGACAAAGGTCTATAGAGTCAAAACTCTGGTTTTTCTGTTAGTCATGTGTGGATGTGAGAGTTGGACCATAAAAGCTGAGTGCTGAAGAACTGATGCTTTCAAACTGTGGTCCTGGAGAAGACTCCTGAGGGTCGCGTGGACAGCAAAGAGATCAAACCAGTCAGTCCTGAAAGAAATCAACACTGAACATTCATTGGAAGGACTGATGCTGAAGCTGAAGTTCCAATACCTTGGGCGCCTGGTGTGAAGAGTCAACTCATTGTTGACTCATTGGAAAAGACTCATTGAAAAAGACTCTGATGCTGGACAAAATTGAAGGCAAAAGGAGAAGAGGGTGGCAGAAGATGAGATGTTCAGCTATTATCACTAACCCAGTGAACATAAATTTGAGCAAACTCTGGGAGACTGTGGAGGACAGAGGACCCTTGTGTGTATATTCCATGGTGTCCTAAAGAGTGAGACACAACCTAGTGTCTGAACAACAACAACAGCAACATTGCATTTAGTTTTTTCCATTTTGTTTCTAATTTCCAATGTGCATATAATGGGTTATGATATTTTTGCAGTATAATGAATTGTGGTATAATTATGAAAATATTAGGCAAGGACACCAGTTATTTTATTGACTAGGAAGGTGGATTCCATTTGAAGTGAGATGTCCAACAAAAATTAGTGAGTAGCAGAACCAGGACTAACACTAGGGATGAACTCATACTGATGGCAAGCAGATAAGCATTGATGATACACCTAAATTCTTAACATGGGCCCACCATCTTCTAACTGCATTACTAGAGAAATCTTTTCATTTCTTGGAGCCTCAATTTCCTCATTTATAAAATGGGGATAACTGGTTGGATTGTAATTTCCATGGGCTTTACACATGCTAGCACATGTGAAATATGTAGCACAACAAAACGGAGGAGGCCTGAAGTGACAGCAGATTTCCTCTCCTGGTTGCTCATCAGCATCTTTTCTCTCAGTGATGCCAACATGCAGAAGCTGATTAAGCACAGGATGACTTTTATTGATGAAGTCAAGGAGGAAGCAGAATAGACAGGAAGGCAAAAGAAAGAGTTCAACATTGAGAAAGATCAGCTTGTGCAAGCGTAAAGAACGAAGATTATGGAATATTATGAGAAGAAAGAAAAGCAGATTGAGCAGAATAAGAAAATTCAGATGTCCAGTCTGATGAGTCAAGTGAGGCTCAAAATAGTCAGACTGAGAGATGGATGATCTTCTCACAAACCTAAAGACAGAGACTCAGTAGAATGGCAGAAGATATAGCCAGGTGCCAACTGCTGCTGAATGGCCTGATCCTCCTTGGCTTGTACTGGATATTGGAGCCCTGAATGATCATTTTTGCAAAAGACAAGATTTCCCGCTGGTGAAGGCAGCAGTGCAAAAGCGATGTCTGTGTACAAAACCAGAAGAGATGTTAATGTCTAGAATGATCCGAAGGCCTACTTGCCTGAGGAAATATCTGGCAGGGTTACACTCTATAGTGGGGATTGCAAAATCAATGTTTCCAATATCCTCAAGAGCTGGCTGGACCTCACTGTCTAGCAGATGATGCCAGAAGTATAAGGAACCTTGTTTGGTGCAAATGCCAACAGGAAGTGTTTGGACTATTCCTACGGGAGGTAGTGTCCATCTACTTCTGTGACATGGATGTTTCTGACATTTGAATAAACAAGATGACCTCTGTAATTTCCTCTTTGCTGTTCTCATATTCTGTATTTATCGGTGGATAGAAGGAAATGGCAACCCACTCCAATATTCTTTCCTGGAGAATTCCATGGATAGAGGACCCTGACAGGCTACAGTCCATGGGGTTGCAAAAGAGCAGACACAACTGAATGAATGAACAACCCCCCTTCTGTAGGTTACACCCCTGGCTGATTGGTAACAATGAGAGAGTTTCACTTAATATGGTCAGGAAACCTTCCGCTAGCATATCTGAGATTTCAACTTCCTGCTGGCTCTGCAGTAGGAAGGCAAGGGGTCAGATGGTGGGTGCATGAATGTCTCTGAGTCTCCTGTTCTCCTTTGGTCCAGTGTCTATCCTAGAAGGGCCAGTATGTGGTGGGCTCTGGAGTCAGGTCTTTGCTCTTTGGGCTTCAGTTGCATGTGAGATCACATTCCTTCTACCAGTAGCTGCTTCACTGTTACCTGTTTTGGCCCATAAGTGTTTGTTTGTAGTGTGATTTAAGATCTACACCATGCATATGCTTTATTTATTAAAACAAAATGCATACCTGGAAAAAAGTATGTAGCTGTCACATAATGGGTAACCAATAAATGCCATCTCCCTTCTTTCCAATTGCTCTGTTGCCTGTTATAGAGCCTTAGAAGTGTACCTGCCGATATTTTCTTTTGAGTTACTCTAATGTCATATGCTTTTTGCACTTATATATTACTACAATACCTTGTATTGTTCATAGTTGATGTCTTAACTGCTAGTACCACAGAATGTCACTATATTTTGAGATGGGGCCTTTGAAGAAGTAAAGTTAAAATGAGGTCTTTAGGGTGGGCCTTAATCCAGTCTGACTGGTATCCCTATAAGAAGGGGATGTTTGGGTATATGGAGAGACCCCAGGGATGCATGTGCACCGAAGAAAGACACTGTGAAGATGCAGAGAGGTTTACCTGCCACCTGCCCACTGAGGAGAGGACTGAGAGGCCTCAAGAAAAACCTAACCTGCGGATATCTTGTTCTTAGACTTTTCTAGCCTCCAGAGCTGTGAGGAAATAAATTTCTATTGTTTAAGTCACTTAGTTGGTGATATTTTGTTATGGAAGCCCTAGCAAAGTACTACATCTTCCATCTTTAAATAGAAGCTAAGCTGCTCGAGGGCAAACTGCTTTGCACTATTTCGTAATCAGAGCAGATGATCAACAGTTTCTTGATGAATACTATGATTTTTATGAAGAATAGATTTTTATTAAGGATATCACTTGTATTTGTTTTGTATTTCTTTTATGTCTCCCATGGAGGCCCAGCTGTTGAGGTTACAAACAACTGTAATGTAGTAATGAGGATTCTATATAATCTTTTTTTTTTTCCTTTTGCAAATAGCAACTAGAATTGTCCTTTTTATGAAGTCATGGGAGTAAATGCAATTAAGGCTGAAAAGATTATTCCTTGTTGCCTGTCTAGACATAGGAAGAGAGAATTAAATCTTCAAATGTAATTTCTGAAATTAAGATTAATGACCAGTAGTACATGATTCCCTTATATGCTCATGACCTCATGTTGTTTGAGACTAAATGTGGGGGCTTCCCACTGTCTTTGTATTAATGAATATGATTGAATTATTTTAAATATAGCTAGACTATAGCATTAACTTGTCTGTGTTAGAAGTTTGCCTTGTATTTTTCAGAGGATCAAAAATAGGCAATCATAAAAGAGAAAGTCAAAGAGTTTTTTTACTGAATTTTAAAAATTACATTTAATTCTCATTTTCTGGATTATGAGGATTGTGGGAGAAAATGAATTATCTTAATTAATTTATGAAAGGGACATCAAGAGATAAAAAAATAATTTGCAGGTTTTCAATGTTTGCCAAGTCTAAGGGTTTATAGGGGAATTTAGTGATAAATGAGAAATCTTATGAACAGTAAGGTAGCAAGTTTATTACTGGGAAAAATGCAGAAAATAGTTTTTAAGGAAGTGGAGGGGGCTTCCTCCACTTGTTTTTTTGAACCAACATGATCTTTGTGTGTTCCCTCAGCACATATATGTTTATATACACATAAGGAATATTTTTCTAATCTTGTCATTATCATTACCTGCTGAGTAATCTTTGGATGTTAATTAATGCTTCTGGCACTCA
Source organism: Muntiacus reevesi (assembly GCF_963930625.1). NCBI lineage: Eukaryota > Metazoa > Chordata > Mammalia > Artiodactyla > Cervidae > Muntiacus > Muntiacus reevesi. Next base: position 18,711,570 of record NC_089265.1, on the reverse strand, counting down.
TTCACACATCTGTAGATAAAAGGCATTAGAATAGATGATATAGAAAAATTAACATATTTTTCAATTCTAGGATTCTAGGAACTCTCTGTATTGTATCTGCATATATGGGGAAAAAGGGAGAGGGGGAAAGCAATGTCACTTAGGGAGGGTACTATTTGTACTTGTTCTGTGAGTCTCCTGAAGACAGTCTTTGCCACGGGGCATTGACTGGCATGTGAGCTCAAACACCAAGCCCTATGCTTTAAGACCATGGGGTACTATTTCCTGATGAATCTCCAGAACTAGAAGAATGCCTGCAACATAAAAGTCAAAATACTTGTTGGAAGAAGGAGTAGATTAATGTTTCCAATGCTGTTTGAATATAATCTGCCTATTATAGGGTAACCTGCATGTATTTTTCAGTTATGTTGACATATGTCCACTCAATTATTAGACATCTGGATTAGAGAAACATAATCACATGTTGATTATGTAATTATGTAATTAATTACAGAAAACGTTATTAATTTTTATTAATAAAACATAATTATTAATTATGTTATAATCACAGAAAAACACAAAAATTATGTTATTAATCACAGAAAAACATCTATTTCTGCTTTATTGACTACACCAAAGCCTTCGACTGTGTGGATCACAATAAACTGTGGAAAATTCTGAAAGAGATGGGCATACCGGGCCACCTGAACTGCCTCTTGAGAAACCTGTATGCAGGTCAGGAAGCAACAGTTAGAACTGGACATGGAACAACAGACTGGTTCCAAATAGGAAAAGGAGTATGTCAGGGCTGTATATTGTCACCCTGCTTATTTAACTTATATGCAGAATACATCATGAGAAATGCTGGGCTGGAAGAAGCACAAGCTGGAATCAAGATTGCTGGGAGAAATATCAATAACCTCAGATATGCAGATGACACCACCCTTATGCAGAAAGTGAAGAGGAACTAAAAAGCCTCTTGATGAAAGTGAAGGAGGAGAGTGAAAAAGTTGGCTTAAAGCTCAACATTCAGAAAACTAAGATCATGGCATCTGGTCCCATCACTTAAAGGGAAGTAGATGGGGATACAGTGGAAACAGTGTCAGACTTTATTTTTTGGGGCTCCAAAATCACTGCAGATGGTGACTGCAGCCATGAAATGAAAAGACGATTACTCCTTGGAAGGAAAGTTATGACCAACCTAGATAGCATATTAAAAAACAGAGACATTACTTTGCCAACAAAGGTCCATCTGGTCAAGGCTACGGTTTTTCCAGTGGTCATGTATGGATGTGAGAGTTGGACTGTGAGGAAAGCTGAGCACTGAAAAATTGATGCTTTTGAACTGTGGTGTTGGAGAAGACTCTTGAGGGTCCCTTGGACTGCAAGGAGATCCAGCCAGTCCATCCTAAAGGAGATCAGTCCTGGGTGTTCATTGGAAGGACTGATGCTGAAGTTGAAACTCCAATAATTTGGCCACCTCATGCGAAGAGTTGACTCATTGGAAAAGACCCTGATGCTGGGAGGGATTGGGGGTAGGAGGAGAAGGGGACGACAGAGGATGAGATGGCTGGATGGCATCACCGACTCGATGGGCATGAGTCTGAGTAAACTCTGGGAGTTAGTGATGGACAGGGAGGCCTGGCGTGCTACGATTCATGGGGTCGCAAAGAGTCAGACACGACTGAGCAGCTGAACTGAACTGAATCATATGTTGCTGCTAAAGTAAACAAAATCTGAAGTAGCAGCAAAATTTTAAATAATGTTTTCTTCTGACATAGAGAAACAATAAACTTTGCTTTATTTCTACCCCTTCCTTTTTTGTTCTTTTTGTTGTTGTTGTTATTAGGATAAAGATGTATTTTCTGAAACTCCAGAATGAGCTTACATGAGGGCAGGGGGCACTGTCCGTTTTTTTTTTTTTTTTCAATGGACCTAGCAATACTGAGTCACAAAAGTGTTTATTTAATTTTATTTATTTATTTATTTTTAGGTTGGGGCTGCAGGAAGCTCCCTGGGCCAACTCTAGTACCTGTGAGCGTGGAGCTCACGGGGGCTGTCAGCGGAGCAAGGAGAATGTGAGGTGCAGGGAGGGCGCTGAGGTGGGAGCTGTGATCATGGTCAGAATAGAAGCTGTGGATCAGAGAGACAGAGCTGAGGAGTATCCCATTGAAGACTTGAATGGAGCTACAGGGAGAGGCCCTGGAGTGACATCTCTCCAGGCCGCTACCACCTTCAGGCTCTGTGACCTTGTGCAAGTCTCAGGGCTTCAGTTTTCTCACCTTAGCCTCAGCTGGGGATCTTTAAAAATGCTGGTGCTTGAACCCCACCCCAGAAGGTCTGATGTTACTGGGATGTGCCTGAGTGTTGAGGACCTGAAAGCTCCCCAGGTGGTGTTTCTGTGCAGCCAGGGCTGGGCACAGAAGTATTTATTGAATGGATGAATGGATGCTGAAGATGGTAAATGGTTACAAAAGTCATGATATTTGGCTCAATGTTCATTCAGTTCAGTTCAGTCGCTCAGTCGTGTCCGACTCTTGCGACCCCATGAATCGCAGCACGCCAGGCCTCCCTGTCCATCACCAACTCCCAGAGTTTACTCAGACTCATGCCCATCGAGTCGGTGATGCCATCCAGCCATCTCATCCTCTGTCGTCCCCTTCTCCTCCTACCCCCAATCCCTCCCAGCATCAGGGTCTTTTCCAATGAGTCAACTCTTCTCATGAGGTGGCCAAAGTACTGGAGTTTCAGCTTCAACATCAGTCCTTCCAATGTACACCCAGGACTGATCTCCTTTAGGATGGACTGGCTGGATCTCCTTGCAGTCCAAGGGACTCTCAAGAGTCTTCTCCAACAACTCAGTTCAAAAGCATCAATTCTTCTGTCCTCAGCTTTCTTCATAGTCCAACTCTCACATTCATACATGACCACTGGAAAAACCATAGTCTTGACTAGATGAACCTTTGTTGGCAAAGTAATGTCTCTGTTTTTTAATATGCTATCTAGGTTGGTCATATCTTTCCTTCCAAGGGGTAAGCTTATTTTATTTTCATGGCTGCAGTCACCATCTGCAGTGATTTTGGAGCCCCAAAAAATAAAGTCTGACACTGTTTCCACTGTTTCCCCTTCTATTTCCCATGAAGTGATGGGACCGGATGCCATGTTATTAGTTTTCTGAATGTTGAGCTTTAAACCAACTTTTTCACTCTCCTCTTTCACTTTCATCAAGAGACTTTAGAAGTGGGCAAAGGTAGCCTAGAAAGAAGGGAGTGAAGCATGTGTATATGTATATATTTATAGAAAAATCAGAGAAATACACTGATACTTCTGTTTTAACAAAACATAAAAGCTCTGTTAAGTCTGTGATTTTCTTGGTCAAGTTCAAGGGAAGATTCTTGAATGAAAAAAGACAAAATCAAAAATATTGAAATATCTGGTAATTATTTTGAAAAGCCTTGGTAATTTTATAAGAGAGAATATTCTAAATATTAGCCATATGGCAAGAAAGAATTAGAGACGGCAGAATTGTCTTGTAGTTTGGTTTGTCTCAGACACTTGTCTTCTAGCGGGTAGCTTATCATTAGCGTTCTCTCCAAGTCATCATGGCAGCCCTTCTCTGTGTGTCTGAGTTTGGTGCACACTTTCTGTGACTTAGGAGTCTAACGTCACTGAAAAACTCTGTAAGGAGAATCATCAGCATGAGAATCGGCCCATCATTCTGACTCAGTAGGGATAAAGAGGAAATCAGCTGCCTAATGAAGCTCCTTCTCTGCCCCCTGCCATTGTGAAAAATAGCAGCTACAGTAAGTAGTTCATTATGAAATCTGTGTGCTTTGCCTCTCACCCTTGCTTGGTCGGAGAATCAAAGGCCTTTTCTGTCAGATCTCACCCTTAGAGTTCTCATCGTCTCTCATGACTTCAGCTATCACCTGTACGCAGGTATCTCCCCAAATCTGTATTGCAAGTCCCACTCCCTCAGCCATTGCTACAATCTTGCCTCCCAATGAAACAAGTTTTATTTCTTAATTTAGACAACTTTGACCTTATAGTTGCATGTTTTGATAGAGTCAGAATCACAATATTTAATTGTTTTTTCCTCAAAAATCAAATCATTAAACCTTATGGACTAGATTTTGATATTTTCCTTCTTAACAGACATGCTGCAGGGACTGAAACATTTTTTTTTTTTTTTTTTTTTAGGATTAGGGAATGTCAGAGCCATTTGCTGGCTTCTTTTTTTATTTTCTGAATAAAAGCACTGAGTAAGTGTGACATGTATATCACTTTAAAGTTGAGACTGCAGAATAAAATTTAAGGGATTTATTCTCTCCTCGAATTTGACTCTGAAAATAACTTGTACTAACATCAGGAAACTTGCATCCTCATCTTTGTAATTGCATGGCTCCCCCAGTCAAATTAAAGATATAGAAGTGATTGCAATAGAAAAAAAAATATTTAAAGAATGCAGTAGCTCTGTATTAAGGCTGTTCAGTAATTAATATATTCAAAGAGTATGTTTTTGATTAAGTATGTCTAGGCACTATTTATAAATCTCAGAAAACCTTAAATATATATGTCTCTGAAATTCTTACATTTTATAAACTACAACTTAGTCATTCTAGTCTTATATCAACACTTACTGAGATAGCTCCATGACTTACCCAAGTCCCAGATTTGAAATAAAATTTCATCTATCCATCTATGATATATAAATTCATTTTGCTTTTAAATAAATTATTATTTTTGGCTGTGCTGGGTCTTCACTGCTGTTGGGCTTTTTCTAGCTGTGATGAGCAGCAGCCACTCTCTAACTGAAGTGCACAGGCTTCTCATTGTGGCGGCTTCTGTGGGCATGGGGCAGGGGCTCTCGGGCACACAGGCCTCAGTAGTTGTGGCACATGGACTCAGCAGTTGCAGCTCCCAGCCTCTAGAGCACCGGCTCAGTGGTTGGGGCTCATGGTTGCTCTGTGGCATTATGGGATCTTCCTGGATCAGGGACTGAACTGAAGTCTTCTGCATTGACAGGTGAATTCTTTATCACTGAGCCAGCAGGGAAGCCCCCAGGTATATCCGTTTAAAATGATATATGATCCATGGTGTGGAACTTTACTCCTGCACGGAATGCCTTTCTTCTGAACAGGACTTTATCACTTACAAGGTGCTTATCTCCACCACACCTATTAATCCTCAATTAGCCTCATAGTAATACTGACAAAGGAAAGCCATGAATCTGCCTTTCTAGGCTTAAATATTCTAGAAATGGATTTCCTTGTCTATAGTCATATAAAAGAGATCTTCTTCATCACCATCTCTGTACCATAAGCTCTCAGATTCTGGATTTATTTTTGTCTAATTGCATGGTTCCTCTCTACCTACTATTCTATTTCTTTATGCTGTCTTTAAGAGACACTCTGGTGTCTCTTCATGAGGTATCTGCATTGCATCTATGTAGAATGAGTACCTCTTGCCATGTAGTTTGACCCTTATTACCACCAGAAACTTATAAAACTTGCCTACAGTTTATCTGAAAAACTTACAGACTTTACCCATCAAATACATATTTTTAAAGTATTATATTTTACTCAGCCATTAAAAAGAATTCATTTGAATCAGTTCTAATGAGATGGATGAAACTGGAGCCCATTATACAGAGTGAAGTAAGCCAGAAAGATAAAGAACATTACAGCATACTAACACATATATGTGGAATTTAGAAAGATGGTAACGATAACCCTATATGCAAAACAGAAAAAGAGACACAGAAGTACAGAACAGACTTTTGAACTCTGTGGGAGAAGGTGAGGGTGGGATGTTTTGAAAGAACAGCATGTATATTATCTATGGTGAAACAGATCACCAGCCCAGGTGGGATGCATGAGACAAGTGCTCGGGCCTGGTGCACTGGGAAGACCCAGAGGAATCGGGTGGAGGGGGAGGTGGGAGGGAGGATTGGGATGGGGAATAAACAAAAAAAAAGAAAAAGAAAAAAAAAGAAAGTATTATATTTTGAAACAAAAATTAATAAAATGTATTAAAACTGATTTTAGAATAATTTCATGAAGATGTTTGACAACAGTGTTTGGCAGTTTACCCAGGGAGAGACCAAAGTGAAGAATTCCTCCACACTGCTTTCTTTGGAACCTTAGATTTTCTCTCTTGTGCTATATTTAGATGTTTAGCATGTCTAATTTTCTGCTTCTGTGCCTTCCTGTGCTTCTAGTACTTATCATAATCCAGCTAGAGTGTCAGGCCAAAGCATGAAAAAAACCTTACATTCTTACCTGAGTAAGCCAACTTACAGCAGTTCGTGGACCCTCTGTGCTGGGTCCCTCTCATCCTTTTTTTCATTCATGTATTTCTGACATTGCAAAAAAAAAGTCAACAAACTGTCTTCTCAGTAAAGTAGTTCTAAAAACTTAAAAGTTGTTTACTAATTCAGCAAGACTTGAGATGTTAATGATATAACCAGATTAATCAGATGGTAACAAATGCCAATTAAATTTAAATAAATTCAGTACAGTTCCACTCAAGGCAGGCCAATCCAATTTAATTCAATTCATTTCAAGCATATCTGAGTGTACAAGGATAAATAAAATGCACTCACTGTGTACATTCTAACAGTGAGAATAAGCATACAAACAAAATAAATTGCAATGTTCAATAGATAGAATAATGAAATTATGCACACTATCCTGAAGGATTTTGAAAGATACCCAAGATATCAGTGTGGGGTCAAGTTTAGACAGGGGGAAGAACATTGGATACCTTGGTCCAATCCCTATGACCTTGGATAGGCTCTTATGCATACAATAGTGATCTTAGCTATTTTCACACAAATAATTTTCATTTCAGTTATTTTATAAAACATGAATATTTCACTACAAATATATTAAAAACAAATGCATAAACCAAAAGATAAGACTCTGTACTGTAATAAATATGAACAGTCTTGGATTTGTGAAATGTGGTGAACTTAGTTTTAACCATCATTTAAAAAGATAGCAAGGATATAGTGGGAAATAGTAAAAATAAAAAATACATATGAATTGAGAGGTTGTTTAATTTCCCATTCTAACACCAAGAAACTTCCCTGGTGGCTCAGATGGTACAGAATCCACCTGTAATGTGGGAGACCTGGGTTTGATCCCTGGGCTGAGAAGATCCCCTGGAGGAGGGCATGGCAACCCACTCCAGTATTCTGGCCTGGAGAATCCCCATGGACAGAGGAACCGACCAGGCTACAGTCCATAGGATCGAAAAGAGTTGGACACGGCTGAGCGACTGAGCACAACAGCACCAAGAAGCCTTTGATTTGGATTATATTGTAAATCTGCTGAGGGTTTAAAATTTCTTGTGTGTGAACAGGTGGATGGTTATCAAGGAAATCTCTGTGGTCTCTGCTGGTTCTTAAAGTGTTCTCTGATTCTACAGGATGGTTGGGCCAGTGAAAATAACCCACGGGGTGCAGAATGAGGAGTGAAATGAGTACAGTCTTTGCAGCCAGCAGAGCTCAGATTGAACCCTGGCTGAACTTCATCTGGTTGAGTGATTTAGGGAGCATGGACATCACTTCATTAGTAATTCTCATTTGTAGAACACCTATTTTATAACACTGTGAGGATTAATACAATAACATGACCAAAATACTGCAGAGCTCTTGGCACATACTAGGTACTTAAATGTTAATTTCTGTTTACATCTTCTTTTGTTCTGATTAACAGAAGGAAGTCAATCTCTTTTATAGGGAGCCTCAAATATTCAAGTGTTAATGTTCAATTATTCTCAGAATCATAGGTTGTCTGAGAATATGTACTATGGCCAAGACATGATAGATCAAGTGAAGCAGAGAAATGGATTAAGGTATCATGTAGCCAAGATATTTGATAAGTGTTTTGTTTTTTTTTAAAGAGAAAGTCATTTAGCAAACTCATACCATAGTGGCCTTGCTGCTTTTCTATCTCTCATAACCTTTCAGTTGTGCCTGATTATTCACTGATACCGTGCAACCTGACTAGTCAGCACATTTGCTGATAAAGGGACACTTCTTACATAATAATTCTCTTGCATTTCACTTCACAGCCAAGATTTATTAGCTTTGTTGGTAGGAGTCTTCATATGAAAACTTGATGCTTTTATGGGGACACACTGTGCTACACTTACAAAAAAATTGTTTCATAAGTATTATAAAAGGCAGTTTAGCTCTAAAATAAGCTGAATTCAGAGTCTCTAAGATCTAAGGTGGATGTTGCTCCATCCCTGTTCTTCCTGGGGCCATTCTGTTCTTGTTTCGTTCTCTTTGTCCATCAGTTCAGGCCCAGTTTCACAGAAGCTTACATCCTTTGTTTTTTGGTAGAAGATGTGAGGAGGGGCAACTCTGGCTGGAATGGGAAAAATCCTTCCATTTCTTTTCAAATGATATGATAACATGTGATAGCATGTTTCTAACAACCCCCCAGTAAAACAGCATTTACTGAGGGGTTATTAGAAACAATGATGCATATGTCTGCTTGGTATCCTGAGAAGACTGGGATCTTTCAGATCAGACAGGTACAGTTTCAAATATCAGGTCGTCACTTAATAACTGGGACTTTCAATGATAAGCTTATTTTCTCTGAGACTTAGGCTAATAATAGAGACTTAGGCTAATAATAACGTTTGTATGGGATGATGTAAGGATAAACTGAGACAGTAAACTCAAAGTTCTAAGCAGTATCTCTTGCATGAAGGTATAGTGGTGGTTAAATGGTGGCATCATAAAAATAAAAACTGAGTTCAAAGTGACAAATGAAAAGTGTCTTTATAAAAAAAGTGTCAGTCACCTCAGTGATGGTTCTATTTCCCAAGCAAATGACTATCACATATATCCAATAAGAATAAAATCTTTTTTCTGAACAGGTGATATTTCAACTTTCACTCTTTTGTTTGTAAAATAAACAGGAAACAAAAAAGTAACCCCAACCTAGATTTTTTTTTAAAGAGAATCTATGACAGCATCTTTTTTCAGAACTTGGCAAAAGTTTTCTGGTTGTTAGGTGAAAGGTAACTACTGAGAGAAGGCAGGAAGATTTACAGGGCATAAGTAACAATCTTTCAGCACGGTAATAGTATGTTGCAAGCAAACATAAGAGAAGCCATTATAAAAATGGAAAAGGATGTTACTTTTCACATCTAGGGTACATTTTCAGGGGAGCATGTTGGTATGAGTGGCCAGCATGAATATCTGTGATTATATGAATATGCTGTGATTACCTGACTGATAGTGAGCCTGCTAATGTGACTGACTGGGATGGAGAGTGCTGATGCTGAAAGGTAGGGATAACATTGCAGTCACTGACACAATAGGCTTTTATCCTACTCTCCATTTCCCACAGAGTCAAGTGGCTGGTGATGTTGGTCTTTGGAAAAACAGCCAGTGACTTTCTATGCTAATAATCTTAATCTCAAACCCGTAAAATTGTTATACACACTCCTTAAAGTAGTAGTCAAATGTATTCCAAAAAAAAGGGCTTCCACAGTCAAATAAGTTTTGAAATGCTGAGTATTATGTCCTCCCCACTGTGGATCAACACAGTATAAAATACTATATGAAAAACTCTGAGAAGTCCTGCATTGAAAGAAAGTTAATTAATTAGAGAATGGTTCAATCATTCCCTCATTTTAAGCTGGTGTCCTTTATCAAGAAAATTTAATAAACATCCTGTTGAGCAAGTAATCTGGAAAACAGACTTTGAAAAATCCTGTAATTGGCATTCAGGGAAAAAATTATATATGTGGTAATGTGAAGGAGTGAGTTGTTTTGGAGAGATGAACATTCACAGTTACACATCTTCTGAAACATACTCCTTGTGCTTTCTCAGTGAAGGTATTTTAGAGTCATCTGTGAAGAATATATTGTAATCTTTGTTGTGGTTTATAACTAGTTTTCTTGTCCAGGGAATATCTCGAGGATACTGTGGATTGGGTTTCAGTCCAGTTCAGTCGTCCAGTCATGTCCGACTCTTTGTGACCGCATGGACTGCAGCACGCCAGGCTTCCCAGTCTATCATCAACTCCCAGAGATTGCTCTAACTCAATGTCCATTGAGTTGGTGATGCCATCCAACCATCTTATCTTCTGATGTCCCCTTCTCCTCCTGCCCTCAATCTTTTCCAGCATCAGGGTTTTTTTTTTCCAATGAGTCATTTCTTCATATCAGGTGGCCAAAGTATTGGAGCTTCAGCTTCAGCATCAGTCCCTCCAGTGAATATTCAAGACTGATTTCCTTTAGGATGGACTGGTTGGATCTCCTTGCAGTCCAAGGGACTCTCAAGAGTCTTCTCCAACACCACAGTTCAAAAGCATCAATTCTTTGGTGCTCAGCTTTATGGTCCAGCTCTCACATCCATACATGACTACTGGATAAACCATAGCTTTGACAAGATGTACCTTTGTTAGCAAAGTAATGTCTCTACTTTTTAATTGGCTGCCTAGGTTTGTCATAGCTTTTCTTTGAAGAAGCTAGTGTCTTTTCATTTCATGGCTGCAATCACCATCTGCAGTGATTTTGGAGCCCCCCCAAAAATAAAGTCTGTCACTATTTCCATTGTTTCCCCATCTATTTGCCATGAAGTGATGCCATGATCTTAGTCTTTTGAATGTTGAGTTCCAGAATGTTTGGTTCTAGACTGCCACAAGAAAGCAAATATCACCATAAAGTGAGTCACATGAATCTTTTGGTTTCCCAGGACACATGAAAGTTATGTTCATAGTATGCAGTAGTCTACTGAGTATGAAATAGCACTACATCTTAAAAATGAAGACACTTTCCTTAGAAAATACTTTATTGCTAAACAAAGCTAGCCATCATCTGGGGCTTCAGTGAGTCATGTTCTTTTTTCTGGGGAGGTTCTTGTCTTAATTTTGATGGGTATTGACTGATCAGGGTGGTGGTTGCTTAAGGCTGCATGGCTGTGGCGATTTCTTAAAATAAGACTCCAGTGAAATTTACTGCATCGATTGACTCTTCCTTTCACAAATGATTTCTCTATAGCATACAACACTGTCTGATAGCATTTTCCCACAGTAGAACTTTTTAAAAAATGGAAGTCAATCCTTTCAAACCCTGCTGCTGCTTTATCAACTGAATTTATATAATATTATAAATCTTTCATTGTTATTTCAGCAGTCTTTTATAGCACCTTTGCCAGGAGTAAATTCTATCTCAAGAAACCATTTTTTTGTTCATCTGTAAGAAGCAATTCCTCTTGAGATTGCAACAATTCAGTCACATCTTCAGGCTCTACTTCTAATTCTAGTTCTCTTGCTATTTCCACCATAATGGCATTTACTTTCTCCACTGCAGTCTAGAATGCTTCAAAATCATTCATGAAGGTTTGAATCAACCTCTTCTAAATTCCTGTTAATGTTGATATTTTTACCTCTTCTTATAAATCATGAATGTTCTTAATGACATCACCTTCCCAGAAGGTTTTCCGTTGACTGCCCTGATCCATCAGAGGAATCACTATCTATGACAGTTATAGAGTTATGAAATGTATTTCTGAAATAATGATTCTGAAATAAAGTCTAAATCACTCCTTGTTTCATGGGCTACAGAGTGAATACTGTGTGAGCAGGTATAAAAACAACACTAATCTCATTGTATACCACTATCAGAACTCTTAGACGACCAGATGCATTGTCAAAATGCAGTAATATTTTTGAAGGGATGTCTTTTTCTGAGCATTATGTCTTAACAGTTGGGTGAAAATATTCAGCAAGCCATATTGTAAACAGATGTGCTATCATTAGGATTTGTTGTTCCATTTAGAGAGCATAGTCAGAGTAGATTTAGTAGACTCATTACTAAGGGGTCTAGGATTTTCAGCATGGTAAAATGAGCGTCAACTTAAAGTTGCCCCTAACAGGAGAGTCAACTTGTCCTTTGAAGCCTTGAAGCCAGACATTGATTTCTCCTCTTCAGATATGAGGGCCTCAGATGACATCTTCTTCTAAAAGAAGACTGTTTAGTTTACACTGAAAATCTGTTGATTAGTGTAGCCATCTATATTAATCATCTTAGCAAACTTCTGGGTAACTTGCTGCAGCTTTTGCATCAACACTTGCTGCTTCACCTTGTACTTTCATGTTCCAGAGATGGCTTTTTTCCTTAAACCTCGTGACCCAACCTCTGCTCATTTCAAGCTTTTCTTCTACAGCTTACTCACCTCTCTCAGCCTTCAGAGAATTGAAGTGAGTTAGGGCCTTGCTCTGGATTAGGCTTTGGCTTAAGGGAATGTCGTGCCTGATTTAACCTAGACTGTTGAAACTATCTCCCTATCAGCAGTAATACTGTTTCACTTTCTTATCATTTATGTGTTCCCTTGAATAGTACTTTTAATTTCTTTCAAGCATTTTGCATTCATAATTTGGATAGCTATTTGGGGCAAGAGGCCTAGCTTTTGGCCTGTATCAGTTTCTGATTAGCTTCCTCCCTCATCTTAATCATTTCTAGCTTTTGATTTAGAATGAGAGACATGTGGCTCTTCCTTTCACTTGAACACTTACAAGTCTTTGTAGGGTTATTAATTGGCCTGATTTCAACATTGTAGTGTCTCAAGGATTAGAAAACCCCAAGGAGAGGAAGAGAGACAGAGAATAGTACGTCAATGGAGCAGTCAGAACACACCAGAGCATTTTTTGATTTTGGGTGTGGTTTGTGGCACCTCAAAACAAGTACAATAGGAACATTGAAGATCACTGATCACAGATCACCATAACATACAATAATAATGAAAAAACTTGAAATATTGTGAAAATTACCAAAATGTGACACAGAGACTTGAAGTCAGCAAATGCTGCTGGAAAAATAGTGTTGATAGATTTGCTGGACACAGGGTTTAATCTGTAGAAAGGCAGTATCTGTGAAGCTCAGTAAAGCAAAAACACAATAAAAAGAGGCCTGCCGGTACTATTGCATTAAACAGGAATCAGTTATTTAATAGTTTTGTTTTGCAGATTAAGGCACCAGAGCTGGATCTTATTGTCCGATGAAATCCTTTTCAGGTTTTATTCTACAGCTTTCAAGTTCTGCAGTAACTTTCTTTTTAACTAAAAATATTTTCTTAATTTAAGCAATCCGCCAGGTTGAAGAAAACTTGTAAGCACCGTTAGTACTTGTCAGGAGTAAATGGGACTCTGGAGAGTTCTATGAAATAGGAAACATTTGAACAGAGTATCATCTTTCTTTCAGCTGTTTGTATAGATGCAATTTCTGCAATTCTATACCTCACAGCTCTAATTCCTCTTCATCTGTGTCTCAGGCTTCCATCAATAATCCTTCTGCTGAAACACATTTGACAAGAGAGGTAGAGTGGATACCCTTGCAATATCTTCTGAATGTCACTCAAGAGCGATTTGTAACTGAGATCATAAATTTTAGGAAGAAAAATATAAAACTAAGTTGGGGGTTCAATCTATATGAATCAGGATTGGATAAGGGTATGGTTAGTAGCATTTTCTAAAAATCACCTTTTGATTAGACAGTGGAGATTTTGTAAAACATTTAAAAAAAAAATCAGTGATTATTGTGGATATATATCTTAAAAAATAAACCCCTCTTATGTACCTTAATAAATGAATGAATTGGATGTTTGCTGGATCCAGTTATGTTCACCTTATACACTGTGATTTCTAATACATCTTCACATCCTAGAAAGTCTATAGTACAGTTGTTATCCCATCTCATAACATTTGTATTGAAAAAAGGATCTAGTCTGTTTGTATGTGTTAGGTAAGAGACTGAATTTCTGTTGCCCTTCTGAAATTCAGGAGAAATATATGCTATTGCCTTCAATAATATATAGCTAAAAAACTGAGTAAGAAAAAATGAGATACTCTGTTTAGAGAGTGAAAAATGTTAAATTAATTTTATTGATTTGGACCTTTCTGTTTATTAGGTGAAGCTATTAAAATTGTTCTAATTGTTTTTGAACAACATTTTGAAATTAAATATGAAAGTCATGTAGTGTATTTTTCTCTTAATTTGTTTAAGAGCGCTATACTCATATTAACTTTCATTATTTGTTTATATAATAGCATTAGAACTTTAGGGGAAATGTACTATATTTAGGTATATTTTTCCTATACTATTTTTCTCGCAACTAGTACATTTATGTGTTCTGCGTATGTTTAGTTACAAAATGAAGGAGCATTGTATATTAAGCATTTAGTAAAAGGAATGATGAATTTAAAATGATCTTTGTCTAAACATATAAATTTATACTGTTCAAGGGGTTCTCATGGCAGGAATACTGAAGTGGTTTGCCATTCCCTTATGCAGTGGACCACATTTTGTCAGAACTCTCCACAATGACCTGTCCGTCTTGGGTGGCCCTACACGGCATGGCTCATAGTTTCATTGAGTTAGCCAAGGCTGTAGTCCATGTGATTAGATTGGTTAGTTTTCTGTTTGTGATTTTCAGTCTGTCTGCCCTCTGATGGAGAAGGATAAGAGGTTTATGGAAGCTTCCTGATGGGATAGACTGACTGAGGGTGATACTGGGTCTTGTTCTGATGGGCGGGGCCATGCTCAGTAAATCTTTAATCAAATTTTCTGTTGATGACTAGAGCTGTGCCCCCTTCCTGCTATTTATCCGGGACCAAACTATGGTGGAGGTAAGGAAGATAATGGTGAAGTCACTCAAAAGATCCCATGCATGTACTGCTACAGTCTGGGCCCCCAACCCTGCAGAAGGCCACCTCCGACCCACGCCTTCTCTGGAGACTCCCGGACACCCACAGGCAAGTCCAGGGCAGTCTCCTGTGGGGTCACTGTTCCTTTCTCCTGCGTGCTGGTGCACAAGGTTCTATTGTGACCTCCAAGAGACTATTTCCCAGTCCTGTCTAAGTCCTGGCAGCTCTATGGTAGGGTCAGTGGCAACCTCCTCTAAGAGGACTTATGCCATACCCACACCCAGAGCCCCCGTCCTTGCGGCAGACCACTGCCGACCTCTACTGCCACAGGAGACACTCAAACACAGTTCTGTCTCAGTCTCTGTGGGGTCCCTGGGTCCTGGTGCCCACAAGGTTTGTTTGAGCCCTCTGAGTGCCTCTGGCAGGAATGGGATTTGATTCTAAACGCAAATTCGCCCCTCCTACCATCTTGCTGGGGCTTCTCCTTTGCCCCTGGGCATGGGTTATCTCCTCACAGCCGCTCCAGTGCCTACCATCTTACTGGGATTTCTCTGACCTTGGACATGGGGTATCTATTCAGAGCTGCTCCAGAGAAATGCAGGCACCACTTCTGACCTTGGATGTGGGGTATCTCCTCTTGACAGCTCCAGCGCCACACAGCTGCTGCTCATTGCTCCAGCACTGCACAGCCGCTGTGTGAAAAGGCAAAAGGATAGGGCACCAAAAGATGAATTCCCCAGGTCAGTAGGTACCCAATATGCTACTGGAGATCAGTGGAGAAATAACTCCAGAAGGAATGGAGAGAAGAAGCCAAAGCAAAAGCAACATCCAGTTGTGGATGTGACTGGTGATTGAAGCAAGGTCCAATGCTGTCAAGAGCAATATTGCATAGGAACCTGGAATGTTAGGTCCATGAATCAAGGCAAATTGGAAGTGATCAAACAGGAGATGGCAAGAGTGAATGTCACCATTTTAGGAATCAGTGAACTAAATTGGACTGGAATGAGTGAATTTAACTCAGATGACCATTATATCTGCTACTGTGGGCAGGAATCCCTTAGAAGAAATAGAGTAGCCATCATGGTCAACAAAAGAGTCCGAAATGCAGTACTTGGATGGAATCTCAAAAATGACAGAATGATCTCTGTTCATTTCCAAGGCAAACCATTCAATATCACAGTAATCCAAGTCTATGCCCCAACCAGGAATGCTGAAGAAGCTGAAGTTGAATGGTTCTATGAAGACCTACAAGACTTTCTAGAATTAATACCCAAACAAGATGTCCTTTTCATTATAGGGGACTGGAATGCAAAAGTAGGAA
This sequence comes from Muntiacus reevesi, assembly GCF_963930625.1. Classification (NCBI taxonomy): domain Eukaryota; kingdom Metazoa; phylum Chordata; class Mammalia; order Artiodactyla; family Cervidae; genus Muntiacus; species Muntiacus reevesi. The sequence goes on along the minus strand of NC_089265.1, from coordinate 18,695,597 downwards.
GTCAACAAACACCTGGAGTAACAGGAAAATTTGGCCGTAGAATACAGAATGAAGCAGTGCAAAGGCTAATAGAATTCTGCCAAGAGAACACACTGGTCATAGCAAACACCCTCTTCCAACAACACAAGAGAAGACTCTACACGTAGACATCACCAGATGGTCAACTGGTGACCATCAGATTGATTATATTCTTTGCAGCCAAAGATGGAGGAGCTCTATACAGTGAGCAAAAACAAGACTGGAAGCTGATTGTGGCTCAGATCATGAACTGCTTATTGCCAAATTCAGACTGAAATTGAAGAAAGTGGGAAAAACCACTAGATCATTCAGGTATGACCTAAATCAAATCCCTAATGATTATGTAGTAGAAGTGAGAAATAGATTTAAGGGACTAGAACTGATAGACAGAGTACCTGATGAACTATGGATGGAAGTTTGTGACATTGTACAGTGGACAGGGAGCAAGACCATCCCCAAGGAAAAGAAATGCAAAAAAGCAAATTGGCTGTCTGAAGAGGCCTTACAAATAGCTGAGAAAAGAAGAGAAGCAAAAAGCAAAGGAGAAAAGGAAAGCTATATCCATTTGAATGCAGAGTTCCAAAGAAGAGCAAGGAGAGATAAGAAAGCCTTCCTCAGAGATCAGTGCAAAGAAATAGAGGAAAACAATAGAATCGGAAAGACTAGAGTTCTGTTCAAGAAAATGAGAGATACCAGGGGAACATTTCATGCAAAGATGGGCTCAACAAAGGACAGAAATGGTATGGACCTGACAGAAGCAGAAGATATTAAGAGGTGGCAAGTATACACAGAAGAACTGTACAAAAAAGATCTTCATGACCCTGATAATCATGATGGTGCGATCACTCACTTAGAGCCGGACACCCTGGAATGTGAAGTCGAGTGGGCCTTAGGAAGCATCGCTATGAACAAAGCTAGTGGAGGTGATGGAATTCCAGTTGAGCTATTTCAAATCCTGAAAGATGATGCTGTGAAAGTGCTGCACTCAGTATGCTAACTCATTTGGAAAAGTCAGCAGTGGCCACAGGACTGGAAAAGGTCAGTTTTTATTCCAATCCCAAAGAAAGGCAATGCCAAAGAATGCTCAAACTACCGCACAATTGCACTCACCTCACACACTAGTAAAGTAATGCTTAAAATTCTCCAAGCCAGGCTTCAACAATATGTGAGCTGTGAACTTCCACATGTTCAAGCTGGATTTAGAAAAGGCAGAGGAACAAGAGATCAAACTGCCAACATCCTCTGGATCTTCAAAAAAGCAAGAGAGTTCTAGAAAAACATCTACTTCCACTTTATTGACTATGCCAAAGCCTCTGACTGTGTGGATCACAATAAACTCTGGAAAATTCTGAAAGAGATGGGAATACCAGACCACCTGACCTGCCTCTTGAGAAACCTATAGGCAGGTCAGGAAGCAATAGTTAGAACTGGACATGGAACAACAGACTGGTTCCAAATAGGAAAAGGGGTATGTCAAGGCTGTGTATTGTCACCCTGCTTATTTAACTTATATGCAGAGTACATCATGAGAAACACTGGACTGGAAGAAGCACAAGCTGGAATCAAGATTTCTGGGAGAAATATCAATAACCTCAGGTATGCAGATGACACCACCCTTATGGCGGAAAGTAAAGAAGAACTAAAGAGCCTCTTGATGAAAGTGAAAAAGGATAGTGAAAAAGTTGGCTTAAAGCTCAATATTCAGAAAAGAGAGATCATGGCATCTGGTGCCATCACTTCATGGCAAATAGATGGAGAAACAGTGGAAACAGTGGCAGACTTTATTCTTTTGGGCTCCAAAGTCACTGTAGATGGTGACTGCCACCATGAAATAAAAAGGCACTTACTCCTTGGAAGAAAAGTTATGGTCAACCTAGACAGCATATTGAAAAGCAGAGACATTACTTTGCCAACAAATGTCCATCTAGCCAAGGCTAATGTTTTTCCAGTGGTCATGTATGAATGTGAGAGTTGGACTATAAAGAAACCTGAGCGCCAAAGAATTGATGCTTTGAAGTGTGGTGTTGGAGAAGACTCTCGAGAGTCCCTTGGATTGCAAGGAGATCCAGCCAGTCCATCCTAAAGGAAATCAGTCCTGAACCTTCATTGGAAGGACTGATGTTGAAGCTGAAACTCCAATACTTTGGCCACCTGATGTGAAGAGCTGACTCATTTGAAAAGACTCTGATGCTGGGAAAGAGTGAAGCCGAGAGGAGAAGGGGATGACAGAGGATCAGATGGTTGGATGGCATCACCGACTCAAGTACATGAGTTTGAGTAAACTTCGAGAGTTGGTGATGCACAGGGAGGCCTGGCATTCTGCAGTCCATGTGGTCGCAAAGAGTCAGACACGACTGAGCGACTGAACTGAAACATATGAATTAAAGAAATTGAGACATATACCACAGGCTATCACTCTACTTTCTCTAGAATAAATTGCACTGTTTGAGGAATTCCTTTATGCTCACAAGTTGCAGCAGGTAAGCATTATGCAATTTCATAAGAAGATCTATATTGAATAATGGAAACATAACTTGAAAAGTGGTGCAATGTGATGAGGCCTAAATGCCCACTAAACATGAATTCTACATTTCCCTCTGTTGAATTTGTAGTCATTCTTCTTTCATTCAACTTTTTGGGGATTAGAGAACTTCAGCCTGTCCTGGAAGAAGTCTCTGTTGCAGTGCAGAAGTCTTCTGTGCTCTCTCTGTCTGTTTAGCTTTCAGTTGCCCTGAGAACGTGCCAAGTGTCAATCAAGACTGTTTGGACACCTGTGTCCAGGGATCAGGCCAGAGCAACGCACCTCACTCAGGTCATCAGACCATCTCCAGATGGCAAATAACCCCTGAAGTTATGAACAAATTTACTTATGATGCAAATTAGTGACCTGCCCCTAGGTGCTTCATTAATGCTCTGTCTCCCCTGAGCCACCAAGGTGTCAGAAGTTTCACTGTTTGCTTTCACAAGTTTTTCTCTCTGTAATATATGTTAATAATCATTTATTCTCATATAAATGGTTTCATCAATTACTAATGGCTAGTTAACAAACTATCAAAGCAGAGATGAAAATTAGAGTCCATTTAGGAAAAAAAAAACAATATTTACCTTTTTCTATGGAAATGTGTGAAAAAACTTCAGAAAATTCTGTTATCATATGAGGTCTCTGAGGAAACTGTGATTAAAAATAATGAAAGAGGAGAAATATGAGTTTCTATCTAGATCACTATTTTGTTTTTTTATCTAAAAGTGATGAGAAAAATTATGCGAACCCATGCACTTGCCCTAAGTTATAATTGTATTATATTAACCTCAGCTGACAATATTCTATACAGACTTTAGTTTACTTAAAATTCTGCCTCTTGGGTTTAAACACACATCTAAAATTGACTCAACTCATTTCTTTCTTGCTGAGGTCACTTTATCAGTTACTTTCAATACTGAACTTATTTTATGTGTTCCCTTTTTCCAATATTACATTCTCAAACCTTTGTCACCTGGGAATTTCTCTCTGTGATGGTTTAATTACTGACTTCAAGATTTGTAGTTATTATTAATTATTATGGCTAATAAGATGTTAAGATGAGCTGATAGGGTTTTGCTGCCTCATTTGCTTAATATTAATGAAATGTTACTGACTACTGTGGACAATGCCCAGGCATTTGCCAGTGAAGTGGGCCCATGAAGAATGAGTTGTCTTTTTTTATGAATTACCTCAGCAGAGAAAACAATGCTTGACAGTTTCCTGTGGCTGTGGTCTTTGGATTTAGGTAGCTCATACAGTAGAATGGATCTTAGCAATATTTGAGAAAGATAATTCCAGAATTTCACCACTAAAAAGAACAGGCACTAATAATAAATATATGGAAAGAGTAAATATTTGAGAATCTGTTTTATGTCCATGAGGATCATTTGCTTAGTTGTTTTACTTTTCAATAGGATATGTTAGGTCATTTAGTGCTAGATTATGAAACTGTGGAGTGTTTGTTCTATAAAAAATGGGAAGGTTCACTTTCTGCTCAAATTGACTGAATAAGTTACTTCCAGCAGCTATTCGAGTCCTGTGGAATTATCTTTTATTGTGTATCAGGTGGACAAAAAAGAAAGTGTTCAGAGAAAAGAGGCATAATTCATTATGTGAGTTTTGGGGAAATGTGAATACTGGCCAATTCTTTATTCTAGTATGAGCAGTACTTTGAAAGATTAAGACTAATCCTCTTCAAAAGTTCATGATAGCAGAGGCTTGGGGTTCTAATTCTATCAATGAAAAATCATTTTTGTGTAGTTCTAAAAATTGTGAGTTTAAAATCTGAAAATTATGAAAACAACAGTGTAGCTAGTATCTGTGAATGAATTCAGTATGCTATTAGATACATGTTTCTTTTTATTTTCTTGACTCACTAGTCATAAGAAGAGTCCTCTAATTGTTAGAGATGAGCTACTGAATTATGATACTGGTGCAGTTCCTACAATTAATTTGATAAAATGGATATACTAAGTTAAGTACAACCTCAGGTGTATGGAAATATTAATTTTGTTGACAGACATTTGAAAATTAAACTATTTCCTAAATATTATTTGAATATTTAGTTTTATAAAGTTCCTATTTAGCATGGAAGACTATGAGGGTTAGATTCTCTTGATCCCTTACAGATCAGTGAAAATTAGATATAATAATTAATTCAGTTGAAAAGCTTTTACTGGAAGCTTAGAAGTCATTTGAGTTTTTAAATTTTGAAATAAATATGTAGTTCTTATTATCTTAAATTATATATACCCTAAGAAACTTCCGCAAGTATAAATTTAAGTTAGGAAAAATTTAGCTTCACCTATGTCAGGAAAAGTGAATTTTTCAGAATAAAGATCAATGACATGGAAAATAACTATTACTTGAGCTGATGATTTTCAGTATATTTCAAAGCAAATACTTTGCTCTAATCTTGATGCTACTGTCAGTGTTAAAAACTTTAGCTGCTACCAGGTAAGAGGAGAAGAGGGTGAGGCAATTTCATACACAAAGTATCTGCACAGAATATCCTCTAAGGTAGCTTGTAGTTTTGAAAGATGTGATGGAAGGCAGGACAAATATCGGACAATGAACTTGGAAGAGCAATGCCATGGCCAAATGGTAATTAACCATGTAAGAAAGATTTTTAAAAAGAACTGAAAATGATTTCTAGGTGGTTGACTAAGAAAAATTACTTCCTAAGGAAAGTAAACATGGTTGGGAAGAGGGGAGTTGCCTCATATTTACAGAATCTCTATTATGCTTAAGGGCTTTAATCTGTTTTTTCATTTAATCCTCAGAGCAATACACAAAAGGTGGGTATTTAATAGATAAGAAGGCAGAGGCTCAGAAAGATCAATAATTTGCCTCAGTTAATATAGTGAGGATCCAGGTTTGTTTGGCTCTAAGCTCATGTTCTTATTCATGGTGCATGAGAGAGGCACATAATTGAAAACTATTGCTCCTAAACTTTTAAAAGTTTTATTTTGCTTGAATTATTTTTACATTGTTTATCTTCTCATTTAAGAATTATTTCTGAATTTTCAGTTGAGTTCACTACAATTTTAGTAATTTTTTGATACATCATTTGTTTAAATAGTATAATTGCTCACTGTAGGGTCTTATATCCCCAGATTTTTCATGATTGAGGTGTTTCTTTTGATTCTTGGTCAGATGAGTATGTCCTGGGTACGTATTTCAAATAAGGGTACTTGGATAATATATTTTGAATCTTTGCATATTTAGTAATATATATTTTTTGTTGTCTTCTCAAATAAATGACAGCCTTATGGAGATAGATTCTTTGGGGAATAATCTTTCTTCCACTTCCCCAAGTCTGTAATCATTATCCCACTGCTTTCTAGGTTTTAATGTTGTTTAGAAGCCTGAGGAAAACCTGATTTCTGTCCCTTGCAAATAATCTCTCAATGTTCTTACTAATCTTCCTTGATATTTACATGTTTACCCCTGTATCCTTTGAATTTGAAAATGTCAGTATATGTCTGACATTTACTGTTTGACCCAATCCCATACCTAGTGACCTAGGAGAGATCAAACTGCAGATCCTGTGATTTTAATTTAATTTTTAATCTATTAAGTTTTTGCCAATTGTATTTTTAATTATTCCTTTTACCTCATCTTTGCTTTCACTCCTGTATTTAAAAAAAATCTATATATTGGATTTGTTCTTTGAATTGCCACTAAACTTTGCTAAAACAAAAATATTGGAAGAGGCATCAGAAAAACTGCAGATAATTTTCAAAAAGAAAAATTGGCTATAGAAGTTATTAATTGATCAATTTAACATAGATAACTTTTTGCTACTCTGTTGGAGGGTTTGAAGAAACTGATTATTAAAGGAAAAACTGATTAATGACAAAGAAACTGGTTATTAAACATTTGCATTTAAGAAAGAATAGGCTGCTGACTTCTATCTATCAACATGAGCCCATGTTAACGGCACACCAAAATTACCTCATTTAAAAAATCAATTTACTAGAAATGTTTAGTAGATTTTAAAATGGGGATTTTAACATACATTTTAAGGAAGTATAATGTACCTGTAGAAAAGTGCAAAAATTATATATCTTTGAATAGCCATTAGAGAATATATTCTTATCTAGAAACAGAAGGTTGGTGGTGACCCCTCTGTCACTGTCTTCATCTTCCACTCCCAAGTTAACTGTTCTGTCTTATATAGATTAATTTTGCTTGCTTTTGAGTTTCTAAAAGAAATGCTTGCATTCGTTTGTACCAAGTTTCCTTCATTCAACATTGTGTTTATGGAATTCTACATTCTCATGTATAATAGAAGGTAATGAACTTTCATTTCCGGACACAATATTCTATTGTGTAACTCTATGATTATTTATCTATTGGGTTTAATATTGGGTTTCTTCCATTTTAGGGTTATTGTGAATAAAATTGACACAAGCTTTCTTAAACACATCTCTTGGGATATATATGTATATATACGCCTTCTGTCAATGTCCATTTGTTACATATGTTTAACTTTAGTAGATAAGGCCAAATGGTCTGACAGTATTTGAGTTCCAGTTGCTCTGTACCTGCTGTGTGCTGAATGTTTGTGTCCTCCCCCATTTCAAATTCATGTATTGAAATCCTAATATCCAAAGTGAGGGTGTTAGGTGGTAGGTTTTTGAGAGATTATGAGGGTGGAGCCCTCAGGAATGGGACTACACACAGCTCTCTTCACTCTTCTATCATTTGAAGATGCAGCTAGAAGACATAGGATATGAACAAGGAAGAGGACCCCTTTCAAAGGTGACCATGTTGGCTCCTTGATCTTGGAATGCCCAGCCTCCAGAGCTTTGAGAATAAATGTTTGCAGTTAATAAGTAATCTAGTCTGTAGTATTTTATTATAGCAGCCTGTGAAGACTAAGATCACCTCCTTGCAAACACTTGGTATTGTCAATCATTTTAATATTAACAAACTAGTGCGTATATAGTAATATCTCATGGTGGTTTTAATTTGAAGCACCTTAACAACTAATGAAATTTGCAGCTTTTTATATGATTTTCAGCTATTTGAATATCTTTTCTAAGTACTGCTATTTTAAAAATTGGATTATCTACTATTTTCTTATTGATATTTAAGAATTTTATTTGATAACTGTTGTCTAAATTGTTTTTGTCACTAAAAAGTCACTAAATTTGTTTGACTTTGTGACCCCATGAACTGCAGCACACCAGGCTTTCCTGTCCTTCGCTACCCCCCGGAGTTTGCTCAAACTCATGTCCATTTAGTTGGTGATGTCATCCAACCAGCTCATCCTCTGCTGACCCCTTCTCTTCTTGCCTTCAATCTTTCCCATCATCAGGGTCTTTTTCCAATAAGTCGGCTCTTCGCATCAAAGTATTGGAAACGTATAATTTTCCAGATGTTTCCTTCCACTCTGTGGCTTGCATTTTCACCCATAATGATGTTTTGCCTAAGCAGAAGTAGCTAATTTAATATAATCCAATATATTCATCTTTTTCTTTATAGTTTAACCTTTTTTCTCCTATTAAAAAATTTCATATTCCAGCATCATAAAAATATTACTCTGTTTTACATTACCTCCTAGAACATATTTAGATAAATAATCTACTTAGAAGTGATTTCTATGTTCAGTGTGGTTTCTTTCTTTCTCTCATTCTTTCTTTCTTCCTTTTTTTTCTTGGTCTTCACCTAGTGAACTGAACTAGTACCATTTATTTGAATATCTTTTCTCCCTCCCACTCCTCTGTAATGCCACTTTTGTCACAAATCAAATGTCTGTGTATGTCTTTTCCTGTACTTTGTCTTTTGCTCTATTTTTCTAATTGTGTATCTTATCACTTATACCAAGTTTTCTGAATACTTTGTACTTTTTACTCACTCTTGATATACTGTGGTGTGAATTGTCTCATTCTGTTCTTCAAGATGCCTGGTTATTTTGGCTTTTTCTGTTTACATATATTTTAGAATTAGCTTGTGAATTTCCATAAGACATCTGCCTGAGACATTGACTGGGATTGCATTGATATAAATCAATTTGGGAAAATTGATATTTTAAAAAATTTGCACTTTCTAATTCATGTACCTGATATGTCTCCATGCATTTAGATAATCTTCAATTTATTTATTCATTTTTGTTATTTTAAATGAATAAACTTTGTCTTTTATAGCAGTTTTTGGTTCACAGCAAAACTGAGTGGAAAGTACAGAGTTTCATATATCCCCTGTCCTCCCACATGTACAGCCTCTCCCACTATCGACATCCGGGACCACAGTGGTACTTTTGTTGCAATACATGAACCAACATAGGCACAAAGAACCTAAAATCCATAGATTATGTTGGGGTTCACTCTTGGTGTTGTACATTCTGTGAGTTTTGACAAATGTATAAAAACCATGTATTCACCATTGTAGTATCATGCAGAATAATTTATTTCGCTACCTTAAAATTCTCTTGTGTTTCTTCTATTCATCTCTTTCTTTCCCTAGCTCTTGGCAACCACTGATCTTTTCCTAACGCCATAATTTTGCCTTTTCTGGAATGTCATATTGTTGGAATTGCAGTCCATGACCTTTACAGTTTAGCTTCTTTTGGTTAGTAATACGCATTTAAGGTTTCACCATGGCTTTTCATGGCTTAATAGTTTATTTCTTTCTCTTTTTTAAAATGAGGTATAGTTGACATAAAATATTATATGTTTCAGGTGTACAGCAGAGTGATTCACAATTTTAAAAGATTTTATTCCACTTATTATAAAATATTGGCTATATTGCCTGTGTTGTACTATATATCCTTGTAGTTTATTTATTTTATACAAAGTGGTTTGTACCTCTTAATCCCCTACCCCTATCTTGCCTCTTCCTTTTTCCTGCTCCCCACTGGTAACCACTATATATTTGTTCTCTGTATCTGTGAGTCTGATGCTTTTTTGTTGTATTCACTTTTTGAATTTGCATTTTTGCCTTTTATTTTTTCCCCCAGATAGATGCCCAGGAGTGGACTTGCTGGATAATATGATAGTTCTATTTTCAGTTTTTTTATGAAATCTCTATACTGTTTTCCACAGTGGCTCTACCAGTTTACATTGCCACTAGCAGTGTGTGAGGGTCCCTTTTTCCCACATCCTTATTAATATTTGTTATTTGTGGTCTTTTTGATATTAGCCATTCTGAAAGATGTGAGATGATATATCTCATTGTGGTTTTAATTTGCATTTCTCTGATAATAAATGGTATCAAGCATCTTTTTATGTGCCTATTGGCCATCTGTATGTCTTCTTTGGAAAGATGTCTGTTCATGTCTTTTGCCCATTTTTTATTTGGGGTCTATCCTAAAGGAGATTAGTTCTGAGTGCTCATTGGAAGGACTGATGTTGAAGCTGAAACTCCAGTACTTTGGCCACCTGATGTGAAGAACTGACTCATTTGAAAAGACCCTGATCCTGGGAAAGATTGAGGGCAGGAGGAGAAGGGGACAACAGAGGATCAGATGGTTGAATGGCATAACTGACTCAATGTACATGGGTTTGGGTGGACTCTGGGAGTTGCTGATGGACAGGGAGGCCTGGCATGCTGTGGTTCATGGGGTCGCAAAGAGTTGGACACGACTGAGTGACTGAACTGAACTAAACTATTTGGGGTTTGTTTTCTTGATTTTGAGTTGTATGAGCTATTGATATATTTTGGATTGTTGTTGTTTAGTCACTAAAGTCATGTCAAACTCTTTGCTACCCCATGGACTATAGCCCACCAGGCTCCTCTGTCCATAGGATCTCCCAGGCAAGAATACTTGAGTGGGTTCCGTTTCCTTCTTCTGGGTATCTTCTCAACCCAGGGATTGCACCTATGTCTCTTTATGTCTCCTGTACTGGCAGGCAGGTTCTTAACTACTCACTCCACTTGGGAAGTCCAATCTTAATTTAGGCAAGTAATTTAATATTGAATCTAATAATAGGCTCTTGAAAATGATATTAAAATATCTTAATACAGAGTTAGATCTTTTAAAACTTACTGAAAGAAGACCTGTTAATAAATCACTTTCATTCAGTTGTGAGATTTCCAATGTCATCTCCCACTTTTATTCCACATTATTGATCATTTGTTATCAGACATAAATGCCTCAACACAAGAACTAATTAATGCATCGTGTTATAGAATCATTACAAAGAAATAGAGCAATGGTTTGTGATGATTGGATAAAAGTAGCTGCCTAAAGTTAATGGCAGTAAAAATAAAATCCTGATTTTCAGCAGTTGCCAACATTAGTGATATTTTATATGAAAAATTATGGAAATTTTATTAGCATATGTAATTGTTATTTAACAACAAGGGCCAATATTGTGAACCAGTTCTTGAATCTAGCTAATTAAACTTTATAGATCAATGTGCTATTACGTCAGTTATATTGTCAGAGTTGAATTTCGTTTGTCTTTTTATTCAGTTTTCTAAAAGTATTAATTAAACATGTACTAGGGACATGGCAGAGGTTTTAACTCAGTGGATGCTATAAATATGCAACAAATAGACTCTCCTAAACAAAATTATATTCCAACAGGGGATATTGTCATTTACCCCAAATAACTAAAATATTAGGCTAATAAATACATCTTTTGAAAGAGATGGAGGCGTAGCTAAATTTCTGTTGTGTTTTATATAAGGAAGAAGATACTCCCAGTCATATGAGTTAGAGAAGACTTCATTAAGGATACAGTATTGTGCATGGTGATAAAAATTTTTTAAAATTTGACATGAATGGATGGGAGACAAAATATTCTACAAAGCATGGTGGAATAGATAAAGGATGTGTTTTAGTATCAGAAACATCCCCATATTTAATTCTTGATTTCACTAGTTGTGAGTCATTATTTGACTCAGATTTTAAGAATATGTCTTACATCCATCTTTTCTAATTCTTTTACATCACATTGCTTTTTTTTTTTTTTCACATTCAAAATCAATGAAAATCTTTAAAGGAAAGATGAATAAACTCTGAGTATAATATAGCATTTTAAGAAACTGTGAAAAACCCTTTTTGTCTAAGTTTGATCCTGTGATCATTTTGTGTTCTGTTTAGAAAAGCTAGAGACAACTATCTTCTTTCTAGATTGCAATAACATATCATCTGTGGTTAAAAATTGCCAAGTAGTTGTCTTATTCTTGGAAAGGAATCAAGGTAATTAAAAAATTTATAAGGCTATCAAATTCTTTTAGCGAGAACCTATTCTTTATGTTTCTTGTGTTAATAAAAGATGATTATATATATTTCAGCAGAGATCAAAGAAATAATTTTTTTCTGCCCTATTAATTCTACATAGTTATGTTATGGTGACATAATAAATATGTTAGAGGGTTTTACAGCTTCTTTCTTTTTAATAAAGTTAGATTTTAATTCCAAACACTTTTTAACATTTACATTCCCATATCATCTTTTTCCTTAAACTAAGCTTTTTTGGGGGGAGGATTGTTTAATTTCCATTATGAAATCTCTCTGCCTTCAATGTTAGATTTTTCACAATAAACAACTATCCTTTATATCCAGGTTGGCTTGGTGAAGCATGAGTTACATTGATGGCAAAATGTTCTAAAATATGAATCCTAGTATTTGTGCTCATTTATAAATTTGAATTTAAAGTATCTTTGGAATATATTTTCTTTTACTTAATCAGGGAGGAGGAAGAAGAGAGAGGGTAAAACTCAGTGCTGTCCATGCATGAAATTGGCTTTGGTAATTGGCTTTGGCAGTACTAAGGTACTAAACTACATAGCTTCACAAAATGTGAGTCTGGGAATAGAAGGGTATGTAGTAATTAGTCAGTCACTTTGACTTTCGACTTGGCTTAGCATATTACCATTTCCCTCATTGCTCTGACCTGAATCAATGACCTTTAAACTGGAATATTTTTCATTGTGCCTCCTTATACCCCCTCCCTTTTCCGTCTCTATTACTACAAAAAGAAAAATGATTCAAGTATGGAAGATACCTACCCATCCATGGAAGAGTGGCTATTTTTAACTCCACTGAAACATTGAGAAGTAGTCATTATGACCAAAAAATATGCCTCATTTAACTTAAGAAGTAAAAACTGGGCCATTTATGATCAAAGTGAGAAGTATTACTTCATTTCTTATAAGTTTTGTTAGATATAATTTCTTCTTAAACCAGTATTTTTTGAGATAAACAAATCAAAAGAAAAACAGAAATTTTGAGGGGAAAGGGAAAAAAAGGATTCTTCCAATATCAATTATCTTTTTGCATGTAGGTTTGGAATTAGTCAATTTTTAAAAAGTAGTCACTACATATGAGGTTCAATTTATAGTCATTTAAAAACCACTTTTATACTATTGTTCTACCCCCTACCAATGATTTAATACTAGACTTACACAATCAGAATCTGAAAATTAGGGCCCTGACTCTCACATTTTTAACATGATCCCCAGGTTGCTAAAAAAGAACAATTCTGAAAAATCACAGATTTATTTTTAAATTAATTTTTATTGGAGTATAGTTTTTTTTTGCAATGTTGTGCTAGTCTCTACTGTACAGCAAAGTGAATCAGCCATGCATATACATATGTCCCCTCCCTTTTGGTCTTTCACCATCAATTAATTTTGCAGTTCTTGAACTTCTTAGGATCATGCATTATGACTTCTTTTCTATACTGCTTTCTGCATATGGTGGTTTTTCTTGTGTGTGTGTTTGTAGCATCTCATCTCACAGTTTTTTTTTTTTTTTTTATAATTAGCACAGAGTTAGTTTACAATGTTGTTTTAGTTTCAACAACTCAGTCAGCAAAATAATTCAGTTGTATGTAGATACAGATACTGAGTATAGTTCCATGTGCTATACCGTAGGTCCTTGGTTTGGTGGTTTAGTTGCTCGGTGGTGTTGGAAGCTTGCAACCTTTTGGACTGTAGCCTGCCAAGCTCCTCTGTCCATCAGATTCTCCAGGTAAGAATACTGGAGTGGGTTGCCATTTCCTTCTCCAGGGGAATCTTCCCCACAGTAGGTCCTTGTTGTTTGCCTATTTTATAGGTAGTAGTGTGTTTCTGGGGGCTTCCCAGGTTGCATTAGTGACAGTGTAGGAGACATAAGAGACTCAGGTTCAATCCCTGGGTTGGGAAGATCCCCTGGAGAAGGGCATGGCAACCCATTCCAGTATTCTTGCCTAGAGAATCCCCATGGACAGAGGAGCCTGGCGGCTACAGTCCATGGGATCACAAAGAGTCAGACGCAACTGAATTGACTTAGCATTCACACAGTGTGTATAGGTTAATCACAAACTTTATTTCTGCCCTGCTGGCCCTCACTATCCCCTTTGGTAACCATACATTTGTTTTCTATGTCTACAGGTCTATTTCTGTTTTGTAAATAAGTTCATTTGTATCCGTTGTTTAGGTTACACATATAAGTGATAACACATGATATTTGTCTCTGTCTAACTTACTTACTTTACTTAACATGATAATTTCTAAGACCACTCTGTGCTGTGTGTTTAGTCGCTCATTTGTGTCCAACTTCCCTGGGGCTTTCTTAATAACTCTGTTGGTAAAAGAATCTGCTTGCAATAAAGTAGATCCCGGTTCAATTCCTAGGTCAGAAAGATATGCTGGAGAAGGGATAGGCTACCCACTCCAGTATTCTCAGGCTTCCCTTGTGGCTTAGCTGGTAAAGAATCTGCCTGCAATGCAGGAAGCCTGGGTTTGATCCCTGGGTTGGGAGGATCCCTTGGAGAAGGGAAAGGCTACTCACTCCTGTATTCTGGCCTGGAGAATTCCATGAACTGTATAGTCCTTGGTGTCTCAAAGACAGGACACGACTGAGTGACTTTCACTTTCATTCTGACTGGCATGAGGTAATACCTCATTGTAGAGAATTGCATTTCTGTAATAATTAGCAATATTGAGAATCTTCTCATGTGCCTGTTAGCCCTCTTTATGTCTTTCCTCAAGAAATGTCACTTTAGGTCTTCACCCATTCTTTAGATTGGGCTGGGTTTTATTATTATTATTATTATTATTAAGTGGTATGAACTGTTTGTATACTTTGGAAATTAATCCTTTGTCAATAGTATCATTTGCAAATATTTTATCCTAGTCCATAAATTATCTTTCTGTTTTGCTTATGGTTGCCTTTGCTGTGTAAAGGCTTTAAGATTAATTAGGTCCCATTTGTTATTTTTTGCTTTATTTCCATTACTCTAGGAGATGGATCCAAAAAATATACTGCAATTTATGTCAAAACGTGTTCTATGTTTTCCTCTAGGAGTTTTATAGTATCTGGTCTTACATTTAAGTCTTTAATTCATTTTGAATTTACTTTTGTATATGGTGTTAAAGAATGTTCTAATTTCACTATTTTGCATAGAGCTGTCCAGTTTTCCCAGCACCACTTATTGAAGAGACCGTCTTTTCTTCATTGTATATTCTTGCCTCTTTTGTTGTATATTAATTGACCACAAGTGCATGAGTTTATTTCTGAGCTTTCTATCCTGTTTCATATATATATATATATATATATATATATATATACATATATATATGTCTGTTTTTGTGCCAGTACGAAACTGTTTTGATTATTGTGCAGTAATGTCACAGCTTATGCATTCACTTTACTACTGATAGTTATTTTGTTTGTTTCTAGTATTTGGTTATGATAAATAAAAGAATTACAAACATTCTTGAGCATGTCTTTTGGTGTACAAATACATTTATTTTTCTCAGATACATACCTCAGAGTGGAATTGTTGGGTTATAAGATTGGCAGTGCAAGGTTTTCCAAAGTAGTTTCACCAGTTTACACTTCAGTGTGCAACATATGAGAATTTCAATTGCTCTGTATCTTTATCAACACTTGGTAAGATAACTCATTTGGGATTTTAGCCATTGTGGTTGATGTGTAAAAATATTTCACTGTTGTTTTAATTTTGGTTTCCTTGATGATCAATTGTGTATCTTTCCATATATGTGCACAGCCATTTGTGGATACCTCTTTAAGAATTGTTCCCTTAAAAAAAAAATGGAATGTTTGTGTCTTTCTTAATGATTCTTAGACTTTCTTTATGTTTCTGGATGTGAGCCCGTTTATCAATTATATTTTCTTCCTCTCTGTGGCTTGGATGCTCTCTTTTTAAATTATGCTTTTAGATAGCTAGAATATCTTAATTTTAAAGACACTCAGTCTCTGAATGTTTTTGAAAAAATGGTTAACGCTTTCTTTGTTCTTTTAAGAAAGTTTTGCCTGATTCAAGGTCATGATGATGTTTTCCTGTTTTTCACTGGAAGATTTATTGTCTAACATTTAGGTTTGTGTTCCACATCAAATTAATTTGTGTATGGCCTGAAGTAGCCATGGTTCATTCTTTCATATTTGTATATTCATTTGCTCTAATACCATTTATTTGAAAGACTATCCTTCCTGGATTAGAAGGTACAGTTCAGTTCAGTTCAGTTCAGTCGCTCAGTCATGTCTGACACTCTGCAACCCCACGGACTGCAGCATGCTAGGCCTCCCTGTCCATCACCAACTCTCGGAGTTTACTCAAACTCATGTCCATTGAGTCGGTGATGCCATCCAACCATCTCATCCTCTGTCGTCCCCTTCACCTCCTGCCCTCAATCTTTCCCAGCATCAGGGGCTTTTCAAATGAGTCAGCTCTTCGCATCAGGTGGCCAAAGTATTGGAGTTTCAGCTTCAACATCAGTTCTTCCAATGAATATTCAGGACTGATCTCCTTTAGGATGAACTGGTTGGATCTCCTTGCAGTCCAAGGGACTCTCAAGAGTCTTCTCCAACACCACAGTTTGAAAGCATCAATTCTTTGGTGCTCAGTTTTCTTTTTTTTTTTTTTTTCATTTATTTTTATTAGTTGGAGGCTAATTACTTCACAACATTGCAGTGGGTTTTGTCATACATTGACATGAATCAGCCATGGAGTTACATGTATTCCCCATCCCGATCCCTCCTCCCACCTCCCTCTCCACCCGATTCCTCTGGGTCTTCCCAGTGCACCAGGCCCGAGCACTTGTCTCATGCATCCAACCTGGGCTGGTGATCTGTTTCACCATAGATAATATACATGCTGTTCTCTCAGAACATCCCACCCTCGCCTTCTCCCACAGAGTCCAAAAGTCTGTTCTGTACTTCTGTGTCTCTTTTTCTGTTTTGCATGTAGGGTTATCATTACCATCTTTCTAAATTCCATATATATGTGTTAGTATGCTGTAATGTTCTTTATCTTTCTGGCTTACTTCACTCTGTATAATGGGCTCCAGTTTCATCCATCTCATTAGAACTGATTCAAATGAATTCTTTTTAATGGTTGAGTAATATTCCATGGTGTATATGTACCACAGCTTCTTTATCCATTCATCTGCTGATGGGCATCTAGGTTGCTTCCATGTCCTGGCTATTATAAACAGTGCTGTGATGAACATTGGGGTGCACGTGTCTCTTTCAGATCTGGTTTCCTCAGTGTGTATGCCCAGAAGTGGGATTGCTGGGTCATATGGCAGTTCTATTTCCAGTTTTTTAAGAAATCTCCACACTGTTCTCCATAGTGGCTGTACTAGTTTGCATTCCCACCAACAGTGTAAGAGGGTTCCCTTTTCTCCACACCCTCTCCAGCATTTATTGCTTGTAGACATTTGGATAGCAGCCATTCTGACTGGCGTATAATGGTACCTCATTGTGGTTTTGATTTGCATTTCTCTGATAATGAGTGATGTTGAGCATCTTTTCATGTGTTTGTTAGCCATCTGTATGTCTTCTTTGGAGAAATGTCTGTTTAGTTCTTTGGCCCATTTTTTGATTGGGTCATTTATTTTTCTGGAATTGAGCTTCAGGAGCTCAGCTTTCTTTATAGTTCAACTCTCACATCCATACTTGACTACTGGAACAACCATAGCTTTGACTAGACAGACCTTTGCTGGCAAAGTAATGTCTCTGCTCTTTAATATGCTGTGTAGGTTGGTCATAGCTTTTCTTCCAAAGAGCAAGCGTCTTTTATTTCACGGCTGCAGTCATCATCTGCAGTGAATTTGGAACCCTCCAAAATAAAGTCTGTCACTGTTTCTACTGTTTACCTATCTATTTGCCATGAAGTGATGGCTATAACCATCCTGAACGCACCCAATCTCGTCTAATCTCAGAAGCTAAACAGGGTCAAGTCTGGTTAGGTCTTAGATGAGAGAGACTGCCTGGGAATACTGGGTGCTGTAGGCTTTGGGGGGCTTTCCCCATAGCTCAGTTGGTAAAGAATTTGCCTGCAATGTGGGAGACCTGGGTTTGATCCCTGGGTTGGGAGGATCCCTTGGATAAGAGAAAAGTTGGCCTGGACAATTCCATGGACCATGGTCCATGGGGTTGCAGAGTCAGACACAACTGAGAGACTTTAACTTCACTTCAGATTTTTCAATAGGGAGGCAAAATCTAGAGTAAGGACTACAAAATTCTGCTGGGCTATTATTTATATTATTTTTACATAATTATTTGCATGCCAATATTGCTGAGACTACCTGCATCTGATTTTTAAAAACTACTTCCTTGATAATTCTGATATATATATAGCACCTTTGTTTGACAGTAATTCATTGCACTTTCCTCACCCCTTTTTCCTTTTGAAAATTGGTAAGGCAATACTTGGTTCTTATCTGGCAAGAAATACTCTTTTGTTGCTACTTTGTAGGAATGATTTGGCTAGAATTGATATACAATAGATATTGGTATACAACTGTATATCTCTGGATGTAGGCAATGAAAATCTTAATGCACTTTTCATTTTTTCCCCCTAGAACATTGTGGTTTAAACCTGTTGTAAATAGATTAAGTTAATTTTCAGACTGGTTTATTTTCTCAAAAGTTAGGCCACTGAATAGAGTACTTTTTGACATGTATATTCTGCTGTCACATTGAATCTTACATCTGCATCTAAAAAATCAGCATAATAATGATACTAGTAAACTTGAGCAATTTTTAAAGCTTTTCTTCTGCTAATGGAGGGTATTACCTGCTTTCTTTTGAGTGTGGAAGACTCAGGTCAACAAAGATATAGCAGGATACATATCACTGCAGATTTCCTTCATTATCACCTGTTGCTGGCAATATGGCCAGATGTGAAAAAGAAAATGACTGCTTCTTTTAATTTCCTTTTTCTATCTTTTAAAATAAGTTATCTGTGTGTGTGTTCATGCCACAACATCATTTATGGGGTGTGTGTGTGTGTGTGTGTGTGTAAGAGGCACAAAGGAGGGAGGAACCTGATGGAAGTTGCATTTAACTCTTTTCTTAGGCAAAACTGTTTTCCTATTTGGCCTTCATATTAAAGGCAAGCTGTGAATCATGACTTTTGGATCAATACATTTTCCAACAGAATATATGCTGTAACTTCCTGTTTATTTGCATTGAAGTATAGTTGCCTTGAGGCTTCTTGGGTGGTGCTAGTGGTAAAGAACCTGCTTGCCAATGCAGGAGACATAAGAGATGCAAGTTCAATCCCTGGGTCAGGAAGATCCACTGGAGAAGGAAATGGCAACCCGCTCCAGTATTCTTGCCTGGAGAATCCCACGGACAGAGGAGCCTGATGGGCTACAGTCCATGAAGTCACAAAGTGTTGGACACGACTGAGTGACTTAGCATGCATGCATAGTTGCTTTACACTGCCGTACAACAAAGTGAATCAGGCATACATATACATATATCCCCTCTTTTATGGAGGATATTTCTTTCTTTCTTTATTTCTTTTCTCACTGCGCCACATGAGATGTGGGATCTAAGTTTCCCAGCCAGGGATCAAACCTGAGCCCCCTGCATTGTAAGTGCAGAGTCTTAAACTTTAGACCACTAGGGAAATCCAATAACTTCTGTTTGGAATGTTCTGATTTTATGGAATGATGTCTCTGTCTTTCTATCCTCAGGAATTTCTGGACTTGTAGAGTTGTGGACATGTGAGAACTATGTTATATTCAAAACTTATAGATGCCTTTGTCCATGTGTTAAATTACAATTTCTCCGTATAACTACACAATGAATACACAGTCTTTGTCGTTTAGAAAGCTGCAGCATTTGTTCTTTTCAAAGTTGAGCTTTGAGTTTCATGTATTGGTAGACTATCAGGTTTCAGTCATGTCCAACTCTTTGCGACCCCTGGACTGTAGCCTGCCAGGCTCCTCTGTCCATGGAATTTTCTCCAGGTTTGAATACTGTAGTGGGTAGCTCTTCCCTTCTCCAGGGGTTCTTCCTAGCCCAGGGATAGAACCCAGGACTCCTGCATTGCAGGCGGATTCATTACTTTCTGAGCCACCAGGGAAGCCCAGACTATCAGGGTTACAACAAGTTCCAAGAGAGTTTAGCATTTCTGTTTTTCAGATGAGGGAATTGTGAGTGAGAGCAAGCAAGTCACTGTGTCCAAGGTCTTACTGCTTTAGCAGTGACAAGGCCGCTGTGACCCACTAGATCTCAAATATCACAGTCCTTTCTGTTTTCTGTTGTATCACATGCAACATAAGTATGTCAAAAAACAAGCCTTAGTTCCCCCCATTCCGTTACTTTCCAACTCCCATGGAAATAGGATTATAGCTGGAAGATTGCTTGAATTTGGTGGTTTAAAATATCTCTCTTCTCCCTCCATGATGCAGTGGAAAGAGCATTTATCTGGAGTCAATTTTGAACAGTATTGACTGAATGCCTTCTCTGTGCCAAGTTTGAGACCAGGACCTAGAAATAGAGACGTGAATGAGGAACATAATCCTAGTGTTTACAGTCAGCTCAGACTTCTGGTCTGGCCTCTTACTGCTTATCTATCTTTAGGTAAATCATTTCACCTCTCTGAAACTCCATTTTCTGATCTTTAAAATAAGGGCAAATTCTATTTTTGAAAGTTGTGAAGATTAATTAAACTTTAATAAAAGTAAATCTTATAGCACATTTCTGACAAACAGTAGGCATGTACTTAACAAATGTTAATGTCTTCCCTCTTACATCTAAGGGTTACTGTGAAAATCAAATAAGAGAATGTACATGAAAATGCTTTGTGAATTGAACACAAAATTCCATGGACAGAGGAGCCTGTCCTGCTACAGTTGATGGGGTTGCAAAGAGTTGGACATGACTTAGTAACAATAGCAACAAGTTATAGACAAAGTTGGGGTTTTACACATATTGCCTTTCTTCACCTTGTTCCAGTCAAATGAATAAGTTCCAGTCAAATGAAAAGAAGCAAGCATCTCAAGATAAAGTAGCAACTTAATTACAGATTAAGGCTATATTTGAGATTGTAGTTTTGATATGCTTCCCAACACTTTATTCTAGAATTAAATTTACCCACTCAGGTAGGCACAGAACAGTGTGTGTAGGCACAGGTCTTACCATTGGGGCAGTAATTTTGCAATGCAGAATGTAAACAGAATGAATGCTTCCTGAATGGAAGCAGAGAACCCTGAAAGAGCAGAGCTGCCCATGAACAAATTGTTTTTAAACTCACTAATTACTCCATCTCAGTGGATAAGTCACTCCATCTCACATGGAAAAGAAATGGGAAGTGGTATTTAGGAAGGAAGCCTTTTTCCAAGGAAAGAAAACAAGAGGACAGAAAATACAGGTTTCTCTAACAGACACATATACATTGCTATGAAGAAATTAAAATTCAATCCTCTTCCCCCAACCCCTCCCATAATACCCTTTTATTGCCTTCAAAGCTATTTAAATCTCTTTCCCCAGCTATGATATGTTCAGTGAAAAATACAGATTAGAAAATTCTGCTGTATTACATTGCACATTCTATTCCATATACACAGTATGTACAGTCTGTATGGTGTGTGTGTGTGTCCTAAAGGAATGTGTATTTATTAGAGGAAGTGGAGAGGAAAATTATATTAAAGTGCTCAGGGTGTCCATCTTCAGGTATGATTATGATGATTATTATTATGCATTTCATACTTTTCAGAATTTGTTAATAGTGTATTTTTTAAAAGTTGGCAATCTCCTTCCTGCCAATATGCAACTTTAAAAAAGCACAAACAATAACAAAATCTAACCATGTTGTTTCTTCTTCCCCAATGCTGGCAAAATTTTCCATTTTTCCCTTTTCAGTTATGTTCAGTACAAGTGGTCTAACAAACTCACTTGGTGCAGTAAACAGTGGTGGAAAGTCACCTGAAGACTAATTAAACATTATCGTGTGTGAGTGCATGCTGTCACTTCTATCATGTCTGATTCTTTGCAGTCTTACAGACTGTAGCCCACCAGGCTTACCATTCATGGGATTCTCCAGGTAAGAATACTAGAATGCATAGCCATTTCCCTCACTAGGGGATCTTCTTGACCCAGGGGTCAAACCCGTGTCTCCAGCATTGCAGGTGGATTCTTTACCACTGAGCTACTGGGGAAGTGCCAATCAAACATAAAATTGCAAATATCATAGCAGACATTGTCATTTCTAAAGACCCATCTTTTAATTATTTGTGAATAATAATAAATCCTGGAGTTAAGGTCAACAATTTAAATTCCTTTTCCTTAGCATCTTTCCACATTTTTAAGAGCCATCTTAAGAAAGAGTATTTACTTTCTCATTTTGTTATTTTTGTTATAACTATTGGTGTGATGGAATTTTTGGTCATATAAATTTTATTTTTTTTAATTAGGTCCAATTTATCCATCTTTTGTACTTTCTCTGTTTTTTCATACTTAGAAAAGCTTTTAATCTTGGGTT
This sequence comes from Muntiacus reevesi, assembly GCF_963930625.1. Taxonomy (NCBI): domain Eukaryota; kingdom Metazoa; phylum Chordata; class Mammalia; order Artiodactyla; family Cervidae; genus Muntiacus; species Muntiacus reevesi. Next base: position 18,673,370 of record NC_089265.1, on the reverse strand, counting down.
ATGAAAGTTTTTTCCCACATTTTCTTCTAAACTGGTTTCATTTTCCATTTAAGTATTAATATTTTGAAATGTTTACTGAAATAAAGTGGTAGTAGGGATGCAATTTTCCCCCCAAATAGTCATCCAACTTTACAACATCCTTTATGGAATAACGTCATTGCCTCAACTTTATCATATACTAAATTTTTGTATGCATGTGTATTTCTTGACTTCTACTTTGTTTTCAAAGCTCTATTTTTTTTTCAAGAGAGTACTGTGGTTTAAAAATTATGTTGTTGTAGTATGCATTTAATTTATTTATTTTCTTTGTTTAAAATTAATTTTTATTGAAGTATAATATATTTATACTCTAGACACGCCTAACACTAAAAATAAAATTTGAGCCTGGCCTCCCAGGGTATGTATGTCACTTAAAAATTTGTATATATAAAAGAATGAATACTATTATTATTATGTCCATTGTAAAATTGCTAAAACATATATTTGAAAACTAAAGGTAAAATAAACAATATTTAAATTTTTAAGCAACAAATTAAAAATAGCAATAAAATTTTACAATATGTTGCTGTCACTAATATTGTGAACAATATATCATTATTTATTTTAACTTTTTATTTTATATTGGGATATAGCCGATTAACTGGAGAAGGAAATGGCAACCCACTCCAGTGTTCTTGCCTGAAGAATCCCAGGGATGGGGTGGCACAGAATCCGACAGGACTGAACTGACTTAGCCGCAGTAGCAGCCGTTTAACAACGTTGTAATAGTTTCAGGGAACAGCAGAGGGGCTCAGCCTTGCATACACATGTATCCATTCTCCCCTAAACTCCCCTCCCATTCAGGCTGCTATATAACACTGAGCAGAGTTCCATGTGTTGTGGTGTGTATTTTAAAAATATAGTTAGTTAAATTCTGTCTCTTTATTCCTCAGAACATAGTAAGCTAAAACTACTAAAGTTAACTCAAGAGTTGATGTTTAGCTGGAAAGATCACACATAGATCTATCATCTTTTATTCTAACAACCTCAGCAGTTTCTTTACTTTGATTTGTAACAGCTTTGGCCATCTGGTAATGTGTCGTTTGAAAAGATATTTAGTTCAGCCTGTGAAGCAATTGATTTTAAGTTATTAGCAAATTGGAATGTGGCTGGATTTCAAGTAGAAGGAAAAGTTGGAGATAGGGACTTCCTTAGGCAAAACTAGTGGTTATCATAAGGAGGCAGGTTCAGAACAAGGAATTTAGAAAAAACGTGTATTCGTGTTCTTTATCTTTTGCTAAGACAACTTTTCAGTATCTCTTTGGCCTGAGAAATATTGCCTTTTTCTCAGTTAGGAAAGCATAAGAATTGTGCCATCTTAGGCACTTGAAAGGTGCACGTAGGAGTGTGTCAACCCAAGTACTTAAAATTGATCATTTCAAATAACACAGGAGCTCAAAAATCTATTCCACTGGATAAAGAACCAAACTTTATGACTTTTCTCATCAGATTTAAGAAATAATTTCAATCTACTTGAATATTATAGTAATTTACAGCACGTCATTACCTTCATCCCACTGCTAATTTTAGCAATACTAATGTAGCTTCTTTGAGAATGTTGTAATTACAGCTTTAGAAAAAGATATCTCCAAAAAGTTACTAGAGTTCTCTAATTCAATGTGTGTCTTCAGCCTTCATTTTATATGATTCACCATGACTTAAGAATTCATCTTCTAGACATTTATCTTAACAAAATAATGCAAACTATAGAAAAATATATATGCATAATTTTTTTATTGCAATGCCAGTTAACCAAATTAGAACAATTGAAATGTTCCCATTTAGGAGAATGATTATGTAACTTGTGGTATTTACAGGTATGGCATATTCACTGTAAAATAACTTTTACAAAGAGGTTTTCCAGACATAGGATAAGGCCAATGATAAATGGTTAAGTAGTAGAAATAGGGATATAGAAGTTAGTATCAGTTATTAACATTAATCAGTAATTAACATTATAATTGTTAAAATGATACTAGTGTTACTCTGAGTGTTGGGATTATGGGCTGTCAATATTTTTAGTTAATTTTTATGTTTTTTCTAAATTCTTTTTGCAATGAATGCAAAATACAGCATCTTATACTTTCTTTTTTAATTTTTTTGAAAGCACTTAAGTTGTACTCTCTTAGCAAATTTCAATGATTCAGTGTTATCATCTGTGGTTACCATGTCATATATTAGATACTCAGACCTTATTCATCTTGTAACTAAAAGTTGGTAATCTTTACCAAACTCACCCAATTTTCCCCAACCCCAGTTCTTGGCAATCACAGTTTTATTCTCTGTTTCTATGAGTACACTTTTTTAAAAAAAAGATTCTACATTTAAGTGATACCATGCAGTATTTATTTTTCTTTACTTGCCTGATTTATTTTACTTAGCATAATTCCCTTGAAGCTTATTCATGTCACCACTGATGACAGACTTTTCTTCTTTTTGAAGGCTGAATAATATTCTGTTTTGTATATATACCGCATTTTCTTGTTCCATTCATCCATTGGCAAATAGGCTGTTTCTATACTGTGACTATTGTGAATAATGCTGAATCAAATATGGGAGTCTATATAGCTCTTCAAGATAACAGTTTCCTTTAAATATATACCCAGAAGTGGAATTGTTGGATTGTATGGAAATTCTTTTCATACTGTCACGGGGTGAAAGAGGAGAGAGAAAACGGTGACATAAAACTCAACATTCAAACAACTAAGATAATGGCATCAAGACTTATCATTTCATGGCAAATAGAATGAAAAAAAGTGGAAACAATGACAGATTTTATTTTCTGGACTACAAAATCACTGCAGATGGTGACTGTAGCCGTGAAATTAAAAGATGCTTGCTACTTGGAAAGAAAGCTATGACAGACCTAGACAGTGTATTTAACAGCAGAGACATCACTTTACCTACAAAGGTCCAAATAATCAAAGTGATGTAGTCATGTATGGATGTGAGAATTGGACTATAAAGAAAGCTGAGCATGGAAGAACTGTTGCTTTTGAACTGTGGTGCTGGAAAAGACTCTTGAGATTCCCCTGGACAGCAAGGAGATCAAAACAGTCAATCCTAAAGGAAAGCAACCCTGAGTATTCATTGGAAGGACTGATGCTGAAACTGAAGCTCCTGTACTTCCACCACCAGATGCAAAGAGCCAGCTAATTGGAAAAGACTCTGATGCTGGGAAAAGTTAAGGGCAAGAGGAGAAGGGGGTGACAGAGGAGGAGATGGTTGGGCTGCATTACCGACTCAACAGGCATGAGTTTGAGCAAATTCTGGGAGGTAGTATGGTTGCAGAGTTGGATACAACTGAGCGACTTTCACTTCACTTTACTTCACTGGGAGATAGTGAAGGACAGGGAATCCTGGGGTGTTGCAATCCATGGGGGTCGCAGAATTGGGCACGACTTAGTGACTGAATGGCAATAACATGGCAATTCTAGTTTTAATTGCTTGAGGCAATTCCATACTGTTTTCCACAGTGGCTGTACTAATTACATCTGTACCAACAAGGCACTAGGATTCCCTTTTCTTCACATTCCCACCAGCGTGCATCCCTTGTCTTTTTTTTTTTTTAATTTGGCTGCTTCGTGTCTTGTTGCAGCAGGCAGGATCTTTCATTGTGGCGTACAGACTCCCTAGTTGTGGTACATGGACTCAGTAGTTGTAGCTCATGGTCTTAGTTCTTCCGTCGCATGTGGGATCTTATTTCCCTGACCAGGAATTGAACCTGTATCCCCTGCATTGCAAGGTGGATTCTTAACCACTGGGCCACCATGGAAGTCCCTATCCATTGTTTCTTGATGATTGATGCCATTCTAACAGGCATAAAGTAATACCTCAAGGATATTTTTGATTCATATTTCCCTGATGATTAGTGATGCTGGGCATCATTTTGTGTACCTGTTGGCCATTTTGTATGTCTGTTTTGGAAAAATGTCTATTGAGGCCCTCTGTCCATTTTCTATTCGTGTCATAATTATTCATTGCCATTAATTTGTATTATTTCCTTATATACTTTATATATTAATGTCTTATTAGATAATATAGTTCAGAAATGTTTTCTCCCATTCCATAGGTTTCCTTTGGTTTTGCTGATGGTTTCCTTTGGTGAACAAAAGTTTTTAGCTTTATGTATTTCCACTTGCTTATGTTTGCTTTTGTTGCCTTTATTTTTTGTGTCATATCCAAGAAAAATTGTTGCCCAGACTAATATCAAGGAGCATTTCTTCTATTTTTTTTCTAGGAGTTTTACAGTTTTAGGTTTTACATTTAATTCTTTAATCTATTTCCATTTAATTTTTTGTGAGCGATGTAAGATAGAGGTTGAATTTCATTCTTTTGCATGTGAATGAATATCCAGTTTTCCCAATACTGTTACCTGGCATAAATCTTACTTGGTCATTTGATTTTCTAATGTTTTGTTGATTTTTGCAACTATGTTCATGAGAGTTATTGATCTATAGGTTTTTTAGTTCTGGTAATATCTTTATTTGGCTTTGGTTTTAGGATGATGCTGTTCTCACAGAATGGGTGAGGAAGCTGCTGTTACTTAATTCTTAATCTTCACTCTTTGTTCCACCTTCTGTGCACACTCCTCTGACACTACCTGGATACCGCTCTTTCACTATCAAGATAATATTTTTTAAGACTTTGCACTTAGCAAATTTTATGCAAGATTTGGTATCCAATAGGGGATTAATGTGCAGTGCAGCAAAGCACAGCATATAATTCAAGTTTATATTAGACATTCTTTCTCTTAAACACCCCTTTGCCCCTTCAAATAATGTGAACTCACTAATTGTTCCACTTCAGCTATCCCTGTCCTTTCATTGTACTACAGGACTCTACCTTCTTATCTATTCTTAACTTTTATTTTAAAAATTCACCTGGTTTTACAATGTAAACAATTCAATTTTCTTCAGTAAGCTTTGGACGAATGTTCATGTGTGAACTAGGGTGGGTGGATTTCAGCTGATATTTTTATTTCTTATTTAATATATAAGTCATAGTTGGCCTTGGGTCACAAGGAGGCTTTTCTCCATGTAGTTGTCAGGACACCAGCTTTCTTTTATGTAGTGACTCTGAGTTCATCAGTTCAGTTGCTCAGTTGTGTCCGACTCTTTGTGACCCCATGAATCGCAGCACTCCAGGCCTCCCTGTCCATCAACAACTCCCAGAATCTACCCAAACCCATGTCCACTAAGTCAGTGATGCCATCCAGTCACCTCATCCTCTGTCATCCCCTTCTCCTCCTGCCCTCAATCCTTCCCAGCATTAGGGTCTTTTCCAATGAGTCAACTCTTCGCATGAGGTGGCCAAAGTATTGGAGTTTCAGCTTCAGCATCAGTCCTTCCAATGAACACCCAGGACTGATCTTCGTTCGGATGGACTTGGATCTCCTTGTAGTCCAAGGGACTCTCAAGAGTCTTCTCCAACACCACAGTTCAAAAGCATCAATTCCTCGGCGCTCAGCTTTCTTCACCGTCCAACTCACACATCCATACATGACTAGTGGAAAAATCATAGCCTTGACTAGATGGACCTTTGTTGGCAAAGTAATGTCTCTGCTTTTTAATATGCTATCTAGGTTGGTCATAACTTTCCTTCCAAGGAGTAAGCATCTTTTAATTTCATGGCTGCAATCACCATCTGCAGTGATTTTGGAGCCCAAAAATTAAAGTCTGATACTGTTTCCACTGTTTCCCTATCTATTTCCCATGAAGTGATGGGGCCAGATGCCATGATCTTAGCTTTCTGAACATTAAGCTTTAAGTCAACTTTTTCACTCTCCTCCTTCACTTTCATCAAGAGGTTTTTTAGTTCCTCTTCACTCTAGCATCTCCTTGGACAAAGGAGAGAAAGAACTTGAAAGGTGACCCAAGGGACTTCAGGGCCAGGTATGAAAGTATTATTTATCACTTCCCACATTCTGCTGCTCAGAATTCTTTCACGTGTCCCCACCTGATTGCAAAATGTTGTCTGGCTATGTGCTTCAGAGAAAATGAAACATTCTTTGATGAATATGTAAAATTCTTCCTGTCACACTTTAAAAAAGTTAGGGTGATACACTAAGTATAAGTCTAATATGGGTCTCCATTCCTCTACTAGCATTTTAGTGAAAATTTCTTTCTTTTACAAGAGCTCACTGTCCTGAGGAGACCTTCTTGTCTGACACAATCCTCTCAAATCCCTTAGAAAAAAGAGGCTCCCATCAATTTTATTTGCTGCATTGCCTATTGATTTGAGTATCTCAGACTCCCCCCCCCTTTTTATTGCTGTATACTTAGCCTAGTTTATGCAGTATGCATATATAATTTGGTACCCTTACATTTTTCACTAATAATACTTGATGGATTTTTTTCTTATGGATCGATGCTATCTAATCAATATCAGAAATGATATTAGCTGTATCTAGTTCTGTTTTTAACTAATAAGCTCATTGTTAATATCTCATGAGATTTTTTATTGTAGCTGAAAGTCTGTTCCTACATTTTGTCAAAGCCCACTTTCCTTCATTTTCCCCTAAGGATTCCTCAGTCACCTCTTTGAGATTGTCAACTGCTTTCTTTATTTTTTATTCCTTATCTGTTTCCTAGTTATTCCCTTTAGCTGCCTTGGTTTCTTGCTCTTTCTTTTAAAAAAAAAAAAAAAACTTTGATTGCTCCCTGTGTTCCCATAATCAACTAGATGTTGTTTTTCACTGCTTATATATTCAGTCCCCCACAGTGAAAGAAGTTAAAGAGTATTTCAGTTATTCCTATTTGCTTTCCATTCCCTGACCTTCCTGTTAATTTCAGATTTGACTAGTATGTTTTACATATTAGAGCTGTATTTGGTGCAATTTTGTTTTTCAGAATTTTAATATGTGAATCACTTTGACTTTGAATTCATTTTTTATGAACTAACGTGTGACAGTCCTTATTAAGTGCTTTTGAGATCACTGCTGCTATGCTGATAAAGATTGCTTAAACTGAACTCAGGAAAGGTTTTCTGTGTATCTGGTGTGGGTCAAAGAGATTATAATCCCAATAGTCTAGAAGAGGCAATTAAGTGTTTGTTCATATTTGGATTTTTAAAATAAAAATACCTCTCAATTGCAGCCATTTTAGTGCATACATCTGTTTAGAATCTTGCTACAAGGTTGTTGCTTTCTGTGGTGAGACTGTCACTTTTTTTAAACGAATGGGTTGAATATAATGGGTAAATTTAGTAGAGTCCTCAATACCACAAAATGATTTAAACTAAGGTTTTTTAAAAAAATCTTTCTTGGTGGTGGAAATCATTTTATGAGGGGTAATTTCTTTGAATGATTAAATACAGAACTGTTTCTTGCCCAGTGAGTTTATGGAGGAGTAGACATTCTTATTTCCATAATAGCAGTAGGTATGTGGTTTATTGGCAAGCTTCCCTCTTTCTAGTGTTCACCCCTCCCCTCCCACCACAGTGAGCTGTGAGCGCATTACGGAGGCAAGGCCAATTAGTCTGGCCATGTTGATTGTCTTAGAGATGAATGTATGACCCAAGCATGGCCAATGAGAGCTCCACCAAAAGTGTTTGCTGGAACTTTAAGAAAAAGTGCTTTCCTACCCCTTAGTTACTAAGATGTATTAGAAGTAGGAGCCCCTGGGAGCTCTTGTTACCATCACATGGAGCGAGCTCTGTCTAAGGATAAAACAATGAGGAAAACAGAATTGAGAGAATATTTCTTATGGCATTTCTAAAATCCTAGATCTAATTGTGTTTGAAGTCAGTCACCTCTTAGATTTCTCAGGAGTGTAAGTCATTAAGTTACCATTTAACTCAAGCTAGTTTTGGTTGAGTTTCTTTCACTGACAACTAGAAGTGTACCATCAAAAACACTATGTAGAATTGTTTTCTACAGGAAGGTAAAGAAAACCCTTATCTACATTGTTGACCATTCGCTTTCTATCATATATCACAGTATCTGGCACAGAGACATGTTTAATAATATTTATGGAATGAATAAATGATTCATCTAGTTAGATTAATTTATTTTAATAATTTAGTTCAAATTGTTGGGCACCTATTTTGTTCAAGGTCTTATCATAGGAAATAGTAAGATGATAAAAAGAATAAAAGGGACAGAGGCTCTCTCCTGCGTTTTTTGAGTTTGTGCAGGCAACGAATTATAATAATAACTTAAGGCAAACTCACAGAAGGGTCTAAATGGAGTGAAAGCTGTATGTTAAAAAATAGCTAAGTCATCAAAAAGCTCTCAAGTTAGACTACTTAGACTTGAATCCATGTTCTATGCTTGTTAACTGAATAAATTTGGGTACATTATTTAAACTCAGTTTTCTTATCTGTAAAATGGGGGTAATATTTGTATTCCCTTTATAGATCTTTCATGAAGATAAATAGAGATTTTTATTTAAAATAATTAAAATACCAGGATATATTAAGAACTCAGTAACTTTTAACTGTCTTTTTCAGCAAGCAGAGATGGATGGTACAGGATTTAAATATGGAAGAAGATAGAATTAGAAATGAAGTCACTCTTGGGAAGCTGAATATTTATTATATTGCAACCAAGTGTCAGTCATTGAGAAAACTTTGTGTACAGAGTTTGTAATACAAAATCATTGAGAAAAATCATATTTTAGTATTATGTGGGTTAGATTTATACTGAGATAGATTTATTTTAGAGAAGATGAGTTAAGATATGCATCCTTGTAAATGGGATAAAAAAGGGTCTTGTATCTTATATTTTTATGAATTTTAACAGGAAACCATTAGTATTTTAAACTCAGATTGATAACAATGTCAAAATTTTACTAGATATTCTGTGAGAGGAAAGAAAAAAAAGAATTTTCAAAAATAGTGTCTTTAATTGTCTGCAATAAGGTAGATAAGCAGAAGATTAAGTATTATATGTTATATAGCCTTCTGGATTCATTAATATATAATACAATGCTTAAAGCTCATAAAATTTGATGAAATTTTATAAGGTCTCATTCAGAAATAATTGTCCTTCTATGTCATGAAATGCTTTTTATAATTACTTTTTAATTTTCCTTTAATCTGCAACTCATGGTAAAGTAGTAGTTTCCCAGGGGGTTCTGAATAGAAAGGGAAATGGAGTGCCATTAATGGAAAAAAGTAGTTCAAATATGCTTAATATTGCTGGCCTACATGTTTCAGAAGCAAGGGGGCATTTCCATTTGACTCAGGGGTCAGTGGAGAGAATGAAACAGCATAGTATAGCAGTGGAAAGAACACAGACTTTGGAAATCTTGACAAAAATAAATAAAAATTGCCTCATTTTGGACAAAATAACCTTATTGAGCCCAGGGTTCACCATGAGAAGAATACAACAACATTAGCTTCATTGTGTTTTTGTGATGATTAAGGGTGATCTTTATAGGGTGATACTCATGTTGTTTGGCACATGGAAGGTGATCAATGTATGGCTACTATTCTTATTATAAATTATAATTTCCAGTTAGTAACAAAACATGTCAATGAGATTCTATTTCATAAGTTATGAGTAATGGGAAATATATATCTATCAAAATCAAAATAAAAGAATGGATAATTGCTGGAAATCCTATGGCAGAAATATGAATAAATAAAACTAAAGAGACAAATGTTAAGCATCAACCTCCAAGATTTTGATAGATGTTGACTGTTAGCTGATATCCTAGCTCGTGAATAGCTAAGTTCAGCACTGTCGTTTAACTTCACTGCTCCAGCCTGCTCCGAAGCTAAGATGGATGTGGAGGTGCTGTATGCAGAGATGATGATGGAATATCTGTTCTCCACTTTCTCTTCTTCTCAAGTTGTTTGTCTTTTTCATTTAGCCTATAAAGTAAGCATAAGTCTAGTTTCTAGATTTCCTATAAGTCAGATTTCCTATCTCAGCGTTTTCTGTCTGATTTTCCTGTCTTTGTCCTTACAGTCTTTTCTGGCCTCCTCTCATGAACTTTCACCTTGTCCAGTTCTCTTTCTTGTTTGCTTAATGAAGTGTCCACTTCTCCTCTCAAAATTCCTCAGGGGCGTCCTCAACCCACCTCATATCCTGGAAGGACACATTCCTCCTTAAGAATTAGAAAATACCCATTGGGATGTTAAAAGCGGTTACTTTCTGGCCTAAGGGCTCTTCATTGTGTTAAATTTAAACTAATCAAATCCCCAGACTTACATTTTAATATATATAAATAGCTTTATCCACTGGCCTCGGGTTATCTAAAAAGTCATAAGTTTTCCTTCTTTTGTTTTTAATGGCGTGTTTTGTGAATTCTATGAATTCTTTGTGAATTCATCCTTGTGTAGGGACCATGCTGGTCTTCTCTGTAGCATTCCAATTTTAGCATATGTATTGCTGAGGCAAGCACTCTTTCCTCCCTCCTCTTCTCCTCCCTCTCTCATTCTCTCCCTTTTCTGAGACGGTGCTCTCTGACATATATATATGCTCTCTGACATATATATATGCAGTTTAAAACTTATTTTTACTTTAGACAAGTATATATTTTTTTCCCTCTGTTTTTTCTTTTTCTTCCCCTGGAAATAATCTTGCAACTGAGTCTGACATATTGAAAAATATAAATTAAGATTTTTTTTTTAATTAGGGAAAGACCCTGATGCTGGGAAAGATTGAAAGCAGGAGGAGAAGGGGACGATAGAGGATTAGATGATTGGATGGCATCACCGACTCAATGGACATGAGTTTGAGCAAAGTCCGGGAGTTGGTGATGGACAGGGAAGCCTGGCATGCTACAATCCAGTCCTACATGACTGAGTGACTGAACTAAACTGAAGTGGGATCAGAACACTCCTCTTTCATCTCTATCATTTTCACAGCCCCTACAGTATCTCTGAGGAGACCTAGGGCCAGAGAAACACTATTGAAAAGCCTTGAGCTAATGAAAAGAGTTATTAACTGAAATTCTGAAGACTGGAGTTTTAGCTTTAGCTAAAACATCAAATTTATATGTGTCACTGATAGGGGTAATTGTCTTATCCGTAAAACAAAGGTTTGAACAGTGGTTCTCAATTTTTGGCTGTGTATTAGAATCACCTGGGGAGCTTTTAAAAATACTGATGCTCAGGTCTTATACCAATTAAATTAGAATCTCTGGGGCGTGACCAAGACAACAGCATATTTTAGAGCTCCCTGGGTGATTCCAATGTGTAACCAAGTTTCAAAACTGCCAAAGAGTTTTTGAGCAATAATGTTTCACAAATCCATAGGTCTTTGCAGCTTGCTTTGGTAGATGTAGTTAAAATGTGCAGAGTCTATTAATTTATAGATAGTACTTAGTGAAGAGTGGGGAAGAACATGGACATAAAGATTGAAAACTAGGAAAAAAGTTTTTTGATTATCTTAATAGCTCAGTGTGTTGGACAAAACACTTAACTTTGTTATATCCCTGATGAGAGTAATTTTAACTTCCTCTAAAATGAGGCTCTCAACGGAGAAATCATATTTAAATGCAGTGTTATTAGTTTTATACCCATAATGATACCATTTGTTAGTATGATCTGCTAAGAATTACACCTAGTCATTTCATTCACAAAATAAATAGAATGGGCAGATTGACTACTGAAATGTAAAATATGGTTAATATTCCTCAGTTGATGGTATAGCTAGAAGACAGATTAAAGTAACATGTTAACAATGGAAATCTCTGATTTTGAGATGCTGCATTAAAAGTGCCTCCATCAGAAGGGCAAAGAGAAAACCAACCCCGCCCCCCCCCCCCCCCCCGCCCGCCCCAGGATTACTGCTGTGTGCTTGTCAATGAAAAAACTATTATTATGAAAAACTATTGTTTCAGCTGAGTTTTCAAAGTAGGAATAAAGCTCATAGTATTGGTGAGCAATTGATCCTCAAAGATATACAAATTGTATGACTATAGTCTCCAAAGGTCAAATGAATTTCTTATGATTGGATAAGTTACAGTGAATACCAAATAGTGTAAAAGTGATAGTGGAATTAGAGCAAAAATGATTGATCCTAAATATGTTAGATGTAAAACTAAACAGAAATGCCTTTTCATTTTCTTGTTACCAAGGCCATTTACACATTTTCTCTCTCATATTTGGGCACCTAATAGGTATTCAAAATCATGTGCTTTAATCTCCTCTTTTACCAATGTAGTTCTCTGCTAGAAGTTGATAACCATAAAATAAAAGAAAGTGCAGTTATCACTTATGGCATGACAATATATTAATAATTTATTCCCTTGTTTTAGAATTTTTTTTGCTAGAATAGATTTACCAATTACAGAATAAAAAATCATATTTTAAAAAAATTTTCCTGTCCTTTCTGGACAGGAAGATCAGCTTTGTGTTTTCATGTGTTCTAGGCCTCCTTATCCTAGAGGAAAGTTTACCCTAGGTTTTTTTGTGAAAGTACCTAAGAAGTTGAGCAGTAAGCCCAATGTTGACTTGGCAGACTAGGAGAAAGTCCACAGAAACAATTTTGACAACATGGATTTGAACCAATAGCAACATTGTCCACCTCTGAATGAACTGTGTTAACAAGGACAATGAGTGCTTTACAATGGCCAAGAGTGACCATTGGTTAGGAATCTCCTCTATTTTTTCTTGTCCTTTGTAAGATCTGATATCTTGATACAGTATAAAATAAATGAAGAGAAGAAGGAGGTGTGGGGAAGGAGAGAAAGAGGGAGAGGTGTGTAGGGGAATGAAATGTAGTGGTAAATTACAAAATAATTATTGATGTTGTTATTTTCACCAGACTTGGCCAACAGAGAGTGGAAGCTAAATATAGTTTGGTTTGGATGAATTTAAAAGCATAGAATGTTTTCTGTACTTTATTTGTTATATAGAAATTCTTAATTTTCACATACCTTTGAAAATGTATGCATGTGTGCTAAGTTGCTTCAGTCATACCTGACTCTTTGTGACCCTATGGATTGTAGCCCACCTGGCCTCTCTGTCCATGGAATTCTCCAGGCAAGAATGCTGGAGTGGGTTTCCATGCCCTTCTCCAGGGGATCTTTCTGACCCAGGGATCAAACCGGCATCTCTGATGTCTCCTGCATTGGCAGGCAGATTCTTTACCACTGTAGTGTCACCTGGGGAGCCCTGGTACAAATAAATCTCAATATTTGGTTGTTAAAAGTAAAGTTAGTTGCTCAGTGGTGTCTGACTCTTTGTAACCCTGTGGACCGTAGCCTGCCAGGCTCCTACGTCCATGGAATTTTCCAGGAAAGAATACCAGAGTGGGCTGCCATTTCCTTCTCCAGGTGATCTTCCCTACCCAGGGATTGAACCCAGGTCTCCAGCATTGCAGGCAGACTCTTTACCCTCTGAACCACCAGGGAAGCCAAAGCTCACTCAATTTTCTCTCAAGCTTCAACCCTCAATCTCTGTCAGTTTTCTCTGAGAGTTTGTATTTCAAGTGGCTTCAAATCATTCTATCCTGCCACCTCACTTTATTTCAGGTGAATTAGAGAGAGGAAATCTAGAAGTTCTTTTGGTGGAGAAAATGTTGAAATTTTTGTAAAGTGTTTCCATGACAGCTTAAATTTTTGACAATTATTTCATTGAGATACAGGATTTATGTCCACTCCCCTTGTTTCTGGGTGAGGTCGTGACTGCTAGAACCAAGAATTTATAGTTTAAGTGATGTTTGGAGACTTTTGAGACCAGATCATAAAAGGCCTTGGGTGTTCTGCCTTATTTGTTGAGACAATGGTCAGCATTGTGAGAACCCTGACTATGGAAAGCCCATGTGTGGATGTGCTCAGCCAGTTATCTCACCTGACACTGGTTTTCCAGCCATCCATTTCAAAGTGCCACATGTCTATGTAAAGAAGCCATCTAATGTTATGATGATGGGCAAATTGTTCAACTGCTCTGAATAGGCTGAGTGAAAATAGCCTTTCTGAACATCCATATTAAAACTATATTTTAAAACACGAAAGCTCTAAGATTAAAGTTGCCTGAAGACATGTATGTTTTGCAACAAAGATTAGGCATCACAGCTGTGGATTGAGCAGAACTTTTTGTAAGGGCTGCTTTGAAGATGACTACTTTGGAGGAACTATGGTGACTGGCAGTGGAAAGAATCAGGACGTGTGAAAATCCTTAAAAATTTATTGACTTAAATAACTTTGCCTATGTTATGAATAAAAAGAAACCTTTGTGCAGAAAAAAAAAAAAAAAGAAAAAAAAGAAGAAGCCATCTAGGAAGTGGATCCCCAGCCTCAGCTCTTTGAGTCTTCCTCAGCTAAGACCAAAATATTAAAGGGCAGAAACAAACTATACTGTAGATGGATGCATGACCCACAGTTTCTGTGGTCATTCTAAAAATGATCATTTTATGCTACTAAGGTTTGTAGTGATTTTTTAATGCAGTAATAATGATTGGGACAATTTCATGATCAAATTTTATATACTTAAGGATATATTTTAGAGAGCCATCGTAACTCAGTCAGTTAAGAATCTTCCTACAATGCAGGCAACCCAGTTTCAATCCCTGGATTGGGAAGATCCCCTGGAGAAGGAAATAGCAATCCATTCCAGTATTCTTGCCTGGAAAATCCCATGGACAGAGGAACCTGGTGGGCTACAGTCCATGGGGTCACAAGAGTCGGTCATGACTTAGCAACTGAACCACCAAGGATGTATCTTATTTTAAAAGTTATAATCAAATGATTTTTGTAAATAACTTAGGTCTGTTATTAACCAGCATCTTTTCCCCCAGCTCCATTCCTCCTACTTGGATCCAGGCTTTTCTTCAGGCTATCCAACAGAAGTACAAAAAGAGTTGTTAGAAGTAGACGTGTTTAACATGATGATTAAATACATCTGCTTTTACTTGTATCATTCAACTCTCTTGATGTTTCAAAGAATAATAGAAGTTGTAAGCATGGATATCAACAGTTGGGAGCTTCAGGTCTGGGAGAGCAGTAGAGTGACATGACAGTGAGGTACCACCCTGGTATCTCAGGCCAGTTAGGGAATGGTATATTCTGGTCAACCAAGTTTCCAGTTGCTTCAATTCAACAGTGAAACTGATATTAGAGAGAAGGTGAGAGGATTGAAATGTAGAATTCTCTGGATTGATTTTCAAGTGGTGTATACACCCTTTAGAAAAGCAGTACTTTTAACAGCTACAAATCCTTAATAGAATTGCTAGACCATCAACTGACCTGACATGTCTACATACCTTACAAAAGTCTTCCTAAAATGCAAAGGTAAGTTCTGTCAGCTGTTGTTAACAAAGCAAAATAAATTCATAGGAATAAGGAAGTATTTCTTCTAAATACCCTAGCATTATAAAATACAATTCTTCAAAAGTCCTTGAGAAAGTGTTCCAGATATGAAGTCTGGATGAAATGTAAGAGATTGAAAAACCAATACAGTAAATGAAAGGGCTTCACTCAAGATTTAAATAGGAAGTGATAAATGTCAAAGTGAATCTTCATTTAATAATGGGAAAAAAATCCATCTATTACTTTAAGCTGAATCAACTGTGGATTCCATAGGGTGAAAGCAAAAAGAAAGATAATACTTCACAGCCTTGGGGAAATAAAGTTACATTGTTAATACAAACTTAAATTAACTCAGAACTGCTTTATTTAGATAGTTTCTGACATACAAAGCACTCTTTGTAAGTTAAGGAGAGTTGCATCAAAAAAAGTCAGAGATCTTTTTACTTCAAGATTTCTGAGGCTTTAATATACTAACACGCTTTGTGAATCATTCCAATGTGCATCTATTACACAGTGTGTTTCCAAAATTCAGTTGACTATGTAATTTTTTTTTAAAAAGATGATCTTTTTGGGGACTTGGGTTCCAAGGAGGCAAACTTTGGGAAACACTGATTTAGCCCTTCTGTTTGATAAGCTCTTCCTGACCTTATTATGAAACTAAAAGAGGCATGTGATCTGTACGTTTCTCATGGTTTCCACTCTTTGTGCTGATAGCTGTAGTTACCACATGTATTTTAGGTAGAATTTGTGCCTTTCCCTTGCTTCCTTCTTTCTTCCATGAAGAAGCGATATTCTACTTGTTGGAGTGTTGGCAATGCCCTATTCTTGACCTGTGTGATGATTACATGAGAGTTTGTACTTACACTAGCAATTATAAACTGTGTAATAAGCATGTGTTCTATGTACTGTTCTGCATGCGTATTTCATTAAATAATTGAAAGGAAAGTCATGTATTTTATATGCCTTTAGACTAACAGTGGCTTTCAACTTATTGAGAACATTTATATACATTTTAAAATTTCCAATTCTTAGAAATCTATGAAAATTTCAGGATGTGGAAGTTTCTATTTCTGTTACTCTTTATGAATGAGCCTCTAATATGTGCTCATAAGTGATTTATTAAACTTAAAATATATTTTGATTAAACATGTATTTAATTATATAAAGAACATAAAGAGTAAGACTTGCATTTTTATTTTATTTTTTATTTTTCTGACATAAGTAACTAAATCTTTGTAAAATTTCTCAAGTGCAAGGTAACAAATACTTTCAAGTGCTTTGCTTCCAATGTATGTAGCTTATACATAGAGATGATAAAAAAGTTAAAACATTTTGGTGTAGAATGTAATATTTTGATCATATATAACACAGTAGATGTTGCTTCTTTCTTGCAGAATAATTAAACTTTAGCTCAAATCACAAAACAAACCCAAAAGGCAGGATAACAGTATCTGTTGAGCTAATCCTGGGAATAAGTCAGCCAATTGGGAATGAACTCCCACTTCTGAAAATGCCAACTGAAGGAACATACTCACTCTAATTCTTGATGACAGAAGTAAGAGGATAAAACTTATACAAATAATGAATTCTGATTGTATTGTTGGAACTGCGTTTGTGTGTGTTGCTTTGAGATCCAAGGAGCTCCTTGTCTTTCTCTTTTACAAGTAAGTATTGAACTTAGGAGCTACTAACACTACTCCAAGTGCTCTTTCCACTCCACCAGATTTTCTTTCATTGCTCTATTACTTGGTTGTGTAGGACTGGCACAGATATTTAAATTTAGAGAAAGACAAGGAGGACACTTTAATAATTGTTGATAAACTTATTCTCTAAATTGCCTGATATTTAATTGGTACTCAATTGGCTCAGATGGTAAAGAATCTGTCTGCAAAGCAGGAGACCTGGGTTTGATCCCTAGGTCGGGAAGATCCCCTGGAGAAGGAAATGGCTACCCACACTCCGGTGTTCTTGCCTGTAGAATCCCATGGACAGAGAAGACTAGTGGGCTAGAATAGTCCATGGGGTTGCAAAAAGTCATGCATGACTGAGTGACTAAGAACAAACAAATAATGTTTCTGTTCAACTGATTCAATATCAAGTTGTAGTCACAGAAAGCTATGAACCAGGAGATTCTTTTTTTCCTGGTTCTGGTCTTGCCACCTTTAGTGGTTTATCCTAAGGTTCAGTTCTTAGATTTCTTCTATTCTGTGCCTGAACTAACTGTCCTGTTCTTTCAGTTTCATTGCTTTATTTGCAATCTATATCTTGACTTACCATATGCACAGTTCTAGTCTAGATTTCTCCCATGAATTCCAAATTCTTTTACGTACTATTTCTAACTTTTGTTGGATAAAGTATAGTCATTTCAAACAAGCAGCCTACCAGGTTCCTCTGTCCGTTGGGTTCTCCAGTCAAGAATACTGGAGTGGGTTGCTGTGCCCTCTTCCGGGAGATCTTCTCAACCCAGGGATCAAACCCACATCTTTTAAGTCTCCTGCATTGGCAGGTGGGTTCTTTTAACCACTAGCGCCACCTGGGAAGTGCGGATATATTATAGTCATTTCAACATAGCATGTCTAAAACTGAATTCCCCAGTTTATACCTACCAAAGATTCCCCATCTCATCAAATGCCACCTGAATTCCCCTAGTTGTTCAAATTAAAGACCTTGGAGTCATCATTGATTCTGTTCTTTCTTTTATAACCTACACCCAGTTAATTAAAGAATCTGGTGCCTTTATATTCAGAACATTCAGAATCAGACCATTTCTCTTGAATTCCATTTCTGCCACTTTATTTTAATAACTCTCCTTTAAAAACTGGAGCATAAGGGTTATTTGAACAACTATGAGCTTCTGACAGTGGTGGGCTAAAGTTGGCTTGCACAATCGACTACCATTTCTCACCAGGGTCATGGTAATACCTTCCCACACAACCTCTCTATTTACATAATTCATCCAGTTTGCACAGAAACAATCCATTCTGTGCACGTGAACTAGAGTGATCTTATTAAAATGCATGTCAAATGCTATGACAAACCTAGTCAGTCTGTTTAGTTGCTCAGCTGTGTCCGACTCTTTGTGACCCTATGGACTGCAGCACTAGAGGCTTCCCTGTCCATCACCAACTCCCGGAGCTTACTCAAACTCATGTCCATTGAGTTGGTGATGCCGTCCAACCATCTATCCTCTGTTGTCCCCTTCTCCTCCCACCTTCAATCTTTCCCAACATCATGGTCTTTTCCAGTGAGTCAGTTCTTCAATCAGGTGGCTGAAGAATTGGAGTTTCAGCTTCAGCATCAGTACTTTCAATGAATATTCAGAACTGAATTCCTAAAGGATGGACTGGTTGGATCTCCTTGCAGTCCGAGGGACTCTCAAGAGTCTTCTCCGGCACCACAGTTCAAAAGCATCAATTCTTCTGCGCTCAGCTTTTTTTATGGTCCAACTCTCACATCCATACATGACTACTAGAAAAACCATAACTTTGACTAGAAAGATCTTTGATGGCAAAGCAATGTCTCTGCTTTTTAATATGCTGTCTAGGTTGGTTATCACTTTTCTTCCAGGAACAAGCGTCTTTTAATTTCATGGCTGCAGTCACCATCAACAGTGATTTTGGAGCACCAAAAGATAAAGTATGTCACTGTTTCCACTGTTTCCCTATCTATTTGCCATGAAGTGATGGGACCAGATGCAATGATCTTAGTTTTTGAACACTGAGTTTTAAGCCAATTTTTCACTCTCTTCTTTCAGTTTCATCAAGAGGCTCTTTAGTTCTCCCTACTTTCTGCCATAAAGGTGGTGTCATCAGCTTATCTCAGGTTATTGATATTTCTCTCAGCAATCTTGATTCCAGCTTGTGCTTTATCCAGTCCAACATTTCTCATGATGTACTCTGCATATAAGGTAAATAATCAGGGTGACAGTATACAGCCTTGACACACTCCTTTCCCAATTTGGAACCAGTCTGTTGTTCCATGTCCAGTTCTAACTGTTGCTTCTACCTACATACAGATTTCTCAGGAGGCAGGTCAGGTGGTCTGGTATTTCATCTCTTGAAGAATTTCCCACAGTTTGTTGTGATCCACACAGTCAAAGGCTTTGGCATAGTCAATAAAGCAGAAATAGATGTTTTTCTGGAACTCTCTTGCTTTTTCGATGATCTGATGGATGTTGGCAATTTGATCTCTGGTTCCTCTGCTTTTTCTAAATCCAGCTTGAACTCTGGAAATTCATGACTCATGAACTGTTGAAGGCTGGGTTGGAGAATTTTGAGCACTACTTTGCTATTGTGTGAGATAAGTGCAATTGTGAGGTAGTTTGAATATTCTTTGGGATTGGAAGAAAAACTGACTTTTTGCAATCCTGTGGCCACTGTTGAGTTTTCCAAATTTGCTGGCATATTGAGTGCAGCACTTTCACAGCATCATATTTTAGGATTTGAAATAGCTCAATTGGAATTCCATCGCCTCCACTAGCTTTGTTTGTAGTGATGCTGCCCAAGCCTACTGGACTTCAAATTCCAGGATGTCTGACTCTAGGTGAGTGATCACACCATTGTGGTTATCTGGGTCATGAAGATGTTTTTTGTGTAGTGCTTCTGTTAGGTTCATACCATTTCTGTCCTTTATTGGGCCCATATTTGTGTGAAATGTTCCCTTGATATCACTAATTTCCTTGAAGAGATCTCTAGTCTTTCCCATTCTGTTGTTTTCCTCTATTCTTTGCATTGATCACTGAGGAAGGCTTTCTTACCTCTCCTTACTATTCTTTGGAACTCTGCATTCAAATGGGTATATCTTACCTTTTCTCTTTTGCATTTTGCTTCTCTTCTTTTCTCAGCTATTTGTAAGGCCTTCTCAGACAACCATTATGCCTTTTTGCATTTCTTTTTCTTGGGGATGGTCTTGATCCCTGCCTCCTGTACAATGCCACAAACCTCCATCCATATTTCCTCAGGTACTCTATCAGATCTAATTCCTTGAATCTGTCACTTCTACTGTATAATTGTAAGAGATTCGATTTAGGTCATACCTGAATAGTCTAATGTTTTTCCCTACTTTCTTTAATTTCAGTCTGAATGTGGCAATAAGGAGTTCATGATTTGAGCCACAGTCAGCTCCCAGTCTTATTTTTTCTGACTGTCTAGAGCTTCTCCATCTTTGGCTGCAAAGAATATAGTCAATCTGATTTCAGTATTGACCATCTAGTGACTCTACACATGATGTCCATGTGTAGTCTTCTCTTGTGTTGTTAAAGAGGGTGTTTGCTATGACCAGTGAGTTCTCTTGGCAAACTCTGTTAGCCTTTGCCCTGCTTAATTCTGTACTCCAAGGCCAAATTTGCCTGTTACTCCAGGTATTTCTTGACATCTTACTTTTGCATAAAGTGAAAATGAAAGTGAAGTCGCTCAGTCGTGTCTGACTCTTTGCGACCCCATGGACGGTAGCCTACCAGGCTCCATGGTCTTTGGGGTTTTCCAGGCAAGAATACTGGAGTGGGCTGCCATTTCCTTCTCCAGGGGATCTTCCCAACCCAGGGATTGAACCCGGGTCTCCTACATTGCAGACAGACGCTTTACCATCTGAGCCACCTGGGAAGCCCTACTTTTGCATACCAGTCCCCTAAAATGAAAAGGACATCTTTTTTGGGTGTTAGTTCTAGAAGGTCTTGTCGGTCTTCATAGAACCGTTCAACTTCAGCTTCTTCAGCATTACTGGCTGGGACAGAGACTTGGATTACTGTGATAGTGAATGGTTTGCTTGAAAACGAACAGAGATCATTCTCTTGTTTTTGAGATTGCATCCAAGTACTGCATTTCAGACTCTTTTGTTGACTCTGATGGCTACTCCATTTCTTCTAAGGGATTCTTGCCCACAGTAGTAGATATAATGGTCATCTGAGTTAAATTCACCCATTCCAGTCCATTTTAGTTTGCAGATTCCTAACATGTTGATGTTCACTCTTGCCATCTCCTGTTTGACCACATCCAATCTGCCTTGATTTCATGGACCTAACATTCCAGGTTCCTATGCAGTATTATTCTTTACAGCATGGGACTTTACTTCCATCACCAGTCACATCCACAACTGGGTATTGTTTTTGCTTTGGTTCCATTTCTTCATTCCTTCTGGAGTTATTTCTCCACTGATCTCCAGTAGCATATTGGGCACCTACTGACCTGGAGAGTTCATTTTTCAGTGTCCTATCTTTTTACCTTTTCATACTATTCAGTTCTTCAGGCCAGAATACTGATGTGGTTTGCCATTCCCTTCTCTAGTGGACCACATTCTGTCAGACCTCTCCACCATGACATGTCCATCTTGGGTAGCTCTACAAGGCATGGCTCATAGTTTCATTGCGTTAGATAAGGCTGTGGTCCATGTGATCAGATTGGTTAGTTTTCTGTGATTGTTGTTTTTAGTCTGTCTGCCCTCTGATGGAGAAGGGTAAGAGGCTTATGGAAGCTTCCTGATGGGAGAGACTGACTGAAGGGGAAACTGGGTCTTGTTCTGATGGGCGGGGCCATGCTCAGTAATTCTTTAGTCCAATTTTCTATTGATGGGTGAGGCTGTGTTCCCTCCCAGTTATTTGACCTGAGGCCAAACTATGGTGGAGGTAATGAAGTGAAGTGAAGTGAAGTAGCTCAGTTGTGTCCAACTCTTTGCGACCCTGTGGGCTGTAGCCTACCAGGCTCCTCCCTCCATGGGATTCTCCAGGCAATAATACTAGAGTGGGTTGCCATTTCCTTCTCCAGGGGATCTTCCTGACCCAGGGATCAATTCCAGGTCTCCTGCATTGCAGGCAGATGCTTTAAAGTCTGAGCCACCAGGGAAGCCCAGGAGGTAATGAAGATAATGACAAACCTAGACAGCATATTAAAAAGCAGAGACATCACTTTGTTGACAAAAGTCCATATATTCAAAGCTATGGTTTTTCCATTAGTCAGGCATGTATAGATGTGAAAGTTGGACCATAAAGAAGGTTGAATACCGTCAAAGATTTAATGCTTTCAAGTTGTGTCTAGAGAAGATGCTTTCAAATTGTGGTGCTAGAGAAGACTAGAGTCTCTTGAACAGTAAGGAGATCAAACCAGTCAATGCTAAATGAAACCAATCCTAAATATTAATTAGAAGGAGTATTGATGCTGAAGCTCCAATACTTTGTCCCCCTGATGTGAAGAGCTGACTCATTGGAAAAGACCCTGATGCTGGAAAGATTGAGGGCAGGAGAAAAGAGGACAACAGAAGATGATGGTTGTGTGGCATCACTGACTCAATGGACATGAGTTTGAGCAAACTCTAGGCGATAGTGAAGGATAAGGAAGCCTGGTGCACTGCAGACCATGGGATCCCATAGAGTTGGAAATGAGTTAGTAACTGAATGGCAGCAGCATCAAATCATGTTACTCCTTTGCTTTTTACATCTCACTGTAAAAAGACTGAAAGCCCTACGTGATCTGTTGTCTCCATTCTCTTATGTCATCGCTGCTGTGACTTGGGAACTTTAAGTAACTTTCTGCCTCAGGACCTTTGTATTTGCTGTTGTCTGTCCTTGAAAAATTCTTCCCTCACTTCCTTCAGGCCTGTACTCTAATACCTACTTCTCAGACTCTCTGAGCACACCATTTAAAATTGAGAGCACGCATATTCATTGCCTTTAATTTTTCTGCATACCACTTACTACCATGTAACATGTATGTTTTACTGATCTGCCATGCCTGTGGTCTGTCCTTTATAATGGAAGCACCATGAGGTTGTGAATTTTTCTGTTATTCCCTTTTGTATCATAGTGCCTATAAGTACTTGGTAGCTAGTAGATATACAATAAATTTTTTTTGTTGAAAAATGAATGGTATGCATTTACCAGGCTCCTTTTCCTAAGTCAGGGATGGAATACATTCTGTAGCAGGGTCTTGGGAAAACTAATAATTTAGCACCTATTGTTAAGTGAAAAAGTTGGCTTAAAGCTCAGCATTAAGAAAACTAAGATCATGGCATCTGGTCCCATCACTTCATTCCAAATAGCTGGGGAAAGAGTGGAAACAGTGGCTGACTTTAGTTTTCTGGGCTCCAAAATCACTGCAGATTGTGATTGCAGCCATGAAATTAAAAGATGCTTACTCCTTGGAAGGAGTTATGACCAACCTAGATAGCATATTAAAAAGCAGAGACACTACTTTGCCAACAAAGGTCCGTCTAGTCAAGGCTATGGTTTTTCCAGTGGTTATGTATGGGTGTGAGAGTTGGACTATAAAGAAAGCTGAGCACAGAGGAATTGATGGTTTTGAACTGTGGTGTTGGAGAAGACTCTTGAGAGTCCCTTGCACTACAAGGAGATCCAACCAGTCCATCTGAAAGGAGATCAGTCCTGGGTGTTCATTGGAAAGACTGATGTTGAAGCTGAAATTCCAATACTTTGGCCACCTGATGCAAAGAGCTGACTTATTTGAAAAGACCCTGATGCTGGGAAAGATTGAGGGCAGGAGGAGAAGGGGACGACAGAGGATGAAATGGTTGGATGGCATCACCGACTCAATGGGCATGGGTTTGGGTGGACTCCGGGAGTTGGTGATGGACAGGGAGATCTGGTGTGCTGCATGCAGTTCATGGGTCGCAAAGAGTCAGACATGACTGAGTGACTGAACTGAACTGATTTTTCTTTGTGTGTGCGTTAGTCTTTCAGTTGTGTCTAACTCTTTGCAACCCCATGGACTGTAGCCCACAAGGCTCCTCTCTTCATGGAATTCTCCAGGCAAGAATACTGGAGTGGGTTGCTATTTTCTAATCCAGAGTATCTTCCCAACCCAGGGATCAAACCTGCATCTCTTGCATTGGCAAGTGGTGGTTTTTTTTTGTTTGTTTGTTTTTGTTTTTGATACCACTGAGCCACAGGGGAACCACTTTTATTTAGCAGGTCTGGGGAAAGGCCTGAGAAGATGTATGTCTAACAAAATTTTAGGAAACTCTGATACTATAAGTCTGGAACTCTCACCTTGAGAACTGCTTATTGAAAGGAAAAGGCAGAGTCAGGCAGGGAATATAGAGCCTGAGAAATCTGGCTGGCAGCACCTAGTCATTCTAATATGGTTTTGAGCAAGACAACCACTGTTCCAAACTTATTCACATCAAAGTCCTGCAGTTAGCAATATCCTTATTCTTCGCAAGGCAATTTAGTTTCTTCAGTGGTCTTATTTCTTCTTCCTTCTAAGATGTCTCATTCCTACCAATGGAATGCAGTATTCTTCTTGATAGAGTTCTGATTAACCAGTTTTCTCTTTGTATTTCCAGTAAGAATCATGACTCATAACATTTTTTGTCCTTTGCTGGCAAATCTCTCTTAGTCTAGCTCTGCGTTCCGTCACTTGATGATGAGACAATACAGTGTCAGTGATGATTGAGATGCTGGTTCTCATCCCCAGCCCAGTGGATATCAGGTATATGGGAAATAAGACTAATTCTAGGCTTGCTAGTTAGGGAGTTGAGATGATGACATGTCTATCTTTTCAAAGATTGTGCGATTGTGTGTGTATGTGTGTTTGTGTGTGTGTGTGTAACAGTGAGAGGAAGAGAGAGAGGGGAAGTTGGAATGAGAAATGAGACATGGGATTAATATGACTGAGCATACAGATAGAAGGAAATATCAGAAGTTGTAGTTGGGAAGAATTAGGAAAAGTAGGAGCCACTGCAAATGTTATATTTGTCACTTTGCAAGGTCATATTATCTAATCATTAATGAAAATGTATTAGCATCTTCTATGCACACGATATACTGATACAACCTACTTTCTAATTACATATGTTAAAAAAAAATCTATTCATTGAAAGAAATACCTTAAGGACTTCTATAACTCTTACTCAATGAATGAAAGATTGGTTGAATTTGTAAGGCTTTGTTTGGATAAAGATGGTATTTTGAGACAGAAAATTACATGTCTTTCAAAAGTATTCTAACATGTTGAATTTCCATTAATTTAGATAGACTTTTCCAATTAGTCCAAATTGTGGAAGTTTTCCTCTCTTCACTAATCGTTTGGTCTTCTAAGCTCTATTAGGTGAGATAATAATTAGAAGTTTAGTGGAAAACTAAACTTGCACATAGGAATAAGTGTAAAGTTTAGAAAGATGTTTACATCACAGCCTGGAGCATGCCTAGCTTTCATTTGTTAGCTGTTGGCTTCCCAGTTTATTATTATGTAAGCATATTTGCACTCCATTAGTGGTTCTCTAGCCTAACCACACATTAGAAGTAACCTTTGAGCATAGTAATTTCTCAGTTCTACCTTAGATCTTCTAGTTTAATTCGTCTAGGATGTGACTGGGAATTGGAAATTTTTAAAAAACTCCCTAGTTGATTTTAATGTGCAGCCAGGTTGAGGACCACTGCACTTGAGAACAGCAAAAATCATGATAGCTTAGAATAACTAAACAAATACCTTTGACAAGTTTTCAAGACCAGTGGCCAAATCTGATGATTGTATGTTGGTTTACGATTCACTTCAGTTCTTTAACATAAATATGCTATTTCAACCTGTTTGCTATTTTGTGACATGAGTAAGGGAGATGATGCTATACTCATTTTATAGAAGAAAATGCTGAGACTTTATACTCATTTTGTAAATTACATTAGGTGCTTAAGTCAGTAATTTTCAGATTTGCATTGGGTTATATGTTGCCAAACATCTAACTAAAAAGTTTGTTTCATAGCACGAAGATGCCACATTCAACTTCATAGCGTGAGGATAGTACATCTGAATCTTTTATTAAATGCTTTCCTTTTCACAGGATTCCCTGATAGTTCAGTTGGTAAAGAATCTGCCTGAAATGCAAGAGACTCTGGTTTGATTCCTGGGTCGGGAAGATCCACTGGAGAAGGGATAGGCTACCCACTCCAGTACTCTTGGGCTTCCCTTGTGGCTCAGCTGGTAAAGAAACCACCTGCAATGTGGGAGACCTGGGTTCAATCCCTGGGTTGGGAAGATCCCCTGGAGAAGGGAAAGGCTACCCACTCCAATGTTCTGGCCTGGAGAGTTCCATGGACTGTATAGTCCACGGGGTTGCAAAGAGTCGGACGTGACTGAGTGACTTTCACTTTCACTTTCCTTTTCACACTCAAATTTGACCCTTGGTAAATACAATCTTAGCTTATATTTCCCCCTTTCTGTTGCCAGTATTAGCTGTAAAGAATTTCAGGCACACTTGTTTTTATCATCCTTGTTTACTTAAATTTATTCATCACACTCAGGATGTTTACCATACATTCCAAACTTTGGGGTCATTATTAAGCTGAGGGGTGACACTAACCTTCCAAAAGAGAATTGTTGACACAGGAAGGCTGACAGCCTGATCCTCTAATATGAAATCACAGGTTTGAAAGGTGAGGAAATTGACCTTGAAATCTTCCTTTTGCTGCCTACCAGACTCAGTCTGGTCAAAGTCATTCTGACTTAAGGGCTAGCTGGGCCACTTGCTCTTTGCTTTTCACTGTGCTTTTTGTGCCAGATCGAACCTCCATTAGAAGACTATTGAAAAATGCAATAAGCACAGCTACAAGAAAGATTTCTTTGTGCTAGCACATTAACACAGTAGTTTCCAGGTGTGTTTGAATGCCATGGCAAGTGTGTTCATAGGCAGCTAACATCTTCAGAACATGAGTGTGTCAGAGTTGGAATTTGAACTCAAAGTTACTGATTTGTGCTCAGACCAGCAGGTCCTGCTGCTACTTAGATGTCTCCTATTGTAGAACCAGACTGAACAGCAAAGAGAAAGAGGACATAGCCTGTGAAATGACCTGATTGGTCTACCAGGTGCAAATATGTGGATTGGCAACTTAATGCTTCTGAAAATGATAAATGAATTAAAGGAGAATCATCTGTGGCCGTTTTAATAAGTACAATGGTGAAAGAATGGAACCATAGAAACAATGCAATAGAATATTTATTCAAGTAGATTTTGTCCAGACTGTCAACTGACAGGACAAGAAGTATTTTTTTCAGAAGCCATAGCTGGAAACTTCAGAATACCAGATGGAGAGAAACTAAAACTATGTCTCAAGGGAGAATTCTTGTGGGCTAGTCCTGTGGATTTAGAAGAAGAAGAGGAACCAGAGATCAAATTACCAACATTCGCTGGATCATACAGAAAGCTAGGGAATTTAAAAAAAAAAAAAAAAACCCAAAAACAAAACCTTCTACCTCTGTTGCATTGATCATACCAAAGCCTTTGACTGTGTGGATCATAATAAACTTTGGAAAGCTCTTAGAGAGATGGGAATACCAGACCATCTTATCTGTCTCCTGAGAAACCTGTATGTGGGTCAAGAAGCAACAGCTAGAAGTCTGTATGGAACAACTGGTTGATTCAAGATTGAGAAAGGAGTATGGAAGGGCTGTCTGCTATCACTGTTTGTTTAATTTATCGCTGAGGACATCTTGAGAAAAAACAGGCTGGATGAGTTACAGCCTAGAATCAAGATAGGCAGGAAAAACATCAACAACCTCAGATATGTTAATGATACCACTTTAATAGCAGAAAGTGAAGAGAAACTAAAGAGCCTCTTGATGAGGGTGAAGGAGAGTGAAAGAACTGGCTTAAAACTAAATATTAAAAAAACTGAGATCATGGCATCTGGCCCCGGTGGTAGCAGTGACAGGTTTCCTCTTCTTGGGCTCTAAAATCACTGCAGATGGTGACTGAAGTCATGAAATCGGGAGACATTTGCTTTTTGGCAAGAAAGCTGTGACAAACCTAGAGAGTGTGTTGAAAAGTACAGACATTACTTTGCCAACAAAGGTCCATATTGTCAAAGGTATGGTCTTCCCAGTGTCATGTACGATTGAGATAGCTGGATCATAAAGAAGGTGGAGCACCAAAGAATTGATGCCTTTTAACTATGGTGCTGGAGAAGACACCTGAGGGTCCCTTGGACAGCAAGATCGGGACCAGTCAATCTTAAGGGAAATCAACCCTGAATACCTGTTGTAAGGACTGGTGCAGAAGTTGGAACTCCAATATTTTGGTCATCTGATGTGGACAGCTGACTCATTGGAAAAGTCCCTGATGCTGGGAAAGATTGAGGGCAGAACAGAAGAGGACATCAGAGGGTGAGATTGCTGGATGGCATCATCTATGCAATGGACTTGAACTTGGGCAAACTTCAGGAGATGGTGAGGGACAGAGAAGCCTAGCGTGCCACAGTCCAAAGGGTTGCAAAGAGTCAGACATGACTGGGCGACTGAACAACACCACCACCAGCACCAACAGCCCCGTGGAAACACCTGAGTTCCTTTCATTCCCACCCGCATGAATGGATACTTGGCAGAGAAGGAAGAGGCTCTCATTTTATGTGGGTCTGGTTAATCGCTATATCCACTGCAAATATAACCAGGGATAGCATTAGTTAAACATGGATCCCAGTTTAACCAATTCAAGTATAATGTGGGCTCCACCCTTCAATGAATAATCCCCATAATGCATAATCTCCCATTATATCAGTGTTGAAAACCAGTTAGGCAATTATTGTTAACCCTACTCATAAAAAAAAAAGTTAATAATAAAAAACTTCAGAGTGTTTGAAAACACAAATGTGTGTATGTGTAACATTTTCTGTAATTAACCCTATAAATTCACTTGTTCCGGTTCTCTTGTTATTGTGGTTTAGTCACTACATCATGTTTTACTCTTTGTGACCCCATGGACTGTAGCCCACCAGGCTCCTCTGTCCATGAAATTTTCCAGGCAAGAGTAGTGGAGTGGGTTGCTGTTTCCTCTTCCAAGGAAACTTCCCTACCATGCCTTTTTAAAGAGAGTACAGTTCTGTACAGGATTACTTTCCCAGGATTTGGGGGACTTCTTGGAGGATGCCTATACAGTAATACAAATTTTTTTTTTTTTTAAATATTATTTTATTAGTTGGAGGCCAATCACTTTACAACATTTCAGTGGGTTTTGTCATACATTGACATGAATCAGCCATAGAGTTACACGTATTCCCCATCCCGATCCCCCCTCCCACCTCCCTCCCCACCCGACTCCTCAGGGTCCTCCCAGTGCACCAGGCCCGGGCACTTGACTCATGCATCCCACCTGGGCTGGTGGTCTGTTTCACCATAGGCAATATACATGCTGTTCTTTCAAAACATCCCACCCTCACGTTCTCCCCCAGAGTTCAAAAGTCTGTTCTGTACTTCTGTGTCTCTTTTTCTGTTTTGCATATAGGGTTATCGCCACCATCTATCTAAATTCCGTATATATGTGTTAGTATACTGTAATGTTCTTTATCTTTCTGGCTTACTTCACTCTGTATAATGGGCTCCAGTTTCATCCATCTCATTAGAACTGATTCAAATGAATTCTTTTTAACGGCTGAGTAATATTCCATGGTGTATATGTACCACAGCTTCCTTATCCATTCATCTGCTGATGGGCATCTGGGTTGCTTCCATGTCCTGGCTATTATAAACAGTGCTGCGATGAACATTGGGGTGCACGTGTCTCTTTCAGATCTGGTTTCCTCAGTGTGTATGCCTAGAAGTGGTATTGATACTTGGGTTAATGCCTCACAATACTTATGAACCAAGTCTCTTCCATTTGTAATTTCTAGATGAGAAGTTCCCTCAGGCTAATATGTTTTCTACATACAGGGATGTAGATGTGTGCATGCGTACTAAGTCACTTCAGTTACGTCTAACTCTTTGCAGCCCTGTGAACAGGCTCCTCCGTCTGTGGGATTCTCTAGGAAAGAATACTGGGGTGGGTTGCCATGCCCTCCTCCAGAGGATCTTAATGACCCAGGGATGGAACCGGTGTCTCTTTTGTCTCCTGCATTGGCAGACGGGTTCTTTACCATGATCACTACCTGGAAAGCCCAGGGACAAAAAATTTTCTATTATTTTTTTTCACCTATAACTGCAACTAAATTAAACAAAAAGTTAAAGAAATATTAGGGGAAACTTAATAAGACTATTATTTACAGTTTATATATCATATGTATATGCACGTGTATGTTGTTGTTAGTTTATGTATATATATGTACTTAATAACTCCTCCACTACTTTATTTTATTTTATTTTATTTTTTTAATGACTGAATAATTTTTTATTTTTTTTTTTAATTTTTATTTTTTTAAATTTTATTTTATTAGTTGGAGGCCAATCACTTCACAACATTTCAGTGGGTTTTGTCATACATTGACACGAATCAGCCATAGAGTTACACGTATTCCCCATCCCGATCCCCCCTCCCACCTCCCTCTCCACCCGACTCCTCTGGGTCCTCCCAGTGCACCAGGCCTGAGCACTCGTCTCATGCATCCCACCTGGGCTAGTGATCTGTTTCACCATAGATAATATACATGCTGTTCTTTTGAAACATCCAACCCTCACCTTCTCCCACAGAGTTCAAAAGTTCAAAAGTCTCCACTACTTTAATTTTAGATCCTTTGGGACATTATTTCACTCAGGGTTTGACTCTGAGGGCATTTCTATTAGTAATGAGGCTAACATTTTAAAGGGGAGAAGGAGGAGCTTATGATTACAGAATAAGAGAGCTACACTATTTAGGAGCAGCCCTGCCACAAAACCAGCATCTCCTTAAGGCACATAGATACTTTACTGTTTGAAAAAGAGCAATTTCCTCAGATGAATATACTATTTGGATAGAGATGCATGACTCTAACATGATTTGGCATATGTTGGTAAGATGCCACTTGGAATAATGGAATACTGTTTCTGGAAACCACAGAAAGCTTGTAGTGCAAACCTTCTCTATACAGGTGAGAGGACAAAGGCCAGCTCCCTTCTGGAGCATTGAGCAAGGTTGTAACCCAGAGAGGACTAGAAACCAGAGATCCCCTTAGCCAGTATGTCTTGCTTACTGTCTCTAAAATGTGTGGGCACATTAGGGAACTGTTGATGTAAAATGGCACCCCAAAATAAATCTGTTGGTAAATTGAATATATAACCTAAGGACATCTATAAAGAAAACAGAGCATCTATAGATCCAGGGTCTGGAAGTGATCATGGGCTTCTCATCAGTAATATTCTTCCATTTTCCTTTCATTCTTCTTTCCCTACTTTATCGGTTCATCCCAATCCCCAGATGAGGAGCTCATGCTCACCTCTAGACTTTGGATCTATAGATACTTGATTGTCTTAGACTGACTCGGCTTAATTACCATTTTGGCTGTGTCCCAAGATTCATCTTTTGTGTTACTCTTGAGTCACAAATACTATCTTTGCTCTTTGTAAGTTATTCTGGAGCCCTCTCCTCTTCTCAGGATACTTTGAAAATATTCTAGGTAGTAAAGACAAAGAACCCATTCACAAATCCCAGGGAAATATATGTAAAATATGTAATACCTCTCTGTGTAAACATTTATAAATATCTCAAAGTGTAATGTACATGTAGGTCACCTTATTAAAATGCAGATCTCAGGGTGGGGCATGAGATTCTATATTTCTAAGTTTTCCCTCAAGTGGTGCTGATGCAGTTAGTCTGTTGGTCACACTGAGCAACAAGGCAATTGCTACAATAGTTAAAATGTTTGCATTTTAACAAAAAGCATCAATATTTTAACCTAAAAAGTGACGCAACATGGGAATTTCAAGCAGGTCTAGTTTTTACAATTTTACATTACAACATATAGTCAGGGAGTATTAGCCTCTGTCTTTATCAGGTCTATTCTCATAAACCCTTTGACATCATTATATGAAAGAGAGCACAGAAGAGCAGACAAATGTTCTTCACTGGCTGCAAATTTCAACCATGAACAGATGACTTTCTATTCCTCTTGGATTCCTTCCTTCTCTTCCCACACCCCATCTCCCACCCCCTGTTCAAAAATGCATGTTAAAAACTTCTATACAAGATGCTGGTTTTGTTGGACCTGCCTTTGAAATAAAATAAAAACACAACAGGTACGTTTATTGAATATTCTGTATTTCTTAATTGATAGGAGCAGTGGGTTTTAATTTTAATTGGGTAGGAGCTTAGTTTTCTTTATCTTTCTTTCCCCAGTCCCCATTGTAATCTATTTCTATAGCACATATCTTTTGCTGTTTTTGTTACCCCTGTAATTGTCTTTTTAAAACCAGAGTCAGAATTTTTCTTCTTCCCTCAATATTATGGAATGCATCTAGGAGTATGACTTAATTTTTCCTCAGCCTCTATTAGGGTGTTTTGTGTATTAATGTGCACAATAAAATCTCAAAGAATAAATGTACACTTAATAAATATTCATAGTATTTAATTATCCTGATCCTTCAAGGTAGCTCTTTTCCATGCTGGTTTATAGAGACATAAGGACAGTACTTGGGGATTTTTGGTTTTCTCCTTCTAGACCCTAGCAATGCAGTAATTCTCTGTTCTGTATATATCTATATACTTTTCAACTAGAACAGCAACACTATTTTTTCAAATAATATCTCTAATCCTACTGGTTCTACCTGTGAAGTTGCACATGTGTCCTCTTTGGCATGCTTGATGTAGAATAATCTTATATACATACTCCTATATGTCACTGTATTATGATGCAAGTAGGAAAGAAAAGTAGGTGTTTCTGATTGATCGTTCTTTCTGAATTGGAGGCTCTCTTGTTTGAAAGACCTAGTGGAGAGAATGTAGATAATAAAGTTACTAGGTCAGAAGGCAGATCTTTTGTGTGTTTGTAATCTAGGTGATAATATTAATTATGAATCATTCATTCATTCACTCAGTTCTCACTCATGTCCATGTACTGGGCATAATTAGCAATAAACTCCCTGCCTTCTTACAGTCAAATTCTGTTTGTGTGTGCGTGTGTTTTATAAAGTTAAAAAATAAATTTAGAACATAATTTCTATTAGTGATGAGAACGGTAGAACTATATAAAGCAGGTTAAGAGGATAAAGAAGAATGAGAATAGCACAGGCCCTAGAAAAGGTTTGTATGAGAAGACATTTGAGCAGAGAACTGAGGTGAGGTGTAGAGTGAGACATGTGGATGTTGGGGAAAATGGTCTACAGGCTGGGTGAACAGCAGATGCAGAATTGAGAACGTCTGGCATGCTGGATGAAGAGTGAGACTTCCGGGGTTAATAGAGTGATTGCAGTGGTGGAGGTGAGTTTGACAGATGGGCTGGCCCATTACTGTGGCTGTGGTAGCTGCTTAGTAAATGGACACTGTGCTCCTCTTATGCTTAAACCTTCCCGTGGCTTTTAGTGCTCTTAGGAAGAAGATGCAAGAGCTTGAATGAAAGTTTAGTCTTCCAGCCTCATCAGGCATGCCATCTTCTCCTAAGTTCCCTCTGCTCCAGGCACAACCCACCACCACCTCCACACCCCACCTTCTTTTAGTCCTTCTCTCTTCCTGTTCTTCTCACCACAGGGCCTTAGTTTGTGCCAGTCCCCCTACCTAGGGGACTCTCCACCTACACCCTCAAGCCTTTGCCCCTTCACATTTCAACTGCATTATCAATTCTTTAGAGAAGATTTTCCCGGCCCTCCAATAATCCCTGTAATTATGCTGTCAGAGTATCCTGTACCCCTTCTTCATTACGCTTACCGGCATTTCAGCTTTACATTTGTGTGGTTCTTTGTCTTTTTCTACTACCAAATTATAAGCTCCATGAGGTCAGGAACCAGACTGTTTTTTTCCCCGCTGCTTTGCTTCTGACACCTGGAGCAGGGTCTGTCATACAATAGTGGCTCAGTAAGTACTTGAATTGACTTCCCAGATGGCTCAGTGGTAAAGATTCTGTAGGCCAGTTCAGGAGATGCAAGAGATGTGGGTTTGATTCTTGGGTCAGGAAGATCCTCTGGAGGGAGAAATGTCAACCCACTCCAGTGTTCTTGCCTGGGGAAATCCTATGGACAGAGGAGCCTGGTGGGCTACAGTCCATGGGGTCAAAGAAGAATTGGACACGACTTAGTGAATAAACAATAGCAACAACACGTACTTGAATAGTTGATTAAAAAAAATTCTCTTAGCTTTTTTCCACATTTTATTTCTCTTCTGAAAATTCATATTTCTCCTTTATCCTTTGTTCTCTATCTCTGATTTCTTCCTTCTCTCATCTTGCCTGGTGAAGACTCACTGCTGAGTTTAAGATTCTGTATGTAAGTGAACATTTTCTAAAGACTAAAGGAAAAAGGTAGAAAAGAGTTGGTGGCATTTAATAGCATGTTGCCAGTGTATGTGAAATCAAAGATAGCCCTTCATAAGAGAACATGGCTATTATATCTTCCTTAAAATGAAGACCTACATCAAACACTGCGGCAGGGGTGTTTTTCCATTTCATTTCTTTTGTTCTGCTTGTGGCTTTGCTGAATCCATCTATCATTAACATTTATAATTTAGCACTGTCTTCTGGCACAGCGTGATGCTATCTGTATTGCTGACAGATTTGTCTCAGTCTTGGTCTTAGGTCTTTCAGCTGTCTGGTTTCCCAAATTTTGCTTATCCAAGCATTTCATTTGTCACACTACCTGCCATTGTCACCACGTTTTTCTTTATCCTCAGTCATTAGTTTTCTATGCTCTGTCTTAATCCCATTACAGGGCTTGTTCTTGCTATTTTTATTTGTCACGGTATCTATTTTAGTAACAGATGTAGTTGTCAGAACATCTCCTTTGCTCTCATTGCTGGTGTCACTTGTGTATTTGGTGTTGGAGTTTGTCTCGTATGCTATTCTGGGTCTTTCTGTATACACATGTTAGTCCACTTCATTATTTTAATTGTATAAGATTTTTCTTTCTATGGTGATACATAACCGTAGTTTATTTCTACTTGCCATTCTGAATATTGTTGACTTGCTGTCTCTAAGGAAGGCATTTTGGGGAGGCCAGATCGATGGAGTAACAGATGAGAATGCAAATTGATGAGTGTTTGCTCTTAACATGTGTGCGTTCAGAGAGCTGAGCTACAGTGCATGCTTTTGATCATGTTAGGATAGCATGTTCATTGGCTGAGTTTGATTTTCAGTATATGCTCTTCACATTTGGTTTAATATCATATTCGATGGGATGTTCTTTTATTTATTTATTTTTTTACTGTTTGAAGTTACTGTATTTCCATGGTAAACAGAGTTTTGAAGGAAATATACTTTGTCTCTCCTACTCTTGCATGATGAGTTAGCAAAGCAAAGCATAACAGATTTATTCTAAAATGAATTGATTAATTGAAGAAAAGCTTACTAAGCACCGTTTAGTGAAAAATAGAAGATGAAGAGAAACATGGAGGAGTGCAGATAATAAAAATAAATAGAATTTGTCTTGAGGATGTGTAACAATAGTATTAGCTTCTCTGAATTAGTCCTATAACATTTATAATTTATTCTCAAATAATTTAAAATAACTAAGGGTATGTGAGAGAATTTCAGCTTACTAAAAGATAGAAGAAGAACTCATTCCTAAGGGTTGTGGGTACTCTCTCAGTGAGATTAGCTATAGCTTCTCTAAGGTTAGGTCTAATCCAATTTGAAAGAAAGGGGAATGTATAAACAGGTTTAACCCTTGAAATCTTGCAAGTGTATAAAATATTTTATGCTTTGTTAGCTTGATTCCTCTAAACTGAGAAAATTAGAGTATCAGCCACTTGTGGGAAAAATTCAGTTTCATTGTGGAGTCTTAGTAGTCAAGGAATTCAAGGGATAGTGGATACTTGAAAGTTATGAAATACAACAGTGTAGTCCCCACTTGTCAGTATCTGCCTCCCATTTCTAATTTTTATAAGATATAAGCTAGCAGGGAAGCTCTCTAACCATTAAATGGTAGGAAAATGGGGTTTTGTAGGGAAAAAAAGAGATGTTCATGGGAGTCTGGGTTTTCTATGACTAAATGACTCTCAGCATTTATGAATTTGAAAGGCCTATATATTGCTTCTCAAGTGAACAGGAGAATGTGTGCATGTGTATGAAGTCACTTCAATCGTATCAGACTCTTTGCAACCCTATGGAACATAGCCTGCCAGGGTCTTCTGTCCATGGGATTCTCCAAGCAAGAATACTGGAGTGGATTGCCACACCCTCCTTCAGGGGATCTTCCTAACCCAGGGATCGAACCAGCGTCTCTTTAAGTCTCTACATTGGCATTCGGGTTCTTTACCACTAGCACCACCTGAAAGCCCATACAGAATAGCCTCCACATTTTTCCTGTGGAGGAATAAAAATACACAATAGCAATTTGAGCAGAAGAATATTTCATGTATATATTTAAATATAATTTCAGAAATCTCCTTACCTGTATTTTGTGGCATTTTCTCTCCTTTGCACCTCTGTGGTGTTTGGTGTTCAGCTCTTAAATAAGGCTTTTCAAAAAGGAAAAAAAAAAAGACTTTTCATTGCATCCTGATTACATATCTTCTACCACCCTGGCTATGAGCTCTTTGAGTGTGAAGCTTACTTATCCACTATTTATTAATGTCAATGCTTTGTGAATAATTGCTTTTCAATATATGATTGGAAATGAAGAGTTGCTATTTTATGGTTTATGCCAGGTAATTGTTATGAATACATGCTTTAAAACATTTATTTATCTGATTGAAGATTTTATAATCTTAAATAAGGTAGTGAAAAAAAATCTATGTTGAAATATTTGAGGCATCTAATCTTTGTTTTTGCATGTAAAATACTTGAGAAGGTAATTTATAGCAAAAGAAGGTCTTTGAAGTGCCAAATATATAGTCCAGACAGGACAGAACACTATGCTGTAAATATGACTTCTAATTTACTCCTTGTAACAATCCAGTGAGGTAGGGATTTGCAGTAGATAATTCTTAGTGAGCTGCTGACTTAAAATAATCTCCCTTTTTCTAGAGAAATACATATGAGCTCTCTGTGATGACATTTCTACTCTTAACCCTAAACCTCTGGCAGTAGTTCGTTGATCCAGGATTTGGGTATGATCTAGGCAGGGATAGTCAGATTTTATCTTCCAGGAACTGGAATGTGAGACAGAAAGAGACTGAGAATTGTTGGAACTGAGTCATATAATCAACAGAGAAATTTCCTTCCTTCCTTCATTCATTCAACAAATATATATTGAATGCTTTAAATGTTCCAGACACCAAGGAGAGGTTGGGGATTAAATGAAACAAAATCAGACATAATCTCTGCTCTTAAATATTTATAGATTACTGAGAAAGAAAAACTATAATTGAATACTCATAAAGTTAATTAAAACTATAAAGTGATATAAATGAAGAAATGGAATATAGTTTTCTGATAGCAAATAACAGTAGAACCTGGAGTGGAGAAAGATTGAAAAGGCTTCTGCAAAGACGTAAAAGCCGTTTAATTTACAAAGAGTGTTAAATAGGTGAAAATGGTGGATGTGGTTGAGAATGAGACATTTCAGGGAGAGTGGTAGTGTGCCTGGACACAGAGCTGGGAAAGAGTGGACGGTAAGCCTGGAGGGCCTTTCCTGCCTTGTGAAATAATTTTGTCTTTATTATAGAGACAGTGGCATGCATTTGAATGTTTTTCATCACATATCTAACATAATCATGTTTGTCATCAGATTTACTCCAGGGAAGAGCTGATGTTAGTTTTCTATGACAAGAGCAGTAGAGTAGGAAGAGAAATGGATGGGTTTGAGAAATATATAGGAAATAAAGTCAACAGAATTTGGTGATAGAATTTATGTGGTGGGTAAGAAAAAGGTGTCAAGTATGATTTCTAGATATTTAGCATGAAGAATTAAAGATAAAAAGATTCACTGAGTTAGAGAGCTTTAAATGACATTTAAAATGCTAAATGGTATTTCAGCATTGAAGAATGTAGGAATTTTGTGTGCCCATTTGAAATGGTTATGATGGTCACGGATTCTTGTTTCTTGTACTTATAAATGATAAGTTATGTCAATTTTGAAGTTCAGTGTTTGACTGTAAAGAGCTTGACTAGCAGAATATGGTAGCTAAGATTTCTTAATTTTCTAGATATTTCCAAGAGAAATTCGTGAATAGTGTTCACCCAAAGTGAACCAGAATGCCATCTGGTGACTATTTATAAAAATAGCAGGCACATGTTCCCTGAGGACAAACTTATAATAGCTAACATTTCCTGAGAAATTATAAGTGCTTGGAATCTGTGCTAAGCAATTATATGGCATCACATTTATTAACACTCTAAAGCATACTGGATTTTAAATGGCAATATGACATAATAACATTAGATATAAAGAAATTATATCATTGAATGGCACATGAATGATTTAAATTAAAAAGTGTTATGATTTTAGGTTGCTTCTATGTCCTAGTTATTGTAATTAGTGCTGCAGTGAACACTGGGGTACCAGTGTCTTTTTCAGTTATGATTCCCATGTTGTAAAGCAGTTATCCTCTAATTAAAAATAAACAAATTTAAAAAAGAAAAAATTCTAAGGACAAAAAAAGAAAAGTCTTGTGATTTCAATAGGTTAATGAATTGCACCCTTCCTTTTGCCTAAGATACATATGCATTTATATCACCTGTTCATCAGGAGAAAACGTGGAATCAGTTCTGTTTTAGGATTTGTTGTCTTCTCTCCTAAAGAAAAAGGAATTATTTGCAGTTCTTGAGTTATGCTTTTCAGTGTAAACCAGACTTTGAAAAAAGCCAAACATTATTTTGCATAAGTCATCCATTCGTTTACTCAGCAATTACGGTTATATATTAAGCAACTATTATGATGGGGCACTTTTCTACTGAAGATGCAACAGTGGGAAAAATATGCAAGAACTCTTATCTTTATGGAATTTTTCATTAGGAGAGATAGAAAATGACTAGTAGAATATATAACATGCCAGATACAATTAAGTGCTGGGGAAAAAACAAGGCAGAGAAAGAGAATAAGTAGTGATGGTAGAGGCGCAATGATGTTGCTCTTTTAAATAGATGCCAGATCTCATGGAGTAAAAACTTCAAAGGGGTAAAGAAATGGACCATAGGAACTTTTGAAGTAGGAAGAGTGTCCTGATAGAAGACCCAGAGGTAGAAATATTCCTAGTTTAATTAAGTAAAACCAAGAAGACCAATGTGGCTGGAGTAACATAATTTAAAGAATAAATTAGAAAGTATTCCCTCTGCTTCTATTTTCTGGAGGAGATAGTGGGAAATTGGCATCATTTCTTTCTTAAACATTTGGTAGAATTCACAAGGAAAACCATCTGGGCTTAGTCTTTTCTTTATGGGAGATTATTTATTACTGGTTCAGCTTTTAAAGTTGATATAGGCTCATTGAAGCCTTCTGCTTCTCTCCATGTAAGTTTTGGTAGATTGTGTTTTTCAAGGAATTGGTTTATTTTATCCATGTTATCAATGTTTTGGGCTATAATGTTGTTTTCAGTGTTAATTTATTTTACATTTAGTGTCCACGTAATTGATAGTGATGACCCTTATTTCATTTCTAGTATTGATAATTTGCATCTTCTTTCTTTCCTTTTTTGACTAGCCTGGCTAGGTGTTTAGCAACTTTACTGGTGTTTTCAAATAACAGTGTTTTGTTTTGCTGATTTTCTGTATCGTTTTCTTGCTTTTAGTTTCATTGATTTATGCTCTATTTTTTATATTTTTTTTCTTCTGCTAGCCTTAGGCTTAAATTACTTTTTTAAAATTTATTTTTTTATTGAAGGATAATTGCTTTATAGAATTTTTTTGTTTTCTGTCAAACCTCAATGTGAACCAGCCATTTGTATACATATGTCTCCTTCCTTTTGAACCTCCTGCCCATCTCCCTCCCCGTCCCACCCCTTTAGGTTGATACAGAGTCCCTGTTTGAGTTTCCTGAGCCTTACAGCAAATTCCCATTGGCTATCTATTTTACATATGGTAATATAAGTTTCCATGTTACTCTTTCCATACATCTCACCCTCTCCTCCCCTCTCCCCATGTCCATAAGTCTGTTCTCTAAGTCTGTTTCTCCATTGCCGCCCTGTAAATAAATTCTTCAATACCATTTTTCTAGATTCCATATGTATGGGTTAGAAATGATATTTATCTTTCTCTTTCTGACTTACTTCACTCTGTATAATAGATTCTAGGTTCATCCACCTCATTAGAACTGACTCAAATGCTTTCCTTTTTATGGCTAATATTCCATTTTGTTTATGTACCCCAACTTTTTTATCCATTCATCTGTCGATGGACATCTATGTTGCTTCCATGTTCTAGCTATTATAAATAGTGCTGCAGTGAACAATGGGATACATGTGCCTCTTTCAATTTTGGTTTCTTTAGGGTATATGCCTAGGAGTGAGATTGCTGGGTCATATGACGGTTTTATTCCCAGTTTTTGAAGGAATCTCCATACTGTCTTCCATAGTGGCTGTATCAATTTACATTTCCACCAACAGTGCAAGAGCATTCCCTTTTCTTCATATCCTCTCCAGAATTTATTGTTTGTAGACTTTTTGATGATGGTCATTCTGACCAGTGTGAGGTGATATCTCATTGTTGTTTTAATTTGCATTTCTCTAATAATGAGTGATGTTGAGTATCTTTCATGTGCTTGTTAGCCATCTGTATGTCTTCTTTGGAGAAATGTCTGTTTATGTCTTTTTCCCACTTTTTGATTGGGTTGTTTGTTTTTCTGGTATTGAGTTATATGAGCTGCTTTTATATTTTGGAAATTAATCCTTTGTTAGTTGTGTCATTGCTATTATTTTCTCTCATTCTGGGGATTGTCTTTTCATCTTACTTATAGTTTCCTTTGCTGTGCAAAGGCTTTTAAGTTTAATCAGGTCCCACTTGTTTACTTTTGTTTTTATTTCCATTACTCTAGGAGGTGGGTCATAGAGGATCTTGCTTTGATTTATGTCATTGAGTGTTCTGCCTATCTTTTCCTGTAAGAGTTTTATAGTTTCTGGTCTTATATTTAGGCCTTTAATCCATTTTTGGTTTATCTTTGTGTATGGTGTTAGGAAGTGTTCTAATTTCATTCTTTTACATATAGCTGTCCAGCTTTCCCAGCACCATTTATTGAGGAGACTGTCTTTGCCTCACTGTATATTCTTACCTCCTTTGTCAAAAATAAGGTACCCATAGGTTTTAAACCCATGGGTTTATTCCTGGGTTTTCTATCTTGTTCCATTGGTCTATATTT
The DNA here is from genome assembly GCF_963930625.1 of Muntiacus reevesi. Classification (NCBI taxonomy): domain Eukaryota; kingdom Metazoa; phylum Chordata; class Mammalia; order Artiodactyla; family Cervidae; genus Muntiacus; species Muntiacus reevesi. Next base: position 18,632,071 of record NC_089265.1, on the reverse strand, counting down.
CTGTTTTTGTGCCAGTACTATACTGTCTTGGTGACTGTAGCTTTGTAGTATAATCTGAAGTCAGGAAGGTTTATTCCTCCAGCTCCATTCTTCATTCTCAAGACTGCTTTGGCTACCCAAGGTCTTTTGTGTTTCCATATGAATTGTGAAATTTTTTGTTCTAGTTCTGTGAAAAATGACACTGGTAATTTGGTAGGGATCACATTAAATCTGTAGATTGCATTTGGTAGTATAGTCATTTTCACAGTATTGATTCCACCTACCCAGGAACATGGAATATCTCTCGATCTGTTTATGTCATCTTTGATTTCTTTCATTAGTGTCTTGTAATCTTCTGTGTATAGTTCTTTTGTCTCTTCAGGTAAGTATATTCCTAGATATTTAATTTTTTTGTTGCAATGGTGAATGGAATTGATTCCTTAATTTCTCTTTCTGATTTTTCATTGTTAGTATATAGAAATGCAAGTTATTTCTGTGTATTGATTTTGTATCCTGCAACTTTGCTAAACTCACTGATTAGCTCTAATAATTTTCTGATACTATCTTTAAGGTTTTCTATGTATAATATCATGTCCTCTGCAAACAATGAGAGCTTTACTTTTTTTTTTTGAGAGCTTTACTGTTTTTGCTTCTAGTTTTCTAAGATGAAAATTCAGATTACTGAGTTGTAGATCATTGTTTTCTCCTAATATATGCATTTAATGCTATAAATTTCTGTCTAAGCAATACTTTCAGTATATTTCACAAATTTTCATATATTCTATTTTAGTTTTCATTTAGTTCAATTTAAAAAACATTTTTCTGGAAACTTCTCCTTTGACCTTATATTTCTAGAACTATGCTATTTAATACCCAAGTATTTGGATTTTCCAGCTGTCTTCTCTAGTGCTAGTTAAATTCCATGATGGTCTGTAAACATGCTTTGTATGATTTCTATTCTTTTAAATTTGTTAAGGTGTTTTATCGCCCCAGAATGTGGTCTATATTAGTGGATGTTCAATGTGAGAAGCTTCTCTTGTTGAATGGACTATTCTATAAATGTAAATTAGATCAAATGAATTAATAGTGCTGTTTAAGACAACTATGTCCTTACTGGTTTTATGTCTATTTGATCTACCATTTCTTTTGAAGGAGAGCTTTTGAAGTTGAAAAAAGTAGGAGTAATTTTGTCTTTTTATCATTGCATTTCTATGAGAATTTGCCTTACATATTTTGCTGTTGTACTGTTAGGTGCACATATGTTAAAGAGTGTTCTGTTTTCTTGGAATTATCTCTTTGTCATATAATATGCCACTCTTTATCCTTGGTAATTTTTCTTGTTTTGAAATATATTTTGTCTATAATTATAGTAAATCCAGCTGTCTTTTGTTTCATGTACACCTGCTACAACTTTCTCTATCCCATTACTTTAAACCTCTCTGACTCTTTAAAGTAGGTTTCTTGTACATAACAAATAGGTTTTGTCTTTTATTTCTAGGTGTTCTGATAATCTCTGCCTTTTAATTGGCATATTTGGATCTTTCATATATAAAAGGATTATTAGCACAGATAATATAACTTATATTTGAAACTATTTTCTTATGTATGGCATTCAGATTTATTTCTGTTATTTTTCCTCTTTTTGTGCTTTTTCTCCTTAAAATTGGGTATTTTACCCTATTTCATTTTGTGTCTTCTCTTTGCATATCAATTATACTATTGTAAAAAAGATTTTTAGTAGCTGTTCTAGGATTGCAAAATGCATTTTAACCTAATCTAAGTGCATATTCAGTTCATTTCAGTCACTTAGTTGTGTCCAACTCTTTGCGACCCCATGGACTGCAGCACGCCAGGCTTCCCTGTCCGTCACCAACTCCCAGAGTTTACTCAAACTCATGTCCGCTGAGTCGGTGATGCCATCCAACCATCTCACCCTGTCATCCCCTTCTCCTCCTGCCTTCAATTTTTCCCAGCATCACGGTCTTTTCCATTGAGTCAGTTCTTGGCATCAGGTGGCCAAAGTATCGGAGTTTCAGCTTCAGCATCAGTCCACAAATGAATATTCAGGACTGAATTCCTAAAGGATGGACTGGTTGGATCTCCTTGCAGTCCAAGAGACTCTCAAGAGTCTTCTCCAACACCACAGTTCAAAAGCATCAATTCTTCAGCACTCAGTTTTCTTTATAGTCCAACTCTCATCTCCATACATGACTACTGGAAAAACCATAGCCTTGACTAGACGGACCTTTATAGACAAAGTAATGTCTCTGCTTTTTAATATGCTCTCTAGGTTGGTCATAGCTTTTCTTCCAAGGAGTAAGCCTCTTTTAATTTCATGGGTGCAGTCACTATCTGCAGTGATTTTGTAGCTCTAAAAGTAAAGTCTCTCCCTGTTTCCATTATTTCCCCATCTATTTGCCATGAAGTGATGGAACCAGATGCCATGATCTTAGTTTTTGAATGTTGAGTTTTATGCCAACTTTTGCACTCTCCTCTTTCATTTTTCATCAAGAGACTCTTTAGTTCTTCTTCACTTTCTGCCTTAAGGATGGTGTCATCTGCACACCTGAGGTTATTGATATTTCTCCTGGCAATCTTGATTCCAGCTTGTACTTCATCCAGCCTGGCATTTCTCATGATGTACCCTGCATATAAGTTAAATAAGCAGGGTGACAATATACAGCCTTGATGTACTACTTTCCCAATTTGGAACCAATCTGTTGTTCCATGTCCTGTTTTAACTCTTGCTTCTTGACCTGAATACAGATTTCTCAGGAGGCAGGTCAGATGATCTGGTATTCCTATCTCTTTCAGAATTTTCCATAATTTGTTGTGATTCACACAGTCAAAGACTTTGGCATAGTCAATAATGCAAAAATAGATATTCTTCTGGAACTCTTGGGCTTTTTTGATGATCCAACGGATGTTGGCAATTTGATCTCTGGTTCCTCTGCCTTTTCCAAATCCAGCTTGAACATCTGGAAGTTCTCAATTCATGTACTGTTGAACCCTGGCTTGGAGAATTTTGAGCATTACTCTGCTAGTAAGTGAGATGAGTGCTATTGTGTGATAGTTTGAACATTCTTTGCTGTTGCCTTTCTTTGGGATTGGAATGAAAACTGACCTTTTCCATTCCTGTGGCCACTGCTGAGTTTTCCAAATGAGCTGGTATATTGAGTGCAGTACTTTCACAGCGTCATCTTTCAGGATTTGAAATAGCTCAACTGGAACTCCATCACCTCCACTAGCTTTGTTCATAGTGATGCTTCCTAAGGCCCACTTGACTTCACATTCCAGGATGTCTGGCTCTAGGTGAGTGATCACACCATTGTGGTTATCTGCCTCATGAAGGTTTTTTTGTATAGTTCTTCTGTGTATTCTTGCCACCTCTTCTTAATATCTTCTGCTCTCTTAAGTCCATACCATTTCTGTCCTTAATTGTGTCCATCTTTGCTTGAAATGTTCACTTGGTATCTCTAATTCATTTTCAAATAATATCAAATTGCTTAATGTGTGGTGCAGTAATTTATAAGAAAGTATTGGGTTGGCCCAAAGTTTCGTTTAGGTATGGAAAAACTCGTATGAACTTTTCGGCCAATCCAAAATGTCCAGTGCCTTACTCCTCTCCCTCATCGTATTGCTATCATTCATTTATTTTCAGTTTGTTCAACTTTACCCATTATATAACTAAAAGTCATGACTTCTAAGCTCTTTACCTGTTAAAGTGGGAAAATGGAAGTGGATCATCTCTTTAAAAAAAAAAATCAGTTGCTAATAGTTGTCCATGATTTTTTTGAGCTGTGGGTCAGAACTATTTCCTTGCTTTTTCAATGCCCTTTCACTAGTGCAAGTATCATAGTGGAAAACATGTGTCCTGGAAATGGAAAACATGTGTCCTGGAAATGCAAAACAGAAAATAGCAAGCTTTTAAATCTATCTATCGGTCTAATCTATCTCTGTATTACTTACCTATCTCATTTTAAACAGGACTTATGGACCACTATAAATGAAAAAGTTGGAGTGTGAACAAAGCAATACACTTCAAAAGACACAATAATAAGATTTACATATTTATCAAATATGATTAATTTTTCTACTTTCCAGTAATTTTAGCTTTGAGTTATACTCTTCTATTTCTAAACACTATAACTGTATTAAAAGCAAATAATTAAAAATCCTAGTAAATATAAGTAATTTAAAACTTAGAGGCAAAAGTAACCAAAATAGGGTTGCACTTAGAGCTGGTGACCAACCACATAATGTGGGTAAATATCCACATTTCATGTTTTAAAAAATTTATAAGCCAATTCTCTATTTACATTATTCTAGAAATTTCAATGTCTTTCTTTTCTTCATTGCGTTTATTTTTCATGTTTCTTATTGCTCACAAACAAAGGTATTTACACAACTATTGATATCCTAAAAGTTTTGTTTGCTACCCGCACAATGTGCATGCATAGTGAATAAATACTTTGAATGAAGCTTGACTGATATCCTTCTGCAACACACACACAAACAAAATGGGCCATCTTGACTGGAATTGGCCCCAATGATTTTTGAAATCTTAAAAAGTTAGGGCTCTAAAACCTGCCTTTTCAAATCTCTAAGAAGTTTTGATCTTTCAGAACTGAAGCCTTCAATTCATCCTGAGTGGAAAGTACCAGTGCTAATGCCTCCACTTCACACTACGAGGTTAACTGTGCTAGTGTGCTATATGTGTCAGCTCCCTCAATTCCGTTTTTTTGGTGGAGATATTAAAAAAATTTTTTTTGGCTTTCTATGTATTTAGAATGCACTGTGCCATATGGAAACCGTGACTTATTCAAGCAGAGTTTTGGATATTTTTTCATTTGTCTCAGTTTGATGAAAGATGATGAGTACAGAGAGAGATCTGGAGGTGCCACTCACTCATGCTGAATTAAAAACTAAGAAAGGAACTGGGTTAAAATCCTCCACATAGTGTTGGTAATGAATGAGTAATCCAGAACAGAGGAATGGTAGTCTGTTGGTTTGGATATTATTGTCCATAGACTTAGGCGATAACTAAATGGGTAGGTCGAAGGTGATAAATAGCTTATAATATAGTTAACTTTATTCATGTACTTCTGAGAAGTCATAGAACTCCTGTCATAGTCACTAAACTCAGGACTCAGTTCACAACTAATGAAAGGGCTTAGAGAGTGTCAGCTAGGATGTGTGTCTTCAGCACCTCCTTGATGTCACTGATGTCAGTTAGCTGCCCTGAAGAGAAAGGCAGCCCTGAATGGTGTGGGGGTCAATGGTTGGATGAGAAATTCTTCCTCTCTTTGAGCATTTTGCAAGGCTGGTTTCTGAGGGTAAATGTGTTCAGAACACTGGCAGTGGTGAGAGATTAGGTGGTTCCTTTGTGAGAAGTACACAGGAGGAGCCTAGCAGGATGATTTCCAGTAAGGGAATCAGAGGACCATGAAATGCTACATATAGTCATCCTAAGTTATTCTTGAGCTGTTTTTATTTTAAACTTACAAACTTTCAGTGATATTTCTTTAAGAATGATGTCTTAGTTTTTATGTGAAGAGTTAAGGACAAGGCTTGCCCTATATTGGGTAGAAGAATGGAAAGAACTAATTTTTAACAATTTAGACTAGTGATTCTCAACTGGGAGTAATTTTTGCCCTCCATGGATGTCTGGCTATGAATGGAGACATTTTTGGTTGTCACAGCGTGGGTGGAGGAAGGATCTAATGGGGAGTGGTTAGGGGTGTTGCTCAACCTCTTACAATGCACTGGACAACTTTTTATAACAAAGGATGATCTGGTCTAAAGTGTCCATAGTGCTGAGATTGAGAAACCCTGAATTTTAGATATTTTGAGGGGATTCCTGTGTCGGCATATGCATGTGTGCTCAGTCACATCCAACTCTTTGTGATCCCATGGACTGTAGCCCACCAGGCTCCTCTGTCTATGGGATTTTTCAGGTCAGAATACTGGAGTAGGTAGCCATCCCCTTCTCCAGGGGATCTTCCTGACTCCAGGATCAAACTTGGGCCTCCCACATTGCAGGCAGATTCTTTAACATCTGAGCCACCAGGAGAAAAGGATTATATTCCACATTTAGTCTGCATGTTGCAATTACACTGTAGAGCCAATGAATATGTGTGCATCAGTTCAGTTCAGTTGCTCAGTCGTGTCCAGCTCTTTGCAAACCCATGAACCGCAGCATGCCAGGCCACCCTGTCCATCACCAACTCCTGGAGTCCACCCAAACCCATGTCCATTGAGTCGGAGATGCCACCCAACCATCTCATCCTCTGTCGTCCCCTTCTCCTCCTGCCTTCAATCTTTCCCAGCATCAGGGTCTTTTCCAATGAGTCAGCTCTTCACATCAGGGAGCCAAAGTATTGGAGTTTCAGCTTCAACACTAATCCTTCCAATGAACACACGTATATCAGAAATAAGCTTTCCTGCTTTACCTTCTCTATCATAAACATGGCAAAGACCTTTGTAAATTATGTTGTATCTAATAGTCCATCATCACCGCATGAAGAGAAATCAGCAGAGCTCAAGTCTGTGGTCACAAAGAAAAGGATCATTGCTTCTTATGATCTTGACTGAAGGTAATGCTTTACTTTGCTTTGAAATTTCCTTTTAAAAAATTATTGATCAAGTTTTGTGTTTGTATTTCCTCTGTACCTGGATACTTTGTGTTATCATTATATATACTAATTTTTAGTGATTGACTGTAGAATACGATGAAGCGTTCTCTGGCCCTTCTATAAATTGGTAATAGATACTCCTGGAACAATTCCAGAATTCAAGATAAAACATCCCTTAGAACAGGGCCTTCTGATGAATCCCATCCCATTCTTTCACTCTGATCAGCAGCAAAGTAAAAGTTTTACTTGCCGCAGATGATGACAGGAATGCTAGATGTCAGTCTTGTGCTGATAGTTCTTTGATCAATTTGACCTGTCAGTAAATCAGTTCACTTTATGGTCTGACTTTAAGAATATTAGAATTGAAATGCAATCTTATGCCCTGCCTTAATTTCTGTGATTATATTAATATTATTAGAGAAAGCATTTTATACTAATTTAGAAAAACAGAAATACAAGAAATTCTAGTGATAATACAGTCTTTCGTTTTTAAACCTCTCTGGCCTAACATCGCCTTTCCAGGAAGAGTAGCACCAAGTGCTATGACTGCTAAGGTAGTTTCGTAGGCCATATTGTGACTCTCCTGGTGGTAAAAAGCTGTTGTCATGTGACAGGTCTCCCATGGATAACCATTACCTCCTGTCAGTGAGAAATGTGAAGATTAAAAACAGTGTCACCAAACACCGACACCATCCTGTATTTTTTATTTAAGAACTGCTGAAAGATTTCCCGCTGGCTGATCAAAGATGTGAACAGCTGGCTCCTGACCATAACCTGTCACTTGCAGCACATTTCAAAATGCCCATTTAAGAGCAGCATAGCATCCGTGGGACCTTCAAGCTAGTCAAAGGGGCAAGAGAAGGTATAAGGAGGCACAGAGCTAGCCAAAATCTTGGGTAGCCCAAAGACCATTGCATGGTCTGTGAGTGTCAAGTATGACAAGTGAAAGCAGAGGCTACCAGCATAGAGTCTGGCATGGATTGTAAATCCTGGGACTGGGTCTCTTTGAGAGTTTAAATTCTTTTGGATGATTAAAAGAGTGTTAAATGACAGCTTATTATCACCTGAATAGCACAAGCAGTGGTCTGGAATTTTAAAAAAGAATACCCTAGATATGCTTGCTTATTTATCTAACTGTCTAAGGACCTATCATCTCTTTATGAGATTTATAAATAAAAAAAGGGAATGGTTGTTTCATTCTTTTCTTATGACCCCAAATTAATCCTATTCTCAGCTATCAATCAGAGATTGGAGTGCCAGTTTGGCTGATATCCCTGTAATAGAAAGACTCATTTGAATTGATTGATCAGCTGGATAACTTAGATAAAATGCAGTCTGCTTTTATTCATCTTTCTCTTTAATAATGAGCTGTCTGGAATTTCTACTCCTTTGATATATGTTGTATTCTAATAAAAAGCAATCGGTTACAGAATTTGCTCAATTCTAACACCTAAACTTCCTTGCTTATTACTGTGATGTCAAAACGCTCTCTTTTGAATCAAGTATAGATATAAGCCATTTTTAAAATAAATCTCCAAAATGTTGGGAATCCCTTCTAATCTGAAATAGAAGTGACCCTCTTTGGCTGCTTTCTCAAAGTCAACCTAGAAAATTGCCATTTGCCACCACCCAAAATGAGACTGGAAAGGCAGATAAGAGCTCATTTATGAAAGGCCTTAATTTACCAAGATAGAATGCATGGATCTTGTGCTTTATGACAGTGAGCTAGGTGAAATGTTTAAGAAGGGACTGATATGATGCATTTCTGGTAGAGTAAAAAATTGCAATGATAAAACCAAAAAGCAGCTGTTTGAAGTAGCCAACTGAGGCTTCCTCAGTGATTGAAAATATACCATATCCGAATTCCCATCCTGAAATTTGTCAGTAAAATATATTAGCACTTTAAACATATGATACCCTTTCTTCCATCAATAAGAGATATTTGACTATAGAGTAGGAAAAATACTTGAGAACACAAATTTTATTGAAGACCTATATTAATTAAATGAATAGTACCGTTTCTATCTTTCATTTTATTCTGCACTCATTTAAGTCAATTTTGCTGAAAGGAGAAAAAAAACCCCAAAAAACTCCTGTTTTCCAGAAGGACATGGAGGAGTACAGAAAGGATGAATGAGAAATAAAAGTTTGATATGATAAACTCAAAGGAAGAAATAAAGACCCTTAAAGACCCATATTACATGTATGATTATGTTCAGGATTGAAACTTATGTTTAAAAAATACTGTAACATTTCAAATGTCAATATTATTGTCTTTCCAACAAGTTTATGTGATTTTTAAGGCAAGGGTCTTGTATATATTTTTATTTCCATAGAGCAAAAACACCATGAATGATACACAGATTTTCAGTAATTACTTGGTGATTGACAAATTATTTGCAAAATTTTTTGAGTACTAACTCTGAGCAAGGTACTATGAGTGGTTGAAAAAGGCATGAGAGAGAGGTAACTGTTTCATACCACGTTACACTGAATTCAAATCAAATAGAAATGAGAGACACATATGCCCTTTAGGATCACATAATAGTATAATAGTAACATCTGTTTCTCTCTTTCTGTCTCTCTAAAGAAAACACAAGGGATATTCACAATAGCACAGATTTTTAGGAGAGATTGTTGAGTCTATTGAAATTATATTTGTGTCTTATGTAGTGAATTCTTAAGCTTTATTAAAAAATACATCAATATGCCCAATTAATATCTGAGGGAAACGTTTGCAACAATATATGCACAAAATTGGAATCAGTATTAGAACTGTAATCCCTTAACAATGAACAGAATTTATTTTCATATTGGTAGGTCATCAGCACACCTTCCTCCTATATCACATCAACTCAGGACATTGAAATATCCTCAAAGAACAGTCTAGAAGAAGTTTCTAGTGGATTGGATGTAGTTTTCCTATAGCAGAAGCTTCCCCATTTACCATCCATCAAGGAAAAGCAAGAACACTTTGGGCAGTTGTTCTCTTTGCTATTGATGCAGAGCTAGGATGCACTTTGTTAAGTAAATCTTGGGAGAATTTCAGATCCTTTTTCAAACCATGCTGGAATTTTGCTCCCCTTTCTGACCATTTTGGGTTGTGTAATGATAACTTTTACATGAATTGTTATAATACAAAGACGTGTCCTACAAATTTAATAATGGCCACCATGAACACCAGTATGCAATAAGGTTTCCTCAGCAGGGACATATTCTTTCTGGAAGGGAAATTTAATTATCTAGCTTGACTACTGTGTAATTCAAACGCTAGCTATCGTGGCTCTTTTATACTCCACAGTGGTGGTAGTGGCAGACAGGAAAGTGATGGTTCCCTCCCCATAGGCGAACTCAGAGAACCGAACTGCTCAGTGTTTTATTTTACTACAGTTTTGAATTAATATCCAGCTCTTTAGGCATTCCTTGCTCATAAACCATTTATGATAGAAGAAAAAGGGGGGATTTTAATTTTGTGGTGATTATATGCCATCCTCTATTTTTCTTCCATTTCATCTTTTACCTTTTGGCAGAGGCAGGTGGTCAAAAAGGGAAATTACTGTGGAATCAAACAACTTAACATAAAGGGAAAGACATGCTCACCACAAGACCTCCCTACCCTTTAAGCAATTAAAAAAGTACTTTGGGCTTCTGAAAACAGAATGAGGAAAAACAAAGCTACATAAACCAAAGGTTGTTATTATTTCTGTGCTCAAACTCTGAAATGAATAATTAGCCTGTTCATTTCAGTTCAGTTCAGTTCAGTCACTCAGTCATGTCCGACTCTTTGCGACCCCATGAATCGCAGCATGCCAGGCCTCCCTGTCCATCACAAACTCCCGGAGTTTACTCAAACTCATGCCCATCGAGTCAGTGATGCCATCCAGCCATCTCATCCTCTGTCACCCTCTTCTCCTCCTGCCCCAAATCCTTCCCAGCATCAGGGTGTTTTCCAACCAGTCAACTCTTTGCATGAGGTGGCCAAAGTATTGGAGTCTCACCTTCAGCATCAGTCCTTCCAATGAACACCCAGGACTGATCTCCTTCAGGATGGACTAGTTGGATCTCCTTGCAGTCCAAGGGACTCTCAAGAGTCTTCTCCAACATCACAGTTCAAAAGCATCAATTCTTCGGCACTCAGCTTTCTTCACAGTCCAACTCTCACATCCATACATGACCACTGGAAAAACCATAGCCTTGACCAGATGGACCTTTGTTGGCAAAGTAATGTCTCTGCTTTTTAATATGCTATCTAGGTTGGTCATAACTTTCCTTCCAAGGAGTAAGCGTCTTTTAATTTCATGACTGCAGTCACCATCTGCAGAGATTTTGGATCCCGCAAAAATAAAGTCTGACACTGTTTCCACTGTCTGCCCATCTATTTCCCATGAGGTGATGGGACCAGATGCCATGATCTTAGTTTTCTGAATGTTAAGCTTTAAGCCAACTTTTTCACTGTCCTCTTTCACTTTCATCAAGAGGCTTTTTAGTTCCTCTTCACTTTCTTCCATAAGTAGCCTGTTAAGAGAATGGAATTCCACAGGAGATGATGGGATGGAAAGGGGAAGATTGAGGGGAAAAGTGCTAGGAGATCATAGGGGGTGCCTCTAGGATTTATCTTTGTCATGTCCTACTTTACCTGACTCTCCTCAACTGCTGAGTGCAGGAACAGGTTAGAGAGTTTAGGATGACCTTGCCCAATCCGTTAGAAACTAGTTACTTTGACTTTCTGGAATTCTATTATAGCAAAAATGTTCACATGTCTATTATCTCCTACATATGTAGTATTAAGTATAATGGAAAAAAGAATAAGCCCAATACTATAGCATTTGGATTCTAGAACTACTACTTTTGAGATATATATATATATATGGGAGATAAAAGGATAGGTCCTGCCTAGCTCTCCAGCTCCTTACAGAGATGTTGTGTTGATTATATGAAATATTAAATTTGAAAATAACTTATAATTTATAAATATCCAAGAGACATGTGCTATTATTATTGTTGTTAATTAAGGAGAGAATGGTGCCTAGTGTAAAATTAAAATCTCTTGACTTTCTATCACTTTAAAGTGAATATATATTCTGTGATTTTCTGCTGAGAGGAGGAGATGGTGCTAATTTATTTACCCTGGCATTTTCTTGTGCACAAATGTCACCCCTCTCTGTCCAAAAAAATCTGCTTGCTGGCATTTCTTATAAATTGCTTCTTTCTCTAGCTGCTGAAGTGAGACCAAAGGACATGTGTATGTAAGTCTAGACTATTTTTGATATTGTAAGTGATATAATCATTGCACTTTTCTGTGTAAAGTAGATGGCAAGGCAAAGAGTTGTTTAACACAGTTGGCCCTAGGTTCTGTGAAGCTGTTCCCTGAGCCTGACGATTGAGACTATCTTCAGAGTCAGGCTACACACTAACCAAATCATGCCCTTCCCTGCCTATAACTTTTCACCGAAACGCATCACCTTTAGAGAATAAAATCCAGTATTGTTTGCATTGCATGCAGCTCACAATTAGGGTTCTTACGTACTAGACTCATCATCTACTTCTTACACTTTTCTGAGCCACCAGGAAAGCCCCTCTTATACCTCAGACTTCATTAATTTTTTGGTAGTTATCCAGAAAATAGCACCATTTTATTTATGACTTTACACATGCTATTTCCTTTGCCAAATGTACCCTTGATGTCTTGCCCTCGTGGAAAACATCTACTTACTCTCGAGAGCAAGTCACTTACTTGCTCTTAAGTACTTAAGACTTACTTAAGTTCAGTCACTTACTCCATGAAGTGTTCTCTGCTTTTCCCTTGCAGAGAAGTTCCCTACCTCCTCTCTGCCATCATGTACTTTGTGCATGCTTCTGCTGTGGCAGTACCATTTTTGGTCTGATTGAAAATTGAAGATGAAACTTCATTTCCTAAGTCTGAAGATGAAACTAAGAACAGGTCTTTTCCTCCAACTGAAGAGACAAAGAACAGAGACTTACACCTTAAGAGCTAAACAGGGAGCAATCAACTCCTGCTTCTCATCTCAGAGGGGAACAGGGCTCAGCTTCCCACCACTCAGGTGGGGACGTGCTGATATTAGAATGTTTTCCAGGCAGGGCCGGGAGAGCCCTTTCTTTAAGCACATCCCTGCAGATTCAAATAGCGATAGCCAGGAAAGAAACATGTCCTGCTGTGTGCAGTAGCTCTAGGGAGAGGATGGGGGCTGTTCACATCCTGAAGTTGAGTAGAATTCTTGCTCTTACAGAGAGCAGATAGAGATTTCAGAGATGGACTACAGATGCATGCAGGTAGTCCAGGGTCCTCTGATGTAATATCCATCAAAGATATCATTCTTTTATGATTCAGACACAACATTTGGGCCTAAATTCAAATTATTTCTTTATAACTAAATAATATTTATCTTAGTAATGTAGAACCTCAAATATACTTCAATTCTTGTGGATTAGGAGACCATCTTGTAACCAAAGGAAAATGTCAGTTGATGGAGCCTTTTCTAGGAGGTCCTGGACCTTGCAGGGCAAGTCTCCCTCTTGCAGAGGAACTGTTGCTGTAGTTCAGTCATGTCCAGCTCTTTGCAACTCCATGAACTGCAGCACGCCAGGCTTCCCTGTCACTATCTCCTTGAGTTTACTCACACTTATGTCCATTGAGTCAGTGGTGCCATCCAACCATCTCATCCTCTGTCACCCCCTTCTCCTCCTGCCTTCAATCTTTCCCAGCATCAGGGGCTTTTCCAATGAGTTGGCTCCTTGCATCAGGTGGCCAAAGTATTGGAGCTTCAGTTTCAGCATCAGTACTTCCAATGAGTATTCAGGGTTGATTTCCTTTAGGGTTGACCAGTTTGATCTTGCTGTCCAAGGGACTCTCAAGAGTATTCTTTAGCACTGCATTTTGAAAGCATCAGTTCTTTGGTGCTTAGCCTTCCTTATGGTCCAACTCTCATATCCATAGATGACTACTGGAAAAACCATAAACCATAACAGAGGAATTGTCAATATCTTTAACTCCAGTTAGACTGTGTATCTTTTGGTACCTGAACTGCATTCTTACTGATGATGATGCTAATTTTCTGGCAAAGGATGTTTCACTTCATTCAAGGGTTAGGTTTCTTTCAAATTCCAAAGGACTATGAAAAACCTCTGGGAAATCACTTCAATACATCTGAAGCCTCACACTGCCCTGTTGTGAAGGCCAGTTGTGATCAGGGTCAAGTATTCTGCAGTTGAGTGAGTTCACCTCCAAACTGAAATACACTGGGGGAACGCACACTCTTTTTCTGACCTCTCCACTTTTGTACTTCATCTTGGCAACAGAGAGTTTTACTGAGAATGAATATGTAGTTACACGCCTCCTGAGTTTCTGTGATAAAAGTGAAGAACTAAGTGTATCCAGTTGTGTAAAATAATGATGGATTTCTACATTAAGCAATGACAAGCCCCAAATGGTTTTATTTTCATGTGAATTATTCAGGTTAAATCTCCCAATTTCACCTTCTTGAGAAGGTGCAATGAAGAAAGCCCTCTCATCATTTAACCTTGAGAGCTGAGAGCAACTTGAAAAATCTCCCTTCTACAACCGGTTAACTCTCTGGTAGCAAGCACTGCAGCTATCTGCCACTGCTTCTCAAGCTGTCTACGGATGTGTACAAAGGATTTCTCTAAGCCACCTAAAACCCTGGTTAAATGACCCTTGCCTCACACACTTAAGTACACACTTAAGGCCACCCATGGTGGCAAGACAGTGAGATAATTTCTTTAATTCTATTTTTGGAAAAGCAGAAAAATAATTCTTCTCTCCCCATGCACAGTTTAAGTTGGCTCAGTTCTGCTTTGTGGATTCTCCTGTTTTTGTATTTTCATTGCTGTTTCTCATGACTATCTTGGGCTCTTTTCTATCTTCAAACATACCTTTTGAGTAAACTCATTCATTTTCATGATTTTAATTACTATCAATGAAGATTAACCCCCAAGTAATGTCAGAAGCTGGATTTCTTGTTAGGGTCAGACTCTTAGTATCTATTTTGACATCTCCACTTGGATATCTCACAGAAGCCCATATTTAAGTGTGTCCAATAATGAACTTACCACCTTATTGATCCCCTTCATGTGAACTCTTTCTCCTGGGTCTTCTGTGTCAGTGAATGAGGCCAGCAGTCAGCTATTGGCCTAGCAAGTCATGAAGGAGAGTCATCCTTCTTCTATATGTTCTATGTCATTATCAGATCTTGTCCAGCCTACCTCTCTTAAAGCAGTCGTTATTTTTTTTCATCCATTTCTCTTATTTTATTCAGGTCACTACCATATAGAAGGTGCTCAATGAATAAATGAGTTCAAATGTATTTTCATTGGTAGGGGATTCAAGCTAATTGATGATTTGTACATATTGGGTTTTCCTTTTTGTTTGTTTGTTGTGTCCTCAAGCCCTGATATTGTTTCCAGGATCTAGTTTATGTGACTTTCTATTTTGGAATTTCTCAGTACACTATTGGGGGGTTTACTGGGAGAATAAATTGCCCTTCTAACTGAATTCTGCAGTTTTTTTCAAAGTCTTTAAGAAAGTGAGTCATGTGATCAATATCTGGATTATTTTTTTGTGACATAGTTCTGTTCTTATTTTTGGCAAATATGAACACTTAACATTTATCTTCCCTTTTTAAAAATTAATACTCATTTCTATAACAAAAGTGTGGCAAATAGTAGTTTTTGTTTTTTTTTTTTTTCAAATAGTAGTAACACAGTAGTTTAATATAATAGTAAACTATTCCCTGGGCTTCCTAGGTGGCGCTACTAGTAAAGAACTTAACTAAAATGCAGGAGATGTAAGAGATGCTGGTGCAGTTCCTGGTTTGGGGAAGATTCCATGGAGGACAGCATGGCAACCCACTCCAGTATTCTTGACTGGAGAATCCCCATGGACAGAGGAGGCTGGAGGGCTATAGTACATAGGGATGCAAAGAATTGGACACAACTGAAGCTGCTTAGCATGCACACAAACCATACTCTATATAGTTTAATATAGATAGTAAACCATATAGTAGTAAATAATACTCAGCCATGATCTTAGTTTTCTGAATGTTGAGCTTTAAGCCAACTTTCGCACTCTCCTCTTTCACTTTCATCAAGAGGCTCTTTAGTTCTTCTTCACTTTGTGCCATAAGGGTGGTGTCATCTGCATATCTGAGGTTATTGATATTTCCCCCAGCAATCTTGATTCCAGCTTGTGTTTCTTCCAGCCCAGCGTTTCTCATGATGTACTTTGCATATGACTTAAATAAGCAGAGTGACAATATACAGCCTTGACGTACTCCTTTTCCTATTTGGAACCAGTATGTTGTTGCATGTCCAGTTCTAACTGTTGCTTCCTGACCTGCATACAGGTTTCTCAAGAGGCAGGTCATGTGGTCTGGTGTTCCCATTTCTTTCAGAATTTTCCACAGTTTATTGTGATCCACACAGTCAAAGGCTTTGGCATAGTCAATAAAGCAGAAATAGATGTTTTTCTGGAACTCTATTGCTTTTTTGATGATCCAGAGGATGTTGGCAATTTGATCTCTGGTTCCTCTGCCTTTTCTAAAATCAGCTTGAACATCTGGAAGTTCACGGTTCACTTATTGTTGAAGCCTGGTTTGGAGAATTTTGAGGATTACTTTACTAGCGTGTGAGATGAGGGCAATTGTACGGTAGTTTGAGCATTCTTTGTCATCGCCTTTCTTTGGGATTGGAATGAAAACTGACCTTTTCCAGTCCTGTGGCCACTGCTGAGTTTTCCAAATTTGCTGGCATATTGAGTGCAGCACTTTCACAACATCATCTTTTAGGATTTGAAATAACTCACCTGGAATTCCATCACTTCCACTAGCTTTGTTCATAGTGATGCTTTCTAAAGCCCACTTGACTTTACATTCCAGGATGTCTGGCTCTAGGTGAGTGATCATACCTTCGTGATTATCTAGGTTGTGAAGATCTTTTTTGTACAGTTATTCTGTGTATTCTTGCCACCTCTTCTTAATATCTTCTGCTTCTGTTAGGTCCATACCATGTCTGTCCTTTATTGAGCCCATCTTTGCATGAAATATTCCCTTAGTGTCTCTAATTTTCTTGAAGAGCTCTCTAGTCTTTCCCATTCTATTGTTTTCCTCTATTTCTCTGCACTGATCGCTGAGAAAGGCTTTCTTATATCGCCTTGCTATTCTTTGAAACTCTGCGTTCAGATGGGTATATCTTTCCTTTTCACTTCTCTTCTTTTCACAGCTATTTGTATGACCTCCTCAGACAGCCATTTTGCTTTTTTGCATTTCTTTTTCTTTGGAATGATCTTGATCCCTGTCTCCTGTACAATGTCACGAACCTCTGTCCATAGTTCATCAGGCACTCCGTCTATCAGATCTAGACCCTTAAATCTATTTCTCACTTCACTGTATAGTCATAAGGATTTGGTTTAGGGTTAAAGCTCAACATTCAGAAAACTAAGATCATGGCATCCGGTCCCATCACTTCATGGTAAATAGATGCAGAAACAGTGGAAACAGTGGTTGACTTTGTTTTGGGGGGCTGTAAAATCACTGCAGATGGTGATTATAGCCATGAAATTAAAAGACACTTACTCCTTGGAAGGAAAGTTATGACCAACCTAGACAGCATATTAAAAAGCAGAGACATTACTTTCTCAACAAAGGTCCATCTAGTCAAGGCTATGGTTTTTCCAGTATGGATGTGCGAGTTGGACTATAAAGAAAGCTGAGCGCTGAAGAATTGATGCTTTTGAATTGTTGTGTGGAGAAGACCTTTGAGAGTCCCTTGGACTACAAGGAGGTCCAACCAGTCCATCCTAAAGATCAGTCCTGGGTATTCATTGGATGGACTAATGTTGAAGTTGAGACTCCAATACTTTGGTAACCTGATGAGAAGAACTGACTCATTTGGAAAGATTGAAAGTGGGAGGAGAAGGGAGTGACAGAGATTGAGATGGTTGAATTACATCACTGACTCAATGCACATGAGTTTGGGTAAACTCTGGGAGTTGGTGATGGACAAGGAGGCCTGGCGTGCTGCAGTTCATGTGGTCGCAAAGAGTTGAACATGACTGAGCAACTGAACTGAACTGATCCTATGATTTAGCTTAAGTTAAGCTCTTTTTTATTATTAAAGTACTATTTGATCTTTAAGTGGACAATTTTTCTAAATCCATTGTTAAACCCCCAGGTGGTAGATAGAGTTCATTTTATAGCCTAGATAAACACTTACTACCTGAATAGGTGTAGAATAGAATCATTGCATACTGTGGCTATGTTTAGCATCAGGTCAAAATTTCTATCAAGAGCAAGGAAATTTTCCTGTCTTCCTTTGAACTCAGTGGGGAATGGAGAGTGAAAAGTGTCTTGCCTTTTGGTTTCTAGTCTATGTGTGCTTAGTCACTCAGATACATCTGACTCCTTTGTGACCCCATGACCTGTAGCCCACCAGGCTCCTCTGTCCATGGGGATTTTCTGGGCAAGAATACTGGAGTGGGTTGCCATGCCCTCCTCCAAGGGATCTTCCTGACTGAGGGATTGAACCCAGGTCTCCTGCATTGCAGGTGGATTCTTTACTGTCTTAGCCACCTGACAATACTCTGCAGCTTGAGTAAAAAGCCACAAGGCCTTTTTCACTCAAGGAGCTTTTTGGTGGCTCAAATGGTAAAGAATCTGCATGCAATGCAGGAGAACTGGCACCTATCCCTGGGTCAGGAAGATCCCTTGGTGAAGGGAATGGCTACCCATTCCTATATTCTTGCCTGGAGAATTCCATGGATAGAGGAACCTGATGGGCTGCAGTCCATGGGGTCACAAAGGAGTCAGATACAACTGAGCAACTAACACTTTTCATTCAAGGCAAATGAAAATTACTAATGTTAATGGGAATGCATCTAAGACAGGCTAGGTTTAGGATAAGTTGTAAAGTAAGACCTTTATCACTTCATATATCTAGTATCTTAAAGTGATAACATAGTTTGGAATGAACATAAAGCCCTAAATTTCTCTTGATAGTGTGCTAATCTACCTGTAAATTTTATGCCTATGTATGTTTAATTTTGAAACTAGCAAATTTTCTTGAACTGACAAGAAGAGCATACAGTCTATTTTCTCTAATTTTACATTCTAAATAGCAAATTTATTAAAATGTCGCTAAATAGCAATTTTCATGAAAAGTAAAGAAAAATTTAGAGTACTTCCTAGAACTTTGTAATTCTAAGTGTCTGTATCTGTATTTTCCCTCTACTTTTTTTCTTAAAATGTTTTTTGTATTGTTTCAAACTTTTTTGACCATCATGTGTTTTGATTACTCAATTTTGTTAAATATTCCCGTTTCCATCTCTAATGTCTTTAGTAATTCCTCATTCTTTATCTCCTGTTCAATTAGTTGAGTACTTTATTTGCAATCTATCAGCACATTAACAATCTTTAATTTTCTTTCCTACCTTTCATAATTAATTTCAGTTATTCCTTCAGGCAGTTATCTGTCTTTTCAACCATTAACACTGTTTTAGCACTTGCATAAAAATATGCAAATATATATATTTAAATATACAAGATACATTTGTTTATATATATTATATATGTTTGCTTATATTGTTATAAAATAATATACTATTAATATTTATAAATGTTTGTTATATGTATATTTATTTATATTTATAGAAGAGCAGACATATAAAAGGGATTATAGTGTGCAGAATTTTCCAAATTTATCTCACCACAAGCCTATCCTACCCTGTTTTGTAGCAGAGCATCTCACAGAAATAGTGTTTCATTGAATATGGTTTGGAAGATGTCATTTATTTATCCAGTCTATCAACAAATGTTTATCTGTCAGTTACTAATAATACAACAGAAGCTAAAACAATAGGAACAAAGACCCCTACCCTCATGGAAATTACATTTTGGTGGAGCTAGTCAATAAACATAATAACAAAAAATTATAAAGTATATTAGAAGGTAATAGGAGCTGTGGTGGGAAATAAACCAGAGAGAAGACAGAGAGCACCAGGAATAGGACTAGAGTTTGAAATAGGTGGTCTTGGAAAAATATGTGGAGAGGAACGTTTGAACAGAGATTTGAATAAGGTGATGGAGAAAGCCATGTAGATACTTGGGTACTGGGAGGCACTCCCTGCAGAAGAAAAATCAAGTGTACTAAGGTTGGAGAGATTTTAAGACTGGCAAAGAGAGCAGGATGGGTAGAGCATGTTAGGGGAAAGGTAGATTGCAGAGATAAAGATGAAGAGATAATGAAGTCAAGTTATGTAGATAATTGTAAGCTTTTGGGTTTTGTCCTGTGCCATTAGAGGGTTTTCAGACATGGGGGTAGTGTACTATCTGACATATTTAAGATGGATAACTCTGGATGCTGAACAAAGAATAGATAGTACGGGGTGTGGATAAAAGCAAGGAGACTGCCTAGAAGTTTTTTAAAGTAATGCAGGCAAGAGTTGGTGGTGACTGGAACCAGAGGAGAAAGTAATGATGAATTTGTGAGAAAGGTTAGATTCTGTGTATATTTTGATAATAGAGAAAATAGCTTTAGCTAATGGATTGGATATAGGACAGGGAGAAGACAGGACAGAAAAGGAAAGGAAAGTAGAGAAAGGGAGATGAAAAGAGAAGAAAGCTGCCGCTGGGGCACAGAAGAATAGAGTTGCCCTTGACAGACAGGAGGAGGACTCTGTATGCAACAGGTTCAGGTGGGCATGGGCAGAGAAGATGAGTTTTGAATATGTTGTGTCTGAGATGTGTATTTCACATCCACTTGGGGATATTGATGAGGTAGTTGGGTGTGCCAATCTTGAGTTGAGGGATAGGGTTTAGGTTACAGGTAAACTTTCTGTTTATGTGGAGAAGGAAATGGCAACCCATTCCAGTATTCTTGCCTGGAGAATCCCTTGGACACAGGAGCCTGGTGGGTTACTGTTCATGGAGTCACAAAGAGTCGGACACGACTGAGTGACTAAGCACAAACTTTCTGTATTCAACATTATGTTATTCAACTCTGGGTAATTTTGTACCCTGGTAGTACAGAATAAATCCTGCTCTGGTAGTATAAGGGTAAAATATCTTTAGCAAATTTACTTGCTTATCTGCTGCCTTCCACACCATACCACAGAGAACTGAGGGTTGCATGACACTGAACCATTGATGGGCTGATATATATATTTGCAATAGGAATCATGGAACATAATCACATGAATATATTCTAAATGAAATGTGCACAACAGTGGTAATAAAGCTTAGTGGACAGAGAGACCTTGATTCAAATCCCAGATCCTCACTAGTGTCATGAACCTCAACTTTCTCATCCAAAATCATAGGTCATATTACCTTCCATAAGATTTATTGTGAGTATTAAATTTTACATATGCTTCTAAGCAAAACCGTTCAGCACAAAATAGACATTCCATAAATATAAACAATTATACAAATTTTGACCTGTTTCAAAATAATAAAAATGTGGCAGTAGTAATGCTGTTCACATTACTAAATAGCATATGTTGGCAGTAGTAACAAATAATGGTGTAAAATTATATCCAGATGCTTCCTTTTTATGACTGGTTACATGTGAGAATGTGTTGAGAATAAAGGAGTACTGGTTAGTGGCAAACTTCTAAATAATTGTCAGTATAGTAATCTTTATTTTTTGCTTTTTTAAAATAGATGTACTTATTTATGTAAACTAATTTATTTTAAATAAGTAATGAACACACATGAAATAAATAAAAGTATAGAAAGATGTAGGGAAAATTAATTCACAATCACCTAACTCTCCTCCTACCCAGTTATCTTTCCTCAAAGCAGCCATTACTGCCAGTACAATCTGTAATCATTTATCATTGCACATGGTTGTGAGTATATCCAATAGTTTCCTGGAAATGTAATTATATCTAAGAGTATATGTGCATTAAAATTGTTGATAAATTTTGACAGGTTACTCTCTGTCAATGTTGCACCAATTCACAATTCCACTAACAACATCAGAAACTATCTCTTTCTTGATGACTTCATCAGCAAGAATACAATTTTTAACCTGATCTTTCTATACTAATTGCCAGTTAAGCTAATATTTCACTTATTTTTATTACCAATTGTTTTTGCTTTGTAATCAGTATATTAAAGAGACATTCATACATATCAAGAATTGCTTAAATTCTGATACCCAGATTTAAGCTTGTGAACATATGACTTTAAACATACAATTAAATCTATTCATCATAATTTGCTATACTACTGACATTAAATTACCAGTTACTCTGGAGCATAAGTTAAATGGTTTAAAGTAAGTCTATAACTTACCTACAAAAACACCTTCCTATCTCATGCATGCAAATTACTTCTCCATGTAAAGGTCTCATCGCTCTAACCTCTAAGTTTCCCTGCTCCAGTAGTCACTACTCTAAGGCTTACTGTGGTCCAAAAAGAAGGGGGAAAATAAAAGTAATCAGGACCAATAGCCATATATATTAATAAAAGATGGCACAGGAGAAGGAAATGCAGTTCTACAAGTGCAAGCCCTCAAGAAGCAGCATGTTGTGTAAACCCCTTCTTTAGAAAGGTGTCATTTCTATCACTGACACCACAGGCTAAATTGAATTATACAGCATGCCATCTTCAATAACAGTTGAGGCAGCAGAATAAATGCAGAAGAATCACAATGAACCTAACTTAATACAACTATACAGACCAACACTTCTCTACAAATTAAGCCCTTTGACTGCCAGAAATACAGTTTTAATTTCATAGCTTAACAATTAAGGGTCATACGGTGAAGTCCATTTTGGTCTAAACTCTTCCATGTACATAGCTGGAATCAGTTACAAAGAATGGCCTAAAAAATGCTAGGGGAAATTTTTTAAAGTAGTTTTTACAAGTATTAAACTTATCTTGCATACTGAAATCATCATATATACAGAGCAAAATCAGAGCTTTTATATTTGAGTTTATTCTTCATTAAAGCAAAACAATAGCAAGTAGTGAGCATATTATGATTATAGTCCTTCACTCAATCACTACCGCAAATAAAACACTAGCAGTGAGTGTTATTCACAAGCCCTACTAAGAGGTCTGACACTGAACACCTCCCCAAGGATGAGGTTCATCATCCTCATAGGCTTCTCCATTGTAATGGCGCCATCTTTCCTGATCTGGATCGAAGTCCACTAATTCTTCTTGGTCCATTTCATCAGTCTCTTCTACTTCCTTCCTCTCAGGCAGAAGTTTTTCCAGCAAAGAGAATTTATCAGGAGAGAGAAAGCCATTCTCAGGAAAGTTTACCTTAAATTCAATGATTAGGTGACCCTTTTAATATAGCCTATGATAAATTGGCATGCCTTCATTTAGCAAACACTTGATATCTCCCTGCTGGACAATCTGACCTGTATGAGAAGTGATGACTATGGTTCAGTTGTCAAGAGTAAATATTGGCTTCTGGAAGCCACACAGTGCCTCAACCAGCTGTATGTCCATACACATGAAAAGGTCTTCTCCTCGTGGAGTAAAAACAGCATGGTCCTTCTGATCTAAAGCAATGATAATATCTCCTGGCTCCAGTCCTGGTTCTTGGTCTCCTTCACCATGGAATGTTATCTTCTGGCCATCTTTCATGTGTTTGTCAATATGAACTTCTATAATTTTCTTTTCTCAAACTATATTCCGTCCGTTGCAGCTTTTACATCTATCCTTAGGACTGATCTGCTCCCCCTGGCGCTGGCACTCCATACAGACGGACTGAATTTGCTAAACCATTCCAGGTCCTACCTGATGAATTTTTATTTGCATTCCAGTACCTTGATAATTGGGACAGCATTCTATTGTTCTTTTCTTACCACCTTGGCCTTCACATTTGTCACAAATCACATTCTTTGGCAGAGCTAGTTTTCTTGCTGCACCTTTATATAAATTTTCTAAGATTACTGTGAGTTGATGCACAAGGTTTTTACCTTTCCTCTCTTTCTGCATCCTGCCTCCTCCTCCGAAAAACATATCAAAGATGTCCATGGGGGAGTCAAAACTCATGACTTCTCCACCTTCTTTAATTGCCTTTTCTCCTCTTTTGTCATATAATTCCCTTTTCTTTGCATCAGAGAGCACTTCGTAAGCTTGAGAAATCTATTTAAAGTTCTTGCCTTCATTTGGATTCTTATCAGGGTGGTACTTCAAGGCCAGGTTCCTGTGAGCCTTTTTCAGTTCTTCTTGGGTGGCATTGGGTTTGACCCCCAAAACATCATAGTAAGTGGTTTCTTTCACCATTTTCTACAGCTGGTGAGCAGGCCGATGCCGGTGTGGGGGACCAGGAAGGAGTGTGCTGCTGGGTGCTGCTCGGCAGCCGCCAATCCTCTGCCTCTCACTGAGCGTTCTGGAAAGTTTCACTTTATTACTGTTTTTACAGAAGAATAACTTTAAGGGAAATTTCAAATAAATGGCAACTTATCAGGGAAATCTGAAGTACCAGAGCTACTCTCTTGAAATGAAGGTTGATTATTTGCAGTTATAGAAAGGTCACTGCAACAGTTGCTGGTAATCAACAAAGAGATAAATTTATATAGTTGTTGCTTTCAGACATAAGTTTTTTCTCTTATTGTCTGCTGGGAATATTTGCAAATGCCAAATTGTGCTCAGTCTTTATCGTATCACTAAGAACATTTTAAGATGTCTTATTTCCCATCTATATGTATGGTGAGAGGAAAGGTACATTTCTGGATAAAATAATGATGAATATAAGTTGATGATTCACATTGGTTTAGATAAGCATTTAGTAGATTTATATGTGACAAATGTGTTTCCTTCTAAATTGAGTATATGAAAACATTTTTAACTTAAAAACAAATTTAAGATCATATGAAAGGAGATAGGGGTCAGATGTAAGAAATGACATGCAGTGTAAATGCTGCACAAAAGTAATTTTGTTGCTTTGTGGCCCTTGTGGCTTCTCAATGTCAGGTCAGAAGGATTTGTTTCTGTTAGGTCAAGGTTCCCACAGTTCCTCAAAATTTACTTCTTGATATAGTTAGCAGTTTGATTTGGGAGTGAAATTTCAGAGAGAATGTCATTTCTTTGAAAATTTATAAATATCCCTATGCTTCAGTTGCTTATGGGAGTGGAAGCAGGTGGTCTGCCGAGGAACAGATTATCTAGTTTGGGCAGATACTTCCTTAAATGCGTTAAAAATACCCATGGCAATGCAAGGCCTTATACTTACTAGGTGGTCAATAAATAAAATAATTATATAAAGCAAAAAATGAAGACATATGGAATGCTTTGGGCAAGCTACTTAACTGCTCTGATCTTCAGTTTCATCATGTATAAGATGGAGACAGTATTACTTACCTTTTAACAATTGTGAGGATTACATTGTAAAATGCAGGCAAGGTATGCTATACCTTGCCAAGCACATAGTAAAAGTTCTGTAAATATTAACTCTTATGATGATGGTTTTCTTTATAATGAAGGAGAGAATTTCATAACTTTCATTAGTACTTTCATTCATAGCATAAAGGTGAAATAACATTTTATTGAATAAGTCAGGGCTTTTTAACCCTTTTCTTCAAAGAGAACCAAATATTTTCATTTGCTCTGCCATGTGTTGTAGTTAATATTGGTTGCCAAAATGGCACCTGAATATTAAGTCATTTAATCATCACTACCACTTTATCTGGGCTTCCCAGATGATGCTAGTGGTAAAGAACCCACCTGCCAATGCAGCAGACGTAAGAGACGCAGGTTTGATCCCTGGATTGGGAAGAACCCCTGAAGAAGGGAATGGCTATCCACTCTAGTATTCTTGCCTGGAGAATCGCATGGATAGAGGAGTCTGGAGGGCTCTGGCCCATAGAGTAGCAAAGAGTCAGACATGACTGAAAGGACTTAACTCGCACTACTTTATCTGTATCATTAGTGTTGAAAGAAACTACACTGTTGAGTGGATCTCATTCAAAACTGACTTGAAGATTATAGGTATCTTACACATGTCAATGCACTGTTAGATTTCCCCAGTACTTTTTCATGAACTTTGACCATTTTAACCTAGTTTACCTTTCTAGAAAACTGGGCATATATAAAATAAAATTTGAGCATACTAAGCTAGGTAACTATATGATTAGAAACTTACTGATAATTAAAAATGACATATGACAAATATGAAATAAATCTTTTCATAGGGAAGTCTAAATTCTCTATACCTCTAAAATTCTAATCTGTTGATACATTTCAGCCCAGCCATGTATTTGAAAGAGAAAGACTATTTCACAGATCAGTTCTTGAATCTCAGCTGGCATGATTAGCTCTTTTCTTTAAAAAAATAATTTATTTATTTTTGGCAGCAATAAGTCTTCATTGATACCTGAAAGCTTTCTTTAGCTGTGGCCGTGGGTGGATGGGGGCCTGCTTTGTCGTGGTGCTCAGGCTTCTCATCGTGGTGGCTTCTCTCTTTTCTTTCTTTTTTTTTTTTTGAGATTTGACATTATTTATTGGAAGAAAAGGAAAGAAAAATAGCAGGAAATAAGAATCAACTTACATTTGATTTTTATACTTTCCAAGATAAATTTAAACAGAAATTTATTTAATGCATTAAATGTTTTAATTATTTGGTTATTTATGTATTTAACATTTTAATTGAAGTATAATTGCCTTACAATAGTATATTAGTTTGAGGTTGTGACACAGTGGTTTTATATTGTATCATTACAAAATGAGCACTATGGTAACTTTGGTGACCCTCTGTCACCATACAAAGCTATTACAATGCGTGGTGGCCTCTCTTGTTGTAGAGCATGGACTCTAGAATGCGGGCTCAGTAGCTGTGGCACATGGGCGTAGTTGCCCCGTGGCATGTGTGATCCTCCAGAACCATGGATTGAAATTGTGTCCCCTGCATTGCCAGATGGATTCTCAACCACTGGATCACTAGGGAAGTCAATGATTAACTCTTATATTCAAGACCTTATGTCTCATATAGTTAATGATGGTTGTTTCCAAAATAGAATGATCACTCAAAGATGAGAGTCTGACAAACGTTTCTGGTCAGCCAAGATATTAGAAAAATAAAAGCAATGTGGTATGTTCTCCATAAATTTAAATTTAGTTTTTATAAAAATTTGAGATGTTCTATCTCATTTTTGATGTTAGATATCCACTATAAAAGGTAATGGTGATAATAGATAACAGCAATTCTTATATATCAGCCAAAAGATGTTGATTATTCCATGTGTGGCCTGTAGCATTTTTTGTTTTCTTTCTTAGCTGGGTATAGAGTGAGTTCTAATCTCTCTTAGGGTTACACTTCCCATTCAGCTAATGACCATCCCTCCTCTATGGTATGATATTCTGTTAGAACCATACTGCATTTATATTTCTATATTATTATTTTAATTCCACTAAATCCACTATTCCTTCCATGAATATTGAGTTCTCTCTTTATCCTTCTGTCTCTTTGTATATATGAGTATATATATATATTCACACATACATACATAATGTGTATAGGTAGTGTATCACTAGTGTGATGTATAATCACTGGGTATTTGATAACTAGTGCCTAGCACTACACCTAATTTGACATTTTTCTTAATTTAAACTCTTTTGACTATCACCTTTTTACTTTTCTATTTCCTTCAACCTTGTTCAAATAAAACAGAGAAATTGGTTTACAAATATAAAGTTGAAAGGTAAACCTAGTTAGAAAGCGAAGAACAAAAATGTCACCATCAGAATTTCAACAGTATGTTCTTTATTCACCTAGAAATAAAACAAAAGAAAAAAAAGAAATAAAACAAAAGAAAAAAAAGAAATAAAACAAAAGAATAAAAAGCACCTAAATTAAAAATATAACTTAACTGAACCCTGCAAAAGTACTATAGAGTCTGAATTATTTTTCTTAAGAAAAATGAGCCCTTCACATCATTGAGCTCCAGATTTGGGGAAAGGTTCTAGCCCACTACTTTTCAGCACTTGAATCCGCTTAAAGGGAATTGTCTGCTGTGCTTGATGGTTTGGCAGATTTCGGAAGCTGCTGGATGTTCTGGGCTCAATGGAGTAGAACACCAGAGGCTAAAACTGATTCATGATCCAGTTAGGGGAGAAGAAAAAAGTTTTTACCTGGGAGAGTTATCTTTTCCAGTAACATTTTGTCCTGGGTTGTGGTTTGGAATAATTTCACTACATTCCGAAGTAGAAATATTTTCCCCATGCTTTCAGTATAGTGGTTGATGCCTTTGGGTGAAAAGTTAGTGCTGTCCATAAACTTAATTTTTGCTTAGCTTCACAATTAATTTTATTGTTGTTGTTTAGTATTCTTATTTAAAATAGTTTGAAATAAGACTTACAAGTTTAGAAAAATCTGTTTTCTTTCCAAATTATAAACTAAAAGTGAATTCAGGAAATCTACAAAAATGCCTTTGGCTTTTACAGACTAGAAGAGTTCAGAAAATGCTTTTATACAGATAATGTTATTTGATGGATGGTGGTTCCATAGAAGAGATGTAAGAGGTAACTTGTCTACACTGACTCAATTCTTAAGTGTCCCAAGATGTACTCTCTGATTCCAAGTTTGGAATCTTTCTATGAGAACTGACAGACTCTAATATTCTTTATTTTTTCTCTCATCTAAAATACTTTTCTATTTTATCTACTCATTCTAACTTGATGATCCACTTGAAAAAATTATAAGGACGTGATATCTCCTTGATTATTTGCTGTATATGTTGAAGCTTTTTCATATATTCATCATCTTAGATATTCATTATCTTTCACCATTTTAATTCTTTTTCTGTGTTTGGAGAAAAATCATGGTTTATGAAAGTCACTGAGAGATAATTATCTGCCTATAATTGATGGTAACTGCTCAGAATTTTCCAGGGACTATGTGGATTATGGCTGGTCATCACATTAGAATCTGTCTCATGGGGTTCCATCGTACTATTTGAAAAACTGTGAGGAATAGTAGGAAATGACTAAGAATTTCAACCTAAAGTGACCTGAGAGGCTTACTCTGGATCCTGTGTGATATTTTTCACTTTTAATATGAAGACTGGGATTTGTGATTTAAATTTTATTTTGTGAAGAACTTTCAGCTGAAAACTTGAGCTTTATTTTGTCTAATTTTTATTTCTGTGTTTTCTCCCATTTTATTATTAGAGAATTAAAATAGCTAAGATGCAAAGAATCACTTCCCCCAGAAAACATTTTTGATGAATTTCATTCATCTGTCCTTGTTCACCAGTTTGCATAATCATGAATTATCTTTTGTTTTCTAATTAACATTTATATTTGGTGCATCTTCACTCTACATCCAGTTCTCCATCCTCCAAAATAGAATACAATCTCTACTTTGTTTCCCGGATATTTACTGTGACAACATTACGGAATTCTTGTCCTAGAAAGAATGGGGGTAGAAAAAATTTTAAATGTATCAGATGTACCACAGGACCATGCAATATAAGAGAACACTGTATCAGAGGTATATGCAATTCTCAGATATCCCCCAAATTTCCTTAGCTTAGAGATTCTATTTGTGCCCAATCAGAATTTATAAAAGTTTATTTTATTCTGAATGTAATGGACATATGGAAGAATGCATAAAATAAATAATATGGGTGCAAAAATTATATCCATGTCACTACCACCTAGGTTAAGAAACAGAACATTGCCAGAATCCCAGAAAAATTTTTGTATTATCTATCCCAACTTTGCTGTCATTTATGCTATCCACTTCCTAACTTTCCTTTAAATTTCATATCAATCATATAGTCTGTAGTGGTTGCTGTTTGTTCTCTACCCTACCTCTCACATCTCCTTTAGCAGATCCTGTGAGTTTTGCATGGCAAGAATTCACAGCTGCCCACTTATTTGGAGAACTGCCCTGGGCCAAATGGGAACTGCTACCTGGGAAACTGTTTCTTCTCTGTGCAGCCCCGGTACCGACTGACTGGCGGTATTGTCCCCAAGGGCAATCCTGGAACTCAGGGTTCTAATTGTGTGATGCTCTGGGATGTCACTTTGGGATTGACTGATGCTATTTTCTAGCTGAGACCTTGTTCTTGCAGGCTTCTTTCCCCTGCCTTATCCTGCTTCCTTTGTTCCCCTTCTCCTGACAACACTTGTCCAATAAATGAATCCTTGAATAAGAATCTCCGTCTCAAGCTCTGAGGCTGGCTAACTGGAGTTAGATCACCTCCAGTATTAGTTTCCTGTTGTTGTATACTATATTACAATAGACTCTGTGTCTTAAAACAACATTCATATTTGATCTCATGGTTTCTGGAAGTCAAGAACTTCCAGGTGTGGCTTAACCAGGTCCTTTGCAAGGCTCCCGTCAAGATGTTAGCTGAAGTGGGGGGGTCTCATCTGAAAGTTTGATTCCACAAAGATCTACTTCCAAGCTCACTTGGGTTGTGACGAAATTCACATCCTTCCAGTAGGAATGAGAGCTTCATCTTACTGCTGTCAGCTAGGAACACTTGCAAGAATTCACCTGTAAATCCTTGCTGCATCGGTCCCCCAACATGGCAACCTGCTTCATCAAAACTTGAAAGGAAAAGAGAGACTGTAGAAGGACAGACTTTAGTCTTATGTAACCTAATCATGTATACATAATTGAGTACATCTCATCGCTTTTGCTGTATCCTTTTGGTTAATAGAGAGTCACAAGTTCAGCCTAAATTCCAGAGGTGGGGAATCACACAAGAGTGGGAATCTCTGGAGCTGTGACTTATGGGGGCTACCTTAGGAGTCTGCCTGCCACACATCCCCCCTAGACAATTTAGACTATTTTTGCCTATTCTTGAATTTATGTATTCAGGATTGCACAGTGTATATTTGTTGTGTCTATTTTTTTCCCCTCTTTTCTGTTTATATGCATACCCACTTTTCTCAAATCACTAACTGTATTTTTAAGATTTATCAGAGTTTTGCATGTGGTTGTGGTTTACTCATTTTTATTTCTATGTAATATTGCATTTAATGAAAACCAATAAGTTATTTTTTCATTCTACTATTGTTAGACATGTTGTTGAAGTGAATTGTTTCCATTTTGTTTTTTGCTATAGCAAATTATGCAATTATGAAAATAATAGTGCATGTTTCCTGATGCATATAATCTCACTTCTCTGTGAAACTGTGCTTATCAAACTTTAGCACACTTCAGAACTATTCAGTGACCTTGTTAAAACCCAAATTCTGGGAGCCAACCATAGAGTTTCTGTTTCAGAGGGTCTTGGTGGAGATTTGAATCCTATTATTTCCCCCAGATGATGCTGATACTGCCAATCTGGGGTCCATGCTTGAGGAAGTACAGCTGTAGAATACATTCTTAGGTGTAGAATTGCTAGGTCAAGAGTATTGGTGTTTGTTAATACATATTTTTGGTGAATTTAACATTTTTTATTGGTTCAGACCATTTCTGTAATCATTTTTCTTGCCTTAAGGTTTGTTTTCTTTCCTTCATATATTGAACTCGCACTGGTCATCTATTTTACATATGGTACTGTGTATGTCTCAATGCTATTCTCTCAAATCATCCCATCCTTGCCTTCTCCCACTGAGTCCAAAAGTCTGTTCTTTATGTCTATGTCTCCTTTGCTTCCCTTCCTGTAGGACTGTCAGTACCATCTTTCTTTCTCTGATTTATTTTAGTCTGTATAATAGGTTCCAGGTTCATCCTTTAATATTACTATAGTTGCATTTGAGCTTTGGAAGGAATTTGTTTGATTGATTGAGTTTTCAAAAATCATTTTACATTCAAGAATTTGTAAATGTCAACTTCAAATGTATATATTATAAAGGGCTAGGATTAGTTATTATTTTTTAAAAATTGGTATAACAGTCAGTGCTTTCAAACCTAAGTGTGCAGTTAGTTTACATTTAATGAAATTACCAAAATATTTGGTTTTAAATTGATTATATTCTTATTTGATTAGTAATTGTTTTGCCTGTTCTGTATTCTCATTTTTTCTTTGTTGTTATACACACACATATACAAATATTTAAGAGCTTAGAAGTTATAAATTTTTTAACTGCCAAAGTTTGTAGTGCTTCCATTTATGCACCAATAATTTATCAAGGATTAATAATTATCTTTACCTGAAAAAAAGATAATTATCTTTATCTTTCAGAAAATGAGGATTGTAGCACACTTTAATATTCAATTATTTCTTCCCAATTTATATGTTATTATTTTATATATTTTAATTATTTTTCTATGTATTAAGTCCCACAAGACACTTTTAATTTTATTTTCTATAATCAGTGTTCATTTAAATTTACCACATATGTACCATTTTCCTTGCTCATCACACCTTCCTGCATTTCTGAGGCTAGATCTCCATGAATGTAGTGAGAATGGTTATTTTATTGTCTGTACCTGCTGATGCCAGCATCTGGATTCCCAGTTGTCTCGTTTGCTTTTCTATTGCCCCTCCTGATCTGACTCATTTTGTCTTATGTGTCTCATCCTCTTTCTTTGCTGCTGCTGCTGCTAAGTCAGTTCAGTCGTGTCCAACTCTGTGAGACTCCGTAGACAGCAGCCCACCAGCCTCCCCTATCCCTTTGTTGGGCATTATATTCAAAAGTTACTTTTAGACATAATTTGAGGCCTAAAATAGCATTTGTTTTCCAGAGAGGATAGAATGGTCAGGGCCACGGCAAAAACAATATTCCTTGAAAGGACTGAGGGACTATTTACAAACTGTTGTGGCCTAGGAAACTAACAAGGGATGTTGAGTCGCCTAGTCTGAGTTTGTAGGGACACAGGCTGGTCCAGTGGAGGGAGGCCAACTGAAGGCCTTCACTTGTAGGTGGAGGCAGCCATTGCCAGAACTGCAGCCCCAAAGCAGGAATGGGGGTGAGGAAGGCAGTGTCCTGATGTCTCTGTCCTCCCACCTTCTGATCTTCTGCCCCTGTTTCCCTTTGTCCAAAACCAACTAGAAGCCAGAGGGCAAGGAAGTCTGAACAATGCAGTTTGTTATGGGTCAGTGATACTGCAAAGAGCAGGGAAGATAAAGGTAGAAAGCAGCTCTGGAGAGCAAATGTGGATAGCAATTAGAGTGGATGTATTTTCCTCTTCTCTTAGGCTCCTTGCTGGGGCCAAGTCTTGAGTTTTTTCTGGAACATGAGAAATATAGTCGTCACTTACTGTCAGGGTGGAGAACCTCCAGACCTCAACCCAGAGGAATGAGGACTCACCCAGATCTCCTGTCTTGGTGGGTACTATATGCTGCTCAGTGAGTCCACTCAAAGCCAAGTTCTGCCTTTCAGCTTCTGTCAGTCAATATGTAAAATCTCCAGCACAGAATCAAGGCTCAGCTCTAATGTTCTTTGACTTCCTCCTGACAATGACCCACTCCCTTTAATGTTTTTTCTAGAAATTTTGGAGGGAGATAGGGGCAACCTAACTATCTTGTTTGTCTTCAGTAAGAGGGTTGGACAGGGTTTCGCAAACTATGACCCATGGGACAAATCCTGCCCAATGCTTGTTTTTGTAAATGAAGTTTTATTGGGAAAAAAAACCACAGCTATTATTAACATATTGTTGATGGTTGCTTTCACTCTGCAAGTCAGAGTTGAATAATTGTGATAGAGACAGTCCATGCCGTGATAAGTCGTGTCCAACTCTTTGTGACCCCTGGCCAGGGTCCTCTGTCCATAGGATTTTCCTGGCAAGAATAATGCCAGCAAAATCCTATGGACGGAATACTGAAGTGGGTGCCATTTCCTCTTCCAGGGGATCTTCCCAACCCAAGGACTGAACCCAGGTCTGCTACATTGCCAGCAGATGCTTTACCACTGAGTCACTGGGGAAACCCATTAAGGCCTTCAGAACCTTAACACTTGTTTTTAGCTTTATACAGAAAACCTTGGTTGAATTCTGCTAGACATGCCCACCATTTTCAGAAACCAACCATCCTTCCCACAAAAATATGTAAAATATATATAATTCACAGTGTGAAGCATCTTCATACATACCATCTAATTAAATTTTAGTGGCAAAATGGAGTTGAGAGCTTCTTTTCCTTATTATCACAGATCTATCTAATGATGGTGATATTAATGAGATGTTCAGTACTTGCTGTTAATTGGAAGGGAAATAAGTGGAAAGAAGTGGTCCAGATTATTGGAAAAAGCTAATCAAACTGCCAATGATAGAGATAAATAGAAAACTGTAACTTTAAAGTAATTAAAATCTGATTAAGAGATTTAATTAAATGTGCACATACATAAATATAGACTTATAATCATTTAAATCACACTTTGATAATTTCTAGCACCTACTGTGTGGCTGATAATGTGCTAAATTTTAAGTGTGTACTATCCTGATTAAGTTCCAATTGCTAAATCTCTGTAGAGTTAATTATAATTCTTCTCATTTTACAGATGGGAAGACTGAGTTCCAGAAAGCTTAAGCTAAGTTGATTATGATTTCAAGCTTTCAGGTAACAGGGGATTTGGATCCACTTTAAGAGTAACCTGGAGTAGGAAATTGCAACCCACTCCAGTACTCTTGCCTGGAAAATTCCATGGATGGAGGAACCTTGTAGGCTACAGTCCATGGGGTTGCAAAGAGACATGACTGAGAGACTTCACTTTCTTTCTTTCTTTCTAAGAGTAACTGCATCAGAAGAACCAGCCAGGGCCATTTCATGTACTTCCTTTAGACAACAATGTAGCCCCAATAGGTTTTGTTTATATTAATCCCAGTAACAATCATGTCTCTGACTTTTTAAATATATTTCTTTCAGTTGTATACCAGAAAAAAAATCAAAGGGCCCAAGCAGAAATGTTTCCTTCTAAGAAACAGTAGGACACATCTGATTGATTTGGGCTGAGAGGTACTGACAATTCAACAGTAGCCAGCTGAAATTGCCTTTCCAACTGAAGTGGTTAAGCCTGGCCTAGAGCACTGCAGTCGGCTTGCACCTGCTGCCCAAACCCTCCTAGTGCTTCAGAGACAGTGTTGGTCTTTGAGGCATCTTATGGCCCTGTTATGTACTTATTAATATTATGTTCCTGAATGTCAAAGAAGTGGAGAGCAAATTTGGAAGCTTTAAATAAACTACAGATAGGCTCTGGAAACTTCTAATTGCATTTTTAAGTTGTACTTTATGGTACTCTTTAGAAAACATATTTTTTTTCCTGCCCGGAAATTCCCAAGAGACTATTCCTCACCCTGAATTGAACAACTGGAAAGTTTTTATCTCTTAAAATCCAATTGATTTTTAGGTTTTCTGTAACTTCATAATGTCCTTAACTGTTTTCTAAGCAATATATTTGTACTTAGAGGACTTTGTCTAGCTTTAATTTTGCCAAATATTTGCCCTGAGCCTGAGGCCAACATGGAGTTGATTGAGTCCCCAGAAGGACAATTTTATCTTGACTGATAAATAGTAGAAAATGGGGGTTTTATTGCAGAAGACTTAAAGGTTTCACTTTAGCAGTTACAAATACTGCAATTGATTTAAAATGTTTATGTTTTTAAGATAATTAGGTAAAAAATGCATAATTCTAAACAATGTTATACCAGTAGGCATGTTTAGAGATTATAATTAGTTTGAGGTGAAAAATGAGCTATGTAGGTGTCTGAACCACTAGCATATTTCCAGTGTTAGAGTGTTTCATCATTTCCTTCTCTATTTTCTGTTTCACCTTCCCAGTTTTTAAATTTGCAATGGTAAAGACAGGTAGAAAGGTTAGTACTTAAAAATTTTTTTTATGGAACTACAGTTGATTTACAATATTGCATTAGTTTCCAGTGTACAGAAAATTTGTTCAGTTACAAATATTTTATACAAGATTTTTTTTTTAACCACTGTAAGTTATTACTAGATATTGAATATAGTTCCCTGTGTATGCGTGTGTGCTCAGTCATATCCAGTTCTTTGTGACCCCCTGGACTGTAGCCCACCAAGCTCCTGGGATTCTCCAGGCAAGAATACTGGAGTGGATTGCCATTTCCTTATCCATAATCCCCTGTGCTATATAGTAAATCCTCGTAGATTTAGTAATGTATATCTGTTAATCCCTAATCCTAATTTATCCCTCTCCCTACCACTTTCCGCTTTGGTAATTGTAAGTTTCTTTTCTATGTCTGTGAGTCTCTGTTTTGTAAGTTCACTTGTATTGTTTGTTATATTCTGCACAGAAGTGATATATAACATTTGTCATTGTTTGACTTACTTCATTTGGTGTGATAATTTCTAGGTCTACCCATGTTATTGCAAATGGAAATAGTTCATTCTCTTTATGGCTGAGTAATATTCCATAGGGTCTATGTACAACATCTTTACCCATTCATCTGTTGAAAGACACTTAGGTTGCTTACATGTCTTGGCTATTATAAAAAGTGCTGCTATGAACATTGGTGTGCATGCCTCATTTTGAATTAGAGTTTTTGTCTTCTCTGGATATATGCCTGGGAGTGGGATTGCTGGATCGTAGGGTAGCTCAACTTTTAGTTTGTTAAGGAATTTCCATAGTGTTTTTCATAATGACTGCACCAATCTGTATTACCACTAACAGTCTAGGAGAGTTCCAAAAGGTTAGCACTTTCTCATAAAGGAGATTGTTAGATCATAGACCATCACTGGAGAATCAAGCCACTTGGAGATTCAAATATGTGATCTCAATGTAATGTAGCATGAGAGACTGCAGAAAGTTGATCTCTGTGTTTTTCATAACAACAAGCATACAGTAACTATACTATCTCTGGAAGAGCTGATCAGTGCATGAAGTCTTCTCTCACACAACTTGAAAACACTGAAAAATTTTTTTGTGAGTTACTTTTACATGTCTTCTGTAGAACACAAACAAAATAAGGAGATGGCTTAGAATATTTTTTATAAGACAGTGAAATGACCTTTTAAAGATAGAGAAAAGAATATCAGTCCATTCAACCAACTTTGTTTGCTTGCAATAATTTTTTAAGTTTCAAACCCTCTTCTAGTTAATAACTACTCTGTCACACACATGGGTGCGTGCATGCACATACATCTATACCCATGGGTATGGATTACTATTATCTTGATAGTTGCACCATCATAGGTTAGGTTTGGAAACTTATGCATGTGGAATCATACAGTATATATTCTTTTATGTATTTCCTTTTTCATCCATGAGATTCACCCATGTCATTACATTTAATTTTAGTATATTCATTCTCACTGATACTAGTCTTTGTAGTATTCATTGTGTGACTATACTAAACAATATTTATTAGTTTTACTTTTGAAGGTTTTTGGTTTGCTGGGCCACCCCTAAGGTATGAAGACTCCTGGAAAATGTTTGTTTTTTGCCTATATAAGTGATTCAATTAAAAACTAATTACAAATTTATGGGCCCATATGCATATGATGGTTTACCAATAAATGTTTAAAATCATAAATAGAGAAGAGGTACTTACCTGTTTATTGTTCAAGCAGTAGCTATAAAGATTCCTCATAATTTTCAGGCCTAGGAACTGTATCTTCATGTTCTTTATCATCAAATGTCCTATTCCTGGCTAGTATCACTTTTCATGACATAAGGAAAAGATAATAGCACCGTTACTATCCATAATGTCTTGGCTCTTCAGAACCTGTTGGTATTGAAGCAATACAGATCTTCTTGCTTTTGCATTACCCTAGTAGCTTTTATTAAATGCTGGTTACCTCATTACTCATGATTTGCATCATCCACTGTGCCACCTGTGAATACTGGATTCCAATGACTCTCTCAAAGAATGTAACTTCACTTCATTGATTATGATCACAAATGTAAGTCTTATGCATAATATGTAGAAAACAGTTGACAATAATTTGTTTTCTAGTCATGTTAAATTTACCATTTATTGCTTTCTAAGATAAACATAAAGCAACACATCTTATAACTGTATCTTACCTTGAACTCTTTTGACCATGATCACTAAAGTCTTAGAACATGGTATCTTTCAATGTCTTCTGCATCCTCTTACCATTGGGAAAGACAGGCTAGGAAAGACTGTCATTGGGAAAGACTGTCAGCAGAGCTGACAGTGTGGTCTCACGTACCTGAGGAATGTCTTTACCTTGTTCAGTACATTTTAAGACCAATCCAGGGAAGCATTATGTTATCCCACCTGTTGAAGCAAGAAGAGATACAGATCGAGGGGACCAATGAGCATTACATAGTATCAGCCTGGATAGCCTATGGAGGACATAGGCATGACTAGTCCTAAAGGACTGACTGATATGTCATTTACATTCTGTGGAGAGGTTCTACTATGTGTCCAGGGTGGAATGTGTGCTGCAAAACCCATCATTGCAAAGTATAATAGCTTAGAGGTGTCACTGAGGTAAGAGCTGGTGTGTGAACATACAAAGGTGACTCAAGTTCAAGCATTGAGAGTAGTCTATTGGTAGCCTGGAGCTGGTATCTATCACGTGTCACCCAAAATTAGTGTATTAGTACTATTCTGGTGATTCAGTCTTATTTGACACAAGAAAACAACAACAAATCAAGCATTTGTCAGCCAAGAAGTTCTTGATCTCCTAGAAGGGACCAGTCAACCTTATGAGTGGCATAGAGGGTTGGAAGGACCTAGAGGGAGAAAATAGAGACCAGAGCCCATGGAAGTCCTAGTCTGGGCTCAGACACACCACATGGGTGGCATTGCCAACTCCAGCTGATCCTACTCACTAGAAAGAGATGAAAGTTTTAAGGATGACACTCCAAAGCATGGGGCTTCTTGAGGCATTGCTAGATAGGGTACTACTTGTTTAGGGACAAAACTGTTGGGTCATTTCTAATTTCAGCCAATACAGACGAAGCTTCTGTGAGCATTCTTGGTACACGTGTGAACTGCTTTCTGCTTGTCTTATACCTAGGGTGGGATTACTTGATTACAATTAATTATAATTGAAATAATGTGCATGTTAACTTTAGTAGATCCTGACAGTTTTCTAGAGTGTTTAGACTAAGTCATGCTCCCAGTAGGATGATAGTACCAAAACTCCACATTCTTTTCACTATTTGGTGAGGAATTGTCATTACTTAAAAAAAAGAAATATAGCTCTTCTAGTGGATTCAGTGGTACTTCATAGTGATTTTCATTCACATTCTCCTGAATAATAATGATTTAAAGTACCTTTTCATATGCTTATTGGTTATGTTGATATCCTTGTTGAATTACCTGTTCATCTTTTTTCCTTATTGCTTTGTAGAAGTCTTTTCTTATTAAAGTATAGTAGTTCTCAATATACATATTTAATACTCACCTTTTATTTATATCTGAATAGCACATATCTTTATCCTATTAAGGCTTGCAGTTTCATTCTCTTAATGGTGTCTTTGAGTGGCAAAACATTTTAATTTTAATGCAATTTAATTTATCAGCATTTTGTTTATTGTTAGAGTGCATTTTCCTCTTTGAGAAATCTTTGTTTAATTCAAGCGTATGGATATGCTCTCTTTTGTTTTCTTCTACATGCTTAATTTTTTTCTCATTATTCCAGTTGTTCTAGTAACCGATTTAAAATGAACATCGTTTCACCCACAGCGTGTTTGTGGAAAAGCAAGTGACTGTACTAGCATGATTCCGGGCTCTCTTTCCTGTTAACCTTGTACCATTACTGCAGTGTGTTAGTTTTACTATGGTTACAGAAGAAATCTTAATATATTGTTAAAAAGATATTTCTTCAGTAATCTTGATCTTTCTGACATCATTCATACATATGTGTACTATCAAAATTTATCTAGGATAATTTTTCTTATACCTGAAAAATTTCCTTTCCTTTATAATTTCAGTGTATGCATCTTAAAAATATGCACCTCAGATTTATCTTAGACATTTTATTGTCTAAAGTATATTTATTTTGCCTTCATTTGTGAAGCACATATTTGCTGATGTAGTGAATTCTAGATTGGCAGGTTTCTTTTTTTGTAAGTTTCAAATTGTTTTCAAGAAGTGGGGTTTTTTTGTTGTTGTTTGCGCTCATTGTTTCTGATGAAAAGTTAGCCGTAGTTAGGCCCTTTGAAGAGAATTTTATTTTTTGTTTCATTTTTCCCCCCTTCTGGCTGCCATTTTCTTAAAAATTCTTTTTAGAATGGCTTTAGATTAACAGAGGAATTAGGAAGACAATTCTGAGAATTTTCATATTCCCTGTATCCAGTTTCCAGTTAATGTTACATTAGTGTGGTACACTGGTTAAAATTCCTGAACCAATATTGATACATTATTAACGGAAATCCATACTTTATTTAGATTTCCTTATTAAACCCATCTATTAAATTTTTAATCTCAATTGCTTTTGTTGCTCTTTCAATTCTAGAACTAATGTAAGATGTGTCTCCTGTGTAAATCCACAGCATTAGCCTAAGAAGTAAAATGGAAGAGGATCCTAGGTTTAAATGGGCAATGTTCATATTATAGTATCAATCCTTTATTTAGAAGTGAACCGTAACAGTTAAAAATACTTATTTCACATTTGTTTATTTTAAAATCTTTAAAAATACATATATACATATAAACATTCTTGCTAAAACTCCAGAATTTCACTTGAGACCCTGAAGGGCTATCCCATAGGTAAAAGGTAAGAATTGCCCTCAGAATGGGTGAAACCAAGACTTTACTTTAGCAATAATTAGTCCTTCCTTTTTTGTCTGTGAGAAGAAAACTGAATCCTTTCTGAAGAACGATATCAACCTAAATGCTTGTATACAATGTCCAGCACCCAGTCAAAAGGTATACAGAAATTAAAGAGCATGTAATCAAAAGCCAAATGAAAAACATAAAACAGCCTTTGGGAAGACAGATACTAGACAGACTTTAAATAAATACAATTAAAATTTCAAGAAAATTAAAGTAAAAATGAAAATTTTTACCCACTTAAGCCTAAGATCCTCTTCCAGTTTACTTCTTAGGCTAATGCTGTAGATTTACCTAGATACTGCCATTTAAACAGATTCTTGGACTTTCCTGATGGCTTAGCAGGTAAAGAATCTGAATGAGATGCAGGAGACCTGTGCTCGACCTCTGGATTGGGAAGATCCTCTGGAGGGGGAAATGGCAACCCACTTCAGTATTCTTGCCTGAATATTCCCATGGACAGAGAAGCCTGGTGGACTACAGTCCAAAGAGTTGCAAAAAGACAGACAGGACTGAGTGACTAAACACATAAACAGATTCTCAATGTATATGAGCTGTTCATTCATTCAACAAGTATCTATTGAATGCTAACTCCATGCCAGATTCTATGCTATTCTAGGCATACTGTGGTGAGCAAAACGCATGTGGTCACAGTCTCCATGAAGCCTATGGTTCTAGGGTAGGAACAGATATTAATAAAATGGCATAAAAATAGAAACTACAAATTGTGAAAATTGTTGAAAAGTAAATGTGCACCTCTGTGAGAGCATAGAGGGATCACATATTGTCTGGGAGTTGCCAAACAAAGCCTCATTATGTTGAGATTTTACCTAAAGTAACATGTAATTTCTGTCATTACCCTGAATAATCAGCAAGGTGAATGATTTTCAGTTACAACTGAAGTCAAGCTTTTTTTCTGAATGTAGCACAAAATTTCTAATAATCACAAGATCATCACAATAATAAAATTCCAGTGTGTAGGAGGTATCCCACAAGACTATATAGTATGTGGATAGGATGTCCTTTATTTTAAGAATTGTTCTATTTAATGGCATAGGTGGGTTGCATAGGGATAGAGAAAAAAAGAGAGTTCTTTGTTACATGAAGTGAAGTCGCTCAGTCGTGTCCGACTCTTCGTGACCCCATGGACTGTAGCCTACCATGCTCCTCCGTCCATGGGATTTTCCAGACAAGAGTACTGGAGTGGGTTGCCATTTCCTTCAATATTCAGTGTATTATTTTAAAATTTCATTTATGTTCCAGATTGGTGCTGATAGATGGAAAGAAGGATGTACTAATATTTTTTCAGGGTAAGTCACATTTACTCCTGGTCATTGGGCATAAATTTCCATGCATCTGCAAAAATGATGAAAGTTGACTATCTCAGAAGAGAATTCCTGCAAACAGTATTCTCATTTGAAATGCTACTAATTTTGCTCTTGCAGCTTTGCCAAGGAAGCACTATGAAAAAAAGGAATGGAGGCATAAATATGTGTAGTGTTCTCAGGGAATGGCAGGCATGACCAGGATGTGGAACAGAGGCAGAATGAAGTAGAAAAAATAGATTGTACCAGATTATGGGTTGAGGGGTACCTTGCAAAAAATTGGTAGGTAGTGGGGGAGCCACTGAAATGGTTGTGTGTATGTGTCAGGGAAAATGTCTGTTATTTGGTAAAATTGTTCTGAGAAACC
Organism: Muntiacus reevesi; assembly: GCF_963930625.1. Taxonomy (NCBI): domain Eukaryota; kingdom Metazoa; phylum Chordata; class Mammalia; order Artiodactyla; family Cervidae; genus Muntiacus; species Muntiacus reevesi. The sequence goes on along the minus strand of NC_089265.1, from coordinate 18,590,150 downwards.
TCAGAAAGGAGATTGAAAAGAGGAAAGCTCTAGACTGTGAGAGAGGTGGGAGCACATTCTCAGTCTGCTAAGAGGTGACACTCAAGTGTTTCAGAAATATCACCTCTGATTAAAAGTCATCTCGTTGTTTTTGTTTGTTTGCCTTTGGAAAAAGTCCAACAAATCAGAATTTTAATGAATCTGAATGAATTGAGAAATAGTAATGGTTTGAAAACCCTCACTTTTAGGAGAATTGATCTGTTTGAATAATTTGAGTTCTTTAGGTGATTTACACATTACTTAAAGCAATCTATGTTCTGACCTTTCGCTTTTTGACTCCCTCAAACCTTGCTGCCCCACAATTTAAGAATACATCAATATAAACATACAAGGAAATCCTCAACTTTATCATTTGCTACTGCGCCCTGGACAGTTCTGGTGGAAATCATTTCAGAAGCCTCCCTAATTAAAATGGAAACCCATTGTGTCAGTTCGTGTGACAAAGCTGGAGCACATTTGAATGTTTGTTTGAATACAGCTTTTAGGCTACTGACAGAAATTTGAGACCAAGGCCAAGCTTAGTAGCATGGGCCCTGAGAAAGACCAAAGCCAGACATGAATGTTTACTGACAGGCGGTTAAGCAAAACAGCTACTCTGCTGTTTGTCTTTGTCCTGGATATTTGCTTCTTATTAATCTTTTAGGATGTATTCTTCCTTTACTGAATCCATTATTAATCAGAGAACAGACATTGTGTTTCCATTGTTTGTTCTTACTCAGGTTGATGGAGAAAAAAAATGTGTTAGATATAGTTAGAAGAAGTTGTATTTTCTAATTACAATTAGAACAAATAGAACAAGATTTCTAATAAGATACTTTGTACTCTTGGTTGGTTTTAGGTAAGAAAATGTATATCTTAACACTAGATTGCAAAGAATAATCTCGCAAATTCTCTAAAATCTTTCCCCTCTTCCCTGGGAATTTTAGTGACTTATAAAAGCAATTATGCTGATGAATTTTTGTGATATAAAGAATACACTGGATTTTGTGTCTCATAGGCCAACTAAGCATTGTTATTTGGGGTGATGTTGCTATATTTATCTGCAGTTTAATTATTGCTTTATAATAATGGACTGATACTATATTGTTTTTTAAATATTATGGATGTATGTATTTACAATCCTCTTTCCTTTAACAACCATACAGTTTAGAGATAAAGTGACTGAGGCCCAGAGAGTTTAAATAACTTGCCCAGTATCAACCACCTATAAATAAAGACATTGATATTCAAATTTAAGTCTGTCTCCAAAGAGCCTATTTTTTCCTAACACACCCTGCTGCTTTTTTATAGAGATAAATGTCACACCAAATTATTTTCCTTTTTCTACTAAGGGTAGGAGGATGAGCAAGGAGGAGCAGTGCCTTGACAACATGAAGCAGTAAGACCTCATTGTAATAAAAAATGGCAGCCAATCTTCTGGTGGCCTGCTCATTAGCGTCTGAAAATAAAGAATTCTGTTCTGGTGGTGGCAAATTCTTGGCAAGAAAGAAGCAAAATATGTACACTTTGAAGTACGCTTCTACTGTTACTTCTATGTGAAGGAATTATACTTTCTGTCTTTTTATTTTCCCAAAGTGTTAATTTCAGGAAAATCAAATCTCCACTTCAGTTTGACCTGAGTGGAATCTGTGAAGCCTTGTAACTTACTGCCTGATGGATGATGTCATGGTGAGTGGCATGTACAAGGATGGAGTCAGTGATCCCAAACTTTCCAAAGCTCGATTTGTATTTTAAGAATGTGTATGTCTAGCCAAAAGGAAAGATACATTCAGTGGTGAGGAAGCAGATTTTGGCATTTTAAAAGTCTATATTATTAAATTGTGCAATTGGAATTATATCAGGAATTAACAAACCACAGTCCCTTGGACCAAATCTCCATCATCTAAGATCTGTTTTTGTATAGTTCCTCCAAGTTAAGAATTATCTTTACATTTTAGAGGTTTGTAAACAAAACAAACAAAAATCTCCAAAAGCAAAGAATATGTGAGAGACCTTATGTGATACTCAAAGCCTCCAAATGTTTGCTATCTGCCTATTTACGTAAAAAGTTTGCCTATTTCTGAACTAAACAATGGAGGTTAAGCTATCTGAACATATATCAATTCTATTCCATGCAGCTTGCCTTAGAGAAACAATAGATTTGGGCTTGAATCCTATTTACTGCTTGTGTGAACTTGGGCAGAATACACAATGTTTTTGAGGCACCCTTACTCATTCTTGAAATAAATATAATATTACCTATGTCATAATATAGTCAGGAGGATTCTATATGTAAAGAGAGTTTTAAGTGCCAAAAGCAGATTGCAAAGTAGAATATTGGGTATAATCTCATCGTCAAAAAAATTTTTGTTTTTATGATTATAATCACATGAAAAATGCCTGGGAACATAGCCTCTGAATTGTTAATAGTGGTAGGCAAATCCTAGAGAGTGAGAATAAAATAAAGATGTTTACTCTTTATATAGTTCCGTATGAAAACTTTTATAAGGCACTACTTTGTTAATTGTCACCTAATGGTAATTTAAAAGTTTTTGGCGTACAGCAGTGATAGGCCAAGTGTCAATCCTTTCTTGCTCCTTAAAGAAGGGAGAGATTCTCTGGATAGCTGATTCTAATTTGTGGATTGGGACAGCATTAAGCTCAGATTTTTTTAGGAGAATAAACATGCAGTGTTTTAAAATGTATTTTATAGTTTAACAGCTTTGACATCTTGACTTCTAAAAGGGAAACAAGATTCACTAATTCATCTCCGGGTTTAGCCTCTATCCGGCAAGATAGGGTGTCCTCACATTAGGATGTCATTTTCTCATGTCTCATGTGGGGAAGATTCCTCCACTTGCCTCTCCTTCCAGAGTCTCTTTTGTCCCTGAATTCAAATTCATGGATAGCTGAGTCTAACCTCAGGAACCCAACCCTTCTGTTATTGTATGCTGTTATTGAAATTCTGTCTGTAACTAATAAGAAATTAAAGGCATGGTTTGTCACCTTCTCTGGAGAAGTTAGTGGCAGTCCACTCCAGTATTCTTTCCCTGAGAATCCTGTGGATGCAGGAGCCTGGTGGGCTGCTGTCCATAGGGTTGCACAGTGTCAGACATGACTGAGGCGACTTAGCATGCATGCATGCATTGGAGACGGAAATGGCAACCTACTCCGGTATTCCGGCCTGGAGAATCCCAGGGACGGAGGAGCCTGGTAGGCTGCCGTCTGTGGGGTCGCACAGAGTCAGACATGACTGAAGCAACTTAGCAGCAGCAGCAGCAGTCACCTTCTCCTTACATTCTAGATTAACTGGGGCTCCACAAGATCTGTAAAAATTTAGGATTCCCTTAGGCCAATAGGCAGCATTGTTTGTCATGGTTTGACTGTGTATAACTTCATTCAGATATATAATGAAACTTGAAAGAGCCCAGTTTCACTTGAAGTTGAGTAAATGTGTCCATTGGCATTATTCCTAAATTTCATGACTTCTTACTAATGCTGCTGTAACTGCTGGAGTTCCAAGACTTCCAAAATCCCCTCATTAAATATCTCAAAATAACCCAAACTTCCTGTAGGTCCCCGAAACCACAGGATCCTAGGTAAGGTCATTGAGGAGCTTGTCACCAAGACTGATTGCTGCTCTTGTCCTTTTAAATTGCAGTGCTCTTTTGTTCTTTGCAGAGACCCTGGCTATCATGTCCTATAATGCCCATTCTTCCAGGACCAGTTTTCCTGTCTCAGGTTCCTCTCCAACTAGGATTCTGACTCGCCCTCACCCTCTATCTTCCTGAGATGTGTCATCCATCTTCACCATCTCTTTTCACCTGGCACTCTCTCCCCTGTCCCTAGGATTGCCATTATTTATCTATCCTTTGGACGTTTATGGAAAAGCCTTTCTCTTTCTGGACATATTTTTTTTACAGGATGTAATACAGATGATTTCATTTTATTCTTCAGCTCTCTTGAATAGAATTATCTTAATGGAGTGACTCTCTCCTGTCAAAGGTATGTAAGCAGTCTGGAGACAGGAAGGGGAGAGACTGGTTAAGTTCAAGTTCAATTTCGCTTTTCTTCCATCCAAAACCCTGGTATGGCCAGGTGAATCTCCCTTCTCCCCTCTCCGTGATCATCCCTTAGAGTGCTGTCTCGTCTCCCTGAATCTGACTGAGCAGCACTGTTGTCCTTTCTCAGCCAGGTCTCCATCTGGTCTGCAGTTGTGAGCAGGGATTTGGTGAAAGTTGTAAAATATGTACAGAGTTCTCATTATACACCTCACCGAGTTTTCTCTATTGTTAACATTTTACATTACTATAGTACTGTTAGGTAGTTAGAATAGGAAAAAGGAGTCCAAAATGGTGGTGACTAAAAGACAAAGAAGGGAAAAGCCTGCGAAGATAAAACAAAGAAAGGTCCGAGGCACACACTCCCCCACAGTACATTTGTCTTCTCTTTTGCAGACAGCCTATGACAATTAATTGCTTGGCTGACAATTAATTACATTGTTTTCTAGGTGTGACCTGATCAAATGATTTGAAAGGGTGTGATTAGGGACAAACATATATTTTTTTTTGCATTGTATCAGCTTTTTGCCTTGGCATTTTGGAACTCCCTAGTAAGAGGACAAATCAGGGTAGCCTGAGTCTCCTTTTACTAAAGTCTCTGCTGAGAAAGAGCAGGCTAGGGCAGTTGCCCCTGTGGGGCTCTATGGGACAGAGGCTGAATTCAGGCAAAACTGAAAATCTGGGCAGTAGGCATTGAGGTGAGGCTTTCAAATAGGGAAAAAGTAAAAATCATTTTGGATGGAGCAGAATGAAATAAAACAACTATCAACTTAAAAACATGTAAAACCATTAAAGTGTCCAAAGAAATTAGTGTTGATGATCATAAAGTCATATATATATATATACTGTACCTTCTTAAAATATAAAATTCATCTCTTTAAATGTTCTGAAGGTGTGTGTGTGTGTGTGTGTGTGTGTGTGTGTGTGTGTGTCTGAGTTATAGTGAGCAACTGCCTATGGACCAGACACTGTGTTAATTACTAGAGATACTGACTAAAGACAACCTTGTTCCTATCCCCAAGAAGTTTATGATCTGGGTGGCAATGATCTTATATATGTATAACCTAGCTAGTTTTCCTTAATTGTTTCTTTTCCTCCAATTTATACTATAGTTTATCCGGCAGGGCAGGAGATATCCAGCTATGGGTGATATGACCATCGTCATAAATGTCACTATCTGCTAACAAAGGGACACAAACACAAAGTATCACCTTCATTAGCAAATATTCATTAAGTTCTTGCTCTCTGTAGCACATTTTCCAGCCATTAATTCGGCAAATAAAGACAATATAAGACAACGTTACCCCCTTTCTTACCTTGTTACTCAGAGTATTTCCTAAAACTAAAAATGATGATACAAGGTAGTCTCATTTAGTTCTAAAGAATATTTCAGATCTAAATTCTCTACGAGATTAGAAAATGAGGCAATCACCCCTACCTGAAACTGGCACATGAGGAGGCTTTGTGAAGGAAAGCTTCTGGTTGTGTCCAGAAATAAAGCCCTATATGTGCAGAGGGTTTTCAAGGGTGGAATTAGACTAGCCAAGTTTAAATTGCCTTCCCTTCCTTTTCTGGCCTTTTTCTTTTACTTCTTGCCTTCTGTGTGCCAAGGTGACTGCATTTGGTGCGGTCATATGGTGACCCATTGTTCATTTCTTGTTAGCTGAATTAGGAAAAATGGTTGAGATGGATTAAGATGGGCAGCAGCAGCCTTCATGCCATCCCGAGAGTAATTAAATGTAACAGAGCAAGTATGGAAATAATCCTGGGTGCTTCACTTCCCTGAGTTCCAATTCAGGCCTTGAAATCCCCCTATGCCAATGATTAGCTCACTGGTTATCTAGATGTTGTGCCACAATGTAGACTTTTGGCTTAGAGTCCTAGTTCATGGTAGAGAAGAATATCTATTCTGTACTTTGCTTTGATGTCTTCAAATGTTGTTTCACCCATAGGATATAATTGGAGAATTTCTGTCGTAATTCTGTCATACTATTTCAAGTTCAGCTTTCAGTTTCCTAATAGTCTAAATGTCACATGCATTTTTATTTTAAAAATATAAATGGTACACAGTTTATTGTGCTACATTCATGTGTATTGTGAAATGTATGTGTGTGTGTATGTGTGTGTGTGCGTGTTTATGTGTGTATGTGTATTTCCTCCCCCTAAAGCGGTGAATTCTTTAAAGGAAATGAAAATAAAATTTTCATAGGGTATAGGGCAGAGCAAATGCTCATCACAGACTTATCTGACAAGTCTCTTTCAAGAACCTGTCCACAGACTGAAGATTCACTCTTTGCTCAATTTGCATCCTTGGCCCAATAAATGTTTTATGACCTCCCTCTATGAGCACTCACAGCCAGAAGGAGGTAATGCAAAATTGATCTGTATATTAAAACTGCTGAGCCAAGCGGGCTTGCTCCTGGAATTACACTGATTATGTGTATGTGTGATTCAACGGTCCCTATTGAAACACCAGAGTATTTGAAAAGACACCCACCAGCTGCATTTTTTATACATATAGCTTCTTCCTTCCCTCTTCCTCTTAACCCTGTGGACCAACTCCCCTTTGGGATCATGAATAGCAATAATGTTTGCAGAAAAGAAAATACTTCCCCATAAAGCTTCACAGTCTATTATTCCTAGAATACAAAGAAAGACATGGACCTTGGACTCAAACACACAGGGGTTGGAATCCCACTTTCATCATTTATTTGCTGTGTGGATTTGGGCCAATTATTATATCTCTCTGGGTCTCATATTGCTATTTTAAAGTGGAGATAATAATATCCACCTGCTCAAATTATTGCAAATACAACCAGTATAGTTAGGCTTTGGCTGTCTGTAATATAAAATGATGTCTATTTCCTTTACTATCCTTGTTACAGTGGTGTGAGTTAATAGTAGCATGATGGATCTCCTTAAATCATGCCCTAATTATTTCTGGAAATGACACCAGGTTCTCTCTTATATGGGCTGAGAAAAGGTTCTTCATTCTGGTTTTTTTTTTTCTCACATGCTGCCAAGATATTCATTTATGTAACAGCTGTTTCTTATTGAGTACCTATTTTATACCACGAACTTCTCTCACCCTTGGGTTGTGTCATGAGTGGGACAGACAAGATCCCTGATTTCCTGAAACTTAGAGGTGATTGCAAGTAGCAGGCAAGGAAATCACACAAGAAAGATAAATAGTTATAGATAAAGACAAATACTCCAAAGGAAATAAAGCAGTGACTCATGGACATTGACTAGAAAGGTGGTATAAGGGAGCAACATTAGAGATGGTGGTCAGGAAAGTCTTCTCTGATGAGCTGACATTTGACCTAAAATCTACATGGTGAGATGGATCTTACATGTGAAGATCAGAGGTGAAGGAAGAACATTCCAGATTGAAGGAACAAAGGGAAAGAACCACCAAATTAGACTGATTGAGGGAAGGGGGCTAAGATTCTGGTCACCCATTCCAACATGTGTGTTTTCCCCCATGCCATGAAACAATTCTCCAACACTAGCTGCGTGTCCCAGAATTTGACACTCTCTACCCAAAGAAAGCATCAGATTCCAGAGGTTAAAGACTTGGTCTAAGAAGACTGTTCCCCACTTCAGATTGTTACCGGCACTTCTCGTTCACTGGCTATTAATCAGTGGTTCCTATTACCCCATCTGCATTTGATTAGTTTGCTAGAAGGTCTCACAGAACTCAGGAAACCAGTTTATTTACTAGACAGTAAATTACAAGCCAGTTTATTACAAAGAATATGGGAGGATACATAGGACAAGTTATGGAGAACAGATGGTCACTTCCCCAAATCTCCAAGTGTTCACCAATCCAGAAGCTCTCCAATCCTGTCCTTCTGGGTTTTTATGGAGACTTCACTGCATAAGAACAATTGATTAAATCATTGGCCACTGGCAATTAATTCAACCTCCAGCCCCTCTTCCCTCCCCAGAGGTCAGGGGAGTAGAACTGAAAGTTAAAACTCTCTAATCCTCTGGTTTCTCTGGTAACTAGCCGGTGTCCTTAGGTGACCTAGGGTCTTTCCAAAAGTCACCTCATTAACATAACACAAGCTCCTTTTATTGTTCTTATCACTTAGGAAATTCCAAAGGTTTAAGGAACTCTTGTGACAGAGAAAGAGAGGAACACCAAGTATATATGTATTTCATATTATAAATCACAATATCACAGGAAGAAAAAGAGAGAAAAAGATGTAGTGGTACAAGATGACCCTGAGTGTTGAGCAGGGACCTGATCAAGTATGACAGTAGGCAATTAGAATGATTGGAAGAGGGACTTCCCTGGTGGTCCAGTGGCTAAGACTGCACTCACAAAGCAGGGGGCCCTGGTTTGATCCTAGGTCATGGAACCAGGAGGGTTTCTCTGGTGGCTCAGATGGTAAAGAATCTGCCTGCAATGCAGGAAACCTGGGCTCAATCCCTGGTTTGGGAAGATCCCCTGGAGAAGAAAATGGCAACCCATTCCAGTATTCTTGCCTGGAGAATTCCATGGACAGTCTGTCAGGCTATAGTCCATAGGGTCAGAAAGATTCAGGCAAGAATGAGTGACTGTCACATGGAATTAGAAAGTATTAGTATCACTACAAACAAAGATAGTGGAGATGACGAAATTCCAGCTGAGCTATTTCAAATCCTAAAAGATGTTGCTGTTAAAGTGCTGCACTCAATTTATGTCAGCAAATTTGTAAAGCTCAGCAGTGGTCACAGGACTGGAAAAGGTCTGTTTTCATTCTAACCCCAAAGAAGGGCAATGCTAAAGAATGTTCATACTACCATTCAATTGCTCTCATTTCACATGCTAGCAAAGTAATGCTCAAAATCCTTCAAACTAGGATTCAGCAGTACATGAACTGAGAAATTCCAGATGAACAAGCTGGATTTAGAAAAGGCAGAGGAATCAGAGATCAAATTGCCAAATCTTCTGAATCGTAGAAAAAGCAAAGGAATTCCAGAAAAAATCATCTGCTTCACTGACTATGCTAAAACTTTCGATGGTGTGGATCACAACAAACTGGAAGATTCTTCAAGAGTTGGGAATACCAGACCAATTTACTGTCTCCTGAGAAACATGTATGCAGGACAAGAAGCAACAGTTAGAACCGGACATGGAACAGCGGACAGGTTCCACATTGGGAAAGGAATGTGTCAAAAGTGTGTATTGTCACTCTGATTATTTAACATCTATGCAGAGTACATGATGAAAAATGCCAGGCTGGGTGAATTAAAAGTTGGAATCCAGATTGCCAGGAGAAATATCAACAACCTCAGATATGCCGATGATGCCACCCTTATGACAGAAAGTGAAGAGGAACTAGAAAGCTTCTTGATGAGGGTGAAAAAGGAGAGTGAAAAGGTTGGCTTAAAACTCAACATTCAAAAAACTAAGATCATGGCATCCAGTCCAATCACTTCATGGCAGAGTTAGACCATAAAGAAAGAGGAGGACTGAAGAATTGATGCTTTCAAATTGTGGTGGTGGAGAAGACTCTTGAAAGTTCCTTGAACAGCAGGGAGATCAGACCAATCAATCTGAAAGGAAATCAATCCTGAATATTCATTGGAAGAACTGATGCTGAAGCTGAAGCTCCAATACTTTGGCCACCTGATGGGAAGAACTGACTTATTGGAAGAGACTCTGATGCTGGGAAAGATTGAGGGCAGGAGAAGAAGGGGTGACAGAGGATGAGATGGTGGGACAGCATCACTGACTCAATGGATATATATTTAAAAATACTTTATTAAACTCAATTTCACTGGTTTCTTTTGCTTTCTTTTGATGTATCTACCAGAAATTTAAAATTACAAATGCAACTTAAATTATATCTCTGTTGGACAGTACTGTTCAAGACTATTCAGTCCACAAATAAGGATGATTATTTGAAATAATATGGGAAATATTAATTTTAGTAATATAGAAAACACACACACATGTAGATATTTAAGAGAAATTATTTGATCTAAAGTGCAATCCATACTTCTTAGATTAGGTACATTTATAGATTTTTTCTGTTTCTGACTTAGAATCTTATTTTTTACAATTTTTTCAGCTTCTTTTTCTCTAGTAAACAACTGGATTTATAGAATTTTTCTTTGATTTTAGGTACACCTCTCCTCCCTTTCATTTTATTATCTCTGACCAGTTTCAAGGCTTTGAAAATGACCCATCTATGACACTCCACAGTAAGTTCTGAGGCTCCACTGAGAAACTATCATTCTAAAGTTGGGTCTCTGTTTCTCACTACTGAGTTATTTATAGCTTTCCATTCATAGCCATCCCCTGAGCATTGCAATTATGTCTCTCTCACCACCCACATCTTCTCCCTCCCTCCCTTTACCCTCTTGTGTTGTATGTACATAGGCACTTAGGATTTTGTAGATTTTCAGTTATGTATGCTGTTTAAGAACGTAAACTAATCTAATATAAAAGCTTTAATAAGGAACACATTATCAGACAAATACTACAGTAGAGGATTTTGTTGAATATCAGTCAGGAACCCTGTTATATTTGAAATTAAGTAGCATCTAGTCCTATTGACCTGAATGAAGTTGATACTTGGATATGCAGCAAATTCACTGCATATAAATTTAAATATTAAAGAATAATGAGGTTATACATGTCTGAAAAATTGCTTTGGCCCATGCCCAGTAGAAATTTGCATAAGCTTGGAATTATGCAGTTATCTCTATATCTCTGAAATTTTCCATTACAAAAGTTAGTAAAAGTTGTATAATTGAATGGACATTTTTTTATTTATATATTTGATTTTTATATTTATATATTTGGTTTATATATTTGGTCTATATGGTTTATGTTTTTTTCTATAGATTGAAGTCTTATTACAGAATATTTTTATATACTTACACAAAATTACAAAATGATAGTAACCTAATAAATGTGATATGTAAGTTAGTCTATGAATGCAGAAGGGTCTGCTAAATATCTGGGAATGATAAGGTTCTTACTTTCTACTTATGTACTTTAGATGAAAATATAGTCGCAATTTATAATCACTTATATTTAGCCTATGTGCTTCTATATGTGTATAACAGTTCATAGAATAAATAGTAATATATATCATTAGTGTCAGACCTTTACTTCTACTTCTTTATATTATGAAAATAGAGCTTAATTTTGAGGTACAATGGATGTAATATTTACATGCATGTTTACTACGTAGGTTTCCTGAATGTCTACTCTGTGCAGGTACGTCTTTACATTAGCCTAATGTAGCCACTGATATTGATGGTCATCTTGTGTTTATGTATAAAATCATTCCTGTTTTAAAGTATTTGAGTGTGATGGGACATCAGGTCAACAACTCAAATTGTTCAGGAAGAAAACAGTTCTTTGTATTATATGTACATTTTCTCTGTAAATTTGATTTGTTTTAATAGAAGAAAAGACTTACTTTTCGCTGTTTGAACTTGGGAAAGTCACTTCAACAGTCAATCTGAGTTCTGTTACCCTTTGTGTAAAATGGAAATACTAATATCTTAAGAAGCTGCTTTAAAGATTAAAGTTGCAAGTCACTTATAGACATGGTTTTCTTCTTTATTCAGTGGTCTGTAATTTGTTTCTCTCTCTATTTACTTGGATGTTCAAATTGTCCTATATTTGCTAGTGGGAGAATGAAAGCCCCTTCTAGATAAGAGCCCATTTTCTTAACATCCTTGAAATGATACAATACCATTTTATGATTTAAAAGAAAGCTTTATGTTGTATCAATATATCACCTCAAAAAAGTATACATTAGGTAAGGGCATTTTCAGACACCTCAAAATAGAGATCCAGACTGTGGTTTGCAATAACACAAAGCTATTATAAAATACCTGAAGAACCACCTCATTACGGAGGATGCAACACCTGTAGGAGGTGTCTGTGATAGCAAGCACTGGAGCAATAACCTAAAGTGTTGTTTGCTCTATTCATAGGTGGGAGGCTGGGGTAACCCTCTGATTTTTTTTTTAATGAAGTTTATTACTTGCTTCAAAAAATATTAACCCCCATAAAGAAGTAAGAGCATAGGTACCAAAATAGAATTATAGTATTTGAAAAAATTGAAGTATGGGCTTCCTTGGTGGCTCACAGGGCTAAAGCGTCTGCCTGCAATGCAGGAGACCCAGGTTCGATCCCTGGGTTGGGAAGATCCCCTGGAGAAGGAAATGGCAACCCACTCCAGTATTTTTGCCAGGAAAATCCCATGGATGGAGAAGCCTGGCGGGCTACAGTCCACGGGGTCGTAAAGAGTTGGACACGACTGAGCGACTTCACTCACTTCACTTATAGTTTCACAATCTTGTGTTAGTTTCTCGTGTGCAGAAAAGTGATTCAGTTGTATGTATATATATAATTTTTCTATTATCATTTATTACAGGATATGAATATATTTCCCTGTGCTATAGTAGGACCATGTTATTTGTCTGTTTATATAGGTTGTGTATCTGGTAATCCTAAACTAATTTATCCTTCCCCCGCTTTCCCCTTTGGTAACTATAAGTTTGTTTTCTCTATCTGGGAGTCTGTTTCTGTTTCATAAATACATTCATTTGTGTCATATTTTAGATTCTACAAATCAATGATCCATGATATTTGACTTTCTTTTTCTGACTTACTGCACCTGGTACGAATATCTCTAGGTTCATCCATGTTGTTGCAAATGTCATTATTTCCTTTTTTATAGCTAAGTAGTATTCCATTGTATATTTTTATACTACATTCCTCTGTTGGTGGACATTTAGATTGCATCCATGTGTTGCTATAAACATTGGCATGAGTTCATCTTTTTAAAATAAAGTTTTCTCCATATATATGCCCAAGAGTAGGCATATGCTGGATCATATGACAACTTTAGTTTAAGTCTTTTGAGGTACCTCCATACTGTTTTCCATAGTGACTGCACCAATTTACATTTCCACTAACAGTGAAGGAGGGTTCCCTTTCCACCACACCATCTCCAGCATTTGGTAGACTTTATAAAGATGGCCATTCTGATTGGTGTGAGGTAGAACCTCATTGTAGTTTTGAATGGCATTTCTCTAATAATTACCAATGTTGAGCATCTTTTTATATGCTTATTGGTCATCTATATGTCTCTGTTAGAGAAATGTCTAGTAGGTACTCAGTCATTTTTTTTTAAATTGAGTTGTTTGATTATTTTGTTATTCAGCTGTATCAGCTATTTGTCTATTTTGGAAATTAAGGCCTTATAGTTCACATCATCTGCAAATAGTTTCTCCTAACCTATAGGTTGTTGTTTCATTTTGCTTATGGTTTCCTTTGCTGTGCAAAAGCTTATAGGCTTGATTCAGCCCAAACCAATTTTTGCTTTTATCTCTACTATCTTGGGGCTTCTCTGGTGGCTCAGATGGTAAAGCATCTGAGCTTTAAATCTTTGAACCATTTTTAGTTTATTTTTGTGTTATGTGGTATGAAGGCGTGTTCTTACTTCATTGATTCACATGTGGCTGTTGAGTTTTCCTGACAGCACTTCTTGAAGAGACTGTTTCTTTTCCATTATGCAGAATTCTAAAGTTTTGCTCAAATTTTCAGGAAGTTGAAGAAATGAAATTACCAGTGGGAAATATGGAGTGAGTGGATTGTAATTTACTTCTTCCTACCTTTAGGCAAAATTAGATTCAAGTTATTCTAGACACATGATATTATTTCTTAGTTTAAAGACCTCCTGAAATAGGAGATCCCATAGCCATCTATGGGATAGAATAGTCCATTTTGACATCTACTGACACTTACTGCCTAAAATTCTGTGTTTCTATGAGTACTGTGGCCTACTTGGAGATTAAACCCTCTCTTCTTGTTCTGTACTCAAAGAAAATTAAAATTCTGGTCATATTCTCTCCAAAGTGTCTGTAAAAGAGTAGTTTTCAAATTTATGGTCACTTAATATACATAGTCTGTACTTCCAAAGGGAAGTGACCTATCATTTCCTAAATTTCTAGTCTCAGCCAGAGAGGAAATTTTACTAACATTTTTTTAGTATTTACTATATGGCAAGAACTGTTACATGTACTTAACATGTTTGAACTTATTGTTTCCAAAGCTACCATCTGTTTTCAATCTCCTAATAAAAATCACAGTGGCTGGTTTATTTCTTGAAGTTGGCACAATTAACATAATAGTTAACTTTATGTGTTAACTTGACAAGCATGGAATGCCCAGATATTTGTTTAAATAATATTATTTGTTTAAATATTATTTTTAGATGTATTTGTGAGGGTGTTGTTAGGTGAGGTTAACATACATTTGAATTAATTGACTGAGCACTATAGACAATATTTGTGACTCTGCCAAAATTCATATGTTAAATCCTAATGTCTAATGTGATGGTACTTGGAGATAGGATTTTTGGGAAGTGAGTCAAGAGTGTGGAGCCCTTATGAATGGAATTATCGCCCTTATAAAAGATACTCTATAGAGCACCCTTGCCCCCTCTACCATTTGTTAATAGACAGCCATCTATTAACTAGGAACTGGGTTTCCCTAGACACCAGAAACTTCTCGAGCATGATCTTGGTCTCTCTAGCCTCCAGAAATAAATTTTTATAGTTAATAAACTACCCAATCTGTAGTATTTTTGCTAAAGGAACATAAATGGGCTGATACACTGAGTAAAGCAGATTGTCCTCTCCATTGTGAGTGGGGCTCATCCAATCATTCGAAGGCTTGAATAGAATAAAGAGATGAATAACAAAGAATTCTTTCTCTGTCTGGCTGTCTTTCAGCTGGGACATCAGTCCTCTCCTGTTTTCAGACTTAAACTAGACTGGAAGTAACACCATCTGCTCTCTTGGGTTTGAACTTGTCAAACTTTTATGTGAGCCAATTCTTTATAACAAATCTCTATCATCTATCTGTCCCTCTGTCTATCTATCTATCTATCTACCTACTTACCTACCTATCTATCTGTCTCCCTACCTATCATCCATCTTATCTATCTGTCATCTATCTCCAGTTGGTTTTATTTCTCTGGAGAATCCTGACTAACACAAGAGGCAGAGCTTGGAGTTAGGGCATTTTTACTTTAGTATTCTTGCTCTTAACTAATAGAATAAGCTGTCTCTGATTCAGTAAATACTGTATAACCTTCACAGTACAGCAAAGTCAATGGGATCTTTTCTCTCCATTTTATAGACTTAGAGGAACCCCAAACTAGGAGAGGTTAAGCAACTTACTTGTGATCAAATAGTTAACCTAGTAAATGGTAGTGGTGGTTTAGTCGCTAAGTCATGTCCGGCTCTTGCGACCCCATGGACTGTAGCCCACCAGGCTCCTCTGTCCATGGGGTTCTCCAGGCAAGAATACTGGAGTGGGTTGCCGTTTATTTCTCCAGGGGATCTTCCCGACCCAGGAATCAAACCTGGGTCTCCTGCATTGCAAGAAGATTCTTTACGGACTGAGTTACAAGGGAAACTAGTAAATGTCACCCACAGATTCAAAATTAAGATAAACATGGCTCCAAAGTCAGTGGTATTTTATTTTCCAGATTTACTGCATTTCTTCCATGTAGTTTATTTTGGAGGGGAGACTGTTACCTACAGAAAGGGACTGCTAGGAAATAGCCAGAACTGTTACTTTTTCTGGAGAATAGCTGCATTTGTTAGGTATATACCATCATAATAGCCCCCAGTTAGATCTATAAAAGGCTACAGAGGTGAGAAGACTTTCAGGTTCCTTCCTGAAATAACAAAGGTAGTTACCATTAGGGAGGACTTGTATTCCTATTCCTTGCATACCATTTAGGGAGGATATTGCATTCCTGGGTGCAATAATATGTCATTTAATCTTCAATGCAAACTTTTGAGGCAGTTTATTTTCTTAGACTGGGTTTCTCAGAAGCAGAGATGTAAGAATCTGTAATGTGACAATTCAAATGCAAATGATTTTTAAAGGTAATACTCCCAGGAGAAACAATAAGCGTGTGAGAAAAGCAAGACTGGTCAGGGAAAGAAAGAAAGCAAGACTGCAGATTTGGGTCAGGGCTCACAGAAAGTGACTTCAGCTTGGTCCTACAGGGGATCTCTGGAGTATAGGGCATACCTCAGAGTTGATCCCAGTCTGAGGCATAGAAGCTACACTTTGCCTCACCATTCATTCTCCACCCTTGGAGAAGGAGGAATATAAACTTCCAGGCATTTTATGAAGCCTTGTGTTTGGGGACAAGAGCCTCGAGGCAACTGAGGGCAGCCTGAGGAAGAAGAGTTGCATGTGTGGGCAGGATGGAGACAAAACCTACATCACAGCTGGAGAGGGGTTCAGAGGAAGGTAAAAGAATCTAGGGGGATCTGGGTGGAGCCATGATGCTATGAAGGGTAGAGTTTGGAGAGAGATTTCTCTGATGCCTGGGTGCTTTTCCTACTACCCCATTTTGCCTCTTGTTGTTTCCCTTACACTAGTCTGCCTCTGGTGCCTCTTGACTCCTTTAGCAGCCTCAGATCTCAGGGCTGAGCTGCCCTGCAGCTTGGCAGCAAGTAAGGCATGTAAGGCAGCAAGAGAACTGATAGACTCAGTTCCATTTCCTAGAAGGTTTAATAGCCTTCTAGAATCAGAATCTCAGAACCAGGAGTTTAGGAAAGTGACCTCATATGTTGTAATTGATGAAACTTTTAAACATTTTTGTAATCTTATAAAAAAATTTAACAGTGATAAAAATAAAACTGAGCCCCTTACATGCTGGCCAGATCTCTGTCTTTCAGAGCATTGATTCCTTTTGTGAGTATTTTGAGGGCCTTCCTTTTTCTGGATTTTACTACACTGAAGTTCCAGCTTGGATTACTTGTACTCCCTGGTGGGAGTGGGTCCTAGAAAAAGATAAGTCACCTACTACCATAGGGACCAGATACCATGAGGATTTCTGACATATGAATGCACAGAAAACAACAGACGGGATCTCTGAATTTTGGATTTTCTTTCTGAAAGTCTCCTTTCTTTTTCTCTGACAAATCAGATTTATGTTTCTGTAAGCTTGAATTATGTAACGCTTTGTGGTCTTGTGTTGGCTGCACCTTGACAAGCAGAGACAATAGCACTACGTAAAGGTGTGAAGAACAATTTTACATTTTTATAGCATTTTTCACAACCATTGTATCCTGAGGCACTTCACAGGAAGTAGCAACATCAGCTTCTATAGATCCTATTGGGGTGTGAATTCTGAAACCCAGCTCTGACCTTCTGTGGTTCACTTGATGGTGTGAGAGACTCTAAAAATGGCACTCTCTGCCTTTTTTTCCCCTTTCTTTTTTTTGTTACATTCCTTTGAATATTTCTCTTTGATATTTTTATACATCTCTCTTTTAAATAAATACTTATTAAATATCTTGCAATATACTAAACAGTGGGGATAAAATGGCAAACGAGATAATTTTGAATTTCACTTTTGCCACTTACTAACTTTGTGTCTGAGCTTCCCAGGAGGCTCTGTGGTAAAGAACTGCCTGCCAAGCAGGAGATGCGGGTTTGATCCCTGGGTCAGGAAGATCCCCTGGAGAATGAAATGGCCACCCATTCTGGTATTCTTGCCAAGGAAATCCCATGGACAGAGGAGCCTGGCAGGCTACTGTCTGTGGGGTCGCAAAGAGTCAGACAGGACTTAGTGACTAAACAAACAGAAAACAACTTTGTGTCTGGGTTTCATTATCTGTAGCATGGAAATTAAATATCTCCTGTGGGGAGTGAAATGAAGTGGTGCATATAAACGTCCTAGAACAATATCTGACAGTTGGTAAATAATGAGGCATTGAGAACTGATTGTGTGTGTCAGGCACTGCTCTAAGGAGTTTGAAAGTAATACAATGCTACTGTCCTCAAAGAGCTTACTTCTAGTAGTAACAGATAGGTAATGCAGAAACATACAAAAATCCTTAATACTGATAAGTGCAATGAGGAAAATACAGTAAATACAGCACAATGAAATGATAATCAATTAGAAGTGCGCTGTGCTTAGTTGCTAAGTCATGTCCGACTCATTGCGACCTCATGGACCGTAGCCCACCAGGCTTCCCTGGTGGCTCAGATGGTAAAGAATCTGCCTGCAATGCGAGAGACCTGGGTTCAGTCCCTGCGTTGGGAAGATCCCCTGAAGAAGGGAATGGCTATCCACTCCAGTATTCTTGCTTGGAGAATCCCATGGACAGAGGAGGCTGCCAGGCTACAGATCATAGGTTTGCAAGGAGCTGGACACGATTGAAGTGAAGTGACTTAGCATGCACACATGTGTAACTCTGGGAAATGTTACTATATTAGTTTTACTGATGGGGAGCAGAGACAGAGAAGTTAAATAACATACCTAGTCAATAAATTAGATTTTGAATCTAGGTTGTACAGCTGGTAAGATGTGGACCCAGGACCCAATCCCAGAAATCCAGCTCTTGAAACCATGTGCTTAACCAGCATCCATCCCTTCCTTAGTCTAAGCCATAACACAAATGTACATTTCACAAAGCAAAATTGACTTGAGTACACAGTTTAAATTTTTCATTAAGAATAATCATAGATAAAAGAAAAACACAAACCACAGACCAGGAGTGTGTGTGTGTGTGTGTGTGTGTGTGTGTGTGTGTGTGTGTGTGTATAAATATATATATATATATATATATATATATATATATATATATATATATATAAAACACATGAAACCAATCAAGTGATTAGTATACAGAATATGTGAAAGTGAAAGTGAAAGTCACTCATTCTTGTCTGACTCTTTCTGACCCCATGGACCATATAGTCCATAGACTTCTCCAGGTCAGAATACTGGAGTTAGGTAGCCTTTCCCTTCTCTAGGGAATCTTCCCAACCCAGGAATTGAATCAGTATCTCCTGCATTTCAGGCAGATTCTTTACCAACTGAGCTATCAGGGAAGCCCTAAATATATACAGAATATATAGACAGATCTTAAAAAGAAAGAAAATCACAAAGAATTTCATAGGAAAAAAGGGCAAAAGACCTGAACAGCCATCTATCACAGAGAGGAAAACATAAGTCATCTATAAGCTTACTAAAAGTTACTCGATCTTCTTAATAATTATGGAAATACAAATTATAATCTTAACAAATAGCCACTTGATACTCAGTAGATTGGCAAACATTAAAATGTCTGACAATAATAAGCTTTGGGGAGAATATGGAGCAATTTATTCTGTTCTTAGGATGCAAACTAGTATAGTTACTTAGGAAAATATTTTGGTGTTACCTAGTAAAATTGAAGATGTGTACAGTCTAGACTTCAGTAATATCACTAGTAAGTATTTGATCTAGGAAAACTTTGATGCATGTTTACTAGAAGACATATCTGAGATGTTTATAGGTTAAACAATGAAAAAAATAAAAACCAAAATAAATAAATAAATAAATAAAACACAAAAATCCAAATCTGGAAATAGCCCAAATATTTGTTGATATGGGAAAGATGAAACGAATATATTTATGCAATGGAAAGCTTCTCATTGTACTGCTATTGTTGCTATTGTGTTGCATTGTTAGTGTTTTGTTTTTTCTTTCTCTCTCTTTTTTTTAAGGTTAGTGGTACAAGAAGATGCTAGCATGCTGGTGTAAATAGTTGAAAAGAAAGTGCTGAATTGATGATACAGCATAGAGAGAAAACAAGAGTAGAAATAAAGCTCCTGAGATGGCAAGAAGAAATGAGACCAAAAACTCATGTGTGCAAGTAGGCTTTAGGAACAGACAGACAGGACACAGTGGTTGTGTACTTCTGCAAGTTGCACAGTGGTAGTAGGGTGCGGCAGCTCCTTGTTTGCCTTTATTTTTTTCTGTGATGTTTGAAGTTATTGGCTGGGTATACTATGGGGAGACAGATTGTTGGAAAACTGAGAAAGAAGGGGAAAGCATTAAAAAAAATTCCCAGAGTATGGGAAAATGAGTAAAGCAGTTCTCAAGATAGTGACACTCTCATATAGAAAAGAAACACAATGCTCAAAAAAATTAAATAAATTTGATACATTTCCATAGCTAGGCAGTGACAAAGCTAGGCTTCCCACAGGAGACTTCCTTCTCAGCTCTAGTAGTTTTCTCCTATGCCTCAGCTTCTGAGAGGCAAAAATTTGCTTTCTCTGTGAAACTTACTCATCTCTGGAAATTCTAGGTGAACTGGAATTGTTTCAAAGGCATGCTTCCTCCTAAGAGGCACTGTCAAGGTGGTCTGATACATTTAGAAGCACTGTCTTGTTATTTGGCTTTATTTTAGGAGTGAAAATGCAGGTAATGAATGAGTGCTTATTACCAAGTTCAAGCTTGTACCAAACACCGCGTGGCAGGCAGTGAGTTGAGAGACAAGGTTTTGGGACAAAGAAAAGTGACTTCTTACAGAAAGCCAGAAAAGTGAGAAGATGACAGACTAGTGGCCTAAAGAACCATCTTAATTTAAGGGAGAATTCAAGCTTCTTTTATGTCAGTGAAGGGGTAAGCAGGAGGAGTTTAAGGTCAGGAAGTGAAAGATGATCACAAACATCTGCGTGCCAGCAGGGACCCAAGGAGGTTTGTGAAAACACTTTGTTCTTGGTAAGCTGACTGTGATTGAGGTGAGTCTGATCACTGTGGTCCTGCAGAACTCAATAAGACAAATGTTAATTTTCCTTGTTCATGTTTCCTTGTCATTTCAGGGGAGACAATTTCTTTGGAAGGAGGCTACCACTTACACCCCAAAGTGGGGCAAAATTTCTTTAGTGGCTAACATATCTTTGTGTAGGGCTAAGCTGACTCTTATGACTCAGGTTAGAGCATCAGAAAAAGATAGGTGAAATATGGAGGCAGAGATGCCAAACTTCTTCTACAAACAAGAGGCTGGTAGGGAACATAGTGGGAAAGGGGGGTCTTAGTTCCTAAAGAACGACTTATCCATCAGATTGTTACATATATTCCTTGAGTAGGAACTAGAACTCTGCTTTATTGTGAAACTATTGGCATTATTCTTTTTCAGTTCAGTTTAGTTCAGTTGCTCAGTCATGTCTGACTTTTTCAACCCCATGGACTGAAGCATGCCAGGCTTCCCTGTCCATCACCAACTCCCGGAACTTGCTCAAACTCATGTCCATTGAGTTGGTGATGCCATCCAACCATTTCATCCTCTGTCGTCCCCTTCTCCTGCTCCCTTCAGTCTTTCTCAGCATCAGGATCTTTTCCAAGAAGTCAGTTCTTCACATCAGGTGGCCAAAGTATTGGAGTTTCAGCTTCAGCATCAGTCCTTCCAAAATTCAGGACTGATTTCCTTTAGGAAAGATTGGTTGGATCTCCTTGCAGTCCAAGACACTCTCAAGAGTCTTCTCCAACACCACAGTTCCAAAGCATCAATTCTTCCGTGCTCAGCTTTCTTTATACTTTTCTTATTTAACTGCCTTACTTTTTACTTATTTAGCTTTACTTTTCTTATTTAACTGCTTTTCCTATTTTTCTGCATTCCTTCACTTATTCTCCTCATTAGTAATTGCCTGTGCCTGCTCTTTGGAACTCAGGGAAGGCCTAGGAGGCAAAAGCCTTTTCAACAAACAGGAAATGAGGACAGGGAGAGGCTTTTGTACCAGGAAGGGCCCTTCAGGGTCCTTTGCTTTCGTGCCTGTTCCGGGATTTTTATTTTTATTCACTCATTTGAAACACTGAGCACCTACTCTATGCTCTAAAATAACTATATGCCCTAATATATTCATCAGTACCTCCAAGTACTTTCTGTATTTATTCATTCATTGATTGAACATATTGAGCATCCACCACATGTATTAAATTCTAGTATAGGTGGCAAAAAACAGGTAAATATGTCAGATGGTGATAATTTATGTGGAGATAAATTAAGTAGAGTAAGGGCATTGAGGGAGAGGTTGGCATTTCATTGGGCTACTGAGTGGACAGGCTTCAGAGGGGGAAAGCATGGTAGATAGGCAAAGGTCTTCTGAGAAATTTCACTGTGAAAGAGAGTGAAATGGAAGAGTAATTGAAAAGGATGTGGAGGTCAAGGGAGAGAGGTTTGGTTTTGTTTTGTTTTTTCAGGTGGGAGATTGTGATGGTTAATTTTATTGGTCAACTTGACTGTGCCACAGGGTCCAGATACTTGATTAAACATTATTCTGGGTGTGTCTGTGAAGGTGTCTCTGGATGAGATTAACTTTTGAATCTGTAGACTGAGTAAAGCAGACTGCACTCCAAATTTGAGTGAGGTTCATTCAGTCCATTGAAGGCCTGGATAGAACCTGAGTAAGGAAGAATTCATTCTTTTTCTGCCTGTCTTTGAGCTGGGACATCAGTCTGCTTTTGCCCTCAGACTTGAATGTGGACTGGAACTTACACCACTGCCTCTCCTGGGTCTCAGGCCTTTTGAATACAGGTCTTTTGGACTTCCCAGCCTCCATAGCCCTGTGAGCCAATTCTTTAAATATGTGTATATATAAATTAGAATGCTCTAGTAGGAAGGACAGTTGGTGATTCTGTAAAGGTACCATCTTCTTAACTAACAGATGCATGTGTATAAGCGCGCCAAGTTGCTTCAGTTGTGTCCGACTCTTTGTGACTCCATGGACTGTGACCCGCCAGGCTCCTCTGTCCTTGGGGATTCTCCAGGCAAGAATACTGGAGTGGGTTGCCATGTGCTCTTCGAGGGGACTTTTCCAACCCAGGGAATGAAAGCGCATCTCTTTCGCCACCTGTACTGGCAGGCAGGGTCTTTACCACTAGCGCCACCCGGGAAGCCCAGGTAGTCAGAGGTAGTGGTTGCTATCCACAGACAGTTTACATAAAAGCAGGAACTCAGGAAGAACAGGTGCAGGTGCAGTATGTATGTGGTGGTGGGCACTTGTAGAAATTCTTTTCGGTTGCCTCCTTTCTCTTAGTGAGAGAGAAGGGAAATTCCACAGGTTGAGTGAGAAGGGGATGCAGGTGTTAAAAGTTTGACAACAGGGTGCAGATATTTAGTTGAAAAGTAAGCAATTTTAACAGAAAAAATATAATAGTAATAGTGCCTCAGATGAAATGAATTTCTATACAAATTTAAAGTGTAATTTGTGTTTCTTAGTGCCAACCTCCTCCAACAATGTAGCATTCTGTCAAAATCTTAATTGAGAAAATTGTACTTTACTCTTGTGTAGAGTGGATGATAAGCAATAAATATGGACAAGGTTAATGGAGACAGTGGGAAAAAAAAAATCAAGGACCTTTAGTTATCCACAAAGAGATGACTCCTGAATCCTTTCCTTTCTGATAGAGGTTGAGTTTGTACTCTGAAACTGAACTATGGGACTTGATATATGTTTAGCTTCTTCTTCTTCTTTTTTTTTTTTTTTAAAGAAGCTCAAGCATTTTGCCTTGTGCTTTCCATTTTTCTTTAAAGTGGAAGAATGGTTTCACGTTTATCTACATGCAAACATTACTCTTGTAATCCTAGAACGTTGTGGAGACCTTGGCTGATCCATCTCATCACTTTCATTTGCCCGCAGCTGGCTTCATCTTGTGTATACTCAAAACTTCTAAGTAGCTCTGCTATTTCCAGACGGATAATAACCCGTTTTTATTGATCTCCAATCTTGACCCATGTATCTTTTTCCTTGACAAAAAGCTGTGCCTGTGTACAATAAAGTATTCATGTTGAAGCACATAATTCTGAGTTTTGACATTTTAAAACACTAAAACTTTAACTTCTGTGGTGCTAAGGTATGGGGAGAGGAGGGTGCTGAGTCATAACTAGGTAGAAACAAGTAGGAGTGGATAAATCTAGGTGGAGAAATCAAGCCACCCACGGGAATTGCCAGAAATAGACTGAGCAGTTTTTTATTCCCCTTCCACTTCTGCCTTCCTTTCAGCTTTATCTATAAGATTAAAACTTTAAATTTGAGCTAGAAGAGCTGTTACACTTTTATTGTGAGTTTTTCTCATTCAGGTGAATCTTCTAATCCAAAGTAAACTTTCTGGCTTTTATTAATTTCTAGCAATATCGTTCTGAAAGCCAAGCATGCTGTCTTATTGTTGAAAAACATTAGCTTAATTTGAGAAGTACTTGGCATAAGTAGATTTTGTTCCAATGATGTATTGATTTTTTTAACTTTTTTTTCAAGTTACATGTGTGCATATGATTAGTGATTATAATATTATTTCTGATTTAATGGAGGCTTCTCTTTGGGTTATGAACTACTTTCTTTTTTTGTATGTCATTGTATACATTTTTGTGGTATATTTATGTAATAAAAGAGATATAATTACCATCCAGGAAGTCAGTAGCAAGAGTACCTCAGAATTTGTTGTTGTTGACAGTGTTTAATTTTATTTTGCATATATATTATTTATGAAAACTTTATAAAGCCTGTCAAAACACATTTCGGCAGAATTGGAAATGGTATCACAAGAAAAACTGCCTGGTGTGGATCAACAGGCTTTGAGGTCTGTTTTGTAAATGTTCCTTTTTGTTGTTTAATTTATAAATCATGTATGTAGAAAGAAGAAAAAGAATGATTTATTAAATGTTTATGAGCAACTCTAGTACACCCTGTTTTTAAAGTGCAAGGAATAGACAATTAGCTCAGGGTTTTGTCACTGAGGTTATTGATCACAATGGGAGTCTAAGTGATGGGAAAACATGAATTTCTCAAGTCAGCAGTCAATATAGTCATGAAATAACCCAAATTTTGAATTCCCTTTCCTTCTCAAAAGTTTTTTATCACTCAACTTGCCGCACTGAGACCTTTTGCCTTTGACCAAAAGAGACAAGAATAACTGAAGAGAACTATATTTATCCTCTTTTATCAGTTTCTTTGAGAAAGGAAGACTTATTTTTGTCCCTTTTCTTGCTTAAGAAAAGGTGGGCATAGTGTTATAGATCTTGTTTGCTGTGAAAGAAGAATAACTATATCAATTTGATTGAAGGTGTCAGAAATGTTTTGGGAAATAGCAGAAACTCTGAGGTGGGAAAGGTTTGACATATAGCATCGGCAGAGCCTGCTTTGTTTGTGTTTTGATTTAATGTACCTGCTGGGTTTTTAAGCATATTATGTCAGAAGAGTCAATTGCTATTTGCAAAGCTGGCTAGAGTGTGTTTTGTAGACATTTGTCCTTGTTTTACCTCTGTGTTTAAATAAATACATTTAATTTTTAAATTTTTGGGAGGGGTCTGGTAGAGTTTTCCCCCTTGATTGAAAGCCTTAGACATTTTATAGGCTTCTCAGTTGAATGGAAAAGAGGTGAAGGGTGTTCTAGGTAACAGATTGTTTTAATAAAAGGTATCCCTAACCCACAGAGATGCTCTGTTGCACGGATGGCTACTGTTGGAAGTATTTGCCTTTTAGTGGAAATAAATAGTTAAAAATCTGGGCTGACACTAAAGAAAGTGAATCACACCCATAATTATCCTTATATTCTTAATTGTTTTCATTTGTTTACTTCTATGCATTTTGATGAGGCACTTCACTTCCCAGTGCCTTAGTTTTCATATTCACATAGTGGGGTCCATAATGTGCTTTTATAACCCTGCTGGGAGGATCAATGAGGTCCCTGTACATGAAGGGGCTTACTAAATGGTATGTGATTTGAGCTTTCTGGATGAAAGGTGCTACGTGAGTACAAAGTAGAGCAGCCTCCCACAGGTAATGCCTTTGCCTGGGTAACTCTGATTATAGGCTTTCTTTATCTCTTCAAAGCAGAGATTTTTTTCCTTGATTCCTTCCTCTATCTTCATTGCAGAAGCTAAAATGCCTATTTACTCCGTGCCATTTTCTTGTGAGCGTGCATACACCAATCAAGGAATACACTTGCAGAAAGATTTGTTTACTTAGTGCACACATGGTCAATCACATAAATGCAAATAGGAAAAAGGAACAGCATGAAAGAAATGTTCACATCACATCAAACCCCCAGATGGTTCTCAGAACCTCTGCCATCTCAGGTGGAACTGAATTTTGGGATATGTATTTTCAAGTGAAGAGATTATGTTCCAGGAACATTGAATCAAGTGTTTGTTAGGGCTATTTAAATTTTACTTCATTATGTTCCCATTTTTTGTGCAGTCCTAGAAAAAAAAGTAATGACAAGAAATAATTTTTATACAACACTTTTAAATGTTTGCAGAACGTTTTTACAAACCTTATTTCATTTGTTTCTCTCCAACAACCTTGTGATGTAGGAAAGATCTGTGTGCTCCAAAAGGTTATGTAACTTGTCAAAACACCCCTCTGTTAAGTGGTAATATGTAAATTAGAATAAACATCTTCAGTACTTTTCCACATGTCCAGGGATGGCAAGTGAGTTTTGTCACACATCTCATAATCTGATTAACAAGTAGTGACTGTCTGTAGTGCTTTACTTAGGATTTTTAGGCTGCATTCTGTACCTGAGGGAAAGAGAGCAGTAATTGATTAGTGATGTCTGCTCTGTATGTGGACATAGACCTGGGTCATGAATAATGCATACCTGCCAATCCAGAAATGTACTATAATGTGGGTGTTATGAACTAAAATTTCCCCCAATCGAATTTCTTTGTTAAAATCCAGTCCTTAATATAATGGTATTTAGAGGTTGGGCATTTGGGAGGTAATTAGATCCTGAGGGGGCTAGCCCTCATAAACAAGATAATGCCTTAGAAGACAAGACCAGAAAACTAGCTGCTTTTTCCTTTATACAAGGACAGGGCAAGAAGATGACCCTCCGTAGAAGAGAGGAGATCACGCATTAGAACGTGGTCATACCTTGAGCTTGGACTTCCAGCCTGTAGAACTGTAAGAAATAAATTTCTGTTGCTTGTAAACCATGAAGTCAGTGGTTCTTTGTTATAGCAGCCTGAATTGACTAAGATAGCGGTATTTTTAAAAAATGTTTTTTGAATAATCAATTTGTCTCTATAGTACTCAAGTAAAACAGGTTCTCGCTGAACAATTGGAAGTCCAGGTAAGGAGTGAGCCTGATAGTTAGCCATGGAATGCAAACATAGCTTCTTGATCTAGAAGAATTTAATTGAACTACTGTTTGTCTAGATTTATGATTTTGAAATGTGGCAGGTAGCATAGGTATGTATTTCTTTGATCTTTCTCTTAGTCTTATTTGTTTTTGTTTGTTTGTTTACTTATTATCACAAAAGCTCCTCCTTATCCTTTAGAAACTCAAGCAGTGCTTGGATTAGGTGAAATCCATTTAGAAAAGCTAATGCATGAGAACCTAATGATGGTGAACAAACTTCTTTCTAAATACTCATTGGTAACATGAAGGAGAGTGTGGGGAGATCTTTTGAAATAGAAATAATATAGTAGAGCATTCTAGTCTCCTAGTATTATATCAGGTAGATGACAGTCTATTTTTGGTATTGGTAAGGAGAGCATTGATTGCTGGAGTAAGTTATTTTGGAATGGCATTAATATTATGGTAAATAATTAAGTCCTATCAACCCCAGGAAATATCCTATATTTAAAAGGGTATGTCAGAAGACATGTCTTTTGGCTTTTAAGGAAATGACAGAAGACTCATATGGTTAAAATTATGTTTGAAGCTGACTATCACTGGGTGCATAACTGTCCTGATAGTTTCCATTCAGTTTGCAGACAATTGGCCCACTTTGGTGATGAGTCATCCAGTTACACTTTCAAACTTGGCTTTGAAAAATACATAGATAACTCGAGTGTGAAAAAAAGGTATTTCCATATTCTTGCCTTAAAATTAGATTTAGAACTATACGACCTGTTATTTTGTTTCTTCCACAGAAGGTTTTAGCAATGAAATTTTTAAAAAATTAGCTGTAACACATTTTTATAGTTGAAAAGGGCCATTTAAAATATAAATTAGAATTCGTCATTGTATGATTAGCTTCAAATTTTATGTCTTCTGCCAGACATGTTCTTTGAATTCTAGAACATGTGATACTAATATAAAAGGATATTTGAGTTGCTTGTATATTTTTGAGATTAATCCTTTGTCTGTTTCCTCATTTGCTATTATTTTCTCCCAATCTGAGGGGTGTCTTTCCACCTTACTTATAGTTTCCTTTGTTGTGCAAAAGCTTTTAAGTTTCATTAGGTCCCATTTGTTTATTTTTGCTTTTATTTCCAATATTCTGGGAGGTGGGTCATAGAAGATCTTGCTGTGATTTATGTCGGAGAGTGTTTTGCCTTTGTTCTCCTCTAGGAGTTTTATAGTTTCTGGTCTTACATTTAGATCTTTAATCCATTTTGAATTTATTTTTGTGTATGGTGTTAGAAAGTGTTCTAGTTTCATTCTTTTACAAGTGGTTGACCAGTTTTCCCAGCACCATTTGTTAAAGAGGTTGTCTTTTTTCCATTGTATATCCTTGCCTCCTTTGTCAAAGATAAGGTGTCCATAGGTTCGTGGATTTATTTCTGGGCTTTCTATTCTGTTCTATTGATCTATATTTCTGTCTTTGTGCCAGTACCATACTGTCTTGATGACTGTGGCTTTGTAGTAGAGTCTGAAGTCAGGCAGGTTGATTCCTCCAGTTCCATTCTTCTTTCTCAAGATTACTTTGGCTATTCGAGGTTTTTTGTATTTCCATACAAATTGTGAAATTATTTGTTCTAGTTCTGTGAAAAATACCATTGGTAGCTTGATAGGGATTGCACTGAATCTATAGATTGCTTTGGGTAGAATAGCCATTTTGACAATATTGATTCTTCCAATCCATGAACACGGTATGTTTCTCCATCTGTTTGTGTCCTCTTTGATTCCTTTCATCAGTGTTTTATAGTTTTCTATGTATAGGTCTTTTGTTTCTTTAGGTAGATATACTCCTAAGTATTTTATTCTTTTTGTTGCAATGGTGAATGGTATTGTTTCCTTAATTTCTCTTTCTGTTTTTTCATTATTAGTATATAGGAATGCAAGAGATTTCTCTGTGTTAATTTTATATCCTGCAACTTTACTATATTCATTGATTAGCTCTAGTAATTTTCTGGAAGAGTCTTTAGGGTTTTCTATGTAGAGGATCATGTCATCTGCAAACAGTGAGAGTTTCACTTCTTCTTTTCCTATCTGGATTCCTTTTACTTCTTTTTCTGCTCTGATTGCTGTGGCCAAAACTTCCAACACTATGTTGAATAGCGGTGGTGAGAGTGGGCATCCTTGTGTTGTTCCTGATTTCAGAGGAAATGCTTTCAATTTTTCACCATTGAGGGTGATGCTTGCTGTGGGTTTGTCATATATAGCTTTTATTATGTTGAGGTATGTTCCTTCTATTCCTGCTTTCTGGAGAGTTTTATTCATAAATGAGTGTTGAATTTTGTCAAAGGCAACTCCTGAAGCTCAATTCCAGAAAAATAAATGACCCAATCAAAAAATGGGCCAAAGAACTAAACAGACATTTCTCCAAAGAAGACATACAGATGGCTAACAAACACATGAAAAGATGCTCAACATCACTCATTATCAGAGAAATGCAAATCAAAACCACAATGAGGTACCATTACATGCCAGTCAGGATGGCTGCTATCCAAAAGTCTACAAGCAATAAATGCTGGAGAGGGTGTGGAGAAAAGGGAACCCTCTTACACTGTTGGTGGGAATGCAGACTAGTATAGCCACTATGGAAAACAGTATGGAGATTTCTTAAAAAACTGGAAATAGAACTGCCATATGACCTAGCAATCCCACTTCTGGGCATACACACTGAGGAAACCAGATCTGAAAGAGACACGTGCACCCCAATGTTCATCACAGCACTGTTTATAATAGCCAGGACATGGAAGCAACCTAGATACCCATCAGCAGATGAATGGATAAGGAAGCTGTGGTACATATACACCATGGAATATTACTCAGCTGTTAAAAAGAATTCATTTGAATCAGTTCTAATGAGATGGATGAAACTGGAGCCCATTATACAGAGTGAAGTAAGCCAGAAAGATAAAGAACATTACAGTATACTAACACATATATATGGAATTTAGAAACATGGTAACGATAACCCTATATGCAAAACAGAAAAAGAGACACAGAAGTACAGAACAGACTTTTGAACTCTGTGGGAGAAGGTGAGGGTGGGATGTTTCGAAAGAACAGCATGTATATTATCTATGGTGAAACAGATCACCAGCCCAGGTGGGATGCATGAGTCAAGTGCTTGGGCCTGGTGCACTGGGAAGACCCAGAGGAATCGGGTGGAGAGGGAGGTGGGAGGGGGGATCGGGATGGGGAATACGTGTAACTCTATGGCTGATTCATATCAATGTATGACAAAACCCACTGAAAAAAAAATAAAATTAAAAAAAAATAAATAAAAGGATATTTGAAGTGGAGTAAGCAATAAGTGTAGAAATCAGCTCTGATACTTGCTTATCCCTGGCCCCCCTATAAAAACTCATCACCATGTGCCTTGATTTTACTTCCTAAATATCTCCAAAATCTGACCATATCCCTCTGGCTTTACTAGTAGCAACTTTAGGCTTAAGCTTAGGCCAAGCTACCAATCTCTCCTTAGGCTTTTAATGGAGTCATAACCGATTTTCTTCTTTCACTTAATTTTTCCTCTTTCCTCTTCATTCCTCAAAATGAATCTTTTTAGTGAAGCTGGTATAGATTCTTCTCCCCGACACTAGAGTGTTAAGAACTTTCATTTCTATAAACAAATTGAATCTGCTTCAGGACCCAGCTACCTTGGGCCTTGGGACACTCAACCTCAGACAGCGCAGTGGATTTAGATCAGGAAGGCCAGAGTCAGACTCTCTGAGCTCAAACACTGAATTTATAAGACATATGCTGTTAAACAACAACTTAGCTCTTAAAGTCTCATGCTCTTTCTTGGATAATTGGATAATAATAATCTTCAACTTACAGAGAGTCATAATGAGGTGATCCTAGTAGGGCTTTTAGTACAGTACTGGCCATGAGGGAATAAAGATGGCCTCACTGTGGTTCTCTTGGCATGATTCATGTTGTCCACCTCCTATAGATGTCCTACAGTGAAAAATCAAGACCTGGGACTCTGCTCTCATGCAAGACTATCAACCTCCACCTGTAACATCTTCCCCTCTCTACTCTGACCCCACATCATGGACCTGATAGTGGTGTGGAGGTGTAGAGAAAGGACAAGGAGGTGGAGATAAAATGACTACTTAGTCCTTTGAATAAATAATTCTGGGCCCCTCTTGCCTTATGTCAGGATGGGAAAGGATAAGCTTTGTTTTTTTTCTTAGTAACCTCTCTTGTTATCCCAAACTCAGTGCTTACCATGGCACTGACCTTGGAGTAATCCACTGAAGCTAAGTTCCATCCTAGCACAGAGCCTATGCTAATACTGTTCCCATGCTTTTCCTCTCTTTCTTTACCTGGTGAATTTCTACTGGTCCTTCATATCTCAGATCAAAGTTACAGCAGAATCTAAAAAGAAATGATACAAATGAACTTAATTGCAAAATAGAAAGAGACTCACAGACTTGGAAAAGGAACTTTTGGTTACTAGCGGGGAAGGATGTGGGGAAGGGATAATTAGGGGGTTTGGGATGGATACATATACACTGCTATATTTAAAATGCATAACTAACAAGGACCCATTGTATATCACAGGGAATTCTGCTCTATGTTATATGACAGCCTGGAAGGGAGAGGAGTTTGGGGGAGAATGGATATATTCATACATATATACATATGTTTATGTATCAGTTCAGTTCAGTCTCTCAGTCATGTCTGGCTCTTTGAGACCCCATGGATTACAGCACACCAGGCTTCCCTATCCACCACCAACTCCCGGAGCTTACTCAAACTCATGTCTATTGAGTCAGTGATGCCATCCAACCATTTCATCCTCTGTTGTCCCCTTCTTCTCCCTCCTTCAATCTTTCCCAGCATCAGGGTCTTTTCAAATGAGTCAGTTCTTCACATCAGGTAGCTAAAGTATTGGAGTTTCAGCTTCAATATCAGTCCTTCCAATGAATATTCAGGACTGATTTCCTTTAGGATGGACTGGTTGGATCTCCTTGCAGTCCAAGGGACTCTCAAGAACCTTCTCCAACAGCACAGTTCATGTACGTGTATATGTATCACTCTTCTGTGCACTAAAAACTATCACAACATTTTTAACTGGCTATCCTCCAATATAAAATAAAAAGTTAAGAAATACAAAATTATTTAGAGAAGCCTTTTCTTAGGTAGTAGGATGAGGACAAATCCATCTGTTATATATTTTATACATCTGTGTGTTCCACCACCCAGTACCTGTCACAGTTTATAATGATTTTTCTTTAAATGTAGATATGGTACCTGTCTCTTACCAGACTGAAAGCTCTAGGTGGGTAGGGATCATATCTGTAAAGACAGAAATTTGTGATATTAACAGGGTGCTTGGCATGTCGTAACAATAAATACTTGTTAGTTGATGGAATAGCTAATTTTTCGTGAGCACTGAGAATTCATATTGTCTGTAGTACCTTACTGCCTTTTAATATTTGCTCTTAATTTTAAGGTTTTTAAATCTGCAAAGGACAGCAACTACGCAGTAATCTATTCTTAATTATGTTATAACTGAAGAACAGTTTTCATGTTTGGGTTTTCCTGTTGCCTTCATTGACCAAGCATAGGAATTAGTCATTACTGCTTTCTGTTGTCTACATTGTTTATTGCAAACTATTGGTATTTAGAAGTAATCTTTTGAGAAAACATTGTAAACTTACATATTGATTTACAGCTGTGCTTGTACACACACACACACACACACACACACACATACAAAGATGGATAATAAATTCCTATATTGCTTTAGGATGATATTAAACATGGATGCTACAAATCTTCCTTCTATTTCCTTCCTTCTCTGTCCTCCCTATTTTCCTCCTTTCCCCTCCATCTGTTTCTGTCTCTCTGTCTCTGTCCTTCTCTCTCTCACACACAGACTTCCTGATGTGAACTTAAAATTGTCAGAAATCATGGAAGCACTGGTCCATGTTAGCTTCAAGATATATGCAATATTGGTACTTCCCTGGTGGCTCAGCGGTAAAGAATCTGCCTGCAATGCAGGAAATGCAAGTTCTAGCCCTGGGTCGAGAAGATCCCCTGGAGAATGAAATGGCAATCCACTTCAGTATGCTTGCCTGGAGAATCCTATAAACGGAGGAGCCTGTACAGTCCATGCAGTAGCAAAAGAGTCAGAGCTACTTAGCAACTGACTCAACAACAACAACACATGCGATATTGAAACATTCTCTTAGAGCTCGCCATTGTGATTTAAAATTTTGCCTTATCACTTTAAAGGATTAATTTTATTTGGCTATCCTTCCAGGATTCTGCTCTTAAAATCACTTTGGTAATTAACACATGCATTTGTTTTCCAAATCTGCTCAGCTTGGCACCTTCAGCTCTGAGCTTACACCCCTCACTCTCTTTTTGCCACCCCAGTTAACTCAGAGGATCACCTGAGTGATCACCTCAAAAGATGATAAAAAGGTTGTTCAGAGATCTCTCCTTTTCTATTTTGCAGGGAGAATTTCATTTGACAAATTTGGCATGTGTGTCATCAGTCAATTAATAATTAACAAAATGTGGACCAGAATAAAATTAATCTTCAGGATATTGGCAAATCAGTTGCACTTCTGCTAATATGAATTCAGTGTGCATGAGAATCTTATTGGAGACTGAATATGTCTGTTCATTATGTACATAACCTGATTGTTTCCAGCCTACTCTGCTCCCTGGCATAGCTGTAATTTACAGAGCCAAGTCTTCGTAATATGTTGGTTTTACCTTCCATCGATGCTAAGAAGATCACAATAACTATAGATGAGGTGATGTTGGAAATAATTCCATCCTCCTCAGCCCTTCAAATACTCAGAAGATTCCTTAGCCCTCTTAAAGTTGGCCAAACTTTAATGTTAGAACAGTAATGTACAGGTGCTGCTTTTAAAATATGAGTTTTATTGTATTAAGTGCAAAAATACCTGAGAGACGTTATGGAATGGCAAAAAAAAAAAAAAAGAAAAGTGAAATTACCACTATACCACTGCAGTAACACATCTAATATCATTTTGATGTGAACTCTTCTAAATTATTTTTTGCATGTATTTTAAAACTTTAAAATAGTTGCATTCATAATTTAACATACTTATTTTTCCTTGATACTATTTCAGAAATACTTCCACAATTTAGAGTTTTCAAAGTATCAATATTATCTTGCTAATAGATATGGAATTATTTGCTAAACATTTCTTATTGTTGGACATTGACTGTTTGCAACTTCTCAATATTTTAAATAACATTGTAATGAATTGTTTTGTGCATAGATATTTTGATTTATTTTCCTTAAAAGAGCTTCACAAAGTGATATTATCACTGCTTGACTTTTGAAAGGTTGAGATTAATAACATTATTATTCTTTTTGAATTGCCGTAGACTCTCAATAGGAAAGAGATGTGTGTTTACATAATAATTCTATAAGAGCTTTATTCAGTTGGATAATTTCAAATGCCCTTTCAATGGTTTTTCTTATTTTTCCTTTCTTGGAATAACATGAATCAACTTCATTTGTGGAGATATGAACAACAGCAGCAGCTACTACAAACTGAATACTTATGCCAAGGTTCCACACCATTCATTTACATTATGCTAACTAATAATCACAACAATCCCCTAAAGTAGATACCTACTTTTTAGATGAAGAAAGGAAGGTTCAAGATGGTTAGATCACTTACCCAAGGGCATACAAGGTAAATGGTAGAACTGGGATTCAAGCCCTACTCTGGTGACATATTTCATGGCTTCATTATATGGATTCTCTAAAATTGTGGACACAGTTTTTCAGAGTGTCCCAAAGAAGAACCAGAACTTTATGCTGTGTACATTTTAATGCCACTCCCCGTGTTGATTCAAGCTAATAAATGCTGTTTTACCAGGTAAGTAAGGACTCTGCAGGAACAATAGTCACTTAAGAAGAAACACTGGGTATAATTAAGTAATGGGTCATGTATTTCTGGATATCTGAATGGATAGATTGAAAACTTCATAACCAGAAAACCATGCCTCATTGTTCACTACTACATTTCTTATCTTAAGCACAGTATTCAGGAAGAGTGCACACTCACTGTATTTTGAATGAATAAATACTGAACTGCAAATGCTAACCAGTTCTTTCAAAGCAATTACTACCCACAGCATTTGAGCCGTTTACTGAGTCTTGACCAAATGTACCTATAAGTTGCTCAGGGCCCTTTTTTATACATTAAATCCTTTTGTTCATGTAAAACTAAAAGACATTTTTTGGGAAACTGTAAAAATTTGCCAGTTAGAAAAGCAAAACAAAGCAAAAAAAAAAAAAGGAACAAAACATAGTGTCAGCAGGCCTAGAGCATAGCATGATACTTGCAGGGAGGGGAAAAAACACAGCTGAAAATAATTATAAACCTACAGAATAAAAATGAATGAATATTTAAATAGATATATACAATGTAACAATGCTGTGTAGTCAAATGCAATTCCACTCCTTTCTTAAACTGTTATAATCTATTTTTGGTTATATATGGATGTGCTTTATCATGTTTAAAACGATGTGGGGTGGCACCTCCAATATTAAGAGTTCCCAGAGCTGCGAAAGTTGCAACGCACTCTACCACTGCTACTTGGTTTGAGTAAAAGACAGCTCATTAGCTCTGTCCTTATTTGTTGATGGCCAGATTCCAGAAGAGCAGGTGTAAGTCTTTCTTGCTGCTAGTGGTTGGGGGTCAGGAGTTGATGAGCCTCATGAAATAACACGGGCTTCCCATCTTCAGTTAAATCCCAATAGAGCCTAGTATAGCCTTGTCCTTTTTTCCTTTTATTTGGTCAAATATGTGCATGCATTTATACTTCATGAAATTGTTTTCTGCTTAGGGATTACCCCAAGGTATCAGATACCTCATGAACTTCACGGAGACTGTCCTATTGCATTTGGATCCTTACCCTTTCCTGTGGGAAAAATTTACCCTGCTGTGGAAACTATTAGACTTTCTCCATCCAGAAGCCTTAGGTTCTGCCTTGAGTCAATTCTGGTTTGGGGCTTGGTTCTGGATCTCATAGCTGGGCTTTGCTACTCATCTTTGGCTGGTATGGTTGGGTTTCCATTGTGAGTGACTAGATCCCCGGGTGCTGTCTATCTGATTGATTGACCCTCGGCTTAACGCCGGCCATCAGAGTCTACTCATGATAAACTCTGTTCACCTGCGGTGTCGTTTACTTCTTGACCTCTTTTAATGCTTAACAAGTGTCTGCCTGAACTTTCTTTACTGTCCCAGCAGTCTTTAATTTGCTTCTACGCTTTTCCCCATGAAAGTCTAGAAACTTTTCTTTTGGTTTGTCAGTCTTGGCCTCCTAGGGACAGCCTGACGTCTGTGTCCAGCGTCCTCCAGGCTGGCCACTTGTGACACTGACGAAGTCCTGGATCCTGAAGCAAAAGAGAATGATATACAGATGAACTACGTGAGAAGCAGAAACAGTGGGTAATAATATTAAGCAAATGCATTTGTAATTTTGTTATTTAAAACCATGCTGAAACAGAATTATTTTTTTCAAGATAGTCTTCACCTCAACTTTCTCATTTATTCTGTGTAGAAATTTTTGGTTTCAGGCAAATGGAGTTAGAATGAAAATGGATGCTTTTTCATTTTTTGGAGTGTGGGGGGGAGGTGTGGTGCCTTAATTACTAAGGCATATGACTTATTAGAGAAGAATCCTACAGATTTCAACATGGAAACGTTTATTTTCAAAAATATTTTCCATCTCAGGTTGAACTTTCAGAAAGTTCCTCCAGTGTCTTTTTCCCCTGTTACTGCTTCTCAACCATAATGCCTCAACCCGCCTTGCTTTCTCTCAGAGAAGTTGCTTCTTCCTTTGCTCACTATCTAGTTTCTTGTGGTTGTCGTTCAGTTGCTAAGTTGTGTCCAACTCTTTTTTAACCCATGGACTGTAGCCCACCAGGATCCATTCTCCAAGGGATTTTCCAGGCAAGAATACTGGAATGAGTTGCCATTTCCTTTTCCAGGGATCTTCCTGATGCAGGGATCGAATCCACATCTTCTGCATTGGCAGGTGGAAAACTACTAAGGAAGACCCAGTATCTGGTTAGCCAGTTTCTAATGTTGGTTATGGCAGTTTGCTTTTTTCTTTTTTTTCTGGAGTTGGAGACTTCGGGCTTGACTCTGGCCAGTCATCGTATCAATATGTGTGGTATATTTCAGTGGGAACAGGCTAGAGAATAGGATTGAATTTGAATGTAATGCACATGTGAACAGTGCTTCTGATGGAAGGTCAGTAATATCACCTTGGTATGAAGGAAAGCTTTATTAAGGAATGAAACCACTTTCTTGGCTTTTTCCTCCTTTATTTTTTTTGTCATCCACTGATGGTAGACTTATCATTTGGTTGATAGTTTTATGGGAGTAGAATATTTTTACTCCTGTTCTTATTTGGTGCTTGGCTTCATCTGAAAAGAAATAATGATTTTCCTCTTAGATTCATTTGTATATCTTATTTCCAGTGCTCTTATGAAGGAAAAAAGTACAACCATGGTGATATACAACATATGGTGTGCTATTTAGCTACCCGTGGAACCTTTTCTGCTGTCTAATAACCCTTAGTATACTATCAAAGATAGAGCTGACATTGTGGCTCCAACTGGCTACCTTCTTTTAAAAAAATGAAAATGGAATGAGGCCAAGTAAGCTGAAACAGAAAAATTATGCCTTTTAATCATAATTGCCTAAAACTATGGCTGCCCTTACCTTCTGGCGTCCAAGTGGTTAGGTGGCTCTCTGTTATCCAAACATCAATTACTCAGCCTGAAGTGATTTAGATTTAAAGCAGAAGCCATACCCTTCTGTAATTATGGCTATTTGATAAATGTTCTTGACATTTTTGCGTTTTCAGTATTGTGAGGAAAAAAATCCAGTTTTAAAATTTGCCCTTTAAGAAATTAGAAAATTAAAAATTAATCAGGTTGAATGTTGCATGTCTGCAAAAAAGAAAATTCCAGATGTCATTGCACCCATTAAACGACAGGTGTTCTCTTTTTAAGATTTGATGTATGCAGTGAATTTCAGCTTTACTATTTTAATAACACCTTGGATTGAATAGTTAAAATTTTTGTCAAATATTTCCATATAATCTTACATAGCTAATGGGGTTGAAAAATAAGGCAGCCTCTGATGAATGGGTATTGCCAATTAAAAAGATTTCCCCAAAGTGCTCTATGCTCCATGAAATTTTTATTGGCAAGTTACATATTAAGCAGTGAATCCTAATTTTCTAATACTATATTTGAATGATAATTTTTACAAATGGAATGGTATATAATTTACAGTCTATTTGATAAATGGCATTCATACTCAGATTGAGAACAAAACAATCTTTTAATTAAATACTGATTTGGGACTCATTTGAGGACTTCAGTGATCTCATTTTCCTATGTATTATTTTGGTTCCCATCCCCCACTCCAAAGACATAAGTCATTCCTCTACACTTAGAGGTGAAACATAGAGTGTTAGAAAATGGGTATACTTTGGAATTATAAGAATATGAGATTGAATTTTATCTTTGGCTTTTATCTTTGACTCTTACTAGGGACATGATTTTTCTCACCAATATTATTGCAATTAGCAATAGCTAGATAATATATGCTAATTCCTTTAAGGCAAGTTATAAACATTATCTAGTTTAATTTTCACAATACCACCACAGGACAGCTATTATTGTTTGCATATTACATATGAGAAAATAAAGTCTTGGGCTAAGTAATTCTTCCCATTTCATTCAGTAAGTGCCAAGAGTCAATATTCAAACTCAGACTTCTATTTCCCTTTGTGAAAAATGGCATTATATTCTCTTGCAAGATTGTTGTGAGAATTTAATGAGATAATATAGTATATTTCCAGGCACTGTGTAAATGCTCTAAATTTAGAATCATATTTAGCCTTATGTTTTTTTCCTCTACTTCTAGTCATTTTCTAATTCCTGCTTTTAGTATCACTTTTAGCCTTCTTTTCCCTCTTCTTTTTCTCAGTACTACTGTCCTATATCATGATATAATTTTTTTCTTTGTATTGTTTCCCCTGGCCCTGCTTCTTAGCATTTTATCTACTTTCCCTTAACAACATAGCCTAAGAAATATTCTAAGATAGAATTTCGGTCATATGACAACCTTTATATCCTTCTCCTTGTAAGCCTTTTCAGAAACCTAGACCTACTTCTCATGACTTAAAGCAGTTTTAATTCTTGGCGCAACTTTTAGGCCCTTTCCAAAGTGGACATGTACTACTTCTCCAAGCTTTGTTACACTTCATAGCTGCAAACTTAACTAATCTCACTTTCTTTGAGCAGGGTGTGTATCTGTCTGATTTTTTGCCTCTCTAGTATTGCACATATGATGATTTCCATCTGATAGGTCTTCCCTTCCTTTCTTTCCCTGCTCCCACTGCAGCCTGCCATTTCCACCCACAAAGCCATTTGAAGACCACCTCTTGCATGATGCCTTTCCTACCTTTAACCAGAATCTTCCCTCTGTCTTTCATCCCTATTCAATATTCTGTTACATTACTTATAAAGTTTTCCTCTTACTAAAATTAGTTGTATCCACATCTTCCTCCAGTGTAAACTTTATTAAGTTAAAAAAAATTTAATCTCTTTGAAAAGAGACACCATGCCTAGTTTGTCTTTCCATGTTCTAAGTTGCACCACATACAATACCTGATATCCAGTAGAACTAGAATCAACTGAATTAAACAGAAGTTCAAAAAGGAGACACCCTGGAGTCAGACAAAGAGCAGACGCTTAGGAAACAGGTAAAACCAATTTAAATAATACATCTGCCAATTGAAAGCTTAATCAGGCCTCACTTTTCATATCCATAAAGTGGGATAATAGTGTCTATCTCAGATAATTGTTGGAAAGATTGAAGTAGCGTATGCCAACAGCTAACACTTCAGTATGTATTTGCTCTTAGTACTTTACATATATTGATTTATTTAATCCTTGTAATCACCCTGTGAAGTGAGTGCTATTATCTTGTTTTTAGAATGAGCAGTCTGAGGCACAGAGGTATTAAGCATCTTGCCCACGGTTACCCAGCTAATAAGTGGAAGAATTGGGATTTGAATGCAGGAGGTCAGGCTATAGAAAGCACATGTTGCATTCAGTTTATTTCTCTTCTCTGTGGCTGGAAAGAGGAATTATTATATTCAATGATCCTGCAAGTGCTTGTGGATGTCCGCGTTCCAGGCAGGATGTGGTCTCTGCCCCTCAGGTGTCTCAGTGTCATGAGAGAGGTAGACAGTAGGTAAGCAGTTTGACAAGTCCTGTGGTAGCAGTATTCGTAGCATTCTCTGAGAACAAAAATGTTTCCTCTTGGCTCAGGTTTTTCTTTTATGAGAGTGTCCTTTTCAAGGGAAATTCTCTTTTCTGTTTTTGATGTCGTAATACTCAAATGATTTAGAGAAATCCTAACATGAGGTTTAGAATTCTAGGCCCTAAATAGTATATGATTCTCAAGTCCTCATAAATATCCTTTTCTCTGTTGCTTAGTTCTTTGACTTTTGAAAATCAGATGGGCTGCTCCAAGGACTTTGGTCTATAAATCAAATGAAACCTTAAGAAAGACAGTTTTTGTACACTCACATTAAGACCCTAGTGAAGAAGTTTATCTGTGCTTGAAACAAAATGTGGGGGAGCTAGTCTTACTCTTTTTTCTTGTGTGCTAAGCTGAATATCCTTAAATAAGGTGAGGGAAATAGCAATATAAATATGAGACCCTGTGCTGCAGAATTGAATGTCTTCAATGGTTCATATTAAGGTTTTTTACCACTCTATTCCCAGTAATTATCCCCAAAGTAATAGGAAGTGAATACACACAAAAAGAAATATATTCCAGTAGCACTTATCCAGTCTAATTTAAAGTAAAATCTTACACACACACACACACACACAC
The DNA here is from genome assembly GCF_963930625.1 of Muntiacus reevesi. Lineage (NCBI taxonomy): Eukaryota > Metazoa > Chordata > Mammalia > Artiodactyla > Cervidae > Muntiacus > Muntiacus reevesi. The sequence goes on along the minus strand of NC_089265.1, from coordinate 18,549,182 downwards.
ACACACACACACACACACACACACACACACACACACACACACACACACACACACACACGATTTCCTGGCAACTAGCCAGCTACCAAGTACCTGTTTGGCAGGATAGCTGATTTCCTTTCAGAATGTGATTTGTACAAAAATAAGTCTTGAAGGAGGAGGTGAAAGATGGGAAAAAGGCTGAAGAGAAAAAGATCTTACTTAGTCTGGGTACATCCTTCAGTGCTTGTCGTGTGTGCCTTTCCTTTTTATACTATTAGCTTGCATGTTTGTTATGGCTATAGGCATGTTGATTTACAATTTTCACACTCAGTCCATAAATGTTCATACTCAGTCATGTTTCTGTCCATAAATGTTCTTTTCAGAGAGAGGGGAATTCTTTATTTAATAGACTTCTGAGAAATGGCAACACACAAAGCACTTGGTGATATCCTAGGAGTAGAAGTGAGACTAGTTAGAATCCCTGAGAAGTCAGAATTGTTCCAAAAGCTACCCTAGCAGGGATAGAAATCATTCCCAAGCAAGTAGGGCCTATGTATAAAACTGTAGTCATCATATCTAAGACATAAAATGAGTATCAAGGTAAAAAAAAAAATACACATTTTCCCTCCTCTTAGTATGATGGCTTTTTACTCCTCTTTTCCCGAACTCCAGTTCAAGTGAGGTGTGATTGGATGAGGTGAGATGAAGGACAGCATCGTATGTCTCAGTACAATAGAGGTATTTACACTAAGATGGATATTAGAACTATTTTAGGTGCTTCCGAAAAAAAAAAATTCCAGGGCCCCACCCCATATATACTAATTTTCTTGGTCAGCAGTGGAATACGTAGTTTTAAATAACTTACCTGGGGATTTTAATGATCAGCCATTTTTAGAAAACTACTATCAAGAATTTGGTACTTTTAAAGTTTCACATCATTCTACTGTGTGGTCAGGAAAGAGAACTACTGTACATCATTGGGGAGGTCAGATGTAGGGGTAATGTATAGCTGGGTATAGAATATTGAAATCAACTAAATAGGAATACTTGAAGAAAATAGAAAGAAGATAACAGATATAGAATCAGTGATGTCTGAAGCCCTTTCTGTCTTTAAAATTTTAAGGCTCAAAGCACTGAGATTGATAACCCTACAGTATTTTCTTTATGCCTTGTCTCCAATCTGTGATGTACATTTGCATTCTTGTAGGGCTTGCTTGGTGGCTCAGATGGTAAAGAATCTGCTTGTAATGTAGGCAACCCAGGTTCAATCCCCGGGTTGGGAAGATTTCCTGGAGAGGGTAATGGCAATCCACTCCAGTATTCTTGCCAGGAGAATACCATGGACAGAGGAGCCTTGTAGGCTGCAATCCATGTGGTTGCGAAGAGTTGGATGTGACTGAGTTACTAACAGTATAAATGAAAAGAAAAAAAAAGAAAAAAAACAACTAATACTAGTGTGGTTGTTAGAGATAAGGAGTGTGCCAGTCACTGTGGAGATGGAAAAGAAGGCTAAGTAGTGACCATATTTGTCTAAAAATGAGGGAGAGTGGTACCTCATACCCAAAGATGAGAAAGATAGAACTCTTGTACTTTGTAACTACTATGTGACAAATATTTTGCTGCCTTTATATGAGTAAAAGTCATAGTAGCAGCCAACATTTCTATGGTCTTTTTATCTGCCAGGTATTGTTCTTAAATAGTTTATATGTATTAACCCATTGAGTCCTTAAAAATAATCTTAAAATTTGAGACTGTTTTGTTCCCCATTTACAGATGAAGCAACTTAGGCCTGGATAGACTCTGCAACTTACTCCAGTGTCACAGAATGAGATAGTAGCCCCTGATAACTCAGTTGGTAAAGAACTCCTACAATGCGGGAGACCCTGGTTCAATTCCTGGGTTGGGAAGATCTGCTAGAGAAGGGATAGGCTACACATTGCAGTATTCTTGGGCTTCCCTTGTGGCTCAGCTGGTAAAGAATCTGCCTGTAATGTGGGACACCCTGATTTGATTCCTGGGTCAGGAAGATCCCCTGGAGAAGGGAAAGGCTACCAACTCCAGCATTCTGGCCTGGAGAATTCCATGGACAGTACAGTTCATGGGGTCACAAAGAATTGGGCGTGACTGAGCAAATTTCACTTTCATGTTTAGATTCAACCTCAGTTCAGTTCAATTGCTCAGGCGTGTCTGACTCTTTGCAACCCCATGGACTGCAGCACACCAGGCTTCCCTGTCCATCACCAACTCCTGGAGCTTACTGAAACTCATGTCCGTTGAGTTGGTGATGCCATCCAACCATCTCATCTTCTGTCATCCCCTTCTCCTCCTGCCTTCAATCTTTCCCAGCATCAGGGACTTTTCTAATGAATCAGTTCTTCGCATCAGGTGGCCAAAGTATTGGAGTTTCAGCTTAAGCATCAGTCCTTCCAATGAATATTCAAGAGTGATTTCCTTTAGGATGGACTGTTTGGATCTCCTTGTAGTTCAAGGGACTCTCAAGAGTCTTCTCCAAAACGACAGCTTGAAAGCATCAATTCTTCTGTGCTCGGCTTTCAGCTTTCTTACAGTCCAACTCTCACCTCCATACATGACTACTGGAAAAACCATAGCTTTGACTAGATGGATGTTTGTTGGCAAAGTAATGTCTCTGCTTTTTAATATGCTGTCTAGTTTGGCCATGTTTCCTTCCAAGGAGAAAGAGTTTTTTAATTTCATGGCTGCAGTCACCATCTGCAGTGATTTTGGAGCCTGAAAAAATAGAGTGAGTCACTATTTCCCCACCTATTGCCATGAAGTGGTGGGATAGAATGCCATGATCTTTGTTTTCTGAATGTTGAGTTTTAAGCCAATTTTTCACTCTCCTCTTTCACTTTCATCAAGAGGCTCTTTAGTTTTTCTTCACTTTCTGCCCTAAGGGTGGTGATATTTGCATATGTGAGGTTATTGATATTTCTCCCAGCAATCTTGATTCTAGCTTGTGCTTCATCCAGCCCAGCATTTCACATGATGTACCTACATATAAGATAAATAAGCAAGGTGACAATATACAGCCTTGACACACTCCTTTCTTGATTTGCAACCAGTCTGTTGTTCTATGTCCAGTTCTAACTGTTGCTTTTTGATCCGCATGCAGATTTCTCAGGAGGCAAATCGGGTGGTCTTGTATTCCTATCTCTTGAAGAATTTTCCACAGTTTGCTGTGATTCACAGTCAAATGCTTTGGCATAATCAATAAAGCAGAAGTAGATATTTTTCTGGAACTCTCTTGCTTTTTTGATGATCCAACGGATGTTGGTAATTTGACCTCTGGTTCTTCTGCCTTTTTTAAATCCATCTTGCACATACAAAAGTTCATGGTTCATATACTGTTGAAGCCTGGCTTGGAGAATTTTGAGCATTACTTTACTAGCATGTGAGATGAGTGCAACTGTGTTGTAGTTTGCACATTCTTTGACATTGTATTTCTTTGGGATTGGAATGAAAACTGACCTTTTCCAGTCCTGTGGCTACTGCTGAGTTTTCCAAATGAGCTGGCATATTGAGTGCAGCACTTTCACAGCATCATCTTTTAGGATTTGAAATAGCTCAACTGGAATTCCATCACCTGCACTAGCTTTGTTTGTAGTGATGCTTCCTAAGGCCCAATTGACTTCACATTCCAGGATGTCTGGCTCTAGGTGAGTGATCCACACCATCGTGGTTATCTGCGTCATGAAGATCTTTCTTGTATAGTTCTGTGTATTCTTGCCACCTCTTCTTCATATCTTCTGCTTCTGTTAGACCCATACCATTTCTGTCCTTTATTGTGCCCATCTTTGCATGAAATGTTCCCTTGGTATCTCTAATTTTCTTCAAGAGATCTCTAGTCTTTCCCATTCTATTGTTTTTCTCTATTTCTTTGCATTGATTGCTGAGGAAGGCTTTCTTATCTCTCCTTGCTATCCTTTGGAACTCTGCATTCAAATGGGTATATCTTTCCTTTTCTCCTTTGCCTTTCATTTCTCTTCTTTTCTCAGCTATTTGTAAGACCTCCTCAGACTTCATTTTGCCTTTTTGCATTTCTCTTTTTTGGGGATAGTCTTGATCCCTGCCTCCTGTACAATGTCACAAACCTCCATCCATAGTTCTTCAGGCACTCTGTGCAGCAGATCTAATCCCTTGAATCTATTTCTCACTTCTACTGTATAATCGTAAGGGATTTAATTTAGGTCATACCTGAATGGTCTAGTGGTTTTCCCTACTTTCTTCAATTTCAGTCTGAATTTGGCAATAAGGAGTTCATGATCTGAGCCACAGTTGGCTCCCAGTCTTGTTTTTGCTGACTATATAGAGCTTCTCTACCTCTTGCTGCAAAGAATATAATCAATCTGATTTTGGTATTGACCATCTGGTGATGTCCATGTGTAGAGTCTTCTCTTGTGTTGTTCGAAGAGGGTGTTTGCTATGACTGTTGCCTTCTCTTGGCAAAACTCTGTTATCCTTTGCCCTGTTTCATTTTGTACTCAGCCTAGAACTGTACTTTTCCAGAGTCCCTGCTTTCAAAAGCTTTCCCTCAAAAATGAACTGAAGGAAAGGCTCTATAATTTATTTCTAGATGGATGAAAGAAAGATTGAATTTCTTTCTGAGGACATTGATGACCACATTACTCATTAGTGTGCCTCTCAACTAATATTCTTTTTCTTTTTCTTAAAGCAAGGGTATGGGCAAAATTGTGGGAAATACAATATTCATAGTGGATAGAATCACAAGAATCTTATTTAATTGTGATGTCAGTAGATTAAATTTATTAGTCGCCAAATTTATCTTCCTTCATTTTATTCTATATAAGAATCTCCCTTTAGACATTTGGATTTCTTGTTGGATTTACCCTTTCCAAATGCTATTTTTCTACCTATCACCTCCAGGAAAAATACAAAAAGGTCAAACAAACAAAAAACAAGCACTCTTTGACATCGAGTGAGATCAATGTAGCAGAGGAGATCCGTTTTTATTTATTCTTCTATGGCATATAATTTATTTCCTTTTACCATCTCTAATTTCTCATCTCTCTTATGTCTTTGTGAACTTGCTGTGATCATCAGAGTAAGGGATAAATCTGTTTTATATACATTCCCCAAATATCAGCTGGCTAGATATCATATCTTTAATCATATCTTTAATATTATAAAAAAACAATTGAAGTGAACCAACCAAACAGACATCCTGCCACCACAACCATGAACTGGCCAACCCACCAGTTTTGGTGGAAATCCCATTCTTCACCCACCCCTGAGAATTCATGGATAACTTAAGTTTTTGCCTTGGTTTCTTATTTTCCTCTGTGTTGTAAAATCTCTTCTGTGTATCTCATTTCCTTCAGTGTTTTTTTTTATGTTTATCAAGACTTATTTTTGCACTTTTGCCAAGATAACATTAGCAAAGGCATTCTGTACTTGAAGATTTTATTGAGGGTTTGGGGACATCAGGAATTTGTTATGTTGCCTCCCAGCACTGCCAACAAACTGCATTTGTATTTTAGATGCCCCTGCTTTTAAAATCCTTAGGTTTTACCCTCGCTGGTATTTCCTGGTGATTAACTCTATCACAGGGTCTTCAGCCTTTTGCTCAAAGGACAGGTAGTGTCCAGTCTTCTTAGATTATGCCACAGCTACCCAAATTCTTAGTTTCTCCTCAAGTTTTTTCCATGTCCTTTGTGTGGATTCTTGGGAAAAAAAAAACCCAAAAACAGGTTGTGAGTTTATAATACGACAACCCTTCTTCAATCTACAGACTTGATCTACTATCATTAATGCTCATAGAACTAGGATGCTTCCATTTTCAAAAGATAAGCTTACATAAGTTCCAGTTGAGGAGAGTGAAAACACAAAGTGTTCTGGAAAATGTTTACATCTTCCTCTAGGATATGAGAAATTATGTAGGCTTGCTATTTTGAATTATTTCTTTAGGAAATAGAAGCAACAAGTCTCTGAGTGGCCCACATGAGAAATGAAAAGCTATAATTGAAAGATGCTCTATACATTTATCTTGGTTATAAAGCAAAATACTGAATCACCTCACCATCAGGGAAAGTTAAGTTCATGGACTTTGACCATGGAGGATCTCTCTTTGCCCATCTTAATTCAGAAGGCAGGGGTTTTCCCTATTTGGACTTTTGTAAACAAAAGGAAGAAATCTTCCTAGCACATAGCTGAGATAGCTTCATTGGTAGTATCTGATTATTCTTCAATAGTTCTTCAGTAAAAAATTAAAAAGACTTTATTGAAAAATGTTTTTGACCAGTTATCTGTGTCTTAAAATTCTAGATCTCTTATTTAGAGAAACCAACTAATTATAGAGGACATTGGCAAGGAGAAATCTGCTCTGATATTTGGCTGAGAATCCCTGAAACTTCCCCCAAGCCTCAAACTCCCAAGTCTACCTTATTTTTATCTGCAAAGTAATTCAGATCTCCCTCATTTCTTCATTACCTCCCAGTCCTTTCCCTGGGCTAATCTGTCCACATTAAAACCACCCATCAAGATGTTTTGTGAAACTAAAATTCTCACCATTTGATTCATTAAGTGACTTTCTATAAATAACCCTTTTCCCCTCAGTGGTACAGGATCATGCTACACTGCAATGCATGTTTACCTTGGAAAGTGCGGTCACCCATGGCCCATTTGTTTTTACATTAGTTGTAAATCACTTCTTCCTTCTTCTCATTCTCCTCTTGATTATTTACTTTTTTTCCCCATTTATTTTTATTAGTTGGAGGCTAATTACTTTACAATATTATTTACTTTTTAGCACTTTCCTATCCTATTTAAGTATTCTCATCTGTAAGATCTGAAGTCCTTATTAAGAAACATTTGCTGAACCAAGCTCGATGCCACCCTCTCTGCCACACTCCCCCCCCACCCCCACCCTGTGAACACAGGAAATGTAGCTTCGACACTTGGACTTTCAGGATGGAGTTGAGAAAGATAGCAAGGCAGCCTGCTTAGTGTTTCTTGGCCAACATAGTTCGTTTTATGAAATGCACTAAGTGAATTGATCTCATCTTGCTGTTGGAACAGCATGAACAATGAGGAATTTTAAATAAATTCATATTATAAATTTTGTTGATGTGCATGGGGCTTATGGTTTTGAAAAACATTTTATTTTAATCATTGTAGATGAAAGGCAAACTATTGATACAGCAATTCCTGTGAACATTTCTCTTAGAATTTGGTTAATAGGAAGTATGCCTTCAAGTGAAAGCAGAAGTTTCATTATTTTATTTCTTTATTTTACCATAAAAAAGACAAATAGAATTCTATGGAGCATCTGTTATCACCTTTTATCCTCCTGGCTCTTTCATAGCCTAAAAAATATTAAACTTATTTATATTTATCAAAATTATAACTGTAATACATTTTTCTCCACACTGCCCTGTTGATTACACACAGTACATACCTGCACAAAACCCATAGTCAAAGTCAGTCAGCTTCTTGTTGAACTGTTGGCATTGGCCTGACTAAAGTTTTCTTTACATTTAGAGGTTAATATTATTTTTCCCCTACTCTTTTTTTTTTTTTTTCCCCTACTCTTTTTTTTTTTTTTTTTTTTTTTTTTAAACCAGCTGGCTTTAAGTGGAAAAAAAAAATACAAACAACTATGAGTGTAGAAAATAGTGGGGAAGATTCCATAAGGACAATACACCAGTCTTAACCCTAAATCTGTCTTAAAAAAATAGTAAAGATTTTACTGAATCTCCAAAATAAAAAGATAGTAGAGGATGAGGGAGGTTTAAAATAACACAAGGATTTATGAAACCCTTCCAAACCTTGCAGAAAGGAAAGAAGATTGTTGTCAGTGAGAAGAAATAATAACTCTCTGAAGTGGGGATAAATAACTTTAGCAAGAACTCATTACACATATAGGATAAATATATGTGTGTGTGTGTGTGCACACACACATACACACATTGTTGTTGTTTTCCGGTTACTCAGTCTTGTCCGACTTTGTGACATCATGGACTGCAGCACGCCAGGCTTCCCTGTCCTTCACTATCTCCCAGAGTTTACTCATGCTCAAGTCCATTGAGTCATTGATGCCATCCAACTGATATATATATATATATATATTACACATATATATATACATTTATATCAGAGCATTTCATTTGTCACTTCTGTAAAGTACTCTGGAAAACAGCTTTCTGAGGTATCACTCAATCAATTACAGCTTCCATCCTTTAAATATTCACTTAATGGTATAATCAAAGTAATGAATGATCATAATGGTGGTTTTAATGATGAGAATTAGGATTGGAACCCATTTAATAAGTTTTTTAATACAAACTTATGCTAGTTAAAGGTCCAGATTAAACAACAAAAAAATTTAGGGTTAACAAAAATCTCTTCAAAGGAATCTATTGTCTTGTTGCAAATAAAGGCAGGTTTAAGATTCTCTCTGTTCAAAAGTCAATTATTGCCAATTTCATGGGCTCCTCAAACATGAGATTTTCATTTAGCAGATCCAACTTCATTTTTACCTGCCAAAAGCCCATAAAATGGCCCCTTTCCATCTGATAAATGTTCCACAATGAAATTAGAACTGCTGGAAAATAATGGAAATCTATGGACATATGTATACTGTGACTGAAATGTGAATTTTTCAGTAATATCTGGTGTAAATTACTTATTTAAGGATTAACATTAAATCTTCTAGACCAGTAAACCTTGATTTTCTATATTATAGCTGATATAATTTCCTACCTCCTGGTAGAGGTAACTCAAACCCTTCTACAGAAATAAGAGCATCCACCCTAACAAACAGTGATTCTTAAATGTCTTTGGTGTATGTCATGGCCCTCTGAAAGATCAAATGAAAACTACAGACACTCATCCCAGAAACACAAGGTACTATGCAAAAAATTAGAAGCAATTTGAACAGTTAAAAAAAAAAAAAAAAGGGACCTATTCCAAATAGTTTTTGAAAGAGGAGTTCTTCACTCCCTTAATGCTTTTTCGCATTTCTCAAAAGGAAGCTCTTTCTTAAGTCCAATGTATAAATTTAAGTAATTTCCCATAGGTTTATTTACCCAACTCTGTTTATATTACTGACTTATCCCCCTTTGAAGATTTAAGTGAATTTCTCATATAATTTTCTTTACTCTGTGAATGGTCACAAAGGAGTTAGCTCAACTAGTAAGAAGTGGTTTGCCTTGTCCAAGGTACCAAGAAAAGAAGAAGCATAACTAAATGTTTGTATGCACTGTGTGCACCCCTAACTGTAATTCAGAGAAGGTGACTTGGCATATTCATGAGTATGTAGGTAAGACCCCAAAGAGACTATATGGATTGTTAATTTATAAGATGCAACATGTATGGATATGCCAGCTCCCTGCTTTCTACCTCCATTTGAAAACAATAGCAGCAACAACAAAGCTCTTAACCTCTGAAACATGACAGTTTTATTATTTTATCAGATGTTCTTAGTAGAAGTAAAATGATCTCCAAGGGCAGAAAGAACTTTCTGAGGCTTTCAGAGGAGGAAAATATTATGACAGGGGAGAAGGGGACAATGGGATGATCCTTAGGCAAAATCAAATTTTCCTGAAATGATTGGTAGCTCTTCCTAGAACAGGAAATAGGCTTGTTCAGAAGATGCTTCTGGAGACTTTAAGCTGGTTTACATTTACTTTCTCAATTTGTTCCTAAGATCGGTGAATCATTTCTTAAATGATTCTGTAGTATGTTATTTTCTAACCATATGGAGGGCACCATCAACCAAATGGTTTCTTTTCCTCTTCGAGGCACTATTTTTACATGGTAATGGGAGAGAGAAGTCCTTTCAGATTCAGGGAAACCACGAGATTATCTGCATTGGCAGCTGCTCATGAGATCGTACTTAGCAGTAGATCAGCAACATCATTTTCCTTGATTCACAGCATAAAGGGAATTCTAGCTCACTTTGAAGTCTGTTCAAAATATCCTCGTCCATCTATTTTACCCCCAAGCCAACTCATTTTTTATACCTGCCCTTGGTTAGCTTTGACTGACAGAAAGGCTTGGGAAACCATTGAAATCTTATCTTAGAAGGGATTGAAATCTTACCTTTTTGAGTTCTTCAGTCTCTGTTTGGAGACCAAAGAATCTATGTCAAAAGACTTGTAGAAACCTGTTTTGGGAACTGGGGCTTCTGTGGCAGATTTAAAATCCTTGGGTTATTTGAGATTTCCAAGTTAAGACCTGATGGAGCGAGGGACGTAGGGAGGCAGCTATAATATGGACAATGCACTTATAAATTTTTCCTGGAAATAAGAATAGCCTCTTGATCTGTCATACTTAAAACAAAATGAGAGTAATACAAATGAAGACTTAAATTGATGAGGCACATGTGTAAATTGATAAAGGAAGTTTGATGCATCATAACATTGAAATTTATCTAAATTCAATATTGTTAAACATTCTTAAAGATCAAATGAATTATACATGAAATATATGGATTATTTGTCCCTGGCAAACAATGGTGACATTTCTGTCTGTCACTTAGTATGACAAGGTTAGCATGTTTTATTCAAAACTTTTAAACAGTAAAATGATTTGTATGCATTACTCTTTCTTTGGACTGTCAGGGAAAGCAGAAAGCAACACAGTTATTCTATGACATTGAGTCAGCATGTGCATAAAAATGACAGAACAGGATTGCCTCTGACATCTATAAAGCTCATACTTTCGCTTTCTAATCATTTGGTAGAAAAACAATAAAACCATAAAGACAGAAGTATTTCCCTTTCACCCCCCCAAAGGAACATTCCATTGTGTATTGAAATATAAATATGGTATTTGTGAAATAATAAACATAGAATATTCATGAATAGGAGTAGATTCCTGGAGATAGAATGATTTGGGTTTTAAGGAAATTTAATGACAGAATATTTATTTTTTTCAATAAAGCAGAGTCAGGTTACATTGTTCCTTTCAATGTTAAAATGCTGTGCAGTGATGGGATGGGACAGTAATTTAAAAGATCTTTGGACTTTGTGCTCCCTGTTTATGTAGGATGAGCACATAGAAAGAAATGAATAGCAGAATAGAAAGATGCTGCCTGACACCTGAGTAGAGACAGGACTTTATTGACTTGTCTGTAGTTTCTGTCACAGCAGTCTGACACTGGAGGGTGTCAAGGTTAAGTCCTGATAGAGTGAGTCATAGAAGAGAGGCAACTCCTGAGGCAGCTCTAACATCGCCCCATCCACCCTGGCCCCCCAAACCAGCACACTAGAGGAACATGTACTTCACTGTTGCTGTACTCTTCTTCCTCCTCCTCTCTTTGAGTTTCTAAGGCAGAAATGAATTTTGGGGAGATTATGCTAAGTTGGGATTTCCCTAGTGGCTCATTTGTAAAGAATCTGCCTGCAATGCAGGAGACTGCTTGAAGCATAGGAGACCTGGGTTTGATCCCTGGATCTGGAAGATTCCCTGGAGAAGGAAATGACAACCCATTCCAATATTCTTGCCTGGAGCATCCCATGGACAGAGGAACCTGGTAGGCTACAGTCAATGGGTCGCAAGAGTTGGATATAACTTAGCAACTAAACCACAACCACCATGCTATGTTGGAATAAGGTAGGACCTAGGGATCTGGTGCAGTATAAATACCCTGGGACAGAGAACGCTTGAGGCTTTTTATTCAGCCCTTTCCATTCACAGGTCACTTAGGGACCTCGAAGGTGCTGCAGCCATCCCACAAAGAACATTGCATTGACACTTTCTGAGAAGAGACTATGAACCAGTGACTCTCTTGGGAATAAAGTGATGCCTGAGATAAGCTATTGTCTTTCAAGTGTTTCCAGTAAAGGAAGAAAGACACAGTAGCAAAGAAGCACAGTGGTGATATGGGTGCTTTTGTGGCTAACTGCACAGTGAGTGGAGAGGGAAGATGACAGCTACTATCAGAGGAAGGGGCCAGCGTACCATACTCTCCTGCCCCTCCACTCCGTACCCTGGGATGTTAACCACAGAGAAGAATATTTTCTTCCATTGCATTAGGCAATATGTTCACCACATCTTTGAAAACTAAATTCCATGCATCATGCATGCATTTATGTTTCTTCTATACCTGCCCCAGCCTTGGAGAAAAGCTTGCACTTTAGAATATGTATTAAGCTTTTTTGATTATTATGATAGGTAATGGCTCCAATTGATTGAAACCTGTCTAAAGCAAAAGACTGAAGTATGCATTGGGGGAGATTATTTAAGAGAAATAATTTTCTTCCAAAATTTTTCTTTTGACCAACCTAGACAGCATATTAAAAAGCAGAGACATTACTTTGCCAACGAAAGTCCATCTACTCAAAGCTATGGTCTTTTTAGTACTTATGTATGGATGTGAGAGTTTGGACTATAAAGAAAGCTGAGTGCCAAAGAATTGATGCTTTTGAACTGTGGTGTTGAAGAAGACTCTTGAGAGTCCCTTGGACTGCAAGGAGATCTAACCAGTTCATTCTAAAGGAAGTCAGTCCTGAATATTCATTGAAAGGACTGATGCTGAAGCTGAAACTCCAATACTTTGGCCACCTGATGTGAAGAACTGACTCCTTGGAAAAGGCCCTGATGCTGGGAAAGACTGAAGACAGGAAGAGAAGGGGATGAAAGAGGAAGAGATGGTTGGATGGCATCACCGACTTGATGGACATGAGTTTGAGCAAGCTCCGGGAGTTGGTGATAGACAGGGAAGCCTGGCATGCTGCAGTCCATGGGGTCGTAGAGAGTTGGACACGACCGATCCACTGAACTCGTCTGAACTGGTTTTAGAGACTGTTTAATGAAAGGAAAAAGAGATTTTACTGTATACTCCATTTTTCTGGATATACACTTAAACCACGTTGACCCTGAAACTCATCAATGTTAACACATCAGCTACAAGTTAGATACTAATTGCAGAAATGATTATCACTAATTCACTTTAGTTATACACAAAAATTATACCCAACCTATTTTAATCCTTTATTTCAATCTACCTGCCCCCTGCCAACTTCAGTACATTTCACATCAACCTAAATTGTTAGAAAGAATGAAAGTGCTGTATTGTTTTCAGAAAGATTTTTTCTGACTTAGTAAGCAAATTTATAGAGATAGCTGAGAAGAAAATTTTAATAACCTATTGCCAAAAAGAGACTTGCAGGTTCCACCAGACTTTCAGGATGCTATGCAGCCTTGCTGGGCTGTCATTTTAAGAAATGTTGTTTCCCTAGAGGAAAGTGTGTTTTCAGAAATACTCTGACCTTTATATATATTTTTTTAGCATGGAAGTGAGGTCATCTAAGAAGAGCAATATTCCAAGTAAATGTGGTGAGCCTTTAGTTTGAAATATTCATTGTGTTTCTGTTGTGAATCCAAACCACTGCTAAAATTCAGTTTGCTGATCTATTCAGCTTATTCATTTCATGCAAATCCCAATGTGCATGAAATGAACAAAGGAGTTCCTTTCTATTTGTATGTATTGTTAAGTTTTCTATTCCATTTTTATTCCCAAACTTGGTTTTCTCTCTTTCAGTATTAGTACTTTATTCATTCTTTCAACAAATATTTGTAGCATCCCTAGGCCTGATTGAGGCACCAGAATGACTAGTCTTGTCCCAGCATGGTAGTCATTTTTTACAGGTTTCATTTTTTACACCTTTTTAGTTACACCATTAGAGGATGCTGAAGATTTCTTAAGGCCACCTCTGTGATGAAGGGAATGATTTGCTCAATTACGTGTGTCTGCTCTGAGCATGATTTGAGGGCTCATTGCCTTCCTGACTCAGGGAGTGGGAGGTGTACACTTGGGAGTCAGACTGATAGGAATTCCCTCAGTTGCTCTGGTCCTCACAAGCTCTGACCTGGGATGTTAGCTCTCATTTTGAGTGAGTTTCCTTATTTGTAAAAGGAGAATGCCTCCCTTATAGTGTGGTTAAATGAGTTACCAGAGTGTCTACATCTAGTTGTTTTAGTTGCTAAGTCATGTCTGACTCCTTTTGAGACCCCATGTACTTACTAGAGCCCACCAAACTCCTCTTTTCTATGGGATTCTCCAAAAATAGTGGAGTGGACTGCCATTTCATTCTCCAGGGGCTCTTCTTGACCCAGGGATCAAACCCATGTCTTCTGCGTTGGATCCTTTACCACTGAGCCACCTGGAGAGCCCATCTACACCTATTTAGTCCAGTTCAGTCGCTCAGGCACGTCCAACTCTTTGTGACCCCATGGACAGAAGCATGATCCAATGGATGCTGGCAATTTGATCTCTGGTTCCTAGGCTTTTCTAAATCCAGCTTGAACATGTGGAAGTTAACGATTGATGTACTGTTGAAGCCTGGCTAGGAGAGTTTTGAGCATCACTTTGCCAGTGTGTGAGATGAGTGCAGTTGTGAGGTAGGTTGAACATTCTTTGGCATTGCCTTTCTTTGGGATTGGAATGAAAATTGACCTTTTTCAGTCCTGTGGCCACTGCTGAGTTTTCCAAATTTGCTGCATATTGCGTGCAGCATTTTCACAGCATCATCTTTCAGGATTTGAAATAGCTCAACTGGAATTCCATCACCTCCACTAGCTTTGTTCGTAGTGATGCTTTCTAAGGCCCACCTGACTTCACATTCCAGGATGTCTGGCTCTAGGTGAGTGATCACACCATCTTGATTATCTGGGTCATGAAGATGTTTTTTGTACAGTTCTTCTGTGTATTTTTGCCACCTCTTCTTCATACCTTCTGCTTCTGTTAGGTCCATACCATTTCTGTCCTTTATTGAGCCCATCTTTGCATGAAATGTTCCCTTGGTATCTCTACTTTTTTTGAAGAGTTCTCCAGTCTTTCTCATTCTATTGTTTTCCTCTATTTCTTTGCATTGATAAGTGAGGCAGGCTTTCTTATCTCTCCTTGCTATTCTTTGGAACTCTGCATTCAAATGGGTGTATCTTTGCTTTTCTCCTTTACCTTTCACTTCTTTTCTCAGCTATTTCTAAGGCCTTCTCAAACAACCATTTTGCCTTTTTGCATTTCTTTTTCTTGGGGATGGTCCTGACCCCTGCCTCCTGTACAATGTCACAAACCTCCATCCATAGTTCTTCAGTTGCTCTTACTATCACATCTAATCCCTTGAATCTATTTGTCACTTCTACTGTATAATCGTAAGGGATTTGATTTAGGTCATACCTGAATGGTCCAGTGGTTTTCCCTACTTTCTCCAATTTAAGTCCGAATTTGGCAATAAGAAGTTCATGATCTGAGCCACAGTCAGCTCCTGGTCTTGTTTTTGCTGACTGTATAGAACTTCTCCATCTTTGGCTACAAAGAATATAATCAATCTGATTTTGGTATTGACCATCTAGTGATGTCCATGTGTATAGTCTTTTGTGTTGTTGGAAGAGCGTGTTTGCTATGACCAGTGCGTTCTCTTGGCAAAACTCTATTAGCCTTTGCCCTGCTTCAATTTGTACTGCAAGGCCAAACTTGCCTGTTACTACAGGTTACTCTTGACTTCCTGCTCTTTCATTTCAGTCCCATATAATGAAAAGGACATCTCTTTTGGGTTTTAGTTCTAGAAGGTCTTGTAGATCTTCATAGAATCATTCAACTTCATCTGCTTCAGCATTACTGGTTGGGACATAGACTTGGATTACCATGATAGTGAATGGTTTGCCTTGGAAACGAACAGAGATCATTCTGTCATTTTTGAGATTGCACCCAAGAACTGCATTTCAGACTCTTTTGTTGACTATGAGGGCTACTCCATTTCTTCTCAGGGATTTTTGCCCACAGTAGTAGATATAATGGTCATCTGAGTTAAATTCACCCATTCCAGAACTGATTCCTAAAATGTCGATGTTCACTCTTGCCACCTCCTGTTTAACCAATTCCAATTTACTTTGAATCATGGACCTAACATTCCAGGTTCCTATGCAATATTATTCTTTGCAGCATGGGACTTTACTTCCATCACCAGTCACATCCACAACTGGGTGTTGTTTTTGCTTTGACTCTGTCTCTTCATTCCTTCTGGAGTTATTTCTCCACTGCTCTCCAGTAGCATATTGGGCACCTACCAGCCTAGGGAGTTCATCTTTCAATGTCATATCTTTTTGCCTTTTCATACTGTTCATGGGGTTCTCAAGGCAAGAATACTGAAGTGGTTTGGCATTGCCTTTTCCAGTGGACCATGTTTTTTCAGAACTTTCCACCATGACCCATCCATCTTGGGTGGCTGTGCATGGCATGGTTCATAATTTCATAGTCCTACACCTATTAGGACTCCCTTAATAAGTGCCCATTGTCAGTGCCTTTCCTAGGATATAAAATCTGGTGTATAGGTAAATGAGTAAAAAGTTTAATAATAATAGAAGAGAGGCTCAGATATGTCATATTAATGCAGACACAATAATGTGTTCTGGGATTTCTTAGAAGATTTGGTAAATTACAAACTGTCTGATTTCTCTTCTCTTTCCATTTTTCTCTTAGATGTAATGGGTTTCTATCATGGGGATTTTAACTTCAATAAATTCAACTATAAATACATAGTAGGGAGTAAGAGAGGAAGGTATTGAACATTAATTTGATAAGTTTAAATTGCATAGCTGATTATACATGCGTTCCCGTTCAAGGACTACTTCTATCTGATTCATCTTGGGAGCATCTCCCCACACTGAGTTCACTCCTATTGTTTTAAAGACATATATATTTTTTATATTATATGATCCCAAATTCAAGCTCACTCAAATATACACTGATTAGTTCCAATGCTAGAGGAAAATGACTTTATGAGACTTATTGAGAAATGGCTTGTTTCTCACCTCTATGGCACCTTTCTAAGGCATTAGCCAGGGCATTTTCCATTATGCATGGTTATTAACTTATTGGCAGCATAACATTTAACTCCACTGTACTTCCTGGCTTTAATTCTTTATAATTCCTTTCATCTTTTGCTTGAATATCTAGATTTTCTCTTTTTCCCCATGTAATCTCTGTCAGTAAACTGACCTGTTTCTTGCTTTGCTTATTTAATGGCTGTTTTATTATTTAATTTTTCAAAAAATCATAGGGCCATGTTTAGAATTCAAATCCCTGTGTGTAATGTCTTAAGAGGGTTGTGGTGCTTACGGCATTATTTCCTTAGGAACACCTGATAAAGTTTTTGTGTTCCTGGAGTGGTAGGTGACAGTTTTGAATGTTACAGTGAGCTCAGCAGTGTTTTTATAACCTTAAAATAATAATATTATAACACACTTTCTGCGGTCTGATGCTTGTCTGTTTTTTATTCTGCCAACACAAAGGATCTTTAGACTGTTAGTACAGGGATCCAAAGCTCTGATTCACAATAAAATGCAAAGACTGAAGAGCAGGTAGAACCTTTATCAGTTATTTACATGTCTGTGTGAATCCAGTGTGATAGGGATAGAAGGAAAGGCCTAGGGTCTCTCTGTGCAGGTCTCTAAAAAGGCCTGGGCTGGGGCGTAAGGCCAGCCTTCCTACCTCACTCCTCTGTCACATGCTGCTGTTAACACTGTGGGACCTCTCACTCCACCTCTGCCCCCATTCTTATGTCTGACCTTCTCCTTTCTCTTATTCTGTCATGCATAGTTTTAGTTTTTAGTTACCTTTCTTGCAGGGGCCTTGTTTTAGGATCTTTATGCCCATCAACATTAATGCTGAATATTCTTCATTAAGAATAATAACACCAATGTTTAAGCACATAAGATTCTTTAAGTATGAGGAAAGACACTTTATAAATGCCTCTAATTTTCACAATAATTCTGTGACGAAAGTGCTTTCATGTTAAAATGGGAAAAAAATGAAACAGAGACAAAGTAACTAACCATGTAATTAGCAGATGACAGAGGTGGATGATAATCCATGTGTCTTTCCTGCCTGTGCCACTATCCTATGCTGAGTAAGAGAGACAGAGGGAAGGTGCACTTATCAGTTTATCTATCTATACATACAATTTTAAAAACCATGGCTCACTTCCAGAAACTTTTGCAGTGCTCGAAAACCAGTGCTGACAGGACTTTGAATTCAAAGATTGCCTCCCACCCCCACCAAAGTAAGTTGAAATTTTATTAGTTGCAATTCATGTAGTCAATGCCTTTTTTTCCCACTGACACAGTTTCTCCAAATGAAATAGAACTTTATACAATTTTATTTTTCAAATAAAGCATTTCCAGGGCTGGCAAATGCTTTGATTCTCATTGGCTGGTCTTTGAAGGCGGTAACACTACGTTCTTTAACATTATTTGCTCCTTCCTATGAGGTGTGTCACCCCTTTCATACTGTGTCCATTGAAGCAGTTTCTCATTTCTGAAATTTTAGTGCTTATAAAATGGGGAAAAAAAAGAGGGAAAGAAAGACCCCAGAGTGATTTAAGATGATAATTCTGGATTGAAGCATCTTGCTCCTTAGAGGAACACCATATTTCATAGTGCGTTTGCAGAAATGCTCTATGGCACAAACTCCTATTTCAAGTCCTTGAAGGCCAGTGGGGCAACTGAGTTTCTGTTTCAGTGCCTACCTGATCAATAACCCTATGACATTTTGAAGCTGCTATCTGTCTTGTGATACATTTTTACTGTGTTGATGTGCAGTGACTAATACCTACATGTATATATTTTTGGCTCTTGCCAGCTGTAAATTCTTAAATATTTTTTACAAGTTCTTAAATTTATTTATATAAAACAGCTTTCCCTTGATTTCACTGGAGACAAATACATAAATCAGTTTCACCTGAAAATATACTTGGAATTTCATGTAACTTCCCTTGGGCTTGACCTTTCATTCAACATATAGCAATAGGGCGTTACCTATGTGGCAGACAGTATGCTAGGTCCTGGTTACACAGATGAGTGAAACATGGACCCTGACTATTCAGAGTTCACAAGCTTCAGGCTTGAAATGGTAGTTAAGAGTGTGGATTTTGTCACCACTCTGCCTTACTTTGAATCTTTTCCTTACAACTTGTTAGATGTTAGACAAATTATTTCACTTTTTATGTATTAATGATCTGTAAAATGGGAGTCATGGTAAATGTTGCCTTAAGACTTATGTGATTATTAAATGAACTCATGCCTTTAAGGCAATAGAGGGGTGCTGGGCACATACATCTCAAGAAATTCTGGGTACTTTTGTCGATTGTTATTGATATTATTATTATGTGAGTTACAAACAGCTAAACATTGTTTGCCATAAGTATAAATTAGAAATATGTTTAAGAGAAGGGACTACAGAACTCCATAATGAGCTGTCAAGGAAGTTTTCATAGGAGAAATGAGACTTACGTGTATATACTTTTTGTCTTTTGCAACTTGAGACTTGAAGAAGGCCTCAAGGAAGATACAGTACTTCACTAGACATATAAAGAAAATCATTACATATCAAGCAGCAAAAGTAGAGTTTGAAAAGGTAGAAAGCCTTGAGATAGTTTGCCCCACTCAGCAAACTGTTGGTGGGGCCATGTATGTAATTAGGAGTAAGGTAAAGGGTAAGGTCGCAAAGAGCCCTGGGTGAGACACTTAAGTATTTAGACTTTAATCATGTTGGCACTGGAAATGATTAAATAATTTTTTAAAAGAAAACTAATGTGGTTAGATTTACATTTTATAAATACCCTACTCAATGTAGAGGATAGATTAGAATGCTAGCTAGAGGAAGGTAAGACATGAGACTAGATTTTTGTAATTGGTAACTTGAGAGCTTGATTATATCCTTAAGACTGTCACTATGGAAATGGAAAAGGAGCAACACATTTGAGATACAGTTAAGGGAAAGAATTGACAGTGCTGGAAGATTATTTGTCTGGAAAGGAGGACTAGAGGAGTCCAGGATGCTCTTCAAGTTGAAGTTTGGGCCAGTGGGGTGGATGACAGTGCTATTGGTAGAGATAAGGAGCAGATTTGATGGGCAGAACAGAGGCAGTCTGTTGGGTGAGGATAAAACTGGAAGCAATCATCGCCTTCTCATGGGCTGGTGGAGAAGAAAAAAATCAGAAAAGAAGACATAAGAAATATACCAGAAGCAGAGAAAGAATCAGATATTATAGAATCAAAGGAAGAAACAATTGTTAGAAAAGAGATTTGTTAACAAAATTAGGAATTTATTGGTGATCTTCATGAATATATTCCAATGGTATAAAAGATGAAATAAAATGAAGAGAAGACAAGTAAAGACTATTGTCAAGTAGCTCAGCTGAGAAGGGACATAGAAATGAAGAGGATTTTTTTTCCCCCTTAGGGAAATAAACTTTAGAATTTTTGTATATGATGGGGAAAAAGTCCCCAGAAGAGAAGATGGAAATAGAGGAAATAAAGAATTCCTTTGAGATGAGAAAGATTCATCTCATCAGAACATAAAAGGATTAGTTTCCAACAAGAGGAAGAAATTTGATTCATATATATGGGAGGCAAGAAAGGAATGCATGAGGATAAGTTGTTTGTGCCTGCAACAGGAATTAGAGTGGCTTCATTTCTATGTGTAAAGTAGAAGGTGAGGTCATCTTCATGTTGTAGTCAAAGTTTCCTCTCTTCTTTCCCTCATGGTTATTTTCTTTTGTCTAAGTCCTTCCAGAAACCAAACAGTAAAATAAATAACATGTATTTTAAGGAATCTGCAGTTTCCTGTGGGTTTCTTGGTATTTCCTAGGCTTAATGTGTGTGGCTTTTTTCTAATGAAGCTTTATCAGTTGAAATGTAGCAGTAAGGTAGTTTCCACTATGTCTCTTTGAACTCTTTTTTAAATTGAGGGGCCTGCACAGATCTCTGCAAGAGCGAACCATCATGTCATTATTTTGGTCAGGGTCACCTGTGTGCTCTCTTGAGCATATTAGCAGGAAAAAATGACCTCTGATGTTTGGGGTTAGCAGTATCTCCAATCTGGACGCTTTCATTTAGAGTCCTGGGAGGGCAAGTGTGGTGCCTGTCATTAAGCATCCTTCATATCTACTAGATGTTTACTAAAGGACCCAGTGGCGCTAGTGTAAAGAACCTGCCTGCCAATGCAAGAGACAGAAGAGATGCTGGTTCGATCCCTGGGTTGGGAAGATCCCCTGGAGGAGGACACAGCAACCCACTCCAGTATTTTTGCCTCGAGAATCCCCATGGACAGAGGAAGCTGGCAGCTAGGATTCATGGGGTCACAAAGAGTCAGAAACGACTGAAGCGACCGAGCACACCGCCCCCCACCCCCGCCCCAAGGAGCATCTCTGTTTATTTTAGAATCATGTAGAATATTATGTCAGATGAATCCACTGAGGATTAAAGATGTTAAGTATGATTCCTGGTGTTAGGTAGGCTGTTTTACATCAGAATTTTATTACTGTAAAGTTCATTTTAAACCCTATGGTATTCTAGTCCCAGGCTTTATGCTCTTTGAATCTAGTTTTGTCTTTTGCAGTAAAACAAAATGATTCTACCTTTTTATCCACAGAACATTATTACAATTCATTAAACATTACTGTAATTGTCTTTCTATCATCTTTAACCCCCTTACCTTTTCCTCACAGATAATGTTTGTAAGTCCCTCCGGTACCCAAGAAGCCTCTGTAATAAGCTTTAGTTCCCATGTTATGAGGCAAATGCTCATATAGTGAAAGTAGGATTAGACTTTAAGTAATATTAGACTCGAACAAAGAGGTTGAGTTCTGTTTTAGCAAATTCTGGAATTTGAAACTTCAATAGACAATTATCTTCTGAGTCTCCATTTATAAAGGAGAATGGCACCTTAGTCAAAGGTTTGTTTTTTTTTTTTCTTAAGCAGTTTTATTTGTGTGTCTTTTACATACATATACCAAAATTCACCCATATAAAATACACAATTGGATAGTTTATAGTATACCTATAGTACTGTGCAAGGATGACCCTAATCTCATTTTAGGACATTTTTATTACCTCCAAGAAACACCATAGCCATTAGCAGTCACTATTCACCACCCCTGTCTTTTCTCTCCTCACCCCCAACCCTAAAACCCTAATCTGCTATCTTTCAATATAGATTTGCTTATTACATACATTTCATATAAATGGAATCATACAACGGTATGGTCTTTCGTGAGTGGTTTCTTTTACTTATTCAAATGTTTTCAAGATTCTCCTATGTTATGACATCAATACTTCATTCCTTTTTGTAGCCAAATAATATTCCATTGCATACATAAATTACATTTTGTTTATATATTCATCAGTTGATGGACATTTGGATCGTTTCTGCATTTTAACTACTATGAATAATTCTGCTATGAACATTTGTGTACAAGTTTTTATGTGGACATATGTTTTCATTTCTCTTGAGTAGAATCCTAGGAGTGAAATTGCTTCATATAGAAATTTTGCCTTCATATGGTAACTCTGTTTAACATTTTGTGAAACTGCCAAACTGTTTCCAAAGTGGCTGTACTATTTTAAATTCCTACTTCATTTTGATGAAGACTAAAAGACTTGAGTTAATAAAGGAAAAACTAAATACTAAAGTACTACCCATGGCTACTTTTATTATTATGTTTTGTCTAACTCATCACAAAAAACAAGCTGTAATACATATTTAGCATGTGCTTAAAAAATTCCCCAGTCATCTATGGGTTAGGTTATTTCCTACACTTACTGTTTGTGACTTACAGGCTCACATTTTGCTGGTAAGGCCCACAACAGATGCAAGTCTGGACTCTTCAAGTTAACTCTATAGTTAGCTATGTGTCTTTTTCTTTAACCACAATTATTACATTCTATTTAAAGATTTTAGAGGATTAGTGACAGAGCTCACAAGAGTTACCTGAATCGTTAAAAAAAAAAATGCAAAGTGCAAGAATTTAAAAAAACAAAATTGCTTCTACGAAGACACCTTATTAGTTTCTTAAATTGTTGAAGAGAGCAAAAGAATGCTTATGATCTTACAGACAAAAGTTATAAACATGCTAAAGAATACATTAAAACAAATAAGACTGAGGAAAAATATATTGTTATAGGTTATATCCTGTTGTAAATGAACATCATTTCTATGGAACTCTTTTTTTTAAAAAAACCTTGTAATATAGTGACTCTAAAATTTGAGGAGACATTTGAGTTTCCCTCTGACAATATGAAAAAAAATAAATAGGGTGAGTGTCACATCCCCACTCCCTCACTCCTCCCAGGCCAAATAAGTCCATGCTGCAAGTGCATTTTCTTCTCCCTGTAATTTTGAAATTAATATAAAAAGAAATGACATCAGGTGTTCACTTTGAGTGATGGCACAGAGTGGGCCCGAGAAACTTGTCAGGCGGAGCATCGT
This sequence comes from Muntiacus reevesi, assembly GCF_963930625.1. NCBI lineage: Eukaryota > Metazoa > Chordata > Mammalia > Artiodactyla > Cervidae > Muntiacus > Muntiacus reevesi. The sequence goes on along the minus strand of NC_089265.1, from coordinate 18,525,949 downwards.
GGGGTCAATACAGCCTTGCGAGGTATCGTAAGGGGTACACGGGGGCTCGGGGCAGTGATCATTCAGTTGCAGGAGGGTGCTGCGCCCAGTCCCGCCTGCGGGGAAAGGCTGCAGGAGATCGCCTGCAATCTGTTCTGTAAGTCTTCCGGGGCTGGGATGCCATCAGGCCTTTGTGCTTGTGGGTCAACCCCATGACCTGGTCGGGGCTGCTACTGGGGTAGAGGGGATCTGTGGACTGGGTCCACGAGGGGTCAGACCTGCTTCAAGGGAAGGCCAAGCCACCCGCATGGCGCTCCCTTGGTCGTGAAGCCAAAGACTCGTTGACGTGTTTTCACCACAATTATGAGGGTGCTGGCCACTTAAGAGTCCTCTAGGACCTCTGAGACTGGCCTCCTGTTCAGGAAATTAGAGATGCCGTCATCCTTTTGCGGGCTCTGAATCCAGAAGTCGGGCTCTGGGAGGTGACGCAGCGGGTCAGCGCCGAGCGTGGAGGCGGGGCCAGGCGTCCGGTGGCCCTTCCTGTTGTCCGCCCGTGGCGTCACATCCGCATGTGGAGGCACACGCCGCACGTGGTCTCCTCGCGCTGTGCCCTCGGGCCACTGGAAGCCAGCCACCTCGCTGTCCTTGATCTCCTTAGGTAGTGCATACCCTTGGGGACTCTGTGAGGGTGATGGGATCGCTGCTGGCCGGCCCAGAGCACCACAGTGTGCGGACTTGGCGTATCCCACTTGTACTTCTCAGCCGGGGAGCTGGCCCACTACTCCAGCTCCTGGCGGGCAGGCACCTCGCCCTTGTCAACGTCCTCTGCTTGGCCATCAGTGAAAGAGTGCGTCCTCAGGCCCAGCCGATTGTACTTGTTAGGGGACTTGGACAAGTAGAGCATGCTTTACTCCCTGGTGACCTCACAATACCAGAGGGCTGTTGGATTTCCTGCTGGAATATGGACTTGGTCCCCTCTCCTCAAGGATTCAGGGAACTTGACATAAGACTTGGCCAGTGCTCCAGCCCCTCGTCCATCCAGTTTGGTTTGGTGGGTAGGAGGGGTTGTTGGCCTCCACAATAATCCTGTCAACTGGACCCAGCTCCTTGGAGTTTCATCACCTGCCTGTGGTGGATGAGCTCAGAGGTGGTGATGGCTCCTGCCTTTGTGAGTGGTGGATGCTCAGCAGGTTCACGGTGATATTTCTCAAGGCACATTCTCCTTGGACTCCAGGTACAACCCATTAAAGGGGTAGTTTTCTGAATGGGCTTCAGGTACAGATTCTCCTTCCTGGGCGTGTGTTTGGGGATGTGTATTGTGGTGATCATTTTGCAATATGTACAAATATCAAATCATTATGTTGCACCCCCAAACTCCTATTCTAATTGTGGACAGCTGTTTCTCAGGGTCAGGCCAGTGATTTCATAGATGTGTGGATCAGACAGCAGATGTTGTCAGTCTCATCCCAATATGACTGGGAAAATAAGTTGTTATGGTTGTTCTAGTGATGGAGGGTGATTACTACAGTAGTACTAATTAAAATGCCCAAGTTGCAGACTTCTAAGGAGTTTGTGAGAATATGACTCAGAGAAGGGGACAGTCTTTCATTTTACATTAGACTGTACTCTTTGGGGACAAGAATCACATCATAGCCAGTTTTGTTTCTGCAATGACTATTACTTAATATATGATCATAGTATTAAGTAATAGAAACAGGAAATTGTATATCTGCTACAAACTTGAACATTTCATCCATACTTCAGTACCTAAATTATGAGAAGTGCTGCTGCTGCTTCTTTTTTTTTTTTTTACAGATTAATAAACTGAAACTCAAATCACTTGCACATACAGTATCTAGTACAGATAGGCCCTCATTAAGTTTTCAGTTGTTAAAACCAAAAAATCAAGAATACAGTCACTCTGGTAACAAAAATAATTCCACTTTAATACTTTATCTAGTAGGAAATTCTCAGTAACAAGTTTTGTTAATTATCCAAGATGGAAGTGTTTATTTAGAATCATTTGACTGGATAGAATCTGAGTTTTTCTTAAGTTATTAAAAAGTTTTTGAGATTAAATATGGAAAAGTGGTTTTATATAAAGGGTGACTTGAGATATTGCTCTGAATTAAGTTGGGGAAGACAGTAAGTATTTTGGATGACAGAGATGAAAACAAAGGGAAAAAAAACTCAGCAAGATGATCAAGACAAAGCATAAAATTTTTGTGGATAAACTGTAATCTAACATCTGAGTTTAGTCAACTATCTAAGCAAATATTGGGTAGAACCTAGTACAGTAAGTTCATATGAAAAAATCATCTCCTGTTGTTCACTGAACAGAAATTTACAGTGTATCTTGGTTGTCACCATGTCTGTGATAGGGATAGTGGCCTGAACAAATGAAGTAATAGCTCTGTGAGTTTTTATTTATTTGTTTTAGTTTTGTCGGTGCACTAATTTAGCAATACTCAGAGCACCTCGTTGTCAGAGGTTTGTGCCTTAGTCTCTTAAGTTTTCTCTTTCAAGTTCTTGGGGTATCAATACCAGCAAAGACCTTAGTGTTACCTTTGACCTTTTCAGTTTTCTGATGCCTGGATAATGATTATTTTAATTGAATTCTATTAAAATAACTTATGTGGTTTTTATCTTCTGCCTGAATCCTGATGATAACAACTGGAGATGAGTAAATGATGGAGTATGATTGATTAATACAACTTTTCAAACATGAAAGACTTGCATGCGAAAAGAAAATACATTAACTATGCTTCACATTACTGGTTTCCTTATATTTCCTTCTTGGAGATTGTCTGACCCTATACCACCGTACATAGCCATGTTCTGAAGTATGTAACCTAATTCCATGGCCACAGCTGATTGGACCAGGGGGGCACTTTACTTAGGGACAACAGATTCTAGGCTAGTCAGTTGCCTATGACAAGGTTTGGCCTAAAGTATTCTGCCCAAAGGTAGATGAACTGAGCCAAATGGATTTTTTCTTTTATGACTTTTAATCAAAAGTCTCAGTTCAAGGCTGGATCAAAAGAAGCATGTGATGCAGTTGAATCGATTAATAGAAGAGCCTAAGTGGCTCATGAATTCCTGCCATAGAGTTTTCTAGAGACATTTGACCTATGACTCATTCTCTTCTGCCCTCAGCAGAAGCATTTCCATAATTAACACTGGGTTTGCTTTTTGAGATAGCTGTATTCCTACCATTTGAATGTTCAGGCAGAGAATAGGTAACTATCACGTCTGTTTCAGAGGGACTTTCTTCAAGGGAGGTTTTTCATGTTAAAATATAAGATGTGCTTGTACTTCTAGACTCTGTTCTAGATCCATTGAATAAGAATATCCAAAGAATGGTGGCAAGTCATACATATTAAACACACAATAACAATGGGAATAATTTCCTCTACCATGTTATGTTGAAGCAGCTAGTTTGTAGATCAGTCAGATGTAGGAGGAAAAGGACTGTCTGTTTGTTCTCGCTATCAATTGCTGAATGACAGACTATCCCAACACTTACTGGTTGATGATTTTATTATATATTACAACTTTGTGGGTCAAAAAATCAAGCAGTCTGCTGGGCCTTCTTTTGTACCATCTAGGTTGATGAGGACTACCTAGTGATACTTAACTGGAGACTTGGTCTATCTGGAGTATGCAGGATGGCTTCATTGGTGTCTTGGTGGGGACAGCTGAACCCCTTTCTCTTCATACGGTTTCAGGACTCATCCTTGTAGTCTTTCAAGCAAGTCAATTGAATATCTTGTATGGTGGCTCAGGGCTCTCATATGCAAGGCAGAAACTGGAGGTCCACTTTAAATAGTAGGCCCGGATCCGGCATCATTAAGTTCAGTCGCTCAGTCGTGTCTGACTCTGCGACCGCATGGACTGCAGCATGCCAGGCCTCCCTGTCCATCACCAACTCCCAGAACTTACTCAAACTTATGTCCATTGAGTTGGTGATGCCCTCCAACCATCTCCTCCCACCTTCAATCTTTGCCAGCATCAGGGCCTTGTCAAGTGAGTCAGTTCTTTGCATCAGGTGGCCAAAGTATTGAAGTTTCAGCATCAACATCAGTCCTTCCAAAGAATATTCAGTCAGGACTAATTTCCTTTAGGGTGGACTGGTTGGGTCTCCTTGCAGTCCAGGTGACTCTCAAGAGTCTTCTGTAACACCACAGTTCAAAAGCATCAATTCTTTGACACTCAGCTTTGTTTATAGTCCAACTCTCACATCCTTACATGACCTCTGGAAAAACCATAGCTTTCACTAGATGGACCTTTGTTGGCAAAGTAATGTCTCTACTTTTTAATATGCTGTCTAGGTTGGTCTTCACTTTTATTCTAAGGAGCAAGCGTCTTTTAATTTCATGGCTGCAGTCACCATCTGCAGTAATTTTGGAGCCCAAAAAGATAAAAGTCTGTCACTGTTTCTGCTGTTTCCCCATCTATTTGTCATGAAGTGATGGGAGAGGATGCCATGATCTTAGTTTGCTGAATGTTGAGTTTTAAGTCAAGTTTTTCACTCTCCTCTTTCACTGTCATCAAGAGGCTCTTTAGTTCTTCTTCACTTTCTGCCATTAGGGTGGTGTCATCTGCATATCTGAGGTTATTGATATTTCTCCTGGCAATCTTGATTCTAATTGTGCTTCATCCAGCCTGGCATTTCTCATGATGTACTCTGCATATAAGTTAAATACGCAGGGTGACAATATACAGCCTTGACATACTCCTTTCCCAATTTGGAACCACTCTTTTGTTCAATGTCCAGTTCTAACTGTTGCTTCTTGACCTGAATACAGATCTCTCAGAAGACACGAAAGGTGATCTGGTATTCCCATCTCTTTAAGAATTTTCCAGTTTGTTGTGATCCACACAAATACTTTGGTATAGTCAATAAAGCAGATGTAGATGCTTTTCTGGAACTCTCTTGCTTTTTTGATGCACCAGTGGATGTTGGCAATTTGATCTCTGGTTCCTGCCTTTTCTAAATCCAGCTTGAACATCTGGAAGTTCACTGTTCATGTACTGTTGAAACTTGGCTTGGAGAATTTTGAGCATTACTTTGCTAGCCTGTGAGATGGGTGCAATTTGTGCAGTAGTTTGCACATTCTTTGGCATTGCCTTTCTTTGGGATTGGAATGAAAACAGGCCTTTTCCAGTCCTATGGCCACTGCTGAGTTTTCCAAATGAGCTGGCATATTGATTGCAGCACTTTCTTTTTTATTTTATTTTATTTTTATTAGTTGGAGGCTAATTACTTCACAACATTGCAGTGGGTTTTGTCATACATTGACATGAATCAGCCATGGAGTTACATGTATTCCCCATCCCGATCCCCCCTCCCACCTCCCTCTCCACCCGATTCCTCTGGGTCTTCCCAGTGCACCAGGCCCGAGCACTTGTCTCATGATTGCAGCACATTCATAACATCATCTTTTAGTATTTGAAATAGGTCAACTGGAATTCCATCACCTGCACTAGCTTTGTTTGTAGTGATGCTTCCTAAGGCCCACTTGACTTCACATTCCAGGATGTCTGGCTCTAGGTGAGTGATCACACCATAATGGTTATCTGAGTCATGAAGATCTTTTCTGTATAGTTCTTCTGTTTATTCTTGCCACCTCTTCTTAATATCTTCTGCTTCTGTTAGGCCCATACCATTTCTGTCCTTTATGGTGCCCATCTTTGCATGAAATGTTCCCTTTTTCTAATTTTCTTGAAGAGACATCTAGTCTTTCCAATTCTATTGTTTTCCTCTATTTCTTTGCATTGATCCCTAAGGAAGGTTTTCTTATCTCTCCTTGCTCTCCTTTGGAACTCTGCATTCAAATGGGTACATCTTTCCTTTCCTTCTTTGCCTTTTGCTTCTCTGATTTTCTCAGCTGTTTGTAAGGCCTCCTCAGACAACCATTTTGCCTTTTTGCGCTTCTTTTTCTTGGGGATGGTTCTGATTTCTGCCTCCTGTACAATGTCCTGAAGCTCCTCTCATATGTGAGGCAGAAACTGGCAGTCCCCTTTAAATGGTAGGCCTGGATCTGGCATAAGCCACTTCTGCTCTTCATTGGTTAAAGTAGAAACAAGCTAGCACAAATTCCAGGGGAGGGAAAATAAACCTCTTATCTCCATTAGAGAAGAGTTAATAAAGGATTTGTAGACATATTTTTGGATTGGAAATAGGTAATATTTGCTGAATTCTCACCAAAAGTATGCCAGTCAATGTTATCAATCATCATTAATAGTGATAGTATTATTTTACTGAATTTATTTTGCTTTTCAAGTTAATATGAATATATGCATTCTTTTTCCATTTAAACAATATTTGTCTTTTTACTAAGATGGGGAGAGAGGAGAAATATTTAGAATTACTTTAGATTTTTAAAAGGTATCATAAAGCCTAATAAATAGGATCACTATTATTTTTCTTGGAGAGCTGAACTGATTTCATCTCTCCCATTATAGACTTAAGTTTTTTGAATTGCCTTTCTTAAAGTTACAGTAACTTACTTGTTTTGAAATATGAAAATGCTGTGATAAACTTGTTTTTCTCCTTTATTGTTGTGAAATTGCCTCACTAATTGCATTTGTGAGCTACTGAATGGTCTGTTGGTGTTATTTATACTTGAGAACACATTAACATGTTTTTGTTTATATTAATTGTGAAACTGAAGCATTTGTGATAACTGTTTGGTCTTGTTTGTCTTTCTTTTTATTTATATAACATTTCCTCTTGCTACTGCTGCTGCTAAGTCACTTCAGTCGTGTCCGATTCTGTGCGACCCCATAGACCGAAGCCCATCAGGCTCCCCCGTCCCTGGGATTCTCCAGGCAAGAACACTGGAGTGGGTTGCCATTTCCTTCTCCAATGCATGAAAGTGAAAAGTGAAAGGGAAGTCGCTCAGTCGTGTCTGAGTCTTAGCGACCCCATGGACTTCAGCCCACCAGTCTCCTCCATCCATGGGATTTTCCAGGCAAGAGTACTGGAGTGGGGTGCCATTGCCTTCTCCATTCCTCTTGCTAGGGGTTGGTTACTACTTTGCTCCAAGCTGCTGGGTGACTCAGAAATGAAATTGATATAGACTATTCAATATCAAGTATGTTGATGTAAATTAACAGTGTGGAAGAGAGTTTCAATTAAAATATAAAGTCATTTAATAAATTAACGTGGGACCAACTCAGACTGAACATTGGTTTAATAAAGTTGATTAAAGTTTTCTGTTGTTCAGTTAAAGACTAGAGAATGAAATTTTATTGGTATTCTCCAAAAATGATAATACTAAAATTCCAAGTACTAAGAGTTATGTCTTAAAACATCCACCTCCCAGCTCCAAATAATCTCCTGAGTTACAGAACTCTCCAAGCATAACACTGTTCCTGACTTGACAGGTTGGCAAAGTAATTTGCTTATGGGAATATCATGTATTTCCTCTGTGGAAGATGATTAATATGAATGCCTTTCATGCATCATTTTAAATCCTCTGACCATACCTTCTATTCCAGCCGTGGCTGCAGAAGTAGTTTGTAGGCTTCCAGTGTGTTTGTGCAGGGGAACCTAACAGCACTTTGCCAGGACACCTCAGAGGCTCTGACCTGACCTGAGCATCTCTGCCTTCCTGGATCAGGTCTTCTCTGGTCCCACATCACAGGAGACGTATGGGAGCTCCTTTGTACTCTTGCATGCACAAGCTAGAAGTAGGTGGCAGTAGAAGCATATAAGTGCCTCCCCACTTTTTTCCCACTCCTTGACACACTGCTTAAGCTTCTCAGATGACCACTGAGGGATTAAGCTGTTTTCCATCATAGTGAACAACTATACACTTGTATTGGCTCTCTTTCTTTTCTTCCTTGTTTCATTCTCCTGTTGCTCTCTCCTGTTACTTGTGATCATATTCCCAAATAAATTGCTCACACAGACACCTTTGTGTTAGATCTGTTGTTGGCGGAAACCAGAGCTGAGACAGGCCCTGTCAAACTTGTTTCTTTCACTTAGATTATCAGTAAGGTGTTGGGATTTAATTAGGGGATGTTTCCTCTAAATTGGAACCAAGAATATCCCAGTGTACGAGACTTTGTGTTCAGCACGCTGTAGTAGCCATCTTTATCTTGTTTCACTCTTCTCTCTGCTGTTACATCTGTGACCTTTGTTCTCTTGGCACTCAGACGATAACTTTTGGACAAGCTCTGTTTGCTTATGAAGTTAAATGTTAGAAAGAGATAGTCCAAATATCAGATGTCTGGAAGTTTTCATGAAAATTCAGTTAATTTTAATTTTCTCTCCCAAACAATAGAATGGCATCTAGTCTGGTAAAAATTATACCATGTTTTCTCCTCTGTGAATTCTAAATATTATATAGTGTGTTAGTCGCTCAGTCGTGTCCAACTCTTTGTGATCCCATGGTCTATAGCCCACCAGGCTCCTCTGTCCAAGAAATTCTCCAGGCAAGAATAATGGAGTGGGTTGCCATTTTCTTCTCCAGGGGATCTTCCTTGGTTCCAGGGATGGAACCAAGGTCTCCGGCATTGCACACAAACTCTTTACTATCTGAGCCGCCAGGCCTGCAAATGTTTTATCGTGGAGAAATAAACTGATTCACAGTTTAAGTTGAAGATTACCTAGTCCCCAACTTTATAAATCATCACACATTCTTTCTCAGACTCAGTCTTGGATTTGTTGAGATTAGAATTATGTCTTATAATTTAATTTTTTCTCAAGTATTATTCTCGTATTAAAAATAGTTAGTTTTGGATGTATAAACTGGGAGACATATATGCATCTCACTGAAATAAAGTTTTATAGCATCCTAAACTATACTATTCAAAATTATATTGTTTTTAAAAATATATATTGGTCACCATAGTGAAATCTGTGTAGAATAACATTTTATTTGGCTTATTCATTTTTGAAATATCATATTTATGTTGGTGGTTAAATTTTAGGAGGCTTCAAAAATAGTTTAAGGTCATTATACATTTTCTAATTTTATTAAAAGATATAAAGGATTTCAAAGTTTAGGGCTAAAAACCAACCATTTACCTTGAATATCTCAGTTTATTGGTTGGAAAGTTTTCTGGCTGTTTTAGAAACTTGAAGGATTATGGAATCCAGAACACAATCAGTCAGTTCAGTTGCTCAGTCATATCTGACTCTTTGTGACCCCATGGATTGCAGCACGCCAGGCTTCCCTGTCCATCACCAACTCCTGGAGCTTGCTCAGACTCATGTCCATCAAGTCGGTGATGCCATCCAACCATCTCATTCTCTGCCATCCCCTTCTCCTCTTGCATCAATCTTCTTCAGCATCAGGGTCTTTTCCAATGAGTCAGTTCTTTGCATCAGGTGGTCAAAGTATTGGAGTTTCAACTTCAACATCAGTCCTTCCAAAGAACACCCAGGACTGATCTCCTTTAGGATTTATTGGTTTGAGCTCCTTGCAGTTCAAGGGACTCTCAAGAATCTTCTCCAACACCACAGTTCAAAAGCATCAGTTCTTCAGTGCTCAGCCTTCTTTATGGTCTAATTCTCATACCATACATGGCTACTGGAAAAACCATAGCTTTTACTAGACGGACTTTTGTCGGCAAAGTAGTCTCTGCTTTTTAATGTGCTGACTAGGTTGGTCATAGCTTTTCTTCCAAGGAGCAAGTGTCTTTTAATTTCATGGCTGCAGTCCCATCTGTGGTGATTTTGGAGCCCAGGAAAATAAAGTATTTCACTGTTTCCATTGTTTTCCCTTCTATTTACCAACTAGTGATGGGACCAGATGCCATGATCTTAGTTTTCTGAATTTTGAGTTTTAAGCCAACATTTTCACTCTCCTCTTTCACTTTTATCAAGAGGCGCTTTACTTCTTCTTCGCTTTCTGCCATAAGGGTGGTGTCATCTGCATATCTGAGGTTATGGATATTTCTCCTGACAGTCTTGATTCCAGCTTGTGCTTCACCAGCCCGGCATTTCTCATGATGCACTCTGCATATACGTTAACTAAACAGGGTGACAATATACAGCCTTGACATACTCCTTTCCCGATGTGGAACCAGTCTGTTGTTTTGATAGTTTATGTTTGAAGTTAAATATTAAAATTATTGGGAATATTAGATATTTGATAATCTAGACACTGAGATAAGTGTTTTACATGCAGTTGACGCATGAGATTTGTTATTGTTAATCCCTTTTAAATATGAAAGAAAAATGAAACTTTAAAGCAGTTACTTTGATTAGTTTTATCTACCTATTGAGTTGTAGGACTGAAATGTCTATTTCTTTTCTAATTCTGATGCTCTGAATGGTTGTTTCCTTAGGTAAGACCAAAACCTGATACCTACTCGCAGAAAAACCCGATTGGTTTCCTGACCAAATTGGCTGTTGCTGGCTGTGAAGATAGACTCACTTGAAATAAAATCATGGCACTACAAGAGAAAGTGGAAGAAAGAAGAGTAGAAAGATAAATATCTGGCCAATAGTATAAATGGTATCAGAGTGACCAAGGCATTGGTGATTGAAAAATGATGAGCACATCTGGGGGACAAAGAGCTGCGGTGAGCTCGTTTAAGCTTCTGCATTTTGTCAGGTTTGATTTGTTTTTTAAAAATTCAAACTGAGTAAGTTTGTTTAACCTGTTAGCTGTAGTTTGTGTTTTTCTATGACTTGTTTCTGTAATTTTTGATCACATTTATTTACCATGTTTCTGGTTTTAAAATTTTTCTGCCATTAGCTATAACAAATATTTATGCCAGTCAGAAAATTACCTGTTAGTTTTGAGACCCATAATTATATGTTTTTCCTATCAATGTCTATTGTTTTACCCAAAGGAATTCTTTTGCCCATGTTGCTATTGTAAGGAGTTTTAGGATTGTATTGTCATCACTTTTTAGTTACAATGTGGATTTTTTATTCTTATTTGCAATATAACAATTATTTTTCTATTCATTTTTCTTCTTATAGCACTGTATCTTTTAAAAGTCTTTCAAAAAGAATACATGTATAGTAAACATTTCAGAGAATTTTTATGTTAAAATCTTCTTTTACCAATAAATGTGTATATTAACTCAGATAAATATTAAAATAATGGTTCAATTTTATTTTCCTTCAATATTTTCACTTTATGGTGCTATTGAAGAAGTAGGTTGCTATGAATTTGTAAAAAATTCCTTTGTGTGTGATCTGATTTTGGCATCTTCTTTGTAGGGATATGTCTTGGTGTGATTTTGATCTTTTGTTGATCTATCTCAGTACACTATTACTCTTAGTCAGACTATACTAACAACTATGAAAAACAACACTAAAATCTAGGTGTTTAAAAATCAGTAGAGGTGTGGTTTCCACTGTCCTCACAGTCACAGCTAACTGTTTGGCAGGCAGTTGTTCCACATGGTCATTTACGCTCTGGCTTCTTTGATCTAGAATCAGTCACTTAGCTCCACCTAAATACAAGGGGAAGGGAAGGAAAATACATTATTCTGTGTGCCCAGGAGGTCAGTGAAACAATCTGATACAAAGATTTGTCTCTGCCATAAAATCACACTGAAGCTTAATGTAAAGACTTTTTCAGTTTTTGAAAGACTTTTCATTATAATTTTGTCACTATTTCATCCCCTGCCTGCAGTCTTTATTTCTCTTTTGGTTTTCCAACTCAATGGATTTTGACATCTCTATTTCTTTTCTCCAGCATTCTTTTCCCCTTATCTTCCCCCTCCTATTTCTGTCTTTTTCTCATGCCTTTTGGGAGAGTTCCCTGACCCAGTCTTCCAGTTAAGTAATGCAATTTTAAATGTATTCATTCTGCTACCTCACAGGATTATTTACTTCAAAAATATTATCTTTCCTGTCCAATATTTCTATTTTAGAAATATCTGATTGTCCTGCCGCACATTGCAAATATGTTCTTTTTTTTTCATTTCAGTATATTTTATTTTTAAAAACTTGTTTTCAGTCTCTGTACTGTCCTTCCCATTAGTTCATTTTCCTCCATTAAGAACTTTCTCTTTGCTGTTTTCTAAAATAGTTCTCAAGTTCTTTAAATGTCTCTTAATTTTTCTCTGTATGGCAGACTTTATTTCCTGAAAAGAAAGGAAACAACAGATGACCTGGCCTATCAACTCTTGGGTGGGTTAAATTGACAATACTAGCACGTTTGGGGCTTCTGCTCACTGTTCCCTTATTCCATCTATCACATAGTGCTTTCTGATCTCTGGACTCAGGCTTAGCTCCTGTCCTCAGGTAGCAACCTTCTTTTCTAATTCACTAGTCCTAGGAAATGTGAAGAGGACTCTCGGGGGGCATTGACTGCCCCAGTCCTTGTTGTGGCTCTCTATGCCAGCAGAGCGTGGCTGAGGTCCGTGATGTTTTCGTACAGTCTCCTGCTGGAGATCTAGTCTTCCTGTCCTATGTTATTACATGCTGGGCAGTGACTGGGAAATAAGGATTTCTAGGTGATAGGTAGAAGTGAGTTTGCCATCTTTGTGTTTTTATTTTGACTTTTTTGGCCTTTTTAAAAAATTAATTTTTTTGGAGTATGGTTGATTTACAATGTGGCATAAGTTTCTGTTGCATAGCAAAGTGAATCAGTTGACCGTGTACATGTACTGACTCTATTTTAGATTGTTTTCCCATATAGGTCATTATTGCAGAGTTTTGAGTAGAGTTTCCTGTGCTATGCAGTAGATCCTCATTAGTTTTCTAACTTATATATAGCAGTGCCTTTGAATTTGTGAAGTAGTATGAAATAGTGAAAAATACAAAATTGAAGGAGAGAGGAACCCATGTCCATTTGCTCATTGTTTTTTTTTTTTTTTCATTCATCAAATATTCGTGCAACTCTTTTATTTAATGAATTTTTTCAGGGACCTATGATGGGCCCAAAAATGTTCTAGTGAACTAGAAATTTAGTAGTAAACAAAACAGAAAAAATACTGCTCTTATAGTCGGGGAATGGAGGAGACAAACCTATTTAATTTGTTAGGAGAGGATAAATGCTATAAGTGAAAACAGCACTGTTCTGGGTTAGAAAATGTCAGAGGCTAGGAAGGCAAGATTTGAGGGAGACCTGAATGGAGAATTCAAGTGTGTTTACTTAGTCTCTACCACTTACAAGCCATGTGACTGTGGGAAAGGTTTGTTGTATAGATTGACTGGGGAAGGGACCTATTACATGTAATTGTATAGGACTCAAAAATGGGAACTGCTATTACTAATGATGCACATTATTAATACATCTGTTTGTAATTAAAATTCTGCTTAAACATGTCTAACTTTACTGTTACTAAAGTTGCCTTTAATTTACTGAAAATTTCTGGATGGGCAGCAAACTCATGTAGCAAATCATAATCACTTTATGTTTTTATATGTGAAGGCCATTAGTCATGCTCTTGATCACATACAGTGAAGTTAAAAGATTCCATTGGCAGAAAGCAGTATATTTTAAGGAACAATCGCAGTTCAATATGAATTAGTGAAATCTATAATGAGGGGATAGCTAACAAACATTTGCTAAATTCTTTCTGGTTCTTTAGAAGGAAATATGAACATGCTTCCCTCTTCATCTCTCTTTCTCATACTCATGGGCACACACACACACATGTTGGGGCCAGCAGAAGGTTTTAAAATAATTGGTGTGTTAACATTATAACTAAACTCTCCCATCTAGGATTTCCATCTGCATAAGTATATGAGCAATGCCGAATGACATCCTTTCCATCTTCCAGCACCTCTCTGGCCCTCATCCACGTGGGAATTGAACATCTCATTGCTTTACAGTCACATTTGATCAAACATGATATTAATTATCCAGCTTAAACTCTTATCTTGAACATCAGAACTGGTCTGAATAAATTGACTGCTTTGTAAGATGGTCAGCTTTTAAGAGTTGAATATTTTCTATCAAAGAAGAAGCTAAAAGGTTTGGACTGTCTTGTCTAAAGGCACTTTCCAGAGAAGTTTCCAAAATGTTTTGAATGGCTGCAGCACTGCAATAAATGTGTAATTTTTCAATCTCACCACTTTAAAGGAAACAGAACTCATTTAGATAAGTGATCTCCAATTTTTAATATCACATTTTTTTTTTTTAATTCCAATGATCATTTTAGAGAAAAACACTAACTTTTTTTCTTGCTGAAATTTTGTGGAGGGAATGTTGAGAAGCCCAGATGCCATGAACCCTGGCAACCCTCCAGGTGTCCATGGAACACTGTCTGGAAATTGCTGATTTAGAAGCTTAATTCTCCAACTTTTATTCGCTGGTAAATAAGGAAAAGATGGATGTGGTCTTCACTGACTTGTTTTCCGTAACACAGATTTACCATGTCCAGATCAACTTGCTGTTTCCTATTATACATTTTGATTTGGGGAGAAAAAGATAATACTACTCAGCCATTATAATGAAGTATTCCATAACACATGCAGGTTCTTTAGCCATTCAATAATCTCTTAACGAGGAGTGGGTAGAAATTAAGATACAATCATCCCCTTTCTGCACTAGATGCTGACCTAAGCATAATAGTTTTACAATGTTTAAATATTTTAACTTTGCATAATCACTTGTGTCCATCTATTGTTATTTATGCAAGAAATAGTTTTTAAAACCTACTTGCTCATAAGGCCTAGACTGAGGGCTTGAAGACAGAAAAAGGAAAAAAGACCAGGTCTAGTTTTTTGGCACTCGGCAGAAACTATACAACTTATTTTACATGAAATAGTTACAGTTAAAAAGGACAAATGCATTTTGGCAGGGAAAGTCAATTTTCACTTTCAAGTTTGCTAGAATTATTACCAAAAAAAAGGCTGTTACAATATGACTGCTTTCGTAATTCTCACTGATTTAATGATGCACACTTTTAAACATGTTGGTAGTCCCTAATTCAAAATTTTCAGGGACTGAGTTTTGGTGAGACAATAACCAATTATTTTCTATACTTGTGTAATTTATATAGATTAAATGATATATTCTATATTATTTACCAGTATCCTTCATCTGTGTCTTAATACTGACTAGTGGTCTTAAGTACGAAAAGAAAATTAGGTTGAATTAAGAGAATCCTGTGTGAGAGATGTTTTACGGGTATTTCTCAAGAAACACAGTTTGGTTCAGTCTCTCAGTCTTGTCCGACTCTTTGCAACCCCATGGACTACAGCATGCCAGGCCTCCCTGTCCATCACCAACTCCCGGAGTTTACCCAAACTCATGTACATTGAGTCAGTATGCCATCCAACCATCTCATCCTTTGTCATCCCCTTCTCCTCCTGCCCTCAATCTTTCCCAGAATCAGGGTCTTTTCCAATGAGTCAGCTCTTCACAACAGGTGGCCAAAATATTGGAGTTTGAGCTTCAACATCAGTCCTTCCAATGAACACCCAGGACTGATCTACTTTAGCATGGACTGGTTGGATCTCCTTGCAGTCCAAGGGACTCTCAAGTGTCTTCTCCAACACCACAGTTTGAAAGCAGCAATTCTTTGGCGCTCAACTTTCTTTGTGGTCCAACTCTCACATCCATACATGACTAGTGGAAAAACTACAGCCTTGACTAGATTGACCTTTGTTGGCAAAGTCTCTACTTTTAAATATGCTGGCTAGGTTGGTCATAACTTTCCTTCTAAGGAATAAGTGTCTTTTAATTTCATGCCTGCAATCACCATCCGCAGTGATTTTGGAGCCCAGAAAAATAAAGTCAGCCATTGTTTCCACTGTTTCCCCATCTATTTGCCATGAAGTGATGGGATCGGATGCCATGATCTTAGTTTTCTGAATGTTGAACTTCAAGCCAACTTTTTCACTCTCCTCTTTCACTTTCATCAAGAGGCTCTTTAGTTCTTCTTTACTTTCTGCCACAAGGGTGGTGTCATCTGCATATGTGAGGTTATTGACATTTCTCCCGGCAATCTTGATTCCAGCTTATGCTTCATCCAGTCCAGCGTTTCTCATGATGTACTCTGCGTATAAGTTAAATAAGCAGGATTACAATATACAGCCTTGACATACTCCTTTTCCTACTTGGAACCAGTCTGTCCCGTGTCCAGTTCTAACTGTTGCTTCCTGACCTGCATACAGGTTTCTGCTGGACATTTTATTCACTAGGTATGCGAAGTGAAATTCAGCCTACCCAGTTGTATACTGGAAAGCTTTTGATGGGTGGGATGAGCTATTTCTGGAAAGCAGTCATGTGCTTTGCTTTGCCAATGACAGTAGTACCATGGTAAATAATTGATATTCAATACTTTATTCACTGGCTAATGGCTTGAAACCTGAAGCTACTGGCCATGAACATCCTACTAAGAGAGCATTATTCTAAGAAGCATTACTTGAGGGTCATTAAGTTGTACAAGTTTGTTTCTTACTTCAAAAACCAGATGCTATGCAACGACATTCTGAATAATTTTATTTCCTGAACTTTTGGGAAAAAAAAAAAAAAAAAACCTGTTTCAAAAATTCAAACACTATCAGCTCCAGTGAATGACAGTTCATAGCTGCTTTCTCAGCCCCCTTGGAACCAGCTTTTCAAGAGGGCATGCAATTACCCTTAGACTTGCTTCTAGATTTTGCTGAGGATGTTGTGATTTGTTGGCTGGGATGACTCAGATGAAACCCCCTTTTAAAAAGATGACTCAGTGTTATTTAAAAGATTCTGTTATGTAAACTGGAAAAAAACTTGTTTGGCAATTTTATATCCTTTCTTTGAACTGATTTATGATATCAGTTGACAGTATTGTTGTCTGTGACCCATTCTTCTGTCTCTTCTGGTACTGTTGGTGCTTGAAGTGATGGTTGCAAATGCAATAATGTTTCATTAGCTCAGACCTGCTTATTCTTGATTTGGGATTGTTTTCAAAGGGATTTGGCTGAAATTTAGTTACTCTTGTCACTCCACAAAATATCTTACTAATAACAATAAAAGTGTTAATAAGATTTCTGTAGTGACTTTGATTGAGAAAGAAAATATGTTCTACAGGCTGTTTAAACATTTGATAGACTGAAAATCATTATTATTAGATCATACCTGTATCTTACAGATTGCTGATTATGTGATCTTAATTTCCTTGTGTGTAAAACAGTGATAAGAATAGTATCTACTTTCATCTCCTTCATCCATGAAGTGGTGGTGTGGTTCTCATGGAGCCTACATCATGAAGCTGTGAATGGTCATGGGTTAGTAGACTTCCCTGGTGGCTCAGATGGGAGAGTCTGCCTGCAATACTGGAGACTGGGGTCTGATCCCTGGTCAGGAAGATTCTTTAAGTGCTTAAGCAGTACCTGGCATTACACTTCTTCCAATGTTTTAGCTGCTTTTGAAAATTATTATTATCAGTATACTCACTACTTTGTTAATAATACTGCATAAAACATTATTTCTGTGCCTCATTTAACCATTGGATGAGAAATTTAGTCTAAATCTCTATTAATTGTAATGATTTGGATCAAGTTTATGCTTTCAACAGTAACATAAATATACTAAAATAGCCATTTCACTAAGATAGGCTTTCCTGGACTAATGAAGTTTCTCACTGTTCTAGTTTTTATGCTAAGAAACTGAATTGCTCTCACAACATATGACAAGCATTATTATAATATATGGAAGCACCAATTGTTGCTTATAATCACATCAAAATGAAAATGCTATAATTTTGTTTTATTCCTAGTCATTTTTCCCTAACTCCTTTTCCCTCAGTGTCCTTACATTTAGCTTTAGTAGTAATGAACTTGAATACTTAATGGAGGTAGTATAAGATGAATTGTTATGCTTGATTTAGACAAATATCCTCTTAACTGAAGCAGCATACACTCCTCTGCCTTTGGGTGTGGGGCCTAACCTGCCTGCTAATGCAGGGGACCGAAGAGATGTGGATTTGGATCCTGGGGTCAGGAAGGTCTCTCAGAGGAGGAAATGGCAACCACTCCAGTATTCTTGCCTAGAGAAGCCCGTGAACAGAGGAGTCTGGTGGGCTGCAATCCATAGGGTCTCAAAGAGTTGGACATGACTGAATAGATTCAGAACACAGCGTGCCGTCTTTATTGTGAGATACAGTTGTGATGCCAGTTGTCAAAAAAAAAAAAATGCGTCCCACTATATTGTAGAACTTCCAAAGTGTCTTTATTTTGCAAAACTAAAACTTTGTATCTTTGAAGTCTCACCTCTTCATTTTCTTTTCCCCCATCCCCTAGCAACTACCATTTTAATTTCTACTTCTGTGAGTTTGAATATTTAGATTCAACATGTAAGTGAAATTATGAAGTATTTGTCTTTCTATGTCTGGCTTATTTCAGTTAGTATAATGACCACCCATGAAGCCACAAGCAGCAGGAGTTTCTTCTTTTTAGAGGTTGACTAATATTCCACCAGAAGTATATACCACATTTTCTTTATGTATTCATCCCATGAATGACATTTAGGTTGTTGCTATATTTTGGCTCTGGGTAATGGTGAATAATGTGAATAATGCCTCAATAAACATGGGAATGCAGATATTTCTTTGAGGTACTGATTTAAATTCCTTTGGATAAGTATACAGAAGTGGGATTACTAGTTAATAATGTAGTATATTTTTAATATTTTGGGGAACCTCCATACAGTTTTCTGTAATGGCTGCTCCAAATTATATTCCTACCAACATATATCGGTGTGTCAGGGTTCTTTTTCCTTCTCCTCTTTGGCAGGATTTGTTCTTTTTAGATGATAGACATCCTCACGTAAGTGAGAGAGGATGTCTCATTGTGGTTTTGACTTGCATTTCTCTGATGATTAGTGGTGTTGAGTAGTTTTTCATGGCCCTTGTTTGAAAAATGTCTGAATCAGGTTATTTTTTATTTTTATCTTATTTTTATTGTTGAGTTGTATGACTTTTGTATATATTTTGGATCTTAACCCCTTATCAGCTATATGATTTGCCATAGAACTATATCAATTAGTTTATAAAAATTCTTTCTACCATTGTGTAGATTGCCTTTCCATTTTGTTCATGGATTTCTTTGCTGTGCAGAAGATGCTTAGTTTGATGTAATCTCAAATATTTGTTTTTGCTTTTGTTGTCTAGGCTTTTGGTGCAATATCTAAAAAATTATTGCCCAGACCAGTGTCAAGGAGATTTTCCCCTGAACTTTATGGTTTCAGTCCCCAAATTTAAACCTTTGAGTTGATTTCATGTATGGTATAAGATAAGGATCCATTTTTATATTTTCACGTGTGGATATCCTGTTTTCCCAACACTGTTTATTTAAGAAGGCATGCTTATCTTAAGGAGGTTGCCACAATCAGTGTTTGTACATGATGGCAAGGGCTGGAACCTCCTGTGCCAACATCTTGCTGATGTCACTCCTCAAGTTGTTGATAAAAGCCTATTTTCAGTCTTTGGCTTGATAGTTATTGATATCTATTATGAGAAGAAATTGTTCCTTTAGGGATTCATTTGTTAAAGTTTTAAAATGAGACTCATTTATAAATTAGTACTCTTTTCAGCCATTGTTGCAGAAATAAATTGTTCCAGGCATGGAGGTAGAGTGGGAAGGCATAAATATGTATCAAATGTTCTTTTCCTAAGATGCACTTAAAATGTATTTTAAAGGATATTAAAAAGAGAGTTTTAAAATAATATTAAGATTGGCAGTAGTATATAAATATACTACTGTTTGTGAATATATATATATATATATATATATATATATATATATATATATATATATACACACACCATGGCTCTTATTGATGTACACCTAAAAATCAACCATGTCTTTGGGAATGTGCAATAAATATGGGACAAATATATAAATATAGAGATGGAGATATAGCTATAAAGCTAGAAAATACACGTAATACTCTAGTAATCGCAGAGCAAACTACTGAGTTAACACATGCTGTTAGAAATGGAAAATTAGAACTTTTTATGAAGTAGAACAAAAGTTCTAAAAATACTCATTGCTAATGGATGTTCTGTATCAGTCAATCCTATTGAGTTCATTTCAGGCAGCATCTTAGAAATCATGGTTTATGGAACTCATGATATGTTGAATGATATTAAGAGCTCAGTGGGTTTTCAGTCATCAGTTGATGGTTATGATTCAGCCACACTGGTACTTAGTCACATTGCCTATAGTTTGGGAATGATGATACCATCATCTTTCATTTCAACTTTGCTGAGATATGCTAAATTGTTTCTAAAACAGTGTTCAACTTATGCTGTAATTAATCTGAAACAGATGCATCTTATACCTTATTTATGTTTTGTAAGCAAAATAAGAAGAGGATTTAATTTTAACTCTCTTTTCTATAGGTAAGTCTCATAGTGAAAGCATGGAAGCAAAAATTTAACTAGGAATTGCTATTTTAAAATAAGTGTATTTGTGATTATTTTAAATACTATTTATTGACTAAATTATACATTTTGAGGAGATATTTTCCCAAGTATTTGGAGAGCATAGTTTTGGAATACTTCCCAGTTTATCAAGTCTTATTATGTTGAGCCCTGCTCTGCACTATTTCTTCTTGTTCCACCCTAACTCCAGGTATGAGTGGAGTTAGAGAAGAGAAGTTGTTTCTGAATCTGCAGCCCTTGAACCTCCCAGTTTAGGTATTTCCACAGTTGGTTCACTAAGAAGCACAGAAAGTGATGGACATGTGTACAAGAATAATTGTTCCACCTCTAGAAGAATGCTCAACGTTTCACAAAACTGCCTTAATTTTAAGCGAGGCAAAGTAGAAGGGCTTTATGCTTTTCTGTGCAAAAGAAGAGAAAAGCTCTTTTTCTTCCCTCAGTAAACCCTTGGGAGGCTTCCCGATGCCGTTTATTAATGCTGGTCTTGGATTATCAGATCAGAGACTTAGAACAGTGACTAAATCTTTAATATCCTCAAATCATTCATCATTGATCTGCCACTTCCTCATTCTGGATGATATTAGAACTATGGAAAATCAAAATAAAAATACATAAAAATACAAGTCAGAATTATTTTCTGTGCTGGAAATCTAAATAAAAGAGCTTATATCTTTGTTTTAGAAGCAAAATAACTGGATGAACATAAAACTGATCAACTTAGCATTGTCCAGGAAATGATATAGGGCCAATAATTTTAAAAATCCAGCTTAATTTTATAAACATGAAATCTGGTCATAAAACAATAAAAATATGATATTTATTGTGAAGTTATCAAGATCTTCCAGATCAAAAACAATTCAGGACTCATTAAGTAGTACTCAATCTATTTAATAAGACAAGGACAAAAATAAATGTATTTTAGGAAGTTTTGGTAATCAAAATTGAAACAAAAAGGATATTCTGATTAAGTTTCTGTTAACCAAATTGACTTAGTCTATGATCATTTAGTTTTTAGACTGACATTTGAGAATTTACTAAAATATTAGTGGAAAGGGCAATTTTAAAATAGGAAAGAAGTAGAAATTTCAATTAGACAACTTGAAATCTCAGCTCTGTTTCCCAGTTATTGATGATCTTGGGCTTCATATCTCAGAGTTTGCATTTTCTTCTCTGTGAAACAAAGAGTTTAGATTAGTCATCTCTTCTGAGTTTAAAATTATATGGTTTTACAGTACCTCGGACATCCTGTTTTTTGTATTACAAGGCTTTTCTGCCTTATAGCCTGGATCCTTTTTAAGAGTAGACGTGAGGAAGTCTTCAGTATTTAGTGCAGAGAGCAATGCTAATATACCAAAAAAGTGAAAGTGAAGTCTCTCAGTCATGCTCGACTCTTTGTGACCCCATGGACAGTAGCCTGCACCAGGCTCCTCCGCCCATGGGATTTTCTAGGCAAGAGTACTGGAGTGGATTGCCATTTGTAGAGTAGTTCTTTTTTGTCATTAAAATATCAAGCCTATAGATAAGATTTTTCATTTTCTCCAGTCAAGACACATTAACTTTGCTTTTCTTGTATCCTGAATTTAGTGCTTTGTAGGTAATCTATTATTAAAACCACTGAAAATATTTATGGTCCATTTAGCCAACAAAAGAAATCAGTTTTCTATGTACAAGAATAACTTTTCTCTTGCTTGTCCAATTAAGTTTTCTGACTTTCATATGTTATTTGTAAATGTAATCAATCACAATCTAAAAATCCAAAAGACAAAGTACTTTACACAGAGAAATTGCAATACTACTGATACATAAGCTCAACATGAGACAAAATACTACCTTCCGTCAGGCTTATGTAAAAGGCAATGAAGTCAGCTTAGAAAAGTGGAGTGGGAGAAATGAGGTTGAGGAAAGAAAATGCCAAGTGTGAGGAATGCCAAGAGAAAAGAATGACACTGTTGGTTGCCATTTCTCATCTCCCTCTGTCCTAGTTGGCTGAGCCTGAGTTTAGAATGCACTTAGAATATGTTTCTGTGACCTACCCTTGAATAATGAACTTTGAAGGAAAGTCTTTTGGAAGACTTCTGGGAGATGTTTATCTCCCAAAAAAGGAGAAGGAGAAGAGAAAAATTTCCCTTAAGTTTTATTTTATCTACATGAGATTGCTGAAATTGTGGCATTTGTCTTTCAACATTGTTGGTCCTTTAATGGACCAGAGCCTGGTGGTTCGGAGTTGACGATAAGAAAGTAAGAGAGAGAAAGAGGCTGATAGCGCTTGTTGGTCCTTTAATGGACCGGAACCTGGTGGCCCGGAGAGTAAGAGAGAGAGAGAGGCTGATATCCCCTGGTTTACGTGGAAAGCCAATAGAGCCCTGTTCTTAGGGCTCACGCTGCTGCACGTAGGCACTGGGCACCCTCTCAAGTGGGTGAAGGCACAGTGCACCTTCTCGAGAGGGTCTTAGAAGCCTGGACAAGAAAGTGAGCTCAGTGGGCCTCTGTGCTCCAAGGAATTAGCCAGAAATAGAGAGAAAGAAAGACAGAAAGAATAGAAAGAAAGAAAGAAAGACGTGGGGACCAAAGCTCTGATGGAGCAAAGGTGTTTTAATCAACATGGCGTGGGCATATATACTGTAGCTATTCTCAGCAAAGATGAGGATTATAATTCCAGACTTAGAAAACATAAGGTGATCCCTATCAAAGAGAGAGTTGCAAACAATCACCTTTTACTGTATGGCTCCTAAAAAGGAAGAGGGTATACTTATCACATAATGAGAAATGCCTGGATTCCTCAGCCCCGGGGAAAGGCGTGCCTCTCCTCTTAATTCCTTGAATATTCAGGAAACAGTAAGGGCCAGAGGGTTCCTGACAGATCCAAAACAGCACACAGGAAGCCTCTTGTTAAATGCTTCCTGACACAACATGAGTAGGGAAAGCAAAGGATGAAGACACTAATCCAGTGGGATGGCAGAGTAAGGAAATGAAAAACCTGAATCCCTAGGCATTGAACCAATTCCTGAAATACCTGTGTTTGGATCTGTGTGGAGGGAGATAATTTTACTTATTGTTTAAAGTATTCTGGTTGACTCCTTTGGTGCTAGTGGGAGAAAGGGTTGTACCTTGTCCATCCTTAGCTACCCACTGATCTTTGGCATTGTTTTATTTATTCCTAGAGACCCCTCTAACATGCTTGCAGTTGCTTATGTAAGGTTGGTTTGGGTTAAGGGACCTGGCTGGTGGGCATGGGTGGTAACTTTTAGTTCCAAATTTCATTTCCTGTTAATGATCAGAGCAGTAGTTCTGTCTACTCAGAATATGCATTAACTCAAATCACTTAATTGAATATGCTGTAAAAAGAAACAGGAAACTGAAGACGTACAATGGTTGCAATCACAGCATAGAGTTATTATCTCTAGTGTTTTGTAGTGGAAAAAATGAGAGGGAGTGGAATGATGCTCACAGTAGTGGTTAGTAACCAGTGCTTTAAAGAAAGTGACTAAAAATGGTTTACTGAGGACCTGGTATTAATTCATAACATGTTATCATGAATGAGTCATTTACATTGCTGCTTTCACATGGCACTGTTTTGCCCTTGTCAGTGCTGATTTTGTTGTTGTCACATTAGTCACTTGTTCAGTTATTTTTGGCTCTCGTATTTTCTGATAACCCTTAACAAAGCTTAGTGAGCTAAATACTTTTGTTGGCTAATATATGCATGAATGCATCTAAGGGTTAGACAGAGGATTTTTATTTCTGCTAATTAGTGTGAAACTATACTTGAGTTTTTCCCAGAAGATCAGTTAATATTTATTTTGTGCATTTCAGTTGATTCCTTCCCCAGAATTCATCATCTTCGTTTTGCAGACTATATAATGTAAATATCAGATAATTCTGGCTTTCGACTCAGGTACTCTGTTCATTAATCTATTTATTCATTCACACAGAAATGTATTTTGAGCATCTCATTTGTGCCAGTAATAATGGTGAGTACAATGATGGAGAAACTAAGTTCATTTCATGCCCTCATAGAGCTTATAGCTATAAAGTCATATCAGGATTTCAGCATAGCTTGGCATGTCTAATTGATGACAAATGCATATATTTTCAGAGAAATAATTACATAGTACCTAAGACCATGATCATTCCTTTTAAGTTGGTTATAGAATAGGCATTATTAAAAACTCAAGGAAGTAACACCTCTACTGTGAAAGAGGAAACATGCAAATGACTCATGTGAAGTTTAAAAAAAGCATATTTTCTGACTAGAAGGGGCACAGATAAACATTTCAAGATATGAGAAGAGAGAGTGTGGTATGTAGGAGGTTAAGCAAACAAAGACCCCTCAATGCCTTTTAATTTGACATTCTATCAGTATACAGCAAAACTGAGTACTCTGTCCCTGATAAACTTTCCTTGGCTTCCTCTCAACCACATTCTTGAATTTTCTTCCCTCTCTGGCTACTCCATAGTTGTTTTGAGGGTCCTCTTCTTTGGTTGGTTTTGTTTCTATTATACATCATTTACAAACTAAAACTGAGCAATACTGTTAACTTCCATGACTCCCATTGCTATCTATAGGTTGAAAGTGAAAGTGTTAGTCACTCAGCTGTGTCTGACTCTTTTTGAACCCATGGATTGCAGCCCACCAGGCTCCTCTGTCCATGGGATTTTTCAGGCAAGAATACTGGAGTGGGCAGCCATTCCCTTCTCCAGGGGATCTCCAACCCCGCCCCCCCGCCCAGGGATTGAGCCTGTGTCTCTTGTGCTGCAGGCGGACTCTTTCCTGCTGAGCCGCCAGGGAGGCTCATAGGCTAAACTTTCCCAAACTTTCTCTGCAGCTTGTTTTCCCTCCTAAACTTAGACCCACGCTTCCAGCTACTTATTGGATAGCTGATTTGGATATCTCCCTTGTCATGGAAAAGTCAAAATATCCAAATATTTTCTATAAACTAAGATCGTGGCATCCGGTTCCATCACATCATGGCAAATAGATGGGGAAACAGTGGAAACAGTGTCAGACTTTATTTTTCTGGCTCCAGAATCACTGCAGATGGTGATTGCTGCCATGAAATTAAAAGAGACTTACTCCTTGGAAGGAAAGTTATGACCAACCTAGACAGCGTATTAAAAAGCAGAGACATTACTTTGCCAACAAAGGTCCGTCTAGTCAAGGCTATGGTTTTTCCAATGGTCATGTGTGGATGTGAGAGTTGGACTATAAAGAAAGCTGAGCACAGAAGAATTGATGCTTTTGAACTGTGGTGTTGGAGAAGACTCTTGAGAGTCCCTTGGACTGCAGGGAGATCCAACCCGTCCATCCTAAAGGAGATCAACCCTAGGTGTTCATTGGAAGGACTGATGTTGAAGCTCAAACTCCAATACTTTGGCCACCTCATGCGAAGAGCTGACTCATTGGAAAAGACCCTGATGCTGGCAAAGATTGAGGGCAGGAGGAGAAGGGGACAACAGAGGATGAGATGGTTGGATGGCATCACCGACTCAATGGACATGAGTTTGGGTAAACTCCGGGAGTTGGTGATGGACAGGGAGGAGGCCTGGCGTGCTGTGGTTCATGGGGTCACAAAGAGTCAGACATGACTGAGTGACTGACCTGAACTGAACTGACCTTCCTCCTTTTATGTGTTTATCTAAAACCATCACCTTGCCCTGTTTTACACGCACATCTCAAACATCACCAAGTCCCTCTGTGTTACCACTTTCATGTTGCTCAGTTCAGCCACTTCATTACACTTTCCTATTCATTGTCCAGGCCATACCCTTCCTGTCACCCAAAGTACTTAATTGGCTTCCTAAGTGATCAAATTCTCTAGTGCTGGTCTTGATTCTGTCTAAATTTTGAGTCTTTTAAAACTGGAAGGCTGAGTGAATTTACTCAAAGACAAACCTGATTTAGAGTCCTCATGGTTAAAATATTTTCAGTGCTTCTTATTAATATATAGTCCACCTTTTTTAACATGACTTCACAATTTAAAATCTGGCCCTTCTAGTCTGCACATCTCTCCATCTTCCACAATGTACTTTGCCATGAACTATTTGGCAGTTGCCTGAGCGTATACCTTACCTTCAAAACTGTGCATGTACTTTTTGAGAGGATTTGTTGTTTATTTTCCAACTGGAAAGCTCCTACATGTACTTCAAGTCTAACTTTGAATGCTAAATTCCAGAATATTTTTGCTGACTGCAAGCCTCATGAAGTTGGCTTTGTGTGTCCTCGTAATGATCCTATTCTTTATTTTTATTACATTAATATATAGTCTCCATTGTTGTCTTTATCTTGCTAGAAAGTGTTATCCAAGACAGCAAGGACTCAGCCTGCAATATTTTATCTCTAGTGCAATACCTGGCCCATGGTTAATGCTTACCCATTATTTATTTAACGAAGAAATGAAAGGGAAACCAAATATTAAATCAAATATAGAGTGATTAATATAATCATGCTAACATTGAGATATCTCTTTTCCTATCTTTGCAATCCTCAATAATATTAAGTATAGCGTGATGCTAAAAATTATTTGAATTATTGAATTTTTAAAAAATCTAGAACTCAGATGATGTTCCTGAATTTTTCCACTTAATTAACCAGTCCTGTTCTCTCCCTCCATCTACCTCCCTTATTTGTGGTTAATAAGTCTATACTTTTCCAAGTGAACTTAATGGTAGTATAGAATAATTTTTACATCTGTTTTTTCCCAAAGAATTTCTATAGTCTGTGTTTTCATGTGAGGGATATTTCTTAGTGTATAGAAATAATGTTAACCTGAACTACCACACTGTTCTTTTAATTGTAGATGAAGTATGGCTCTCACATCTCCCACAGGAGAGGAGAAGACAAATAGAAGAAGCACAGAATAGAGTAGAAGCATGGGGAGAGAGTTGAGTGAGAGAATTTAGATGATGATGTGAAAAGATATCCTTTCTTTCCCTGTGATTCCTGATCCTCTCTAACCCATAAGCTAGTTTATCTTTCAGTAGTCACTCTTGGCTCTTGCCAAAATTTAGCTGTTCCCATGACCTTGGCCAGTGGTTTCCAAAGTGGTTCACGGAGTGAGTGTAGCTAGAGCTAGGTATCTGTAATTGTTTAAAGTTGTCTAAACAGTGCTGATCTGCAGCCACATTTGGGAACCGTTGACTATACAGTCTTCCCAGATTGTATACTACAGACTGAATTCTTGGGCAATGACAGAGATATTCCTGAGAATTGCCGTGTATTTGCATCACCTAGCCTACACCATTTATGAATTACTTCGTTTATGCTTCTATCAGTTTATAGCAGAGAGAATTATATCTTTATCAATCCATATAGAAAATTCAGCTAAATAAAACAAACATTATGTGAGAAGTCCTTTAGATTTGTGATCTTTCTGTTTGTATAATGGAGTGTATATCTTCTACCTCTCTCCTTTTTCTGTTACACAGTAAGTGGATTGGTAATAGGGATAATAGCTCATTGCTTTTTATCCTCGTATCTAGCAGAATGCGTGGTGCATAGTAGGTTTCCAACTAAAATTATTTTGAAATGAATAATTTTATTTTTTTCCTTATGACCATTTCCTGCTTTTATACAAGGACTTTAGCATGTATTGTACTATTGGACCTTCAAACAATTATGGCAAAGTACATAGGAAGGGTTTTTCTGAATTAATTGCTCACTCTTCTGAACTTCCACAATGTTCCCTTAGCTGAAGTTATTTAAGAATATGGTCCTATTCCCCACTCTGTTTTAAAATTTCAAAGGCAGAAATCTTTGTACTCATCAAACCACAACACCTCCTTAAAAGGAAAGACTCTATTGAATTGATTCATAATTATTAAAAACTAAGGCAACAGTGTTTTTGGTGTCAGTTCATACAATCTAATTGTAATTGTCTCCTACAGATCTGCCTTTAGAATAGCTAGCTCTTTGTACCCATCATATGCCCTTCCCTCACATTCATGATTATACAGCATTAGTCCTTGGATGGATCACTGAATGCTATAATCATAAATTGGCAGTGCATTTTGCACTCAGTTCTTCATTATGCTTTGATACTGGAAAGAGAGCTTCTTTTAAGTCTGAATGAATTATAGCTGGTGGCTCTCTTTTTGCCAAGTCCCACCAACACTCAATTACCCAGGAACTGATTCTATAGTTTTCGGGTTATACAAGCCATTACCTCTTCCCTTCTTACTTCTTGATGTCTACCTTTGGACCATTTCACTGCTCATTAGAGCGTCTGGAGAAAAAAAAGTACTTTGAGGAGACAACAAAGGTGAAACTCAGGTTTGTCATTTTGTACTTGTTAGTAGTCCTGATAAAAAGTTTCATGGGAAATGTGATAAGTAAAACCTAGTGGGATGTAGTCTGGACTATGCTGTCTATATGTGGGTTTTACTGTTTCTTTATCAGTTATCTTGGAACATTTAGGGTTTTCTCACAGAGAAAGTTGGCTAAGGAAACAAAATCTACTTCTGATTTTTCTTTCATAAAAATAATTTAAAAACATGTAGATGTGCTTTTTAAAATATCAGGTACAGCTGAGTTCATGCTGTTTGATAAGTTACAAAATACTGTGTTTGTGGCAGGACTACCAGGTTGGTGAGAAGGGTAGGGGCATGGTGAGCTAAACAGAGCTGCCCTTCTTGGAATTTTTACCCAAATATCTGTCCTTTACTTCAAGACATTTTTATTTCATCTTTGGCTGTCCCTACTATAACTCATTCTTTTTCTCCTGTTGTAATCAATGTAGATAAAATATGTTCTGAAATATGATTTGTATACACATAAACAGTATGCTTAAATAATATTTTTTAAAAACCCATGTACCTTTATTTCTTTATTTTGATTGGGGAGGACTTCCTGTAGATCTTTCTTATATTCTGATATAAATGATTGTTGGGTGGTGTATTTCTATATGCAGTGAAAATGGGATTTGGACACTGATGGAAGGTGTAATTTATGCTTCATGGGATAATTTAAGAAGAGATAATGTGGAAAGCAGTGCCTACATTTTTTCTGCGTAAGACATATGTGAAACAAGAACAAGTGGCAAACTTTTTTTTTTGTTGTTGTTCTTAGATCCTGAATCAAAAATTGCTGTATTGTAAAGAAGATGTTTTTGAATTGTCTTTGTCCTATTTAAGTTCATTTTTTTTCACAGTTATACATTACAGTATAAAATTCTCATCAAAAAGAAGTGATCAGAGAATTTCTAGAAGGCCATCCAACTCATTACTCTAAAAGGGCCACTGAAATTTAACAAGGCCCATACTTCTCATTAAAAGTCCATGTATATTTTTGTTGTCCCAGATATATGGAATTGAAAACACAAAGTTCTCAAATTATTTTTCAACAATATTTTGGTAATGTATTGCTTAGGTGAAAAGTAGTTTTGCTCCTCTTATCTTTTCCTTTCAGATATATTCAAAACAATGTCCTGAAAAAACCAAGGGTTTTTTTTTTTATTTTCCTGTTTTTAATTCAGTGTTATAATTTGCTATTTTCAATGCTTGTCCTTTTTAAAAAAAATGTGTATTGCATTGCTTTTCCTCTTTAAAAAATGTCTGCTGGTGTTTCAGTTTGGATAATCTGGATTTGGTCAAACTGATAATAAGATAGTGAATATGGTGGCTAGAAATTATACAGATGCATAAGTCATAAAACCAAGTGTCAAAATATTTATGCCAAGAAACACAACTCTTAACTTTATTTTCATAAGTACCCAGGTACTTCAGGGAATACTTGGAGGTCTTTTTAACTTTCTTCCCCTTCCATAATTGGTTCAATAACTTTGCACATCTTCAGCTCCTCTGTCTAGTGTTTCACTCCTGTTTGCCTTACTTTATTTCTGTCCAACAAAATTTCCTTAACTATATGAGATTCCCCTACTTAAAACTCACAGAGCAATTCAAGTTCTGTATTATATATATTTTCTCCACTTCTTCAACCCCAACTTCTTCAGACCTCCGTTTTCTTCTTAAATGACTAAGGCAGCATTCCCAAAGTGTTCTGCAGAGCTGTTGTTCTGTGGTGCACTCTGGTAACAAAAAGGTTCAAGGCTCAGTAAGTTTGTCAAGTGCCACAGACTTTATAAGTTTGACATTTATAACTAATATGCTATAAGATCTGAGACATTCTGCAATAAACCCATTAACTTTGCAAACCTTTGTTTAATGTTTTTCTAACCATTTTCTTTTGTTTTCAAGGCATCTGATGATGCCTTTTGTAGACTCTAGAATCTACTAGTTTTGACTGCTATGCAGAAATTTTGTCAATCATTAAATTGAAGGCTTCACGTATATGTTTTAAAAGATAATGTTTCCCCCTTCTATTAATGTAAAAATATATCCTTACTACATAAAAACATAGTACCTTCATTTTTCTCTCACTGTTCCTGTTTGAAGAGATAGAAGAGGTAGAGCACACATAAATTGGTAGTTCTTGTTATAAGAGTGTGGTAATTATTTTGAGAGGAATTTAAAAAAAAGCATTGAGAAGTGATTCAGTCATTTAAACCAAACACCAAGCTAATTTATTAGAGTGGGGGCTTCCCTGATGGCCCAATTGGTAAAGAACCCGCCTGCAATGTAGAAGACACAGGTGGCAAAAGTTTAATCCTTAGGTCAGGAAGATTCCCTGGAGAAGGAAATGGCAACCTACCTCTGTTTTCTTGCCTGGAAAATTCCATGGACAAAGGAGCCTGGAGCGCTACAGTCCACAGGGTGGCAAAGAGTCAGACATGACTGAGCCAGTAAGCACTTAAATCCAGTGCTTGAGGAGCATGGACTAGGGTGGGCGTGAAGAAATATGATGGTGATTAGCAAGGCTCTTTTAATTCTCCGGGAGAAAAGTTTAGGTTGCATGGACTAGATACTTTGTTGTAAACTGAGATAGGTGGCAGTTACTAGAAACAAAGGAACAGGGCAAGGCAGTTAAAGGGTGATTGAGCAAGATGAGAGAGAGAAAGGTAGGAGAGCGACTATATTTCTAGCTCGAAAAATTGGTTTTTATGATTAGAGAAGGACCAAAATTGGAGGAGGCATGGGATACAGAAAACCATGGATTAAGTTTTGGCCAGGTTGAATCAGAGTTGCCTTGAAGAATTTAGGGGTGGAGTTGTCAAATAGGCAATTGGGCAGACTGACCAAAAAAGTGATCTACGGTAGAGACAAAGGGAAAAGAGATTGAATTCATGAGACTATACATGGCTAATGAAACCAAGGACAAGTGTGAGGTCGTTTAATATTTAGAAGTAAATAAATCTGTTATTTTTTTCATTTTGTGTCTTCATTTTCATTTCATACAACATAAGGTTATTGGGCTACCCTAACAAACACATTTTTCACTATTAGTGACTTAACGTATAAAGATTTGTATTCAGCTAAATAGTAATTATCTCCTAAAAGATACCAAAGTTTTTCTAACTTGATGATTTTAATGTTTTATTTTAATGTTTGTTATCAGTGCATTCAGAAATTATTGTCATTTCCTGGAAATATATTTTTGTTAACCCAAACACCTTTGCTCTGTTTTAAATGTAGTTCCTCTCCTTGTATACTAGCTATAATATATACCCTCTTGCTTACTCAAGGTTATAACTGCAGATCTACTTCTCTCTGTTGCCTGCATCATCAGTTTTTTCCCTCTCTCCTGGATTAGCATATGTGTTGTTTTTGTTGTTGTTGTTGTTCAGTTGCCAAGTTGTGTCTGACTCTTTGCGACCCCATGAACTGCAGCACACCAGATTTCCCTGTTCGTCACTATCTGCTGGAGTTTGCTCAAATTCATATCCACTGAGTTGGTGATGCGATCTAACCATCTCATTCTCTGCTGCTCCCTTCTCCTCTTAGCTGTACTGTTTCCCAGAAACCTCTTTTTTTATAGCTCCAGGTTAGAGTTGGCCAGAAGAGAAATTTGCAGGAGATTTGGCAGGTTCAAGTGTAGCAGCAGACATTTTTCTCTGAAGGTCAGTGGGGACAGATGACGTGTAAGACAAGTGCATAGGTACCCATAGATTCTAGATTTTCTTTTATATCCCTAGTGATGTGGAACAGAGCAGAGGTCCTGGCAGATCTCAGCTTTCTTCCCTCTTCTTAGCATGGCTTCCTGGGTGTCCTCCGACTGACCAATAGTAACTTCAGGCCCAAATTTAGATTCGTAAACTGCAAATGTCATGATCTTCTCCATTAGCTCTGTAATGGTCCCATTCTGATACCTGGTCATGCTTGGTTTTCCAGATGTCCTCTCAAGCTTCAAATACCTAACCGCCTCAGTGTTTTAGGTTATCTGGTTAGTAATTTAGTTTCTTTTTACCTGATCTTCCTACTCTGCCTTTTGGCTTTTGTAGTTACTTCCTGAGCTCCTCCCACAAATGTATAAAGTTATATCAGATTTTTCCAGAGAAATAAAATATAATAGCATATATATTATATACATATTATATATTAAAATATTATCTATCCTATTATCTATCCATATGTAAATATATTTATATATAATATTTAGTATGTACATGTGAGTGTAGCTATACACAGATAAGTTTATGTATCATATTTTGTTTGATACACATACACAAATACTGTATACACACACACACACATTTAAATATATATTATAGGAATTGGCTCACATGATTATGGAAGCTGAGAAGTCCCATGACCTGCCATCGTTTGAAGGCCTGACAGCCAGGAGCGCTGATGACTGAGAGCAGGAGAATATGGATGTCACAGCTGAAGCAGAGAGAATTCTTTTGTCCGTCTGCTTTCTATTATACTCGGGTCTCCAGCAGATTGGCCGAGGCCCATCTGCACTGGTCGGGGCAGTCTACTTAGTCTGCCAATCCAAATGCTAGTCTCCTGTGGAAGTACTCTGAGAGTATTCTTTTCAGAAATGGCTTATCAGCTATCTAGGTAAAGTCAGGTTGGCACATAATCGGTCAATGATCTCATCCTTAAAATCAGTTATCTATAATACGCTTAATGGTTTTGCTTCCCTGTTTGAATCTTGACTGATGCAGTTATCTGATTGAAAGTGTGAAGTTGCTCAGTCATGTCTGACTCTTTTCAACCCCATGGACTGTAGCCTGCCAGGCTCCTCTGTCCATGGAATTCTCCAGGCCAGAACACTGGAGTGGGCAGCCGTTCCCTTCTCCAGGGGATCTTCCCAACCCAGGGATCAAACTCAGGTCTCCTGCATTGCAGATGAACTCTTCACTGTCAGAGCCACCAGGATTTTACTCTTAATAAGAAGGTGGGAAAAAAAAATATATCAGCTATATCAGCAATATATATTGCTCTTCTTTGGAATCAAAATTCCTTGAAAGACTTGTCAATGATTGCTTTCTCCAGATCTTCTATTCTTTCTTAATCTCCTCCAATCATACTTTCATTTCTATCACACCACAGAATAACTGAGTCAGAGTGTAAAATGGTATCCACATTTCTAAATCAAATGGTCAGCTTGCAGCCCCAGCATTACTGGAACTTTCAGAAGCATTTGCTAAACTTGATCACTCCTCCTTGGCACCCTTTCTTCACTTACCAGCTAGGATATCACACTTTTTTTTGCTTTTGTTTTTCCTTTGTTTCTTGCTACCCTCAGTCTCCTTTTCTGGGTTCTTCTCTTCTCTGCACCTTCTTAACATTTGGTATCTCAAGGCTTAGTCTTTGGTCATCTTCTATGTAGACAATCATTCCTTTAGTGATCTAATTTTGTCTCATTGCTATCTACTTATTGATATGCCTGAATTTGTTCATCCAACAAACTATATCTCATAATCCAGACTATTATACCAAACTATATATTTAACACATTCACTAGGATATCTAATAATCCTTTCAAAACCAACATATCCTAAACTCCTTTTTGTAATTTACTTGTTACCGTCCCTGCAGTTCAGCTTAGCTGGAGCCTTCTCCATTTCATGTGATGACAGCACCATCCTTCCTATTATTCTGTCCAAAAACTTGTCATCCTAATTAATCTCTTTCTCTTAGGCTCCAAATTACCAGCAAATCATGTTGACTAAACTGTCAAAATATGTGTGAAATCTGAACACAAACTCCGTAGCTACTCTCTCCCTGAACCATTTATCCATTCACAAAAGATCACTTTTATTCCTTCACCTCCTTCAAATATTTACTCAGGTCCAATTTTCCTAACAAAACATACTCTGACTAACCTATCTAGTATTGTAACCTACCCCTGTCTCCACCCTGACATCTGAACCACTCCCCCAAACTACTTCTTTTTATGTAGCATTTATCACTACTAGTACAAAATATGATTTACCTAATTATTATATTTATTAACTTCCATTTGGGTAAGCTTCATGTGTTTTGTTCATTGGTGTATGATGACAAGTGCCTCGGATGCTGCCTGGTTTCTAGGCACTCAGCAAAAATGTGGCTTGAGATTTTGTTAAAGCCATTCTCAATTATAGTCACCTATGGATACTAGCCCAAATATTGTTTTCCAGGTTTGTAAGAGATATAATACAGTCTTTTTTTCTAGGACCCTTTGTTTTATGAGTCATAAAGTTGTCTTCTGCATAATTTAGGAAAGCTTGTTTGCTTGTTTGCTGCTATTATTTATCTTCACCTCAAAAGAAGATAGGAGAATTGAAAATCCCCTTTGAATATGAGACAGAGCAATTTAGTGTACGAAGTGTTGACTTACAGTTTTTCAGTGTCACTCACCTTTCATGCTATTGGTCTGTTTCAGGTAACCATCATAATTTTTTTCTATAGTTTTTGTTCCTTGCATTTTTAAGCTGAAGTACTTTACCATTTCATTCTTCATTGTCAAAGTGTATCTCTCTGGCATTGTAAATACTTTTGATGTATGATACACTCTCTTGCCATTCTCTTGGTTGACATTCCAGTGATGGAATGAACCCTCCAGGTTCCAGTTATGCCCACTAGGTTATGACCTCTTTTCAGTGTAAGCATTTTTAATTTTCTTAAATGTATGCCATATGCCATACATTTGTGCTTTGCTGCTTCAGCCAGTGCATAACATTTGTCTCTCAATGTAGGGAAAATTGTGATCTGTGCTATTTAAGGTCTAGAAAATACATAGCTGTATATTTGTGACCTGTTTTACCTAAAAAATGAGCTGGGATGTTTTAGTATTTCTAGATTTTTGTATGGCTACAGAAGGGCAGTGTAAAAGAGGGAGTTTTAGTCATTCAAACTGAAATAACAAACTGGGAACATTTAGAATGTTTCATAAATATGATTTACACAGTGACTACCTCCTAAGTGATAATTATAAAAATGGAGGTAGAAACTATTACAACAGACCAATCTTGGAGGGGAAGTGTAAAAATAACCTGATAGTATTATACACAGATCATAATAATTATATATTGGACTTATGGATTCATAGTTTTAATGGACCACTTTTTTCCAGTCTTAATGGCAGCTGGGTTATTCTCCCATAGTATAATTCAGCCATGGCAAGTTACTCTTGGTTCATCCAGTATGCTAGGGAATATCATGCCAGACATTGTTTTTATTACCTGAAATATTATCTCTGACTCTGACTACAGTTGTCCCCACTATGACATTTTTAAGCACTTGTTTCTCTTTGTAAACTTAGCTCAAGTATTGCCTCTCTTTTCTAAATTTTATCTGGATGAAGTGACCACTTTTTTTTTTAAAATCTAGCATAATGGATTGTACTGTAACAGCCATACAAGAGCATGCAGCTTGTTTATATATAGGTTCTTTCCTACCACTGGACTGTCTTTTAAAGAAAATGATACTTAGTTATTCTGTTATGTCCAGAACATCACATACTAAGGATCTGTGGTGGTTATATAATTAACTTCTCAGGTGACTGTAAAAATGGCTAAAGGGGAAAACTGAAATGGTAAGAAATTGTTTGAACTATTCTGGGTTCCATAGGCCAGAGTAGAGGTAATTGATATAATTATTTTTGACTTTCATTAAATTATGTAAATAAGCAAAACATGGAAGCAACACTTAAATCTAAATCCAATGATTGTAGCATATTAAAAGGCAGACTCATTACTTTGCCAACAAAGGTCCATCTAGTCAAGGCTAATGTTTTTCCAGTGGTCATGTATGGATGTGAGAGTTGGATTATAAAGAAAGCTGAGTGCTGAAGAATTGATGCTTTTGAGCTGGAAAAGACTCTTGAGAGTCCTTTGGACTGCAAGGAGATCCAACCAGTCCATCCTAAAGGAGATCAGTCCTGAGTGTTCATTGGAAGGACTGATGCTGAAGCTGAAACTCCAATATTTTGTCCACCTGATGCAGAGAACTGACTCATTGGAAAAGACCCTGATGCTGGGAAAGATTGAAGGTGGCAGGAGAAGGGGATGACAGAGGATGAGATGGTTGGATGGCATCAGCGACTCAATGGACATGAGTTTGGGTAAACTCCGGTAGTTGGTGATGGACAAGGGAGGTCTGATGTGCTGCAGTCCATGGAGTCACAAAGAGTCAGATATGATTGAGCGACTGAACTGAAAGATCTATTTAAAAAGAAGATAGAACTATTTTGTTTCATCACTATATTCTGAGGTCTGGAAAAACCCAAGTTGCAGAGTAACTATACCTGGTAAACTAGTCAAACTTTTAATTCAATGAAAACTAACTTTGGTTAGAACCAAGATTTCTAGTATGTTATCATTATCATGGATGGTTCATGTCTTTCTGTGCCCATTCAGAGACTAACTTTCCAGAATAAGAACTAAGAGAAGGGTATAGGTGAAAGCTTGCTGGGCACGTGGGTACTTAATAACATGTAGAAAAGCTTCAGAAGCAGATGGGACAGAAAAGGGCTGGGACTATGTGCCATGAAGTCTTTGTGCTTTCTGCTGCTGTGAGATGGAGCAACTGCATCTTACTCTTTAACTTAGTCAGAAAAACTGCCATTTTGAGCAAGAGAGGATCTAATTTTAGTCCTGTGGATCAGAGTTGATGAATGTTTGTTAGGTTTCACAAACTGCAATAGATGAGTGCAGAGCAACCTGATATTCAGATGAGAAATGAGATGGGGAAGCTTTTGGAAGGTCTCTCACATGGAGAGTAAAGTGGACAAATAACACTTCATTCACACTGCTGCCATCAGACATTACTGATACAGATTTTGCCCATTAAAAAGTGTGGGGTCAGAGCCTAAAAAAGGAAAATAATATGGTAACAAAAGGGAAGAGAACATTTCCCTGAAGACATAAAGAAAAAAAAAGAAAAATCTGAAAACAACTTTTTATAAGAAGCAGCTGGAAACTTTAGGAGACATCTGTGTGGTGACACCTAAAATATGGACTAGACAGGAATCATGGATGAGAAACGACGGGAGCTTCAGTACATAAATCTGACACTCTCTTTTCCAGATCACCATGAAATGAACAAAAAACTATAAAAACAGAAGGAAAATTTAGCATTTTTGATGGAAAATATGGGAGGATGCTATCCATATGCCAGAAAAATCAAGCATGGGATATTAAATGAAAGCAGTGGGGAATTCCTTACAAATGTTTTCCAGAGAAAGTATTATGGGTTTATAAGAGCTAAGCAAAGATGATCAAGAAAGAAACTAATACTTCCTTAGTCTGTTATATTAAGGCTATATTTGAAGATATATTGGAGGGAAATATGTTAGGAAGTATTTACTAAATATATCAGTTGAATTCCAAATTAGTTTGCTTAGGAAAATCAAGAGTAAGCATGCCTGTTTGAAACAGGATATGAGTTTTTTGAAACTCATTTGACACAGGAAATGAGTGCAGGATATTTTCATATTTGGAAGGAGTAGGAGTGGCAGACGGAGGAGGAGGAGTCCCAGAAAGGACAGAACACCATGTGGAATAAGGAAAATAGACCACAGAAAAATAATTTTAAAAGTTAGCTCCTTGCGCAGGAGATTCACTAGTAACAGTACAGCTATTCTGGCTGTAAATTAGGCAGTCGAGTAAATTATAAAAAAGATAATATAAACTTTAATGAAACCAGTTTTTAGCCTGAGATCTATGAGTTTGAAATAGTTTACAGAAAAACTCAGATGATAAAAGTAGAAGTAGTTTGTAACTGTTGGTCTGGAATGTGCTGCCTTTTCAATATGTGTAAACAAAGTAAAACCCTAAAAAGAATCTTCCATGTAAAAGAAGTTAAGTG
The DNA here is from genome assembly GCF_963930625.1 of Muntiacus reevesi. Taxonomy (NCBI): domain Eukaryota; kingdom Metazoa; phylum Chordata; class Mammalia; order Artiodactyla; family Cervidae; genus Muntiacus; species Muntiacus reevesi. Next base: position 18,487,537 of record NC_089265.1, on the reverse strand, counting down.
TAACACAAGATAGATGAAGACAGTGATTTTTGAGAAAAGAAATACTGGAGTGAAATATTTTTTAAAACTTATGTAAACCTGTTAAAAAGTCAAAGGAATATGGACTCTGAAGAACTCATACCCAGTAGTTCATTCTGCTACTGTGGGAAAAAGTATTGTGGCCGAATGAATTATGTAATAGAAACAAAATAACAGAAATTCTGATGAGTTATATGTGGGAAAAGCTTAAGAAGCTTTGATAGAATGCATATGGAAAGGAAAAAAAGGGTGGAAATAGAAAAGACAGGGAAAGGGCAGTCAATAAAGACCTAAAAGGTGGATAATAATTTTGAAGAACAGGCCAAAATAAAATTAATAGAAATAATGTAAAAAGATATACTAAAAGAAAACTTTCTAGATATTCAAACAGAGCAAAATCATACCCTGGCTCTGAATTTGAAAGCAGTCATCATATGGCAAGCAATATTAATTTTTAAAAAGGTACTTATTAGACTGTCATCCGTTTTGTAGAGAAGGATAGATTTCTGGGTTTAAAAAAATCTGATATTCAGTCAGGGAAGAAAATCAATCAAAGAAGGAAAATCAGAATTGCATTTTTGGTCTAATAACTATTCTGAACTATGAGTGATAACAATAATGTGTAAATAATTAAAGAATAGGATTATCTACAGCAACAAAAAATAACTAAGTGTTATTGGTATGTTAAAATATAAGGACATTTATAAAACATATAAGCCACTTGTAGACCATGTAAGCCAGTCTCACCTTCTCACTTGTACTTCCTGTGATCACCTCTCAAATAAAGTTGGTTCAGAGATACTTAGGGGGAATCTAAACTAAAACAGGGAATAAAATATAGAAAGCACTAGAAAAGGAAAATAAGATATGATAAAAGAAAAATACATGTACTTAATTTAAATGTTTATAGGTACATTGTTACCTACTGAAAAACTAAATGAGGATAAAGTATTAGGTTGAATTGTTGCAATTATGGTTTATCTAACCTACTGCCCATATTTTAAGTAATTATAATGAAAGAGAAAGATATTATAAAAATAAAATTATACTAATAGTAACTGGATTACATTAAAAATTTAGGTTATAGTCTCTGTTTCTTCCAAAAAAAGGGCAGTATAGCAGTAGAGAGCAGTGTTAAAATATGTGCCCTTCATGTTGTGGTTATATTCTGGTAAATCCAAAGTGGGTGCTTTATTGTTAATGGTGACAACTGGAAATGTACACAGTCAAGTATTTTAAAATGTTGGTAAATATTTTTAGAATTAAAGATAAGATAAGATGTATACGTTTTATATTAGCAGAGTGAAATGTGGGGCACCCTCCATAATCCTGTGTGCTAGATACGTTAATGCCCCATATTCCCCTGGCCTACTGCTGGGTTTACCTTATCTGCAGGGGGTAGTCCCCTCACCCACTGACAGCTTCCACCACAAACACCGTTATGTCTCGACTTCCTCCATCTTTGCCTGAATGTCTTCTCTGGAACTACAGGGGCCTCATCAGCCCACTCAGAAGACAGCTTAAGAGTGCCAGGAATTTAAAAACCTTGGAAGCAGATCTTTTCCAGTGAAGATAGGGAATCAGTGATGAAATCTCCAGCTTCCCTGTCCTTCAGTGGAACAATTCTGAGGTCCTTCTGTGTGTTCCTCAGAGGTTTTCAGTGACATGGAGTCTCATTTGCTCACACAGGTACTTCCTGAATTCATGTGACTCTTCACTGCCTTAAAACAAAAATGGCTCTAGTCTCACTTCTCACTTGTGCTTCCTGTGATCACCTCCCTAACAAAGTTGACTCAGAGCTACTTAAGGGGAATCTAAACTAAAACAGGAAATATAGAAAGCACTAAGAAAAGGCAAATAAAATATGATGTAAGAAAAATACATGTACCTACCTTGCAAAGAATATGAATATGTTAAATTCTCCCAATTGAAAAAAAAAAAGACTTTCAGATTGAATCAAATTGTGTACTGTCTGAGAGATATAGAACAAAAATTAGTTGAGTATCAAGATAGCTTGAAAATCAAAGGATGGGGAAATTACTGGTTAAATACAAGACAAAAATAAAAATATAATATCAATAAAGGCTGTTTAAGGTAAAATATAACATGGATCATCTTATATAAAGCTTATCTTTAAAATATAAAAGTTTTATATTAGACACTAACTTATCACTTTCATTAGCTTGCTACTATCATGAGAAAAACAACTATTAATTAGTATAATCAATGCAATGAAGGAAGGGACAGTTATATAAGAGCAGGACAAAAAATTTATAAGGAAAACAATACAGATTTAAGGGTGTGTTCTTGGGGGAAAAAAAGAAACTCTTCCTAATCATTTTAAGAATATAAATAAAATACATATATTTAATACTAGGGAAGAGGAAGAGAAAAGGAATTTTACTACAGATACAGGGTGTTTTAAAAATATTTATATAAGATATGTTGTTGCTGTATTGTTGTTTAGTCACTAAGTTGTGTTCAATTCTTTGGGGCTCCATGGACTGTAGCCCACCAGGCTCCTCTGTCCATGGGATTTTCCAGGCAAGAATACTGGAGCAGGTTGTCATTTCCTTCTCCAAGGGAACTTCCTGACCTAGGAAGTTCTGCATCTCCTGCATTGCAGGCAGATTCTTCACCTCTGGGCTATCAAGGAAACTTCATAAACTAGGTAATTAGCACACAATTTGAAATCTTGTTGTGTAATAGGTTATAATTTCATAGGAGACACAAATACTCAAACTTCTCTCAAAAAGAATGTGTGAAGCTTATCAGAATAATAAGGCAAATGAAAAATTAAGAAATTATCAGGGAGATACCTCCAAACAAGTTCTGGATCAACATCTTTGTTGATATTTTTATTTTCCTACTTGGAGAGTATGATATTTTTTTAAACCTAGATATTTTAAAATCATGAAGTTCTTTCAAATTTGAGTAATAAGCAATGCCTTGCTTTATCTGAATTGTTTAACAGAAAAGCATAAAGTAAAAAAAACCCCGAAAAAGTAAAAGTACATGTAAAATGCACAATTAAGAGACTAGCATAATAATCCCAAAACTTGGCAAGAGAAATTAAGGGTAAAAATGACTGTCTCATTTGACACATTTTGAAACAGGTTGGTCAACAGCATATAGTCCTATTAATCAATCTATTAAGCTTTAATAAACATTAAAATGTAAAAGAGATATTTATCACTTTTTGAAAGAGTCCAAAGGGCAATTAGTAAAATTCAATATTCATCTCATTAAAAATAAAATCTCTGATGAAACTCAGAATACAGGATATTTTCTCAATATGATACATCATCTCTTTGTCAAACCTTCAGCAAGAGCTGTTTAACAATGAAACACTAAGAAATCCCTATTAAATCAAGTTTATAACAACAATTCCCACTATTGCAATTAATATATAATATTGTTTTACTTAATAAAACAGGAAAAGCATAAGTAAATATTTGGAAAGGAAGATAAAATGACCATTATTAGAAGATAATTTTATTATTACCAGGAAACTGAAAAAAAAAATTGAAGAGTTAGTACAAAATATTTTAGAGTTGTCTGACAATACAATGAATATATAAGAATTTATAACTTTCCCATGTTGCATATTGGGATCTGACCAGTAAGAATTTGACCTGTAGTTCTTAGATAATTTGAGATATATAACTTTCATTCTTTAAACTTATTTTTTCCTGCTAAAAATTATAGCAGTGATACTTAGCAAAGATTGTGAGATAAATTGATATCTATTATGTTAGTAGCAAAAGGTAAATGCTTAATTAATAGTAGCTGTATTTTTAGATTGAGTAATAAAATTTTAGATACATATTTGATAAATTTAAAGATACTTGAGAGTAGGAAAAAGCATGATTTATCTCACCTAAATCACTGTAGATCACTAAAACAAGTAAGTATAAAATTTAATCATAACAAAAAGCAGATAGAGTAAAAATCAACAACAAAAATATGACCACGATATTGACAAATGTGTATAATTGTCACAAGATAAGTCTCTGTACTCATGGCACTTGCCTTATAATATCCTTTCAAAAGACAGTATTACCTGAATTGTGAAACATTATAGTATTTTACATTAACATCAGAAATCAGTTAAACATTCTTACCAATATACCCTTTGTACTCTGGAAGTTCTAGCAACCCATATGGAAATAAGACATAAAATTAGGATGGAACCACATGCTGCTTAATGTGTTATTATTAAATACAATAATAAATTTCTATTAATGATAACATAAAGACAGCTTTAAAAAGATTTGTCACTTATATGAGGAAAATTAAAAGCTGAACTAATGAGGGACTTTATCAAGACTTGAGTATGTTGAGAAAACATATTTTGGGTACACTGAGTTTTGGACAATGTGAGTACCTCCTAAATTAGTTTAAGTTTTAACATATTCAAATAAAAGTGAATGTAGTTTATTTTGGAAGCTGAAAAAGGTTTCCTATTGTTTATCTGGGAGGACAGAAAGTTAAAAACAGCTAAGAAGTTTGGAGAAAAGTAGCATAATAGATAAATTTTGCTAACAGTATCAATAACTTCAGTCATGCAGATGACACCACCTTTATGGCAGAAAGCAAAGAAGAACTAAAGAGCTTCTTGATGAATGTGATACAGGAGAGTGAAAAAGTTGGTTTAAAACTCAACATTCAGAAAACTAAGATCATGGCATCTGGTCCCATCATTTCATGGCAAATAGATGGGGAAACAATGGAAACACTGACAGACTTAATTTTTTAGGGCTCCAAAATCACTGCAGATGATAATTGCAGCCATGAAATTAAAAGATGCTTACTCCTTGGAAGAAAAGTGATGACCAACCTAGGCAGCATTTTAAAAAGCAGAGACATTACTTTGTCAACGTCCGTCTAGTCAAGGCTAGTAGTCATGTATGGATGTGAGAGTTGGACTATAAAGAAAGCTGAGTACTGAAGAATTGATGCTTTTGAACTGAGGTGTTGGAGAAGAATCTTGGGAGTCCCTTGGACTGCAAGGAGATCCAACCAATCCATCCTAAAGGAAATCAGTCCTGAATATTCATTGGAAGGACTGATGCTGAAGCTGAAACTCTAATACTTTGGCCACCTGGTGCAAAGAGCTGACTCATTGTAGAAGACCCTGATGGTGAGAAAGATTGAAGACGGGAGGAGAAGGGGATGACAGAGGATGAGATGGGTGGATGGCATCATTGACTTAATGGACATTAGTTTGAATAAGCTCCAGAAGTCGGTGATGGACAGGGAGGCCTGGCATGCTGCAGTCCATGGGGTCCCAAAGAATTGGACACAACTGAGCAACTGAACTGAACAATATTAAGTATAATAAAGATAGGATAGTACAATTCTAAGAAATAATATTTTGATAGGTGGATATAAATACCAGAGTAATGAAAATATCTAAAATTACATAGTGAGTTGTTGTTAAGTCAATTTTGTCTGACTCTGTGACCGCATGGACTGCAGCATGCTGGGCTTCCCTGTCCTTCACTATCTCCTGGAGTTTATTCAAACTCATATCTATTGAGTCAATGATGCTATCCAACCATCTCATCCTCTGTTGTTCACTTCTCCTCCTGCTCTCAGTCTTTCCCAGCATCAGAGTCTCTTCCAGTGAATCAGCTCTTCTCATCAGGTAGTCAAATGTTTTAACTTCAGCTTCAGCATCAGTCCTTCCAATGAATTTCCTTTAGGATTGACTGGTTTGATCTTCTTGATTCAAGGGACTCTCAAGAGTCTTCTCCAACAACACAACTCAAAAGCATCAATTCTTGGGTGTTCAGGCTTCTTTATGGTCCAACTCTCACATCCTTATGTGACTACTGGAAAAACCATAGCTTTGACCAGATGGACCCGGCAATCTTGCTTCCAGCTTTGCTTCATTCAGCCTGGCATTTCACATGATGCACTCTGCATATAAGTATTCAGCTCCTTTAATATAAACAGGTGTCTTTTTAAGATAAAGAGAGAAAAGCATGAATAAATAATAGAAGGACCCCAGATGGTGGTGCCCACTCATACCAGGAAGGATGGCACTGTGAACCAGTGGTGTGTGGTTGCCTTAAACTTGTCTCCGCCTTCCCAGAGCTCTTGGCAGCCAGGGGACAAGGCCCAGGAGACCTCACAGCCCTCGCTGTCACGTGCATTTGCTGTCCATGAGCGCAAAGTCAGGCATGTTGTATTGATGGTACTAGGTGTGGACATCTCAATATTTTAGGAAGGGGTGAAATGTAGAGTTCTTGCATGATGGAGTTTTTTGTTTATTCTCAACAGGGTGGGTTATGTACAGAGGAAATTAATTTTCCGGCATTGTGTATATAGGGATTTGACTTAAAATATAATGGAATCAAACTAATGATAAAGATTGCTTTAAATTCCAAATAAAAGCGTAAGTTAAAACAAAAATAGATAGCATTTCCCAGAACTGAAGGGTATGTGTTTCTAGGACTTTAAGGGCCAGCCAAATGCCCTGCACTGTGGAGATTGAAACAAGTTTCATATTTGAGAATTCTTAGAAAACTAGAGAGAAAGAGGTCCTAAAAGATTCTAGAGGTCTGTCTAGCAATCAGACAAACAAAATAGTTTCATATAAAGAATTAAAGTCATGGTGACATTGGACTTCTCAGTGGCAATATTGGAAACTGGAACATGATGAATCAATGTCTTTAAAAATTGAGAATTTTAATGTAAATTCCTTGAAACTGGCCCAAGAAACTGGGGTCTAACAAAGGAGAGAGGGAAGGGAATTTTAATTTCCCGAGGATGACTACCAGGATAACAGTTATATAGAATATCTGGAAAGAAAACAATCCCGACTGGATGTGGGAAGATTCCAGAGTGGGTGCTTCAAGATGCTAAACATATTCTCAAGGTATTTGACTAAATGTAAATGAATCTCAGTGTTCTGTTTGAGAGTCTGGGGATAAATTAGAGACCAGCACATAGAAAACTAAGACAGAAAACAAGACAATTATTGTCTCCAAGAGAAACAGAAATTTTATAAGAAAATGGATATACTCCTAGTGTACCTTGTCAATTCAGTCGCTCAGTCATGTCCAACTTTTTGTGACCCCATGGACTGTAGCATGCTAGGCTTCCCTGTCTATCACCAACTCCCAGGGCTTGCTCAAACTCATGTACATCAAGTTGGTGATGCCATCCATCCATTTCATCCTCTGTTGTCCCCTTCTCCTCCTCCTCCAATCTTTCCTAGCATTGGGGTCTTTTCCAATGAGTTCTTTGCATCAGATGGCCAAAGTATTGGAGTTTCAGCATCAGTCCTTCCAATGAATGTTCAGGACTGATTTTCTTTAGAATTGACTGATTTGATCTCCTTGCAGTCTAAGGGACTCGTAAGAGTCTTTTCCAACGCCTTAATTCAGAAGCATCAATTCTTCATCACTCAGCTTTCTTTATAGTCCAAGTGTACCTTGTAGTTCACCAATAAATTTTATTCATGTAGCTATATTAGTGTGGATACCAAATCCTAATTTTTAAAATAAAACCGTATAAAAAGCCATATAACTATACCGGGAAGGTGGAGGATAGAAAGTGTGTATGTCACAGGAGGTATAAGAGAGTTGGAGCTTAATATCCTAATGTATGAAGAAATACACAATACTTAAAAAATATTCTCAAAGAGGGAATGGCTCCTTCTTTCTTCTCTTCTTCCCTCCTTTTATCTCTCTCCTCTCTACCTTTGGTTTTCCTTCTCTCTCTTTCTCTCTGGGAAGCAACAGTGAAAGACCTCATCCTAGAGTTGAGTTATACACAGGTGGAGTATGAAAGGCAAAGCAAGCATGATGGACAAAGGTAATTTATGGAATGTGGTCTGTTGAAGAATAGCAGTGATAGTTTTGTGTATTCAGGGAGAAGCAACAGCAACTGCAGAAATGTCTGAAGCCAGAATGAGTTTTTCAAAATTTGAGGAATAGCAGGAAGGCTAGGAATGGCTGACAATCATGTTGCTGTTGGAGATTAGGTGGGAGAGGTAGAATCAGACTTGATCACATAGGGCTTTATCAAACATAGTCACATCTGGATTCTGCATGTGTGGAGGAAAGACCACTGGAGACAGAACAGATGCTGGGAAGCACACTGGCCCAAGAAGTCTTGGGCAGGCCTGGCAACTATGGAGGTGGTCAAAATGTATCTCTATTGGCATAACATTAATAATTTCTCAGCAAAAGCTAGGAGGAATCCAGTGTTCTTAGCTCTTTCTGGGTATTCTAAGAATGGCTCTTTATCTGCAAATGCATCAGCTACCTGCCTGAAGCTTCTAGAAGACTGATCTTGGAGCTCTGAGCTTGGAGAGAGAATTAGAGAAGGACCCTGGGGAGTGCTGTGTCAGAGAATACAGTCTGATCATCCTCACACCCAGCCGCTTTCAAAGAAAAGCATATTGAACTAAGGAACAGCATCGTCAAAAACAAATTAGTTTATTAGAATTACCTGAAACAGCTTCTCAACATTTCAGTACATGGGTCAATACCGTGGATAATCACCAATTAGAAACATTGCTTCTAGAATGCCAATTCCTTCAAGGAATGTCTCTTATCTGTGCTTTGAATTATGATGGGATATTTTGCAGAAGTACTATGTAAACAGCTTGTAGCACTGATGAACAGGGAACTTCTTAACAAGGATGTACTGCTCTAAGTGTGTGCTAATTCCACTTTTTTTTCATTTGTCAGTGCAATGCAGTATATTTAATGTATCCAGTATAGGCTGTGGAAACTGAAACAGTTATCATGTAGTTGTCCCAGGAGTCTAATTACAAGCCAGCTAATTCTCTTTTATCTATGTTCTGATAGCTTCTCTATTAGAATAAAGAAGCTGTGTAATAGAATGACTTTTGACTGTGTGCTTCAATGTTAATATGATGGGATTTAATTGTTTCCACAAACTTGTCTCCTTTCTAACACTCTAGTTGAAATGAGACAGGACAAATTAGTTTTGATAAATTTCATATAACATTTCAGTACTACCTACCACCCAAAGGTAGCAAGCATTTATTATCATTTTCCTTGTTTTTAATAACAAATATTTGATGAGCACTTGCAGTGTTCTAAGCAGTAAACAAAGTAGAACAAATTCCTTTCTCCTGTGGTATTAAATGGATTATTAATTTATTATTATCTGTCTTATTCAAATGGAGAGATAGAGACTGCAAAAAGCATTCAATAAGATATATAGCACATCAGATGGTGATAAATATTATGGAGGAAAATAAAGCAGGAAGGATCATTAACTGACTTGTAATTCAATGGAATTCTTGACAGGGAGGCAAAGTATGTTTTAAAGACTTGTTGACTGCTTGATGATGTCCGAGGTGCCATCATTAATCATTTAATATTTACGTGTTTTTTACTTGAGTCTTGAAATAAGGTTCCCTTGTGAAGGTTGAGTAGAAAGCACACTGGGTAATCTAGATCCTAGCTTTACTTTTGTTGCTCTTGATTTTAACACTTTTTCCTCTCTCTGGAACATGTGCTTAAAACTATGACTTTTAATAGTATTTGAGAGATAACAATTCCCAATATACTTCTCCAGACCTGATTTATATTCTAGGCTCCAGAGTATGTTGGATTTCCTCCCCTGAATGTCCCACAGGAATCTCAAAAATCAGCATTTCCAAATATGAACTCACTACCATTTACTTCTCTTTACACATGATCTTTTTCCTAAAGTCTCAATCTTGTTTGAGGGCATCATAGTTAAACTTACTGATATAATGCCCAAGTGTCCAAGTGTGGGCATCCTGTTTGCACCTTTCCTCGTCTTTCATATCCACATGTTGTTTACAAGACTAACTCTCAACTAATGGCTTCATTTTGTTTTCAGAGAAATTGTTTTAAATCAGCCCAAGGAACCCATATATATCAGACATCATGTTAAGTTTTGGGAACATGGATGGAGTGGAAGTAATTCTTGCTGAGCCTGAAACACAGCTGGACTTGTTTGATTGAACCAGAAAGGGACTAGCTGTGCCGACTTGTATGGTCTCTTCTGTTACAGGGGCCTCGGGAGAGAACCTAAAAGGAGTGAGGGTCTAAGATCAGTGGCAAAGACATAATGAAGGGTAGTCTCTGCACTCATGAGCCTCTTTATAGGCTTGGAGTCTTTTTGGAAAGAATGGTTAGATGTATAACCTCTAGAGGGAAGGTTTTCATGGGGAGCTCTGTAAAATCCAGACTCTGGGGTAAGAGTGGAGTAACAACGTGGATTAAAGCCCCTGATGGTGGGGTGTGATACAGATGGACCAAAGGGATCCCCTGCTTCATGGTTCTGCCAGTACTGCCCTGGCATCTCATGGTTGATAGCCCTCTTTATGGAACGTAAGTAAGAAGAAGGAAAATTGTACTGGGGTGCTTTGAGCTCACAACAGTGACAAATAGAAGAGATAGAACAGAGATTTATTTCTTGCTATATTGATCACAATTTGGAGTCCTGTATTCTAAAGCAAACAATATTATTGCCACTCACTCTAACTTTAGTTTTGAAGAACTTAGGTTTGTCAGTGAGGAAAAGCAAACATTTTCTTTGAAATCAAGCAGTTCTAGGTCCATATCCCATATCTTCCAGTTTCTGCTATGTAATCTGAGGAAGTCATACATCTTTTCTGAGTATTGGTTACTTGAAATGTTTAATGACAGTAAGTTATTAAGGTTACTGTGATGATACAATAGACAGGTATATAAAGTAGACCTGCAACAGTTTCCAGATTATTGTTTTTTCCCTACAGCTGGTATTAATAATGACCACAAGGGCAAAAATGGTGAGGTGCTTTTTTGACTCCCAGCCCTGTAGGGGGAGTAAGGGATACCATTTTTGACATCATTCATGGAAACTATCTGAAGAAGGTATTTAAAAGAAAATATATTTATTTGCCTTGTTACCCTTTTCAGAGAAATTTAAGATAACAAGGAAGGAAAGGCAGAAAGAGGAAAGTGTTAACCATCTGTAACATTGCCATTGCCCTTTACTAGCCGGTGCACATAAATGACTTCCAGCGGGCTCTTGAGCCTGCAAGGTGAATTCTACATTTTGTCTACAGTACACCAGAGTTACTAACAGACCTGTTTGTATTATCCATAAAATTGGCAGAGAATTTCCCCAGAGCACATTTACAGCTAGTAAAAGTGAATCCACAGTCTCTTTTATTCCCACGAAAAAGTACTGTGTATTTGTGTTTATTTTTTACTGAAGTAAAAGTTAACATGAAGATGATTTGGAACATCATGTTTACACATAAACTTACATGTTGAATTATTTTTTTCTACAGAAGGTGGAATTTAAATTGTGACAAAAAAATAGTCCTTTGGTTTTAATTTCTGCTGAAGTTGAAAAGTAATCAAAAGGGCAAAAGTAAAGTAAGAAAAGTGTGAATTCTGGAAAAAGTTTCCTGAGATTTTCCATTTCATTAACACATAGTCATAAGATAGTATGGACTTTCCATGGTTGGAGGACGTGGATGTACAGAACCAAAGGCTCCATAATTCTCTTGGCTGATATTGATCTGGCAGTGGGTAAGCTTGAAAATGAGAAGCATAGCCATAGTGTTCATGATGTTTAATGCCTGAGGAAATTTTGCTAGGGCTCCACCCTCCAGTTTCTTTGTAACTGCCTCATTTGTAAATAACGTAGAGGTTTTATTAATAGTTCCCAGGAACAGTAATACCATAAATAAGAATAATGGCATAATTTAGTTCATATTTATTAAGTTCTTTATTGTGCCAGGTCTTTACATGCATGTAATTTCTATGCTGATGCTGTTGTTTAGGTAGTTATTATGCGCACTATCTATAAGGAATCTGAGACTTATGTAGGTATAAGTAAGATGACCAGGATGGAATACAGATTTGCAGCAATGAGAGTGGAGAATTCTCTGCATTTACAAATATTTAATCCTTGCCTCAAGAATGGTTTAGCATAATGGTTAAGAATATAGATGGTGGCATTTTCCGTTTTGCTTAACACATAGTCACAGTGATGGTGTGGAGTTCTCATGGTTGGAAGACTTGGGTACAAAAAACTAAAGGCTCCATAGTACATGGCAAACAAGATTTTAAAAATCACACCTTCCTTCTGTCACTTTTACTCATCATTAAGGCCCATGGATTCATGCTGGAACTTACCTACCTGGCACTAAATCTTGCACCTTCCATGTCACTTGGTCAATCTTTTTATCTATCTGTGCTTCATTTTCTTTCTTTTAAACAAGGATGATTTTAATAGTTTCTATTGTATAAATTAGTTGTAGTGATTAGATGAATAAATTATATATAGAAGGTTTAAGACCTGGCTTGGCACACAGTAAATTCTTAAAGATGTTTGCTTTTATATCTAGGCATTTATCATGAAATTTAAAAATGTTATTTTATAAGAAAGAAATTTAAAGAGCTAATGACTGGGTAAATCAGATTAGACATTGAAAATGGAACCCTCTTCACAAATTAAGTCCATAGACAAAGTTTAGAATGAGCTTGGTCTTAAGGGAACTTGCTTCAACCATCTGGTTAAAACTCAGAGTCCATTGCTTCCAGAAAGATACACGCTGGCCCATCTGAATTGACATCTGTGTGCACACTGAAGTCCCGGAGGGTAATTAACAGAGAAAACTCCAGCAGCAATACTGACATAAGCCTGGGGAACTAAGCCATAAAATTCTCTATATAAACAAGTGGCCTATATAACCACAGAACTATAAATTTTTGGTCTTGCCCCAGGGGCACCTGAAATAACCAGATGCTCAAATGAAAATAAACTTATTTCTGAAGTACATGGCAAATAGGATTTTAAAAATCACACATCTTTTCTATCACTTTTACCATTAGGCCTGTAAATGCATGCTACATTGTTTCATGACAGTTTTGAATGACATCTTATGACCAAAGTGTGAAATGTATTTCTCTGGTTTACCATAGATTTTTAAAAAATTAACTTTTAGAGTTGAAGTGTAGCATACATAAAAAGTTCAAAGCAGCAGTGTATAACTCAAAGAATTTTCACAAATATATGTATCTATGTAATAAAAACCCAGATGAAGATATATAATAGCATATTGCAAGCTTCAGGAGGCACCCTTCTGGTCTTCCTAGTCACTTGTCTCAAAAGATAACCACTTTTGATTCTTAACACTAGGTATTAATTTTGTCTATTTTTGAAATGAAATCTTACCTCTAGTATCCTTTTTAGTCTTCTTTCACTCAACATTATGAGATCCATTCATAATCTATTCATAATACAGGCTTACCTCATGTTATTGTTTTTTGCTTTATTGTGTTTTGCTTATGATATACTTTTTATTTTTTTAATGAATTGAAAGTTTGTCACAAACTTACATGGACCAAGTCTGTTGGTGCCATTTTTCCAACAGTATTTGCTCACTTTGTGTCTCTCTGACACATTTTGGTGATTCTCACTATATTTTAAACTTTTTCGTTATTATGTTTATTATGGAGATCTATGATCAGTGATATGATTGCTATGAATCATTGAAGGCTTACATCATGGTTAACATGCTTATAAGTAAAAATATAAGTATTTTAATTAATGTATCTGCATTGTTTTTTAGGCATAACAATATTACACATTTAGTAGACTATAGTATAATGTCAACATCACTTATTTGCACTGGGAAAAAATTTGTGTGACTCACTTTATTGCAATGTTTGCTTACTGTGGTGGTCTGGAACCAAATCTGCAGTGTCTCTGAGTTTATTTATCCTCATTGATATTTTGAATACTTTTATGTAAATAAGTCACAGTTTATTTTCCTCTTCTATTGTTAATGGGCATATGGATTGTTTCTAGTTTATAATATTGCAGATAGTGTTCTGAAAATTTTGTACATGTGAACATCTTGAGTCAATTCTGTGGTCAGTATATTCTCCCCAGTCAATTCTGGCAGTGGAATTGTCAGATTTCTGTATATGAGGGGACTTCCCTGGTGGCTCAGTGGTAAAGAAGCTACCTGCCAATGCAGGAGATGCAGTTTTGGTCCCTTGGTCAGGAAGATCCCCTGGAGAAGGAAATGGCAACCCACTCCAGTATCCTTGCCTGGAGAATTCCCTGGACAGAGGAGTCTGGTAGGCTACAGTCCGTGAGGTTGCGGAGAGTCAGACATGACTTAGCAACTGAGCACACACGTATGCATGGGATCTTAAGAAATTCCTGCCTGTAACGAAGTTACAGTAATCATCCTTTATATTTCCTTTTAGAACATTTATAAATGTATAGTTTTACCTTTTGTATTTAGATCCATCTTGAGTTAATATCTATATATGATCTGAGGTTGGAGTCAAGGTACAATTTTCTTCGGTGTATTCATTACATTGTTCTAGTACTAGTAAAAAAGCGAAACTTTTTTGCATTTTGATAGCCTGAGGTTATTAGCTGAAAATTAGTGCAATATTTTTGCAAGTTTTTTTTCCATGAACTCTGTTTCACTCTTCTATGTCCATTTTTATCAATAACACATTATCTTCCTGAGGAAGGAAATGGCAACCACTCCAGTATTCTTGCTTGGAGAATCCCATGGACAGAATCCCATGGCTACAGTCCTTGGGGTCACAGAAAGTTGGACATGACTGAGCGACTAAAGAACAACAAAACAACATATTATCTTGATTGCTTTAACTTTATTCTCTATATATATATTCTGTATTCTATATTTTTTAATCAATGAATTTTCCAACTTTGTTTTTGAATAAGTTTATTTGGTTAATGTTGATTCTTGTTTCTCCATATACTATTTAGAATCAACTTGACCATTTGTCAAAATGGCTGCTGATTTGAATTGTGATTGTCATATAACTATAGATAAATTGGGGAATATTTATTATACAGAGTTTTGTACTATAATCATGATCTCTTCATTTATTTAGATCTTTATTTGCTTTCAGTAATGTACACTTTTCAGTGTTGATGTCTTTTCCTTTGTGTATTTTTAAGCTTTTACATGTTTTATGTTTCCAGATACTTATTATTTAACTATTTAACACTTGTAAGTGGGGTATGCTAAAAAGTCAGTGTTTTCCAGTTTGCTACTGTCATATACTCAAAAATACAGTTGTTTTTTGTGTATTAACCTTGAATCCTGTGACCCTCATAAGTGCATTTATTTCTTATAATTATTTTGTGTATTTTTTAGGGTTTTCTATGCAAACCCTTTTATATTCTATGTACAATAGTAGTTTTTTTTTCCTCTCCAAGCTTTTGCCTCTATTTCCCTGCTAAAGGCACTACATAGGCACTCCCAATATAATTGAATAGTAGAAGAGTAGGTTTTTGTTTTATTCCCAGTCTTAGGTATTATCTAGTCCTTTACTATTTTTCATAGATAACCTTTTTCAGTTTGAAGAAACTTTCTTCTCTTTCTGGTATGCTGAGAGGTTTATTGTGAATAGGAGTTAAATTTTGTCAAATGCTTTTTTATGAACTGACATAATCATAGTGAAAGTGAAAGTGTTAGTCACTCAGTCCTTTTCGACTCTTTGCAACCCCGTGGACTGTAGCCCACCAGGCTCCTCTGTCCATGGAATTCTCCAGGCAAGAATACTGGAGTGGGTAGCTGTTCCCTTCCCCAGGGGAGCTTCCCAACCCAGGGATTGAACCCCATCTCCTGCATTGCAGGCAGATTGTTTCTCATTTGAGCCACGAGGGAAACCATCACGGACTCAGTGAGCATGAGTTTTAGCAAACTCTCCGGGACAGGGAAGCCTGGCGTGCTACAGTTCATGGGGTTGCAGAGTCGGACATAACTTAGCGACTGAACAACAACATAATCATAAGGCTTTGTACTTTATTCTGTTGCTATGGAGAATTATTTTGACTGAAATTTGAGTGATAAACCAATCTTGTATTCTTGGGTAAATTCCACTTGGTGAAATGGTGTTGTACTTTGCTTATTCAGTTTGCTGTTTACTAAGTATCATTGAGTCTAGGTGCGTGCTGGATATTGATTTTTAATTTTATTTTCCTGTAATATATTTGTCAGGTTTTGTCAGGCTTTCTCTGGTTTTATAAAATTATTTTGGGAGTATTTTCTCCTCTTTAATTTCTGTATTGGTATAGAACTTGTATTATTTCTTTAAGTGTTTGGTTTCATTTGTGAAACAATGTGTGCAAGGTGTTTTTTCTTTTTTTTGTAAAAGATTTTCAATGATGGATCTAATTAATGATCTGCGTTTTTGAGTTATTGCATAAATTTATTGATAACATTCCCTCATTATCCTTTTAAATATCTGTAGGTTTTGTAACATTATTTCCTTTAATATTTCTGATGTGGTCTTTGTATTTCTTTTCTTACCTTGTTTTATGATTATCTTCTTTCCACTTTGGATTAACTGTTTTATTTTTTGTGATTTCCATTTGCAAATGGGTTTTCTCCAATGTAAGGAATGCAAGGAGGACATAGTAGAGAAAGAGAGAGGCTTCTTTGCCTATCTTACGAGTCTAATGGGATTTTTTTTTTTTTTAAAGAGGCCATACTGGTATATATGCAGACTTGGTCTTTCCCTCTATACAATGTCTGATATAAATTCATTAATCATCAACACAGTAGTATCCCTACTTGTAGGAGAGTGCAATGAAGCGTCCCAAGAGGACAATATTATACTGCTTTTAAGAAAGGAAGGATTTTACCAGGAGTGCTAAAGAAATTAATAAAAATAGTAGCAATACCACTAAAATTACTACTCAAAAACCTTTTTTAGGTATTATGTCTGGCTTGTTTCCCTAAATATTTGTGAGATATAGTCATCTTCATTATTGGATTATATCTCATTTTATTAATATATCAGGATTTATTTATTTAACCACTAATAGCCACTTGGTTAGTTTAAAACTTAGGATCTTGCAAATACTACTGCAGTGAATATATTCTTATGTTTATTTTTGGTGCATATGTGAATGTGTTTCTGTTGGGCATATACCTAGGAATAGAATTGCTACATCAGAAGATGTTCAGATTTAGTAAATACTGTATTCTAAAATTATTAATAAAGGAGAAATGCTTTTAAAAGAGAACAAATACTTTAAAAAAAATTAATATCACTGACCATAATTAGAAAATTGATCATAAGATTAAAGCATAATTTAAATAAAAACTCTTACATTTGTGCCACTAGCTTAATTTTTATTATCGCAGCATGTGTGGATATGACTGTTTGGGTAATGCAAGTCTATGCCACTTATTAATAATTAATTATATACTATCTAATCTTCTTATGTTGCATTGGGAGCTGTTTCCATTTTTGAAATTGGATGAAATAGGATGAAAGTCTTATATACTTTCTTAAAAATGGCAAAAGTATTATTGTTTTGCAAAGCATTTGTGTCATTAAAATTCTGTTTAGTAAAAAGCTTTACCTATCAGTATTATATTTAAGAAATACTTATTGTAAGCAAATTTTAAGCTGGCTGTTTGCCACAAACTTTTTTTTAACTTTTAAGCCAGTGATGGTGTTATATAGTAAGCACATGCATGCTTGTGTATTTTTGTGTATTTGGTGCTTATTAATTATTAAGAATTTATATGTTGTAGTATACCTGAAACTTATATATATGTTGTATATATAATGTTGTATACAAATTTTATCTCAATAAAAATAAATGTTGTTATGTAAGAGTGAAGAAAGCTTAAGCAATGAAGTTAACAGACTGGATCTGAATACCTTTGATTCCCCTCACTGTGTTAATTTTGGTCAAGTCATTTAATCATTGTGAGTCTATTTTCTTTTTTGTTAAACAAGGATTATAACGTATTGTAGCATAAAGTTACACAAGAATTAGGTAAGATAATGACTGTTATGATCCTGGCACATTGTAGGTCTTTAATAACTGATAATTTTCATCCATAGACTTTTTCTCCTTGACCTTGATTGAAAACTAAGTGAATTAATGAATCTTTTTTCAAAAATTAAATTACTTCTGTAAATTATTTGCTTAATCATATACTACTATGTATTTCAATATGCATAATTCTATGTTTAAAAATATGTTTTAATTCTGCTGTCCCTAGGGTCAAAAAGAGTCAGACACGACTTAACACCTGAATAGGAACACCATACCACTCATAAGAGTGTCTTTCTTACTCCTCCTCTGGAGCAATTTAAACAGAGACAGAATCTGACTTAATGAGCCATGCAGCAACTTGATAATGGTCAACCTTGTATAATGGTCAGTATAACATGGCCTTTGAAATCAAAGTATATGGAGTTAAATCTTGGCGCCATCACTTACTGCTATTATGACAGGCATGTAACATACTTGAATTTCAATTTCTAAATCTACCAAGTAGGGATTATAGTACCTAGTTCAATGTCTAAACACGGCACAGTCACCCATTAAATAATGAGTTTTTATTGAAACTCTCTACTTTCTTAGAAGATTGGGAATTAAGTCTGTTCTTTATCTTCTGCTTTACTAGCAATTCATGTCTGCGTTTCATGTATTTATGTATAAATTAAGCAAACAGAAAAAAGACACTGTTCATATACCTGATTATGTGGTCTTTGTATGCTGTCACACCTGGGATGTGATGAGTCTTCTGTTCAGTGAACTTGCCCTTGATCTGAGGATTTTGTTTCAGGAATAGATAGCACATTGATCTAATGTTTTTAATTGCTTGGAACAGCATAAGGTGACTATCTGATCTTTCTCTGATCTTTTGAAACATCAATTTGATCTTGCACTTTTAATAAATGCAAAAGATAAAAAGAAATGAAAGTAATCATTTTGAATGCAACCTAAGAAACTTGCTTTTATCGTTTTTTTCAGAGATCTGTGATTGTGAGAAAGTTAGGAGCACTGGTTTTATATTACTAGTAAGTTCAAGTTAATTAAGCATTCTAGATGCACAAATCTGGAATAAAATTTTAATTGCTGTTGTTGTTTAGTCACTAAGTTGTGTCCGACCCTTTTGCGACCCTATGGACTGTAGTCTGCCAGGCTCCTCCATACATGGGATTTTCCAGGCAAGAATCCTGGAGTGGGTTGCCGTTTCCTTCTCCAGGGCGTCTTCCCAACCCAGGGATAGAACCTGCATCTCCTGCGTTGGCAGGTGGATTCTTTACTACTGAGTCACCTGGGAAGTGAAGATTTTAATAGAGCTGATTACACAGCTTTGAGTATGTGACTTCAGAAGCAGTGAGAAAGGGTGTATATATAAGGGAAGGAATCGAGATACACGGTGTAAATATATTTGCATCTGGGAACCATCTGGTTGCTGATGGATTCTTCCATGGCCCTTCTCTGGTGGTTTAGGGGACATTCGTGCAGTAGTGTTTTAACTGAGGGACTGTCAAAGTCCAGCTTTCCTCTTGAAAACTGTTATCTGGTTTAATGGGAGTCACAAACACCCAATATACCTTCTTCACGTGCAGAGGGCGACAACCTATCCTGTTACCTGTGAACTGTGCGTAACACTCGGTGACTACCCCTTGAATGTCTGCCGGCATGTAGTGCTTCTCTCTGTGGAGGACAACAGGGATTCCTGATTTTGGAAGCAATGAGTAAAACAGCAGTTGTGTCTGCTCCCAGCAGAGATAATCACTCTGGAATGAAGTAGTCGGGAGCACGCCTTACTATTTTCTCTAATGCCTGTAAGTGATTATCATTTGATAAATTAATAATTCCAAATATAGATGTCTCTTAAGTGTCCAGTAAGACAAAGCATGCCAGTTGGATTGCAGTGTTTGGGAAAACCCTATTCTATGTGAGAACTTCCAGTATTAGAAGAGGTAGTTTTGGTTTTTCTTGTTACTTTTATTCAGAGAGCATAGCTTTATCTGATGGGTGAAGGGAGAGTCTAACAGCCATTGTTCGCGTTTTGCGTTTGAGCGTGAGGCACCTTCCTGGGTGAGTGTGGTGCTGACCAAATGTTATTGTAGGTTAGAGTCCAGGGGACTGGAGAAGGGGTAGGACGCCAACAGGTTTGGGTTCCTAGCAATAAAACTGCTACTTTGATTGCTGTTATCCTTTTCCTGTGTCTTTTCTGAAACTGGGTCTGAACTTGGAGGGAGAGAATTGAGTGATTTATTGCTTCCCTTATCTCTCAGCCTGAACATCATAAAGATATTATAACAGTGGACATATTAAGAGATTATCAGAGAACTCTGCTGGCTGCAAAAACTGAGCTGCTGCTAGGAATGGAATCGGTCATTCTCACACTGCAGGAATTGGGGGTGCAATGATCAGCACTGCTGGCTCTACTTGATGCAGGATCAGTGGGGAGAGCTCAATAAATCTCTCTCTCTCACAGGAGAGTGGGAGCTATTGATCGCCAGTGGCTCCATTAGCTCTGTATGACTTCGCTGAAATTAAAATCTTTAGAGCTTGATCCTCCCCTCAGATAGCCCTGTGTACACAATGCCTGATCTAACCTTGTACAAAGTGGTGGGATTTCTTTTTTTTTTCCCTTCTTTCCTCTTTCTTACCCACCAGCTTGGTATTTGTGATGGTCAGGCTCCATCCTTCAGAACTTTAATAGGCCTCTGTTCAGAGTAGTGTCTTTGACCTTTATGAAATTAAGGAGTAGGGAAAGCATTGCGAGTAAGATTTAACAGATCATTTCTGTCCTTTGACCAATCTCCATTTGTGTATTTTGTGTATTTCACAAAACTTCTCCAAGGCTCCTCAAGATGCAGTGAAAATGTTGAAATCAGGTAGATCAGCTGTTATTAAGTATGATACGCTGAGGCAGAAAGATACTGGATTACTTTTTTTTTTTTTTTTTTTTTTTAATTTATTTTTTTTAATATTATTTTATTAGTTGGAGGCCAATCACTTTACAACATTTCAGTGGGTTTTGTCATACATTGACATGAATCAGCCATATAGTTACACGTATTCCCCATCCCGATCCCCCCTCCCACCTCCCTCTCCACCCGACTCCTCTGGGTCCTCCCAGTGCACCAGGCCCGAGCACCTGATTCATGCATCCCACCTGGGCTGGTGGTCCGTTTCACCATAGATAGTATACATGCTGTTCTTTCAAAACCTCCCACCCTCACGTTCTCCCCCAGAGTTCAAAAGTCTGTTCTGTACTTCTGTGTCTCTTTTTCTGTTTTGCATATAGGGTTATCGCCACCATCTATCTAAATTCCGTATATATGTGTTAGTGTTAGTATACTGTAATGATCTTTATCTTTCTGGCTTACTTCACTCTGTATAATGGGCTCCAGTTTCATCCATCTCATTAGAACTGATTCAAATGAATTCTTTTTAACTGCTGAGTAATATTCCATGGTGTATATGTACCACAGCTTCCTTATCCATTCATCTGTTGATGGGCATCTGGGTTGCTTCCATGTCCTGGCTATTATAAACAGTGCTGCGATGAACATTGGGGTGCACGTGTCTCTTTCAGATCTGGATTCCTCAGTGTGTATGCCTAGAAGTGGTATTGCTGGGTCATATGGCAGTTCTATTTCCAGTTTTTTAAGAAATCTCCACACTGTTTTCCATAGTGGCTGTACTAGTTTGCATTCCCACCAACAGTGCAAGAGGGTTCCCTTTTCTCCACACCCTCTCCAGCATTTATTGCTTGTAGACTTTTGGATAGCAGCCATCCTGACTGGCGTGTAATGGTACCTCATTGTGGTTTTGATTTGCATTTCTCTGATGATGAGTGATGTTGAGCATCTTTTCATGTGTTTGTTAGCCATCTGTATGTCTTCTTTGGAGAAATGTCTGTTTAGTTCTTTGGCCCATTTTTTGATTGGGTCGTTTATTTTTCTGGAATTGAGCTTCAGGAGTTGCTTGTATATTTTTGAGATTAATCCTTTGTCTGTTTCCTCATTTGTTATTATTTTCTCCCAATCTGAGGGCTGTCTTTTCACCTTACTTATAGTTTCCTTTGTTGTGCAAAAGCTTTTAATTTTCATTAGGTCCCATTTGTTTATTTTTGCTTTTATTTCCAATATTCTGGGAGGTGGGTCATAGAAGATCTTGCTGTGATTTATGTCGGAGAGTGTTTTGCCTATGTTCTCCTCTAGGAGTTTTATAGTTTCTGGTCTTACATTTAGATCTTTAATCCATTTTGAGTTTATTTTTGTGTATGGTGTTAGAAAGTGTTCTAGTTTCATTCTTTTACAAGTGGTTGACCAGTTTTCCCAGCACCACTTGTTAAAGAGATTGTCTTTTTTCCATCGTATATCCTTGCCTCCTTTGTCAAAGATGAGGTGTCCATAGGTTCGTGGATTTATCTCTGGGCTTTCTATTCTGTTCCATTGATCTATATTTCTGTCTTTGTGCCAGTACCATACTGTCTTGATGACTGTGGCTTTGTAGTAGAGTCTGAAGTCAGGCAGGTTGATTCCTCCAGTTCCTTTCTTCTTTCTCAAGATTACTTTGGCTATTCGAGGTTTTTTGTATTTCCATACAAATTGTGAAATTATTTGTTCTAGTTCTGTGAAAAATACCATTGGTAGCTTGATAGGGATTGCATTGAATCTATAGATTGCTTTGGGTAGAATAGCCATTTTGACAATATTGATTCTTCCAATCCATGAACACGGTATGTTTCTCCATCTGTTTGTGTCCTCTTTGATTTCTTTCATCAGTGTTTTATAGTTTTCTATGTATAGGTCTTTTGTTTCTTTAGGTAGATATACTCCTAAGTATTTTATTCTTTTTGTTGCAATGGTGAATGGTATTGTTTCCTTAATTTCTCTTTCTGTTTTTTCATTGTTAGTGTATAGGAATGCAAGGGATTTCTGTGTGTTAATTTTATATCCTGCAACTTTACTATATTCATTGATTAGCTCTAGTAATTTTCTGGAAGAGTCTTTAGGGTTTTCTATGTAGAGGATCATGTCATCTGCAAACAGCAAATGTAATGAAAGAGAATAACCTACAACCTAGATTACTGTACCCAGCAAGGATCTCATTCAGATATGAAGGAGAATTCAAAAGCTTTACAGACAAGCAAAAGCTGAGAGAATTCAGCACCACCAAACCAGCTCTTCAACAAATGCTAAAGGATCTTCTCTAGACAGGAAATGCAGAAAGGTTGTATAAACGTGAACCCAAAACAACAAAGTAAATGACAACGGGACCACACCTATCAATAATTACCTTAAATGTAAATGGGTTGAATGCCCCAACCAAAAGACAAAGATTGGCTGAATGGATACAAAAACAAGACCCCTATATATGCTGTCTACAAGAGACCCACCTCAAAACAAGGGACACATACAGACTGAAAGTGAAGGGCTGGAAAAAAATATTTCACGCAAACGGAGACCAAAAGAAAGCAGGAGTTGCAATACTCATATCAGATAAACTAGACTTCCAAATAAAGGATGTGAAAAGAGACAAAGAAGGACACTACATAATGATCAAAGGATCAATCCAAGAAGAAGATATAACAATTATAAATATATATGCACCCAACATAGGAGCACCGCAATATGTACGGCAAACACTAACGAGTATGAAAGAGGAAATTAATAGTAACACAATAATAGTGGGAGACTTTAATACCCCACTCACAACCATGGATAGATCAACTAAACAGAAAATCAACAAGGAAACACAAACCTTAAATGATACAATGGACCAGCTAGACCTAATTGATATCTATAGGACATTTCACCCCAAAACAATCAACTTCACCTTTTTCTCAAGTGCACACGGAACCTTCTCCAGAATAGATCACATCCTGGGCCATAAATCTGGTCTTGGAAAATTCAAAAAAATTGAAATCATTCCAGTCATCTTTTCTGACCACAGTGCAGTAAGATTAGATCTCAATTACAGGAAAAAAATTGTTAAAAATTCTAACATATGGAGGCTAAATAACACGCTTCTGAATAACCAACAAATCATAGAAGAAATCAAAAAAGAAATCAAAGTATGTATAGAAATAAATGAAAATGAAAACACAACAACCCAAAACCTATGGGACACTGTAAAAGCAGTGCTAAGGGGAAGGTTCATAGCATTACAGGCACACATCAAGAAACAAGAAAAAAGCCAAATAAATAACCTAACTCTACACCTAAAGCAATTAGAGAAGGAAGAAATGAAGAACCCCAGGGTTAGCAGAAGGAAAGAAATCTTAAAAATTAGGGCAGAAATAAATGCGAAAGAAACTAAAGAGACCATAGCAAAAATCAACAAAGCTAAAAGCTGGTTTTTTGAAAAAATAAACAAAATTGACAAACCATTAGCAAGACTCATTAAGAAACAAAGAGAGAAGAACCAAATTAACAAAATAAGAAATGAAAAGGGTGAGATCACAACAGACAACACTGAAATACAAAGGATCATAAGAGACTACTACGAGCAGCTCTATGCCAATAAAATGGACAACTTGGATGAAATGGACAAATTCTTAGAAAAGTATAACTTTCCAAAACTGAACCAGGAAGAAATAGAAGATCTTAACAGAGTCATCACAAGCAAGGAAATCGAAACTGTAATCAGAAATCTTCCAGCAAACAAAAGCCCAGGACCAGACGGCTTCACAGCTGAATTCTACCAAAAATTTAGAGAGAGCTAACACCTATCTTACTCAAACTCTTCCAGAAAATTGCAGAAGAAGGTAAACTTCCAAACTCATTCTACGAGGCCACCATCACCCTAATTCCAAAACCAGACAAAGATGCCACAAAAAAAGAAAACTACAGGCCAATATCACTGATGAACATAGATGCAAAAATCCTTAACAAAATTCTAGCAAACAGAATCCAACAACATATTAAAAAAATCATACACCATGACCAAGTGGGCTTTATCCCAGGAATGCAAGGATTCTTTAATATCCGCAAATCAATCAACGTAATACACCACATTAACAAATTGAAAGATAAAAACCATATGATTATCTCAATAGATGCAGAGAAAGCCTTTGACAAAATTCAACACTCATTTATGATTAAAACTCTCCAGAAAGCAGGAATAGAAGGAACATACCTCAACATAATAAAAGCTATATATGACAAACCCACAGCAAGCATCACCCTCAATGGTGAAAAATTGAAAGCATTTCCTCTGAAATCAGGAACAAGACAAGGATGCCCACTCTCACCACTACTATTCAACATAGTGTTGGAAGTTTTGGCCACAGCAATCAGAGCAGAAAAAGACATAAAAGGAATCCAGATAGGAAAAGAAGAAGTGAAACTCTCACTGGATTACTTTTATGTGAGAGGTTTGATCATTCTTGATGTACACACTGTGGGCTTGTTATACTAATGGCTGGTTCTAAAATGTTTATTTTGCTCTTCTCTTGATTCTGGGATTCACCAATAGATACAAACTAAAATTGTTTCCTTGATATTATCAGAGGGATAGTACATTTTCCATTGCTATTGAAAATTCAGAAGCCTCTCATTTGGTTAAAAAAAAAAAGTAATGTCTATTTTTCTAATGTAGCATTATATTTCTGTTACCTGAAACTCATAGATTGGCAGATATTGAAACAGCGATTTCTCATGGGAAATAATACTTACCCATCTAACGGCATCTTTTGAAAGCATGTGTATGGTGTCTCAGATTTGGAATAAGGCTTCCTGCCAAAAATACACCAACATGACTGGGGTTTTTGATGTAAAATCACAAAGCCATGTATTTGTGGAAACCATTTAGAAAGATAATGTCAAATATCACAACAACTGTTGGTTGAATTTTAAAAGTATAAACCACAAATGCATATTGTAAAATATATAGCCCTATATGCTGTCTAGACTTATTAAAAGAACTATTTCCTTTCACTGAGATTATTAAGGGGATTGAAGGATAATTCTTGTGAGATTAAAATTTATACTAGTCCAGTGATAAGCTAAAGCTAATAAAATTCATCTGTATCCTCCCTTAATCAACTTAGATAGACTGGAAGCCCTGTGAATTTCCTTTAACCTCATGATTCCAAAGAATCACATTTTCAAACAAAGTAAACAGCTAGAAATTTGTGTTGGCCAAAATGTATCAGGTCAGGTAAAAACCACCAGGTATGGTGACTTTAGTTATGAGTTTGAACCTATCTATTAGGCATTATTTAAGGACTATTAAAAAGGAAGCATGAAACTAAGTCCTCAGAATAACTTGAATAGAAATTGGAAATTTTCATTTCATTTCAATTTTCATTTTTAATATTCATAATATGCCTTCTAGAAAAGGGTTTAATGTGAATTAGAAGTATAATTCCAAAAAAAAAAAGTATAATTCCTGCCTTTCTAATTGTATAATCTTATGGGAGAGTTAAATAAGAGACAAAGGACTTCTCTCCTTACCCTTTCCCTGCAAGTAACGGATAACAGGTGCACACACATACGTGCAAGTATATTCATGGTGATTCTCAGACATAAGGGTGTTTGGGTTCTGAAGCAATTTGATATGAATGGTATTATTCAGTTGCAACTTAGGACTGAAAGGAGAATACTCTGCCTCGCAGAAAGGGCACGAGTGGTAGGTTTTGCAGGGACTGGAGAAAAACTTTGCTTTTAGAAACAGGTCTGATCTAAACCTGCAGATGATTCTGTGGCAGATTTGAAGGAATTACTGCTCTACTCAGCCTGAGATAAAAGGAGATATCTTGAAAAAGTGGAAAGGATAAGCCAAGATTTAATGATTTAATTCTCCCTTTGAGACGAGGCATTAAAAACGTGAACTTAAGCTCTTCCTCATATGTTCAAGAAGTGAGTCTTCTGTTTACAATTTAATAGCAGTAGTGCCTGTTGTTTTATAGTCCAGTCCTTAGCTCTGTTTCTTGTTCAGCACTGAATGGTTGTTTCATGATGGGTAAGTCACTTAACCTTTGTATGTTGTATTCTTTTCATCTGCAAATAGAAATGATAATGCTCACTGGGGATGTGTTGCTAAGATTAGGCAATATATGATTGTGAAGAGCAATATATATGCTAAATAGCAATGATAATGCTGTCTATCAGAGCGAATATTTGGATAAGAGAGCCTAGGTAGTTTTGTGAATAGCATCTCCTACAGAGAGAGGCTTTAGCAAATGATTACCTGGTCTGCTGGATTCATGTTTTGTAATAGAGTAAGATTATCCCTCCCAACCCATCACTTCACATGCCTCTTAAATTTTTGGAAATTAAATACCAAATCATATTATGCAAGAGGAGGAAATGAATGTCTTGTGAGGGTCCTTTCTGTAGGGCCCTCTCATTTTGTAAGTAAGTTAGGTTTTTCAGGAATTCTACGTTTGGACATTGGGTCCGTTGTAAATGTTTAGTGGGTAGGCCCAAACTTATATGCCAGGCCATATCTAAAAGTTATCAATTTATTGAACCTATAATCTCAAGATCTCTTTTCTGTTTCTAGAGAATGTACTTCCTTAGCAACTTTTTTTTTTCCTGTCTCCTTTACTGTCATCCAAAACCACCTTACTTGCTCGGATCTTTAACAGGGTTAAAAATGGTACAGCCAGAAGGAAGGACCTCTAGTCAACTTCTGTGACAGATACGGGAATTTTGTTAAGGACCAAAAGACTGCTACCACCTTTGACTTTCTTGAGATGTTCCTAATGGTGTGTGGCTGTGTTGTGAAGTCGCATAATGGCATAAGGTCACAGCAAGAAAAATGCACCTTAGCCCCAAAGCATAGATCTCACTTGAAAATAAAAAAAATGAAAGGTATTCAGTTGGATTTTTTAGAAAACCACACATTACAGAAAGATGAGCATGGGAGCTAGGGGCATGACTGTTGAATTTCAAACTTGAATTTTCACTTCTTTTTAAAATGAGACACTATGGTAATTGCATTTCATTCATATTTAGTGTTTAATTAATTTCAGTATCCACTCCCATGAATTTTCTCTGAGCAGCTCAACACAAGCTTAGGATAGAATTAGGATGGGTATTTTTCTTTCAATTTTGTAGGTGAGTAAAGTGAGATCCTGGAAAGAGAAACTGCACATTTGAAGCCTTCCTGGTCTTTTGCAGCCACCCCTCTGCCACCAGTTTTCATCATATAACTATTTCAAGAAATTTGTGAATCTTATCCTAAAGAAAAATGGGGTGTCTGAGAGCCTTTATAACTTCAATCGTAAAAATAATAAATTCTAGAATAAAATTTAGAACTTACTCTGACCAGTGCAGATAGAATAATATTTTGAGAATATCAGAAAAATTCCTTCTGTTACTCATTAAATAATCCTACCCTGTGTTCATGGAGGAATTTTCCCTTCTTTCATTTCATATTAGGGAAAAGACTTAAAAAACAATGACTTCTGATGGAGATGACACAATAGCTGAGATTTCTGCTAAGGCCTGATTTCAGATCTTTTTCTGTAAAAGCATGTTAATTGAGGAGGGAGACAGGTTGTGTTGGCAGAGGTTTTACCCTTGAAGGGAAGGCTCAGAGTGAAGAACAGTGACTCAGGTGGTGTGGAAAATGTACTTCACTTAGATTGCAGTTTAGCTCAGGAGTATCCTATGGACACCTTGTCTGTATTGATTGGAGCCCATGCTGTGTCAGTGGAATGCCCTTCCTTGGGTATATCAATCGTTGCATATGCCGGAGCATTTGGCAACCCCTGGGGGCCCCTACACCCTTACACGGTTGGTGACAGCACAGGCAGCACAGATGGGCAAAACTTGAAAGCAAGGAAGCAAGCAGTTCCCCCTTTCTGGAACCCTCATGCAAGGTTTTCTGGTGACCACAGAAATGACCGACCTATTATTTCCTCAACCGGCCTTGGGTGTTCCTTTCAGGCAAACTTAGGTGGCACTGGTATTCAGGAGCTGTTTATACTGTATCAGGCTGCTTCCGCTTGTACACTAATTCTTAATTGTGGTATGCAGTCTGCGACTGCCATCTGCTCAAGTAGCTACGTTTCTCTCTCTCTCTCAGACTTATGAAATTAAAATATCGATTAGAATAATTTCACAAGGTGAGGAAGTTAATAGAGGAATTGGAATTGGTGTGCTTTCTGAATTTAAGTTGACTTTTCAGTTTTGTCCACAAGTGGTTTTTGTATGGTATGTGCTATTGAGCACGGGTAATTTTTGCATAAATTCTTCAGTCTGTCAGGAAGAAGAGCCTTTTGTCATCCTGCGAGAGACTGCAGGATGTGACTTTGCAGATTTAACAATGTTTTTATGGTTTTGTGTGTGTTTCCTAGGCCTTGGTGAGGGAGGACATATGTAACTTCAGAAAAGCTCTACTTGTGAGAAGTTTATTCATTTGCTCAACAAATATTTATTGAGGCCCTACCAAGATTTTCTACTAAGGAGCTCTTCAGAAAATTTAATTATGAATATACATGTTGCAGTCACGTCATTGCAGTCTTGCTGTGGGGATTAAGGCCTCTAGGGGGCCAGTTCAAAGTTTCATTCTTAGTAGAAACTTTTGCTAAGAAAATACCGTGACTACATAGTAATATTTAAGCTATGTGCAAAAATAAGATTATGTCCAGTCAAAGATGATTAGAGTTTGGGGATGACTACTGGTAATTCACTAGACAGGGGACATAGTTCATCTCCCAGAACAAGTCCTAATAAGATGTGTTTAATGGAATTATATTTGGCTAAAGTTCATCATGAAATTGTTTCTCCCTTAAAAGAGGTTTAGGACAATTTTTCTTTTATATGTGACAAACACCATCTATGTACTAGGGATACAGAGATGAGTGAATCAAAGTCTCATGCCCTTGAAGAACTTAGAGTATGGTCTGAATGAGTGGAAAAGCAGATACATGAGAGCAATAAAAAACAACCCATAATGGTTTCCAAAGTAATTCTGTTAGGAGAGAGTGGGAAACTGTGGAGAGGGGTCTGGGCAGTTGGCCAGCTGTATGAAAACTCTTCTTGGAATCGAGTTTTGATAGAATTTTTAAAGTTTTTTTTTAGGGGAATAGGATAAAAATTGGGGGAGTTGGAGGAGATAGAGAGATGACCTTATCCTTTATTGTGGTTGTTGAGTCACTCAGTCATGTCTGATTCTTGCAACCCCATGGACTGTAGGTCACTAGGCTCCATTGGATTTTGCAAACAAAGATACTGGCGGGAGTGGCTATTTCCTCCTCTAGGGGATCTTCCTGGCAAGGGTAGAACCCATGTCTCCAGCATTGCAGGCAGATTCTTTACTGCTGCACCACCAAGGAAGCTGACCTTGTGGTAAAAGGGGGTAAAAATGCAAAAAAGTAAGTTTTGTGCATTGAACTTGGAGAACTCCAGATCCTATAAGCATTTGCACACTGAAGTAGAATGTGGTGTTAAGGCTGGGAAATGAGACTCTTGTTGCGAGAGATGAGGCTAGACGACTGTCAGATTGGTTTTCTTTGCTGCTCTAAGGAATTTATACATTTTTGTATAAAGAATTCAAGGTAGGGGGAGATTGTAAGTGGAAACTGATGATATATTTATAATTCTGGAACAAATCACTCTGAAAGTAGTTTATTTTTCATTCCATAAATATTTATTTGTCTAAGTTTTCCTAAGCATTATCCTAGGTACTTGCCACACAGTGGTTAAGAAAATAAGTATGGCTCCTGCCCTCACAGAGCTTAAAATCTATTAAGAGCATAGTAGATAATAAGCAAGTGATGTATACACACACACAAACAGAATGAGTGCTGTGATGCCCTCTCTAACTAGGTGACATTAAAATCAAAACTTTAAAAATGAATATTTGGAATTAATAGGTTGGTGAAAGGTTTTCCATTAAAGGTAACAGTGTCAATGAGTGACAGCCAGGATCAGGAAAGAACTAGCTTTGTTTGAGAATAAGAGGCCAGCATTTTTGTACTAGAGTGAATGAGGGAGGGGTTCAACTACTTCAAAAAAAGCCTAATTGAAATTATTTAGCAGCCAATGCACAATTCACATGTAACATTTTTATGTTTTCAGCAAAGTGATGTTTAGATAATTATCTAGATCAGGGTGGGCAAAATATGACCTGCAGGTCAAATCTGATCCATTATTTGGTTTTGTAAATAATGTTTTATCAGAAGACAGCCATGTACATTCAATTACTCTTTTCTATGCTTGATTTGTGCTACAACAGCAGAGTTAAGTCATGAAAGAGACTCCATGGCCATGAAGCCTGAAATATTTATTGTCTTTTTACAGAAAAAGTTGAGTTCTGATCTAGATCCTTATAGTTTAATATAAAGTAAACACACACATAGACACACATACACATGAATGTGCACCCAAACACAAAAGTCTTGCTTCAATAATAATTTCCATGAATATAGGCATGAATATCTAAATCCTGATTGGTATGAGTGCATCCTCCACTATCATTAAAATCCTGTTTGTTGAAATAGTTCTGTGGTTATGTGAGTACCTGGCAAAGGAAAGCTGTGTTTCTTCAAGGATTATGATCAAGGAAAACAGAAAAGTATAGACCATATGGAAAAATTCAGGGTTGCTAGTTAAATGTGCCTTATGATATGTGTGATTATGAAATGATATTTACAAAAAAATCATCCTCATAGTTACTTCAAAAACAAAATACATTCTGCTTTTTTAAATTAGAATAGTATATAGTGCATTACCATGTATAATGAACAGGATTTTAGAATTGGAAATGTAAGATTACTTGTGTTAGGGCATACTTTGTCATTAATAATGCAATATAGCTCAAGGTGCAGTAAATTTCAAGCAGTATGTATTTTAAATGCTTTATAAAATAGTGTCCCTTGCATATAAGTGGAAATGCATAATGCCAATATATTTGAGAAGTAATATAAAATATACCTATTTTTATTTGTAGATGCCACATTATGATTCCTTCCCCAAATAAGAAGGAATAGAAGAGACATGGGCTACTCAAAACAAATGGTACAATCTTTAAATATTATTTTAGAATTATAAATGTATATATATATAATTGTAAGTATATATCCAGTTTAATATTTAATAGTAAATATCTCTATACCTCCTACCCAACTTAAGATATAAAACAATATGAAAGAATTTGATATTCCTGTGAACTTCCTGATCAAATTTTCCCTCTTCCCTATTAGAAGCAATAATTACCCTAAGTTTTCAATAATGATTTAGTTGTTTTTCTCTGTAAATTAGCCATATATGCATATCTTCTTAAGTAATATAGTATTTAACTTTTCTGTGTTAAAATTTGACATAAATAGTATCATAGTATTTGTACTTTCCTGCAATTTGCTTCTTTTATTCAACATAACATGTTTGAGATTTGACCATATTGATTCCTTTATCTGTAGCAATTTATTTTCATTGCCTTTATAGTATTCTATTGTGTGTGTGTGTGTGTGTGTGTGTATATATGTGTGTGTGTGTGTTTTTGTATATATATAAAATATTTTGGTCTGGCCAAAAAGTTCATGCAGATGGCAACCCACCAGTCTCCTCTATCCATGGAATTCTCCAATCAAGAATACTGGAGTGGGTAGCCATTCCCTTCTTCAGGGGATCTGTTGGTCCTTTAATGGACTGGAACCTAGTGGTCCAAGGCCAGAAAGAGAGAGAGAGAGAGAGAGAGAGAGAGAAAGAATAGAAAGAAAGACAGGGGGACCAAAGCTCTGATGGAGCAAAGGTGTTTTAATCAACATGGCGTGTGCATATATACTGTCTTACAAGGTGGTTATTCTCAGCAAAGATAAAGATTAAAATTCCAGACTTACAGAACATAAGACGATCCCTATCAAAGAGAGAGTTGCAAACAATCACCTTTTACCGTATGGCTCATAAAAATGAAGAGGGTACTTATCACGGTGATGAGAAATGTCTGGATTCCTCAGCCTGGGGAAAGGGTGCCTCTCCTCTTAATTCCTGAATATTCAGGAATCAATAAGGGCCAGAGGGTTCCTGACAGATCCAAAACAGCACACAGGAAACCTCTTGTTAAATACTTCTTGACAGGGATCTTCCTGACCCAGCTATTGAACCCAGGTCTCCTACATTGCAGGCAGATTCTTTACCATCTGAGCTATCAGGGCAGCCCACACACCTATATGTTAATTTTTTGGCCTGGTCAAAAAGTTCATTTGGATTTTTCTATAAGATGTTTTGTATACATGCATGTATCATAGAATACTTAGGTTGTTTCTAGATTTTCTTATTATGACCAATGATGCTCTGAAGATGTTTATATATATTTCTGAATACACATGTATAGAAATTTCTCTAAGAGTATATCTAGGAGTAAAATTGCCAGGTCTGGCTTATTCCCAACATTACTAGATAATGCAAAACTATGATTGAACCAATTGGCACCATCATAAACCATGTTAAAGATTCCTTTTGCTCTACGATCTCGCCTCAAGAGTGTATAAACTTTTCTTTTAGACTTTCAAAGTAATAAAATGGTGAGTTATATTTTATTTATTTTGGAATATCCTTCATTCCTAAATGGGTTGAACATTTCTCCGTATGCTTATAGATCCTTTGTATTTCCTCTTCTGTGAAATACTTTATCCCACTTTTTTATTGGATTGTCTGTCTTACTGAGTTGAAGTTCTTTATATAAAAAGGATAATAAATCTATATTCATTATATAAGTTTTGATTTTTTTTTTGCCTTTGTAGCTTGTCTTAAATTGAGTATTTTGGAGAATAGAAATTCTTAATTTAAATGTTTTGGAATATTTACAATCTTAGGGGTTAGTGATTTTTGTATTTTCTTTAAGGCATACATCTCTACTTTGATAAATGATAGACTCTAACAATGTGTTTTAAATATTTAAAAATTTTACCTATTACATTTAACTCTTGTATTCATATGGAATTGATTTTGTATATGGCATAAGACAGGGGTCAAATTCATCTTATGAATTACAAGTAACTCCAGCATA
The DNA here is from genome assembly GCF_963930625.1 of Muntiacus reevesi. Taxonomy (NCBI): domain Eukaryota; kingdom Metazoa; phylum Chordata; class Mammalia; order Artiodactyla; family Cervidae; genus Muntiacus; species Muntiacus reevesi. The sequence continues at coordinate 18,453,754 of NC_089265.1, read as the reverse complement.
GCTGTTTGAATCTTCATACCATATATGGGTGGCTCTGTTTCTGAGGTGTCATCTCTGCCCCATTTGTCTAATTTTCTATTCCTGTGCTGGTACCGCGTTCTTTAATTATCTGACTAATTTATATGTTTTGATATCTGGTAGAGCCTATGGTCCCACCCATTTCTTCTTTGGTAAACTCTTGAAATTGTTTAAAAATTGTTAATTAGACCTTAGTATTAGAAAACAATGTCCCTGGATATAAAATTTTCTCATGTTTTGAAGATTCTATTTCATTGTTATTCCATTTTTTGAGAAGCCAGCATCACTCAAATTGTCATTCTTTTGTAGTAGGCAGTCTTCTTTTTTTCTTTCTGCCACCTGGCTTCTGCTTTGTCTGTCTGTCCATCTATCTATAGTTTGACTGTGATATACACAAGTTTTTTTTTTTTAATTGTGTCCTGATTTATTTGTTGGTCTTCCAGTCAAAGGATTGATATCTTTCAACAATTTTGGAAACTTCTCTTTCATATTACGCATTTAAATATTCCTTTTATTTTCAAACTCCTGTTAGATGTTATTGGACCTCCTCACTCTGTCTTTTATATGTTCTAACCTTTCAGATTTTCTGTCTTTTTGTCCGTATGCCTTATATCCTCCCTTCTGAGTAACTTCTTCAGATCTAATTTTCAGGTCACTATGTTTTCAGGTATGTCTAATCTCCATTTTATCTCATAGATTAAAATTTTATTTTTAATTACTGCATTTTTCTCTGTTACATTTTCCCAATCTGCCTGGTCAATTTTTATAGCCATCTATTCTTCCATATATTTTCAGTATTTATTTTCTTCATGGGCCTTTACTTTTGCAATCAGTTTCTACTAGCTCTTGCTTATAGAGGATTTGTTTAGTTATTTCAAAAGTAGAAAGTACAATTACATTGTTTGGAAATATTTTTCTGGGAGCTTTTGAGGCCTGTATTTGAAACTGTTTTCCTGGTACAAGGAAATACGTTTACTTCTCATGGGCACCTGGGTGCATTACCAACCCAAGAATACTCTAAAGTAAAATTTCACCTTGGAAGTTTTTACTTACAATAAGAAGTATGATATCTGATTCAAATACCATCCTTAGTATGCTCCTATATTTAGAAATTTTCATAGAAGTCTACTTTAATTTTATGCCGAAGCTGTGAGAGTTTTCCTCTTTGTGTGTGTTCTAAGTCACTTCAGTTGTGTCAGGTCTTTATGACCCCTTGGACTGTAGCCCACTAGGCTCCTCTGTCCATGGGATTTTCCAGGCAAGGATACTGGAGTGGGTTGCCATGCCCTCCTCCAGGGTATCTTCCCGACCTGGGAGTCAAACCACGTCTTTGCATCTCCTGCCTTAGCAGGGAGGTTCTTTACCACTAGTGCCTCCTGGGAGGCCCTAAAGACTTATATTTGTCTCTTAATTCTGTATGCCTGTGGCCAGTTGAAGTCAGGTTGTAGACCACAAGAAATTTCTACATGCCTTTAAGGCAAGTACTATCTCCATTGATTGCGTATTCATATAAATTCAAACTTTTGCATAATTTGAGGCCTTACAGTTTTCCTTTCTTCATTCCCAGTGTATCCATACTTTAAAAAAGAAAATGTTTTCCATGTTTAACCAGAATTATTTGCTGTGTGCTTGGAGAGATGGCTTCTTTGCAAAACTGGTCTATCATACTGGTAAAAGCATTACTGGATATATTCTTCACCACACCCTGTAACTGGATTTATCTGAAGAAAGTGGTTAGCTTTGACTGTAGGAATGGAAGCATCTTTTGTGCACATATTTATGAGATTCCTTTTTCAATTAGAAAGTAAATAATTACTTGTTACCTGTCATAATAAAATGTTCTGAGGATTGACAGATTACCTCTGTCTTAATTTTTTTGATAAAGTAAACCAATAAAGAGGTTTGATTGTAAATTTGACTAAAAATAGAAATTTTTAAATCTTTTCAGATTAAATAAAATAGATATTACAAACTTCTATAGATATATAGTTTATGTTGGTAAGATGGATTAATATGCATTAAAAGCAAGTTTAATATTTGCAGGCTATTGTCTTTCATATTATAGATTATTTAATTAAAAATGCTAGTAGGCAGTTGAAGTTTTCCTATTGTGTAGTAAAGACTGTTTTGCAGAAGTATGTTCATAAACAATTAGAAGTCTTTATCACATTTTTAGAGTGTTATGTAATTTAGATAATGGATTAAGATAGAATTTTTTATAATTTAGCACTGATTTAATTAATATCTTTCTTAAGTATAACAGTAGTTTTCTTTGTTTTCAGCATGATAAAATGTCTGCTTTTAGTATGAAAAAAGCAATTTCATTATATGTCTATTCTTTGTATGGCTGATCATTTTATAGATAAAATGAAAGTTAGACTGCATGTAGACAATAGATTTAGTTTTACAGAGTTATGAATATGCACATTAATTTTCTGAGCCTTGCCAAATGAATTCAGATATAATTTTAATTTGTAATTTTGAAATATGGTAGGATAGATAGTGAAATAAAATTGTTATTAACTAAAGGTTCATTTCTTTTTGTGTGTGTTTTTATCTTACTCAAGCTGTAAGAAAACTTTTAGAGTTAGTTAAAACTCTTGTCTTGAGATGGTTGCTTATTTGAACTATTTATTGGAGTTCTGTTTTGTTTATGTATTATAAGGAAGAATCTGAGCAATAAACCAGATGCTTTCTTTTTCATCTTTTCACATGTACCTAGATGTCAAGTCTTCTGGGTGATGTTGACAGCTAGGATGTAAGCTTGAAGGGAATTCCTTGATAATACTTTCAGGACCAAATGTTACTGAAAAGAAAATGATGTTTTAGAAAACAGATGTTCTATCTACATCAGGAAAGAAAAATAAGCAAACATACTTTGAGCATGTCTGTGCCGGCATTTGTAAGTAGAGGTAAATAAGCAGATTTTCTTGAGAATTGGAAATGAATCTTTCACTTTTCAGGGACCTGTGTGGCATGACACTAGGTACTCCCTAACAGAGAATGTAGCCTTAGAGCCTCAGTAGGCACATTATGAAATTGAAACACACTGATTGCTTATGAAAAAGTTCCACACTAGTCAGATCATTGGAGTTGCATGGAAACCTGCTGTTTGCCAACTACGGCTCCTATTACCAGTAGTGGAGGGAAATTGGTCCAAATGAACTGTGCCTTTGAGGGACCCGCCAGGACCCACTTCTGTGACCGTTGGCAACGCTGTGACATGAGCAACCCTTCGTGCAGGGGACATATACACACACCTCTGAGTATCCTTGAGCATTTTCTTTTTTCTTCCTAACAGATCAAAAGGTAAAAGAAAAGATTATAGAAGAAAAGGCAAGGAGTACCAACTAGCACCCACAATAAATATTTCCCATATTCTAAAACTAATTATTCTAAATTGAATAGAAACTAATTAAATTATTTTTCATTTTTGGCACAGTTATGGCATAGACTGGATGTGCCTTTTGCTCAGCTTTCTCACGGTGAAAAGCTGGGATGAAAACCTTGTGGGGGAAATTGAAATGGACCATCAAATTCTGCAGCTGTTGGAGAATCAACATTTCTTGCCCAGTGCCTGTATTATATCATTTGCTTCTGGACCTAAAAATCCAAATCTATGATAGTAAGTGGACAAGCAGGCATTATGGTGTGATATCACTGCATTATCTGATAATTTCCCAGAAGCTGGTCATTCTTACAGAGTTTGAAGTTCACAGCACCAGATATATGATCTGTGCCAGACTTTAAGGCACAAAGAATAGTATGGGCAAAGTTGACATATACTCCTTGCTTTGGTTACAAAGTGGTTGGGCTCAAGATACTGCAGATTGTTTTATATCTGAGTAAGATTTAAGGAACAATGTTGTGAAAATGAGCCTAGTTTAGCCCAGGTTTAGGAACCAGAATCTTGACTACAAATACAATTTTCCATTTTATAAAACCTATAAGCCCTCTTTACAACTCTTGCCATTTTGACATTTTTGAATAGTATGTGCTTTAAACATTTGTAAATATACAAATTTGTAAATGGCACTGTGGACTATAACTCCTATAACATTACTAAAATATAGCTAAAATATAACTAAAGGCTCTTGCATAAATGATAGCGGTATGTTAAATTTATAATTATGTCTGGAAAAAATGACAAATTTCTAGGAATCTTGAACCTTCAATAACAGTATGTGACTTAGCTTCAAAATACAGGTTTAAATATTTCAGCTTCAACCAAGTGAAACTAAGAATTTGCAAAGATATTTGCCTATGTAAGAGGAAAACCCTTTTATCATCCTCGTAATTTTCCTGCCAATGAATCAGAGACCCGTGAGTCACAGTTCTCCCCAATAGACTTACAGTGACTTAGTGTTTGAGAATTTTGATGGTGGAACTGAGATATTTCCTTTCTAAATTAGTCTCTTGGATGTATCTTTATACTTGCCTATGTACATCCCCAATGGATTAAAATTCATTGTAGATACGTTGTGTGATACGTTATTTTACCAGTATGTCCTAGGAATTTGTAAAGTTCTTAATCTAGAATAATAGAAATGTGTCTGACTAGAGTTAGTTCAGTACTTCTATCTTAATTCTCTGCTTTTAGCAGTCTAGTTTTGGAATTTGATTGTTGATCCCCTTTTGTGGCAAACTTTTCCATGTTTTTTGGTAATCTGTGTTGAAACAAGTTTCTTGAATCAGAGGCAGGAGAAGTTTTAAGTAATTTCCTTGTAGTATTTCAAATTTAAGGGATTTTGTCTACTCTGTTTTAAGAGCTTTAGTTATTTCTTTTTAGATTGCTTAGAGCCTAGATTCAGGCAGTGCTAGAAGTTAAACAGATGATTCTACAGAGGTGAATATTTCTTTGACATTGTTCTGTAGAATTTTTGGCTAATATTTAGGAAAGGACTCTCTGCCTGTGCTGCTGGGATCAGTGAAGTTTTGTCAACACCTTGAGATTGGTGACGATACTTCAACCTCAACTTCTGACTTCACCTTTGAATGTCAAAAATTATTTTCCATTATCAAATGTATCAAAACAAAAACATAAACATGGAAAGCCATGATTCCCTCCTAAGATACATTCAGCAACATCTATTCCTGGCTGCTGTGGCCTGGAATTGGATTATTTAACTTAGTATCTCATAACCGCTTCTGGGAAGAATATTGTATACTTAAAAAGAAAAAATATATATTAGATTTTAGATTAGATAATGGGAATGATTCTCTTAAAACCATTTTTATATCTGAAATGTATGTGAGTTATTAGGGAATTTACAAATCAGTGGCTTAGCTCCATTATCTTAATCTTTTTATTTTTAATCTATCCTGTTAATATCTGTGAATATTTCTAAAATATAATCAAGAATATTGCTATTATTTATTCTTGTTCTTTATATTGTATACCATTCCACATTTTGATTTTTGTAGGAAAAAACTCTCCCATTTCTTCCCAGTCCATTCTTCATTATATCATCACATGCAGGGCTGTTCTTTTTTTAGACACACCACATCACAGCTTCTGGGTTTGAAGTATTAGGTCAAATAGGTTTTGGGTTTTTTTTTTGGGTAATAGTTCTTTCTAAGTATCTTTGATGATGTTTTCATTCTATAAATAGTCACCTCCACTGTATTCTAAAGAATATTGAGAGAGTCTCATTATGAATGGTGGTAGATAGCAAATACTATCCATGTGTACAATTTTGCATTTTCTAAATAAATTGCTTCAATTTATTTCCATCATTTTTCCAAGTGCCTCAGGCATCAGTGAAAATAGGCTCATTAATTGCTAAGTAAGTAATTTTTCCACAAGTATAGTCTTGTTCCAAATACTCGTTTGTGCATTTACTATGCGTGACCAGAGTCACCAAACACAAGCCTAGTTATTAAGTGAAATACACATTTCCTTGAATAGTGGGCATCAGGGTCAAATTAAAATCCCACACAGATCATTGCATCACTATTATCATTGCTGGAAAATGAAATGCCAACTTACTTGAATAGGAAAGCTTAGAGTCATCCACATAGTTAGGGAAAAAGTGTAGTGTGGATGTAAAACCTTCCCTCTATTTCTTGACCCATGCTAAATGTTTTCTGCTCCAAACAATCTTTATTCATCCCTTTGGTGAAATATGATCTCTTTGATTTGTCATAACATCTTAACTGTGGTTTTTCTGTATATGATATTCCTTGTCTTAGATTTAAACACATGCCTTTTCTATCCACTAAAATGCAGGGTTTTTTTTTTCTTATTGCATGGAGTTCTTTGATCCATCCTTATGGTGCTTACTTGGCTTAGTATCTTGGACAGAGTAGATACTTCTTTGCTAAATGCTTGTTGAAAGCATAAATAATGTAATAATTATATAAAAGTATTTATTATAGAGAGATGGGTAGGAATAAAACTGAAGAAAAAGGAACTTTATGTTGCTTTCTTTCTTCCTCTTTTCGCTTTTATGCAAAGCACAAGTATCTCCATTGATTATTTGGATCTTGACTTTTTACTCTTCTTCATTCATAGAACAGAAGTGGTGCATCAGACACAGAAGGATGTGTTCTGCCAGTTTTGAGTAGCTTGTAATTCATGTGTACAGAATTATGAAACAGACCCAAATATGTTGGCTTATCTTAGGCAAAACACAATTTCCAAGTTTTAGGAAAATAAAGAAATTTGGGAAACTATGAGAGATTTGTGAAAGACTCAGCAGTCTAGTGGTTCTTGAACGTTGTAACTTTGATTGCTATTGTTATCACCATACTTCTCATTGGCATTTTTAGAGAATTTTATATTCATCTTATGTATTAAAGTAATATGTGTGGTACCTGGGTGTATTTTGTTGCTTTGGGCTTTCTGATATGAACAAATGAGGGCAATTTGATTAACAATTGTTGATAATGTCTTATATGAAAGATTCCTTGAAGTCTCTATGTTGGGTAGGGAAGAGAAAAGAAAGTTAAAATCTAGCAGAGAAAGAGGGTATATTTATAGATAAAGTGATGAGAGAAAGAAAAAACTGCTTTTCTTAAGTGATGTAAATATTTATCTACTCAAAGTTAAGGAAATGGGTCCAGGAACTTGAGGACTGTTTAGATTACATATAGATCTGATTTTATGAATCATGAGTAGAGAAAGACAAAAGGACTTTGAATTCCAGTTTTTTGAAAAAATCAGCCTAGGGTGGCAAAAGTCAACATTAGGGTAGCTTGTTGGTTTCAGCCGGTATCATAATGTTTTTAGGGAGCAATATCAGATGCCTTTAGGATGGCTTCTGTGTTCTTGGTACTATACCAATCTCAACTGTTTTAATTAATAATAACCCTTTTATGTCATATATTATTCAGATGAGAAAACTGTTTAGCAAGGCAAAGAAATATGTTTACCATCACAAAGATAGGAAGCAGCCGGGAAGGGTCAAACAGCATTAGACTGTCAAATATGTACCTCTAAGCATTAGGATTTATTTCTTTATTGTAGTGATTGCCAGTATAAATTAATACACTAAAATGCTAATCCTAAATTTACCTTTTTATTCATACTCATTAAAAACAGCATGCAATTTAAACTGCTTTAAAAAGACTAAATATAAAACAACTGGAACTTTCATGAACTTTTGTGGGAGTGTAAATTGGTATACAAGTTTTGGAGGACTGGCATTATCTTCCAGAATTGGTAAAACAATTATTCCATTGCCTAACAGTTTTGCTTTCTTGTGTATCCATTTTAAGTGAGTGTTTTCCTCACATGTATACCAAGGACATGTACAATAACAGCTATATCAGCATTGCTCATGATATCCCCAAACTGGAAACCACTCCAGTTTTCAATCAGCAATAGAATGGGTAAGGAGATTTCAGCATAATCATGGAAGTGAAATAAGATATGGTAATGAAAATGTGTGAACAACATGCAGTGCCATGTTGTTATCCTACCATATTAAACTAAAAGAGACAGACATATGAAATAAATATATGATTCCATTTATAGAAAATTTTTAAGTAAGCAAAATATTAATAATATATGGTTTAGTAGCTTTGGATGTGGCTCTGGATCATTGGTGTACTATTTCTTGATTTATCCGGTAGTTAAATGGATATATTCCTTTTATGATTATTCATTCAACTGTGACCTATGAATTGTATACTTTCTAGGCATATTTTGACCTCACTAAAATGTTAAGCCTAATAGCCATCATTTGTGAGAAGGGAGATATTCTGGTTCACTAAATATTCTTTGTAAAGATTAAGTTATTAACAATAATGGCGACAAGAAAAAAATTCTGTATAGCTCTTGTAACAGGCTTGATAATCTTTTTAAAGACAAGTTATTTTACTTGCCTTTAAGTACAAAATGCACAGATAATATAGCTTCCTTTGAATGTTTGAATTTTTTGTTTGATAAAGATTACAAAAGTAGAAGATAGAGAAGGTATGGAGCGTTCAGCCAAACATGTATCTCTAATATTGATTGCATTCCTTACCACCATTTTCTTTTAGAGTAGGAAAGATTATCAAATCACTCTGGCAATTTGAGTTTGATTTTTTGGAGGTTTTTCACGTCAAGTAAGTAAGTAGAATTTTGTTGAAGTTCCAATTGTTTCATAATTTGTGCCAAGATCAGACATTTTGGGGACTGCTCACCATGTCCCTGAATACAGTCTCTCATCTTTGACACTTGCTTTAGCTGCTGGAACAATAAGCATTCTAACTTTTTGGAAGCAGACAGCTGGTCACTGGGAATGCCCTTGGTCTCCTTTGGCTCAGAGGGTGCCCTTGCTGGATTCCGGCTCTCTGATTGACACGAAACTGGCTGTCGTCTCGCTGGTGCTTGGGCACCAACTCAAGGTTCAGTCTCTTCTCATGATAAGCATGAGGTTTTTTTCCTGATAAAAGCATAGATAATATTATATAATTAAAGAGCATAAGCTCTAGACTCAAACAAATCTAGGTTCAAATTCTTTCTTTACCTCTGTTTATATGCTGACCTTGGAAAATTAAACTTTCTAAGTGGAGTAATAATATTCTATTGATATACAGATTTGTTGAGGCAATGCATATAAACTTCTAGCATAATATCTGCCCCAAAATAAGCTTTCAATGAACATTAGGTGTCATGTGTTAATAGCTATTATTATTACTTGAATACATGATACTTTCACATGCAACAAAGTACCACATTAACTCAACTGACCCAGGCACACAAATTAAGGGAAATAAAACAGACCCAACAAAGTACTCTAAGTAATATCATTAATTATTCATGTAAATAAATCCAATACACTTTTGAGTAATAGGAAACTTTATTCACTAGAAAATATAATTTTTATAAAGGCTACATGCAAGGAATATTTGCCTCAGCATATAATTCTACACTCTCATATCTAATGCAAGTGAAACCAATTTGAAAATTGATGACTTCCAGTTAGTTCTTTATGCCATAAATGAGTGTTTAAAATACTTTTTTAGTTGGAAAAAAACAAGGTCACCTATGTACTTAAAAGATTGAAACCAAAAATTGAAGCTGTTTTATCATTCTTCATTTTATGTTTAAGCTTTGCAGAGATCAATGAATTCTCAATCAGTACGCATCAGTTAGTAGGTGCAGAGAAAATGCTTTAATGTCTGGAAATTTCATGAACCTCATTCCCCTGACAAAAAAGGAATCACTTAGATGAGTGTTCTCAAGACCAACATGCTCTAATTACACATCAAACATCTAAATAGACGTAAACACAAAAAGGTGTGCATTTTCAGCAACATAGTCTGGATTTCAGAGAATTAGTTTGAACTGTGACTGCTAATTTCTCAGAATATGTTTCACCATCATCAGCCAGTGCATGACAGAGGAGGTGCCACAGTGTAACAAGGTACTCTTGGTTATAAGATTGGTAAACGCAGTACAGTAACAACACATACTTCCTGCTGCTTTACCGTATGTGCACTTTCTTTCCCAAATAGTTTAGCAAATACTTGCCTCCCACACACAAATGTAAGAATGCCAGCTCTCTTAGGAGACAACTGAAATCCACAGCTATACAATTTCCCTTTTTCTTAAGGGGAAAAGTTTAAAAATAACCAACTTTTCTCAACCGTGTTAAGCGTATCTTTTCCCTGGGAATCACTTTGTTTTTATATTTTCTGCCTTTCTGTTAAAATTGAAAACATGAATGCTTCATTGCCTAAGAAACTGAGTAAACTTGCTTTCTGAAATGTACCTTTTAATGTCTTTTATAATTTGTTTTTCTTCCCTTATTTGCACTTTCAGCTGTGGATGAATTTCCATGCAATGCGTCATTTCTTTAAGAGTTTACACACCAGAAGAAATAAAAATGGAAAATGGTATCTATTAAGAGAGATGCTTTCTCAAGTCCCCAGCAGATGCTGTTGGTGAGCAGGCCTCTGCTTGCTCAGCACAGCCGAGCAGCTTAACCCTCCACAGGGTGGCCCCAAAGAAAGGAGCATATTTCTGGTTGTTGAACAAATGAGGGCTTTCTTGACTTGACTTTACCCCTCTTATTGTTTCAGAATACATTGTAGACCAGGGGGTTTTGTAAAACTGAGCCACACATCACTCTACCTTGTAGAAAATGATTTCTGTTATTATAACCCACTGACTTCCATATGGTTGGTTGTCTGTGATCAATTCTGTTTTTGTGCTTCCTCCCTCACCATACCACACATCATCTCACATAGCATCTACACACACACATTCCTTTTGTTTTCATAAATTTATTCTAATTGACTGAAAGCTGAGTTTTCCATTCCCACTTATCTTCACAGCTTAGGACGGCATCAGTGAATCTTTCTATGTTGGAGGCAGCCAGTTGGCGTGGGCATAAAGTCTTTGCCTTGTCTTCCTTTGGGAGCAGCATATCTGAGCATATCTTTGAGCAGTCTTGTACTGTGAAGTATGAGTAGCACCAAGTCTTGGACTTGTACTGAACAGAGTATGACTCATATAAATAATATCAGAAGGGATAGGGCTTGAGGAGAGATAGTAGGGCAGAATGTCTGCTTTGCAATCCATGTTCTTTTCACATTGACGGGGAGGTTGTGATAAAGTGGATATGTTGAGTGGAAGCATAATGCTCTGTGTTTCTGACAACTTTCCTGCTGTTCATGGCTTGTTCCATTTCTGTCAGCTGTGTCTAACTTGAAGACTTGCATGCTTATGTGTGAGCTAAGTTCCCTCACTGAGTACCACTGAGCGCTGTAAACTCCTCTGTAAACCAAGAACAGGGGTCTTCCACTTCAAGTGGCTCAGGGTATGAAAGCTAAATCCTACATGAAACGAACAAAGGGCTTTCAAAATCATCTTTTTGTACCTTGAAACGGAAATGTTTGTTCACAATGAAGAAACTGAAAGGAAGCAGCAGCAGAAGATATTTAAATCTTCATTTCCAGTCATTTGCTGTGAAATCTAACTGCATTCCTGGAGCAAAATTGATGGCATTTGAGGACTTTAGTGTTTTTCAGGTATCAATAAATTTCTACTAGTGTCTCTCAGCTTCTCTAATAGCCAGGAGGATCAGTAATAAAACATAACAAAGGGTTTTAGTAGAAGAATCTGATATTTCCCTGTATTATTTAGACACTATTTAGGCATTCTTTTGACATTCATTTGACTTGAATAACATATTTTTCTACAATTAGTTTTTAGCCATTTTATTGTTAACAGTGGCAAAATTAAATGTATAGCTTCTTGTTTTTCACAGAGCTGTCTCCCTTTCCACAACACCATTAAGTGCTCTATTGAGCACTGCCAAGGTGGCAGAAGACCCCCTCACAGCTCTTTGCAGTCATTAACTCATGTCTCCTCCTAATATTCATCATTTTCTTAATTCTGTTTATGATTTCATCATCTAGACATGCATTGCTAAACACTAGTTGTACCAATTTTCTGAACTTAATTTAAATGAAATTATACAGTATGCATTCGTTTATATCTGGGTTAATTTTCCTTATGTTACTTTTGTGAGATTGTCCAAGATGTCACATATGACTGTTTATTTTCATTGATGTATAATATTCCTTTATATGGTTACACACATTTTAAAAACCCATTTATACTGTTGATTAGCATCTGACGTGCTTCTGGGTTTGGACTCTTACAAACAGAGAAGCTCTAAACGTTCCCGTTAGTGTCCTGTGGTGCACCACTGAGTAGATACCTGTTGGGCATGTAACCAGGCGTGTTATCACCAGATGATAGAGTCTCCATATCTTAAACTTCATTAGGTGAGACCAAACCATTTTCCAAAGTGGTTATACCAGTTTTCACTCTCATCAGCAATGGACAGCAATATTTTCATGGGTTTGTTTCTGGGCTGTCTACTCTGTTTTTCTATAATTATATCTCTTCCCAAATACCATAACTTTTAAATTATGGTAGGTTTCTTTTTTAAATATATTTTTACTTTTATTTTTATTTATTTATTTTTTAAATTAATTAATTAATTGATTTTTCTTTACAACATTGTATTGGTTTTGCCATACATTGACTTGAATCCACCAATTATGGTAGCTTTAAAATAAGTTGCAACATCAAGTACAATGAGCCCATCAAATTTCTTAAAGATTATGTTGGCTATTCTGAACATTGTTTTTTCCAAATAATTTTAGAATCTACATAACAATGTATAAATACACACAATCTGTTGAGATTTTGACTGAGATAGAATCCATATATTAGCACTAGAATTTATATATTTACAGTTTGAATTTTCTGTCAATAGACACAGTTCATCATTCTACTTATTTGGTCTTATTTCTCAATAGTGTTTCATAATTATATATATAGATGTATCATAAATCTTTTGGTGGATTAATTCTGGTTATTTGAATTTTTATGATGTTATAAATGACATCTTTTTATGTCTTAATAGTTGATATATAAAAATGTAATTAATTTTTGCATGTTAGCATTGTTATACAACTTTTGTAAGCTAATTTATGCTAATAATTTAGTTCTAAAATCTGCATGTTTTTCTTTAAACACAGTTAAGTCATATGAACAATGTTTTATTCTCCCATTTCAATTCAAACAATTGGTTCAATTTTTTGTGAATCTTTAACATTTCACTATTAAATAAAATGTTTTTGTAGGTGTTTTTGTATATGTTTTATCAGTAAGGTGAATTCTTTCCATTATCAGTTTGCTAAGCATTTTTTTCAACTATTAAATTTTTTTAAAAAACTTGTAAAATGCAACATACAATTTACTATTTTAACTATGCTCATATGCACATTCACATTATTGTATTAATAGAATCATCACCACTGTCGGTCTCCAGAACTCTTTTCATCCTCTAAAAGTAAAACTCTGTACCAATTAAACAGTGAATCCCCATACCCTCATTCTCCTGAATCTGTTGCAGCCATTTTTCTACTTTCTATCTCTTTTATTTTATTTATTTTTTTTTTTAAATATTATTTTATTAGTTGGAGGCCAATCACTTTACAACATTTCAGTGGGTTTTGTCATACATTGACATGAATCAGCCATATAGTTACACGTATTCCCCATCCCGATCCCCCCTCCCACCTCCCTCCCCACCCGACTCCTCAGGGTCCTCCCAGTGCACCAGGCCCGAGCACCTGACTCATGTATCCCACCTGGGCTGGTGGTCCGTTTCACCATAGATAATATACATGCTGTTCTTTCAAAACCTCCCACCCTCACGTTCTCCCCCAGAGTTCAAAAGTCTGTTCTGTACTTCTGTGTCTCTTTTTCTGTTTTGCATATAGGGTTATCGCCACCATCTATCTAAATTCCGTATATATGTGTTAGTATACTGTAATGATCTTTATCTTTCTGGCTTACTTCACTCTGTATAATGGGCTCCAGTTTCATCCATCTCATTAGAACTGATTCAAATGAATTCTTTTTAACGGCTGAGTAATATTCCATGGTGTATATGTACCACAGCTTCCTTATCCATTCATCTGCTGATGGGCATCTGGATTGCTTCCATGTCCTGGCTATTATAAACAGTGCTGCAATGAACATTGGGGTGCACGTGTCTCTTTCAGATCTGGATTCCTCAGTGTGTATGCCTAGAAGTGGTATTGCTGGGTCATATGGCAGTTCTATTTCCAGTTTTTTAAGAAATCTCCACACTGTTTTCCATAGTGGCTGTACTAGTTTGCATTCCCACCAACAGTGCAAGAGGGTTCCCTTTTCTCCACACCCTCTCCAGCATTTATTGCTTGTAGACTTTTGGATAGCAGCCATCCTGACTGGCGTGTAATGGTACCTCATTGTGGTTTTGATTTGCATTTCTCTGATGATGAGTGATGTTGAGCATCTTTTCATGTGTTTGTTAGCCATCTGTATGTCTTCTTTGGAGAAATGTCTGTTTAGTTCTTTGGCCCATTTTTTGATTGGGTCGTTTATTTTTCTGGAATTGAGCTTCAGGAGTTGCTTGTATATTTTTGAGATTAATCCTTTGTCTGTTTCCTCATTTGTTATTATTTTCTCCCAATCTGAGGGCTGTCTTTTCACCTTACTTATAGTTTCCTTTGTTGTGCAAAAGCTTTTAATTTTCATTAGGTCCCATTTGTTTATTTTTGCTTTTATTTCCAATATTCTGGGAGGTGGGTCATAGAAGATCTTGCTGTGATTTATGTCGGAGAGTGTTTTGCCTATGTTCTCCTCTAGGAGTTTTATAGTTTCTGGTCTTACATTTAGATCTTTAATCCATTTTGAGTTTATTTTTGTGTATGGTGTTAGAAAGTGTTCTAGTTTCATTCTTTTACAAGTGGCTGACCAGTTTTCCCAGCACCACTTGTTAAAGAGATTGTCTTTTTTCCATTGTATATCCTTGCCTCCTTTGTCAAAGATGAGGTGTCCATAGGTTCGTGGATTTATCTCTGGGCTTTCTATTCTATTCCATTGATCCATATTTCTGTCTTTGTGCCAGTACCATACTGTCTTGATGACTGTGGCTTTGTAGTAGAGTCTGAAGTCAGGCAGGTTGATTCCTCCAGTTCCATTCTTCTTTCTCAAGATTACTTTGGCTATTCGAGGTTTTTTGTATTTCCATACAAATTGTGAAATTATTTGTTCTAGTTCTGTGAAAAATACCGTTGGTAACTTGATAGGGATTGCATTGAATCTATAGATTGCTTTGGGTAGAATAGCCATTTTGATAATATTGATTCTTCCAATCCATGAGCACGGTATGTTTCTCCATCTGTTTGTGTCCTCTTTGATTTCTTTCATCAGTGTTTTATAGTTTTCTATGTATAGGTCTTTTGTTTCTTTAGGTAGATATACTCCTAAGTATTTTATTCTTTTTGTTGCAATGGTGAATGGTATTGTTTCCTTAATTCCTCTTTCTGTTTTTTCATTGTTAGTGTATAGGAATGCAAGGGATTTCTGTGTGTTAATTTTATATCCTGCAACTTTACTATATTCATTGATTAGCTCTAGTAATTTTCTGGAAGAGTCTTTAGGGTTTTCTATGTAGAGGATCATGTCATCTGCAAACAGCGAGAGTTTCACTTCTTCTTTTCCTATCTGGATTCCTTTTATGTCTTTTTCTGCTCTGATTGCTGTGGCCAAAACTTCCAACACTATGTTGAATAGTAGTGGTGAGAGTGGGCATCCTTGTCTTGTTCCTGATTTCAGAGGAAATGCTTTCAATTTTTCACCATTGAGGGTGATGCTTGCTGTGGGTTTGTCATATATAGCTTTTATTATGTTGAGGTATGTTCCTTCTATTCCTGCTTTCTGGAGAGTTTTAATCATAAATGAGTGTTGAATTTTGTCAAAGGCTTTCTCTGCATCTATTGAGATAATCATATGGTGTTTATCTTTCAATTTGTTAATGTGGTGTATTACGTTGATTGATTTGCGGATATTAAAGAATCCTTGCATTCCTGGGATAAAGCCCACTTGGTCATGGTGTATGATTTTTTTAATATGTTGTTGGATTCTGTTTGCTAGAATTTTGTTAAGGATTTTTGCATCTATGTTCATCAGTGATATTGGCCTGTAGTTTTCTTTTTTTGTGGCATCTTTGTCTGGTTTTGGAATTAGGGTGATGGTGGCCTCATAGAATGAGTTTGGAAGTTTACCTTCTTCTGCAATTTTCTGGAAGAGTTTGAGTAAGATAGGTGTTAGCTCTTCTCTAAATTTTTGGTAGAATTCAGCTGTGAAGCCATCTGGTCCTGGGCTTTTGTTTGCTGGAAGATTTCTGATTACAGTTTCGATTTCCTTGCTTGTGATGACTCTGTTAAGATCTTCTATTTCTTCCTGGTTCAGTTTTGGAAAGTTATACTTTTCTAAGAATTTGTCCATTTCATCCAAGTTGTCCATTTTATTGGCATAGAGCTGCTGGTAGTAGTCTCTTATGATCCTTTGGATTTCAGTGTTGTCTGTTGTGATCTCACCCTTTTCATTTCTTATTTTGTTAATTTGGTTCTTCTCTCTTTGTTTCTTAATGAGTCTTGCTAATGGTTTGTCAATTTTGTTTATTTTTTCAAAAAACCAGCTTTTAGCTTTGTTGATTTTTGCTATGGTCTCTTTAGTTTCTTTCGCATTTATTTCTGCCCTAATTTTTAAGATTTCTTTCCTTCTGCTAACCCTGGGGTTCTTCATTTCTTCCTTCTCTAATTGCTTTAGGTGTAGAGTTAGGTTATTTATTTGGCTTTTTTCTTGTTTCTTGATGTGTGCCTGTAATGCTATGAACCTTCCCCTTAGCACTGCTTTTACAGTGTCCCATAGGTTTTGGGTTGTTGTGTTTTCATTTTCATTTATTTCTATACATACTTTGATTTCTTTTTTGATTTCTTCTATGATTTGTTGGTTATTCAGAAGCGTGTTATTTAGCCTCCATATGTTGGAATTTTTAACAATTTTTTTCCTGTAATTGAGATCTAATCTTACTGCACTGTGGTCAGAAAAGATGACTGGAATGATGTCAATTTTTTTGAATTTTCCAAGACCAGATTTATGGCCCAGGATGTGATCTATTCTGGAGAAGGTTCCGTGTGCACTTGAGAAAAAGGTGAAGTTGATTGTTTTGGGGTGAAATGTCCTATAGATATCAATTAGGTCTAGCTGGTCCATTGTATCATTTAAGGTTTGTGTGTCCTTGTTGATTTTCTGTTTAGTTGATCTATCCATGGTTGTGAGTGGGGTATTAAAGTCTCCCACTATTATTGTGTTACTATTAATTTCCTCTTTCATA
Organism: Muntiacus reevesi; assembly: GCF_963930625.1. Lineage (NCBI taxonomy): Eukaryota > Metazoa > Chordata > Mammalia > Artiodactyla > Cervidae > Muntiacus > Muntiacus reevesi. The sequence continues at coordinate 18,436,550 of NC_089265.1, read as the reverse complement.
CTCGTTAGTGTTTGCCGTACATATTGCGGTGCTCCTATGTTGGGTGCATATATATTTATAATTGTTATATCTTCTTCTTGGATTGATCCTTTGATCATTATGTAGTGTCCTTCTTTGTCTCTTTTCACATCCTTTATTTGGAAGTCTATTTTATCTGATATGAGTATTGCGACTCCTGCTTTCTTTTGGTCTCCGTTTGCGTGAAATATTTTTTTCCAGCCCTTCACTTTCAGTCTGTATGTGTCCCTTGTTTTGAGGTGGGTCTCTTGTAGACAGCATATATAGGGGTCTTGTTTTTGTATCCATTCAGCCAATCTTTGTCTTTTGGTTGGGGCATTCAACCCATTTACATTTAAGGTAATTATTGATAGGTGTGGTCCCGTTGTCATTTACTTTGTTGTTTTGGGTTCACGTTTATACAACCTTTCTGCATTTCCTGTCTAGAGAAGATCCTTTAGCATTTGTTGAAGAGCTGGTTTGGTGGTGCTGAATTCTCTCAGCTTTTGCTTGTCTGTAAAGCTTTTGAATTCTCCTTCATATCTGAATGAGATCCTTGCTGGGTACAGTAATCTAGGTTGTAGGTTATTCTCTTTCATTACTTTCAGTATGTCCTGCCATTCCCTTCTGGCCTGGAGGGTTTCTATTGATAGATCAGCTGTTATCCTTATAGGAATCCCTTTGTGTGTTATTTGTTGTTTCTCCCTTACTGCTTTTAGTATTTGTTCTTTGTGTTTGATATTTGTTAATTTGATTAATATGTGTCTTGGGGTGTTTCGCCTTGGGTTTATCCTGTTTGGGACTCTCTGGGTTTCTTGGACTTGGGTGGCTATTTCCTTCCCCATTTTAGGGAAGTTCTCAGCTATTATCTCCTCGAGTATTTTCTCATGGCCTTTCTTTTTGTCTTCTTCTTCTGGGACTCCTATGATTCGAATGTTGGGGCGTTTCACATTGTCCCAGAGGTCCCTGAGGTTGTCCTCATTTCTTTTGATCCTTTTTTCTTTTTTCCTCTCTGCTTCATTTATTTCCACCATTTTATCTTCTACCTCACTTATCCTATCTTCTGTCTCCGTTATTCTACTCTTGGTTCCCTCCAGAGTGTTTTTGATCTCATTCATTGCATTATTCATTTTTAATTGACTCTTTTTTATTTCTTCTAGATCTTTATTAAACATTTCTTGCATCTTTTCAATCTTTGTCTCCAGGCTATTTATCTGTACCTCCATTTTGCTTTCAAGATTTTGGATCATTTTTATTATCATTATTCTAAATTCTTTTTCAGGTAGATTTCCTATCTCCTCCTCTTTTGTTTGACTTGGTGGGCTTTTTTCATGTTCCTTTACCTGTTGGGTATTTCTCTGCCTTTTCATCTTGTTTAGATTGCTGTGTCTGGAGTGGGCTTTCTGTATTCTGCAGGTCTGTGGTTCCTTTTTATTGTGGAGGTTTTACCCAGTGGGTGGGGTTAGACGATTGGCTTGTCAAGGTTTCCTGATTAGCGAAGCTTGCGTCAGTGTTCTGGTATGCGGATCTTGATTTCTTCTCTTTGGATAGCAATGGAGTGCCCAGTAATGAGTTTTGAGATGGGTCTATGTGTTAGGTGTGACCTTGGGCTGTCTGTATGTTGACGTTCAGGGCAATGTTCCTGCGTTGTTGGAGAATTTGCGTGGTATGTCGTGCTCTAAAACTTATTGGCTCTTGGGTGGTGGTTGGTTTCGGTGCAGGTATGGAGGCTTTTGTACGGTCACTTATTACTTAAAGATCCATGTAGTCAGGAGTTTTCTGGTGTTCTCAGGTTTTGGGCTTAAGTCTCCTGCTTCTGGATTTCAGTTTTATTCTTCCTGTAGTCTCAGGACTTCTCCAACTATACAGCACTGATAATAAAACTTCTATGTTAATGGTGGAAAGTTTCTCCCCCGTTAGGGATACCCAGAGAGGTTCACCGAGTTACATGGAGAAGAGGAGAGGGAGGAGGGAGATAGAGATGGGCAGGAGGAGAAAGAGGGGGACTCAAGAGGAGAGAGACAGATCTACGAAGTTGTCTGATCCCAGAGTGTTCTCCGTAGCCCAGACACCCACAAAGATTCACAGAATTGGATTGGGAAGAGAAGGGGAAAGGAGGAAATAGAGGTGTTCTGAGGTAGAAAACAGAGTCAAGATTGGGAGAGCATAATCAACACACTCGTGAATAAAAATGGGAGCTGAATATTGGATTCTTAAATGTTCACAATTTATATCATATACTGAAAAACAAAAATTAAAAATCTAGAGTAGAGGTTAGACTCTTAAAAATACTATATTAAAAACAAAAACCAAAACACACAAAAGAAATTTTAGAAATATATATGAAGTTTGGTATAAAAATAGGGCTTCTCTTCTTCTTCTTCTTTTTTTTTTTTCCCTTTCTTCTGTAAGGTTATAGTGGATTGAAAATGAAAATTAAGGCGTAGTAAAAGGAGTGCTAGAGGGCTTTAAAAGAAATAAGAGAAAAAGAAGAAGAAAATAGAAGAGAAGAAGAAAAAAGAACAGAAAAAAAAGAAGAAAAAGAAAAAAAAAGAAAAAAGAAAGAGAAAAAAAATTGTTTTGCCTAATTAAAAAAAATCGTAAAAATCTATGAAAGTTAAGGAGTAATGGGGGCGTAATAAGGAATTTTTAAAGGAAAATAAAAGAGAATCAAGAAAAAAGAAAAAAAAAATTTTTTTTTTTTCCTTACTTAAAAAAAAAAAGGAAAAAAAAAAAAGAAAAGAAAAGAAAAAGAAAAAATATATCTAGGAATTTCTCTGGAGCTGTTGCGGTCAGTGTGGGTTCGGCTCAGCTTCAGATAGCTCCTCGTTCCAGCGTACACTTCTCGATATCTACAGGCCCTTCCGGTGTAGTCAGTCGGTGGTTTCTTCAGGGATTTTAATCTGTTGCACCGGTCCCTTCTGAAGCGGTTCCCTTTGTTTATTTGGGTTCTGTTGCCGGTCTCTTCCGCGCCTAATTTCCGCCCTGACACAGGGGGCGGAGGCGGATTCTTATTCAGGTAGCTAGTTCCGTCGCGCTGCGGGGAGGGGCCGTGCGGGGAGGGGCCGTGCGGGGAGGGGCCGGCGCTCCCGGGAGAGCCTTGCGCTCTTTTCTCGGTCTGCGCTGCTCAGGCTCCGGGCTGTTCTGTCTGAAGCGCGCGCCACGCTGCGTGCGGCTCCAGCCCTCGGGCGATTCACAAAAGCGCGGCACACAAAGCTGGGCCCGCGCTCCGGCCCCACGCCGCCCCGAGCGGCCCAGGCAGCCAGGCGCTTGACGGGCCCTCTCTCCCCGGGTGCGGCGCGTCTTCTGCCCTGCGCGGTCCGAGTCTCAGTCCCCGCCGGCGCCAGTCGGGCGTGCGCGCCCTCTGCCCTCCGCGTCCCCAGCCCCAGTTCCTGCCCGCGACGGTCGGGCGCCCCCGCCCTCCGTCTCGCCGCGACCCTCCCGGCGGACTTCGGCCGCCCAGAATCTCGGTCCCTTTGTTCTGCGAACGGCCGGCAGTGTGTTCCGGCCGGTTAATTTTCTCTCTCTTTTACTCTCCCACAGTTCAAGCTGGCAACTCACAAAAGCTCCCTCTGATTGTCCTCAGGGCGCTCAGGCCCGGATCCAGCCCCAAGTAATGCCGCCCGCTCCTCTCCGTTCCGCCCCCACTTGCTGGTTGCGGATGCGGGCGTCTGGGGTACTTTTCTGCTGGGAGTTGCTTTTAGGCTCGTAATCTGTGGGTTTTATTTATTCTATCCCTCCCAGTCAGATTCAAACTCTTGAGATTCCAACACTTCCCCCAGGCCCGCCAGTGCGAGGGTTTCCCGGTGTCTGGGAACGTCCTCTATTAAGTCCCTTCCCGGGACGGATCTCCGTCCTTAGCTCTTTTGTTTCGCTTTTTATCTTTTATATTTTGTCCTACCTCCTTTCGAAGACAATGGGCTGCTTTTCTGGGTGCCTGATGACCTCAGCTAGCGATCAGAAGTTGTTTTGTGAAGTTTGCTCTGCGTTCTGTTATTTTTTTGATGAATTTCTAGGAGAGAAAGTGGTCTCTCCGTCCTACTCCTCCGCCATCTTGGCTCCTCCCTACTTTCTATCTCTTTTAATTTGACTACTTTAGACTCTTCATAGAAGTGGAATGACAGAGAATTTGTCATTTTATGTCTGGTTCATCTCACTTAGTATATAATCCTCAAAATTCTTCCATGTTGTAGCACGAGTCAGAATTTCCTTCCTTTTTAAGGTTGAGTAATATTCCAGTGTAGGTGTATACCACGTTTTGTTTATCCATTCATCAGTGGGCACTTGAGTTGCTTCCACTTTTTGGCCATTGGAATAATGCTTCTGTGAGCATGGATGTACAAATGTATGTGTTTCTGCTTTAAATTATTTTGTGTATGTTTATATAAGTGGGGCTGTTGGGAGGAACTTGTGTCTGCTCCATAGTGTAATTTGAGGACTCATAGCAGAGTGCTCCGACCAGCCAGAGACACTTAGAACTAGCAACAAAGTGGATTTAGGTACAAGTTTTTATTGCCAAAGTTGGTCAAAGGGTACAGACTTTCAGCTATAAGATTAGTAAGTTCTAAGTATCTAATGAACAGCATGCTGACTATAGTTAATAATACTGTGTATAACATACTTGAAATTTACTAGTAGAGTAGATCTTAAGTGTTCTAACCATACATACAAAAAGGTAACCATGTGAGGGAATGGGTGTATTAATTAGCTTGATTTTGGTTATCATTTCACATATACTTATATTAAATCATCACGTTGTATACCTTAAATATATACATTTTTGTTTGTCAATTATATCTGAAAAAAAAGCAAAACCCAGAAGCTGTTTCATTTTTCCACTTGACCTGGTAGATTCAGTTGTCCTCTGGGTTCACTCCAGGTCTGTTGTCTTCATCTCATGTTCAAATATCATATCAAATACCACTTAAAATATGTTCATATTTGGAGGGTGGGGAAGGGTTCAGTTCTTCAGACAGATTGTGTACTAATGGTAGTGGAGAAAAGGAAGATTGGATCAGTTGGCATTGGATCTTATCGATTGGATCTTAGTTGGCATTAGAAAGTGATCATTAGAGCTACATATAGGCTATGGTTTTTCCAGTGGTCATGTATGGATGTGAGAGCTGGACTGTGAAGAAAACTGAGTGCTGAAAAATTGATGCTTTTGAACTATGGTGTTGGAGAAGACTCTTGAGAGTCCCTTGGACTGCAAGGAGATCCAACTAGTCCATCCTAAAGGAGATCAGTCCTGGGTGTTCATTGGAAGGACTGATGTTGAAGCTGAAACTCCAATACTTTGGCCACCTCATGCGAAGAGTTGACTCATTGGAAAAGACCCTGATGCTGGGAGGGATTGGGGGCGGGAGGAGAAGGGGCCGACAGAGGATGAGATGGCTGGATGGCATCACCGACTCGATGGACATGAGTTTGAGTAAATTCCGGGAGTTGGTGATGGACAGGGAGACCTGGCATGCTGCGATTCATGGGCTCGCAAAGAGTCGGACACAACTGAGTGACTGAACTGAATCGAACTGAACTGATAGCTCAGATCACCTCTGTTTTTGTTTTATTCAGTTGCCATAGTTGAATTTTATAAGGATATTCTCCTTCCCCATAAAAATTGTACTGGTTGGATGAAAGGGAGTAAGCAGTGCCTGGGCTACGGAGATGAGTGGAATCCTTGGAATGCAGTAGGAGTCCATAATAGGTATTGTCAAGGGACAATCGGACAACTTATCAACTACACTTAAAAAAAAAAATGAGTCAGCTTTCATTCATCAAACAGAACCCTGTATAAATGTTATTCAATGTTGATAACATTGAATTAACATTGTGGTTTTTTCATCAGTTAGGTACCCATAGTGTAAGGGCTCCTGAATCCTAATTGTAAATACCTTTCTTGAGCCGTCTTTAGATGAGGATGCCTCACCTACTGTATGTCGAGCACCTTTCAGACAATCTTTATTTTAGACATTTGTTGCATAGTCTCTGGGTAACATGCTGGTAGGGCTTTCCTGATGGCTCTGCTGGTCAAGAACCTGCCTGCAATGTGGGAGACCTGGGTTCGATCCCTGGGTTGGGAAGCTCCCCTGGAGCAGGGGATGGCAGCCCACTCTAGTATTCTTGCCTGGAGAATCCCATGGACAGAGGAGCCTGGCGGGTTACAGTCCACAGAGTCGCAAAGAGTCAGGCATAGCTGAGCGACCAAGCACAGGCTCTCACACTGTGTTGTTATGCATCACTATACCAGCAAAGAGTCAAGCCCTGGGAACCTGGAACTGACCATGTATGCCCCCACCCCCTTCAAAAAGAAATGAGGATAAATATAGTTGTTCTGTGCTTCTTAATCTGTGTAGTATATTGTTTACAAGTAAACATTTCTTAGAGGGGAAAAAGTAGTTATACTTTTTCTGATGTGTCTGCATTCAACCCTTCCTCGGGGTGTACTTTTAATTCTGCAGCCAGGGTATTAGCAATATTAAACTGAAAATGTCACAGAATGTCAAATCTGAAAATGTCACTGGGAAACGGGTAAAAAAGATGGTGACCCTGTACCATCCACAGATGAAATAAATATGCCTCCCCGGTACTGTACGGTGGTTTTTTTTTTAGTGGGTGTAGCTTTATACATTTTGCATCCTATTAATTTTCATGGCATCAATGGAGAAATATTAGAACAGCGAGAGTGCTGAAGACAAATTAACTCATCAATTACATGTATGGGACAGTGGAGACTGAGTTTATTTCACCATTTCAAATTGCAATAAAACTGTAATTACTAACTCGTGGAATCTTCATGGAAATCTGCATTCATTACCACTTAATTTGAAGTCAGTGACTGCTGTATACTTAACTTTTCTCTAATATCTGCTACAAAGTAGAAATAGTAGAAAGCAGTTTAGAATTACAGCAGCTGTCTTACTCAGTCCCCACAGAAACATTTTTGTAATCATCCAAACTAAATTTTGCCCATGAAACCAGTGAGATTAGTTTGTATTTAAATAGTGCACAAAATGGAAAATGAATATATTGTTTGTTCAAGGAACCAGTTCCCAGTTTTATGTCTCTATCTTTTCTCCATTTCTAACTCTCTGTCACTCTTCCCTCTTCCATCTTTTCTTTACATACTCAAGTACAACTCATAGAGAGTTATTTCTTTCAGGAAGAATGGCAAAGGGGAAAAATGAAGCCAGAAGATTTATGTTCAAATTCTGTCCATGCCATTTTCTGACTTTATGGTTTTGAGCAAGTTATTTTGCTTCTTTGAAACTCACTCTCTCCATTTGTAAATTGAGGATTATAATGTCAGTCTTCCAAGGTTTATGTGAGCATTAAGTGAACTAATATATGCAGATACCCCTAGTGTGGTACCCAGCATTTTAATGTTGGTTTCTCTTCTTTTAATCTTTAAAGAAAATCAGAAATTATAGGCATTACATACTGTGTCATGATTTATGGAGCAAATTGCATTTGCTTGACAGTTTTGTATCTGGAATGATAAAAACTGCATTTATTATGCATAGATCATTTGTTTTTGTTTTTGTATCTTTAATATGGTTGAAAAGTGAAGTTCTGTATAAATTGAAACTTATCTTTTAACCATATATTTTTTATTTGCCACTATGAATTAATTAAGTCTGAAAGCCATCATTTAAATGTTATTTTTATTTCTTCAGTCACTAACTGACACCTGGGAAATGATAGATCACAGATGTAAGGGGTCACATAGGGGCAGAAATCACCTGCGTTTTATTTTGGGATCAGTGATTTTTTTTCAAAAGTCTGATCCTGTCAACTCCAGGTTTTGATGTATGTGCATAAAGAAGCAAAGGAAACACGTGCCAGTTGATGTAGGCACTATCTGATTGAGGAACAGGGGCTATAAGCTCACGCTCTGATCTTAACAAGGGATAAAAAAAGAACACAAAGAGTTGGGGTAAGGACTAGTTACAAACACAGAATGCAAACAGAATAAATCTTTTAAACAATTTTAAAGTAGTGAGGGAGCTTAGTAACTCTAAAATTCCAGTCACAAGCAGCGTTAGCATGCATGTTTGTTAATCTCTACCTGTCAGAATTATTTTACAGCTGTGCCGATTTCTGAAGCAGTCAGTACTCAGTAAAACAGTTAGGTTAAGCACAGGTAAAACTAAATTTTATGCAGTCCCATGAACAGAGGAGCCTGGCGGGCTACAGTCCATGAGGTTGCAAAGAGTTGAACATGCCTTAGTGACTAAACAACAACAATAATGTATTTGCTACCATTCAATTGGTTGCTTCTGGGCATCTTTCCATACCCCTTAATGGTATAGCTGTTGCCACTGAGTCACGTCAGACTGGGAAAATGAACTGATCACTCCTTAAGCTCATCTGGCCAATTACATATGGGCTCCATGGGCTTGAGATGATCAATATACATGCAGCACAACATTTGTGTTGCTGGCCAGAACCCATTGAGCAAAAGCCATGCCTCTGATGTCAAATTGCTTGGGCTGAATCTACTGACCAGTGGCAATGCGTAAATACAGTATGGGAAAAAAAAAATCGAGGCAGCTGGGGTCTTGATCTTTAAGACACTTTCCAGGTAATAATTGCTATCTGCAAAACTGGTAAGGTCTAAGTGAGTTGATACATCTAGATCTTGTCCAAGAGCTCCTGCCACATAATAAGCTCTTAATTAATGTTAACTATTATTATTACTCTCTCTACAGTTTTTATAGTAAACCTAGGATCCAGTTGTCAACCAGAGAGTGAAATTATATCTGCATGCAGAAAGCAAAGGAAATGTGAGTGAAGCTATTTATGATATCCATGTTATTCAGTTGAAAATCTCAAGCCAGAAAGTCCACACTTTGACTAGTCACAGCTTACCTGTTGATATGTACAATTCATTATGATGCTAAGAAAGAGAACGTATTTAGTGGAAAAAAAAAGGTTATGTCATTTTCAATATAAACTCAAAATAGAAAATACAGCAAAGATCATCTTTATTCTAATTCTTTTTAATTCCCAGAACCTGTTACATATTATAAACCTTGGGGTCTAGAGATTGGAATGAATTCATAGAAATTTATTCAGCAATGTTTGTAGCATATACCTAAGTTGATCTAAGATGTTCTGTTCCTGCCATTATCTGTCATACAACTTCAAGTCCTTGCTCAACTTTCCTATTCTGAATATTCTGAATTGTATTAACAAGATTCAAGGAAAACAGTAGGATAGTTAATGGAAATTGTATGTTTAAAAAAAAAAAAGGCAGTGCTTTTTGAGCAAATAAAAGCAAATTTGATTTTTCCAGAAATGTAGAACCATGCTGTCTGTCAACCTTGGCACTATAGTGTTAGAATATTTACTCCTTTGGCAATATATAGGAAAACCTATTGTATTGTATATAAGAACTTTAGGATCTCAAATTATCTGCTATGTTTATTTTCTCCTTTGTTCTCAAATGTAGTTACTTTGTTGGTTTGTGCTTTTCTGAACTATTTCTACTTGCTTGCTTTCTCAGTCATCTCCTTCTAAATGAAGGGCTTGCTTAAGTGTCTCTCTTTAAGCTTCCTTTGCTTACCCCTCCCAAATTCTTTTGTAGATCTGGCTCGGTAGGTATTTTCTTCCTTTTATTTTTCATGAATAATTTCCAGCTGTCTTTGACATATGTCCCTTGACCTAGCAACAGACTGCGTCCAAGGCATCTTTCTTTAGATAAAATATCAGCCAATTATACTCAACATATAAAACATCAGTTTTTTCATCCAATACAAGTATTTTCTTTGAGTAGTCCAGTTCTTCACAATGGTACTCCTGTTCTCCCAGGTGCTCAAAAAGAATGTTGACTCCTTATATCCAGTGATTTTGACTTAACTCTACATCTAATCAGATTCTTTGACCTATGGGATTTCTCCTTTTTTTCCACTCACATTTATGTTTTCATTGTCATCACTCTAATTCAGGCCATGATGCTTACAGCCCAAGTGACTCTAAGGGCCTTCAAGTGCACCCCATTTCTATTTCTGTCTTAACTGCTGCAAAATTAGACTGAGACATTGGCCACACTCCTTTAAAAGCTGCTTTCTCTGGCTTTGTCAATGGATTATTTATATATATATATATTTTTTTTTTCCATTTTTGAACCCTTTCTTCATTTATACATACTGTATGCTCTAAACTAGGGTTTGGCAAATTACCTAGAATCAAATGTGTGTTGCCACCTGTTTCTGTTAAAAAAAGTTTTATTGGAACATAGCCAGTCCCAGTCTTTTACAGTTGTCTCTGGCTGCTTTCATGGTAAAATAGCAGAGCTGAATAGTTGTGACAGAGACTGTGTGTCCCACGAAGCTGTAAATATTTACTTTCTGGCCCTCTGTAGTTAAAGCTTGACGACTCCTTCTCTAGACCAGTGCTTTTGAAAGTTTAATAATTGAGTATGTCTCAGGTTAGCTCTATGATTATGAATTTCTGATAAGCTCCCATGGTTCAAATGCTCTTGGACTACAGATCATAGTTTGAGAAGCAAAGCTCTAGAGAAAATTTACTTCATAAAATATTCACAGAGAGAAAGTATCTATGGTTTCATGATCAAATCAGACTGTAACCCCACATGGGAGCTTCAAGGTATTTGTACATATTATTATACTGACAACTTTAAGAATCTCTGACATAAAAACAGGAAAGCAAAGCAAATAAAATAAAACATAAAACATGAACAGTTGGTCATCTTATGAGTTCTGTCCATTTCAAAACAGCCAAAATCTGTCCTTCCTTTGTTTCATTTCTAATGCTCCCTCTTTAGCAAGGGTAATAGCAGTTCAACCTGGCTCATATTTTAAGGTATTCCTTCTATTTCCCATCACAACTGGCCATATTAAATGGTCAATAAATTTATGAAATTGAACTAAATTGAGTCTGTAAAAATAGGCTCAAAACAGATATGATACTTAATAGTTGATAGTAAGGTGTATGTACCTAAAAGCATTGTAAAATAATTTACGTGAGGGAACAGTCTTAGACATGACTTGATAAATTTAACTTCTGAGTATTTTCTGTGCAGTTCTGATGTTTATGTGATATCATACTCTACTTTTCATCATTGTATTCTGAATCTACATGACAACTTCAAAATATTGTTAGAGAGATATTTGGAAATCGGGGTGTTTTATTTTTAGGGTATATATTTTATTTTATTGTTAATTAATTAATTAAAACCAGTATTTCTCACTTGAATTCAGACGTTTCCCATGGCTCCTCACAGTCCTCACGTTACTCCAACCGCTGTCGGCAGCGGTGCTCCAGCTCTCCTGAACTAACTCCGGGTCTCTTTAAATGCCTGGATCTTTCTTCCTCCTAGGTCTTTGCACATGCTGCTCTCTTTGCCTGAAATACTCTTCTCACTGCTTCAGTTGTCCTGTCTGCTTTTCTCTTCAATCTTTTGTTTCCAGTCTCAGTACTTTTACACAAGAAAAGCCTTTTCTTCAACTCTGGCTTTAGAACACTTCCTCTGTGCATCTCAAACAGTTTATGATCACCTATGTCATAGGTCCTTTTACATTGTATTGAGGATTCTTCATTGTGTCTCCATTTCCTTCACAAGACTAGACCTAAGCCATAGACAATGTTATCTTGTTCACCATTGTATTTTAAGCAAAACACATGTTCAACAAGCATTTGTTAAATGGATTCTGATTGTTTGCATTTAAAGTGAGTTGGGCTGGGAGGCTTTATTCTTGCCAAGGTTTTCTTCTCTGGAGTCAGATATGGTGTAGAAACCTTAAGCCTGCTAGTATTTTCCTATGTCCTGTGCGAGAATCTAGATTTGCAGTTCCTTAATTTAACTTGTAAAGTTCCGAGTTAGAACTCTGAGGTGTGTCTCTCAGGACCTCTCACTAGAATCAAGAGATCCATAGTCATTCTGACTATAGGAGAACATTGGAATTACACTGTAGGCTAGTAATGGCCCTTGTGTGCTAGACTAGTATTCATCTGGGCCTTAAAAAATTGCAAGTAGTGATTATGAACCCACCTCTGGATAAGCAATTGAGGTCATAGAGAGTAGCTATAATTCAAAGAGAATAGTGGCAACCAAATGTCTGTAGTGGACTTCAGTATTATGATGTCTTTACGAATGGCATCCCATAATCATTTAAGAATGATGCAATGGAAAAAGATATGTATCTCTACCTATTGACACTGTACAGTAGAAGCCTATAACCATGCATCTGTACCTGTCACGGACATGCTCATATTTACATCCTGTCAGTTCCACCCATTTTTCATTGGATTACCAATCACATTGTAAATACTATTCTCATATATCTCCTACATTTAGATGGCTTCCCTTATATGTATATTATCACTTAATATATAGGCTGTTGTCTTTAGTAAAAAGCAATTACCTAATGTAGGATTACTTGGTAACTAAACCAGCTTACCCTTGCAATGTGTTCTACTAACTCTATGGAAGAGACTAGGCACTCAGACATTTTCCTTTTATTGCACAGATTTGGATCTCACATATCATTGTGGTGGATGTAACCATTTGTCTTTGCTGTAGAATCCCCACAAATATTTTATGGTCTCAATTCAACAGTGTTAACAGCTTTCAATTTCTGGAGTCCTGCCCTGCTCTTTCTTAAACACAATAATCAATAGACCTTTTGTCATTGAGTCAATCTTTTCTCTTCACTTATAGAACTATGTTGATGACTACTGCCAAAGTCTTGCTTTAAGACCTAAATTTTGTGATAAATCTGTGCCAATAACAGACACATTCCTTGAGTGCCATCTTTCTTGAGTCAGTCTATGCTTACATTGCCACTTATACCACAACCTTTCAAAATTTGTTTTATCTAAAGTTACAAAGGTAGCCTTTTATGTATTCTTTAAATTTCTTACTTATCTTTGTTTTCTTTTTCATGGAACAAATAAAAGTTTTTATTTACAAATATTTTGAGATGCAGTTCCCTGAAAAATCAACATAATTTTTTTCTTGTCTTCTTCCTCCTCCTTTTATGCTTCTTTATTTTGTTTTGGAAACATTTTAATAGGTTTACACGTGATCCATGAGTAAATGCGCCTTCATATTCTTTTATGTAGACTTCATGTATACTTCTCTCATTTGTATATCTTGGTCCTTTATTTCAATAAATTGTTTTATTTTGTTGTCATATTAGTATTTTTCCCTGTAACAGTGATCAAGTTCAAACAGTTATGGTCAGTAGTGTGGGAGAGAGGTTTTGAGAAATAATACAAATTCAGGTAGCATCATCTTTACTCAATGATAAATAGTGCTTTTCCTATTCCAAGCACTGTTTTAAGGGCTTGTCATATATTACCTATTTTAATCCTCTCAATCATCTGCTTTTCCCCCTCTATCTTGTAGATGAAGAGTGTGACTTCAGAGAATTTAAGTAGACTGCCAAAATTCAGCTACAGTGATAAAGAGTACTTAAATGCCTTTTTCTAATGTAGTCTAAACTAAAATTCGTGCTTTTCTATCAGTCCAGACTCTCTATTTGGGATTGTGAGGAACAGGAACAGTGAAATGAAAGTCTAAGTCATAGAAAAAAGCTGTTGAAAGTCTCAAGGAAGTTTCTTTGTCACAAACTAAATGTCACTCTCTTCTGTTTCCCCCCACCCACCCCCCGAACTGACTACTCCTTCCCTGCTCCTCTGATGTTTGTTCCTCCTCTGCACATTCTGTAAAGATTGACTTGTCCTAGGCCTTAGTCATGGTTCTTCTTTCCTCTCTACTCTTGTTCACTAGGAGATTTTATCCGTCCACATGGTTTTAAATACTCCTTATAAAATGATGACCCTCAATTGTATACCTTTGACAAAGAACTTTCTCCTCAATTCAAACTGATATTAATATATCTAACTTCTAATTTGGTATCTCAATTAATAAGTACTTAAAATTTTATGGATTAAAAATAGAACATTTGATAATTTCCCCCCAAATTATTCCTTTCAGTCTTTTCCATGTCAGTAACTGTCACCACTATTTACTCAGTTAATCAAGCCAGAATTGTAACAAGTATCCTTGATTATTGTGTATGCATGTTCAGTCACTGTCATGTTGAACTCTGTGAGCTCATGGACTGTAGCCCACCAGGTGTCTTTTTTCTATGAAATTATCTAGGTATGAATACTGGAGTGGGCTGCCATTTCCTCCTCCAGGGGATCTTCTTGACCCAGGGATTGAATCTGTGTCTCTTACATCTCCTATATTGGTTGGCAGATTCTTACTGTGCCATCTGGGAAACCCATGCTTGACTATCACGTTTTCCTAAACCCCCTTAATAGAATTTAACGAATTTATTGGCTCTACATCTGGTATATAACTTGAATCTGTCTACTATATTGATATCTACTCTTCAACTTTGGTTTAAACAACTATCTCATATCTGAGCTAATTCAAGTGGCTTTTATCTAGTTGTACTGCTTCTAGTGTGCTGCTCCAGTTTGTTACCATATAGCAATTAGAGTAATTTTATTCCATAAGGTTAGTGAGATCATAACAACCACTACCACACAACACACATGCATGTCAACACTACCTATTGATGTTATTCAGTCACTCAGTCATGTCTGACCCTGCGACTGCAGGGACTGCAGTACACCAGGCTTCCCTGTCCTTTACCATCTCCTGCAGCTTGCTCAAGCTCATGTCTACTGAGTCAGTGATGCCATCCAACCATCTTATCTTCTTTCATCCCCTTCTCCTCCTGCCTTCAATCTTTCCCAGCATCAGGGTCTTTCCTAATTAGTCGGCTGTTCACATCAGGTGACCAAAGTATTGAAGTTTCAGCTTCATCAGTCCTTCCAATAAATATTCAGGATTGATTTCCTTTAGGATGGACAGGTTTGATCTCTTTGCTCTCCAAGGGATGCTCAAGAGGACTCTTGAGTCTTCTCCAACATCAGAGCTCAAAAGCATCAATTCTTCGGCACTCAGCTTTCTTTACAGTTCAAGTCTTACATCCTTACTTGGCTACTAGAAAAACCGTAACTTTGACCATATGGACCTTTGTTGGCAAAGTGATGTCTCTGATTTTTAATATGCTATCTAGGTTTGTCATAGCTTTTCTTCCAAGGATCCTTTCTTCCAAGGATCATGGCTGCAGTCACCATCTGAAGTAATTTTGGAGCCCAAGAAAATAAAGCCTGTCACTATTTCCATTGTTTCCCCACCCATTTGCCATTGAAGTTGCCATGCCATTGGGACAAGATACCATGATCTTTGTGTTTTGAATGTTGAGTTTTAAGCCATCTTTTTCACTCTTCTTTCACCTTCAGCAAACAGGTCTTTAGTTCTTCTTTGCTTTCTGTCATAGTGTTGTATCATCTGCACATCTGAGGTTATTGATATTTCTCCTGGTAATCTTGATTCTGGCTTATTATTCACTCAGCCCAGCATTTTGCATGATGTATTCTGCATATAAGTTAAATAAGCAAGGTTAAAATATACAGCCTTGACATAGTCTTTTCCCAATTTGGAACCAATCCATTGTTCAATGTTAGGTTCTAATTGTTGCTTCTTAACTTGCTTACAGGTTTCTCAGGAGGACAGGAAAGGTAGTCTGGTATTCCCATCTCTTTAAGAATTTTCCACAGTTTGTTGTGATCCACACAGTCAAAGGCTTTAGCATAGTCCATGAAGCAGAAGTAGATATTCTTCTGGAACTCTGTTTCTTTTTCTATGATCCAATGGATGTTTACAATTTGATCTCCAGTTCTTCTGCCTTTTCTAAATCCAGCTTGAATATCTGGAAGTTCTAGGTTCATGTACTGTTGAAGCCTACCTTGGAGAATTTTGAGCATTACTTTGGTAGCATGTGAAATGAGTGCATTTGTGAGGTAGTTTGAACATTTTTTGGCATTGCCTTTCGTTGGAATTAGAATGAAAACTGACCTTTTCCAGTCTTGTGGCCACTGCTGAGTTTTCCAAATTTGCTGGCATTTTATGAGTGTAGCACTTTCACAGCATCATCTTTTAGGATTTGAAGTAGCTCAGCTGGAATTCCATCACCTCCACTAGCTTTGTTCATAGTGATTCTTCCTAAGGCCCACTTGACTTTTCATTCCAGGATGTCTGGCTCTAGGTGAGTGATCACACCATCGTGATTATCTGGGTCATGAAGATCTTTTTTGTGTATTCTTCTGTGTATTCTTGCCACCTCTTCTTAACATCTTCTGCTTCTGTTATGTCCGTACCATTTCTGTCATTAATTGTGCCCATCTTTGCATGAAATGTTCCTTTAGTATCTCTAATTTTCTTGAAGAGATCTCTAGTGTTTCCCATTCTATTGTTTTCCTCTATTTCTTTGCATTGATCACTTAGGAAATCTTTCTTATCTTTCCCAGCTATTTTGGAGCTCTGCATTCAGTTTCAAAAGCATTTACTACCTATACTTGAAAGAATCTGAAAAACACCATGAAACTCCCTGGCCTGTGTAAATTTTCCACTTGCGCAGAATTTTCCGTTTGCAAAATAAGGATAGAGAAATGTAAACGGAACGTCTATAGGTTTCCCAATAACTGCACAAACAAGCCTGCTGTTTTCCGGAACCAACTGACGTCAAGCACCTGTACACAGATAAGATGACCCCATATGATACACATTATGTTACTTTTATGTTACTCATTCACTGTACTGGGTGTGCTAATGGTATACATTATGTTATTCATTCACTGTACTGGATGTGCTGACAATGTGACTTCTGCCTATAAAAGTCGGCTTACACTGCTATACGGTGCGACTCTGCCTCCGAGGAGACTAGAGTCGCCCGGCTTGCGCAAACCGACAATAAAGCCTCTTGCATATTGCATCTGCTGGACTGTTTATTGAGTCGCGGGAGCTCCTCTCCGGAACAGAGACCTGACGTTTGGGTCTTACATACTTTTAGAATAAAATCCATATTGTTTCATATGACCTGTATACCCCCACCTACTCTGCTTCCAGTTTACCTCTACAACCGGTCATGACCACTTTAATTCTCCCTTATTGTGTGCCAATCTTTATGGCTTTCTTTTTGTCCTTACTCTTTCTTGCCTGCAGGCCTGGGCCTGGAATGCTCTATTCTTCTTATTCTTGAGAATAAGATCTTGAGAATAAAGATCTAAAGTATCAGATTCTTTACCAGCTGAGCCACACAGGAAGCCCGATAATACTGGAGTAGTGGCCTATCCCTGCTCCAATGGATCTTACCAACCCAGGAATCGAATCGGAGTCTCACGCATTACAGGCAAATTCTTCACCAACTGAGCTATCAGGGAAGACATGTATCTGATAGGTTCTCCTTATTGAGTTCTCAGCTCAAAATTTTTTTCTTGGGGAGAACGTCTTTGATCGAACTGTATAGTCTTGTCTGTCTCCTCTCTCTTGCCATCTTAAGTATTTATGTTTCTACTTGTCATAATTTACGAAATGTTGATCATTATTCATTTAATCACTTGCTAGAATTAGTCTCTCATGAAGGCAGAGATGTGTATCTTCATTGTATTCCCCAGATAACAGCAGGGAATTATAGGTATTCAGAAAAAAAAAAATCATTGAATGAATGAAGCTTGATTTAATAGCTGTAGATATAAAGTGAGTAGTGAGGTATCATGGGAATGTGGTACTTCAGGTTATTTTAATAAACTGATATGTTAAAAAATATTGATTTACTCCTGGTGGGATTTCAGAAATGATATTAATACTTCACTGATCCTTAACACTGATTTATTCCTTATTGAGACAATGCTATGTCTTCATCACCCAGTCCAATAATTTTTTTCTAACTTTAAAGATAATTTTTCTCTTTAAGAGTTCGATTTAAGGAAATCCCTTTTCCTTTACATTCATATCTGTTGCTTTCTTTTTTATAAAAGGGACTCGATAGGTTGGTTTCATTTTCTCCTTTTACCTGGTATTAGTACTCTGCTAAATATTTTGCACACATACTCAATTAATTCACCCTATCCATAAAATTTATAGATAAGAAAAATGAGGTTAAAATGCTCAGAAGGGAAAAACTGGAACTCAAGTCCATAGATACAAAATGGTATCAAATGCTTTGCTGAAATGGTTAGGAATGACATCATGATAACATATGGGAGAATGATGCTAAAATAAGTTCCTTTTGCATGGTTAAAATTGAATGCTACTCTGGTTCCACCACCAGGAATTTGGTCATTGTCTGTTATTTCTTTTATCTATCAATTGTATCTCCATGCTAGTATAAACAAAATTTAATAAATTCATTAAAAAAATACTGTTTTATTTGTATTTTAGCTGAGCCAGCATTTCTGTTTCATAATTTGAGTGGCAGTTTGTAACTTAAAAGATGTTTGTTCCTTGGAAGAAAAGTTATGACTAACCTGGACAGCATATCAAAAAGCAGAGATATTATTTTGCCAACAAAGGTCCATCTAGTCAAAGCTATGGCTTTTCCAGTAGTCATGTATGGATGTGAGAGTTGGATTATAAAGAAAGCTGAGTGCTGAAGAATTGATGCTTTTGAACTGTAGTGCTGGAGAAGACTCTTGAGAGTCCCTTGGAGTCCATCCTAAAGGAAATCAGCCCTGAATATTCATTGGAAGAATGAATATGATGCTGAAGCTGAAACTCCAATACTTTGGCCACCTGATATGAAGAATTGACTCATTTGAAAAGACCCTGATGCTGGGAAAGATTGAAGGTGGGAGGAGATGACGATGGAGGATGAGATGGTTGGATGGCATCACCGACTCAATGGACACGAGTTTGAGTAAACTCTGGGAGTTGGTGATGGACAGGGAGGCCTGGCATGCTGCTGTCCATGGGGTTGCAAAGAGTTGGACACAACTGAGCGGCTTCCCTTTCATTTTTCACTTTCATGCATTGGAGAAGGAAATGGCAACCCACTCCAGTGTTCCTGCCTGGAGAATCCCAGGGACGGGGGAGCCTCGTGGGCTGCCGTCTATGGGGTCGCACAGGGTTGGACATGACTGAAGTGACTTAGCAGCAGCAGCAGCAGCATTAACTGAAAGATTAGTTTTAGCTTGAGCATTTATAAAGATGACAAGAAAATTTGTTTAAAAGAAGGGAACTCAGACTATGAAACAAATAAATTATTTATTTAATTGGTTACGTCTTAGTAGGTGTGCAGCAACTGTAAATAATGTAGGTTTAATGTTATGGTAACAATTTAGAGAAAAGTAGCTTTGGTGGTTCCTGTAATCTTTCATGTTTTTGGATTTCCATGATTCCTTGATGTACTTCTTTATCCCACAGTGATCCACACAGATTCATTGGTATTTAATTTATCAGTTCACCCAACAAATTCCTGGATATTTGATATAGGAATTCATTGGGTTAGGTGATGGTCAGTTTTTTTGTGTCAGAGATAAAGTACTAATTTACAGAGTCATCCTGTTTGTTTGCAGTTGCCAAATATTCCATTTTTGAAGCTTTTTGATCTGACATGCACAGTTTCATCTTTTGAATTTGTTTTTCTCTGGAGAAATTTCTATTTCTCCATCAGTTTGCTATTGTGTAAACTTGTGTCTGTGCAGGGGCTGTGAAATTCATGGCTCTTTTCAAATGCTTAAGTGCCTAGTATATGCAATTTTAAATGTTTTAAAAGGATTCCTGCAAAATACCTCCCTATAAAGTATCTATACAGTTGTGCTTTAGGGAGTTTTATAGCAATATCTGATTTTTAGGTACAAGAAACATTATATTTCAAGTTGTTTGTTTTCTTCAAAATAACTATTTCATAGAATAACTTAAAATTGTATTTTTTCCCCTACTATCAGAATTGTGGTGAGTTCTTTTGAAACTTTTCTGTTACTGTTTTAATCTCTAGGTTCCTTGCACATAAGTGGCACTGAGAAATAATAGTTGTGTGATAGAATGAATGAATGAATAAATAAAACAATCCCAAATCTGTGGTAGTAACTATCTTTTGTAATTCTGCCTTTCCAAAGCTTTGTTGATTGTTACATATGTTGGCAGAAAAATGGACTACATAGAAGATTTTATGCTTCCACCTAGAGTTTTCAAAATCGAGCATGTTTTGTAATGCAAAATAAGGGAAAATGCAATTAAAATAAGCAAGTGGAACTCTTCCAAATGCAGACCCTTGGAGTATTGTCAAATCTCCTTCTCATTAGCTCTTTAGATTCTAGACTAAAAAATTATTTCTTGACTTTCTCTTAAAAATTGAATGGCTACCTTTGGGTTTTAACATAGTTAGAATTGGTTGTTCCTGATCTTTATTGATGTCTCCTTTAGTTTTGTTTGTTTTTATTTTTTCTAGAGTCCCAGTGTCTTGCCACAACTATTTCTGTATACCATCTCTGCTCCTGACCTCTTCATTTCTGTTATTTTCTTTAGTCAGATCATGTGTTTCCTCTGCTCTTGAATCTGCCTTTGTCCTTGAACCTGGGCTGGAGAGAACACTGTAAATGCTAATGCATTCAAAGTTGTCTTCTTGGCTTTCCTTGAATCTTTCACCTTGCTTTCTGCCTGCTGGCATTGTTTCTGTGTGAATAGCTTACATTCCTGGAGGTCAAACTTCTTTGACTTTAGCTGCTCCTTTTTCAGAGGTAGGAAAACAGTGATCATTTCTATAGATTTCCCGTTTCTGTCTGTCCCCATCTGAAATCACTACTCAAGCTTTCCCTGCATATAAGATTCTCTTACCTCTGAGACTTACATTTTGGTATCTGAAAGTCTGTAGATACCATTTTTCTTCATCATTTCACACTTGAACAAAGAAGAGTTGGAGTCTGGTTAAATTTGGTGCATTGAAAGTGTTTACTACCTCCTGAAACCCAACTAAGATAACAGGAACAAGCCGGGGGGGGGGGGGGGGGGCGGGGAGGATGTGAAATCTACAGGAGCAAAGACAACAGTAGTTGATAGATCAATATTCAAGTCAAAGCAGATGGATGAGTAAATGATTTGACAGAGCAGACATGGGACCCTAGGAACCTATAGAGAAGGAAACCAGAAAAGAGAAAGTTACTTTGTTCCTATTGGACCTTGGAAAGTCCCAGGTATTTTAAGGGATTAAAGGCACCAGATTCTCTGAAAGGCAAAATCTGGGGGAGGCAAAATCTGGGGGAGACAAAATCAAGCACATTGTTTATTTTTGTAAAAGAAGTCTTTGGAAGCGTCAGATGCCCTCCCATCTCTAACAGCCAGACAGTTTCTGCTTTTGCAATTGTGAAGAACAAATTACATCTATTTTACAGAGAAATTGACTTAAAAGGAATTTTGAATCATGCAAAAGTAGAAATTGGATGAGCTTCTTTCCTGAAAACAGGGCCCTTAAGTAAATATCTGCATATTTAATCATGAGAATGGCCATCTTTTTAGTTTGTCTAGCTCCTGTAGTGGAGGCATTGACATTGCTTGAATCAAACATTTGATAACTTGATGTTGTTGTTCAGTTGCTAACTCATGTCTGACTCTTTGCAACCCCATGGACTAGCATGCCAGGCTTCCCTGTATTTCACTGTCTCCCGGAGTTTGCTCACGTTCATGTCCATTGAGTTGGCAATGCTATCTAATCATCTCATCCTCTGCCAACCCCTTCTCCTTTGACTTCAATCTGTCCCAGCATCAGGATCTTTTCCAATGAGTCGACTCTTTGCATCCGATGGCCAAAGTATTGGAGCTTCAGCATCAGTCCCTCAAATGAATATTCAGGTTTGATTTCCTTCAGTATTGACTAGTTTGATTTCCTTGAAATTCAAGGGACTCTCAAGAGTCTTCTCCAGCACCACAATTCAAAATCATCAATTCTTTGGTGCTCAACCTTCCTTATGATCCAACTCTCGCATCCATACATGACTATTAGAAAAACCATAGCTTTAACTATATGAACCTTTGTCAACAAAGTGATATCTCTGCTTTTTAATAAGCTGCCTGTGTTTGTCATAGCTTTTCTTCCAAGGAGCAAGTGTCTTTTAATTTCATGGCTGCAGTCATGGTCTACAGTGATTTTGGAGCCCAAGAAAATAACAGCTACCACTGTTTCCACTTTTTCTCCTTCTATTTGCCATGAGGTGATGGGACCAGATGCCATGATCTTAGTTTTTTGGATATTGCATTTCTAACCAGCTTTTTCACTCTCCTCTTTCCCCTTCATCAAGAGGTTCTTTAGTTTCTCTTCACTTTCTGCCATTAAAGTGGTATACTCTGCATATCTGAGGTTGTTGATATTTCTCCAGGCAATCTTGATTCCAGCTTGTCATTTATCCAGCCCAGCATTTCACATGGTGTACTCTGTATAGAAGTTAAATAATCAGGGTGACAATATACAGCCTTGTTGTACTCCTTTCCCAATTTTTAACCAGTCCATTGTTCCATGTCTGGTCCTAACTGTTGCTTCTTGACCTGCCTGTCAGGAGGCAGGTACGGTGGTCTGGTAGTCCCATCTCTTTAACAAACATTTGAGAATAATATCCTTATAATAACATGGCTTGAAATTCTATTGACTTGTGGGGCAACCTATGAATTCATGAGCCCAGCCCGTATACTGAGTTTTTGTTTAGTTTTTGAATTTCCCACTATGTGTGAACAGTTGAGAGCCACTAGAAATTGGATGAAAACATCAAATGAGGGGAGATACAAACAAAAATCAGTGAAAACAGAGTCCATGGAATGGAATATGCAGCATAAAACTGTCATATTCTCAGTGAGATAAGAGAAAATGTTATACACATCAAACAGAAATAGTATTATATAAATCAAAGAAACGATCAGGGAATGAGGACAAGTTTTTTAAAATTAAACATAGAATAGTTAAAATTGAAGTATTAAAACAAAAAGTGAGGTAATTTTGATAGGAAAAAAGAGATAAATTTCGATATTCAGCTAATAGGTTCATAAAAAGACAAAGGAGCAAAGACTCAGTTGAGGATAAATGTCAAAGAAATGAGAGGACTTTTTCAGGAAGGTGAAGGATATGAGTTCCTAGAATGAAAGGTCTGTGAAGCACTTAGCCAATTGGCCAAGAAAACACTCACTCAAGGCAGTACCACATGTCCAGATGTCAGAAATAAAGAGATGGACCTAGATTTCTTAGAAAAATGGCTTATACATGATGGCTCATAATAAGATTGTCAGAGGACTTCTCAATAGCAAAACTGGGAGCTGGAAGATGATTCTTTAAAAATTTGAAACAAAGCATTTTCCACATATAGTTCTATATGCAGCCGAGCTTTCAATCAGTCTGAGTATATAATAAAGGCATTTCTCAACAAACGTGACTGTCAAAATTTACTTTCCATGTACCTTTTATTAGAAAACTTCTGAAGTTAAGCTCTCCCACCACTGGGGAACAAGCAATAACAACAGATCAGGTTGAGAAAACAGGAGTTTTGATACATGTAAGAAAGAGGAAGTCCCAGGAAGAAAAGTGTGCATCTTAAAAGAGAGGAAATCAGTCCAGAATACCAGACAGAGTGTATTGGGAAGGACAACTCCTGAGAAGCAAAAGAGTTGACAGTTTATGTTGGTGGAATATAGTATTGTGGAGAACTTTTACACTTGTGTTAAAGGGATTGAGAGGGAGTGTTGATGCCTACCTAGAAAAATGAAAGACTTAAATAAACCCAACAATTGTTAACATCACCTGCTCTGAAAATTGGTATTATTCATTCCTACAGTGAAAATTGTTATCAGCCTGTGTGACTCACTTCAATGTCCAGCAAAGGATCTCAATTCATGTATCTATCTAGTTATACTCCCTTTAATTAATTTTGTGTAAAGACTTCATCTCTATTTGACTTTTAGCCCAGATCTTTGCACCTACTAAATTGCTTCAGTGTTTTTATTGCGTAAAGCATTCCATTCATTCATTTTGTTAAGTAGGTATTTGTTTAGACTGTCACAAAGCAGTGGCACTATAACATTTCCTTACCCCATCCCAATATCCCTCATGTTTGAAGGATACATGCTTTCTGAAATCAGGGACTTGGTCTTTAGAATATCTATTTTTTAAAAAAATGCAGTATACCTCATGTTTAAAAAAATATTAAATGTTTATAGTTCTTAGTTACTTGCCAGCTATGTTAGAGCAAATTAATTAGTCAGCAAGACCCTGAGAATTCACCCTCTTACCTTCTGGCAGGATTGTACTTAAACATTCTAGACAAATTAAAATCTGCTTTTTACAAGAAAATTTATTCTTTCCTACCTGACCCATCCTAACACTTAACAGTTCTTCACTACTAGGAATTTCTTCTTTTATGTCTCAGTTAAATCTCTTGAATTGCTATTTAATCTGTTTTTTGGGGGGTGCTTTGTTATACCAGCGGGACAACATGCTCTTGCTCTTTCTCTCACGGTCACTCTGTGGTCTAGGTTGCTTCAAATTGAGGGTGAAAATAAACTTTCATCTTAACATAGCAGGGTATCTTGAGAACAAAATAAAGAACTACAGTTTGAAAGCTAACTTTAGACAACTTGCAGCTTTAGTCAGTTATTGTCTTTTAATGTGGAAATTCTGCAGCCTAACGTCCCTATTGCTATGGGTGTGGGACTGTATTATTACCATCCAAACTATAAGTTTAGTGCTACATGATTTTTTAAATGATGATGTTTACTGTTGATTCTTTCCTATCTTATATAATGACAAACAATAGGATATTTAGGGACACATAGGATCGTATTTACTGGAAACAAATGGTTAGATCTTAAACACAGGTTCTTGTAGAAAATATGATTGATATAAACATTAGATATATTGTAAAGTAGTTTTTATACAAATATTAAATACTGCAATATAAGAAATTCATTAAATATAGATAATATATATTTAGATTTTATATCAAATAATAATACACTTTTGTTAATGTGTTAGTATTCAACCTAAGTTCCCTGCTCCTAGGAGCCGATACTAGTAGGAAGCTGCTGAGGAGAAATCTTCCAAGAGAGATATACACTGCAAGTGACTCATAGTCAATCCAGTGCATAAGATCTAAATATGCTATGTGTTGTACTGTTAAAGTTCTATGCTTTCCTGTAGACCATTTATGTGACTACCCTTAAAATCCTTCATAGTGTGTGGGTGGTCAAAGAATTTCTGAGCTAATCCCTATTGCTTTCAGATTATTGAGCCAATTTGGCTCTAGTTAATAACTCTATTAACTGGATAATGGTTACTGTCCTTTTATCAACTCAGTAACACTATGTCTGTCTTGTAAACAACTGGTCAGTGACATAAATCTCTTTATATAGTAATACACAGAATACTTTGTCTCTTAAGGACAGTCTCACAGAAAAAGTAACCAGTACTGCATTTTTCATTGGCAAAAGCTGCCTCAGGCCTCTGTGGAGCTGCAACTAGGTAGCATCTTCTAAATCTCTTCTCTGCAGTTGAGCAGATGGCAGCTTTCAGATTGGAAACTTGATTCACTGCTGAATTTAGTGTGGTTAAAACAAATGATGAGCCTGGAGCAGGGTCTATACAGCCCTATGGAACAGTTGGCAAATGGAAAATGAAGGTAACCAGTTTATTTGTCTACACAACAACACCAAAGAAATGGCTTGATGAATTTTCCCCTACTAGAATGACTGATTTTTTTTTCCCCCTCATCAAATGAATTGAATTGACCAACTGTATTGGCGTCCTGTAGACACAGCCTGAAAAGTCTCCTGCTCTAACAGGCTCCAAACTAGTGGGGGTCTGTAGTGACACAGCAGGCACGGAGAGATCTAAGCCCTTAAATGCAATGTATACGCAGAGCTCTGCAGACAGCCCCGTGGAGCTCCCACATAAGATGGTTTTTCATGTGTAAATGAGAAGGTCTTTCATTTTTCAAGCTATTGCATTATATCCCCTTCTGTTGAAAGACAAACACAGGAAATCAGCCTGCACCGAGTTAATTACAGAAGGGTGGCCAGTACCAGAGACAGGATTGCAGGCTTCAGTCATGAGGCTTAACTACATGGTAGATTTTGCACTTTGGTACCTAGAGTTCAAGTCACATTGGGAATTCATGGCTTTCAGGAGACTTGCTCCCTGGGAAATGAGCTCTGGGAGAATATTGATTTTGAATGAAATGCTTACCACGATGGGGGTCAGGATGGGGAAATGTCTTAGAACAAAGAGTTATGAAGAGCAAAATAGCTGATTTACAAAGTGAGAAACTACTTAGCCAGGTGATTTAGTAGACTTCCCTGCCCCAAATTTGAAGTCTCCTAGGAATAATAGAAATAAATGTGAATAAAAAATATATTCAGTGACTCCCCGTGATTTTTCTTACTCATAGAACTAACAACTTTATTTCAAATTATTGTAAAAGGTGTTTAGTTTTTAAAAATTTTCAATATTTATGCTGTTTAGTTTTTGAAGGAGTCATAGTTTGAGATTGTTACGTATTTATGATTTCTTCATATTTTATTTAATAATTTTGGTCCTATAAATATGATGAGTCCTTAAAATATTTTAAAAACTAGTTTTCATGCTATATGGTTATGTATATACTTCTACATTTGCACACACATACACACATCTTTGTAATTCACAGAGATACGTATTTATGCACACAGTTGTTTCTGCACTCTTCTCTCTAAAACACTTAAATTTTATTTATCACGACTTTAGTAAGTAATGAATGTTAAAATTTCTCGTGGAGTATCCTCTCTGACAGACATTGAAACTTGAAGTTTGAATAATACCATTATCTCCATTTTCTTAGTGATAAAGCTGATTCAGAGAGGTTAGGTAATTTTCCAAGTTTACAAAGCTCATAAATGACAGAGCCAAGAATTTTAACCTAGGTCATAAGTCTCTGGATACTGCTGTGCATCTTCTCTTGTTGAATATCTATTTCAAGGTAAATGCTTGAAGTATATTTCAGTATATTCTACAAAATGACTATTATGTATACATATTCTCGAAATTTTCATGTTGAACATTTATTTAATGAATTAATATTGTAAGACAGATTTCTAATGTAGGCCATGTTAAAATCTGGTTTTGTTGGCCAAAGAAGAGATCAGACATATTCTTGTTTTCTTTACTGCATTCATCTCTTGAAGTTTGTTTCTTTTATATGGTTTGCGGTCATGTTTTATTTTAAGTTTAGCCTCAAAATCTTGATATTAGAAACATAGTTTTAAGATAATTTTTTGTTTCTTTGCTATCATTAGTGGAGAATAGGATTTGGGTCTCTTCCGTATAGCATCTCCATATGATGTTGCTCTCCTGTGAGGCAGGTAGCATTTTTCTTTGTTGGTAGAAAGGATAGAGGTAAAATCTCCAGTACAAATATTTAATATTTATAAAAACAAAGGCTCCTCTGAAAAAGTCCATGTAGCCTAACACTTATATGATTAATAGAGCTCTCCCAATCTAGAAGATGTATCTTGGGAGAGTTCAGATGGGCTCAGAACCCACTACTTTATGCTTGTTGCAGTGAAGCTCTGTCGTAGTCATTGACTCTCTGAGCACAAAAGGGACAAACGAAAGGCTAACAGGCATGCTGTAGAGGACAACTTTGACACGATCCTCCCAGCTGTTCAACAAGTGTCTTCTATCGGGTCTGCTCTGTCATTGACAGCCCGGGGATTGATGTGTGCAGGACAACCTGTAATGCTAATGGAGCTGCGTGTGTTTAATTCCGCTGCACTGACAAAGGATAGATTCAAGTGCTGAGTGTGACCCTTCAGTGAAAAGCAAGTTGGGATTGATTTTGCTAAAATTACAATCCAGGACCTTTCACAAGACAAATTGGCCTTTCCCTCCACCCCCATTGGTGTTTGCTAGAAAAGGAAAGATGTAGGGGGAAAAAAAGTAGGTGTTGGTGGTGATTTACTACCATCATTAGAAAAAGGCATTTTTCAAAAATACACAAGTATTGGTAATTGTTGTTCTAGTCATTGTGCATGATCTCATTTACTCAGGTAAATGAGAAATTTAATAAACTCTCCAGATGTTTCCAAATATCTGGGTATTTCAAATCTTATAAGAAAGTGAGCAAGATGATTAGTTTTTTTAAATCTTTTAGATGTTTTTAATCATTAATTTCATTAATGATGATTTGAGTGATGATACTGATAGGGAGCTATGCCCTGTAGTTTAGTGTCTTTGATTCGTTAAAAACTTTTCCTAAGTATTTTCATTACTTTTTTCTACCTTATACTAAAATAATTCTTTGGCAGAACGATCTTACATTGAAAAGCGCAAGAATTGTTTCTTTATGGAGGCAAAGATCAAAGTAATTTTCTCATGTTTCCTGAAATTTTTAATTCATGTTTATGTACCTGTTGAATGCCTGCTCTGTGCCAGGTAAACTTCTAGTGGCTGAAAGTGGGAGAGTGAACCACAGAGCAAGTCATGCTTTTATGAAGACTGTCTTTTAGTGTGAGAAGGTAGAAAATAAGTGCAACCCAATTATTACATAATATGTCTGGTAGTAATAAGAGCCATGGAGGAATACGAAGCAGGGGGTGGTGGATGGGGCTGCTGTTTTCTACGTGGTGATGAGCGCTCAGGTGGCATTAGAGGTGAAGTGTTACAGGCTAAATGCTTGCCATTCTTATGTGGATGACTAGACCTTGAGGAATATGGAAATAGGTAACCTCTATTACTTTTTAAAGACTGGAATGATATTTCACAAAGTGACGGGATGTGGCCTCTTTCTCTCATCTATCCAATATGGGATGACTTTGAGAGATGCAGCCTTGAACATGGAAACCTGTCACCAGGTTATTATATTGGTTAGAGGAAATACTTGGGAAGACTGAGTTTCAGAATAATTCACATGATTGAAGAAAGGTAGGATGGATTTTGCTATTACCCCGTTGAGCTCAGAAGCAATATTGCCTTTTGGATTCTTGAGAGATTTTGACTTCTTTGCTGGTTCTCTATGCTTTCTCCTCCCCTCTCTCCCAGGTAGATGCAGCAGTCATTCTTTATAGAATTCAGTATTGTGTGCCCTTCCTCAGAGAAATCTCCGCTGACCAATCCTATCATTCCCTGATCACTCTCTAGCTTTGCCCACCTACTTTCTTCACAGTTGAGAGTGGGAAGGAAAGAGAATGAAAATGAAATCCATGATATCCTTTAGATGCAGACATTTTAAGAAACGCTTTAAAAAATAAACTTCACACCACTGAGATACCATTAACACATGGTCAAATTATTCCATTTTTAAATTACAGGCTTGCTGATCAAGATTATAAGAAAACTGCCAGCAATCAGAGTTGGGCAGATAATGCACACATTTATCATTGCATTCCTCTTACTGTTTACCCAGGCTGCAGAAAAAATAAATTATTACCGTTCATACATTTAAAATTTAATGACATCAATATCTAATGTTCATTGAAAAGTGGAAGTGTTAGTCACTCAGTTGTGTCTGACTCTTTGCGACCCCATTGACTGTAGCCTGCCAGACTCCTCCATCCATGGGATTTTCCAGGCAAGAATACTGGAATGGGTTGCCAGTTCCTTCTCCAGGGGGTCTTCCAGACCCAGGGATCAAATCCGGGTCTCCCACATTGCTTCCATGGCTTTGGTGAACATTTCTTCCCATAGCAAAGGGTTGAGAGCAAATCATCTCTCTACCTTGAAAGGCATTGATCTTCAACTGGACTTTAAATATATCAACTTAACTTCCCTTGATATTCATTCCCTGCAGTTGAAGGACCATATGGGGGAGGGATAAAGCCGAATCTGGCTAAACAAAGTAAGAAAGTAGGAAGTGAAAATCCCTCATTCATGTCTGACTCTGTGACCCCATGGACTATACAGCCCCTGAGATTCTCTAGGCCAGAATACTGGAGTGGGTAGCCTTTCCCTTCTCCAGGGGATCTTCCCATCCCAGGGATCAAACCCTGGTCTTCCACATTGCAGGCAGATTCTTTACCAGCTGAGCCACCAGGGAAGCCAAGAAAGTAGGAGGCTGCTGTCAGAAAGTAGCCAAATTTATACTGAGTACAGTAGAGAGTGATGTGAACTGAAGTTTAGTCTTGCCCAGGGTACCAGAGCACTCCAAAAGCATGTGGAGGTTGCGGAGAACCAGGGTTGAGCCTGAAGGAGTGGCCAGAAAGGCAGACCAGGGACACTGAGGGGCCCCAGGAGGAATATGCATGTCTTTGCCATCTTCCTTGGAGAGGCAATGGCACCCCACTCCAATGCTCTTGCCTGGAAGATCCTATGGATGGAGAAGCCTGGTAGGCTGCAGTCCATGGGGTCGTGAAGAGTTGGACACGACTGAGCAACTTAACTTTCACTTTTCACTTTCACACATTGGAGAAGGAAATGGCAACCCACTCCAGTGTTCTTGCCTGGAGAATCCCAGGGATGGGGGAGCCTAGTGGGCTGCCGTCTATGGGGTCGCACAGAGTCGGACACGACTGAAGTGACTTAGCAGCAGCAGCCATCTTCCTGACCCAGAGAATAAGCGAGAAAGCATTTTCCTGCCCTGACTTCTCTTGGCCGCCACTCTTTGACCTTAGGGAGCTTCAAAACACAGCAGTGGATTTGAGGAAGAGGTGGAAAAGCAGAGGAGAAAAAGAGGGGTCTGTCAACTATACCCTTGTCCTGAAGGCAAGCAGGCTAACTGCAGGTCTTAGCTCCAGAGAAAGAAAATATGTAAAAAATCATTAAACTGTTGATAAATTGAATTGGACATATTTAATTACTGAAGTGAGACAGGCTTTGTAAGTTAAAGTTTTTAGAGAATTCTCTATTATGAAAATTTATAGGGAGCTTCTTTCTCCACTGGATACATTTTATACGGACAATAGGTGGCAAAAATAAACTTACAGTTAGACTAAATCCTATATGTCATTCCTTTTCAATGTTTTGGTTACATGTGAATCGTTAGCTTATTATAAAGCATGGCTTCTGAAATTTTTCTTGCTGAATATTAAAATCTTAAGCACAAATGTTCATGTGAGAGGCAAGAAATATAGCTATTAGGTGAGAAATTCAGAAGAAAATAATTCTTGCCCCCCAAATTGACATGCAACTACTATCACACACAGCTTAGTGCTGACCTGCCTCGGGAGATGAAAAACTAGTTCATATCTCAAAGAGCAAGATTTTAGAAAGGTCTTTGCAGATAAAATTCTAAGATATGAATCCTTTGAGAACTGTTCATTTCATTTCTGAAAATGCCAGTGTTCTAGTTTAGGTTCATATCAGTTAGCTGCATGTCTTTCTCTGGAGCTTGCTGTTTGTGTTTAAGCAGGAGACATGAAAAATGAGGGTTCTGTATTGAGATGTAACTTGGTCACAGCAGAATGATCTCCATCTAGTTATATCACAGAGCTAGCAGAGCTATAAGAAACTAGAGACAGAACTTTGAAATGACAATTGCAAGTATAATGAAACAGTCACTCTACCCAAAGCTTATAAGTAAAGAATTTTTCCCTGGCAGTTTTATCTTTATATTAACCACCAGCCAAACACACACTCTACACACACACCCTATAAACACACACATACATATGCAAACACCTTTTCTCTGTCTCTCTCACAATTTTGAGGCATATATATGGTATGTGTGTGTGGTAGATTCATCAACTGGGGAAGAATTTATCTTTAAACAGAACCTAATCTTGGCCAGGTTTACCCTAAACTTTGTAGTAGGATTTTGTATTGTCTATTCTGAAAATGAAAATGATGAAGTTATTCAAGCACATCTTTCATCTGAGTTGCAATCCAAATTAAGTTCAGTAAATTGACTTATTTACATTGAAAATGTGTTCAGTATTTTTTTATCCTGTATGTATTCTAAGAAAATTCCCAGCAAACATTTTCCATCCCAACTCCCAGTATCAGATGATCACAAAGTGAATTTTAAGAAATTTTTTGTATAAAGTAGTTATGATTATAACCATTTAGGAAAAAAATGTGTGGGATGCACCCACTTTTCCTAACACACTTGAATAGGAGAAACTTCAGCATACTTACCTTGAATGTTTTTGTGGAAAAATCTTATATTGCCCTTGTTTCCAGTTTTAATTGACTTCCTTAAGTTTTTAATGAGTTGACATTAATTTTATAATAAAAGTAGCTATAACTGTCACAACCAGTCAACATGTTTGACCATGATAACTGCAACATTTAACTAGCCAAGGGCTAACAAATTTGCGTTTTTAATTGGAGGAATATTTGAAATTAGGGGAAAATAATTGTAAGACAAATTGGATACTCCAAACTCATCGTTTTGCAAATAGGTGAATTGAGATCCAGAGTAGTAGAATAGTAGAGTCTATAATTCTCTTATGTTAAGGTATTGTTCATTCTTCTAAACCAAGTTAATTATACTATTTATTGTTTTATTATTGCAGCATAGGTTTCAAATCAATATGAAGGAGTTAGATGATGAATTTTGATAAGCATCTGTTCATATGAATAATCCTTTGATATTAGTGATGTGGTGTAATGTGAGTGCCCAGTTCCAAAGTAGAGTCATTTACTTTTTAGCAGGAAATATTTTCTTAAATTTTGTCCATTCTTCAGCAGTTAGGACTATCTTGTGTAAAATTGATTCTCAATTTATATTTATTGAGTCAAGTTAATTTGGACCTAAGAAATGCTTTTTTGAATGGTATGAGATGGAAGTCAGGGTTATGAATGATATGGGTTGTAAATATGGAACAAGACTAAACCAAGTTTTTTATTTTTTATTTTTATTTTTTTAAGACTAAACCAAGTTTTTTAATACATGTGGTAATTGATGCCGAAATAGCTGACTGATGCAGTAACTTTTTCAACTCACCAATATAACTTAGCTTTAATGATTTAGGGTTATATTAAGTCAATACATTTGAAGTTTGTGAACATGAATTTAGTTTTTGTATAGTGTTTACAGACGATATGTACCCAAGGGAAATAGAATGTCATATAAAACACATATGCACACAAAATACTTTTATAATTAAGTATTATATAGTTATAATACTTACTGAATACTTTCTGAGCATTATCTCATTTGAACCCAAAACAATGCTCTGAGGTAGAGTATTATCAGCAAGTTTTCCTTAAGGAAACTGAAGTTCAGTGAGATTAAACAACCTGCATGATTTCACACCATTTGTAAGATTCAGGATTTTAGCTGATGTCTGCTTATTCCCAAAGTTCTGTGCTCCTTTTCATTGACTTTCTGTTTAATAAATCAAGCAACTCAGAAGGATTCTGGCACATTAATAAGCAACTGGCAAATATATATGAGCTTAATCTATTTGTTAGAAAATTATGATCAGTCTTAGTCCTTGATAGAATCTGAACTTTAATCATCAAGGACCAGCTTGTCTGTAACTGGTTGATGGGAAGAAGGTACCATAAAAGGTCAATCTGCTTGAAGGAATTACCAGAGTAAGGTGGCAAATTTTGATAATGATCTTTAGCTTTACTAATTGTAATATTTAAATCAGTAACTTATGCCCAGTAGGAATGACACACATATAAATTGCTGTACTCCGAGTAATACTGTGGTGAGCAAATAGCTAAGACACATTTCCCTGAGACAGAATTTTTTCCTGTATACAAATAATATCCTCCTTTATTTGAATGAGAACAGATGGATGAAGCCTCAATATAAATACTTATTGCCCATAGTAATGGATGAGTTTATGAGACATTTAAATTGGGCTCAAACAAGGGTGTGAGTTAGTAGATGTGCTTAGCTTGGTATTTTTATTCTCACAATAAGAATTTCTATAAGAAAAGGTGAAGCTGAAAGGGCAACTGAGACTCCTTTGAGTGAATTAATATTCCTATTGCATTACCCATGTGGATAATATTCTTTACCTCTGATGTGACCCTTACAAATTTAATTAAGTATGATGGCTGGCCAGCATGTAGATTAATTCTGCTATGGAGAAATCTTGAATGTTTTCTGGCTATGAACAAAATATTTATGGAAGTTCCTGTTAATTTCTGTCACTCACCCCAATTTTCTAACTTTAGGTGTGGAGTTGAGGAATAGATTATTTTTGTTTCCTTGATGTTATGTGATGCGTGTCTATTAGTGGTTAATCAGAAAAGTGGAATAGTAAGGTATGGTTGGGGCTTCCCAGGTGGCTCAGTGGTAGAGAATCCGCCTCCCAATGCAGAAAACTCAGGAGATGAGGATTCAGTTGCTGGGTCAAGCAGATCCTCTGGAATAGGAAATGGCAACCCACTCCAGTATTTTTGCCTGGGAAATCCCATGAACAGGAGCCTGATGGGCTGCAGTCTGTGGGGTTGCAAAAGAGTTGGACACGAATTAGCAACTGAACAACAAAGGTCTGGTCAAGTTACTGAAGATATTTCATAAAATGTACTTTTAAAGATGTTTGATTTCAAACAAACTTGCTATATAAAACTTAGATGGAAATTTTATTTATTTTTTAATTTAATGTGTTTCTCTCTGTGTGTGTATATAGGTATGCAAATTTAGGAATCATGTTCCCCAAAGTAAACTTAAGAAGAACCACATTCAATCCATGCAATAAACTACATTTTTACTAAGACATCATACTTGACTATTTTCTGTTGAAAACTTAGCTCTAGAAAATAGCTGATTTTCTCTTCTGAGCAAATCCTATTCTTTTTAGCATCTTGATACAAAATATTTCACACATTTAAGTGCATTTTGTGATTTTGAGATATTATGTCTTTCTGAACCAAACCTTCCTACTGTCAGAGAAAACTCTAAATGGAGCTTTTATTCTAGGAGCATATTGAGAAGTAGAATAGTGGGGTTAGAGGCATGGTCCAATGGGATTAGCATTTCAAAATTAAGCATATTGCTTTATGAAATTATGGCTCTATAGAAACAAGCCTGGGCTTCTGTGTCTCCATTCCCTCATCTGTGAATTGTAATTGGCAACACCTTCAGCGTGATGACTGACAAGCAGTGTATTTAGAGAGGCATTGTAAACTTCAGTTTTTGCAACGTTATTGTTGGAGTATTGACAAAGCCTACTAATTAATGACAGGAAGAAAGAGAAGAGAAATACTAGAAAAGAGTTCCTGTACCACAGTCGAAACAACAGTCGTTCATTGAAAAGCGGCATGTGGTGTGATTAGAACAAAGGACTAAAGGGCATCAAAAGTATCTGCTCTGCTTAGACTATTTGATCTCACCTTTATACCTTACCTGCTCTAGACCCATTGACTGCCACGCTGCCTCTAAAACACAGCAATCATCCTCGGAATGACCTTCCAGATACCTACATGCCTCACTTCCTTACTTCCTTCAGATCTCTGCTCAAATAAGATTTCATCAAAGAGGTTTATTCCCAAGATCCAACAAGAAATGACCCACCCTTGTCAACTCCATCAATTTTCATCCCTTTGGTCTGCATTATTTGACTTTACTATCTCATGACATGCTGATTGTTTATTTTCTTCTCACTGAAACATAAGATCTACGAGAGCTAGAATTTTGTCTGTTTTATTGCTACATCCCCATAATCTATAAAATATGATTATAAGTGAATGAATAAATTAGGCCAGGGGCAGAATGCCTGGATTCCAGTCCTTACTCACTGTATTAACATGGAACATCTCTTGGTTATTTTTGTATTTCGTTTTTTGTTGCTTGTAAGGTAGGGGCTGATGATCCTTCTTCTTTTCACTCAAGAGTTGTGACGTTTAGTGGAAGAAGCTCTTACTTATGAAACCTCCTATTGGGCACACATTGCTACAGGTGATTTGCATAAATTGTCTAAGCCCCAGGCCAACTTGATAGATATTATTATTTTACAGTTAAGAAATCAAGGCTGAACACGTTTGTGACTCTTGTAAAGATTCAGTATAGTGTTGTTTAGTTGCTGAGTCATGTCCGACTCTTTGTGAGCCCACACACTGCGGCTGCCTCCTTTAGCTTGCTTAAACTCACATCCATTGAGTTGGTGATGTTGTCCAACCAGCTCATCCTCTGCCACATCCTTCTCCCCGTGCCCTCAGTCTTTTCTAGCATCAGGGTCTTTACCGATGAGTCAGCTCTTCGCATCAGGTGGCCAAAGTATTGGAGCTTCAGCATCAGTCCTTCCAGTGAATATTCAGGGTTGATTTCCTTTAGGATGGACTGGTTTGTTCTCCTTGCTGCCCAAGGGACTCTCAAGAGT
Source organism: Muntiacus reevesi (assembly GCF_963930625.1). Lineage (NCBI taxonomy): Eukaryota > Metazoa > Chordata > Mammalia > Artiodactyla > Cervidae > Muntiacus > Muntiacus reevesi. Next base: position 18,400,501 of record NC_089265.1, on the reverse strand, counting down.
CTTCTCCATCACCACAGTTCAAAAGCAACAATACAATGAAAGTGTGTGAAATGGACATTAAAGTATAAAAGTCTTTTTAATGCAATATATTGTATTTGTACTCATCAAACTAACAAACTAATGAATAACTATTTTTATTTTGGTTCTGCCACACTACTTGTGGGATATTCCCTGACCAGGGGTGGAATGTGGGCCATGGCAGTGAAAGCTTGGAATCCTAACCATTAGTCCACCAAGGAACTCTTGGAATACCTATTTTTAATAAATCATCATTATATGCTTTTCTAGATGGAAATAATTTATGGTTATGTTAGTTTATCCCTTTTTATGATAACTTTAAGCATGGACAAGGAGTAAGTAAAACATAAGTAATTCATTTGGATATATTACCATTGACACTTGCTGCTAAAAGGTTTATGGTTTCTACTTTTTATACAGATCTGTACCAACTCCAGAGCAGTTATTCCCTAAACATTTCAGACATTTTTTATAATAGATTTTTTTAGACCTACTTAATATTTTTTTCAGCAAGAAGAAAATAGGAGCAGATACCGTTTTTAATTTGGCAGTGCTTTGAAATTAGTCTCTATCTTGTACATTACTGCATAACTAAAAAAAATTAGAATGTATAGTGTAGGACATAAACTATATTCAAGGTACAAATAACCTTTGATAAACATACTGATGTGAAAGCCTCTTGTAGTAGCTTAAAAGCCTTCTAATATCTGTAGCATAAGATTTGGCAAATGTTCAAGAAACTAGATGGAGAAAGCCTTTTTGGCCAACTCAGGTACATAAATAAGAGGTCTCAAAATTTTTTTAGCCAAAGAAGTCATAGAAAGCTCTCGTTGGAAGAGAATTTTAGAGTGTAAAGTGGAAGAGAAAACATGAAAAAAGATTCCTCCTTGGAAAGCCATTTGAATAACAAGCTATCTGAATTAGTCTCTCCCAAAGGATTATTGGATAGAAAAGGGAAAATAGGGAAAAGAAAAATGGATTTATTTCTCATCCTAAGTGCTTTATACTTCACATCTCCATGTTAATTGTTGGAGGAAATAATCTTAACTGGGCTTAGAGCCATTTAGAAAAACTGAATAATTAATTTCTGATGTTGTTTGCTTTTCTATACCAGGCCAAAATGTTTTACTGTATCCACCTACATGGCTTTAGGCCAAGTAAGCAATATGCTAAAAGAAAAGTTTGTCATGTGGAAAAATCTTTAAAAATTAAGCAATATTTCTCATCTTAGTAATTTTAACAGACCTACAGAAAATCTTGTTTTAGGTAGATTGATAAAATTGAATTACTTTTTAGTTTTGATTCTCCACTGTTAAAATGTATGGAAAAGTTCAATAGAAATGCACATATTATTTGCATTGATTAAATTGAGGGCATTGAAATGCTTTTTAGTTCCTTTGTTACTGATCTTAGGTCTGTCACCTTGGACATGCTGTTTCAGATCCTCTGGGGGCACTTTAAATGAAATTGGCCAAGTGAAAATGACAAGAGGAAATGTTTTTTACTATCCTCTAGAGTTAAAAAAAAAAAGTGATAGAGGCATGAGATGAATGAAGGAAATGAGTATAAAGCATCAGGCAGAGGATGGATACAAATACATTGTGTGGCTTTTCTGGTGGAACAAATCAGTCATAAAAGGAACTTTTGACACCAGTCGACTATTTTACTTAATTATTCCCTTGACAAAGTCAGTGTGAAATAATATTTAATAAAGTTGAAAAAATACTATATTTTGCTAAGTGAAAAGGAAACTTGAAATTTGCCAAATTGTTTTCTATTTATTGAAATATTTGTTCTCATGTTTATTAGAAATGCTTAGCTACAGGTGTGTATGTGTGTGTATGTGTGCTGTGGTAAGTCACTTCAGTTGTGTCTGACTCTTTGCAACTGTGGATACTTTGCAACCCTATGGATACTGAATATTAATTTACGAGGAAGCATGAAGTGTAGAATGAGGGCAAGGTAGGAGATGAGTATGTCTGTGTGTGTTATGTTTGTAGAAGCAAGTGATTTAAACTGTAGATGTAGAGGTTTAAAAGGGAAGTATATCCCGGTACATATGTCCCTGTTTACTATACAATGATAATGTAGTGAAAGCTTAAATAGATGAAACTTATGCTGGAGAGAGCATTTTAATGTAGACCTACGAGCTTTACCTGAACTGTGGACTAATCAATATATTACCATTATGATTTGAAAGAAAAGTATGCTTGGTTTCCAAAGATGATTTAGAAAACAAACCTAAAGAAAAATTAATGGAAAGTTCAGATTTTTTCCTATCATGGATTGCTTTTTTCATGAGCAGCAGTATCCTAGCAGTTTTTATCTGAAACATTAGCCTGGCCCAGTAGGTGTCAGATTAGATATACATTACTCCATTATCTTGGTATACTACTTCGCATCAAAGGATCTATGGACTTGGAAACTGAAAGGGAAAGAGAATAAATAAAGGATATCTCTTTTCAGTTTTAGAGTAGAGCTTTTAACATTAAGAAAAATCAATAACTGGATTGACTGCATTCAGTAGGGAGCACTATTGTTTCCCATAATGTATCTAATGCATATCATTACCAGAGTAATCACATTATTATCTGCCTCTGCCTAGCTGCTTGCTTGGTTAGATATGAAGCCAGAGCTATTTGTAAAGTAAGGGTTTTTGTTGTTTTTTTTTTCTCTTTTGCAAAATTGCTGCAAATTGTATTCTTCCCATTTTCTTTATTTGTTGTTTGAACTAGCCCGAACCTCTGAATTCAGATTAAGTGGATTGGTTTGTTGTGGTGGTGGTTATTTTTTTCCCCTTCAGGATTATTTTTTGTTTGTTTCTATAAAATTAATCTCACCTTTGGGAAATGGGACAAATCATGTGTGTGTCATTGTGTCCTCTGGCATGGAGGTTGGGTAGCATAAACTACTTGGTAGTCAGTTTTATGTTTCTGAGATATTTGTTTAAAGTCATCAGTTGCAGAATGATGCTGGAATATATTTCAAACAGTATTACATTCCAACAATCCAGTGCAGGGGCTCAGTCTAAAACAAGGAAGTATATCTAAAATCTAGAGTAGTCAATTCCTTGTCTGTCTCTGATTATAAAAGGGTTAAAAGATGTGTCTGTTAATATTTAAAGGCACATTTACCTTAGATCTTTCACTCATGAGCATCATGATTTTTAGCTAGTCAAATAGTATGAGCCTTTGTTCTCTCTTGTACAAGTAGAGTCACACTAAATTCTTGGCACAGATTTTTGGTGGAGATTCAAGACCGTGTATGTAAGATAGCTAGCCAAGAACAGTGTAGAGTTGCTCTTCCAAGTGACAGTATAATAAAAGTGGTGGCTATTCCAAGTGGCAGTATAATAAAAGAGGGTCACTGGAGCAGAAAAACTGCCCAGAAGACGACTGAAATGAGTACATATGGAATCTGTTTCTCCCAAGAATTCTTTATATTTCAGTGCTGAAGTTGCTGATGATGTCTAATTAAAGGGGTATACAGTGGGAAAGAAAAACAAGTAGACATTTTAAAAACACAAAACTATGAATGCACAGGAAACAATTAGAGCTTCTCAACTGCTGAGCAGTGCAGTCAGACTAAGATCATTTTACATTAGATAAGGAATGAGCCGCATGTGCAGCTGAACTAAGTCATGAGCCTGACTGAACGGCTGCAGAGGATGACACGATGGCATTTTTGGTAAAAATAATTGTTCTCAGGAAAAATTTGTGCTTTTCCCCTGGACCTTTGAGCCTCCATCTCATCTTACTTGCATACTGAAGACATCATTACTAAAAGGGAGTTTTCAGAGTTTTCTAATCAGAAATGTTAATCACACATATTTTTCTTTTCTTTATTTTTTTTTCAGGCCTAGTCAGTCAAGAGTGTGGGTAATAATTAATCTAAAAGCCCCATTTGAAAGAAATTTGAACTTTGGCAGACAATCTATTTTATGCTCGCTTGGAGATACTTCTTTGGTTAAAACCATTTGTCCATTCAGTTTGTGGAAGCAGATTAAGTCACAAAGCTGCCAATATGTTTCCATACCCAGTTTTCTGTCTATATTATGGAAAGGAACTCAAAGTACTTGAAAACCTCTTTGATTCCAGAATTCAACTGCACTATTCAGTTTGGAACTGCACTTAGTTATTCAAAATTTTTACAGATTATGCTCCATTTAAAGTTATTATAAAATATTGGCAATATTCCTTATACTGTACAGTGTATCCTTGTAGCTTATTTACTTTATGCATAGTTGTTGCTCAGTCACCAAGTATTGTCCCACTCTATGCAACCCCATGGATTGTAGCATGCCAGACTCCTCTGTCCTCTGTTCTCATCTGGAGTTTGTTCACATTCACGTCCATTGACTCAGTGATGTTATCTAACCATCTCTTCCTCTGCCACCCTCTTATCTTTTTGCCTTCAGTCTTTCCCAGCATCAGGGTCTTTTCCAGTGAGTTGGCTGTTCTCATCAGGTGGCCAGAGTATTGGAGCTTCAGCATCAGTTGTTCCAAAGAATGTTCAGAGTTGATTTCCTTTAGGATTGACTAGTTTGATCTCCTGGCTGTCCAAGGGACTTTCAAGAGTCTTCTCCAAAGCCACAGTTCAAAAGCATCAATTCTTCGACACTCAGTGTTCTTTATGGTCCTCTCACATCCACAAAGGGCTAGTGGAAAAACCGTAGCTTTGACTATACGGACCTTTGTCAGCAAAGTGACATATCTGCTTTTTAATATTCTGTCTAGGTTTGTCATAGCTTCTCTTCCAAGGAGCAAGTGTCTTTTAATTTCATGACTGCAGTCACCATCTGCAGTAATTTTGCAGCCCAAGAAAATAAAGCAGCCACTGTTTCCACTTTTTTCCCTTCTATTTGCCATGAAGTTGCCATGATCTTAGGTTTTTGAATGTTCAGTTTCAAGCCAGATTTTTCACTCTCCTCTTTTACTGTTCAGTTCCTCTTTGCTTTCTGCCATTAGAGTGATGTCATCTGCATATCTGAGGATGTTGAGATTTCTCCTGACAATCTTGATTCTAGCTTGTGATTCATCCAGCCTGGCATTTCACATGATGTACTCTGCATATAAGTTAAATAAACGGAGTAACAATATCCAGCTTTGTTGTACTCCTCTCCCAGCTTTGAACCACTCCATTGTTCCATGTCTGGTCCTAACTGTGTTTCTTGATCTGTATTCAGGATTCTCAGGAGACAGGTAAGGTGGTCTGGTACTCTCATCTCTCACTAAGAATTTTCCACAGTTTGATGTGACTCACACAGTCAAATGTTTAGCATGGTCAATTAATTAGAAATAGATGTTTTTCTGAAATTCCCTGCTTTCTGTATGATCCAATGGATGTTGGCAATTTGATCTCTGGTTCCTTGGCCTTTTCTTAAAACCAAGCTTATACATCTGCAAGTTCCCAGTACATGTACTGCTGAAGCAGTAACCTCTCCCTTCTCCAGGGGATCTTCCCAAGCCAGGGATTGAACCCAGGTCTCCAGCATTGCAGGCGGATTCTTTATCAGCTGAGACACAAGGGAAGCCCATAGTATATAGTAGTTTTTACCTTTTAATCTCCTACCCTAATATTTCTTCTCTTACCCCTATCTTGCTTCTCCTCCCTTCCATTTCCCCACTGGAAACCGCTAATTTGTTTTCTGTATCTGTGACCTTTTTTCAGTTTTGTTATATTTATTTTATATTTTCAATTCCATGTATAAGTGATAATATACCATATTTGACATTCTCTGATTTGTTTAACTCCACTTAGTACCATCCAGTTCCATCTATGTTGTTTCATATGGCCAAATTTCATTCTTTTTATGTCTGAGTTAGGTTGCTTTCATATTTTGGCATTTGTAAATCTTATTTTGCTGTAAATACTGGGGTGTATGTATCGTTTTGAGTGGTTTCATATTTTTCAGATATATAGCCAGAAATGGAATTACTGGATCATATAGCTGTGTTAGTTCTATTTTTAGTTTTTGAGGAAACTCCATGCTATTTTTCATAGTGGCTTCACCACTTTACACCCCCACAGTATATATGGGTTCCTTTTTCTCCATATCATTGCAAGCATTTATTATTTGTGATCTTTTGATCATAGTCATTCTGACAGGTATGAGGTGAAATTTCATTGTGATTTTGATTTGCATTTCCCTTGTGATTAGCAATGTTGAGCATCTTTTTGTATGCTTGTTGGCCATATGCATTTCTGTATGGAAAATATTAATTCAGGTTCTGCTCATTTTTAATTGAATTGTTTGTTTTTGATGTTGACTTGTATGAGCTTTTTTACACATTTTAGATTATTGGTCATATCATTTGCCAGTATTTATACCATTTAGTAGACCATCTTTTCATTTTCATGATTTCCTTGGCTATGCAAAAGCTTTTAAGTTTAGATAAGCTCCATTTGTTTATTTTTGCTTTTATTTTCTTTGCTTTAGGAGACAGATCCAAAAAAATGTTGCTATGACTTAGGTAAAGAATGTTCTGCCTCTAGGTGTTTTGTAGTAACCATTCTTACATTTAGGTCCTTAATCCATTCTGGTATTTTTTTTTAATTGTGTGGCAAAATGTTCTAATTTCATTTTTTTTCCCATGTAGCTGTCCAGTTTTCCCAGCATCACTTATTGTAGAGACTATCTTTTCTCAATTGTCTATTCTTTTTTTTTTTGTCAGAGGTTAACTTACCATAGTAACTCACACACTAGTAAAGTAATGCTCAAAATTCTCCAAGCCAGGTTTCAGCAATACGTGAACCGTGAACTTCCAGATGTTCAAGCTGGTTTTAGAAAAGGCAGAGGAAACAGAGATCAAATTGCCAACATCCACTGGATCATCAAAAAAGCAAAAGAGTTCCAGAAAAACATCTATTTCTGCTTTCTTGACTATGCCAAAGCCTTTGACTGTGTGGATCACAATAAACTGTGGAAAATTCTCAAAGAGATGGGAATGCCAAACCACCTGACCTGCCTCTTGAGAAACCTGTATGAAGGTCAGGAAACAACAGTTAGAACTGGACGTGGAACAACAGACTAGTTTCAAATAGGAAAAGGAGTACGTCAAGGCTGTATATTGTCACCCAGCTTATTTAACTTATATGCAGAGCAAATCATGAGAAAAGCTGGGCTGGAGGAAGCACAAGCTGGAATCAAGATTGCTGGGAGAAATATAAATAACCTCAGATATGCAGATGACACCACCCTTATGGCAGAAAGTGAAGAACTAAATAGCCTCTTGATGAAAGTGAAAGATGAGAGTGAAAAAGTTGGCTTAAAGCTCAACATTCAGAAAACAAAGATTATGGCATCCGGTCCCATCACTTCATGACAGATAGATGAGCAAACAGTTGCTGACTTTATTTTTTGGGGCTACAAAATCACTGCAGATGGTGACTGCAGTCATGAAATTAAAAGACGCTTACTCCTTGGAAGGAAAGTGACGACCAACCTAGATAGCATATTTAAAAGCAGAGACATGACTTTGTCAACAAAGGGCCGTCTAGTCAAGGCTATGGTTTTTCCAGTGGTCATGTATGGATATGACAGTTGGACTATAAAGAACGCTGAGTGCCAAAGAATTGATGCATTTGAACTATGGTGTTGGAGAAGACTCTTGAGAGTCCCCTGGACTGCAAGGAGATCCAACCAGTCCATCCTAAAGGAGATCAGTCCTGGGTATTCATTGGAAGGACTGACGTTGAAGCTGAAACTCCAATACTTTGGCCACCTGATGCGAAGAGCTGACTCATTTGAAAAGTCCCTGATGTTTGGAAAGATAGAAGGCAGGAGGAGAAGGGGATGGGACAGGATGAGATGGTTGGATGGCATCACCGACTCAATGGACATGATCTGGGTAAACTCCGAGAGTTGGTGATGAAAAGGGAGGCCTGGCATGCTGCGGTCCATGGGGTCGCAAAGAGTAGGACACGACTGAGCAAGTGAACTGACTGAACCTCCCATAAGTTTATGGGTTTGTCTCTGGGTTCTCTTTTCTCTTTCATTGACCGATGTGTTGTTTTGTACCAGTACTATAGTGTTTTGATTGCTGAACTTTTGTAGTATAGTCTGAAGTCAGGGAGCATGATTCTGTCAGCTTTGTTCTTCTTAAACAAGATTGTTTTGGCTCTTCAGGGTCTTTTATATTTCCATACAAATTTTAGCATTATTTGTTCTAATTCTGTGAAAAACACCATATATATTTTGGAAGGATTATATTGAATCTACGGATTACTTTGGGTAATATTAGCAACATTAATGCTTTCAGTCCATGAACATGGTATATTTTTCCATCTGTTTATGTCATCTTCAGTACTTGTCTTTTACCTCTTTAGGTAGATTTATTCCTAGATATCTTATTCTTTTTGGTGCAGTGGTAAAATGGGACTGGTTATATTGTATAAAAATCCAACTGATTAAAAAGATGGTTCTTCTGGGGTTTTATCTTGTTCCTTTATTTGGAACATGTCCAGTGCTTCATTTTGCCTACTTTGCTGTTTTAATTTCTCTGTATCTAGTAGGTTGTTTGTTTCCCAACCTTGGAAAAGTTTCCCTTTGTAGATGTCCAAAGTGTCCCAGCAGTACACTCCCCTCTGGTTACTGAGCTGTCTGCTCGCAGGGTGCCTCCTCGGTGGGCTGTGTGGGTACTGCTCTTGTGACTGGTCGCCCACTGTGCGCAGTCTCTGAGGTGTGGCTGACCCCTGGTCTGGTTGGTTGCCAGGCCCTGCCTTGGGTGGAGGTGCCTGCCACTGGTGGGTGATTGGCGCTGTGTCACAGGCTGGCTGGTGTGGGATCCTGAGGGTAATCCCAAGGTTAGTGATCACCAACCGTGGGCAAAGCTGTGTCCTGTCGCCGGGCAGTTATGTGGCTGAAGATTTTGGATCTAGTGTTGGTCTCCTCATGGGTAAGGGTCAGTTTCTGACACAGCTGGCTGTGGGTTCTGATGCGTGCCAAAGCTGATGTTGGCCCAGTGGTGAATGAGATTGGATCCCAGTGTAGCTGAAGGGTCCAAGGGGTCTTTGATCTGAATTTGGCCTCTGGTGGATGGGAATAGATCTTGAGGTTGCTGGCTTTGAGGCCCAAGTTGTTCCAGAGCTATGTCTGCCTGCTGGAGGACAGGATTGGGGCCCAGGGGATCCTAGGGCTGGGCCTACCCACTGGTGGACAGAGCCAGGCCCTGGGGTCTATGACTGCAGGGACCCTGGGTCTAAGAGCTGATATTGGACTGTTCATGGGTGGAGCTGGGTTCTGCTATGACAGGTTGTGGGACTGCAGTGATCTTGGGACTGGTGTCCATCTGTGATCCATGGAGCCATGGCTTAAGGGTTCTTGGGGATGGTACCTGCCCACTCATGAGTGAGGTTATTCCCAGGGCTGGGTCTGGTCTGTGGAACTGGATCCCTAAGTTCATATATCTGCATTCTGGTGGGTGGGACTGGAGTTCAGAGGTTTGGGGACTGATTCCTGTCATCAGTGGGCAGAATTGAATCCAAGAGTCTTCGGCGGCAAGGTCGTAGGGCTTGGGGCTAGTGTGGTGCTGGTGTGGGGGGCCTGGATATGGGCCCACTGGACTGGGATGTATCCTGAGATGGCTGTGGTCTCAGGGTCTTAAGGCAGCCTGCTTGCTGGTGACTGGGGTTCTGTCCCCATCTGGCCAGTTGCTGGGTGGGTCCTGGTACTTGTGCTCACAGGCAGGTAGGTGTCCTGGATCTTCTGCCTACAGGCTGGTAGGTGGAGGTGAGTCCCAGTGGTGATGAACTAGATGGAGTACTTCAAAGTGACTCTTGCCAGCACCAGTGTCCATGGTACAACACGCTCCCCCAGGTGGCTGTCACTAGTGTCTGAATCCCAGGGTGATCTCCTGTAGCCTCCTGCTTCTTCAGGAAGCATTCAAAGATCAGCAAGTGAATCTGACCCAGGGTCTTTCAAATTACTGCTTCTGCCCTGGGTCCTAGAGCATGTAATATTTTTTGTATGCCCTGTAAAAGTGGAGTATCCATTTCCCACAGTACTCTGGCTCTCTGGAATGTAATCCCCATTGGCCTTCGAAGCCAAATGCTTGGGGGCTCTTCTTTCCAATGTGAGATAGGTGGGCTGGGGAGCCCAAGATGGGGCTTGGAACCAGTACTCCTTGGGGTAAACCTCCTTAGTTGTAATTACCTTCCTGTTTGTGGGTCACCCTGAATGTATGGGATCTTGATTATACCTTGACTCTACCCATCCTACCCATCTCATTACTGATTTTTCTTTATATATTTAGTTGTAGAAAATCTTTCTGCTCATCTTCCAGTCTATCTCATCAATAGTCTCTCTGTAAATAATTGTAATTTTGGTGTGTCCACGGAAGGAGGTGAGCTTGGGATCTTCATACTGTGCCATCTTTGCCTAGTGTCTATCCTTAACTTTTAACCTATGTTCTTAAGTAGCTTTGTAGTGTGGGTATATTTATTTGTTTATACTATTATTACATAGCAAATATATAAAAATATATTTAGTTTATACACACACACATATAAAACTAAAAATGCAGTTGTAGGAGAAGGACATTTTGCAGTTTCTCAAGGAAACAAGTTTGAGATATATGTTAAGATGAAAATATCAGAGAATTACTATGTGTTTGTGTACTCTTACCTTTTTAAAAAATTTATTTCCCTAAGAAACATATTTTAACAGATGTCATAGCAGGTTCGTAGTAAGTGATCTTCTAACCCAGAACAAAAATGAAACAGGTACCTCTAATCAAATAAACTCTTAATAGCTTCTGGTCAGTGAGAAAATTCAATTATCTAGTCAAGTTAAAAAATCTGTAGTGGTCACTCTAAATTTGAGTATAGATATAAACCAACACACTTGAACATATTCTTAAGATCAGAAATTCCTTTAGTTGAACATAAATGTGTCAGAATCTAGGAGAAAAAAAATGAATCAAAACCTCAAAGAGAATTAGGATATTACATGGTAGGTACGTAAAGCTTACTCAGAAAAAATAATGAAAAAGTTAATAAATAACAGAAAGGATTACAGCTATCCAGTAAGTTGGTCTCAAAATTCTTATACTTATGAATGATACATTTGTTTTGTATTTGCCTCTTGTATCTAAATGTGTATCATTCAGTGGAATCATCCCTGGGATTAGTAACTCCATTGTTTAAAGGTGTTGTCATCTAAGATTCTCAGAACCAGAGGCCTCTAGAGGCCATGTCAGTGGTTAAAAACTCCAATTTTGCCATCCGGCAGTGTATATCCAAACCCTGACTCAGTCACTCTGCTCTAAAACAAGTACCCTTTTCTTTTAGAACCTCAATTTTACTGTTTTGCAATGGGGCTATTTATAGTATATACTTCATATTAGTATTTAATAATCCTTGTATGATAATTATCCTTATAGGATGCTTAAAATGTCATAAGGACTTTGTGCTTGCTTGCTCATCACTTCAGTCATGTCCAACTCTGTGCGACCCTATGAACTGTAGCCTGCTAGGCTTCTCTGTCCATGGGATTCTCCAAGGCAAGAATATGGAGTGGGTTGTCATGCTCTCCTCCAGAACATCTTCCCCACCCAGCGATCAAACCCCACAGCATCTTCTGAGTTTTCTGCATCGCAGGTAGATCCTTTACCTATAGGATAATTAAAACATCACAACTAATGTATATAATGCCTAGAACAGAGCAGCTGTTGAATATTCCTATTATAGTATAATATATAATGGTTAATATAGCTATTACAACTCCATGCTTTGGTTTGGACTGGTTAAGTCATTTGTTAGACTAATACTGAGGTTGCAGCTTTATAATGATTCATAAAGTCCACATGTTTTATGAAGCATCTATTACAGGTAAGATACTATTCTATAAAATAGGAAAATTGATATGATATCACTTTTCTTAAGTAGCTTATAGTCAAGCAGGGGATACAAAGGGAGATACTGCTGACTTAGTGGGAAGTGATCAATAAACTATATAATTATTGTAACTAAATACAGACCACTCTTGCAGAGTCAAACAAATAGGTTTTTAAAAATAAAATGGTATCAAAAAATGATTTATTAAATCAGTTAGAAGCATTCAGATGAAATTTTTTGTTAAAAATAAATAGAAAGGAAAGTAGAAGAAAACCTATTGTAAAAAGTTAAGACTGAATGAATATATTGTGCTTAAGGCAAGTAGACCTCATTGAGAAGAAATCTATGGCTGATTAAAATGTGAGCTATTCCATTAATCACACAATACATTAGATAATAAATTTTGGTTGTTAACTTGATATGCACCGTTGAACATGGAGAAAAATATCACGTAGGCAGACAAGTGCACCAGTGTATGACAGTGTAATAGCTTGTGGATATTTCTTTTTGTAAATATGTCTGCAGTTTTTCTAGTGTCTTACTGAACTGTACTGTAATTCTTTGAGTCACAGAGATTAATGGTACAGATTTTTCAACACTGGAAAATAAGTCATACATTTGAATGAAAGGGTGAGATAGAAATTAACGTTTTTCACTCAGTGAGTCATTCTAATATTTCATTCAGTTTTCTAAAGAAACTCTGAAGATGTTAGATTAAAAAAATGTTTTGAAAAAGGAAAAACTGGTGACAGATTCCACTGACAGTAATATGTGAACTAATTTTGAGACTAGTTTAAACCATAATCAAGGGTTTTTAACCATCTGTGCTGAACCTAGCCTGAAAATTTGCTAATAGCACAAATAGGAAAAAAATAGAAGTGCTGTATTCTGTAGGTGAAATAATACTTTTTGCAGAAGATTATCAGATTTCTTTGAATTTTGTTTTAATAAATATGAAAGTTTAACATTTAACTGATTGTTAGACATGATTTTGACTAGGTCTTGGGTTTCCATCTTGCTGGACAAGGTAACATATATTCAGTAACTTAAACCAAAATTTCACTGTGAATATTATCTTTGCTTGTGCTGTTCAGTAATGGCAGCCACTAGACACATGTGGCTATTGAGTACTTGAAATTGTGTCTAATCTGAATCGAGAGAGACTATAAGTACCAAAAACACACTAGATTGCAATGCCTTAAATAAAAAATAAAAGCTGGTACAGTATCTCATTGGAATATTTAAGGTTTAATAAAAATATTTAAGGTTTAATAAAAATATATGAATTATGCCTGTTTTTTACATTTCTTATACGGAGATAGGAAAATTTTTAATTATATTTGTAATTTGCATTTATGGTTTGCATTGTATATCTGTTGGACAGTGATGTTCTAGGGGACCCATGAAGTAAACCACTGATAAAGAAAATAAAATTCTAAACAAAGAATTTGACCTCTTCAGAACTATATTAAATTGGCTCACATTGTGAGCATAAAATGAGTTGTTTTAAGTCATGTGTATATGGTTGTATATAAACCATGTAATTCAAAATACATTATGCATTAGAAAAAGGCACAAGAAAAATAGACTACAATTATGTATGTGTGGAAGATAATACTGCACAAGATAAAATGCCAAAATACCCATTTCTTATCTGTGGAATAGATCCTACCTGTAGTCTCTGCAACCATGTTAATATAGATGTAATTACAGAGGAAGCTCTTGCTCTTGGTAATCTGGAAGTTCCTGGGAAATTTATTTTCTCACTAAAGACTTTTAATTGATATCAATTACATTATAATTGAATCTTATGCAAAATTGTACAAAAATCTTTGCCCAAGCTCTTCTATTCACCTGGCAATAAGACAAAACAGTACTCCTTCCACAAAAAGGCCATATAAACCACCTCCTCCTTTTCTTTTAAGGCATATATTTGTCAACAAATAGGATCCATAAGAGGGGAGAAAGCCCCAAATGCAGTCATAAGCAAGAGCAGCACAATACGTGACTCTCAGGAGTTATTGCTTCAGGGTACTACAACAGTGTACCTTTGAGTTAATAAGTTAATAAATCAATCTTCTTTTTTTAATAAATCAATCTTTATTGCCTGAAATAATTTGTGTATTCTGAAGTAAGTCATTTATGCTTTCATTTGCATTTTCCAAGATTAGCCCTTCATTTGTATTTTTAAAAAACTATGTCTTTTCTAAAAATTATCTTCAAATTCAGATTGCAATACATATTCCCTGAGCAAAGCTGTCACATACCAGGAGTCACCATCAGATGGGAATATATTCTGAATTATTTCTCCTGTATAAGTGTGTATATTGGGGATGCTCTAAGGGCCACCATTGAGCTTTTGTGTGTGGGCCAGATCTGAGGTTTGATCCTCAAATGTCTGGAAAAAAAGTTCAACTTTTGAAAGCCTTAAGCAGAAACAATTAGTGGAAGCTAAACCTGTGCTCTTCAATATGGTTGCCACATGCCATGTGTGGACTGGTTAACACTTGGAATATAGCCAATGTGACCGAGAAAGAGAACTTTTAATTGTCTTCAACTTTATGATAAATTTAAAAGCTGACACTGGATTGTGTGATTGGAAAAGTTTTAAGCATGCTTGGAACAATTTGGGGTCTTCTTTTTCAACAGTACAGTTTATGATATATAAATGCAGATCAGGTATCTCCAATTAAAAAATTTCAAATTGACATGTGCTGAAGATATAAAATATTCAATATCAGACAAATTTTGAGTACTTAGTACTTAAAAGAATAATTAAAATAACTCAGTGTTTAATTATATATATATATATAGCTTATACATTGGAATGATATTAGTTTGGATATTTGGGTTGAAATATATTAATTAAATTAATTTCATCTATTTTTAAACTTTTTCTTAATGTGGCTACTATAAAGTTTAAAATTATGTATTGTTGTTTAGTCACTAAATTGTGTCTGTCTTTGTGAATCCATGGACTGTAGTATGCCAGACTTCCCTGTCCATCACTATCTCCTGGAGTTTGCTTAAACTCATTTCCATTGAATCGGTGATGCCATCCAACCATCTCATCCTCTGTAGTCCCCTTCTCCTCCTGCCTTCAATCTTTCCCAGCATCATGGTCTTTTCTAATGAGTCAGCTCTTTGCATCAGGTGGCCAAAATATTGGAGCTTCAGTTTCAATATCAGTCCTTCCAATGAGTATTCAGGGTTGATTTCCTTTAGGATTGACTGGTTTGATCTCCTTGCTGTCCAAGGGACTCTCAAGAGTCTTCTCCAGCACCACAGTTTGAAAGCATCAGTTCTTTGGCACTCAGCCTTCTTTAGGGTACAGTTCTCACATTCATACATGACTACTGGATGAACCACAGCTTTGACTATATAGAGCTTTATCGGCAAAGTGAGGTCTCAGCTTTTTAATACGCTGTCTAAGTTTGTCATAACTTTTCTTCTAAGGAGCAAGCGCCTTTTAATTTCATGGCTGCAGTCACCACCATCAGTGATTTTGGAGCCCAAGAAAATAAAGTCTGCCACTGTTTCCATTTTTTCCACATCTATTTGCCGTGAAATGATGGAACTAGATGCCATGATCTAAGTTTTTTGAATGTTGAGTTTTAATTCAGCTTTTTAACTCTCTTATTTTACCTTCATCAAGAAGCTCTTTAGTTCTTCACTTTCTGCCTTTAGGGTGGTATCATCTGCATATCTGAGTTTGTTGATATTTCTCCTGTCACTCTTGATTCCAGCTTGTGCTTCATCCAGCCTGGCATTTTGCATGTTGTACCCTCCATATAAATTAAATAAGCAGGGTGATGATATACAGCCTTGACATACTCTTTTTCCAATTTTGAACCAGTCCATTGTTCCATGCCTGGTTCTACCTGTTGCTTTTTGACCTGCATACAGGTTTCTCAGGAGTCAGATAAGGTGGTCTGGTATTCCCATCTCTTTAAGACTTTTCCACAGTTTTTGTGGTCCACAAAAACTTTTCCACAGTTAAAGGCTTTAGTGTAGTCAGTGAAGCAGAAGTAGGTATTTCTTCTGGCATTCTCTTGCTTTTTCTATGATCCAACAAATGTTGACAATTTGATCTCTGGTTCCTCTGCCTTTTCTAAATCCAACTTGTATATCTGGAACTTCCAGTTCATGTCCTGCGCAATTGTATGGTAGTTTGAACATTCTTTGATTTTACCCTTATTTGGGATTGGAGTGAAACCTGACCTTTTCCAGTCCTGTGGCCACTGCTGAGCTTTCCAAATTTGCTGGCATATTGAATGCAGCACTTTAACAGCATCATCTGTTAGGATTTGAAATAGCTCAGCTGGAATTCTATCAGCTTCACAAGCTTTGCTTATAGTAATACTTCCTAAGGCCCACTTGACTTCATGCTCCAGAATGTCTGGTTCTTGGTGAGTGACCCCACACCATTGTGGTTATCTGGGTCACTAAGCCCTTTTTTGTACAGTTCTTCTGTGTATTCTTGCCATCTCTTTTTAAGTTCTTCTGTTTCTGTTAGGCCCATATCATTTCTGTCCTTTAATGTACCCCTCTTTGCACGAAATGTTCCCTTGCTATCTCTGATTTTCTTGAAGAGAGTCTCTAGTATTTCCCATTCTATCTTCTTCTTCTATTTCTTTGCATTGTTCACTCAAGCAGGCTTTCTTATCTCTCCTTACTATTCTCTGGAACTCTGCATTCAAATGGGTTTATCTTTTCACTTCTATTCTCTTCTCAGCTATTTGTAAGGCCTCCTCAGACCACCATTTTGTCTTTTTGAATTTCTTCCTCTTGGGGATGGTTTGGATCACTGCCTCCTGTACAATGTTATGAACCTCCGTCCACAGTTCTTCAGGCACTGTGCCCATCAGATCTAATCCCTTGAATCTGTTTGTCACTTCTGCTGTATAATCATAATGGATTTGGTGTAGGGCATACCTGAATGATCTACTGCTTTTCCCTACTTTCTTCAATTTGTCTGAATTTTGCAATAAGGAGTTCCTGAGCCACAGTCAGCTCCTGGTCTTGTTTTTCCTGACTGTGTAAAGCTTCTCTATCTTTGGCTACAAAGAATATAATTGATCTGATTTCAGTATTGACCACCTGGTGATGTCCTTGTGTAGAGCTGTCTCTTGTGTTGTTGCAAGAGGGATTTTTGCTATGATCAGTGCATTCTCTTAGCAAAACTGTTAGCCTTTGCCCTGCTTCATTTTGTACTCCAAGGCCAAACTTGCTTGTTACTCCAGGTGTCTCTTAACTTTCTATTTTTTTTATTTTTCTAGTCCCCTGTGATGAAAAGGACATATTTTTCTGGTGTTAGTTCTAGAAGTTGTTGTAGGTCTTCATAGAACCAGTAAATTTCAGCTTCTTCCACATTAGTGGCTGGGGCATAGATGTGGATTATTGTGATGTTGAATGGTTTGTCTTGGAAATGAAATGAGATCATTATGTCATTTTTGAGACTGCATCCTAGTACTGCATTTCAGGCTCTTTTGTTGACTATGAGGGCTGTTCCTTTTCTTCTAAGGGATTCTTGTCCACAGTATTAGATATGTTGGTCATCTGAATAAAATTCACCCATTCCCATCCATTTTAGTTCACTGAGTCCTAAAATGCTGATATTCACTTATTTACATTCTATTTCTATTAGACAGTGCTGTCTAAAACAAAGAGGAAAACATGTGGGGATTACCTTGTGATATTGAGATCATAAATAGGATCAGGTGATGCGGGTTCAACCCATGGGTTGGAAAGATCCTCTGTAGGAGTAAATGGCAACCCAGTCTAGTATTCTCTCTTGAAAAAATAGAGGAACCTGGTGGGCTACATTCCACAGGGTTGCAAAGAGTCTGATGTGACTGAGCGACTAAGCACGCACATCAATGATAAATAGGTTGTTGCTTTAATAATAATAATTATAAAAAACCTTTTTATTTTTTAAAATGTCACTGCATGCTATCTCCTTTTAAGCCTCCCACATGGTACTGAGTACATTACATAAAGTCATTGGGAGGATTTTGCCCCAATAAGCTTTTGAGACAAAATATACTAGAATTATAGGATAAGAAAAAGAATGTTAAGCTAAATTTTATTTCCACGGGTAGAAATTTAATGAAGCAATAACCCAGGCTACTTTGTTATGTAAAATCTATTTCATAAAATAAGTACTGGATTAAATTATTTCATTGGACAGTTTGTATCAAATAGTATTAAACCATATTTGCTTTGTAAGTCCTATTGCCCTCAAGTTTAAGTCAAATAGCCTTTCTCCCTGTATAAGTAAGATGCAAGTTCATTGTAGAAAAATCAGAAACACCAACAAGCAAAAAAAAAAAAAAAAGAGAGAGAGAGAAAATAATAATCACTCGTAACCTACACCACCCAGAGATAATGACTGTAAATTTCCCTTACCTTTTCTTTCAAGGAAATGCAGTCAGTTTTTATACAGGGTTCAGTATGTCTTAATAAGCGCTGCATCACAAACTCTGTGTTTAATGTTTTTTAACCTTTTATTTGAACTCTCTTTGGACTGTTTTCATAGCCCAGAACTGATAACTGAAGTTATCAGTTATAGAAACAACTTAATAAATGATGCCCTATTGGCCTGACAGTATTATTCATATAGATTCCCAAAGTGCCAAAGATAAAACCAGGAAGTTTTTATTCACTAGAAAAATCTTGTTGAACATTTTCTGATGCTATTAGTAAGATAAAGAGAGTGTGGATGAAAAAAGAAAATATGAATTCTGAGTCTGAAGAGCCTGTGATTATTAGTACTTTCAGCAGATATCATGAAGGGCTGTCTCATCAGGCAGAATGATGAAGCCTTGTTAGGTAGGAATACCTCTGCCTCACAGAAAGCCCTTAATGGTCCAGAGTGGATGCTTGACAAACATGCCTACTTTCCAGTGCTGCCCTCTGATTGGAAGTCATTTGTATTTGTTTTCTCTGTAAGGCAAAGATGTGTAAGCAGATGTACTATTACTTGGTGATTTTAGTAGTGCTGAATCTGGGAATGCAAACCCAAGAACCTGAAGTTATGTAAGCTCCTTGAGATGAAGTGGAGGGCAAAGTGTCGTTCTTCTGTTCCTCAGAAATTTACTTCCATTCTCTGGCTTTACTGTTGCTACTGTAGTTTTACACAGTCTTTCTGCAACCTAATTTTAGGTGAGTTGAAAAACTAAAAAATGCATGTTGAAGATAGGAAAAGCAAATGCTCAGGGTAATGTTCCAGAACTTTCTGTGTTTCAGTTCAGTTC
Organism: Muntiacus reevesi; assembly: GCF_963930625.1. NCBI lineage: Eukaryota > Metazoa > Chordata > Mammalia > Artiodactyla > Cervidae > Muntiacus > Muntiacus reevesi. The sequence goes on along the minus strand of NC_089265.1, from coordinate 18,381,392 downwards.
AGTAGCCCAGTCATGTCCCACTCTTTGCGACCCCATGAACCACAGTACGCCAGGCCTCCCTGTCCATCACCAACTCCCAGAGTCTACCAAAACCCACGTCCATTGAGTCAGTGATGCCATCCAACCATCTCATCCTCTGTCGTCCCCTTCTCCTCCTGCCTTCAATCTTTCCCAGCATCAGGGTCCTTTCCAATGAGTCAGCTCTTCGCATCAGGTGGCCAAAGTATTGGAGTTTCAGCTTCAGCATCAGTCCTACCAATGAACATTCAGGGCTGATTTCCTTTAGAGTGGACTGGTTGGATCTCCTTGCAGTCCAAGGGACTCTCAAGAGTCTTCTCCAACACCACAGTTCAAAAGCATCAATTCTTTGGTGCTCAGCTTTTTTTATAGTCCAACTTTCACATCCATATATGACCACTGGAAAAACCATAGCCTTGACTAGATGGACCTTTGTTGGCAAAGTAATGTCTCTGCTTTTTAATATGCTGTATATTTTGGTCATAACTTTCCTTCCAAGGAGCAAACGTCTTTTGATTTCATGGCTGCAGTCACCATCTGCAGTGATTTTGGAGCCCAGAAAAATAAAAATAGCCACTGGTTCCACTGTTTGCCCATCTATCTGCCATGAAGTGATGGGACCAGATGCCATGATCTCAGTTTTCTGAATGTTGAGCTTTAAGCCAACTTTTTCATTCTCCTCTTTTACTTTCATCAAGAGGCTCTTTAGTTCTTCTTCACTTTCTGCCATAAGGGTGGTGTCATCTGCATATCTGAGGTTATTGCTATTTCTCCTGGCAAGCTTGATTCCAGCTTGTGCTCCCTCCAGACCAGCATTTCTCATGATGTACTCTGTATATAAGTTAAATACGCAGGGTGACAATACAGCCTTGACGTACTTCTTTCCCAATTTGGAACCAGTCTGTTGTTCCATGTCCAGTTCTAACTGTTGCTTCCTGACCTTCATACAGGTTTCTCAAGAGGCAGGTCAGGTGATCTGGCATTCCCATCTCTTTCAGAATTTTCCACAGTTTATTGTGATCCACACAGTCAAAGGCTTTGGCATAGTCAATAAAGCATAAGTAGATGTTTTCTGGAACTCTCTTGCTTTTTCAATGATCTAGCAGATGTTGGCAATTTGATCTCTGGTTCCTCTGTCTTTTCTAAAAGCAGCTTGAACATCTGGTAGTTCACGGTTCACATATTGCTGAACCCTGGTTTGGAGAATTTTAAGCATTACTTTACTAGCATGTGAGATGAGTACAATTGTGTGGTAGGTTGAACATTCTTTGGCATTGCCTTTCTTTGGGATTGGAATGAAAACTGACCTTTTCCAGTCCTGTAGCCACTGCTGAGTTTTTCAAATTTGCTGGCATATTGAGTGCAACACATTCACAGTGTCATCTTTCAGGATTTGAAATAGCTCAACTGGAATTCCATCACCTCCACTAGCTTTGTTTGTAGTGATGCTTCCTAAGGCCCACCTGACTTCACATTCCAGGATGTCTGGATCTAGGTGAGTGTTCACAGCACCATGATTATCTGTGCCATGAAGATCTTTTTTGTACAGTTCTTCTGTGTATCCCTGCCACCTTTTCTTAATATCTTCTGCTTCTGTTAGGTCCCTACCATTTCTGTCCTTTATTGAGCCCATCTTTGCATGAAATGTTCCCTTGGTATCTCTAGTTTTCTTGAGGAAATCTCTAGTCTTCTGTGTTTTTTAACACTAATATCATTAGGTAATTAAATATTAATATCTCTACTGCCCCTTACCCAGCTCCTACCTTATCCCTATAATCAGGATAACTCAGTGGAATATGCTGCAGTCTCCTGACCTCTGAGATAAGTTCCCAATTTAGATCAATGCCAAAAGTCATGAAGACTATTAGGAAGTTTGAGAGATCTTCAGATTTCTGGTATAGTTGGTGGTCTGTCCAGACAGGCTGCTGGGACAAAGCCCGTTGAGCTGCCCTTCGGTATAAATGGAACTGCTGTGAACTTCCTGTAGGTGCCTTTGAGCTCAGTTTCATGCTAGGAACCTATGCACTTCATTTGGGAACTTAGTGCTTACTCCAATTTGACCTAAGTTCCATGGATTTGTATTAGTTCCAAACAGTGTTCATGTAGCCAGTATTCCATGGCAGTGTTGGCCATCAAGCTGCAAGGTCTTTTAAAGATATGCACTGAGGCTTCCACAGACAGTATAACAGACTAAGTATATATGGTAGTATTAAGAATACCTAGTGTATTGTTGTCGTTTAGTTACAAAGTCATGTCTGACTCTTCACTACCCCATGAACTGACCAGGTTTCCCTGTCCTTCACCACCTCCCAGAGTATGTCCATTGAATTAGTGACTCTGTCCAACCATCTCATCCTCTGTCGCGCTCCTCCTTCCACTTTCAATCTTCCCCAGCATCAGGGTTTTCTCCAGTGAGTCAGCTGTTCACATCAGGCGGCCAAAGTTTTGGATCTTCAGCTTTAGCATCAGTCCTTCCATTGAGTATTCAGAGTTGATTTCCTTTAGGATTTACTGGTGGTTTGATCTTCTTGCTGTCTAAGGGACTCTCAAGAGTCTTCTACAGGACCACAGTTCAAAAGCAATTTTTTGGTGTTCTGCCTTCTTTAGGGTCCGTTTCTCACATCCATATATGACTACTGGAAAGACTATAGCCTTGACTGTACTGACCTTTGTCAGCAAAGTAATGTCTCTGCCTTTTAATACACTGTCTAGGTTTGTCATGGTTTTTCTGCCAAGAAGCAATTGTCTTCTAATTTCATGGCTGCACAGTGTGTTTGGAGCCCAAGAAGAGGAAATTTGTCAGAGTTTCCATCTTTTCCCCTTCTGTTTGTCATTAAGTGATGGGACCCAATGCCATGATCTTAGTTTTTTAAATGTTGAATCTTAAGCCAGCTTTATGCAGTTTCAAATAACAGCATTCATCAATTTGCATATTTATAGTTTCATCTAGCTAATACTCAGTTTTTAGTACCACTTTTTAACAGTGATCTCTGTGAACAAATATGCATGATTTCTAATGACTTGGAATCAGACATTGATTCATACTTACATGAAATTCCTCAATTAAGGGACATTTAAGCTGATGAAATTTTGTGATACATTGCTAGAAGTTGGGAATATGAAGATAGCATAGGGAATATGGGGTAGCATGGGAATATGAAGATAGCATAGTCCGTGTTCCTGGGGATTTCATGTCTAGGAAAGAGACAGGCAAACCTGTAATAGCTGTCCTCTCTGAAAAGTGCTTTATAGAAGTAAAAGAGTTTTAAAGGATCCTGAAGGTTGTGAGTGATTAATGCTATCTGACCATCTCAGAAAGGCTGTATGAGATGATTTTAGATGTTGGTTTTGAAGGCTGGGGAAGACTACCAGGCAATCAAGAAAAGTAATGAACAAGTATTGGCTAGGAGTATGAAAAAGCCAAGTATGTTTGGCAGACCCTAGGTAGAGAGGAAGACCTAGGAATGCATTTCGCCAAAGTTGAGATTATATAGAGTTGGATGGTAAAATTTTAGCCATGTAGAATGTTGTATGAAGAAGCTTACCCTTTTAGGAGTGGAAGAGTCCTTGGAGTACTTTACTTAGGAGTTTGAAATAAATCTGTGTTTCAAGACTGATTGTTCTGATTGCAAATGGAAGGATGGCTTTGGCTTTTCAAGAGGCTAGACTCAGGAGGCTGATTAGAAAGCCATTGCCATAATCCCTTAGACAGGAGGGACGGGCTTCAACTGCAGCAGTAGCTAGGGTGATTTAAGAGATATTTAGGAGTAAAAATCAATGCTAATTGAAGAGACTGCCTGAAATAGATGAAAGAGAGAGGATTCCAGAATACATTGAGATTTCTACCTTTTGGGTAACATATGGTATCCATGGAGCCAGTGCTGGCTAGTGCAAAGGCTTCAGATTTGGGATTTGAATCCTCCTCTGCTTACCAAGTCACCACTTGAAAGAAATTAAACTTGCCAAGCCTCCTCTAAACCAAAAATGATTTAAAGTGATTTTGTGGGATCTGTGAGAAGGCAATTATAAAAATGCTCAGTAAACTAGTTTGTCTATAATCTACATGCAACACATATTTTCTTCAGGAGGACTGAAGGACACTCTGGATAAGGATACATTGCATAGAATCAGAAATGGTTCAAGATAATTAGTTCAGCTTTAGCCATGCTGAGTTTAAAATTGATATTTTAGGTCTAGATAGATATATCCAGTATGTATTCAGAAATTGACTTGGAGGACTTGGGGAAGGCAAATAACTGTCTAAGAATTTGGGGATGCAATTGCTAAATGATGGTTAAAATCACATGGGTGGATGAGATTCTACAGGTATGGAGTAAGAAAAAGATTGAAGTCAGCTCTCCGATGTTCAATTTCTAAATAAGTAGGCAGATGAGGAGGAGGAGCCCTTCCTCTCCCACCAAAGCAACTAAAGCATGGTTTAAAAATAGGAACAAAACCTTTGATGTAACAAAACCTGCCAAGTACAGAGGGGTAGTTTAAGAAGGAAATCATAAGCACTCTGGTAGGGCCTAGAATTGACAAGAAACTCGAGGAGTAAAGAGAACTCTTTTTTTGGTAGATTTTATTTTTATTTTTCTGAGGCTACAAAGATGAGTTCTCTCTTTCCTTTTGGTCTAAACCCAAACAAGTTGTACTTAATGACCTAAATCATGCATTTTGTTTTTCTGTTAAGATTTTCTTAATTCTATCTAAATAAATTATTCCATTGGCGACTGAAGAAAACTGACTGTAACAAATGAGGGATCAGTGACAACAGTAGAGCAATTTCCATTTGGTCGTGAGGAGCAAAATGTAGATTGTGGTGAATTGAGGGGAAGACAAGAGTAAAGAAATAGTGCTTTTTTAAGAAGTTTGGCATGGAGGTTAGAAGTGGGCAAAGGATGAAGAAAATAGGCTTTAATATACAGTAATAGACACTAAGAGTAAAGACCTAGTATTGAAGAAGAGAAGGGAGATAAATGATGGGAGATAAATAATGAAGGAATATTCCAGAAGAGGCTGCAGATCAGGAAATGTAAATCTGAAAGAAAGTATTTGCCTCAGGTGGAAGAAGGTATAACCTCCCTTCATTGGAAGGACTGATGTTGAAGCTGCAACTCCAATACTTTGGCCACCTGATGTGAAAAGCTGACTCATTTGAAAAGACCCTGATGCTGGAAAAGATTGAGGGCAGGAGAAGGGGACGACAGAGAATGGGATGGTTGGATGGCATCATTGATTCGATGGACATGGGTTTGGGTGGACTCTGGGAGTTGGTGATGGACAGGGAGGCCTGGTGTGCTGTGGTTCATGGGGTCACAAAGAATCGGACACAACTGAGCGACTGAAATGAACTGAACTGAGCAAGAATAGTGAAGCATCAGAAATTGTACCATCTGCATCAGGTTGGCAGACTCAAAGAAATACGTTCCCCTAATGATTTGTATATCCTAGGGAAATGTTCAAAATAAACTTATGTAGGGTTGACATCAGGACATTGGATTATGTGTTAGTTCTTAAAGTATAATTGTTGGAGTAATAAAATGATTTGTATTGTTTCACTAAGCTATAAATGAGATTTGAGTTGAGAATTTGCCTGTTGAAAAGGTGATTTTACAGATCCTTTAAAAAATATATTAATGGTTAGCTCAAACTTAAATTTACCTGTCACTGATTGTATGGACATGAACTTGGGCAAACTCCAGGAGATAGTAAGGGACAGGGAGGCCTGGTGTACTGCAGTCCATGAGGTCACAAAGAGTCAGACACACTTAGAGACTGAACAACAACAAGCTTAAACTAGGATTGTAAGCAGTTAATTTTGTATTTTACACTTGAAATCAAGTACCATAGGAGTTTTCCTAGTAGATGAACATATAATTCAATTAGATAATCGTCATTTCATCATATTATAAACACATAAAATCACAAACAATCAGCCTATCCTTGTTTTCATGATTCTAGAAATGAAAACAATCAGATTGTGGATCTATATTATAAAGTAGTTTCAGTAAATTGTGCAGATGGAAGGGTCAGAAATTTGAAACACATAGTCATAGCTGATGGGAATTCAGCCCAAAGTCAGCATCTCAAAAGTTTTCCAAGGAGTAAGACTATAGAAAACAGATTGGATTTTTAGGCATTTTAATATTGTATCTGAATATTATAGATGTCTTAATGACATAATAATTGCTGGCTGCTTCTCTTAGCCCACTTAAAGCTGTATTTTAATTTTACTATCATGCAGGGGTCTTTGGTATTCTATCCTTGGTTTTCATCACTTCTCTACCTTTTTATCTGGATGATCTTCTCTGTCATATTTTCAGGTCCACTACTTACTTTGTTCAAGTGCTTTAAAATGTTTCATTAGCTTTGATCTTATTGCTGTGTTCATATATATAAATCCAAACACTGAATAGATGTCTGTTTTTGACCCCAACAAAGTTGATATTTACTTTCAAAACTAAATTTCAGCCCTTTTCTTCAAAACTGTTTGTCCTTCTGTATTTTTTTTTTTAAATTTTCCTGGGGATTCAGCAGTAAAGAATCCACCTGCCAATGCAGGAGATGAAGGTTCAATCCCTGGGTGGGGAAGATCCCTTGGGGAAGGAAATGGCAACCCATTCCAGTATTCTTGCCTTGGAAATCTCATGGACAGAGGAGCTCAGTGGGCTACAGTCCATGGGGTCACAAAAGAGCTGGACATGACTTAGCGACTAAGCAGCAACAACCAATTACTTACTTTAGGGAAGGAAACAGCCAAGCACCATGCACTTAAGGTGGGAGGAAACCAGAGTTTCACCATTTGGGTGAAAGTCAAAAGCAGCATGTTATAGCTCATTTCAGGTTTTTCCTTAAGAATTTTTCAGTAGTGTTCATACTGTTTTTAAATTTGTTTAAAGAACTTTGGCAACCTGGTTATTTTTTTTCTTCCTTTGTCAATATTGTTAATTTGTGCTTTTATTAAAATATCTACTTCATCCAAGTTTTGTATGTTATTGCCATTTAGTTGTTTTAAAGAGTGTCTTAAGATAAAAATAAATTCTGTCTATAGTTTTGATTCTCTCATTTCTAAATTTTTAATGTATCTTCTAAAAATTTTGTTATGTGTTTGGATGAAGACTTATTAGAATCTGGTATTATCTCTTTAAATTCCCCCTTTTGTTTCATTCAGATGCAGTCTAACTTCTCTCTTTGTACATTTTTTGAGTTTACTTTGTTCTTTTCCTAGCTACTTAGAATGCCCTATTCATGTTTTTATATTCTTTATGATATATGAATAGAAAGTTCATCTCAAATGCATATAATTAGCCACTCTTCACAAGATTTGATAAGTAATGTTTTGTGATTGTTATTGTTATGTGTTCAACCTTACTGGAGTAAGGGAAGCCCAGATAGCTGGCAAAACATTGTTCCTGGGTTTGTCTGACAGGGTGTTTTTGGAAGAGATTAACATTTAAATCAGTAGACTAAGTTAAGAATATCTGTCCTCACCAAAGTATGTGGCATCATTCAATCCACTGAGGGCCCTGGTGGAGGAAAGGCACATTTTCTCCCTTCCTCCCTCCCTCCCCCCTCTTTCCATCTCTCTCTCTCTCACACACACACACACACTCACACACACACACAAAATCAACAGACTGTGACATCTGTTATTTCCTGCCATCAGCCAGGGGATCTCCTGGGTTCTTGGGCTTTCCAACTCTTGAACTCATACCAGATTCCTCCTGGTTCTCAGACATTCAACTCTAAGTGAATTATGACACTGGGTCTCCACCTTGTAGACTGTATATGATGACATTATTTCAATATCTGTAATAGTGAGCCGATTCCTATAATAAATCTTCTTAAATTTTTTGTCTGTCTGTCTATTGATCTATCTTTTTGGTTCTGTTCCTCTGAAGAACCCAGACTAAGGCAGATTTTTTTTGTTTAGGGTAGTTCTAGAGGAATAACATTTAAAGATGGGTTTTCAGAATTGGTTTTGAGTTTTTTGAATTGACTTTCTAGTCCTATTAGATTTAAAGATGCTGATAACTTACTGCCAGTAGTAAGGAGAGCCCTGACAGCCTTGGCATGAACTGTTTATAGGGTTATGTAAAGTATCGCCATTGGATACTATTAATCAGTCATTTATAAGACGTAAGTTGGGTGATTCTGTATATGATACTTTCAAACATTTTTTTAAAACTAAGGAATGTGATGATGTTGATTGGTCACTTCTGTTTTACTGGACACAGTGCTCAAGGGATGAACTCTGGGATTCAACTTCTCAGCTCAGATGCCACATGTATGACCTGGAAGCTTCTTGTTGTATTTTGAGGAAGAACCTTATTTCCTATAGGTGCAGGGTTGAAATTGCTGGAAATAAAACACAGGACCTTATCCTTCTACTGGCTGAATTACAATGCAAGTTGAATACCAGCCTTATTAGGTGCCTGTTGTTTAAGTGAGGACATTAAATTAAGAAATAATTGGGTTCTGTAAGTTGGGATGGAGATATGTGGGCAGACCCTGATGAAGAACATATAACTTTCACTTTAGATATTACAGTTCTGTAACATCATCTCTTACAAATGGGAGAATCAGTAAGTAGATATTTATTGCATGAGTGTTTATTGTAGCATTCTTTACAGTGACTAAAAAAAAGCTAATGAAGAGAATACCAAAAATAGAGGAATGTTAGAATAATTATGGCACCATCACACTATGGTATTGTGCACAACCACCAAAATGTGAGTAGACTTTGATATCAGTTAGCTTAATTGTCACAAAACATGTAACTATGAAAATCAATATGCATAAGTGTGCATAATTCTTAAAAGCAAGCAATTACATGTGTAATGTATTTATATGTATGTGTGTGTATCTGTTTGCTTATTACCAATTAGGTTTTGATAAAATAATGAAAGATATATCCTTGTTAACCAAGGTTTTCTAAAAGAGAATAATGAGAAAGAAGTAGAAGAGGGGCGGGAGGGAACAACAAGAAATTTAAAGGATGCACTAAAGCAAATGAACATGAAAACCCACAAAATCTGGCAGATGTGTTGTCCTTTCAATATTATTTTCTACAATGAAAAGCCTTCCTCAGTGATCCATGCAAAGAAATAGAGGAAAACAAGAGAATGTGAAAGACTAGAGATCTCTTCAAGAAAATTAGAAATGTCCCAAGGGGACATTTCATGCAAAGATAGGCACAATAAAGGGCAGGAACGGTAGGGACCAAACAAAAGCAGAAGATATTAAGAAGAGGTGGCAAGAATACACAGAACAACTGTACAAAAAAGATCTTCATGAACCAGATAATCACGATGGTGTGATCACTCACCTAGAGCCAGACATCCTGGAATGCGAAGTCAAGTGTGCCTTAGGAAGCATCACTACACACAAAGCTAGTGGAGGTGAAAGAATTCCAGTTGAGCTATTTCAAATGCTAAAAGATGATGCTGTGAAAGTGCTGCACTTAATATGCCAGCTCATTTGGAAAATTCAGCAATGGCCACAGGACTGGAAAAGGTCAGTTTTCATTCCAATAACAGAGAAAAACGATGCTAAAGAATGCTCAAATTACTGCACAATTGCACTCATCTCACATGCTAGTAAAGTAATGCTCAAAATTCTCCAAGCCAGGCTTCAACAGTCCGTGAACTGTGAACTTCAGATGTTCAAGCTGGATTTAGAAAAGGCAGAGAAACCAGAGACCAAATTGCCAACATCCGTTGGATTGTTGAAAAGCAAGGGAGTTCAAGAAAAACATCTACTTCTGCTTTACTGACTATGGTAAAGCCTTTGACTGTGTGGATCAGAACAAACTGTGCAAAATTCTGAAAGAGATGGGAATACCAGATAAATTGACCTGTCTCTTGAGAAATTTGTATGCAGGTCAGGAAGCAACAGTTAGACCTGGACATGGAGCAACAGACTGGTTCCAAATCAGGAAAGGAGTAAGTCAAGGCTGTATATTGTCACCATAAGTATTTAACTTATATGCACAGTACATCATGTGAAATGCCTGGCTGGATGAAACACAACCTGGAATCAAGACTGCCAGGAGAAATATCAATAACCTTAGATACGTAGATGACACCACCCTTATGGCAGAAAGTGAAGAAGAATTAAAGAGCCTCTTGATGAAAGTGAAAGAGGAGAGTGAAAAAGTTGGCTTAAAACAGCATTCAGAAAACTAAGATCGTGGAATCTGGTCCCATCACTTCATGGCAGATAGATGGGGAAGCAGTGGAAACAATGAGAGACTATTTTTTTGGCTCTAGAATCACTGCAGATGGTGATTGCAGCCATGAAATTAAAAAACGTTTACTCCTTGGAAGTAAAGTTATGACCAACCTAGACAGCATTTTAAAAAGCAGAGACGTTATTTTGCCAGCAAAAGTCCGTCTAGTCAAGGGTATTGTTTTTCCAGTTGCAGTCATGTTTGGATGTGAGTGTTGGACTATAAAGAAAGCTGAGCACTGAAGAACTGATGCTTTTGAACTGTGGTATTGGAGAAGACTCTTGAGAGTCCTTTGGGCTACAAGGACATTTAACCAGTCTATCCTAAAGAAAACCATTCCTCAATGTTCATTGGAAGGACTGATGCTGAAGCTGAAACTCCAATACTTTGGCCACCTGATGTGAAAAACTGACTCTTTTGAAAAGACCCAGATGCTGAGAAAGATTAAAGGCAGGAGGAGAAGCAGACGATAGAGGTTGAGATGGTTGGATGGCATCACTGAATCTATGGACATGGGTTTGGGTAAACTCTGAGAGTTGGTGATGGACAGGAAGCCTGATGTGCTGTAGTCCATGGGGTCACAAAGAATCAGACACAACTAAGCAACTGAATTGAACTGAACTGAAAGCAATATAAACTCAGTAATTTAATAAAGACCATGAATGAAGTTAGTTTGTTTCAAGAACTTTTGGTGAGGTGAACCTCAAGTCATTGTGAAATGACAGATGCCAATGATACTCTTATCCTGTAATTTTTAACAGGAAGTTCATATTTAGAAACTGAGAGATATTAATGTTCAGGTCTTCCTCAAATATATTCGGAATCATTCAGTATTTCATTAATATAGCAGCAACAACAAACCAGCACTCAGAGATCTGCAGTGGGTAAAGGTGTGCAAATTATTTCTCCCTGCCACTGAGGAATCAACCTGCCAGTGTGGGAAGTACTGGAGGCGCAGGTTCAGTCCCTGGGTCAGGAAGATCCACTGGAGGAGGAAATGGCCACCCACTCCAATATTCTTGCCTGGAAAATCCCATGGACAAAGGAGCCCATGGGCTCAGACCATAGGGTCGCAGAGAAGTGGATGCAGCGGAGAGACTGGGCATGCACATGTGTACCACTGAAGCAGGACCTGTTTTCCTACCGATAAACTGTGGTGGTATTCTTTCGAAATGAGCTTCCAGAATAGAATGAAACAAAACAGACTGGAAAGTTCATGTATTTTAGAGTTAGCCAGGTCTCAGTTTTATTCCAGTTTTTACCACCACTATCTGTAACAAAGAATATGTTGTCAATAAACCTACAGTTACCATCTTTCCATTTATCTTCATGATTATAGATGTCAGTTCCAATCAGATGGTGTGAGTAAGGTTAGCCACCGGGGGAGTTTGTCATAGCATAGATTACTTGTTGTGGGACCTTGAGTTAGATATTTTCCTCTTTCCTCATTCATAGTGCTGAGGTCAATAACAATATTACTCAAAAGATTGTTGTGAGAATTCAATTTGATAGTAGATATAAAGCTCTAATTAAGATTTAATATACACCGTAGAAGTGTTCAGTAAGAACAACTAGACTAAGACAATATTCGACTCAATCATAGAACAGAGATTTATGGAAAAATGATTGGGACAAATCTCAACTCAGGACTCATATTTTGGACTTGTGTGTGTGTGTGTGATATCATGATGAAGACTATATGCTATGTAATGTCAAAGAAAATTTCCCGCATTGAACCTACTGATAAATATGGAAACAGTTACTAAATGAAAGATGGAAATAAAACAGCCCTGGTGTGATCACTCACCTTGAGCCAGACATCCTGGAATGTGGAGTCAAGTGGGCCTTAGAAAGTATCACTATGAACAAAGCTAGTGGAGGTGATGGAATTCCAGTTAAGCTATTTCAAATCCTGAAAGATGATGCTGTGAAAGTGCTGCACTCAATATGCCAGCAAATTTGGAAAACTCAGCAGTGGCCGTAGAACTGGATAAAGGTCTGTTTTCATTCCAATCCCAATGAAAGGCAATGCCAAAGAATGCTCAAACTACTGCACAATTGCACTCAACTCACACGCTAGCAAAGTAATGCTCAAGATTCTCTAAGCCAGGCTTCAGCAATATGTGAACCATGAACTTCTAAATGTTCAAGCTGGTTTTACAAAAAGCAGAGGAACCAGAGATCAAATTACCAACATCTGCTGGATCTTCGAAAAAGCAAGAGAGTTCCAGAAAATATCTATTTCTGCTTTATTGACTATGCCAAAGCCTTTGACTGTGTGGATCACAATAAACTGGAAAATTCTGAAAGAGATGGGAATACCAGACCACCTGACCTGCCTCTTGCATGTCCTATATGCAGGTCAGGAGACAACAGTTAGAACTGGACATGGAACAACAGACTGCTTCCAAATAGGAAAAGGAGTACATCAAGGCTGTATGTCGTCACCCTGCTTATTTAACCTATATGCAGAGTACATCATGAGAAATGCTGGTCTGGGAGAAGCACAAGCTAAAATCAAGATTGCCGGGAGAATTATCAATAACCTCAGATATGCAGATGACACCACCCTTATGACAGAAAGTGAAGAGAAACTAAAAAGCCTCTTGATGAAAGTGAAAGATGAAAGTGAAAAAGTTGGTTTAAAGCTCAACATTCAGAAAACTAAGATCATGGTATCTGGTCCCATCACTTCATGGGAAGATGGGGAAACAGTGGAAACAGTGGCTGACTTTATTTTTTGGGACTCCAAAATCACTGCAGATGGTTATTGCAGCCATGAAATTAAAAGACGCTTACTCCTTGGAAGGAAAGTTATGACCAACCTAGACAGCATTTTAAAAAGCAGAAACATTACTTTGCCAACAAAGGTCCGTCTGGTCAAGGCTATGGTTTTTCCAGTGGTCATGTATGGATGTGAGAGTTGGACTGTGAAGAAAGCTGAGCACCGAAGCATTGATGCTTTTGAACTGTGGTGTTGGAAAAGACTCTTGAGAGTCCCTTGGACTGCAAGGTGATCCAACCAGTCCATCCTAAAGGAGATCAGTCCTGGGTGTTCATTGGAAGGACTGATGCTGAAGGTGAGACTCCAATACTTTGACCACCTCATGCAAAGAGCTGACTCATTGGAAAAGACCCTGATGCTGGGAGGGATTGGGGGCAGGAGGAGAAGGGGATGACAGAAGATGAGATGGCTGGATGGCATCACCGACTCAATGGACATGAGTCTGAGTAAACTCCAGGAGTTAGTGATGGACAGGGAGGCCTAGCATGCTGTGATTCATGGGGTCTCAAAGAATCGTACATGACTGAGTGAACTGAACTGAACTGAGACATTTAAAAGTAATCTTGATTAAAGACATTAATGAGAGTTACCAACCATGCGTTCTTTTTTGAAATGTGATTACAAAGAACTTTATTTATAATAAGTTGAACATGGGTTGACATCATAGAAAAAAACAGGTTTACAAAAATGACAAGTTCTGTTCTGCAAGCATAAAGTTTTCATCTATTTCATCATTATCCTTAATGGAGTCTACACTATCAGAAAATTGATTCCACTTCTTTTATTTTGCCCTTTTTTAGGGCAAAAGAACCAAAACCATACTTAAAATTTTGTTGGCCATAGTTACACACATTAAGTCCATTGTTTGGATGCTTAGACTGATAGAATGAGAAATAAAATTACGTCTTTATTACCTTCTGTAGAATCTTAGATTACCATTCGTTCTTTGTTATTATGCAGTGTGTCATCTTTCATTTGCATTGCAGCATACTAGCATTGCTTTCTGTCCAATTTCCAGTAAAATGTTTGCTTCTGTTGCCCTCAGGTTATCAGAAAGGATCTTTACCAGAGAAACTAAGTTCTGTTTTAGAATACTTTGACTTTATGACTGCAAAAGAGCTTAATTCCTGGTTTTCTATTTGGAGTCAACATATAAGAGAATTATGAAACACCTCCTGCCTGTGTCTATGTATTTATTCTCTGCCTCTGAAATCTTTCTCCTTCTCATCCGTTATCCCCATTAATTCTTCAAGTTTCTTCTCCAAGTATTTCTTTAATGACCTTCGTATTGCCTTCATTTTTCTCCGGTGAGTGATGCAAAAATGGAATCTAGAGAAATAAGATAATCCCAACTTAAATATTAGTAGCCCAATTCTTTAAAAAATTGTAACTATTTTTTTTTCATTTTTTGAATTCCTCTACAAGCTTTTTTCTCATACTTCATCACACTTCCTTCATTTCCTATGTTCCAACTTTTATCCCATGAAACTTTTATCTGTTTCATTCCCATTAGTAGGATATCCCAAAGTTTGAGATGACTTCTTTTCCCCTTATTTCCATTGGAAGAAGGGGAAATATTGGGCAGTCTCTTTGCCAAAGACATGCTTGACCCAGTGTGTGTTTAAAAGCAGGAAACTCACAGTAGCAAAACACCTCCCAATATTACAACTTCTGCTAATAATATCAGAAATAGTCCAATTTCTCGATTCTCAGCCTTCTTTGGATCATCCTCTGGAGGAAAAAAGGGGAAAAAAGTGAGCTGGAGGGGAAAATTAGTAACTTGAGAGCTTTATCCATGACTGTTTTTAACCTTAAAAATTGTTCTAGTCACCATTTATATCCTGTTCCCTGGTTATTCTGCTCTTTCTTAGACTCCTAGTCTCTACAAAACATTTTCCCCTACTACCCCTAGCCTGATTTCTCCACTTTTAATGCACTTTTTCATTTCTAAGCTCTTCAGTGACCTAGTGCCCAATAATTCATTCTGGCACAAATTTTGTCCAGCATCTTAGCTCTTATTTGTAGCATTAGCATGACCTACATAGAAGGTGATCACCAAATATTTGTTGACTAGATCAATGAGAAACTCCTTGATCCCTGGCCTTTCAAAGTGCCACACAACAATCTCTGTTACCTTCACAATATTCTCCTTTGAAACATCGAGAGGTGATGCGAAGACACTTCCAACAATCCAGGATAGGACCTTCAGTCACGACTGATACAGAGAAGAAGAAAGATAGTTGGAAGGGGCTACAGCATGGAGTTGCCTTAGCTTAGACACCAGTATGAATTAGATCGCAGGCATTTCCATTGGTTACATTGTTGTAACTTTCTTCTTCCCCTAGCCATCAGGTTTAGAGATGGATCAAAACTTTAAGCCCAATCTCTGGGAAGAAGTGGGGAGATGATGCCTCAGCTTATTTTGGGGCTATGGATTAAAAACTCTGGTATAAAAGGATTCTGAGCACATCCAATTATATGGAGTGATTGAGATTTCATAAGCTAGATTTTGTTGTCACAGATCGTTGACATTCCCCCTTGTAGCTGATAGCTTTAGGAATTATGTTCTCAGTGTGACAAGTAGAGGAGATAAAGGAGATGGGGAAATATGCACTGAAACCTCAAGGCACTGCATATACTGTACTTACCACAGTCTTCAGAACAAGCTAAAAGAGAACCAGAAAGATCGAATGAGCTTAGACTCAACTTAAAGTTTGTCATATTTATACTCAAATAGTCTTTATTTGGTTACCCCATTACCTTCCAGCCACCCCTCCACCCATTCTGGATTATTTTAATGTGAATACCTCTTCGTCCTCTCACCCCTCATTTCCTATTCCTTTCACATAATTTCAGTAGTGTTAGATATACATCTGATATTACCAACTTCAGAGAATGTCTTTAATAGTTTTTCCAGTTTGGAGTCCAGGTTTTTGCGGATATCGAGAAGCCTGCCTTGAAGGATAAAGACACCTGAAAAGGGTGGAATGGACATCAGAAAAGAGGGGTGGCCTTTCCCTTCATAATTTAATCCTAATTGTTTTGCCTTGTTTCCCCCAGTGAATTGATCTCAAACTTGCTTGGGCAATACATTGTTTTAACAATGAAACAGTACCTCACCTTTCCATGTTTCCTTGCTCAGTCTATCAAGTTCGTTCTTCAGCCATGTTCTCAAATCGACAACCTTCTGAACAGCTAGAGAGGAGGGGTAAAGGAACATGTCGGGGTTAATTACATTTATGGAGGAAATTATGTGGCCCCAGGTACTCTCTTCCCTACCTCCCTTCTCCCTTTAGCTCCCCAAATTCTTAGGGGCTTAGGCTTCCCTCACCCAACACCCGAAGCATCTTGTCCCTGTGGGAGACCTTGAAGCTTAAACGGATCATCTCTTTCATCTGCTGTTCAAGCAGATGAGTTCGGCCAGGGACTTCTGGGGGTACCAGCTTTCCAAGCAAGGATTTAACTTCCTCGATGAATTTGGGGTCACATTCCAAACAGCCTTTGACCCCATGGAAGGCTGCCAGGGACAGGGGCAGGAGGAGGAGCAGCCGCAGGTCTCCCATACCCTTGCCCCGACTAACAGCAGGTTGTCCTGGCAACTGGTTCACCTAGTTCCCTTTCCTTCAAAACTCCAGCAATGAGAGGCTTGTCTTGGGTAGTCTGACTCCACCTTTCCCTCCGTTTCCATCCCACTTCTAGACAATCTCATTTTTCTAAGGATCTTTGGTTGTTTTCTGACTTTTGTCCTTCATTCCAGAGAGAGGGAACTACCAGCTGGGGAGTAGATACCTGAGTTCTGAGTGTGGAACCCAGAATGAGAGAGAGAAGTCTTGAGCTCACACAAGCAGAGTTCTGTGTAGGGAGACAGCTCAGAAAACAGTCGTTAACCCTTTCTCTTACTTGTGTTCTTAGTAAATGCCCACACCCCTCCTGATCATTTAAGTAGTATCATAATATCAGTGGATGTTAAAAGAGATATCTTAGGACCTTAGTTTGTTTAACCCAAATTCTGCTTTAATAGAAGAGGTAAGAAAACCCAGAATATTGATTTGCTTAGGGCCCCAATTCTTTATGGTAGCAGTATTGTTGAAAAATATTGTTGAAAATTGAAATGGGAATCCACATATAATTATCATAGATAATAATGGTTTTGATACAATTGATAATTTCTCAGAAATTTAGACTACATTTGTCAGCAGGAATATTTCTCCAGTCATGCTATATAACCTTTTTAGATATTGTTCTTCTTTTAGAGAACCTGGAACCAGAATACTAGAAACATCAGGTGAGAAATACATGGTGATAAGTGAGACTCCAGTAAAATTCATGATCCTTTAACAGGCACCTTTTGAATGTGCTCGTGATAAAGTGTGTAACTTATAAGAATACAACTGAAATTACCATGGGCTGTGTTCTCCAGCAATTTCCATGGAAAATGACCTAATAAACATGTTTTTCCTTTGGTTTTAAGCTTTTTGAATAAGAATTTTCTTTCCTATATGAAGAAATTAATGTTGCTTTGCAGACTTTCCAGACTAGTTACCTCTTTTCTAATATATTGCATGTATGACTGTGATTCCCTGGAAACTAGGAAACCCTGGGATCCTCAAAGGTTGGTGGTAGACTTGAAACCTAAGGTATGGCAAAGTCCTAGAGTAGAAGATTGTGAAGGAAGTTAAAAGAACTGCCACTAATAATGTGCCTTCCATGTGCCCAACTTTGTGCTGGAAACTCTTTAGATAGACTCTCCCAAGTCCTCATGGCACAGCAAGACTCTTGAGAGGTTATTCCCATTTTATAGTTAAGAAACTGAGTATCAAAATAATTGAGTGATTTGGGATCTGGATTCAAACTCATATCTGCTTAACTTCAAACTCTATGTACATTAACTATTGCCTCTCAAAATTTTCTGGAATAATACAGAAAGCAGTCTCTTGGAATTTGATAAATTGGAAGATTGGGAGTGTTTAATTCAAATTCTTTCATGTTCAAAAACTGGCCCTTCTTTGATCTGGCTTTATGTTCCCTTGGTTCAATGATTTCATCTTTCGATGACCCACAAAGGATTTTCAAAGGCTGAGGTCTGAAGGTATGTGTGTTAATGGGATTAAAGTAACTTTGGAAACCAAAATTGGAGACTATAAAGGTTAAGAAACTTGGCAGGCAGGTGATCAAGAAAAAGCTATTATTCAAAAGAGAAAAATACATGTTATAGTTATCTTTCAGTTAACACTACATGCTTTTCATTTTGGATTGGATTCGTAAAGCTCTATCATACTGCTGAATAACTCTGCCTCATTCCATGGCATATTTCTTTGACTCTGACCTAGTAGCCCATCTACCATTTTATTTTTGCTTTACCTTTCCAGCTAAATTTGCAATCTAAGACTTTTAGGATGAGAGAAAAAATTAATTTGGCTTTTGTGTAGTCTTGGGAAGTCTGGGAATAGCAAGTCATTTCCTAAAAAAGTCAGGCAGAGATTGTAATTGAAGAGTGCATATGAAAGGGGAATTAGTGGAGGAAGTGTCACCCTCATGAAGTAAACAGTAGGCAGATGACAACAGTGTGTGCTAAAGGTGAAGATCGCTCACAAAGGCTCTGGGGAAGACAACAGCACTGAGTCTGGAGCAATTTTTTATAGAGAGATTGAGTCCAGATGCATAATAGCATATGCATTCATAATAATTTACCAAATATATGTTTGCCTGTTGGTGGTTCTTACACAGATAAAGTATTCATGGTCAGTGTTGTGTATGTTTTGGTTTTGGTCACATAGCACTATCAATTGGAACTGTGGTCCCAACCTGTTTGGCACCAGAGACAGGTTTCATAGACGACAATTTTTCCATGGAACCTGGGAGAGGGAGATTTAGGTGGTAATGGGTGCGATGAGGAGCAGCAGATGAAGCTTCCCTCCCTAGCACGCTGTTTACCTCCTGCTGTGTGGCCTGGTTCCTAACAAGCCACAGCCCACTTCCTGTCTGAGGCTTGGGGCTAGGGGACCCCTGAATTAGAGAGTCCCTCTTTTAAGGGCTAGGATCAGTGGTGGTGTAACATTTGGCCTTGGTATTGTAACATAATGCCCTGAAGTTTAAAATCCGAAGAACAGGTTGCATAAAGAAGAGCAAGAAGCTGTTACAGTAATTTGCCCACATTCTCTGGTAGATCCCAGATCCATACAAAAAATAAAAATAACAAATCTCTGTGGCTCAAGCTTCCTGCAGAGTTTATTTGCCCAGCTGTGCCCTTCTGCCTGGCTTTTCTTATCACTTCACAGGAGTTTTTACAAGTTTGGCAAATGACCTGGGTATTTCTCACTGTCAGGCAATATTAACCTCCTTCCTGATTGAAAACTGAGACTTGGAAGCTATTAATTGCTATTTGGCTATGTTGTAAATTATCTTTCTAGGTAGTATAATAATCATAGGTTTAAGTGTTTAAATAATTACTATGTGTCAGATATTTCACAGTAAAATAATTTCATTATTTTCTGTATTACTGTTCATTTATATTCCATTGTTATTAAGCTGATGTCTCCATATTCTGCTTATCATTTAGGAAGAGTCATAAGGTTTGCACCCAGAAGTCTTTGAAGAAATCTCTATTTGGTAGGAAATCAAACTAAAATATAGTTGATCTGATTAAGAGGGATTGTGGGAAAAATGAGGGCAGAGAAGTAAAGGAAGCAGAGATGTCTGTCACAGTGCCTTCTCTCTGGGCAGGTCCCAGAAGGGAAGCTGTATTCGGTTAAAGGAAATAATGAGAGGAGTTTTTGCCCTGCACCCTTTAGGGGCTGTGAAAGCTATACAATTGCCCACACGTGGATAGTAATAGCTAAGGAAAAGCCTGTAGGACTGGGTAATAGAAGGTACTCCTGAGACAATGCCATTTTCCATATGGCATGCAAAAAGGAGTATGTTCCTACTAGCTACTAGGCAAGGATATATAAGTGAGCTCAGTATCTGGGGGAACCTGTCAGTGTGTATCATTAAAGCTCTAGGTAAAGGGTCCCTCGTCTAAGATCTGGATAGCAAGCAACCAGGTCAGGAAAGCAAGAGGAATCTGCAGCAAACCTTCTGGCCTTGCTGGGACCAAATTGTTAGGAAAGGCCACTAGACCCCGAGGAAATAGAGAACAGATTCACAGTGTTCCACATGCAGTTTCTCAGCAAACACTACAAGTCGATCAGAAGTGGGGTGGTACCAACCTTACCTTAAAGATACCAAAACATTGTCAGAGAATGAAGCAGATATCCTCAAAGTTCAAAAAAAAAAAAAAAAGTCATGCAGGGGAATACACATCAGAGAAGAAAGTTAGTGTCTACTTCACTAAGAAGGAAAATGCCAGGGTTTTAAGTACTAGAAATAGTTCATTTTAATGTATGGGGTAAGATGGATTGAGTCCATAGTTAAGCTCATAGTTTGTTAAAACAGTCTAGATTTTCAATGATTAGGGAGGTATTTTTCAGTTTAATTTATTTCTTTAGTTGGCGGATAATGGCCTTACAGTGTTGTGTTGGTTTCTGCTGTACAACATGAGTCAGCCACAAGGACTCAGACCTGCCCTCCCTCTTGAGCCTCCCTCAGCTCCTCAGCCCACCCCTCTAGGTCATCACGAAGCATCGAGCCACGCTTCCTACGCCATGCAGCAGCTTCCCACCAGCTGCCTGTTTTGCACATGACAGTGTGTATACACCAGTGACACTCTCTCAGTTCGTCCCCCCACTCCTCACTCTGCTATGTCCACAACTCCATTCTCTATATCTGTATCTCCATTCCTGCCCTGCAGATAGGTTCATCAGTACCATTTTTCAAGATTCCATATAAAGTTGCTAACATACAATATTTATTTTTCTTTTTCTGACCTCTTTGCTGTGTTTGTCAGACTGTAGATTCATCCACATCACTACATTCTTCTTAATGGCTTAGTAATATTCCATTGTATATATGTACCACAACTTCTTTATCTATTCATCTGTTGATGGACATCTAAGTTACTTACATGTCCTGATTATTGTAAATAATGCTGCTATGAACATTGGCATAGCTTCCTGGTAAAGCTCAGCTGGTAAAGAATCTGCCTATAATCCAGGAGACCCTGGTTTGATTCCTGGGTTAGTAAGTTCCCCTGGAGAAGGGATAGGATACCCACTCCAGTATTCTTGGGTTTCCTTGGTGGCTCAGACAGTAAAGAATCCGCCTACCAGGTGGGAGCCCTGGGTTTGATCCCTGGGTTGGGAAGATCCCCTGGAGGATGGCACTGAAACCCACTCTAGTATTCTTGCCTGGAGAATCCACATAGACAGAGGAGCCTGGCAGCCTATGTTCCACAGGGTTGCAAAGAGTCAGACACGATTAAGCGACTAAGCTCACACATGAACATTGGGGTGCATGTATCTTTTCAAATTAGTGCTTTTGGTTTTTTTGAATACCTACCCAGGAGTAGAATTGCAGGGTCATATGGTAATTCTTCTTTTAGTGTTTTTTTGAGAAACCTCCATACTGTTTTTCACAGTGACTGTACCAGTTTGCATTCCTACCAATAGAAGAATCCTCCACATCCTCACCAATATGTGTTATTTGTAGTCTTTTTGATCATAGCCATTCTGACAATGTGAGGTGACATCTTATTGTGGTTTCAATTTGCATTTCCCTGATGATTAACAGTGTTAAGTATATTTTCATGTGGCCATCTGTTGGTCATCTGCATGACCTCTTTAGGAAAATGTTCTTTCAGATCTGTTTTTCAATCAGTTTTTTTTTTTCTTTGACGTCAAGTTGTATGAACTGTTTATATATATTAACCCCTTATAGGTCATATTATTTGCAAATACTTTCTCCCCCCAGTAGGACTTTTAATTTCCCATTGTGAAGCAAAAGCTTTAAGTTTAATTAGGTCCTACTTATTTATTTTTGCTTTTATATCCTTTGCTTTAGGAGACAGATTCAAAAACATATTTCTATGATTTACATCAAAAAGTGTTCTGCCTATGTTTTCTTCTAGGAATTTTATTGTTTGTGGTTTTACATTTAGGCCTTTAATCTACTTGGAGTTTATTGTATATGGTGTGAGAAAATGTTCTAATTGTATTCTTTTACATGTAGCTGTCCCATTTTCCTAGCACCTTATTGAAGAGACTATCTTTTCCCCATTGTACAGTCTTGCTTCCATTTTTGCAGATTAATTGAAGATAAGTATGTGCATTGTCCCATGTACACTTGAAAAGAATGTGTCATCTGCTGCTTTCAGGTGGAATGCTCTGTGTATATCAATTAAGCCTTCTGCTCTAATGTGTCATTTAAGGGCCAATGTTTTCATATTGATTTTCTGTCTGGATGATCAGTTCATTGATATAAGTGGGGTGTTAAAGTCTATCACTATTATTATTTTACTGTTAATTTCTCATTTTTTCTGTTAATATTTATATTATATATTTAGGTGCTCTTGTGTTGGGTACATATAAATTTACAATTGTTGTATATTCTTGGATTGATCCCTTGATCATATTTCATGTCCTTTTTTGTCTCTTTTAAGTCTTTGTTTTAATATCTATTTCCTTTGATACAAGTATTGCTACTCAGACTTTCTTTTGATTTCCATTTACACTGAATAACTTTTTTCATCCCCTCACTTTCAGCCTATGTGTGTTTTTAGATCTGAAGTGAATCTCTTGTAGGCAGCCTGTGTATGGGTCTTGTTTTTGTATTCATCTAGCTACTCTTTTTTTCCCCTCTTATTCTCTTCCCTTGTGATTTGATGACTATCTTTAATGTTATGTTCGAATTCCTTTTCCTTTTTTAGTATGTGAGTGTGTGTGTGTATGTGTGTGTATATATATGTATATGTATATGTATATATATATTATAGATTTTGTTTATGAGTACCATAAGGTTTTTATTTAGCATTCTCTCTGTAAATGTGATTGTTTTAAATTGCTTATCTCTTAATTTCAAATGCATTTTCAAAACCCTCAATTTACGCTATCCTCCCCTGTGATTACTGTCTTTTTCTGTCATACATTACTCTACTTGTTTTGTGTATCCCTTTATTGCTTGTTGTGGATATAGATGATTTTACTACTTTATCGTTGTGCTTTCTATTAGCTTTGTATGTGGATGACTTTCTACCTTTAGTATAGGTTTGCCTTTGTGTATGCTGTTGTTGTTCAGTTGCTCAGTCATGTCCGACTCTTTCAAACCCCATGGGCTGCAGCACGCCAGGCTTCCCTGTCCTTCACCATCTCCCAGAGCTTGCTCAAACTCATGTCCATTGAGTCAGTGATGCCATCCAACCATCTCATCATCTGTAATCCCTGTCTTCTCCTGTCTTCTTTGTTTCCTTAGGGTCTTTTTTCTAAGGAAAAGAATCAGGGTCTTTTCCAATGAGTCAGTTCTTCACATCAGGTGGCCAAAGTATTGGAGCTCTAGCTTCAGCATCAGTCCTTCCAATGAACATTCAGGGTTGATTTATCTTTAGGATTGACTGGTTTGATCTCCTCACAGCCCATGGGATTCTCAAAAGTCTTCTCTAACACACAGTTCAAAAGCATCAATTCTTCAGTGCTCAGCTTTCCTTATGGTCCAACTCTCACATCCATATATGACTACTGGAGAAACCGTAACTTTGACTATGTGGACTTTTGTTGGTAAAGTAATGTCTCTGCTTTTTAATATGCTGTCTAGGTTGGTCATAACTTTTCTTCCAAGAAGCAAGCGTCTTTTAATTTCATGGCTACAATCACCATCTTCCCATTTTGGAGCCAAAGAAGATAAAGTCTGTCACAGTTTCCACTGTTTCCCCATCTATACGCCATGAAGTGATGGGACTGGATGCTATGAACTTAGTTTTTTGAATACTGAGTTTTAAGCCAGCTTTTTCACTCTCCTTTTTCACCTTCATCAAGAGGTTCCTGGCAATCTTGATTCCAGCTTGTGCTTCATCCAGCCTGGCATTTCATATGATTAATTCTGCATATAAGTTAAATAAACTGGGTGAGAGTATACAGCTTTGATGGACCCCTTTCCCAATTTTGAACCAGTGTGTTGTTCCATGTTCAGTTCTAAATGTTTCTAGACCTGCATGCAGGTTTTTCAGGAGGCATTGTAACATGATCTCGTATTCCATTCTCTTTAAGAGAAATTCTTAAGAATTCTTTAAGAATTTTCTACAGTTTATTGTGATACACACAGTCAAAGGCTTTAACATAGTCAATGAAGCAGAAGTATATGTGTTTTTTTCTTTTTTAATTCGCTTGTTTTTTCTGTGATTGAATGGATGTTGGCAATTTGATCTCTGGTTCCTCTGCTTTTTCTAAATCCAGCTTCTACATCTGGAAGTTCTCAGTACATGTACTGCTGAAGCCTAGCTTGGAGGATTTTGAGCATGACCTTGCTAACATGTGAAAAGAAAGTGAAGTAAATGTTTACCTTTACTGATGAGCATTTTTATTTCATAATTGTTTCTTGTTGTTGCCTTTTCTTTTTCATGTTGAAGTTACTTTAGCATTTGTTTTAAAGTTCATGTGGTAATGCTGAACTGTTTCAGCTTTTGCTTTTCTGTAAAATTTTTTATCTCTCCACCAAAATGAATGAGAACCTTGCTGTGTAGAGTATTCTAGGCTGTAGGTTTCCCCCTTCCATCATTTTTAATACATTGTTCCAGTTGCTCTGGTCTGCAGAATTTCTGCTGAAAAGTCAGCTGATAGCCTTATGGGAGTTTTCTTTTATGTTATTTGTTGATTTTTCACTGATGCTTTTAATAGTCTCTCTTTATAGTTAATTTTTTTTCCCCTTTTAATTACAGTGTGTTTTGATGTGTTCCTCTTTGGGTTAATCCCAGATGGGGCTCTCTATGCTTTCTGGACTTGACTGTTGCCGTTCCCAGATTAGGGATATTTTCAGCTATTATATTTTCAGTATGTTCTCAGACCCTTATTCTCTTCTGGCTTCTGAGACCCCTATAATGTGAATATTAGTGTGTCTGATATTGTTGCAGAGGTCCCTTAAGTTGTCTTCATTTTTTTTCATTCTTTTTTTCTCCTTTCAGCTTCAGTAATTTACCACTACTCTGTCATTTAGCTCATTGACCGTTCCTCTTTATCTTGTACTTTAGTCTTGAGTCCTCATTTCATTTATTGTCTTCTTCATCTCTGTTTGGTTGTTCTTTATATTTTCTAACTCTGTGTTAGAAACGTTTAACTTCTCATGCATGTTTTGCATGTTTGCATGTTTTCTTCTCTTAAGTTCTTTGGTTATCTTATCATTACCCTGAACTCTTTCTCAGGTAGATTGTCTATCTCCATTTCACTTAGTTTTATCTCGTTCCTTTGTCTGGAACATGTTTCTCTTCTGCCTCATTATGACTAAGTTGGTTTTGTATTTTTCTATCTTTGATATGTTAGTTACATTTCCTGAATTTGGAGAAATGGTTTTATCTATGAGTCATCCTATGTGTTTCTGCAGGGGACTCCTCTCTTTGTTCACTAGAGCTATATACTCTAGGGGTTCTACTATTAAGGGCTGCATTGGTCTATTTGTTGTAGCAAACTGGCTATTTAGACCATCTGGTAGGCTTGTTTGACTCCCAGTCTGGTTGGTGGCCAGACTCTGCTTTGTGTGGACACTGCTGACCACTGTTTGGCAGGGTCTAGTCATGAGACGGCTCACTGCAGAAGCCCGTGGAGCACTGGGGCTAGTGCTGGTTCACTGGGTGGAGTCAGGGTCCAGAAGACTCTAGAGTTGTTGCCTGCTTACTAGTGGGTGAAGCTAGGTATCGGAATTAGTACTGAACTACTGACAGGCAGAGTCTACTGACAAAATTACTAACATTTTGTGGGTGAGGCCTTGTGACCTAATGTATGACACCATGCTCAGTTCTAATTCTGACACTCATAGAAACAGATTCCTCTTAAAAGTATAAGGAAGGGGGCAACTCTTAGTTGAATTTGCCTACATGATCACTACCCTTTAATCTGACTGTTAATAATTCCTTTTCATTAAACTCCCTCTAATTAATATCAAAATTACATTTGAGCCTTTCTCAGTTTGCACAGTTGGAAAAGGAAATGGCAACCACTCTAGTGTTCTTGCCTAGAGAATCCCAGGGATGGAGGAACCTGGTAGGCTGCCGTCTATGGGGTCACACAGAGTTGGATATGACTAAAGTGACTTAGCAGTAGCAGTAGCAGCTGTTTGCACAGCATTATTTGTCATCTTGAAATGAGTGAGTTTCTCTTAATTTTTTAATAATATGCTAAGTAATTATTTTCTGCTTAAATGCAGCCTCACTTCAGTACTTTAGTTCTATTGGGTTATTGATTCACTTACCAGAAATTTAATAAGTTCTGTTATATCTGGTAGGGTCTTCTGGAAAAGAGTCTTAAGAAAGTTTACTCTCCACTTATTTACTACTTAAAACTATGATCAGAGAAAACTAACCAATCTGATCACATGGACCACAGCCGTGTCTAACTCAATGAAACTATGAGCCATGCCATGTAGGGCCACCCAAGATGGTCATGGTGGAGAGTTCTGACAAAACATGGTCCACTGGAGAAGGGAATGGCAAACCACTTCAGTATTCTTGCCTTGAGAACCCCATGAACAGTATGAAAAGGCAAAAATATAGGACACTGAAAGATGAACTCCCAGGTCAGTAGGTGCCCAATATGCTACTGGAGATCAGTGGAGAAATAACTCCAAGAAGACTGAAGAGACGAAGCCAAAGCAAAAACAACATCCAGTTGTGGATGTGACTGGTGATGTAAGTAAGGTCTGATGCTGTAAAGAGCAAGATTGCATAGAGACCTAGAATGTTAGGTCCGTGAATCAAGGCAAATTGGAAGTGGTCAAAAGGAGATGGCAAGAGTGAACATCAATATTTTAGGGAATCAGTGAAATAAAATAGACTGGAATGGGTGAATTTAAATCAGATGACCATTGTATCTATTAGTGTGGACATGAATCCCTTAGAAGAAATGGAGTAGCCATCATAGTCAACAACAACAAAAAAAATCCAAAATGCAGTACTTGGATGCAATCTCAAAACAACAGAATGATCTATGTTTGTTTCCAATGCAAACCATTCAATATCACATCAACAACAACAAAAAAATCCAAAATGCAGTACTTGGATACAATCTCAAAACAACAGAATGATCTATGTTTGTTTCCAATGCAAACCATTCAATATCACAGAAATCCAAGTCTATGCCCCAACCAGGAATGCTGAAGAAGCTAAGTTGAATGGTTTTATGAAGACCTACAAGACCTTCCAGAACTAACACCCAAAAAATGTGTCCTTTTCATTATAAGGGACTGGAATGCGAAAGTAGGAAGTCAAGAATAACCTGGAATAACAGGCAAATTTGGCCTTGGAGTACAGAATGAAGCAGGGCAAACGCTAATAGAGTTTTGCCAAGAGAATGCATTGGTCATAGCAAACACCCTCTTCCAACAACACAAGAGAAGACTCTACACATAGACATCACCAGATGGTCAATACCAAAATCAGATTGATTATATTCTTTGCAGTTAATGATGGAAAAGCTCTATACAGTCAGCAAAAACAACACCGGGAGCTGACTGTGGTTCACATTGCGAACTCCTTATTGCAAAATTCAGACTTAAACTGAAGAAAGTAGGGAAAACCACTAGACCATTCATATATGACCTTAATCAAATCTCTAATGATTATACAGTGGAAGTGAGAAATAGATTCAAGGGATTGGATCTGATAGACACAGTGCCTGAAGAATTATGGATGGAGGTTCATGACATTGTCCAGGTGGCAGGGATCAAGATCATCCCCAAGAAAAAGAAATGCAAAAGGCAAAATGGTTTTTGAGGCAGCCTTACAGATAGCTGTGAAGAGAAGCAACAGGCAAAGGAGAGAAGGAGAGATATACCCATTTGAATGCAGAGTTCCAAGGAATAGCAAGGAGAGATAAGACAACCTTCTTAAGTGAACAATGGAAAGAAATAGAGGAAAACAATAGAATGGAAAACAGTAGAGATCTCTTAAAGAAAAGTAAAGATACCAAGGGAACATCACACGCAAAGATGGGGACAATAAAGGACAGAAAAGGTATGGACCCAACAGAAGCAGAAGATATTAAGATGAGGTGGCAAGAATATATAGAAGAATATACAAAAAAAAATCTTCATGACCCAGATAATCACGATGGTATGATCACTCGCCTAGAGCCAGACGTGCTGGAATGTGAACTCAAGTGGGCCTTAGGAAGCATCACTACAAAAAAAGCTAGTGGAGGTGATGGAATTCCAGTTGAGCTATCTCAAATGCTAAAAGATGATGCTGTGAAATTGCTGCACTCAATATGCCAGCAAATTGGGAAAACTTAGCAGTGGCCACAGGACTAGAAAAGGTTAGTTTTCATTCCAATTCCAAAGAAAGGCAATGCCATAGAATGCTCAAATTACTGCACAATTACAGTCATCTCACACTCTAGCAAATTAATGCTCAAAATTCTCCAAGTCAGGCTTCAACAGTCTGTGAACTGTGAACTTTCAGATGTTCTAGCTGGATTTAGCAAACCAGAGGAACCAGACATCAAATTGCAAACATCCATTGGGTCATCAAAGAAGCAAAAGAGTTCCAATAAACATCTACTTCTGCTTTATTGACTATGCCAAAGCCTTTGACTGTGTGGATTACAACAAACTGTGGAAAATTCTGAAAGAGATGGGAATACCAGATCACCTGACCTGTCTCTTGAGAAATTTGTATGCAGGTCAGGAAGCAACAGTTAGACCTGGACATGGAACAACAGAATGGTTCCAAATCAGGAAAGGAGTAAGTAAGGCTGTATATTGTCACCCTGCTTATTTAAGTTATATGCAGAGTACATCATGAAAAACACTGGCCTGGTGAAGCTCAAGCTGGAATCAAGATTTCCAAGAGAAATATCAATAGCCTCAGATATGCAGATAACACCACCCTTATGGCAGAAACTAAAGAAGAACTAAAGAGCCTCTTGATGAAAGTGAAAGAGGAGAGTGAAAAAGTTGGCTTAAAGCTCAACATTCAGAAAACTAAGATCATGGCATCTGGTCCCATCACTTCATGACAAAGAGATGGGGAAATGGTGGAAACAGGGACAGACTTTATTTTCTGGGCTCCAAAATCACTGCGGATAGTGACTGCAGCCATGAAATTAAAAGACGCTTACTCCTTGAAGGAAAAATGATGACCAACCTAGACAGAATATTAAAAGGCAGACATTACTTTGCCAACAAAGGTCCATCTAGTGAAAGCTGTGGTATTTCTAGTAGTCTTTTTTTTATGTGAGAGTTGTACTATAAAAAAAGATGAGTGCCAAAGAATTGATGCTTTTGCACTGTGATGTTGGAGAAGACTCTTGAGAGTCCCTTGGACAGCAAGGAGAGCCAACCAGTCCATCCTAAAGATCAGTCCTGAATATTCACTGGAAGGATTGATGTCGAAGTTGAAGCTCCAGTACTTTGGCTACCTGATGCGAGGAACTGACTCATTTGAAAAGACCCTGATGCTGGCAAAGATTGAAGGTGGGAGGAGATGGGAACAACAGAGATTGAGATGATTGGCTGACATCACCAACTCAATGGACATGAGTTTGAGTAAACTCTGGGAGTTGGTGATGGACAGGGAGGCGTGCCGTGCTGCAGTCCGTGGGATTGCAAAGAGTCACACACAACTGAGTGACTGAACTTAACTGACATAAAAGGAGACTGAATATGTCTCACCTAAAGCAGGAAAGTTTTAATTCAGTGGAAGAAAGAAGAACTTTGTGAAAGAGTTACTAACTTTAGCTATGGAAATGAGCTACCAAAGAAAGTTGGAATCATCTTTCCTAAAGATTAGTGGTCACCTTTGGTGTATTGGCAGTCTTGCCTACGGTTTTGGGCTTAACTGAATGGGTTCTTCCAAGCTGACATAGCTGCTATCATAAACAGAGAATGTTAACTTGAATAATACATTCATATTAATTTTTTCTTAGGTTCAGTGCAAGTTTAACAGCAGATATCTGTTCAGTTTCTTTTTCAAAGAATAGGAATTACAGTGTTACCTGTAGTAAATGGGAAAAGAGTATCAGATTCTATATTCTATAAATTATTATCATTTTTTGGCATAAATATATTCACCAGGATGGATTCTAGGAACTACCTCAAATTGGTTTTTAGCTGATAAAGAAAATAGTTTAGAGAGAAATATAAAATGTTTTTCAATTGCAGCTATTTGAGAATTTTACCATTTCATTTTCTTTCTGGAGTAAGGAAAGATCTTGACAAAATGTGCATTGACCACTTTTCATTTATGCCAGGTTTAGCTCTATGTCTGAAGGGCAAACGCGATAAATTGGTCATACATTATCTCATTTATAGTCTGAGTTTTATGAGCTCCCGTAAAACAATTAGCATATATACATTTTACAATAAATGGGCAAGCAAAGTGGCTGCAAACAATATGGAAATGTCAATAATTAATTTTAGATTTCCAAATGTAGCTGAGACACTGGAGCTTTCTCTTCTTTTCAGAAGAGATGGTTTCTTTGTTAGGAATATGCAAGCATGTTAATTCATTACTCTGTGGTTTCTCTTTTTCCAAAGCTTGTCGAAGGCCTAATTTATGTGCAAGACTGAAAGCTGTTTAAACAGATAATATGCCTCCTTCATGAGAAATACCACCCCTTTATGCTCCATTAAATTCAGACGTTGACTCTATAAGCTATGTACCAATTATTTCTTTCCAGAAACAGCAGCATAGTTTTTTTCTTTTTTCCCACAAAGGACAACAGATTATTGCAGGCTGCTATTAATCTCTGCATAGTCCACAAAATACACAGGACACTAGGGAGAAAACAATTGACTAGTTATTTTAATATTTGCAAAAGTACTGTATAGAGAGAAAATAAAAAGATGATGCTTGTCTGTTTGCTGCTCATAGAATATTTCAGTTCTCCTCAAAAAGATAGAAAATGTCCTAAAATTAGGCAACAATGACCTGCTGATGTAGTAGCACTGCCTATGGATGAACACAGATGGGTCTTTATCTGGCAGATCTTTATATTCTCCAACATCCTGTGTGGCTGACCACTCTACAACCCTTCTATATGCTCCATTAGTTGGATGGTACAGTAGTGAAATACCTATTAACATCCTTAAATGGGTTCCTTTATGATAACAGCATTGTTTGGTGCATGATAATGGGGCCAGTTTTCGTAGTTAAAACGAGAAAAGTACACTAGTACCTCAGCATAACCCTTCATGGGCTAGAATTTAATATGACTATGAATCATTTTGGAGGATATGAATTACTCTAAGTTGCAGGACTATTTACAAAACTAGTGACATTGATACAACTGCATGTATCAAAGTCCAAGAAATATTTTAATAGTGAAAAACCAGTAGCCAAGTTATTTGTGTAAAGATTTTAACTTTTCTCCCTCATACAGTCAAAAATATTTGAGTTCCTCCAATTTAACTTTCATTCAACAAGTGTTCATTGAACTTAGCAGTAGTATCAACAAAAATGAAGTGAGGACAGAAATGCCTCTGTATTCATAGAGCTCACATTCAAGTATAATGCTGATGTCTTAGGCTAAAGGGATTTTCTTTTATGTTCCCTCTTGGCATTATTTATTTATTTTGGTTTCCTTCCTTCCATCTATCTTCCCATCTTCTTTTAAAACTAATGATCCCCTTGTTTCTGAATGAGGATTTCACTCTTCTGTGTCCAAATGGAGAAACATTTGGGCAGTGTGGTTCACAGGGCAGCGAGCCCTGGACTAGCTTAAGCTAGTTAGTATATTTGATTCCCCCGGAAGTTTCATGGGTAAATAAACCAATCAGAGTTCATGAGATACTGGCAAACTAGTGTAAGGCTTCGGGGAGAAAACATTTCTTTCTTTTTTCTCAGGAACTACCTGAAGAAATTTTATACCCCAAGACTTAGTGATATAAAAGTATGAGTACTGAGCTACAACTAACAGAGGGGAGGTGGAACTGGCCCTTAACTGCCACGTGAGAACTGATTGTACAACCCAACCTGCATTCAGGGACATCACAATGATAGCTTGAAATGACCATGGCCCTCTTGGGAGTGTTTATACCATAGAAATCACAAATACAGTTACAAATGAAGGTTTTTTTTTTTTTCTCTCTTTTCCTTTAATGTCTCTCTTTATTCCTTCCTCCTTTCTCTTCCCTTCTTTCCCCTTCCTTGTTCATCCTTCTCTTCACTCCCTCCCTTCCTTCTTTTCTCTCTCTTTTTTTCCCTAGAGGTAGCTACAGAGGGTCAATAGTGTAGAGACAGGGAGACAGTCTGAGGCCAGTGGAGAGCTGAGAGAAAATGAGTGTTGGTGATATAATTTGAACTATTAGATCAAGCTTTACTTGAAACCTGCCGCACTTTTGGAGTTTTGATATAAAAAGCCACTAGGGAGCTCATACCATGCCCACAAAATAGCAAAGAAAAAAAATTCATGGTCAGTGCATAGTATATTATTTTCTGAAAGTGGAGCATTCTAAATTAACATTTTTCAAAGTATGTTCTTAGATGCTAGTTGAGATTTCATAAAGATGGAATATGCATACTGGAACTCTTCAGAGAGGAGTTGAAAAATTTGAATATGTAACTCTACTTCTTAAGATATACCTAGTAAGATCTAGAGGTTGATAATTTGGAAGAGACAGTTTAATTGTTGAAGACATGTGTTGTCTGCAGAGGTAAAGGTCAAGTAATTAAACACTATGTGTTAATGACCTAATTAGCACTGATTTCAATGAACAGATCTACTCCACTAAAATTTGTAAGTTGTATTTGCTAGGTATTACTCAAGTACAATTTTCAAATCCACATCTCTAACTATGGACTAGTTGCTATCTGTCTAGGCAGTATGTTGAAGAGCTGAAACTAAAGGAACAGAAAAATCTAAATAGTAGGGTGGTCAAATTAAGTTTTAATATGACCAGAAAGCAGTGGAATCACTTGATTCTACCCAGGCTAAAAGAAAATATTTAGTGAGTCTCAATAATGGACAAATAACTTTTATCACATTTTTGTTGACTAATTAAAAGTCAGAAGTAAAGAAACTATACTTAAAGTATGATACAACAGATTATAAATAGGGAAACACTCATATACTCCCTTAAGCTAATTTTTGTTCAATTTTTCTGTATATTTATTGGCAATATTAGCAATGGAGTTAGATCTTAAGTATTTAATGAAGTCCTGATATGTGTCAAACACTTTCATTTTCATGACAATCTGATAGACAAAAGTCTGATGTTCTGCATTTATTAAGTAAAGAAAAATGACCTGTCAAAGCTTATGTGTCCTGTGAGGGCAAGAGGTTGGGTCTAATTCTGGTGTCCATACTTAGCTGCATTAGATTATGCAAATAGATATCTTGATGCAGATTTAATCTTAACCCAATCAAAAGGATAAATGGATGCAGGAGGAATGAAAAGTGGAGGGAAAAACACTTTTACTTTCATTTGGATGATGGAAAATATGAAACAAGAGGGCACACCACTGAGATGGTTGAACTAGTCCTCACATGTATTTAAGTTGAGTTATAAAGCAACATTTTATGACAGTGCTGATAGGAATTTGTAAGTTTGTTCTTTGGTGTGAACTGGTACTTGGAAAATATGGGTAAGGTATATGAAAAGCTTGAACATGTGATACTTACCTGGTCTTTAATTTTGTGGAATAAATAAAAAAGTTTTTGTTAGGTTGAAATAATTAAATAAGTATTTCCATCTCACAGCATTGAACAGAGATGCTGCAAAGATTAGATAAAATGATTTAATAAACTATCACAGAGACTGGCATATGATAGGTTAACCTGCATTCTCGTTGATGTTGGTGTTTTTTATTATGTGGGCTTCCCTGGTGGCTCAGATGGTAAAGAATCTGCCTCCAATGAGGGAGACTGGGCTCAGTCTCTGGGTCGGGAACATCCCCTGAAGAAGAGAATGGCTGCCCACTCCAGTATTCTTGCCTGGAGAATTCCATGGACAGAAGAACCTGGTGGGCTACAGTCCGTGGGGTCACAGTCAGACATAACTAAGCGACTCACACTTTCACTTTTTCATTATATGATAAAGGTATCCACATGGTGATGCTGGACAAGAGAAAGGACATTGGATGTGAAATGTCACAGAAGACTTTGTAAATAGAAACATAATCTATATTGATGCCTGAAAGATGAATATGGATTAGAAAATGCAAGAAAAATTGGGAAATAAAAGCCAAGGGTTAGTACAATGGCTGGAACTGCACAATGAACTTTTGGTATGCTACAAGAAATTCCATGTATTTGGGGAAAAATATTTAAGTGTGGCTGTGGGAAAGTCAAACTACGGAGCAACTTGTATGGGACTAAGGTACTGGGAAACCACCTATTTCATCTTTTCTTGAGTTTTGGCTATGTGTTATGTGATACTGGAATGTCCTTCCAATGAATTGTGTGTGTGTGTGTGTGTGTGTGTGTGTGTGTGTTAGTTGCTCAGTCATCTCCGAATCTTGCAGCCCCTTGAAGATTCTGTCCATGGAATTCTCCAGGCAAGAATACTGGAGTGGGTTGCCATTCCCTTCTCCAGGGGATCTTTCTGACCCAGGGATTGAACCCAGCTTCTTGCATTGCAGGCAGATTCTTGACCATCTGAGCCACTAGGGAAGCCCAAACAAATGTTCTTAATTTCAGCAATCCAGTGATTGTGCTGCTTGTAATAAAAATAAATAAATAAAAACAATCCTAACTATTTATACCTTTGTGCTAATGGAAAGAGTTAAAGTTTAGCTTGTAAGCGACTGCCACTTTTCCAAATCTTTTATTTTTAAGAAATTGAATGTAAGAAATCTCTGTTTCTTAGAAATGGCACAGTCATTGCCCTCTCTGTTGCTCTTATGTTTCAGAGGTTCAAAAGGTGAGGCAGAGAAATACCCAGTTCTTCCTGGATAGAAGCCTGGGCATCTTTGACTTTCTTTGCATTTTTTTTTTCATGTTTAATATATAGGTAAAGGGAGTCTGATATAACTCATAGGTCAAGGGGCATATTTATGTGCTCAGGATTATAAAGAAACTTTCCTTTTGGCTTGTTCTTTCTCTGTATTTAGTCTAGGCAAAAATGCCTGCCTACATGAAACTAGTTTAGATCAGCTAGGGTATATACCGGAGAAGGCAATGGCACCCCACTCCAGTACTCTTGCCTGGAAAATCCCATGGACGGAGGAGCCTGGTTGCCTGCAGTCCATGACGTTGCTAAAAGTTGGACACAACTGAGCGACTTCACTTTCACTTTTCACTTTCATGCGCTGGAGAAGGAAATGGCAACCCACTCCAGTGTTCTTGCCTGGAGAATCCCAGGGACGGGGGAGCCTGGTGGGCTGCTGTCTACGGGGTCGCACAGAGTCGGACACGACTGAAGTGACTTAGCAGCAGCAGGGTATATACTGGAGTAGGAATCCAAAGCCCAGCTATTAGTAACATTCTTTTTGTTATTTACTTGATGGTATGACAGTATGTTTATGTTTCTCCAGTGGTAGCAGCAGGGGTAGCTGCTTGTGAACCAAGCTCTGTTCCAGGGCTTCTGGGTCTCTGCCATCTCCTTTTGTAAAAATATCTCAAAGGACACCACTATTCTGACATGATCTCTGATGAACTACCTCAGATGCTTACTGTGAGGATTGAGTTGAGCTATCATCTGTGAAATTTCCTATGAAGTTGACTCAGAGATGGTTGGTAATGTCCATTCATTCTGACCTGTCTTATTGAGTGGGATAAAGGGAAAGGATATATAGGATCTGAATTGCCTTTCAGTTATCACCATTGTAAATGTGGGGCCTGTGGGGGAATAAAACCTTAGATGTACTTTTTCCCATCTCCATTGAGTTTTTATGAAAAGCACAAGTGTACCATTAAATAAAATCTGTACATTGCTCAGGAAAATTATGGTGTTTTCAATATAAGATTATTTATTCATGATGAAAAGATTCCATCTGGTTTTTTATTTTTTTTCCTAATTTTTTCTTGAGGCAGTTTTCCTTCAGGGAGAACTTGACATCTTTACTGAAAATGAACAAATTACACCAAGAACATAACTTGTGATCAGTGAGATCTTTTGGGGGAGGGTAGATTTCTTTTTACTGAGGGATTTTCTGTGAAGGCGATCACATTGGATATGAGGAATAGAAAACACTGAACTTGTTCCACATTGTTTGGAAATTTGGAAGCTTCACTTTTTCTTTGATTTTGTTTTTCTCTTTGTAAGGAAGTGAATTTATGCTTGAAGTGAACGTTAAGAGCCTCATTTGAGACTAATGAAAATGCTAGGCTACTTTAAACAAGATCATATGACTTTTAACATAAGCTCAAGTTTGCAGAATCAGTGATTCTGTTGTGGTCCGTGTTCACCAGAGTTCACAGAAGATGAGTAATTCTGTGAATGTGTGTGCTTGATCCTGTTCTTTGTTGTTAAAATTTTCCTTCTATGAACCACTTGATAGCTCTTTTCTCATATCAGTATATGCTCATAATCTTTTCTCTTTAATTGGATAAAATAATGAACTTAGGCTCAACTGGCATAGGGATAAAAGAACAAGTAAAAATAAACTAAAACATTGGCCTAAAGCTTCTTTTAGGTAATAGCTGTTACCTTTACTGAAGATTTATGTGTCTATATTCTGTTACCCCTGAAAAGTCAAACCCAGAGTCAGCTGTATTCTGTACATTTGTGGCAGACTTATCCTGCCTACCTCTCAAAGTCAGCAGGAAAGAAAGCGAGTCCCTTATTAATGACCACATTTCTTCTTTCTATAGTTACTGACCGATTGGAAAGTAGAACATTAACCTCAGCTTCCATAGAACATTAACCTCAGCTTCCATAGAAATCTTCCACAGATTTCTATATACAATAGAAACAATTGTATACAGATTTCTATATACAATAGAAACAATTCTATATTTATAGAAACAATTTCTATATACAATAAATGTTTCCTCTAACATTTATTGTATATCTACACTGTGGTGAGCTTCCAGGTGGTGCTAGTGGTAAAGAACCCATCTGCCAATGCAGGAGATGTGAGAGACATGAGTTCAATCCCTGGGTCGGGAAGATTCCCTGGAGGAGGGCATGGCAACCCTCCAGTATTCTGTTTGGAGAATCCTATGGACTGAGGAGGCTGGTGGCCCACAGTCCTTGGGATTGAAAAAGAATCAGAGACAACTGAAGTGACAGCATGCACGCAAATGCACCTACAGCATGTTAGGTATGGTCTAGGTGCTGGCGCTATTATAGTGAAAGGTCTGACAAAGATTGGGCCTTCATTATAATGAGATGACAGCTATAAAATGAGCAGGTATGTGATATTATGTCAGGAAATGGTAGGTGCTGTGAAGGAAATGACCAAAATAAAATTGGCTCCTTTGCTATTTTGATAAGGGCATTTGATAACTTTATAAGGCCAGCATTTTTTACTTCTTTTGAAATTCACCTTTTACTAGCCTTCAGAGGTAGTTCAGTGAGTTTAGAAGTACAGCAGCTAGCCAAAGTCACTGAACTGGGATTCCCTGTCCATTCTCTTTCTATCAGTGGTGCTATCCTTCTTCTGATCTGTTGGATATTTGATTCAGCCTCTTTGGTTTTCTTTGAGTATCTCCTTTATTTCTCTTCTCTCACTTGCTGCAGGTAGGGTTTCTTTTGCTCAGTCCACAGAATAGCTGGATACCAATAGTCTCAGACTTTTATTTGTTATATCATGAATCACTTTGAAAGGAAGGGATCTTGGCAGTGCTTTGTTGAAAAATAAACCTTGATTTGTGGAATTTCCTGATTTCCAAAAATAAGTCCACCACATCCAATTTCAAACTACCAAAATGTTACCATGGAACACAGAGGTGGATAAAAATATCAGATCTTAAGTGTTTATTTCTTAAGTATGCATGCCTACACAAATGTAGATATACCTCATTCAAGATATAGAATATATTCATTTCTTTCGAAAGTGCCTTTGTGTCCTTCCTAGTTAGTACCTCACCCCCACGCTGAGACAGCCACTGGTCTGATTTGCATCATCATAGGTTAGTTTTCCCTGTTACTGAACTTCGTCTGAACACAATCAGGGATTACAGGCTTTCTTTTTTTAATTTTTTGGTATCTGGTTTCTTTTGCTGAGCATGATTTTGAAATTCATACTTATTGTTGCATATTTCAGTAGTTCATTTTTTGGTCTGAGTAGTAGTTTGGTGGGCTCTAGTCCATGGGGTCGCAGAGAATCAGACATGACTGAATGACTAAGCACAGCACAATATTTGTGTGAATATATTATTACATGCTGAGTCTCCATTCTATTGGTAGACTTTTGGATTATTTCTAGATTGTAGCAGTTATGTATTTTTGGATATGTGTTTTTGTGGACACATGTTTTTATTTCTCTTGGATAAATATCAAGAGAGAAAATTTCTGGGTTGTGTGTTAGGTGCATGACAACACATATAAACTGTTGTCAAAAGTTTTTGTATAATTTTATATCTCATCCTGGATATGTGCTATTTCCTCCAGATCTTTAGCAACTCTAGCATTGGTGTTGACAATCTTTGGAATGTTAGCCTTGCTAGTGTGAAGGGGAATCTCACTCTGGTTTTAAGCATTTCCCCGGGACTAATATTGCTGAATGTCTTCTCTTATATTCATTGGCCTTTCCTGTATTTTCTTTTGTGAAGATATGTACATCATCTGTTTGCTTCTTCTGTTATTCATGTTAATCTGTTTTCTTACTGAGTTGTCTTTTCATTATTGAGTTGTAAGATTTATTTTTATATAATCCAAAAAAACCCTTTGTCAGATGTACACATCATAAGTATTTTCTCTGGGTCTGCACCCCTTCTCTATTTTCTAAATGATCACATTTTGATAATAATTGATAATATTTTGATAGTAAAATTGATGAAATACAATTAATCATTTTCAAATACTTTTTGTCACCCTTTTAAGAAATATTTGCCTGCTCGATGGTCATGAAACTATTCTCCTAGTTTTCTTCTAGAAACTAAAAATTTAGCTCTGTTTTTTTTCTGATCTCAAATTTTGGTGTTTGGTAGAGGTCAAAGTACATTTTTCTCAATATATTTATTTTGATGTTCCAGAATTATTTGTTTAAATGAATTCTTTCTCTCATGACTTATCTTGAGAATAAGGAATATTGTTTCACTACATGTATATGGGTATATCTCAGGAAAGTGAAAGTGAAGTCACTCAGTCGTGTCTGATTATTTGCTACCCCATGGACTGTAGCCTACCAGGCTCCTCAGTCCATGGAATTTTCCAGGCAAGAGTACTGGAGTGGGTTGCCATTTCCTTCTCCAGGAGATCTTCCTGACCCAGGGATTGAACCCGGGTCTCCCGTGTTGCAGGCAGATGCTTTACCATCTGACGTCTCAGGATTTTCTGCTATATTCCATTGATCTATTTTTAAACCAGTACAACACTTTTTTGGTAAATGTTTTTCACTGAGTTTTTAAGTATGATAATGTGAGTTCTCCAACTTTACATTTTAAAATCTCTTGGCTAACTTAGTTTCTTTGCATTCACGTATTAATTTATAGAACCTACTTGTCCATTTCTGTAAAATATCTCATGAGTTTAATTTGGAATGCATTGAATCTTTAAACAGATTTTGGAAGAATTGAAATTTTAATGTTTCATCTAATCAACCAATGGGCCATGTCTATTTATTTAGTTTTGTAGTTTTTAAATGTCCTGTTAATGTATCTCTAAATCATTTAAGTTTTTAAAATTAATATTGGAAATTACGTTTAAATTTTTTTGTCACTGATAATATATAATATTTAAATGTCAACTTTAATTATTTAAATTATTATTTAAATGTCAACTTGGTAAATTATTCATTTTGATATTTATTTTATAAACTCCTTAGGATGTTTTGTGTAGGTAATCATATTGTTAATAGAGGTTAGTTTAATTCTTTCAAATTTGCTTACCTTCTATTATTATTTTTTTAAATTTTACTTTATTTACCTGGTTAGGACTTGTACTTCAGTATTAATTTTAAGTGACAAGAACAGAAAATATTTTTGTGTACCAACCCTAAGGGGAGGCGTTTAGATTCTCATCATTAAGTATAATGTTAGGTATAGACATGTTTTTCAATGATCATGTGGTTTTTTCCTCTTGTTTTCTATTAAAGTGGAGAAATAAATTGATTTTTGTCTGTTACTGCAAACTTACATACCTGGGATAAATCTCATTTCATATGTTAATAGATCTCATTTATATGTTATTTTTTAGTCAGTAAGTCACATCTGACTCTTTTGTAACCCCATGGCCTGTAACCTGTGAGGCTCCTCTGTCCATGGGATTTCCCAGGCAAGAATA
Source organism: Muntiacus reevesi (assembly GCF_963930625.1). Taxonomy (NCBI): domain Eukaryota; kingdom Metazoa; phylum Chordata; class Mammalia; order Artiodactyla; family Cervidae; genus Muntiacus; species Muntiacus reevesi. The sequence goes on along the minus strand of NC_089265.1, from coordinate 18,340,953 downwards.
CTGGAGTGGGTTGCCATTTCCTTTTCCAAGGGATCTTCCCGACCCAGGGATCAAACCCGCTTCTCCTGCATTGCAGAAGGATTCTTTACTGCTGAGTCACCAGGGAAGCCATTTATATGGTACTGGATATGGTTTCTTGATAATTTTGTGATTTTTATATTTGTATTCAAGAATGAGGTTAATCTGTAATTCCTTTCTCTGATATTTTACTTTTTAATTTTTGAAATAAAAATTATGGTTAGTTTATATAAGCAGTTGAAGAACGTACTTTGGCCTCTAATTTTAAATTGCTGGTTAAAAAAATTGCTACTTTAAAATTTTTTAAATGTTGAGAAGAATTTACCTTCTTCTTTTGAAGGTGAAAATATTTGGGCCTAGTTTTTCCTTATAGGAAGAATTTCATTAAGAATTAAATTTAACATTAGATATAGGACATTAACATTTTTCATCTCTTCTGTGTCAGTTTTGATAAAATCTGCTATTCACAGAATTATTTCATCTAAACTTTCAGTTTATGGATATAAGGTTGTTAATTATGTTGTCCTATACTTTTAATGTCTTTAGGCTCTGTAGTAGAAATCTCTGTTTTATTTCTCAACTTGTAATATGTGTAATATGTGTTTTCTTTTGTTTGATTTAATCACTGTTATAGTTTGTCTATTCAATCAATCTTTTTAAAGAAACTTAACTTCTTTGATTTATCACTATGCTTTTTGTATTTTATTGATCACTGATCTCTATTTTATTACTTCTTACTGTTAGTTCAGGTTTGATTTACTCTCCTTTTTAAAGCAAATCAATATGGAAAATTGTATCATTTTAAGTCTGTTTTTGCAAACATAAAATTTTAAATTGGCATGCAATTTTCTCATCTCATTTTAACTGTCACAGTTTGAAATATTTAAAATTGTGTTTTCTCTTTACCCTATTGTATACTTAGAAATGTGTTGCTTCATTTCCAAATATTTGAGAATTTTCTTTATGTTTCTTTATTGGTTTATAATTACTTCCATGGGGTTAGAGGTTCAGAGACTATGTAACTCTTAAGAACTCAATTCTTTTAAATTTATTTGGATTTGTTTATAGTTCAGGATATGATCTGTCTTATTGAATGCTCACTGTGCACTTGAAGCTAATATGCTGTCGTTCAATCACTCAGTCATGTTGGACTCTTGCAATCCCATGGACTGCAGCACTCCAGGCTTCCCTGTCCTTCACCATCTGCCAGAGCTTGCTCAAATTCACATCCATTGAGTCAGTGATGCCGTCTAACCATCTCATCCTCTGTCATCCCTTCTTCTCCTGCCAATCTTTCACAGCATCGGGGTCTTTTCTAATGAGTCAGCTCTTCATATCAGGTGGTCAAAGTATTGGAGCTTCAGCATCAGTCCTATTATGAATATTCAGGATAGATTTCCTTTAGGATTGACCGGTTTGATCTCCTTACAGTCCAGGAGATTCTCGAGAGTCTTCTCCAACACTGCAGTTTGATAGCACAAGTTCTTTGGCAGCTTTCTTTATGGTCCAACTCTCACATTCATACGTGACTACTGGAAAAGCTATAACCTTGAGTAGATGGACCTTTGTTGGCAAAGTAATGTCTCTGCTTTTTAATAGGCTGTGTGGGTTTGTAATAGCTTTTCTTCCAAGGAGCAAGTGTCTTTTAATTTCGTGGCTGCAGTCACCATCTGCAGTGATTTTGGTGTCCAAGAAAATAAAGTCTGTCACTGTTTCCATTGTTTCCCCATCTATTTGTCATGAAGCAATGGAACTGGATGCCATGATCTTCATTTTTTTGAATGCTGAGTTTTAAGCCAGTTTTTTCACTCTTCTCTTTCACCTTCATCAACAGGCTCTTTAATTTCTCTTGGCTTATCAACCTTGCCATAATTGTGGTATCTTCTGCATATCTGAGGTTATTGATATTTCTCCTGGCAAGTTTGATTCCAGCTTGTGCTTCATCCAGCCTGGCATTTCACATGATGTACTCTGCATATAAGTTAAATGAGCAGGGTGACAATATTTAGTCTTGATGTACTCCTTTCCCAATTTGGAGCCAGTCTGTTGTTCCTTGTCCGGTTCTAACTGTTGCTTCTTGACCTGCATACAGGTTTCTCAGGAGGTAAATAAGGTGGTCTAGTATTCTCATCTCTAAGAATTTCCACACAGTCAAAGGCTTTTGAGTAGTCAGTGAAGCAGAAGTAGATGTTTTTCTGCAATTCTCTTGCTTTTTCTATGAGCCAGCAGATGTTGGCAATTTGGTCTCTGGTTCCTCTGCCTTTACTAAATCCAACTTGAACATCTGGAAGTTCTGATTTCATGTAATGTTGAAATTTGGCTTGGAGAATTTTGAACATTACTTTGCTAGCATGTGAAATGAGTACAATTGTGCAGTAGTTTGAACATTGGTTGACACTGCCCTTCCTTGGGATTGGAATGAAAACTGACCTTTTCTAGTCTTGTGTCTACTGCTGAATTTTCCATATTTGCTGACTTATATGAGTGCAGCACTTTAACAGCATCATCTAATATGTGTTTGGCAGTTATTGAGGATGTTGTCCTGTAAATGTCTGTTAGTTCAAATTAATTGACATTATTATTCGAATCTTACACATCCTTTCTGTACTTTTGTCTCATTTTCCTATCTATTACTGAGAGAGAATTGCTAAAAACTCTTATTGTGATTAAAGATTTGTCTATTTCTCCATTTAATTCTGTCAGGTTTTACTTCATTTATTTTGAAACCTTATTTATGCTGCATGCACATTTGTTATTTTCATTTCTTCCTGAAAATTTACCCTTTCAGCATTATGAAATTTCCTTCTCTGTCTCTTGAAATGTCTACTTTGTCTACTATTATTATAGTCTCTCCAGATTTCTTATATTTCATGTCTGCAGGGCATAAGTTTTCCATCCCTTTAATTCAAGCTATGGTTGTTTTTATACTTATCTTGTAGTTAGCATAAAACTAGGTATCACTTTTTAATCTTATAATTTAGCTTTCACTGAGAATTTGGGCAATTTAAAATATGCAATAATTATTGATATTTTTGTGATTATATCAACCGTCAGGCTATTACTTTCTACATATTCTATGTCTCTCTGCCCTCTTTCAGATTAATGGAGTACTTTTATATTTTTAGTACTCAGTTTTAATTATTCTGCTTTTTAAAACATTTACAACTCTGTAGGTGTGTTTGTGTGTCTGTTGACTCAGCAGCATAATATGCAACTGAATTTATCACATTCTACTTACAATTTGCATTGCAATACTTATAAGATTTAAGAATCATACAGCAGTTTAATTTCATTAGCCACTTCTTTTCTGTTATTGTTGTTTTGGTTGCTAAGTCATGTCCGACTCCTTGAGACCCCATGGACTGTAGCCCACCAGGTCCCTCTGTACATTGAATTCCCCAGGCAAGAATACTGGCATGGGTTGCCATTTCCTTCTCCAGGGGATTTTCCTGACCCAGGGATCAAACCTGTGTCTCTTGTATTGTCAGGCTGATTCTTTACTGCTATGTTATTGTACGTGTTATAAATTTCAAAATACGTTGTTGATATTTTAGTTCTAATTAACTAAGAGAATAAATGCCCCTTATTTACAGTTTACTTTTCTCAGTGGGTTTATATGTTTATCTGGATTTTATTTTATTTCAGCCTGAAGAATTAACCACTATTTTTCTTACAATGCAAACCTTCTGGCATTGACTGTCCCAGACTGCAGTTATTAATAAACATATAAGCATAAAATATATTAAAAGAACAAGTTGTGAATAATGAGTTTCCTTTACACCCTTGAACAGATTTATATTAAGTGTTTCAGATTTCTTTTCTATGCTTTTTCTTTATTGATAGCTTTCGTTTTTGACTTTGGGTTTTTTTCTCTGCTGCTTCATGTATGAGTACTTATTATATAATGGTTGTTGCTAATGGTTTGATATAGTAGTCTGGATTATGCCACCTTCATTTAGAAATTTTTGAATTTGATTCTGAAAAGATATTAACATCTTGTGAGGTTACCCCCTCTCACCTTTTTTTTTTTTTTCTGGTAGGTTTGGTTTTACTCTATATGAGAATGAGTATATTTTGCATTTGTTTTTAGTACTGGTGTGTCTCTTACTTTAGGATGTGGTCCTTACTTCCAGGTTCTGATGTCATTGAATGCACAAAGGTCTCATAGGGATCACTTTATTCTTGCAAAATTGGGATTTCAATATCTCCCAGCACTGTGAGACTTCAAGAATCTTTTTCCAGTTTCTATCACTGAAAGAATGTCCCTTTGCTAGTTTTCATAGTGTTTTCACTCACACATTTGCAACCTAAACACAGACAAATGACGTGTCATTAACCCTAAAAGTTTTCCACGCTCCTTATCGCTGCCAACTTTCTCTTCTCTAATATTTCACTTACAAATTTCAGCGGATTCAATAACTTTCTCCTTAGCTTAACAAGGCGGAATTCTTCATGGGCTTCACCTCCATTCTTTTGTAGAGAAAGTACTTCCAGTTAGACAAATTGGATGAATGTTCACTTTTTTTTTTTCTGTCTCCAAGGTCATCATGCTGTTTGATATTCAGTGCCTAAAAAAGTTGTGTCTGATATTGTGTTCATTTTTACAGTCAGTAGAAGTCCATATCCAATATAAATTATTTAATAATAGCCAGAATTGGGCTCATTATCTTCTTATAGATGCATTTTGACTTACTTTTGACTTCATCCTTCTAATATGGACTTTTTTTAGCAAATAGACATATCTTCTTCCTCTTTAAAAAATGTTTACCACATATGTGGGGCCTAATAAATCACTATTGGTTTTTTATTTAAAAAAAAACAGGGCTCTCCATTGCCTAAAAGAATACCTTAATTATCTGTGTCACCAAATAGAATCATACATTCTATTATGCTTATTGGGGTATGACCACAGGCCTATTGGTAATTGTTCACTGCTAACTACCTAGGCTTAAGGCACATGAATCACGTGTTAACTTTGATTATATCTTTCTTTTTTCTTTGTTCACACTAGTTTCAGGGAATCTGGGGAGGTGGGTTTGTGCACCTACACTTAGAGTATATAAGGTTTTCACAGAAACTGTTGGCTAAGTGGAGACTCTGCCTTGGGCCCACTGGTGTAATAAACTGCGCTCCACTATCTGCATTGTCCTTCTGAGTGAGTTTGTGTCCCGGAATGCATGGCTACACCATTAGTACTTCATCATTGTCTCTTATCTTATAGTCTGTACACTTTTCAGAGCACCATGATATTTTCCAAATGATTTGTAAGGATAGGTATAGGATGGATTTGTTGACTGTACATTGCTGCGTCATTCAAAACATTCTCTGGTATTTATGCCTGTGAAGTTGTAGGTTTTTAGGATCACTGACTGAAGTATCTACCACTTTCAAACATCATTATTAGTAGACACTTTACTAACTTTATCAACATTCTTACTTATTGAGTCTAGTGCCATTATAGAAAGAGAATCAGCTTTAAGTTTAGAAGATTCTGAATCTGTGATTTTTTTCCCTCATCTTATATCCACACACCTAATAAGAGGCAATCAGATCAAATGGAGGGCTCATTACAGGGTCACCATCATCATATACATATCTCTTTGTGGAACAGATGACAACTGTCTTTTGTGTTCACTACTTCTGACTGCCTTAAGGAAAGCAGACAAGGGTGTATTTGATATTGTTTTAGAGTGTGAAAAGTATTTACACTTTGCATAATGTCTAACTTTGCAACTGATTGTTTTTTAGAACTTTAGGCCCTTTTTATTGTTTGGTTATTAGAGCCCTATTTGTTGAATGAATAAATGAATACAATTCTTATTCACACATTGCAGAAGTATAATCCATTCTAGTTGTAGTAAAACCATTTGTTTATCACCTTTGAATTCAAACAGATCTGAATCTTAAAACATGTCTTTGCCACTTTCAAAATGATATAATTCCTGGAATTTATATGAAATATACACAGAAAAAATAGCAACCAAATCTTGTTAGTGTGAAATGATACTTAATATTTTGTGGTGTCAAAAATTCACATTTTTGTCCCCTCAAAAATATTGACAAATGAAAGAATCAGTTAACTATTGCATTTAAAACACCAGGTTTAAGAAAGTGGACTCATGTATTTGCAATGAAGATATTTTTGTGAAAAGTTAGACAATTTCCAGTTTTTCAAAAGTATTATTTTAGGAAATCAACTGATATGAAAAAAATTTATAAAAGAGGAGGGATAAAAATTATAAATAAACAGAACACTGTACTTGTGAGTCTGAAAGCTTGTATTCTATACCTGACTGTGCCATTAAACAGTTGTGTTCTTTATGAAAATGAGTTTACCTCTTGTAATCTCAACTACGTGTGCTATATAATATCCATATTCCTTTTAATTCTAAAAACTCCATTACTTAACAGATTCTTTAAGTATTGTTAACTACTTTAGGATTGCTCAACTAACCAGATGAAGTTCTAGGTTATAACGAATTAAGTTTCTCATTTTATGATATTCCTTCCAAATTAACCCTATCACTCTTTTTATCCTGTAAACCTTTACTTGCACCCATACATCATTTCTTGAACCTCTAGAAGAGGGAGGTCCTTGTGAAAGTTCATCCTTTAGCCTACCAAATTGTTCCTTAAGTAACATTCTTAGTTCTTGAGTTAGTTTTCTTGGATATTCATGAAACAGAGCCTAGAATTTAGTCCTTCATGATTTATCATGAGACTAGGTCTTTCTGTTGCTAACTCTTAGCTCAGTACCATCAGTACCTTTTGCTATTCACTTGTTGGGATTCATTTATCAAGAGCCTGAGATGTGAACATCTGCCCAGGTTCCAACTGAGCAAATCATTCCAAATAACCTTTCTAACCCAAAGTTCAATGGATGAGGCAGACCATGATTTATATTTGAGGGGTTTTGTTTTGTTTTTGCAACAAAAGCCATTCTCTTACTGTACTCACAACAACTGCCTGTATTGCATTAATCAGACGTTAATTAACAAGGAAGAAAGGTGATAATTTACGTTTACTTCAAATTGACACATTGTACTTTATTTAGCAAATGAGACCTGTCGGGCACTGCCAGTGACACTCAGATTGAAGACAGAGTGTCGAAAATACGTCTTCCACCTGCCTGTGCCTTTGTAGGAGGGAGCTTTCAGCGTGTTTACGCAGAGATCATTAGACATATCTCATGCTAAGCTTTCATGAATCTTGAATAAGAAATGCTCAAAGGTCATCAGGTATGAAATATTTTATAATGACACACTGCCATAAGGCATGAGAAACTGTGATTTATCCTCCAAAGTAAACCCAAAGAGGATACAGGAAAGAGAAACACAGGCCTCCAAACCATTTTAGATCTGTGAGGATGGAGGCTGGAGAAGTTTTCTTGACCTGGTGTACGTGTGCAATTCAGAGTCAGAGTTGGGGGTCTGAAGTAAACAGATGAGAAGTCTAACTGCTCACTACTTTTTGAACAAGAACAGTAAGTTGGTATCAAATGTCAGGAAGGAAAGAGAGTTGAAGAATCATGAACACTAATCTGCTAATTCTAGGATGAAAATGAGATGAAATAAAAAAATTAGAGGAAGTGATTGATTTCTCCATTCTTGCCTTTTATTGAGTATATGGATAAAGGTTCAATTTGAAATTTATGTTTAAGAAGGTTGAAGTAAGTGAGATATATAGCTTAGCTAAAGTAGATCCATGTTTTCCTCCTGCTCTTTTAAGATTACTTCCATGGTTTTAAGTTACCATGTATGTTTCAACCTATCGTTTAAAGTAGGCAGAAAAAAAATAGTAAAAATAAATTAAAAAAAAAATAAAGTAGGCAGTAAGGTAAATCCTGCAAGTGTCGCTTTTACGCAGTTGATGGGCCTGCACTTTGAGGACCGCCGCTTGCCCCCAAGCATACTGTGCTCACGAAGGCACCCCCACCTTTGCTCATGTAGTCTCCTCCGTTGAGATGACACCTGCTGTAGTCCCTCCATATGGTGAACCTGTTGGGGCTTTAAAGTGCTGTTCAAATCTTATCTCCTTTCTGAAGCTTTTGCTCCTCCCAGTACTTCTGTATTCCCAGAGCACTTTCAGTTCAGTTCAGTTCAGTCGCTCAGTCGTGTCCGACTCTTTGCAACCCCATGAATCGCAGCACGCCAGGCCTCCCTGTCTAAGTCACACTTACTGCATTGGCTAAATACCTCCTTCTCTGCCTACATGTAAATTCTTACTCATCTTTATTTCTCCATTGCTTAGTTGTATGTCTGGAGCAAAGAACATCTTTCAGTAGTTGCTAGTTAAAGTTGATCAAATTTTGAATGAACCTTCATGGTTTTCTAGTTAATAAATGGTACTTTTTATGGTGACATTTTTATATTTGCTCTTTGAACTGTGCTACTCAACTGATTCAGTGATAAGTGTGTTACTATGAAGTGTACCACGTGTCACTACATATAAAATTTGTGTGATATATACCATATATGTGCATGAATCTAAAAATTTAGTACATATAAATAGCATATTCAGTTTTTAAAATTTTATCTCACGATTATAGTTTTGAAATTTGTAGACTCTTTAATTTTCTTTAAGTGTTTTTATCAGTTTGTGTTCTTTTATGTCATTTTTTTGTTGTCTAATTTTCATTGAAAGATCAATTTTATTTTAACTTTTTGGCCATGCCCTATGGCATGTGGAATCTTAGTTCTCCCATCAGGGATTGAACTCATACCCCTGCATGGGGAAGCAAGGAGTCTTAAGCACTGGACCATTGTGGAAGTCCCTATCAGTTTGTTTTTGTGAACATAAATCATTAGAGGAGCTTGGGCTTTCTAATCATTTAAATCATGATTTGAATTCTAATTATTTTCCCTATCATAATATATAAATTTAAGCATGTTACTTGATCCCTTTTGGTAAAGTTTCTAAAGTTTTTATTTTTTTTTTTCTAGATTTCAGTTCAGTTCAGTCACTCAGTCGTGTCCGACTCTGCGACCCCATGAACTGCAGCATGCCAGGCCCCCCTGTCCATCACCAACTCCCGGAGTTTACCCAAACTCATGTCCACTGAGTCGGTGATGCCATCCAACCATCTCATCCTCTGTTATCCCCTTCTTCTCCTGTCCTCAATCTTTCCCAGCATCAGGGTCTTTTCCAGTGAGTCAGCTCTTCGCATCCGGTGTCCAAAGGATTGGAGTTTCAGCTTCAATATCAGTCCTTCCGATGAACTTTCTAGAGATAAAAAATGTTAATCATGGCTACTTCATTTTAGCATTTTTAAAAGATGAAATAAATAAGATGTACAGAGTCCCCAACAAATCTTAATTAGTTGATTAATGTTTGCTATCCCCTCACCCCCTGTTGTACTGATATTGTAGAAAATACATAAACTTACAAAGCAAGGGGCTGAAATTTTCATCAACTAAGGACATTGACCAAGTCCCTGAACCATTGTGAAAGTCAGTCCCTCATTTAAAAATAGAACTTTGTTGAAATAGTAGCTGCCTTTCTGTGAAAAAGAGACAGGAGCTCTTTGGAGGAAAGAGAAATCTGTTATTTGATATATGCTGTTGTTAAGCTATAAAGCCAAATGTAGATGGAAAAGAGATTATAAGGCATGATAGGATCTATGATGCCAAATCTACATAGTCTCACAGCACAACACTGAATTAATTACATGATTTGAAATAGAAATGTTTCCTATTGCTTATGATTTGTAAAATAGTAATATTGATTTTTATTGGCTCTGATATGCTAAGGAAAGTCTATTACTTGTGGATTAAAGTTGCATATTCTGCTTTATAGGTGAGTTAATAAGAATTAGAATAATAGAACCCACTTTTATCGTGGATTTAATTATTGTGGCTAACTTGTTCTATGGTGGTCCAGAGGCATAACTGGAGCTAAAACTAGATTCTCATTTTTATGATTTTAACTCTTGTGTCTAAAGTAATAATTTTTGGATCTGAGAACCCAGTTCTAAATTCTATTTTTCAATTGTTTGCTGACATAGCTACAGAGACATTTACAGTAGTATTAGAAACATAATATATTGAAATATTTTTAATAAACATTAAAATATCAGTGCCCCACACACTTATTAGTGATTCACCTTGATTTCTCAATCTTTTGGTCACAAAAATTCGAAATTTGTTAAATTTCACTTCATCTATATCCACAGTCTATAGGATCTCCTTCCGGAGTGTTGATTTTGATCTGCCCTTTACACTTACCACCTAAACCATTATTGTTGATAATGTTAAAATGCAGTTGCTGTCCTAGTCCTTTTCTGAAATCATTTTGTATGCATATTTTATCTAAAAAATTACAGGCCATATTTTGGCTACTCAGTACTTAGAGGATTATCTTTAATTTCCTCAGCCTGGCATATAAGACCCTTCAAAAATGATTACTTCCTTTTCTGAAAATTCAGAGGATATCTCTTGCAGAGTGTAGCTGGAAAGTCAGGACAATATATGAAGTACACCTGCTATCACAAATCTTACCATGTATGAAGAATTCGAGAACTAAGATGTTAAGAAGACAGAAGTCTAGGGAAATGAGCATGGAATTTGTCCTAGTAACGTATTCCTATTTTGGCAAGAGGTCATGCTTTTTGAGAGTCTGAAAGCACTTCTTTTCTTGATAGACAGTAGTTAAATATAGTTAATAGCATTTAGAAAAAAATGAACTTATCAATGAAGAGACATAGATGATACAAGAATAAATGAATTATTCAAAATGAAGTCAGGACTTTAAAAAGATGAAAATTAAAAAATAGATATGACAAATAGAGAGTATAGTATAAAGTTCTCATATTTATCTATTTGGATGTGTCTATGTGTGTGTGTGTTTAATTGGAGTGTTAAAAGAAGAGGAGAAAAGGAAGGATGCCAAACTTATATTTGCAGAAATAATGTTTGAAAGTTTTCAGATTCTCTTGAAACCATTATATTTTATAAACCCAAAGCTTTATGACCCATAGTTCAAATAATGAATCTCAATAGAAATTGGAAGATATTTTGTACTAAAGGATGATAAAAATACTAGAAATCAAAACTTGTATAATGACAGAAAAGTCATGCTTAGAGGATCTTTTATAGACTTACATGTATCTATTAAGGGGAAAAAGACTGAAAAATCTGTAACTAGGTATCGTAAGGCATCTAGAAAATGAATAGTAAACTATAGTATATCTAAAAAAAGTCAAATGGAGGACATGACAAAGAAAAGGTAGAATTAAAAGAATAATATAATAAACAGTGGAGAGGATTAGAAAATTAGAATATTTTAAGAAATACAGTACAGTGGTAAACCCTTGACAAGATAAATTAAGAAAAAGGAGAGATAGTATACCCAGGAGTGGAATTGTTGGGACATATCGTAGTTCTATTTTTAGCTTTTTGAGTAACTGTCATACTGTGTTCAGTAGTCACTGCACCAACTTGCATTGTACAAAAGTTCCCTTTTCTCCACATGCTCGCCAACGTTTGTTATTTGAGATCATTTTGATGATAGCCATTCAGACAGGGTGAGGTGATGTTTCATTGTGGTTTGATTTTCATTTCCCTGATGGTTAGTGACATTGAGAAGCTTCTTTTTATGTGCCTGTTGGCCATCAGTATGTCCTTTTTGCAAAAATGTCTGTTCAGGTCTCCTGCCCATTTTAAATTAAGATTTGTTGTTGTTTTGGTGTTGAATTGTATGAGTTGTTCATATATTTTGGACACTAACCACTGCAGTCCATGGGGTTGCAAATGTTTGGATATGACTGAGCGACTGAACAACAAAACCTCTATCAATCTTATCATTTGCAAATATGTTCTCCCATTCAGTAGGTTCTGTTGATTACTTCTTTTGCTGTGCAAAAACTTTTAAGTTTGATTAGATCCCAGTTTTACTTTTTTTTTTTTCCTTTTGCTTTAAGAGACAGATCCAAAAAAATTCTGTTATGACTTATGTTAAAGTATTCAATGTTTTCCTCTAGAGTTTTATGGTTTCCTGCCTTACATTTAGGTCTTTAATCCATTTTGAGTTACCTTTTGTCTATGGTATTAGAGAATGTTCTAATTGCCTTCTTTTACATGTAGTGGTTCAGTGTTCCCAGTACTTAAACATGCACCCAGATGACCCCAATGTCATAGTAGCATCATTTACAATTGCCAAGTTAAGGAAGCAACCTAACTGTCTGTCAGCAGATGAATGGCTAAAGGAGATGTGGTATATGTATACTGTGGTATAATGTGGTATAGAATACTACTCAGACCAAAAAAAGAGAAAAGAAATTTTGCCATTTGCAAGAACATGGATAGACGTAGAGGGTATTTTGCTAAGTGAAATAATTCAGAGAAAGGCAAATAATATATGGCACTGATATAAAAATACAACAAACTAGTATATATAGGCAAATAAGAAAAACAGCCGCAAAGATACAGAGAGCAAACTAGTAGTTACCAATAATGGGAGGGAAATAGAAGAGGCAGAATAGGAGGGATTAAGAGGCACAAACTGCTACATATAAAATAGACCTGAAGGATATGTTTTGTACAACAAAGGGGATATAGCCAGTTTTAACAATAATTATAAATGGAAGGGGCTTCCCTGGTGGCTCAGCTGGTAAAGAATCTGCCTGCAATGTGGGAGACCTGGGTTCAGTCCCTTGGTTTGGAAGATCCCCTGGAAAAGGGAAGGGTTACCCACTCCAGTATTCTGGCCTGGAGAATTCCAAGGACTGTATAGTTCATGGAAATTGCAAAAAGTCAGACACGACTGAGTGACTTTCACTTCACTTCACTTCATAAATGGAGTATAACCTTTAGAAATTATATACCTGTAGCTTAAATAATACTGTATATCAACTATACTTCAATTAAAAAAAAAAACATATGGATGTGGTTAACTTTTTAAAAACAAAAAACACAAATAGCCAAAATGTAAGAAGGAATCATTACTACACATCTGGAGACTCTGAAAAGGTAACAAGGGAATATTATGAACAACTTTATGATCATTATTGGAAAATGGTGAAATAAGAAAATTCTTAATAAACTAAAACTGCTAAAGCTAACAGGTATAAAATCTGAATAATTACTAATGAAATAATTATCTTTCTTTATACACTTAAATACACAAACCTTTCAGTCTCAAATGAGTACATTTTGCTAAAAACTGAAATGACTTCCAATTTGTTTCATGAAACAAGCATAAATTTGACAAATTTGATAGCATTTTAAGTGCAGATCAATCACAAATTTTGAAAGAAAAATTCCAAATGAGATTGGAGTTCACCACATCAATAGAATAAATGAGAAAAATAACACGATCTACTCAGTAGACACGGGGAAAGAAAGTCTTGAATAGAATTTAAATTCCTTAAAATGAAACTGTTAGTTCACTAGGAGTAAAAGGAAATGTTATTACTTTCATAAGCAGTATCTCCAAAGACCTTAAGCTGATAACAAGATAAAGAGGAAATTTATAACCTATTCTTTTCACTATTTTCCCTTCTAGTCAACATTATTTTGGAAGTCACTATAGAATATTTAGATGAAAAAAAGAAATAAAATATAGATATTGAGAAGGAAACTATGAAATTGTGCTTATTTGCATTTAATATAACTGTGTACATAGAAAACCCCAAAGAATCTAAATATAAACAATTAGAATTAACAAATGAGTTTAACAAGTGTATTTTCATTCAGCAGCAATGAGAATCTGGAAAATGAAATGAAAGGATATATTTTAATAACATAAATAATGTGAAATGCATTGGAACATGTGTAAGACCTGTATATAGAAAACTGTAAAAACAGTGTTGAGAGAGTAAAAAAGGAGTCAACTAAAAAAATGGAGGAAAATCTAGTTCATGGGTTGGAGGATTCAGTATTGAAAAAATCTAAATTATCCCAGTCCAAATCCTAACTTCTTTTGTTGGACTACAGATTGGTTATAAAATTTATGTAGATATAAAAATTCCCAAAATAACAAAGATATTTGAAGAATAGATAGGAAGGACTTGCTTTGTCAGGTATTAAGATACTGCTATTTCTACATCAAGACACTGATATTAGGAGAATTGGAAGATAGATAAAAATAAATAAAAGTCCAGAAATAAAGTCAGTTTTTTTCCGGACATTTGGTTACAGTGTTGGCACTGCAGAACCAACAGAAATGTTGGTTTCCCTGCAGAACAGGGAAAAGTTTATCTTTTTTAATGAATTATGTTTAGGGTGATGGTATTTTCATATGAAAACAGAGAAATCTAATACCAAGCATAAGAATCCAGGTAGTTTTTAGATTTAAATCTTTTAGATGATAATATTTGATAATATGGGCTTCCCTGGTGGCTCAATTGGGAAAGAATCTGCTTGCACTCAGGAGTCTCGGGGTTTGATCCCTGAGTCAGGAAGACCTCCTGCATAAGGGAATGGCTACCCATTCCAGGATTCTTGCCTGGAGAATTCCATGGACAGAGGAGCCTGGCAGGACAGTCCAGGGGGCACTAAGAGTTGGACATTACTGAGTGAATGATACAGGATAGAGATAAAATGGGGTATTCCTTGTGGTGGGGAAGCCAGCACTTTGCACATGCAAGTTATTTACCTGCTCTGCTGAATTCCGCTATGGATTAACCTGTTTTGTCATGTCTTGACCATAGCTTGTTGATGGGGCAAACTTCTGCAAAGAACACCTACCAGGTAAGCCGTAGGCTAGCAGGGGGGTTTTAGAGATTGTTGGTAAATAAAAGAGAATAGTTAACTATATATTTTCTCTGTTTTCACTCAACAAGCACTTTGCTCCTAAATATACTCCATTGATTAACCCAGAAAGAACATTTAATCAGATTCTTTTTAGAAGTTGTTTTCCTGTTCATATTCCATATGTAGTTACCTCAGAATTTCTATAGTGCAAATTGGCCTAATGTTTTAATTATTTTGGTAAGATTTATGTCAACAATTTTCAGTCTTAATCTTAATTACATTTGAATACCAAAATCTATATATTTCCTCTAACTATAGCAGAAAGGTTACCTAATTTACACATATAAATGATTACTAAAGAATATATGAAATACAGATGGAGAGTTTAAATTTTAATTGCTTTTGTGTTTCTTTAAAATATAAACATTATGAATGGAAAATAATAACATGGTCCAAATTTTCAAAGAGTAAAATCATTAAAAAAAAAAAAAGAAGCCACTTGTCTTTCATAATTGACTCATCCCCATTTCTGCTTCCATATTGATATCTGCAATAAATTCAGAATTAATTATAATGCTTCTTGTATTCAGTAATCACATTCAGGAAATTAAGAGTCTGATCTTTGCAGCATGCTACCTCTACCTCTCTTACCTCTGTCACTTAGTTATTGTTGCAAACATTAACTTACAAGATATTCTCTTATACATGCACTCTTTATTATATAGTAAACAAACATTTAGTATTCCAAGACGTTAGCATTCAGTGAGATGTAAATATTTAATCTTAACTGACTCAAAAGAAGTTCTAATTAGCAAAGTATTGCATAGTATTTGAATATCGCTTATTAACATCTAAGATAATATTCTCCATAACATTCCCATTGTGTATTGAATCAATCCAATTTTTGATAGATTAGTTGTTTGGTCTCAGAACAAAGTAATTGTCATTCATCTGCCTGTAGAAGCTACTGACATTGAAAGTGATTCAAATCTGCTGGGAAACAACTCACTACTAGGAATTAAAACTGAGAAACAGAAATATAATATTAAAACTGCTGGGGAATAGTTATATCATGAGTATAAAATCAAATGTATATGTTTCCAAAATCAAAGCCTCTCTCCTCCAAAATACTGTCCTTTCAATCCTGTTGTGCAACAGTTACGGTATAGAAAAAAAAGCAAGTTGATAAAATGTAGTTTATCTTGTACTTTCATATACAGAGAGCTTCAGTTTCCTTCTTTTAAAAAATTATCAGCTTGTGAACATTTTCATCATTCTCTGCCATGGGATTATAAAATCAGTAGAATTTTCAGGGGATGATCGCCTTAGCCATCTCTCTGGAGACCTGTTTTCTACACAAAATAACTGAGGTACATTTAGGTATTTTCCCTCAACAAGCACTTTGCTCCTAAATATACTCCATTGATTAACCCAGAAAGAACATTTAATCAGGTTCTTTTTAGAAGTTGTTTTCCTGTTCATATTCCATATGTAGTTACCTCAGAATTTCTATAGTGCAAATTAGCCTAATGTTTTAATTATTTTGGTCATCTTTAAGGTCATCTGTCTAGTTACTTCAAAAGTAGACACAGTGCAAAGGTTTATTCTTCTAGTTTATTTGTGATATCTGTAATCAAATATGTGTTTCTCTTTATGTTTGCTTTTATTTGTTTGCTTTTCTCACATGTAGGTAATGTGGTTTTTGTTTTTTTTTATGATATAGCAGACAGAAGATATCCGCATTATCCATATCCTCTCTCCCGCTACTTCTGCTGGGTGGGCAACCAAGAGTCAGGCTACCCTAGGCTCCGGCTTAATGGACTAGAGATGAGTAGCTGACTCATTGATTCAGTCATGATCTTTATCCTGTGAATTTGAATATGTGAGATGGGGTCTTCCAAAACACCAATTTACCAGGCCCTCCTCGAGATCAATTAAACAGTATGAGACCCTTGCTGTTTAACTCCTGAATTGTTTCTAATGGTTAGAACTGAGAACTACTGATTCTAATCATAGATTTTTAATATTTTTCATAGACTAATTTCTGGGTGCATATATGTGAATTTGTATGTGCATGCATTCTAAGTCACTTCGGTTGTGTCCGACTCTTTGTGACCCTATGGATTGTAGCCTGCCAGACTCCTCTGTCCATGGGATTCTCCAGACAAAATACTGGAGTGAGTTGCTGTGCCCTCCTCCAGGGGATCTTCCCGACCCAGGGATCGAACCTGTATCTCTTATGTCTCCTCCATTGGCAGTTGGTTTCTTTACCACTAGCATCACCTGGGAATGTATATATGTATTTGTATTATGTACATGTTTGTGTATGGCTATATTCATGCACCTTATTCCAAAAACGTATCTTTGACCTTTATAAGTCTGTCATATTTTTCCACTAACCTGAGCGTACAATTTTGATTTAGTATTCATGTTACTCCAGTCTTCACTAATCACCTTGATGTTTTACTCCATGTAATATTTAGTTGTATGTCAACTAAACCATCAGTTTCTCCATTGTATTAAATATGACTAAAACTTTATAAAATAGGGAATTAGCCCTTAAAATAATACATAAGTTATTTATCCTGTGTATCACTTTTCTGATAAAACTATATCTATATAAAATGATAAATTCTATTTTGATTAATAGGTTAAATTGACCTTTTCTTTTAATTCATTTTTTCTTTATTACACTTTTAAAAACACTACAGAATTTAATTAATGTTTAACAAGGAAAATTGTGTTCAGTAATTGGCTTAATTTTTTAAATAATCAGTTACATATTAAATCCTCATTTTCATAGAACACTGCTCATTACCAAGAATAATAATTCTAGTCAAGAAAATATTCATCACTTTGTTGGAGGTTTTCTTCCTAATGTAATAAGAAAAAGTTAATTTTTATTGAATTACTTCTAGTGAGGGATATCAACTTTAAAAAGACAAGTTTTTTTTTTAACTATCTCCAGCTTACAATTTGTTTATTTATGGTTACCCAGATATATGTGTGTGTGTGCATGTGTATGTGTACATATATAGTTACTCAAGTGTTGTGCTTATTTAGACACAGATGGTTATTACCCTTATTACCCATGAATACTTATTGGTTAATTGCTTGCTAACTGCATTTACTAGCTCAAAGTAAAGCATTGTTGTACATTGTGCTTTTTTTCAGGCTTTATTTTTTTTAGACTGGGGGAAAATTGCTTTGTAGGGTTGTGTGGTTTCTGCTCTATAATGCAAATCAGTCATAATTATACATGTATCACCTCCCTGTTGAGCCTCCCTCCCTTCCCCCTACCCCACCCCTCTAGGTCATTACAAAACACCAGGCTGGGCTCCCTGTGTTATATAGCAACTTCTCACCTGCTTTCTATTTTACACATGGTCGTGTGTGTGTTTGTGTGTGTGTGTGTGTGTGTGTATCGATGCTGCTTTCCCACTCATCTACTCTCTTCTTCCTCCACTGTGTTCACAAGTCCATTCTCAATATCTGATTCTCTGTTCCTTCCCCGCAAATAGATTCATCACTACCATTTTTCTAGATTCCATATATATGCATATATTAATTACGATATTTGTTTTGCTCTTTATGACAGGCTCTAGGTTCATCCATCTCACTAGAAGTTCATTGTATTTTATGACTAAAGTTCATTGTATTTTATGACCAACTAATAATCAATTGTAAATATGTAATGCCTCTTCTTTATCCATTCATCTATAAATGGACATCTGAGTTGCTTCCATGTCCTAGCTATTGTAAAGAGTGCTGTTGTGAACATTTGGTTACATGTGTCTTTTTCAATTAAGATTTTCTCAGAGTATAAGCCTAGCAGTGGGATTGTTGGGTCATATGGTAATTTTATTCCTAATTTGTTTTAAAGGACTCTCCATACTGCTCTCTGTAGTGTAACCAAATTCTATGGTGATGAGGAATACATTCCTTGATAGGTCAAAATATTAATTTGAATGCCAGTAATTCGTATTTCATATAGGCATTTGCCTACTCATAACTGAGCTAAAAACCAATGTGAAATTTACTACTTTTAGAGGAATATTTATCCAAAGGGTACAGTTTTCTACATATATAATTTCTTATATATAAACCAAGTGATTCAATTTAGTCTGTTAAAAGTATTTCAGTCTCATATCAGTTGACTTAAATTAAGAACCTAAATTTTAAAAATATAATAAATTCTTGTTCTTCAATTACAAGCTATACTTTTCCCAAGTTTGCATTTATTTGTGAGGCTGCTTATATTTTGATTAAAAAAATTTTTTGTTGCAAACCTATTACATCTTTTAAAACCCATAAAATACTTTGAGAAGTCTAGAAATAACTAAAATAGCATATTCTATAAATAGTGAATATATTTGAAAATTTTGACAATGTCTCCCTTTGGAATATAGAAATAACTGTTGAGATTCAAAATAACTATATGGAAGTAACCAACGATGTATTCCATTGGCTTTTTTTAATTCAAATAGAGTTCTTCAGGCATTTACATTATGGATCATGAATAAATCTTATCTTTAGTCAACTCTTTTAAATCTTTCTATGAAAAAAAGGAAAAAGAGTAAATTGAACCATGTTTTAAAGTTTTTCTTCAGTTGTGAAATATAACACATTTATAGAAATGTGATATCACATTTAATAAGTTGTCACTAAATGAACAACCAGATAAACTCTAGATCAGGAAATAAAACATCTTCAGAGTCTGGAAGCCTCCATGTGCCTCTTTCTATCTCTTTTGCTGACTAGAAGGCACTCTCTGTCTTCACTTTTGTGCCAGTAAGTTACTTGCTTTCCCTACAAGTTTTACCACCAAAGTGTATATATCTACAAACTCTGTATTTATTATAGTTTTGTCTAGTTTGAAGAATATATAAATAGAAACATATATTTTCTTGGTTTGATTTCTTCTACACAACAATATTTTTGATATTAATACATGTTATTCTAATTCATTACAATTTATTCATTTTTATTATGATATTCCATTGTATGAGTGTGCTATATTATTTTAATATTGATGGACATTACATTGTTTGACTTTTGGAACTAACACAAATAATGCTGCTAAGAACATTTTTATTATGTTTCTTGATATACACATGTATATGTTTTTCTCAGGTACTATATTGGGGGACTAGAATTGGTAGGTCAAAAAGTGTGGGTTTATCCAACTTAAGCAGTTGATGATAAACTGTCTTTTTAAATCAAGTTAAGAAACCTGATTTTCACAATGATTGTACTAATTCAAACATACCCTGCTTCAGCTGAAATATATAAAATGAACCCCTTAGTTCCAAAGTTGTCCTTCCTAACATGACTAAAACACACACACATTCACTTCATTCACAAAAGGAGGTATATGCGAGTAACTCCCAGAATTTATATCTAAATTTGATATCATAGGATGACTTCTCAGTTCAGTTCAGTCCCTCACTCATGCCCAGTGAGTTTGTGACACCAACTCCTGGAACTTGCTCAAATTCATGTCCATTGATCAGTGATGCATCCACCCATCTTATTATCTGTCGTCCCCATCTCCTCCTTCCTTCAATCTTTCCCAGCATAGGGCCCTTTCCAATGAATAAACTCTTTTCCTCAAGTGGTCAGAGTATTGGAGCTTCGGCTTCAGCATCAGTCCTTCCAGTGAATATTCAGGACTGATCTCCTTTAGGATGGACTGGCTAGATCTCCTTGCCATCCAAAAGACTCTCAAGTGATGTCTCTGCTTGTATTGTTTTATTTTGTTTTTTATTGAAGGATAATTACTTTATAGAATTTTACTGTTTTCAGCCAAACCTCAACATGAATCAGCCATAGGTATACATATATCCCCTCCCTTTTGAACCTTTCTCCCATCTCCCTCCCATCCCATCCGTCTAGGCTGATACAGAGCCCCTTTTGTAGTTTCCTGAGCCCTACAGCAAATTCCCATTGGCTATCTATTTTACATATGCTAATGTGAGTTTCCATGTTATGCTTTCCGCCCTCTCCTCCCCTCTCCACACCTCCATATGTCTATTCTCTGTGTCTGTTTCTCCACTGCTGCTGCTGCTAGGTCGCTTCAGTTGTGTCCAACTCTCTGTGACCCCATAGACGGCAGCCCACCAGGCTCCCCCGTCCCTGGGATTCTCCAGGCAAGAACACTGGAGTGGGTTGCCATTTCCTTCTCCAATGCATGAAAGTGAAAAGTGAAACTGAAGTCGCTCAGTCATGTCTGACTCTTAGCGACCCCATGGACTGTAGCCCACCAGGCTCCTTCATCCATGGGATTCTCCAGGCAAGAGTACTGGAATGGGGTGCCATTGCCTACTCTGCTGTTTCTCCATTGCTGCCCTGTAAATAAATTCTTCAGTACTACTTTTCTAGATTATGTATATATGTTTTAGAATACGGTAATTATCTTTTTCTTTCTGACTCACTTCACTCTGTATAATAGGTTCTAGGTTCATCCACCTCATTAGAACTGACTCAAATGCATTCTTTTTATGGCTGAGTAATATCCCATTGTGTACATTGGGTATCACAACTTCTTTATCCATTCGCCTGTTGATGGTCATCTAGGTTCCTTCCATATTCTAGCTATTGTAAATAGTGCTGCAATGAACAATGGTATACATGTGTCTCTTTCAGTTTTGGTTTCCTCAGGGTATATGCTTAGGAGTGGGATTGCTGGGTCATATGGTGGTTTTATTCCTAGTTTTTTAAGGAATCTCCATACCATCTTCCATAGTGGCTGTATCAGTTTACATTCCCACCAACAGTGCAAGAGCATTCCCTTTCCTCCACACCGTCTCCAGCATTTATTGTTTGGAGACTTTTGATGATGGCTATTCTGACTGGTGTGAGGTGATATCTCATTGTGGTTTTGATTTGCATTTTTCTAATAATGGGTGATGTTGAGCATCTTTTCATGTGCTTGTTATCCATCTGTATGTCTTCTTTGGAGAAATGTCTATTTAGGTCTTTTTTCCCATTTTTTGATTGGCATTGATATTGGTATTCTGATGTTGAGTTGTACCAGCTGCCTGTGTATTTTGGAAATTAATCCTTTGTCAGTTGTTTCATTTGCTATTATTTTCTCCCATTCTGAGGGTTGTCTTTTCACATTGCTTATAGTTTCCTTTGCTGTGCAAAATCTTTTAAGTTTAATCAGGTCCTACTTGTTTACTTTTGTTTTTATTTCCAATACTCTAGGAGGTGGGTTACAGAGGATCTTACTTTGATTTATGTCATTGAGTGTTCTGCCTATGTTTTCCTCTAAGAGTTTTATAGTTCCTGGTCTTAGATTTAGGTCTTTTTTTTTTTTTTTTTTTTTTTTTTTTAATTGGAGGCTAATTGCTTCACAACATTTCAGTGGGTTTTGTCATACATTGATATGAATCAGCCATAGAGTTACACGTATTCCCCATCCCGATCCCCCCTCCCACCTCCCTCTCCACCCGATTCCTCTGGGTCTTCCCAGTGCACCAGGCCCGAGCACTTGTCTCATGCATCCCACCTGGGCTGGTGATCTGTTTCTATATGCAAAACAGAAAAAGAGACACAGAAGTATAGAACAGACTTTTGAACTCTGTGGGAGAAGGTGAGGGTGGGATGTTTTGAAAGATTTAGGTCTTTAATCCATTTTGAGTTTATCTTTGTGTATTGTATTAGGAAGTGTTCTAATTCATTCTTTTACATGTACCTCTCCAGTTTTCCCAGCACCATTCATTGAAGAGACTGTCTTTGCCCCATTTTTATTCTTGCCTCCTTTGTCAAATATAAGGTACCCATAGGTGCATGGGTTTATTTCTGGATTTTCTGCCTTGTTCTGTTTGTTTATATTTCTGTTTTTGTGCCGGTACCATACTGTCTTGATGACTGTAGGTTTGTAGTATAATCTGAAGTCAGGAAGGTTGATTCCTCCAGCTCCATTCTTCTTTCTCAAGGCTGCATTGGCTATTCTGGGTCTTTTGTGTTTCCATATGAATTGTGAAATTTTTTGTTCTAGTTCTGTGAAAATTGCCACTGGTAATTTGATAGAGATCACATTGAATCTATAGATTGTGCTTGGTAGTATAGTCATTTTCACAATATTGATTCTTCCTACCCAAGAACATGGAATATCTCTCCATCTGTTTATGTTGTCTTTGCTTTCTTTCATTAGTGTCATGATTTCCTGTGTATAGTTCTTTTGTCTCCTTAGGTAGGTTTATTCCCAGATATTTAATTCTTTTTGTTGCAATGGTGAATGGGATTGATTCCTTAATTTCTCTTTCTGATTTTTCATTGTTAGTGCAATGAAGCTATGAAATACATAGAAGTGCAAGTGATTTCTGTGTATTGATTTTGTATCCTGCACCTTTGCTAAATTCACTGATTAGCTCTAGTAATTTTCTGATTCTATCTTTGGGGTTTTCTATGTACAGTATCATGGCATCTGCAAATAGTGAGAGCTTTACTTCTTCTTTTCTGATCTGGATTCCTTTTATTTCTTTTTCTTCTCTGATTGCTGTAGCTAGGACTTCCAGAACTATGTTGAATATTAATGACAAAAGTGGACACCCTTGTCTTGTTCCTGATATTAGGGGGAATGCTTTCCATTTTTCACCATTGAGAATTATATTTGCTTTAGGCTTATTATATATGGCCTTCACTATGTTGAGGTTAAGTTCTTCTGTGCCCCTTTTTTGAAGAGTTTTAATCATAAATGGGTGCTGAATTTTGTCAAAGGCTTTTTCTGAATCTATTGAGATGATCATCTGACTTTTATCTTTCAATTTATTAATATGGTGTATCACATTGATTGATTTGCATATATTGCAGAATCCTTGCATTCCTGGCATAAACCTACCTTGATCATGGTGTATGAGCTTTTTGATGTGTTGCTGAATTCTGTTAGCTAAAATTTTGTTGGGGAGTTTTGCATCTATGTTCATCAGTGATATTGGCCTGTAGTTTTCTTTTTTTGTGTGTTGTCTTTGTCTGGTTTTGGTATCAGGGAGATAGTAGCCTCATAGAATGAGTTTGGAAGTGTTCCTTCCTCTGCAATTTTTTGAAAGAGTTTTAGAAGGATAGGCAATAGCTATTCTCTAAATGTTTGCTAGAATTCTCCTGTGAAGTCATCTGGTCCTGAGTTTTTTTTGGGTGAGTGGGGATTTTTGATCACAGCTTCAATTTCAGTGCTTGTAATTGGGTTGTTTGTAATTTCTATTTTTTTTTTTTTTTTTGTTCAGTCTTGGAAGATTGAACTTTTCTAAGAATCTGTCCATTTCTTCCAGGTTATCCATTTTATTGCCATATAGTTGTTCATAATAGTCTCTTTTAATCCTTTGTATTTTTGCATTGTCTGTTGTAACCTCTCGTTTTTCATTTCTAATTTTGTTGATTTGATTCTTCTCTCTTTTTTTTTCTTGATGAATCTGGCTAAAGATTTGTCAATTTTGTTTATCTTCTCAAAGAGCCAGCTTTTAGTTTTATTATTCTTTACTATTGGTTCTTTCATTTCTTTTTCATTTATTTCTGCTCAGATCTTTATGATTTCTTTCCTTCTACTAATTTTGGGGTTTTTTTGGTTCTTATTTTTCCAGTTGTTTTAGGTGTAAAGTTAGGTTGTCTATTTGATGTTTTTCTTGCTTCTTGAGGTAGGATTGTATTGCTATAAACTTCCCTCTTAGGACTGCTTTTGCTGCATCCCATAGGTTTTAAATTGTCATGTTTTCATTGTCATTTGTTTCAAGAAAATTTTTTATTTCCCATTTGATTTCTTCAGTAGTAACCTCTTGGTTATTTAGGAACATGTTGTTTAATCGCTGTGTGTTTGTGTTTCTTACAGTTTTTTCTTGTAATTGATATCTAGTCTCATAGCATTGTGGTCAGAGAAGATACTTGATACAATTTCAATTTTCTTAAATTTACTGAGGTTTGATTTGTGACACAAGATGTGGTCTATCCTGGAGAATGTTCCATGTGCACTTGAGAAGTTTTATTTTTCTGCATTTGAATGGAATGTCCTGAAGATATCAATGAGGTACATCTCATCTAATGTATTATTTAAGACTTGTGCTTCCTTACTGATTTTTTTTTGTTTTGAAGATCTGTCCATTGGTGTGAGTGTGGTGTTAAAAGTCTCATACTATTATTATTGTGTTACTGTCAATTTCTCCTTTTATGTCTGTTAGTGTTTGTCTTATGTATTGAGGTGCTCCTATGTTGGGTGCATAGATATTTACAATTGTTACGTCTTCCACCTGAATTGATCCCTGGATCATTATGTAGTGTCTTTCCTTATCTCTTGTAATCGTCATTTAAAGTCTATTTTGTCTGATATGAGAATTGGTACTCCAGATTTCGATTGCTTCCCATTTGCATGGAATGTATTTTTCCATCCTCTCACTTTTTGTCTATATGTGTCTTGAGGTCTGAAGTGGGTTTCTTGTAGACAGCATATATATGGGTCTTGTTTTTGGATCCATTCAGCCAGTCTGTGTCTTTTGGTTGGAGCTTTAATCCATTTACATTTAAAGTAATTATTGATATATATGTTCCTATTGCCATTTTCTTAATTTTGGGGGGTTGATTTTGTAGATCTTTTTTCTTCTCTTGTATTTCTTGACTATATAATTCCATTTAACATTTGTTGTAAAGCTGGTTTAGTGGTACTGAATTCTCTTAACTTTTGCTCGTCTGAAAGCTTTATTTGTCCATCAATTTTGAATGAGATGCTTGCTGGGTACAGTAATCTTGGTTGTAAATGTTTTCCTTCTCAGTACTTTAAGTATATCCTGCCATTCCCTTCTGGCCTGCAGAGTTTCTGATGAACGATCAGCTGTTAAGCACATGGGGTTTCCTGTGCATGTTACTTGTTGCTTCTCCATTGCTGCTTTTAATATCCTTTCTTTGTGTTTGGTCTTTGTTAGTTTGATTAGTATGTGTCTTGGCATGTTTCCCCTTGAGTTTATCCTGTATGGGACTCTTTGTGCCTCTTGGACTTGATTGACTATTTCCTTTTCCACATTGAGGAAATTTTCAACTATAATCTCTTTAAATTTTTTCTCATATCCTTTCTTTTTCTCTTCTTCTGGGACCCCTATATTTCAAATGTTGGTATGTTTCATATGGTTCCAGAGGTCTCTGAGACTGTCCTCAGCTCTTTTCATTCTTTTTATTTTATTCTGTTCTTCAAAAGTTATTTCTACCATTTTATCTTCCAGCTTACTGATTCATTCTTCTGCTTCAGATATTCTGCTATTGATTCTTTCTAGAGTATTTTTAATTTCAGTAATTATGTTGTTTATTCCTGTATGTTTATTCTTTAATTCTTCTAGGTCTTTTTTAATTGATTCTTGCATTTTCTCCATTTTGTTTTCAAGGTTTTTGATCATCTTTGCTATCCTTATTCTGAGTTCTTTTTCAGTTTATTTGGACTTCTGTGTTTCTAGTCTTTTCCTTCATTTGTGTAGTATTTCTCTGCCTCTTCATTGTTTTTTTTTTAAGTTATTGTGTTTGAGGTCTCTTTTCCCAGGCTTCAAGGAAAGTTGAATTCTTTCCTTGAAGAAGGTTGAATTCTTTCTTTCTTTTTGTTTCTGCCCTCCTAAGGTTGGTCCACTGGTTTGTGTGAGTTTTGTATTGTATGAGATTTGTGCTGAGTTTTTGTTTGTTTTTCCCCTGTTGTGCATGGCTGAGTGAGGTGATAATCCTGTCTGCTGATGATTGGGTTTGTATGTTTGTTTTGTTTGTTGTTTAGATGAAGCATCCTGCACAGGGTACTACTGGTGGTTGGGTGACACAGGGTCTTGTATTCAAGTGGTTTCCCTTCTGTGAGTTCTCACTATTTGATACTTGCTAGGGTTAGTTCTTTGGTAATATAGGGTCTTAGAATCAGTGCTCCTACTCCAAAAGCTCAGGGCTTGACCTCTCCTTAGGATGCCCTCCAACACTGTGCTAATCTCTGGACCTGCTGTTGGGGTGGCTCAGATTATAAGATTGTCCTACTCCTGTGTGTTCTTGCCTCTAACATCCACAGCTATCAGAGCTAGTGCATTTTCATTTGTGGGTGCTCTCAATGGCCTTTTATATATTCCACAGACACAGAGTCTTCTTAGTTGATTGTGTGGATTTAATCTGCAGCCTGTACAGCTGGTGGGAAGGTTTAGGGTCTTCTTCCTTAGCCACATTGCCCCTTTATTTCAATTGTGGTTTTATTTCCACCTCTACATGTGGGTCTTCCGCTGGGGTTTAGCTCCTGGGGTTGCCCTGAAGGCCTTGGGTTTGCCCTTGAGAGGGCCAGGTGTGGAGGTGGTGCAGCTGCTTGGGTCACAGGGGTTCTGGCAGCACCAGGTACTCAGGGGGGTTGGCGGCTAGGGCAGCAGGAAATGTAGTGCTCTAGAAGGATATGGCAACCAGTATTGGCCAATACACTCAAGTATTCTTGCCTGGAGAGCCCCCATCTGACAGAGAAGGCTGGCAGGCCACAGTTCTACAGGGTTGCAAAGAGTTGGACAGGACCGAAGTGACTCTGCATGCATAGACACAAGATTTGTTTTGCCTGTGGCAGCTCTGCCCCAGTGAGAGTTGAGCGAGAAGGTGGTGCAGCTGCTTGGCTCGTGGGGACCCTGGCGGCGCCAAGTGTGCAGGGGCACGGACTGCCCCCGCCGCAGGAGTTAGGGCCCCATCAGAGTCTGTTTTCCAGCATCTTGTAGCTGGCCATCAGAAGGCCTCCTTGGCCAGTCTTTCTCCGCAGCTCCGCCCGTTCAGGCACTCAGAGGGCTCCCTCGCCTGGGGACCTCCTCTGTTGTTCAGCGTGTTCAGCGCCGTCAGGCACATGGAGAGGCCCCCTTGGCTGGGGTCCTAATCTGTAGTCCAGTGCATCAGTCGCTCATCTCTGCTTTTTAATATCCTGCCTAGGACTGTGGAAGCTTTTCTTCCAAGGAGCCAGTGTCTTTTAATTTCGTGACTGTAGGCATCATCTGCAGTGATTTTGGAGTCCAAGAAAGTAAAGTCTGTCACTGTTTCCATTGTTTCCCCATCTATTTGCCATGAAGTGATAGGACTGGATGCCATGATCTTTGCTTTTTGAATGTTGAGTTTTATGCCACCATTTTCTCTCTCCTCTTTCACTTTCATTAAGAGGCTCTTTAGTTCCTCTTTGCTTTCTGCCATAAGGGTTGCATTATCTGCATATGTGAGGTTATTGACATTTTGTCTGATAATCTTGACCAGCTTGTGCTTCATCCAGCCTGGCATTTCACATATGTACTCTACATATAAGTTAAATAAACAAGCTGACAATATACAGCCATGGTGTATTTTCCTCAGAGTCCATGATTTCCAAGAAATCAGAGTCTATAGATTATTCCAGAAAATCTGCTCCAGACAGAAATCCCATCATCTCAAATGTAACTTGTTGATTAGTCATAACTATGGTTATGCAATGTCCTTAAACAATAAGAGGGGAAAATTACTTATCTTGATTTGCTTAGCATGTCCTTTAAAATTCTATCTAAATCGTGTAAATTGGTCTTTTTGATTGTCACTTCATTGCCAGCCAATTGTGGCATAGATTTGAATTATTTTCATTGTCAAAGAATGTGATGCCACAGGTACTTATTTCAATAAGTATGTGGTCAAAGTAGAATAGGCAATTTGGGAAGTGTAGTAGGATAAGAATACCCATTCTTTTTAGCAGGCTGAGGATATTTTTGAACTTATGGAAAATTTTAAGAAAGCAGAAAATAGACGCCAGATTGTAGTAGAGTAAGGAATAAGGGAGTATGGGAGCAGTAAGGAAATGGAGATAGGGTATCAATGTTTAGGGAGTTAACTTGGGTCTTTGTTGGTCCACTAACTACTGAGGCTGGAAATGTCATTCAGAATATTACACCAAAGAAATAAATGGGCATGACAGCTCTGTCTTTTTAAGACTAAAGCCAAGGTGGGGTCTGGTCATAGGCAGTGTTGAAAAAGGGCAAGGTTGTTGAGGTGAGGGGGTTGGCATGGTCCTTAAATAGATACACAGGTTATTTTATTTTTTGCTTCTAAAATTCTTTGTATGTGTTTTATAATCTTGAATCTTCAATATTAAAAATAATTAGTTTTTCTAATTCTGTCTACTCAGAATTAAAGTCATTATCAAAATCTCTTAAATGTATTATAATTTAAAGTATCATAGCCAGAATCTCTTGCCCCAGGAATGGACTTTATAACTATGGCATAGTTACCTCATTGCCTTTAGGGACGATACAGACTAGAGCTGGTGTCCCCAGCCTCCAGGATCTAATATCTGATGATCTGAGGTGGAGCTGATGTAATAATAATAGTAATAAAGTACACAATAAATGTAATGTGCTTGAATAATCCAAAACTATCCTCCCACCCCCATCCATGGAATAATTGTCTTCTATGAAACAAGTCCCTGGTGGCAAAAAGGTTGGGGACTGCTGAAGTAGAGAACATAGTTGGATATCCAGTAAATAGTCTTACCTAAACTGAAGTTTCTTGGGGGTAAAGAAAGCCAAAATGTCACCTGAAATCCTGAGTTTGATCTTCACAGCATAGTGAATATACTTATTTGTAATGTGAATTTCAAAGTCAGTGAATCTAATATATGCCCCAAATTACTTTCAGAAATTTGAATGACTTACCTTAAGAGTTTTTTAACACTTCATTTTCTTCTAACTCCTACTGTGGTTTGACATTGGAAGCCAAACAAAGTGTTAAATGTAGAATTGCTGGGATTCTCATGGACTTTTTCAACTCTGTCTTTAGAAAATTTTAGGTTGATTTTTAATAATTAACCTAATTTTTAATAATTGTTATCAGTTAGTTTGAAAGTTTTTCAACCAATTTAAAATAAATTAGTTCCCCAGGCTTTTATTTAATTAAGTTTTAAACCTAAAGAAAAGTTGAACTAATTTATCATTGTCTTTTTTCTTCTAATCCAGAGTCCAGTCAAGGTTTACATATTGCTTCAGATTGTTATGTCTCTTTAGTGTCTTTTAATCAAGAAGGTTCTTCTTGCCTTTTTTATGTTTTTCATGATCTTTACTATTTTGAGGAGTCTGGGCTAATTGACTTGTGAAATATTCTGATTTTGTTTTTTCATGTTTTTGTTTTCTAGTCATGCTTTTTTTCCTCTGTAAGATTACTGCAGAATTATTGTATAGTTCTGGTTGCTTCTTAGCAGTAGATCATGTTAGACTCATCATGGGTGTGTTGGTGGTAAGTTAGGCCACTTGCTTGGGGATGGTAACTGCCAAATCTCTTTGTTCATATAATTTTGAAAAATATGAGTAGTTTTCCAGCTCTTGCCTCCTCTAATAATGGTTCATGAGATGGTTTTATATCATTTGCCAATCATATTTTAAAGCAGTTATTATACTATGTTTGCAATGTGATGATTTAAAGATAGTTTCTTTTACATTATCTAGAAATCTCCTATAGGCTCTTCCTATTTTTCTCTCCTCTTTTTCCCCCTCAAATTTTTTACACAGGACATAGCTAGGGACTGACTAGATAAAAAATGCCCTGAAGGCAAAAGATTTCTCTTGCAGTTGGTTTACTTTTCTGCATAATTTCTCTCCACATCTTCTCATTATATCTCTGTCATTTTTGATCCAATGCCTTCATCTCTTCTCTTATTCTTTCCTGAATATTGTAGTCTTGAAATTTACTATTAGCTACTTTAGAATTTCAACAAATATCAAACTCCAAAATTGATATTTTTGGAGGTAGGTTTTTCATGAAATCATGGTAATTATACACTTGGTTGTGAGAATTTCACAAAATAACATAATTTCTGTCATTTAAAACAGTCTGGTATATTGTTGAATTTTAATTAATTGCCATTATTATCATCAGTAAATTGTAAACACTTCAGAGTCAGGCATCATATTCCTTCTTGCTTTACATTTTCTACTATACTTGTGTTTTGGGAATTAAATGGTTATTTAGCTAGTGTTATTTATTAGTATTTATAAATTAATTATAATTAAATTTTACCTCCATTCCTTAGCAAAGCATAAAGTGGATAAACTATATAATTTTTCAAAACTTATATTTATTGAACAGAAGAAATTACCATGTAAAATAACCTCTTAAATAAAAGTCATACCTTTATGAGGTCTTTTGGATTTTGTTTTCAATTGTTACTTCTTTTGGCTCTCCTTTATTTAAAATACTGACAACATGGTAGGTTAACTGGTGAACATCACAATTAATATCTATTGAGGTTTAACAGTGATAATTAATCACACATGTTTGGAACAGAGATGGACAAAGAATCAGAACAATGGAGACAAAAATATGGATACTATTTATGCTGTTAAATTGGCTTGTTCTGTGTTCAAATGAACTCCGTTTTGCACCCCCACTGAGTGCATACTTTGGGATAATCTAGCTAAGAAAGAATATAAGACTTCCAAACATTTACCCATTCAGGCAAAAGCAGGATTTTGACTCATATTTTTGAGTTTTACGAGCACTGACAGAAAAAATAAACTATAGAACTATTTCTGGAAAGCAGGTTCTAAGGAGAGAGTGGGATCAGGAAGAAAAGGGATAATGGCAAGGAGAATGGCCCAGAGAGTGAACCCCGAAGAGAATGAATAAAGCCACACAAGTCTTCTGCCTTTTTCTGTTCTCAGAGGGGCACAGGAGGGAGAGACAGTAGAAGACGGAGGAGTGTGCCTGGCGAGGAGGGAACTTGCAGAACAGAGTTAAGAGACTCAGGGTTATTAGTTCCAAGTGCATTGAAAAAGATCTGGGTGAGATCTGCGGATGGATGGCCACAGTGAAGAAACAGTTAACTTCTGGGTGTACTTTGAACTTTAAGTCAGTAGGAATTGCTGATGGATTATGTACAGAATATGAGAGTGTTTGGGATCACTGTAAAGTTTTGAACCCAACCCTGATTGGAATTTTCTTCAATCTCATAGTATGCTGAACTTATTTTGTACATATTATTCACTGGTTATTGTTATTTTAAATTAATTTCTAATTTTGACAAAGCCATACAGGTACTTATTTTTTTAATTGAAATTATATTATATGGTTTTATGTCAAAAAAGGTTGGTCATCAGCATTTTATCTTTTTATCTTCTAAAGTTACTCCCCAGAATATATCACTTTTCCATCTCTCTTTTTTTTTTTTGGTAGAATTTACTTACATATTTCTAAATAATGGGATTTATTTCAGTCATTCTATTTACTAATTTTAGTAACTATTGATATCCTGTTACCATACATGAAGATTTAGCTCTCAACCCACACTCACATCTCTACTTTATCATCTCTTGTCTTTTTGATCTCAATATCTCTAAATTTATTAGTAGATAAACAATCTATTCTCATTGTTATAACTATAAATACAGTTCACTTCCAAATGATGTGGTATGCTTTGAGACCTTTTCTGTCCCATTACCTCCCTTCATCCCTTACACACTATAGTTAGTAATTGCCTCTTTATATTAGTTTTCTATATATAAATGAGTATTTTCCTCTAAGGGCTTCTCTTGGTGGCTCAGTGGTAAAGAACCCACCTGCAATGCATGAGCCGCAGTGGATGTGGATTTGATCCCTTGGTTGGGAAGATCCCCTGGAGGAGGATATGGCAACTCGCTCCAGTATTCTTGCCTGGAGAATCCCGTGGACAGAGGAGCATGTTGGGCTACAGTCCATAGGGGCACAAAGAACTGGACATGACTCAAGCAACTTGGCATGTACGCACACATTTTCCTCAAAACGTATCAGTTAGTCACTCTACCAGATTTCCTCTTCCTAGATATTTTTGCACAAGTGTTTTCAGTAGGCATTGGTTGGAGTCTAGGTCTGATGTCAAGATGATATTTGTGCATCTCTCTCCTCTCTCCTATCTTGTAATCTTCCCTTTCTGAATTCTGCCTCTTCTGTATGTTTTCCAACACACATCTTCTAGCATAGTGTTTCCTCAATGTTTTGTGTGTCTCAGAATCACTTGGAGATATTGTTAAAACACAGATTGGTAGTTTCTGATTCCCTATTTCTTTAAAAGCATAGGTGAAAAATACTTGTTTCTATAAGCTGCTGAATTGTGGCAAAGCTTGTAATGGGGCATTATGGTGAAAATAGTTGAAACATAACAGAAAGTTTGGGTTAAAAATTGTTTTTCCTCAGAATGTTCATTTGCTTGAGAGCATACAGTTTCTCCCCCTTACCCTGGTGGCTCAGCCAGTAAAGAATCCGCCTGCGATGTGGGAGACCTTGGTTCAATCCCTGGGTTGGGAAGATCCCCTGGAGGAAGGCATGGCAACTCACTCCTGTATTCTCACCTGGAGAATCCCCATGGACAGAGGAGCCTGGGGGGCTACAGTCCATGGGGTCGCCAAGAGTCGGACATGACTGATCGACTAAGCACAGCACAGTGCATGGAACGTCTTAGAAACTTCTCTTTTAACTCAAGTTCTTGAAATTTTGCAATGATGGACATTTTTAGGAATCTTTTCTCATGTGTTGAGTTCATGAGAGGGCCTTTTATTCTGGAGATCCAAATTCTTTATTTCCAGGAACTTTCTGCATTATTATTATTTTTTTTGTCTTGTGTAATGACCTCATTCTACTTTTTGCTCTTTTTAGAACTCCTGTCATTTGAATGTTATACTTCTTCAGTTGGTTTATTTTTTTCTCATATATTTTAAATTCTGGAACATTTTCTTGACTTTATCTTCTAAACTTGCCACTACTTGTTTTATTTAGTCAGTTTTGTCTTTCATTTTTCCAGTATTCCTTCTTATTTGAATGTGTCTTATAAATCACCATGTTTTTATTTTATGGCTTCATTTTCATTACTTCTTCTGAGAACAATGAGGATCTACCTATCTATGAACTTTTATTCTTCATGTTATGGATTTTTAAAATTCTGTTTGCTTTGTTTATTTGGAGGTCTTTTCTTTCAAGTTGGGCATTTTACTGATGGAAGTTTTGTTGAGATGAAATGGGTCTTTGTTACAGTGGAGCTTTTTGGTAGAATGACAAACTGTTGTGTCATCCTTTTTATTGAGGAAACTCAGATTCTCTGTATGTCTGCTTTTGTTTTTTATTTCCCATGTGCCATTAATTTCTTGTCAAGTAATCTGTCAGTCTTCCTCCTGGGTATGTGTTGCTTTGGTGAACCTGATCAAGTGTTAGGGAGGGGGAATTAACAAATGGCTGCCAGGATTCTGATAGGTTAGGGAAAAAGAAACAGGCATTCTGCAATTCAAAATGTAGCTCTACAGTTTATCTTTGTCTTCTGCCCTGCTCCTGAAATCTGCCTTTACTGGACCAATGACCACGAATCTGGAGGCTCTGGCTCATTTCCTCGAAGAGAAGAGGTGGGCCCTTGGATTTCCTTGCTCCATAGGCACTGATATTAGTTTTCCTTGTGTTTTTAAAAAGCCAGTTATCATTTCACCACTTGTTTCTTGCTGTCCAACAAGTGAACATAGACTGCTGCTTTCTATTCTCATTTTCTGTCTTCGGGTTTACAATCATTTACCATCACTTTGGTGAAACCTTGGACGAGTGATGAGATAAATTCAGGTAGACATTTAGCCATGTTTTACTAGAAGTATAATTTGTTGATTCTGTTAAGTAGAGTGTAATGTCAAAATGGGAGGATGTGTGGCTGTCTTCATCATAGTTCCATACCTATGGTTTGTCACAGTGCCAGGCACATAGTTAGCACTTATTAAATATGTTTTGACTAGATCTATCAAAGAATGAATCCTTCAAAATGAAATGCTCATGAAGTATTTAGATGTCTGTTTAACAGAGCACTTATGTTTCTAATCTAAAAGGTAGAAATCACAGAGGTACAGAGAGAAGCATGGCAGACTCTTCTGTTGATCTGGCAGGGTGCACAGACAGATGGACAGTTGTTACTTACCAACTTCAATTCCATTAGCCTTACTCAAAATTGACTTACCAGATTTGGCAGACTGTTTATATTAATACATAAGTCTTTCCAAAGAATGCTTCTTTATGGACTTCTAGGGTATCTAGATCACATTTCTGTGCCACTGGTAAGTATTTTGAGGTAATCATTTTTCTCTATCCTAAGGATTTGGAAAGTCAACTGTATTTTTATTTCTGTGTCTCTTAAATATGTTGTGGTGAATTAAGAAGTCACACAAGTGTATGCGCTGGTAGAAGATAGTAGTCTTTTATTTGAACAAATCTACTGTCTGGTAGCTCTGTATACTTTCATTCTTGAAAAATGTAAACAGATGATTATGAAATACTTTATAAAGAATTCAGAAACAGGTCTGGATATTCTTTTTGTCTTTCTTGTAGGATTAGAATATCTCAGCATCCTTAGTTGGGCACTTTTATGAGAACATTGACATTATGAATGTGCACTTCTCAGAAAAGTTAAGTCAGATTACTTTAGTCTCTATTTTTGTAAGAAGAACTTCTGAATTCTAATTTGATTTAGGTCTTTTGACTAATGTCCATATAACCCAGCATGACTTAGAAAATCTGCCCTTATAGGTATGCGCTTATTAGTATATGCTCGATACATCAAAACAATTATTTAAGACAAATATTCTAAGTATTTTCCTGCAGGAAAGGTTACCAGTTTGGGAGTAAAAGTAAATAAATATGTATAAATATTATGCATGTTGCAAATGAAAATACCTCAGGAGTATAAAATTTATTGGTACGTTTGTAATAAATTGGAACACTGTTGTATAAACCTATGTTTTCTTATTGCCTGGAATATCCCATAGTTCCTTTTTTTTTTTTTTTTTTTTACCATCTTTGTACTCCAGTTTGAAATCAAATTCCTTATAAAGGAAACAAAATAAAGCAGTACTGCCGTCACAGTAATGAAGTTTATCTATTTCATTTCTAAAAATTCAACTTAGGTACACAGATGTAGGTGACATACTCTAGAGATAGCCCATTAGATTTTGTTATATACCTGGGACCAAAATTAGTATTGCTACCATCCTGTGACTATGACCATTCTTAATGGCGCTTGCAATGCTTATGGATAAAACCAATTCTCAATTATCACTCCGGTAATTGAGGCTGCATTTTTAGCATAAGTGAAAACCATGGGAGGCCCAAAACTTCAT
Organism: Muntiacus reevesi; assembly: GCF_963930625.1. Taxonomy (NCBI): domain Eukaryota; kingdom Metazoa; phylum Chordata; class Mammalia; order Artiodactyla; family Cervidae; genus Muntiacus; species Muntiacus reevesi. The sequence continues at coordinate 18,305,156 of NC_089265.1, read as the reverse complement.
TGTGGCAGAGAACCCCAAAGCCTCCTCATTCTGTCCTTTCTCTTATAACTTGACCTTCACTTTGTTCCAAAACCTTGCTTTAATTTGAGCAGATGACTCCATGCCTGGGATAGATTCATGAATATACACTAATTTACCACTATCTTCTACCTTTTTTTTTTTTTTTAATTTTGAGATATTACCCCCTTTCTTCCTGTTTACTTCCCAGTATACAAACTTTCTTTGCATCCCTTCTACATCTGCTTTTTCTTGTATTATTCCTAATAGAGATCGATTTAGAATGGGAGATATCTGGGCTGTATTTATGTTTGATCTCTCCTCTGTATGCAGACTAAGTCTTGTAAAGGGAACAGCTTTGTCCTAATAAACAGTGTATCTCCAGAGCCCAGCACTGTATCTAGCACCCAGTAGGCATTTGGTACATATTTGCTGTTGAATGAGTGTAACTGTTTGTGATTTCATTACATTTTGAACTTCCAGATAACAAAGACTATTTCTTGAGTCCAGTCCCTAAGGGGTATGTCTGAGAATTACACCAGGATCTGATGCATGGTGCATCTTGAGAGGAAATAATTTGCTATGATTGTTGTTGCCCTTAAAGCAATAACCACAAAAATGCTTGGTAATGCTTAATTGTCCATGGAGATATATGTGGTGGTGTATGAAGAGATGAAAATGCACAAAATGTAATGGGTTTGACAAATCCCTGAGTTGTAGACTCAAACATGCCAGACCAGAAAAAAAGCAGAATTTTGGCCATTTTTTTACATCATAATTAAGAAAAAAATTTCTATGTACCACAAAATTTCACTTTGAAATAATATTTTACCTTGAAGTTTAGAACAATTTTTATGTAGTTGTCAACTACTAAAAAAAGGTAGAAAAACCCAATTTATGCATAAAAGATTTAGAAAATTTTATGCCAATGTATGTATACTTGCTATAATCTTAGAAATTGATACATAAATAATAACCATTAGCAAATTAGTAATTTAAAACTTTGATTATGAAAGATGATTAATAACTTAAGAAGGTAGCCTTACTGATTGAGGGAAAGAAATGTTACATATGTCATTACCCTGTCTTTGGTAAATTCAAGCATTTAAACTCTAAGTGACAATAATGTCCTTAATAAAACAAGGAAAGACATCTGTGTTTTCTTTTTAAAGTTTATTGTAATTGACAATATGTGTGCTGACATCATCCTAATTATTTAAATTTGCTAATAATTTTCTTCCACATGATAGCAGCACAGGTTCAGCCTTAAGATGCATATGTTTTGCTAATGTTAAGATTAGCTGATTAATATTGATGGCAGCTAAGGCCAGTGGCTAATGTCTGACATCTGTTTGGGAAATCAGTGTTCCAATTCAGGAAGCTGGCATTTCTGTCGGGGTTAGAATGAGGGGTTATTGTGTAAGGAATTATGATTAGGGTTTTGTCTATGGTTAAGGTTAGGAGTAGGGACATGATCTGTTTTATTTCTGTTCATCTCAGTGTATTTCTGTTGTCAAGCTGCTTGCTCTATTTTGTGTTAACAGAGAGGTCTTCCCCTCTGTTCCCTTGTGGCACGTTCACTGTGGTACATTATTGCACTTGCTCCTTCTATGTTAATGGACTGATTGATCTCTTTTTCTTTTCCTCTCTTAGTCCTTACCTTGTCCTTAATTGATCTGTTCATTTGGGACAGAAGCATATCTTTCTTTTTAATTTTGAGAGAGAAAGGTTAAAATATACAGATTTGTTCCAAAACTGTCTAAAATTTTTATGAATTGAATCCTGAAAATTGAGAAAATTTCACAAAGTTTTTGATGCTATTCAGACATAGAGATTATTTTGTTTCCCTTTTTCTAGTTGGCTTCAAGGTTTAACTTGTGTGGAAGAAGTAAAAAGTTAAGTTTGCATGCAGTTTATACGAAAGGAGGAATGAAAGTTTTGTAACCTACTTACTATTAATATGACAAAAGAGGCACAAAGATTCAGAAAGTGACTTAACTGGAAAAGCAAAAGATACTGAGACTTTTCAGCATTTCAAATAAAAGCTCAATCAAGATCCTCTATTTCTATTGTGCTTCAACTGAAAAACCAAGTAGAAAGTCACCAAAATCTTGAAAATTCAGGAAAAATTTTCAAAAACCTTTGAAGGTCTTAACTATATTATGCATTTTGTTTCCTTGATGTTTGTAATGAAGTGTCTGAAGCCATTGTGTCCATGGGATCATGACATTTCATGCAGTAAAGATAATGGAACTTTAACACAGTCTTAGAAAACTGTTTTCAAAAAAGATTTTTTAACAGTGTGGTTTTGTGTGTTAAGATATTACTTAACACCAAAAGTATTTCTTTAGTGAACATCTATGGGGAAAAGTGACACTAAATTAGAAGAAAATTGAAATTAACTATGAGAATTCCGTATTAAGTATAGGTTGAGGCTAGGAGAACTGGTATTTTCTGTTCAGATTACTATCCATTAACTTTGAGACAAGGGTCTTCTTTTTTTTTTCAATAAAATATCCCAGTCTGGTATCACCTATTTTGGGCAAGGTGCTACTTAACCTTTTTGTGCCTAAGAGTCTGCATCTTTAATATTATGTTCAGTGTTTTCATTGGTGTCTTTGCCATAGAAATCTTTGCCACAAACATTTTTACTACATAACTCATCAACCTTAGGGAAATTCTCCCATTAAAAAAAAAAAAGAAAATTGGTGGGAAGTAGGTTCACAGGGAGGGGACATATGTATACCTGTGGCTGATTCATGTTTCTGTAGGACAGAAGTCAACCCAACTTTGTAAAGCAATTATCCTCCAATTAAAAATAAATTAAAAAAAAATAAAGTGAAAGAGACACATTAGAAAGGCATAATGAAACATGGAAACTGAATAACTAAAAACTATATTATGAAACACAAAATATTTGAATACTTTTAAAATGTTACAGACTCATGGCAGTACTGTGCAAGTACCTGATTTTATTTCATGAGTTGTACCTAAGTACTTGTCTTCCAAGTCTTTCATTCATAGCATCTTGTATCTTCATGTTTTATTTTTGCTTGTTGATTCTTTTTCTCATTCAGCATTGCACTTTTTCTGTCTTGCTAAAATGACTTCCTTTATGAAGAGAGGTATCAGTTTCCAAGTACTGAGGTGCTTGTTGTCACTGAGCTTTGTATTCCATCATGGAAGCCTCTACATTGTTGGCATACTCTAACATGTTCATTAACAGATATTCCAAAGTTCTATAGGAAATGTCAGTTCTACTGTGTGCCTTCAAGACCATGGAGACCTCTTCCTCCTCCAGTGTGGTATGTTTCAGAATGAGGAACTAACTCTTGGGGCAAATCATTGTTATCTGTCAGATCAATAAAGCTGTCTATAATGTTGCTAACTGGAGAAAATGCTAACTCATTTCAACCAGTTGAAATCAGACTGTCAATCAGTTATTTTATATTTCATAGCAAAATTGCCTTACAGTCAATTAGTTATATGACAAAAATATTTGTGGCAAAAACCCTGTGACAAAGATGTCTACAGTAAAGATGCTTATGGCAAAAATACCTAGAACCCTTTATAATGGGTGTAGTAATAGGGATATTGTGATAATTAGGGAAGTAATTCATGTAACACATTGATACATATCTGATAGTAAGTGCACAATAAATATTGTTTAGTGTTAGTATAATTATTAATATTTTCTAACATGACACGTCTAGCATCAGGCCTTTTCTTAGTGTATGCTCAATGAATTAGCAAATGACTACACTGTCCATAGCAATATATAAGGAAATATATTCAAGGAAATTATAGAAATTTAGAATTAGAAGTTAATTAGTATACTCTCACCTTATAAGGCAGTTCTTTAACTTGTACAGATGGATTTATCTTGTCTTATTGCAGTATATTTTCCTTACAATAAAAAATGTGGCTAGGTTTAGCTTTTGCTCTTTGGTATTAAGCTCTGATGCTTCACAGGATTGGTCTACAGTTTCTGTTGTACAGTAACACTAAACACTAGCTTTCAGGTATTTTAAGAGTCTTAAATAGACTACTTTCTGGGTAAAACATTTATTTGTTCTCAATTGACTTGATTTTCTCAAGAACTCATTATTCAGCCATTTCAATTTAATGTACTGCTGTATGCATTATGGGCAGAACAAAATAGAGATTCCAGAAAGGTTTTAGTTATGCCCAATAGGATTATTAATGACTGCTCTTACATTATTATCTTACATTATTGGAGTAGAAAATGGCAACCCACTCCAGTGTTCTTTTCTGGAGAATTCCATGGACAGAGGAGCCAGGTGGACTCCAGTCCATGGGATCACAAAGAGTTGGACGTGACTGAGTGACTAACACACACGGACACACACACACACACACACACACATTATTATCACCTCAGCTAACAAGGATTTATCACTTGTTATGTGCAGTAGTAAGGCTGTCAATGATTCTCTTTTTGTCAAGAACACTCAGAAGACAGATTTCATTTCCATCATCTACTTAGAAATCGGGGTTCAGCCTAGTCATATAGCAAGTGCTAGGGTTTGAGTATAGTCACCAAGGGCTTCCCTTGTGGCTCAGCGGGTAAAGAATCTGCCTGTAATGCAGGAGACCTGGGTTTGATCCCTTGGTTGGGAAGCTCCCTGGGAGATGGTAAAGGCTACCCACTCCAGTGTTCTGGCCTGGAGAATTCCATGGATCACAAAGAGTCGGACATGACTGAGTGATTTTTACTTCTACACTACTATAGGCAGAGAGAGAGCTCTCAGGCCTTGGTCTTCTCTGACAGGAAAAATTGAGCTTTAGCCTCTCTACTTTGTTGCTCTATTTTCTGCCTTTTTTTTTTTTTTTTTTTTTTGGTACACCATGCTAAAAATCTTTGTATTCCTGAAAGATATGGTTAAAACCTTAGGGATTTACTGACAGTTGAAAAGAAATCCCCTAAGTATTAGAATTTTAGTAGTTGATTAGACTCCTATATACTAAAGAGGATTTCAATCCAGAGCTGGGGCTTTAAGTATACTATTTCATTTAAGTCTTAATTATGATGAGAGTGTTGTTATGGCCATGTAAATTAATACATATCATGTGCCTCTCTGATCACACATGAATTGCTAGTGCAAGGATATTGAATTTGCATTATGTCAAAGGTTTTTTCCACCTTTCTGAGTATGTCCCATTTAAGATTGCATTAGTATTTTTGACATAGCCTGCTATTATCTCATGTTAAGCTGTGCTGACTAAAACACATCCTTTTCAGATGATCTATTCAGTGGACATTCTAAGATCTGATACCTTGGTGACTAAGAACCTAAAGGCTAGATTCTTAAGGGAAGAATTTATCGGATCATTGCTCTAATGTGAATCTTTCCCCTAGGAAAGAATCATGCTCAGTCTATACTAATTCACTTCTGGGACCCTAAAGTTACTTGCTTGGCTCTGTTGTCAATTAAAAGTAGCATGAAATAGCAACAGGATATAAGCTTGAAAGTGAAGAAAAGGAAAGGATTTTCCGTGGTTTGATATTTTGATTGATAGTTGCAGGATTCTTGTCAATAAAAATCACTGTTTGGACAGCACTAATGTAGTTACTGACTCAAGCAATTTATTCATGCATGCAATATTTTATTTTGATATCTTTTAAAAGAATAATGGTAAGGAATGGATATACTCTTTTTTTTTTTTTTTTTAAAAGAAAGACAACACCAGTATAAAGAAGACTGGTCATATGCAGTTCAATTAAAAATATCTAGGATACAGGTAAAGAGAATGGGAAGTTTTATGTCTCATATTCATTGGAAGATGATTATTCTAGATCTTTGAATTAATTTAGTAATATAGCCATAAAATTACATGCTTTAACTTTAAAAAATGAAATGCATGATGGGAATTACAGCAGCAAATGGATTTTTTTTTTTTAAGTGAGGACAAAGCAAAGCGTATCTCAAAGGAACCAACAGATGAGAGAAGATAATCAATAGGCTCAAACAGAAAAGTATGCTTAGGACACAAAAGTGAGCAGTTTCTAAGGATGCTGGTGCAAGAGAATTACCTCTTTCAATAAAATGAATCAATTGTAACCACATTTCAAAATAATCTTATACTAGTTGATTTTTTTGATACATGAAATTAATTCTTCTACAAGTTTTTAATATGACAGTATTAAAACAATAACAGTATGTTACAGGCATAGAACACTTTCCTAGGTTAGTATTTGAAACCTTGTGTGAAGAAAATGTTTTCCTTTTTTTATGTATATGTATATATTCTTGAACTAGCCATTACTTATGACTCTGTATTGAGGAAGGTTTTATTTGCCTTTGCCAAGTTATAGTAAATTGAATTTAGTTGAATTTGATACTGCTGGATGTATAAGATGAAGTAGGCAATTTAACTGTCAGGCAAACTGTAGGTAGTTAGGCTGCGTAACATTTTTGTTCTTTAACCAGGAAGGTATCAGTCAAATAACATTAATTCCTTTCAAAGTACTTCCTTAGCTCGGCTCTTCAAAAGAATTTCCATGCTGTTGTTAAAAGTATTTAGAATTATTGGCCATAAAGGAGTTTTAAAACATTCCTGTGAAGTGCATTAGAGCTTCTCCCTGTAGCATCGGGAGCATCCATTCCTGTTCGAACAAGACTGGCCGTAGCAGTTGCCTGCTTCAGAGATTCAAGTCGAGTGGAAATCAGAGGAAAGAACAGGCAGCACAGATGGTTAAAAGTAAGTTAGTGTTTCTGAAATTAGTTTAAATTGTTTTAATAGATATTTGTGTTTTAACAACATTCTTTAATTATTCACATTTTGAAATTATATCTATGAAAATAGATGCCAAATTGAGAAAGTATTTGTGTATTTATAACAGTATTAATTTTCAGAACTGGATTCTTAAGACTTATATGAATCACCCCAAATGCCAAAATCTAAAAGAAACCTTCTAGTCAATTTTCCTTACCTTTGTTTTCTGATTTTATATATACAAAAAATCTCTTTGAGCATCTGAATCTTCACTAAGCTGTACAGAGGATCGCTATATTTCTAGGAGAATGTTCTAATTATTCATTTTCATTTGTGTAGTGTATTATGTTGCCTGAAAAGCTATCAGTGTAGCAGAATACAATGGCAGAGGAACAGTCCCAGTAACAGAATTCTGTTGCATCAGGATTCATTATATATTTTCCTTTTTCAATTCAAGGTGGGCAGATTTAGGAGATCTGACCTATCCTTTTTTCTTTAACTGTTTTTAAATTCTAGTCATTTGCAGAGAGAATTTGCAGGTGTTTCTCAGAGAACTTTTTCCCCTCTAGCTGGATGTAGAAAGGACAATGCAATTAATAACAGATGGCACGGGATGACCACGTCCTTGAGAGAACGCCTTATTGGCACCTCCTGCTAATTGTATCACATATAACACAACTAAAAGCATAATAAATCTGAACTGGGGGACGTTTTATGCAAGAGCTCTTCTCCTTTTCCAGACGGTAAATTGCTCAGCTCTTGAAATATCTATAACCTTGTGACACCCAACTTGCATTAGCTTAATTGCCTTTTTTTCCCCTCTCCCTCCCCCTTCAATCCTCCTTTCCTTTCTCTCTTCTCTCACTCTCTCATACTCTCTCATTCTGTCTTTCCTCGTGGGTGTAAAGGAACAATTGTTTTTCTCCTTACTCTTTACTGTTTTGTCTAAAAAGGCTATATTTCCTGGCTTATTTGGAATTTGGTCAGAGTTTGATCTGCTGGCTGTGATGGGAAGTTATTCTTTTAGAGGGCTTTAAAACACTTTGCTTAACATTAATGTTGGTAAAGAAAATGTATGTCTAACTGCTGATGCAATTTAATAAACCTTCAGAAGAGAGTTTTAATTAAATGGAAAAATATGTAAGCTTCAGATGGGACACACACACAGAGGCATGGAGCTTTCTTCTTTTTTGCACAATGGCAACAACTCAGAATATCCTGTAGTAGCAAAAAGGATTGAGTTTTTACTCACTTTGTAACTTGGTTTGATGTTATTAACAATTTGTAAAGTAAAAGTTTTATGCTATGCGAGGATATGAACTCCTAGCATTTTTTCTCTTTCCCTAAGAAAATGCTTTAGGAGTAACTTGAATTTCATATTCATTTCCTACACATCAATTCCAGTTTTGGAGGTTTGCTTAGAACCAAACAGAAGAAACTAACTGATAAGCAAGTTAAATTATGTTTGGAAAAGGTTAAAACAAATATATCAAAATCATGGGATAGGTGTTGGAGTTGTGTCTTAGCTGGCTAGCTTTGTGTATTTTGTGTGTCTTTTCCTTAGCTATATATAGGTGTCTGTTTCTCTGGAGTGATTTATCCTCACTGGTGAGAGAGTAACTTTAATATTTGTGTCAGTTATATGAACCAATGCTAAAATAATAAGACAAATAGTAGTCCACACAAGAGATGATATAATGCAAGGGAAAGTGACCATGTTCGGAGACCTTTCTGATATCAATACTATCTCTGGTTCCATTACTGAGTACTTACACTTTTAAGAAACAATTTTTAAACTAGTTTTAGACCCGGGAGACACTTGGAATTGGATATAAAGGAGAATAGAAGATTCTCATGACTTTGACCATTCTCATTTGGTCCCTGGTGAGATATAAAACATTCTGGTGAGTGATCTGGTAGGCACATAATCCCCAAGAGTAGGTTTGAAGGTGAAAGTCGCTCAGTCGTGTCTGACTCTTTGTGACCCCATGGACTATACAGCCCATAGAATTCCTCAGACCAGAATCCTGGAACTGGTAGCCTTTTCCTTCTTCAGGAGATCTTCGCAACCCAGGGATTACACCCAGGTCTCCCGCATTGCAGGCAGATTCTTTACCAGCTGAGCCACAGGGGAAGACCACAGTTAGGTTTGCAACAGAGTAAATAATGTCAGCATTATGCTGATGCTGCTCCTTCAATGATAGTGGTCAACACACCTTGATATGTGGTCTGCGTGTAGCTAATGAATGATCTTGGGTGAGTTCCACCACTTTTCTGAGCATCATTGTGTTTTCCCTTGTAAACTGAGAGATCAAAACTAGAATCAGTGATACTCAAACGGTGTTCCCTTGAAGATTAGGGGTTCTGCAGACCCCCTACTGTGGATAGGGTAAAGATAAAGGAAGGAGAATATAGAACAGGGGGACACTATTCTCAGAGCAATTTTGATATTGTTCTTGTATTTATATTTCATGTAGGATTTCCTTTGAGCAGTTCTTTTGAATACCTGTCCACATGGATAAAATTATTCAGAACAATAAGACTAAATACTTGCTAAGGTTTCTTTCAGTGAGAAATCTATATGTGTGTGTATATATATATATATTATTATGCCTCTTATTTAGCATGAGCTTGTTCTGATGTTCTGAATATATGAAACATGGCATTTAGAAACAATTACTCTGCTTTTTCTCCACTTGTTCTGCCATTGATTTGAATAATAGACAGTATAGGAATGAGCATCAACACATTCCTTTGCATTAAAGGTGTGTGTATGTGTGTGTGTGTGTGTAGAGTTTAAAGTGTATGCCACTTTGTGCCTCTATATTTTGAAAAAGTAGAATCATTTGTATAGCAGGCAGAATCTCTAAAGCTCAGGTGAGTAATGGGTCTTAACGTTTTTCTTTGATTTCATGTTTGCCATCTTCATCCCTGTATATTTATAGTTTGAAATCTTCAGATCAATGCCGATGGATAGTTGCTCAGTAGAAATGTGAAGATAGTTTTATCACACTTAGAAAAAAAGAATAAACTCATAGTATTAATGATAGTGACATTTGGTCCATGTCTCAACTGTGTCTCTGTTGATATCAGGCATTCTCTAGAAGCAGATCTTTATTTCTGGTTCAGTAGTCAAATAAAAATGTTTCCTTTATACAGTGGAAATAGAGGCTAATGTGATAGGAAGGATGCTCATTACCGTATATCTCTGAACAGTAACTCATCCCATTCCTTTCTCACTTTTGCTCTAAGGACTAGAGCAATTATACAATGAAAGCTTTTGAAAAATTCAAAGTCTTGAATGAATACTGTAGTCTCCATGTACGTGATAAATTGTCTTAGTTTTCTTTGCAGTCTGATCACTTAATATGCTTCATAACTCATAACTGATGCCCAGTAAATGTCTGAATACATAAATTAATGAAAGAATAATATATATAATTGTGTATTTGGACTGACACATAAGATAAGGTGAATGGTACATAGAGGTGATATTCTGTACTTTGAGTTCTTTATAACAAAGATAATAAAAAACAATGAACAAAAGTGCATGTACTGCTTGTGTTGTGCTTAGTCGCCCAGTCGTGTCTGACTCTTTGCAACCCCATGGACTGTAGCCCACTAGGCCTCTTTGTCCATGGGGATTCTCTAGGCAAGAATACTGGAGTGGGTTGACGTGCCCTCCTCCAGGGGATCTTCCCAACCCAAGGATCGAACCCAGGTCTCCCGTATTACAGGCAGATTCTTTACCATCTGAGCCACCAGGGAAGCCCAAGAATACTGGAGTGGGTAGCATATCCCTTCTCCAGGGAAACTTTCTGACCCAGAAATCGAATCAGGTCTCCTGCATTATAGGCAGATTCTTTACCAGCTGAGCTACCAGGTAAGCCCATATATTGCTTACCTATATATTATTCCAACAACTAAAAAAAACAAAAAAGGCTGACTCTTAAAAAGCTTGCTTTTTTCTGTATATGAATATCAATCAAATACTTTCAGTTATTGGGAATAGTGAAGAGTCATAGGAAAGAGGGGTCAGAAATCGAATATGCTTTTCCTTAGTTACAATAACCTTTCTCCTCTGCAACTCATTATAGGTTTTGACACTCAATTTTGAACCTAAATTTATCTGTGGTCTACACACACCAGGTGATATCTCACTTATATTATTGTAAATTATTTACATCACAAATTCTAGGTCATGAAGCAGAGGTGATGGAATATTTTTACATAAAAATGTTGGGATCATGTTTTATTTTAAGCCTCTTACACTGATCATTTCATTTGCAGGGTAAGTATGTCCTACATTAGCTTCTGAGAGTTTAGATATTAGTGCAGTAATGGAATCAGTTAAATAGACACCACTGTTATTGTTTAGTCAGAGTCATGTCCAACCCTTGCGACCCTATGGACTGTAGCCTGCCAGACTCCTCTGTCCATGAGATTTCTCAAGCAAGAATACTGGAGTGGATTGCCATTTGCTTTTCCAGGGGATCTTCCAGACCCACTGTATCTCTCCAGATTAATGTTATACCTCATATCTTTGGGTAATTGGTGATATATTTGGATATAATCAGGATAAAGTGTTATGTATTATATATGACTTTGTATAAGTCATTTGGAATTGCTTGTATACTTGTGTGCATTTTTCATGAAAAATAACAGTGAGAGTACCAGGTAACATTTAGAGTTGGAGATCATCATAATGTTTGGTACTAGGGGATTGACAAACATCAAGTATTAAAAAGTAGCAGTGGAAAAATACTGGCTTTGCAATCTATCTGACCTGGATTCAAGTCTTGGCTTTTTCAGTTGTCATATGATAGTGGAATGCTGTCTTATACACTTGATTGCTTATCTATAAAATGGCATAAAATTCCACATTAGATTGCATAAAGGATTAGTGATAATAAGAGCTATTATTATTCCCTATTGTGTTTATTCAAGATGCTGCCTCCCTTATTACTATTAGAATAATTTTTGTAATTAATATAAATGAAAATACTGACTTAGATAGTGGTTCTCAACTGACAGTGGGGTGAGGTTTGCTCTGCCCACCACCCCTCAGAGACATTTGTCGATATCTGTAGACATTTGTGGTTGTCACAAGTTGGGTGACGGTGCTATTGGCATTTACTATGTAGAGTCCAGCTATTGTTCAGTCGCTCAGTCATGTCTGACCCTTTGTGATCCCATGGGCTGCAGCAGGCCAGGCTTCCCTGTCCTTCACGATCTCCTGGAGCTTGCTCAAACTCATGTCCATTGAGCCAGTGATGCCATTCAACCATCTTGTCCTCTGTCACCCGCTTCTCAGAGATACTGCTTAACATCTTACAGTACAAAAAAACAGTCTTCCATAACAAGGAAGTATTTGGCCCAAATTTTCAATAATGCTTAGATTGAGAAACCTTGACTTAGATGATTTAAGTCAAACCACTCTCTGGAAAATATGCAAGTTGTGATTTAAGTTAACTGCTTCAAATTCCAAGAATTTAAGCTATGATATAAGTATACCAAATGGCCTCAGTTTCCTTTCCATTTTATTTACCTTGGCCTTATACTGAAAGAAATTACCTCTGCCCTTAATGTAACACAGTAGAAATATCTCAAGATTTCCAGGTTTTAAGACAGATAAGCGTCTGGATGATAATTACCTCCTGATCAAATTGGCCGAGTGGTTAAGAACTGAAGCTCCCATTGACCTGAATTAGTTATTCTGTGGTCTGTGTGTCACACCACCTTTTGACTTAGCTGTTCTCAGGAAATGAGAGGGATTATGGAGAATCAATGCTTCAGTGGATGACTAAAAGCATAATTACTTTAGCCTAGCACAACTTTCTTTGCTAGCATTAGTTCTGAGTTTATATTATTCATTATATAATCTCATGTATTTTATTCATATCAGTTCAATTTGGGATGTAGTCAAGGGCATTATAAATGATTGATTAGGTTGGGACACAGATGAGACAAGGACCTAATGCCATCTAAATTGATGGTAGGGTTTTTTTTCCTTCCTTTTAAGAAAGATAAAAAGTATCTTCATGTTGTCAGTGAATGTGCACATAGTTCAGTAATGCCCCAGAGATGACAGATTTTAAATATAAGAGGACAGATATAATAGACATGAAAATCAAAGAAAAACAGATAATTCTGTGAAAATTGTGTATTTATTTATTCAAAATTAAACACTTTCCAAGATATTCATATTTTATAACAACATGGCTTTTTAAACTCACAAGAAAAAAGAATAGCATTTGGCAGTTAAATGTGTCTGTTGTGGGTGTGAGTGGGGTATGTGGAGGGTCCTGTTTCTCTGTGAACATATGCTGTTTTATTCGCTTCATCCCTAAAGTGGACCCAGACAGACATCTCTTAATTTGTGTGCCTTTCTTATTTTTCCCTAGGCATCAGTATTCTTAGGAGCACAGGGTGGCACAGACTGTCTTTAAGCAGCATTGTCTGCCCGGTTGAACTCTCTGTGGCTTTAGTCAGTGCAATCTCCCTTCCCTCCCAATCTCATCTCATTATCTTTTGGGCCCTTGGATGCTGTGGGCGGAATAGAAAAGCACCACCAAAAGACACAGTAGTTGCATCAAATAGGTAAACTCTGAAGGAGGCATGAGGGATAAGCAATGTTATATTGACAAGCTGCACTAGAGGGCAAGAGAGAGAAGAATTCTAGCTTCAGCTACAGTTCTATAGCAAATACAGAAGGTAATTGTATATTCACCCTTGGGAGGTTTGTAAATGAAATTTATTTAAAAGCATCTTTCCTGTATAAAGCACTTACTTGGGAATAAAAATGACTCTACAAAATTGGTTAAAAAAATTATTTCTATCCAAGAAGAAAAGTCATTGGTTTGTTTGAAGAAAACTTTAAACACAGAGAAACACAAAGACACACATTCAAACTGAAAAAAATTTTTTTTTAATTCTCTTTTTTGAAACAAATGCACAAGGAAAATATTATAAAACTTTAATAAGGCAAGGAATCTTAAAAAAAATCTATGATCTAGAAAATTCCTTGGCCTTTACCTTTCTGGATTCAGTTAAGTCGATTGTGTGTCTCTTCCTTCTCCTGATGAGATTTTTTTTTTTGAGTTGGGAAATCAATGTGGTGATTGTGCCTTTGAGCAAAGTACTGTTTTGTGCTGGTAAACCGTATCTTTTACTATAGCAAATATGAATTCAAATGCATAGCAAGGAGACATCCCAGTGAAGTTGCAACACTTGGTTATTTATCTGTTATCAATCTACTGAACCAGCAAGGAGGAAGAGGTGAATTATCACCTGCTAGATCCTTTATTTCTACCCCATGTGGGCTAGAAATTGACAGAGAAGCCTCTCCCTTAAAATAGCATGAGCCAAAAGCCAATCTTTGTTCTTCTCTGTGTTTCCTTTTAACAAAAGCTTTCTGTAAAATAATCTTGTTTTTTTTTTTTTAAATAATCTTGTTTTTGTGACTGGATTTGGGGACTGAGTTTTGAACAGTCTCTAATGGGTTAACTAAATTGGAATGCATTATAAATTCTAAAATCCAAATATATTGGAGACCCTGAATTGACCTGTAGATGTAAAACCTATTGCAATTACAAGTGATTAATTTCAATATAAAATTGTATAAATAAAGAATATTGACATTTAGAAGATATCAAGAGTTTATTAGAGGGTTTTTATCAAAGAATCACTATTGCTAAGGATTATTCCTAAGATATTTCTAAGGAATTATTCTTTAGTAATATGTATAATTATTATTCCTGAGGAATGCTCTAAAGAAATAAACTTTTTAGTAGCATGTAAAATAAAAATCTATTACAATAAAGTGGATTATTAAACATTTGGAAATTCTAGAATTTCTACTTCTGCAGTTGGAAATTTAGAGGAGACACAGTTTTCTAAAATATATTCTCAATGTGTTATTACATTTTTTTTGTGTGTGGAGGAGAACTGATTTAGACAATACATTTAATATTTTTTTAATTTTTCTGAGCATTTTTTCTTCCACTTGATATATATGAGTAAATACCATCAATCATATTGCATAAAATAGGAAAAAAATAGCAATAAAAAATTTGAGACTTTCAAATTACAGTTTTCAAACCAGTTTGACATGGAGAGTAGAAGCATATTGAACACTCTTTAAAACATTGCTAATCTAGGCCCGATGATTTTATAATACAAACCAGAGTCAACTTCTTGAAAATTTGAATAAATAAAACTCACCAAAATAAGGGTGGAATCAAGATCCACAAGCTGGAATCAAGATTGCTGGGAGAAATATCAATAACTAAAGATATGCAGATGACACCACCCTTATGGCAGAAAGTGAAGAGGAACTAAAGAGCCTCTTGATGAAAGTGAAAGAAGAGAGTGAAAACATTGACTTAAAGCTCAACATTCAGAAAACTAAGATCATGACATCTTAGTCTCATCCCTTCATGGCAAATAGATGGGGAAACAGTGGAAACAGTAACAAACTTTATTTTTGGGGGCTCCAAAATCACTGCAGATGGTGACTGCAGCCATGCAGTTAAAAGACACTTGCTCCTTGAAAGAAAAGTTAGATAACCTAGACAGCATATTAAAAAAAAAAGAGACATTACTTTGCCAACAAAGATCTGTCTAGTCAAAGCTATGGTTTTCCCAGTAGTCATGTAGGGATCTGAAAGCTGGATATATAGAAAGCTGAGTGCCAAAGAATTCATGCTTTTGAACTGTGGCATTGAAGACTCTTGAGAGTCCCTTGGACTACAAAAAGATCCAGCCAGTCCATCCTAAAGGAAATCAGTGCTGAATATTCATTGGAAGGACTGATGCTGAAGCTGAAGCTCCAATACTTTGGCCACCTGGTGTGAAGAGCTAACTCATTTGAAAAGACCTTGATGCTGGGAAAGATTGAAGGCAGGAGTAGAAGGGGAAGACAGAGGATGAGATGGTTGGATGGCATCACTGACTCATTGGACAGGAGCTTGATTAAACTCTGGGAGTTGACAATAGACAAGGAGGCCTGGCTTGCTGCAGTCCATGGGGTTGCAATGAATCGGAAGCGACTGAGCGACTGAATTGAACTGAACTGAAAATAAGGGAGGAGACAGCAGTTGCCCCAAAAGTGGAAAACCCAAGCTATCTCTACTTGAAAGGAGGCCCTTTTTTCTTTTGTATATATCATCCTGCAGTGATTAAGGAAGACATGAGGAAAATCCTGAGGGGGAACCTGGTGCTTTTATGAATGATGCAAGCTCCATTGGCTCACACCTGTAATTAATTTGTGGGTCTGTTTGCTGCTCCCTTTGGCGGCTGATTTCCCTCCATTCTTCAGAAGTAGCAAGAGAAAGGCTGAGAACACACAGCTTCATGTCAGGGTCTTGGGAGAGGGAATGCGAAGTGTTGGAATACCTGACAACGTTGTGATTTCCTAAGAATGGGCTCAGTCAGTATGACGTGACTTTTGAAGCCTTTGAAGACTGGAAGACAGATAATCAGATTCTGTAAACATCAAATAAAGTTGCTTTGGGAAGTTGGTTAGAAATATTCAGTAGACTAGATATTTTGTATTAAATTTGACCACTTTTAGAACTTTAAAATATTGTCAGTGTTGTGTCCTTCCAAAAAATCAAAGCTCAAAAACACACACTTTTTTTTTTTTATGTAAAGTTTCCTTCGTGTTGTTTCAAAGCAGACTCTGTTGAGTCAACTCATGACTGCTTAACCTCTCTCAAATATTTTTCAGCTGGCATTTGACAAAGAAAGAGAAGCATAATCTTGAACACTTCTTAAAAATGTTGAGTATGAAGTTTTCAGCTTAAAAAAACACAAATGTTTGTCTTAAGTAATCTCTTCAGCTGATCAAGGCACTGACTTTTCCATAAAGAAATGTGAGTCATCTTCTTCACCCCATGCTGTGTGTGAAAGTCACTCAATCATGTCAATTCTTTGGGACCCTATGGACTGTGGCCCACCAGGCTCCTCTGTCCATGAATTTTCCAGGCAAGAATACTGGAGTGGATTGCCATTTCCTTCTCCAGGGGATCCTCCTGACCCAGGGATCAAACCCACGTCTCCTGCATTGAAGGAAGATTCTTTACCACCTGAGCCATCAGGGCAGCTCCCCCCATGGTGGGATATTCAAATAACTTCACTAACAACAGAAGATTTCTCACAAATTCAAGAACCTAGAGCATGTATGCCCAGTTTACAGGAAGGAACAACTTCTGGTATTTACAGTTCTTTAGATTTCTGAGGTAAAATGCCTATGTAAATTGGTTACCACCCATGAAATACAAATGCAACTTTCATATTAAAACAGCATTGTTAAATGTGAAACAATTAAGGAATAAAGTAAAAAATAAACAAGTTTTTTATATAATGTAACCATGTTGTTTACCATATTCCATAAACAAATATTAAAATATATTTAAGAGGTTGCTCCTTGACTCTAAAAGAGGAATGCACAAGAAGGAAAAGGTGAAAGAAAAAAAAAATCACAAATTATATATATTAGTATTTACAAGATTAAAAGACTGTGAAAAGTGAAAGTGAAAGTGAAGTCACTCAGTCGTGTCCAACTCTTTGCGACCCCCATGGACTGAAGCC
Source organism: Muntiacus reevesi (assembly GCF_963930625.1). Lineage (NCBI taxonomy): Eukaryota > Metazoa > Chordata > Mammalia > Artiodactyla > Cervidae > Muntiacus > Muntiacus reevesi. The sequence continues at coordinate 18,287,828 of NC_089265.1, read as the reverse complement.
TACCAGGCTCCTCCATCTGTGGGATTTTCCAGGCAAGAGTACTGGAGTGGGGTGCCGTTTCCTTCTCCAAAAGGCTGTGTAACCCCGCTAATTAGTAGGGCCTGTGCCCGCTGTGCCTGCAGATAGCACTAGTAGGTAACTGGTCTGTTGCCACTAGGCTCCTGGAGAGTACCATGTACTCTTCTAGTCTTCTTCAACCTGTAAAGTGATATAGCACACCTCCCTCAGGCCTGAAGACAGAGTTAGAGGCCACATATGCAAGAAACACAGGAGTCAGTCATATTTCTGACCAAAAAAAGTCAAATATTGAATTTAGCCAACGGATTAAAAGCAAACCTTTGTTAAATCTGTCCAAGGGGCAGAGGGTCAGATTCTTCTTTCTGTATCTTGATCGCAGCAGTGTCTTGGATGTAGGATGTTAGAATAACAGAATTGAAATGCTATAGTTCAAAACTAAGATTTTGAGTACTAAAATGGATTTGGGGAGTGCATGAGAAAATGAAATACTAAGTATTATTTTCATGTTTTACTTCAAATATTGTACAGTTTATATATATTTATTTGTATAGTATCTGGGAGACTCTCATCTACCAAGCAATGTGACGGGAACTACATCACCTCATTTAATTCTCACATATACACAAAACATGAAGTAAATCGATCATCTACAATTTATAACTGAGAAAGCTGCAGCTGAAAAGCCTGATGAATTTGGTTCAGCTCTCATAGCTAGTATGTAGTATAGTCAGAAATTACACCAGTTCTCTTTGGAGTTAAAAATCTGTGTTCTTTCCACCAAACCAATATGAACTTCATTGTTTCATGTTTTTAAAGCCAACTGTTCTCTGTTGCTTTGCTCTTAATTATTTAATATGTTTGAATGTTTGGTTTTTCACTAATGTTAACTGGACAAGTATTAATTACCTGAAACTAGACTGTTACTTTGATCAGAAAAAAAAACCATAAGAGTCCAGTGGATGCTTTTTGATACTGATGGTCTTAAGAATGTCCTTTGTAAAATTAGACAAATAAAATGTTTCATTTGTAATAAATATTATGGCATAAATATAATGCTTTCAAAGATAAGTTCTTTTTCTTCAAGTTTAGACTTGTAGAGTTAAAGTTATACTCACTGCATGAATATGATCACTATCTTATAAAAAGCCTAATAATTTAAAAAGGTGTGTGTTGGTTATTACTTTCATGAAAAAATTGAGAATGACTTTACAAAATATCCAACACTAAGCAAGAGACTCACTTGATTTTGAATGGTGTGAAATTTAGAAAAGTTTACAACTCTGAATTCATTGGAGAAACTGATGCTGAAGCTCAGTACTTTGGTCACTTGATGCGAATAGCTACCTCATTGGAAAAGCCCCTGATGCTGGGAAAGATTGAGGGCAGGATGAGAAGCGCATGACAGAGGATGAGATGGTTGGATGGCATCACTGACTCAATGGACATGAATCTGAGTAAACTCAGGGAGATATTGACAGACAGGGAAGCCTGGCTTGCTGCAGTTCATGGGGTCGCAGAGTCGGACACGACTTAGTGACTAAACAACAATGAGATATATATTGTCAGAGCCTGTTATCCTATGCACTCTGCTCTTTAATTAAATGGTCAGGTAGAAATATCAGACGATTCAGAGAAAGAACATTTTTTGAACATATGTTATGTGCCAATGACTGTGCTGGGGTGTTTCTTTTTCATTGGCATGTTAAGCTCAGGTAAAATTGGTAAGCTCAGATGGGAAGTGGGAGTGAGTGAGTGAGTGAAATGAGTCAAAGTCGTTCAATCATGTCTGACTCTTTGCAACCCATCGGACTGTAGCCTTCCAGGTTCCCCATCTCCATGAAATTCTTCAGGCCAGGATACTGAAATGGGCCACCATTTCCTTCTCCAAGGGATCTTTCTAATACAGGGATTGAACCCAGGTCTCCCACATTGCAGGCAGATTCTTTATTGTCTGAGCCACCATGGAAGCCCCAAATTAGTATTGCTTCTCCTTAGTACTGAGAATACTGAACTTAGAGATCTGCTGTTTTGGAAAATGGCACAATGGGTTTTTAAACCTACATCTCTGTAGCCATAGAGGCTTGGCATTTTCCCACCACTGCACAGTCTTTGTGGAGTTGCAGATGGATCACAGACTTCACTGACTTTCCTTTTTTGTGTTCACAAAATAGATGTTTCAGTAACACGAGGGGGAAATGTAAGAAACGCTGAGGAAATCAGCTAGTTACATTTTAGACTGCCTCACTTAATACTTGAAATCAGTTGCTAATGTACTACACATAGTTTGCATACATGTAAATTGAATTCAATTCTCTTTTTTATGTTGACTGCCACGTTAGTATCAGTAGGGTGACATCTTTTAATTTCCATGGGTCTTCAGTAGATAGTGGTTCTTAATCATTTAAACTTTACACTCCCCATTTAGTTTTCCAAGTGAGATCTGTAAAAAAAAAAAAAATATATATATATATATATTTTTTTTTTTTTTTTTAACTTTTTTCCCTCATCTATTTCATTTATTTTCCACCCCTCCCCTCTGGCAACCACCTGTTTGTTCTCAGTGTTTATGATTATGTTTTTGTTTTATTTTTATGTGTTATGTCTATATTTTTAAGTAAGAAATTAAAGGGAAAGTGTTTATTATTCAGTTGTGTCCAACTCTTTGCGACCCCATGGACTGTAGCCGACCAGGCTCCTCTGTCCATGGATTTCTCCAGGAAAGAATACTGAAGTGGTAGCCATTCCCTTTTCCAGAGGATCTTCCTAACCCAGGGATTGAACCTGCAACTCCTACATTGCAGGCAGATTCTTTACCCTCTGAGCCACCAGGGAAGCCCATTTTAAGTATACTTATATTTTAAGAGACTACTTCTGTAAATTCTTTTTGGATACCAGAATTCTTTCTTTAACCACCCCCTCATGATTTAGGTGAAATTAAATTAAATTATCTGCTTCTAATGAATGTAACTTTCTTAGAACTCTGTAAAGAAAAACCCTGAGGAAGCCTTGTGAGGCCTACTCTCAGTCTAAGGATAGAGAAGTCAATTTAGGAATAACATGTTTTGATGAGGAGATGAAAACAAAAAATAAAAACTCCATGTCAGAGCTATCATGATATATAATTGGAATGGTCTAAGGCTATATTTTTTCAAAAATTTCAAAAAATATGTTTTATTAAATATTAATCTTGTGAATCTTCCATCCCCCAGTTACACATACATGCACACATACAGACACAAAAACAGAAGCTTTTTGTTTAAAAATTACCTGAAATTCATGTTAACCTGTTAAATGCTGTGGTAAGCCTAATAGGAGAGCACTTTTTTTTTTAAGTTAAAAGTATTTAAATTTAAAAGTATTTTATTGAAGTATAGTTAATTTACAATGTTGTATAAGTTTCACATATATAGCTAAGTGATTGTGTATGTGTGTGTCTTAGAGTAGGAAATGGCAACCCACTCCAGTATTCTTGCCTGGAGAATCCTGTGGACAGAGGAGCCTGGTGGGCTATGGTCTCTGGGGTCTCAGAGAGTCAGACATGACTGAAACAACTTAGCACAGAACAGCTCATCTGTGTATATATATAGAATTCTGTTATAAATTGTTACAAGATGCTGAGTATTGTTCACTGTGCTGTAGTCGGTCCTTTTTGCCTTTTTTATATATAGTAGTGTATATAGGTTAGTCTTAAAGTCTTACTTTATACCTCTTCCTTCCCATCCCTTTTGATAATCAGTTTTTTTTCTGTCAGTTTCTGTTCTGTAAGTTCACTTATATTTTTATATTATGTTTGTCTTTGACTTCACTTAATATGATAATCTGTAACTTTACTCATGGTGTTTCAAACGTCATTATTCCATTCTTTTTTATGGCTGAGTAATATTCCATTATCTAAATATACCATGTCTTCTTTATCTGTTCATCTGTTGATGGACATTTAGGTTGCTTTCATGGCTTAAATATTGGGAACAGTGCCATTATGATAATTGGGGTGCATTAGTTTCTTAAATTAAAATTTTCTCTGGATATATGACCAAGAGTGAGATTGTAAGATCATATGGTAACTCTATTTTTGGCTTTTTGAGGAACCTCCATACTGTTTTCTGTAGTGGCTGCACTAATTTACATCCCCACCAATAGTTTAGGAGAGTTACTTTTGCTTCACACCTTCTCCATCACTTATCATTTGTAGACTTCTTAATGATGGCCATTCTGACTGGTGTGAGGTGACACTTTATCATAGTTTTGAATTGCATTTCTCTAATAATTAGCAAATCATTCCTTATTGCCAAATTCAGACTTAAATTGAAGAAAGTAGGGAAAACCACTAAACCATTCAGCTATGACCTAAATCAAATCCCTTGTGATTATACAGTGGAAGTGACAAATAAATTCAAGGGATTAGATCTGATAGAGTGACTGAAGAACTATGGATGGAGTTTCATGAATTGTACAGGAGGCAGTGACCATGACCATCCCCAAGAAAAAGAAATGCAAAAAGACAAAATTGTTGTCTGAGGAAGCCTTACAAATAGCTGAGGAAAGAAGAGACATGAAAGGCAAAGGAGAAAAGGAAAGAAACACCCATCTGAATGCAGAGTTCCAAAGAATAGCAAGGAGAGATAAGAAAACCTTCCTCGGTGATCAGTGCAAAGAAATTGAGGAAAAGAATAGAATGGAAAAGACTGGAGATCTCTTCAAGAAAATTAGAGATACCAAAGGAACATTTCATGCAAAGATGGGCTCAATAAAGGACAGAAATGTTATCGATTTAAGCAAAAGATATTAAGAAGAGGTGGCAAGAATACACAGAAGAACTGTACAAAAAAGATCTTCACGACCCAGATAATCACAATGGTGTGATCACTCACCTAGAACCAGACATCTTGGAGTTCAAAGCCAAGTGGGCCTTAGAAACATCAATACTAACAAAGCTAGTGGAGTTGATGGAATTCCAGGTGAACTATTTTAAATCCTAAAAGAATATGCTGTCAAAGTGCTGCACTCAATATGCCAACACATTTGGAAAACTCAGCAGTGGCCACAGGACTGGAAATGGTCTGTTTTCATTGCAATTCCAAAGAAAGGCAAAGCCAAAGAATGCTCAAACTACCGCACAAGTGCACTCATCAATTGCACACGCTCACAAAGTAATGCTCAAAATTCTCCAAGCCAGGCTTCAACAGGACATGAAACGTGAACTTCCAGATGTTCAAGCTGGATTTAGAAAAGGCAGAAGAACCAGAGACCAAATTGCCAATATCCGCTGGATCATCAAAAAAAACAAGAGCGTTCCAGAGAAATATCTACATCTGCTTTATTGACTATGCCAAAGCCTTTGACTGTGTGGATCATGATAAACTGTAGAAAATTCTAAAAGAGATGGGAATACCAGACCACCTGAACTACCTTCTGAGAAATCTATATGCAGGTCAAGAAGCAACAGTTAGAACTGGACATGGAACAACAGACTGATTCCAAATCAGGATAAGAATACATCAAGGCTACATATTGTCACCTTGCTTATTTAACTTCTATGCAGAGTACATCATGAGAAACGCTGGGCTGGAGGAAGCACAGCTAGAATCAAGACTGCCGGGAAAAATATCAATAACCTCAGATATGCAGATGACAACACCCTTAAGGCAGAAAGCAAAGAAGAACTAAAGAGCCTTTTGATGAAAGTAAAAGAAGAGAGTGAAAAAAGTGGCTTAAAACTCAACATTCATAAAATTAAGATCACGGCATCTGGTCCAATCACTTCATGGCAAATAGATGGGGAAACAGTGGAAACAGTGGCCGATTTTATTTTTTGGGGCTCCAAAATCACAACAGATGGTGACTGCAGCCATGAAATTAAAAGATGCCTGCTCCTTGGAAGAAAAGTTATGACCAACCTAGACAGCATATTAAAAAGCAGAGACATTACTTTGCCAACAAAGGGCCATCTAGTCAAAGCTATGGTTTTTCCAGTAGTCATGTATGGTTGTGAGAGTTGGACTATAAAGAAAGCTGAGTGCTGAAGAAGTGATGCTTTTGAACTGTGGTATTGGAGAAGACTGTTGAGAGTCCCTTGGACTGCAAGGAGATCCAATGCATCCATCATAAAGGAAATCAGTCCTGGATATTCATTGGAATGACTTGATGCTGAAACTCCAGTACTTTGGCCACCTGATGCGAAGAACTGACTTAATGGAAAAGGTCCTGATGCCAGGAAAGATTGAAGGCAGGAGGAGAAGGGGACAACAGAGGATGCGATGGTTGGATGGCATCACTGACTCAATGGATATATGAATTTGAATAAGCTCTGGGAGTTGGTGATGGACAGGGAAGCTTGGCATGCTGCTGTCCATGGGGTCACAAAGAGTTGGGCATGACTGAGCTACTGAACTGATTAATTAGCAGTATTGAACATCTTTTTCATGTGCTTGTTGACTATCTGTGTGTCTTCTTTGAAAGAAAATATGTATTTCAGTCTGCACATTTTTAAAAACATTTTATTTATTTATTTTGGCATTAAGCTGCATGAGTTGTTTGTATATTTTGGAAAGGGTCTCTCCAAATTTATTTGACTGCAAAGCTTTCTTTTCATACAATACCTATTAGTAACATCTAGAATTAGAATTCACATTGAAAAAAACTGTTCTAAATACATACCCAAAGCCACAATAGAGAGGTATTTACCCAAGTTGAAAGGATTTTTAGAAGAAAAATAGATTAAGAGGAATCTGAAGTCATTTAGGTAGTTAGGGCCTGCCCTAAGGTCAAAGAATGGGATAGACTCTGGGGATAATAGCTGATACCCATTATATGATGTAGAATGGATCTGATATAGTGACTAGTAGATAAAAAGGAACAGTCACACTACCAGGTCTGACTAGAGTGATTGGTTAAACAATGGTATCATTACTTGAAAAAGAAATATCAGAAAGAGGAATTACTAAGGTAAATGCAAGAAGTTAACTTTTGGATAGTTGGCTAGAAATACTTGGGATTCATTCAGGTTGATTTTTTTTCTTTGGAAGCTGCAAATAGGTTTGGAACATTAAAAAAAAAAAGTCTCAGGAAAGATAAAGTTGTTAAAGTCATCAGGCTGTATGAAGCTTCTGGGAGATGGATGAGACTGTGAATGACTTAATCTTTGACTGGTAGGGATCCAATTACTTCATTAAATACATTATGTGAAGCAAGATGCTAAAAATGAAAGTACAGTTTGCAACCATAAATTCTGTTTTTTGAAAAATATAGAAGATGAATGAAAAACTATAAAATTCCTGACATATTAAATATTTTAGCTATTACATGTGGCAAAGGATACACAATACTGAAACTGCAGTTTTTTTCTCAGTTCAGTTCAGTCACTCAGTCGTGTCCGACTCTTTGCGACGCCATGAATTGCAGCACACCAGGCCTCCCTGTCCATCACCAACTCCCGGAGTTTACTCAAACCCATGCCCATTGAGTCGGTGATGCCACCCAGCCATCTCATCCTCTGTCATCTCCTTTTCCTCCTGCCCCCCAATCCCTCCCAGCATCAGGGTCTTTTCCAATGAGTCAGCTCTTGGCATCAGGTGACCAAAGTACTGAGTTTCAGCTTCAGCATCAATCCTTCCAATGAACACCCAGGACTGATCTCCTTCAGGATGGACTGGTTGGATCTCCTTGCAGTCCAAGGGACTCTCAAGAGTCTTCTCCAACACCATAGTTCAAAAGCATCAATTTTTTGGTGCTCAGCTTTCTTCACTGTTCAACTCTCACATCCATACATGACCACTGGAAAAACCATAGCCTTCACTAAACAGACCTTTGTTGGCAAAGTAATGTCTCTGCTTTTTAATATGCTATCTAGGTTGGTCATAACTTTCCTTCCAAGGAGTAAGCGTCTTTTAATATCATGACTGCAATCATCATCTGCCGTGATTTGGGAGCCCAGAAAAATAAAATCAGCCACTGTTTCCACTGTTTTCTCATCTATCTGCCAGGCAAAATTTAAGAATATTAGTGTCTGGAGATGTTTAACCTTCTCCATGGGGTTATGACAACAAATACTGCATTAAGCTTATATAAATACATTCATCAAGAAAAGGGTATTGAATAATGATTCATCTGGAACTTAAATAATTCTGTGATGTATTTGAAGCAAACTGACAACATTATAGGAAATAGTAAATGTATTTCCTGTTAAGTGTTGGCTTGGTTCATTTACAGTAATTCCCTGTTCCTGCTCAACTGTTCACTTGTGTCTGAAACTTGTAAATTTATGTTCAGTTCAGTTATCAGTGATGCCCCCTGGTAAACAGCATGTTTAAGAAGAGTCTGTGCCATTTCAGGTTAAGTGAACCTTGAGCTGCTATCATTTCCCATTTGAAGAGAATAATAATAAGAGTACTGGCTATTGTATGTTAAGTGCCTACTTAGTGCTGTACTTTAGTAAGAGCTTTGCACATATTCTGCAAAGCAACTTTGTAAGGTGAGTTTGATTATTGTCCTTTAAAAACCTAGAAACTGAAGCTCCATGAGTTATATTCAGTTACAAAATCTGTAAGCGATAGAGCTCAATTTTGTTTATTGGGTTGGATGATTCCACAGTCTGCAGTCTTTCTATTGCCTGGCACTTCCTTAAACATGGAAAGCATGTTTTAAAAAAAAAAGTAAGGGGGAGAGTGGAATGATCCATTTCCATATCAGTTAATACTCTCCCATAGAGTTACATTTATATGCAAAGAATCGTAATTTTTTAATAGTACTTAATGGAAACTAATACACATGAGCAAGAGTTCCAGTTTTTGAGCTTTTCTTAATTCTCAGAAAACCAGTTAAGCAATGGTGAGCAATGATTTTAAATATTGCAAAAGATAAGGAATGAATTGATTTAAAAAATTATACATGTGTAAGGACTGCCAGATATTGTATCAACTTCCAAAGTGATTTGATCTGTATAAAGAAACACTAGTTGGCACTGTCTTTTCCAGAAATGTCCTATTAAAGCACTTTTTTTAAGGAAAGAAAGTAGAGAATACATTTAATATTTCACAAAAACTGCTCTGCTTTGCCTTTTAGAAGTAATTGGAGGAAGATAATCAGTCAGCAAACCATTTATTCAAAATCTATTAAACAAATTAACTCACCATTGATTAGTTTCTCATAGAGTGTGATGAGCTGGTGAACTAAACTGAGGATTCTGACATTAGAGAAATATAGAACTCTTCTTTATCCAAGAAAGTTCTTGATTCTAGTTCCATTTACTGTATTCAATGAAATTGTTTGTGCCTTCCATATCAGTTATGTATAGAATTATACTTTTGGGGATTTGTGTTTGAAATTATTGACTATTTTCTTACAGCCCTGTTATTAATAAAAATTAGGAGGGGGGCTTCCCTTGTAGCTCAATTGGTAAAGAATCTGCCTAAAATGTAGGAGACCTGGGTTTGATTCCTGGGTGGGGAAGGTCCCCTGGAGAAGGAAATGGCAACCCACTCCAGCATTCTTGCCTGGAGAATCACAGGGACAGAGGAGCCTGGCGGGTCTCAAGCGTCAGACATGACTTGGCGACTAAAGCACCACAACCACTTCAAAAGTTGCCAATATCTTACAGTCACTAACATCAAGTTTATTCTTCACTAACATCTCTTTTTCTCATTAAAATGAATTCTTACAGATAAGTAAGGTATGTAGATTTGAAAACCAATTTAGCCAAAGGACGACGATATCTGGAAATATTTATATAGATTTGCCTTAACTGGTAACAACATGCATTAAGAAATGTGTTACATAAAAGCAACTTTCCTTATCTCTGGTGAAATATCTATAGTCATGCCAAATGTTTTTTGATAAGTTTTGACATTTTAAAATGAAAGCTATTTTAACAAAACCACATTCAAGAAAAGTACTTAAACATTTTAAATGCTGCCTCATGTGGTGAATGCGTTTTTTGTTTGTTTTTCTTACAGATAGGGATTTTGTCAAGTGACTGTATATTACAAGAAAAATTTATACTGAGAATAATAATATGAGTTAAATGCTTGCGTATTGGAAGTAGAAAATGATGAAACATATAGCATGCAAATGTATCCTATAGCAGTATAAATGAGTCATCTATAATATGTTATCATAGCAAATGTTTTTCCATTCACTGTATTTGATCAAACCAAAGAGATCACTATTTAAAATCTTCTTTACAAACAAATCTGAAATGCATATATCTATAGAGTGAATTATTTTCAGAAATGTTTTACTGACCATGATTGCCTTTTAACTCAAAACTCATCATAAAGGGAAGTGATAGCAATGTTTAGTACTTCTACAATGCTTTTTTGCATTCAAATAGCTCACCTAGTTAATTCTACTTAATCTTTAAAACACCCTCTGAGAGGGCAAATTTGCTAGAACCGTTCCCCCATCCTGATATAATTAATATGATTATATACATATATATTGAAAACACAGTGGTATCTTATTTTTTAAATCTGTAGCTTCAAATATTAATATATGACATATTAAATATTTTAGCTATTACATGTGGCAAAGGATACACAATACTGAAACTGCAGTTTTTTTCTCAGTTCAGTTCAGTCGCTCAGTCGTGTCCGACTCTTTGCGACGCCATGAATTGCAGCACACCAGGCCTCCCTGTCCATCACCAACTCCCGGAGTTGGTGATTTGCAACTTGCAAATTTGCAACTATGCAAATTGCATCACTTTGGTGAAAAAATAATGTAAAATGAGAAAATATTTAAAATCATATCTGTTGATATTTTAGAAGGAAATCAGACTTGAACTTTGATTTTCCCCTTTGTTTATCGAAAATATGTGAAACAGTAGACTATTATGCTGGAGAACATCTTGGCCCAGACCGAAGGACCCTGAATTGTAGCCTTAGTTTTTTCATTAAATACATGTCTGACCTTGAAGCTTACTTTTCTCAGTTATAAGGTAGCAATAATGTTGCGTGCCTGGCCTTTATCACAGGGATGTTTGAGGGCTGTGACAAACACACAACATATGTGACAATATATGTGAAGCTATTACTTTAAAGCATTTTTCAAGTATCAATTATATAATTATGAAGCTAAAGATAATGTATAAAAACATATCCTTGTGATAGAAATAGTTTAGTGGACTTGCCCTTTAATCAATTTATTTAATATTAAATGTATTAAAATGTATTTATTGAGTGTCTTTTACCACAGAGAGCGCACATGACTGACACATGAAGGACATGTATAGAGAAGGCTGTGTACATGTGGTGAATCTATATAAGAAGCAGATATTAATGATGAGTCCACTGATCCTGGTATATTCTGGCAAAAAATTTCTTAGTACGTTAAAAGGAGGACACCTGGGACTGGGAGTCCTTCTGAATGAATGATCTAATTTCAGCAGTGGAGATATATGAGTTTTGTCGTGTTTAATTATAACATCTAAAAGATTATCAGAACAAAGCCTAGCGCTGACCACAGTCATGCAGTGACCTATGTGGTAATCACCTCCGGAACTCTGTCCACTGACCTGAGACTCATACCTCTTCATCTGAAATGCACAGTCTGAGAAATGTTGCCTTATAGTCCAAAAAGCTTTTGTCCTTTTCAGAGTGGAACAACTCTCAGCTTAGGCATGGCCATCCTCATTTATCTTTCTTGATTTCTCCTCCTAACTTGTATATTACTTCTTCTGAGGCTCATTTGCCTGGTTGCTCCATATCTGCCAGACCCCTAAAACTGGGCCTTTTCTCTTTTATCTTTGGGTCAACTACCAGGTCATCTCATTCATTCCAATGGCTGTAATGCCATCAACTCTCAAATTAATTGTCAATTTCACATCTCTTGCCTACTCTTCTCCCTTGACCTCTAGAATTGTATCTTCAGTACCTACTCATCATCTCAGCTTGCATATGTCAAGTATATCTCAAACTTAAGAAGTCCAAACTACACCCCTGACTCTATCCTATCTTGAATCCATTCCGTCTTCAATCTGTTTAGTCAGTAAATGGCAATTCCACTTTTCCAATTATTGAAACTGTAGCTTCAGGGTCACCCTATATTATTTTCAGTCTCATATACTCTACCTATCTTATCTGCTCGACTTTCAAATTACATCCATAACTCAACCCCTTCTCATTACATCAATTTTAATATATCATTCAGTTTTGGTTCTCAAACTTCACTATGAATCAAAATTACCTTAAAGTCTTCAAGTATAGATTTTAGGGCTCCTCTTCTGGAACTTATGATTCAGTTAGTAGGGTCACAAAAATTGTTATTCCCGTAAGTCCCCAGGTGGTATTGACTGCTGATTTTTGAGGACCATTCCTTGAGAGCCTGTGATCTAGAACTTAAGGTATCATCTGCTGACCAACAATATCAATATGACTGGAGAGCCTGTCAGAAATGCAGAATTTCAGGCTCCACTTAGACCCACAGAATCAGAATGCTCGTATTAACGTGATACCAGGGTGATTCTTCTATATACGACAGTATGAAAACACTGATGAAAAATATTCTTTTTACATTTCAAGTCACATATTATTCCTTTACTCAAAAATGGATTTCTATCTCAATAGACATACAGCTGTAAATACTAACCAGGTTTAGAAAATTCTGCCTCATCTCACCTCCTGTGAAACCCCCTGACTTCCTCTCTTACCATGCATCAGTTTCACTGCCTTCCCGCTGCAGTGGTCTCCTTGCTCTTCCATAAACCTCAGCTATGGTCTGACTCAGTGCCTTGATACTTAACTTTCTCGCAGCCTGGAATGCTCTTTCCCCAGTAACCACGTGGCTTATTTCCTCACTTCCTTTGGCGCTCTGCTCAAAAGCCTCATTATCAGCGAGGACCCTTTTACTGAATATCTGATGACGGTAGTTCTCCTCTCTAACCTAACGCTCCATTTATTTCTTAACCTGCCTTAGTTTTCTACATAGCTCTTATCATGATCGGATGTACTATATATTTATCTGTTTACTAGCTAAGTTTATTTCAGGAACATAAGTTCTTTTGCTATAAATATTTTGACTCTTGATCACTTTTTGTATGTTCAGTGCCTATACCAGTGCTAGATACATTCGAAGTGGCATAAAATTTGTTGAATGTATAAACAAGATTTCAGAATCTTTTCCCAGGACTGAATTTTGATAGGGAAGATATGAGATCATGCTAGTATTGAAAAGGGAGAAGAAAGATAAATAATAAGGTTAGGTTTAGGATTTTATAAACAAAAGAGAGGGTGACTGGAAGAGATATTTTTCCCCATAATTTTTCTTAGGTTTTTATTGATAAGAATATTGGTTTGTAATTTTTGTATGGTTCTTAAATATAAGGCATATTTTCTCTAGTTTCATACATCAGTGTAGGATGAAGAACATAATGATGGAAATTTACTAATACATTGATTGTGTGCTGAAATAAATTCATATCAGTGGGCCAATTTGTGACTACTTTTGGCTAAACAACTTTAAATTATTAGTGATAATGTACAGCAGTGTGTTCTGTTGGGAGGAGGCCACCAGTGAGAAGATGTGGAGATAGGTGTGATGTTTGTTTTTATTTAATGCCTTTGTTAATGATCTAGAAAGAAGAGTGAGAAGTTCATTACTTAAATTCACTGGTTTACTAAATTGGGAGGTGCCAGTGACACCAGAGAAGGAAAAAAAAAAAGGATTTAGAGGTGTCAGAAGAGGGACTGTTAAGAGTTTCACCTGTAAGACAAATTCAGATTTAAATATGTGGGGCATATTTAAACAGTTCTCTGTGATGTTGATATATATTTGATGTTAGCATTGATAATATTTGGAGAATAATATCTTGTGGCTGAATTCTGACTCATCTGCATCATGAGTGGCTCAACCACTGCCATTATGTACAATAACCCATCACAGAGATCCTATGTGTAGCAAAAGACAATTCTTATTTCTAAACTATAATTAGATTTGTATTTAAATATGTGTCAGGATATTAAATGGGGGTGACCCATATGAGGAAGCCAGTCAATCCTAAAGGAAATTAACCCTGAATATTCATTGGAAGGACTGATGCAGAAGCTGAAGCTCCAATACTTTGGGCACCTGATGCAAACAGCTGACTCTTTGGAAAATGCCCTTATGCTGGGAAAGATTGAGGGCAAGAGGAGAAGGAGGTGACAGAGTATGAGGTGATTGGATGGCATCATTGATTCAATGGACATGAGTTTGAGCAAACTCTGGGAGACATTGAAGGACAGGGAAGCTAGGCATGCTGCAGTCCTTGTGGTTGCAAAGAGTAAGACATTACTGAGTGACTAAACGACAACAAAAATTATAAGGAAACAAGCAGTGTTCTGAAAAAGAATTCTTCCTAAGTGCAGGGACTGAGGGCACTTCAGACAATAGGTCAGAACTGGAGGCAGAGGTGACTTCTGAGCTCAGAACTTCATTCAGATTGTATTTTGGCCTAATCTCCATTAGGTTGAACCATACATAATTGGTCATAAATGATCAGGAATTTATAATTTCTTTAATTTCAACTAATGAGCTGTTTGGTATAAGAATCTTGAAGTCATTTACGATACCAGCTAACCTGCTTCTTGGGGTGTGAGCACTTGTCGTCACAAGAGATCCTGCTAGTCAGCGCAGACTGGTGTTCCTGAATACTTGTTTAGGAACCACTGGTGGCGCTGGATGCAACACTTACTTCTGCTGAGTGCTGGCAATGGACATGGAGCTTTTAGTAAAAGTTAGCTGCTGGAGGAAGAGAGAAGCAAAACGAATCTCTAAAAGTGCCCTGGAAGACTAATCCATGAATGAAATGTCAGGTTTCTCTGAAATATTCAGTGGCTCCTGCAGAGCAGATACTTGAGGTCAGAAACATTACTTTACAAGTCTTATTTTCATGTTTAGATTTTGCCTAGACTGTTGTGACACAGGAAATATGGTTATACTTGGTACAGCAGGGACATAAGCAGGATCTGAAGGAGTTCAAGAATTCTGTGTTTTGGTTCAAGACTGTAATCGCTCTTTTACTGGATCTGTGCCAACAGACTGTATTCTCAGATGCTGAGAGCAGCTGGTTTGGAAAGTTCAGAATGATGGTGGAACCATGGTGTCATTGTTTACCATGTGTCAATATGGGAATACTTAGGAAAACACATTGTTGACATGTCCTCAAACTAGAGCACTCAGAAAGCTAAGAATTCTCAATTTGGAGGGCCAGTAAAGCTTTAAGACTGTCACATTCTGCAGCCTTAGGTAGAATAAAGCAAAAGAGAGATGCAGGCATACCTCACACCAGCCTTCCATGTAGACTGTCCCTATTGCAAATTATGTGTGAATGAGATTAATCAACACACTAACTTACTCCAATTCTTAGCTGCCTGAGGTATAAAATAACAGAATTGCACCAGATGCTCTTGAATGCTCTTTTCCTAATGTACATTTTATTATACTACTATATTGATACTTTTAGTGGAATATTAGATGGTGTTTACATATTTCACTTCAGCAGAGAGTGATTTTGTAACTGAAATAATAGAAGTATCAAAGAATACAAATTAACAATAACAATTCCCTGGTGGCTCAGACAGTTAAGAGTCTGCCTGCAATCGGGAGACCTGGGTTTGATCCCTGGTTGGGAAGATTCCCTGGGGGAGGGCATGGCATCCTACTCCAGTATTCTTGCCTGGAGAAGCCTTCTGGGCAGAGGAGCTTGGCAGGCTACAGTTGATGGAGTTGCAAAGAGTCAGACACAACTCCGTGACTAAGCACAGCACCATTTAATGATGATGTATGGTCATTGTGGGTCAGACATTATGCTAAGGATTTTTCATGAATTATCTGATTTAAATATCAAAAAAATTAAGGTTTATTTAGTGTCCATAATAGAGTTTCGATTGACAGAGCCAGGAGGGCTAAATTTGGACAATTTTTGAAGTTGTCATTTCCAACACCATTGCCAGTTGTACACAGTGGATTTTTCTGCTATAGAGGGAAGTTTTCCTGCCTTTATTTTTCAATTAATAGAAGGTGCAATGAATAAAATGGAAATAAAAAAGACATATAAGTACAATACATAAATATAGTCAGTACAATTGTTTTTAGCAGAAACATAATTTTGGAAATAATGCAGGAGGCTGTCTCATGTAACCAAGAAAGTACCATCAACATAATTCTCTTTTTCTGTAAAACTAAAAAGGAAAGACAGCATAGGTGAATTTTGTCAAGATCCCCATTGCCACTCTATTTCAAAACATTTCTCGAAAGGCTGGTTCCCATGCCCTCTTCCTAGCTTCGCATCATGTTTAAATTTATGTTGAACACCTAAGAGAAGCATGCTGATTAAAGCATTTTTTCCAGTCTTTAAAAAAAAAAATAGCGTAGTGTAGAGACCATTGATTTTTATCCACATGTTCTCTCTCTAGTATTTCAGAAACTTTATTCAAAGTAGTTGGTAGCTCTAGAGTCATTGTCACAGCTGCCAAGTTTCTCTAACCTGGAGTAAATAGTCAACCATCCGTAATAAATGATTTATAGCAGGGCAAAAAGAGCTCTTAGACACCTGGAGAGGGGCATAAATGTGCTGTATTGAGCAGCTGAGGACGTTTCTTGACAGATTTTGTTTTAGGTAAAAATGTAAGACATTTTCTTTTACAAATTTCTTAAAACATATATTGTAAGGGAAAGAAAATCCATATGGTATTGATTTATTTAAATATTTTAAAAATTAGATCTTGGGAAAGACAATTTATTTCACCAAGAATCAAGAGAAGGAAAAAAAAAACTTGAAAATTCATATTTAGTTCCAAATTTAAAGTCAGATTTGACATGGTTTTTAAAACATGATCAAACAAAAATCAGTCTGTGGTTTCAAAGAACAAAGTAAGCTTTAGGGGGAGGGAGGCAAGCTGTTTCTCTGGAGGAGTCCTTATTCCCTTAGTCAAAACAGAGAAGCAAACAAATAAACAGAACCCTCAAGTAGTAGCACCAAATGGTGGCTTGGTATATAATTCTACAGAATTTATAGCTTTAGCAATACAGGACTAGGTACCAATTCATGGTTTCTTTTTCCATTTTGCTACGAAACCAAGGAACTCTGTTAAAAGAGTAATGAATTGTGTAGGCTGTAATTGCTATTCTGTTGGTAAATGTTACTGGCTTACAATGCTTCAGAGTGAGCTGGAAATAGGTTATAATGTGTAGTCTGCTAATCCATACTTATTAGTAAACAGATGAGAAAATGAGAAATCACTGTCTTCCAGAGTTGTTTTTAAAGATCATCTTTACTCTGAATACACCAGCTAAATGTTTACCTCTTTTTATCCAGTTTGAAGTAATTTTCAAATGACAAAAAATATACTTACATCCCATAATGTGAGTTATAGGGTGATGTTATATGAGAAATAATGCAGAGGAACTTTTAATTTTTTCTTTCTTCCTCCATTTTCTCTGTATCGCTATGTACATCCACTTAGTTAGGTATGTTTTGTATGTTATATTCATTTCGAGGTTTGTTTCATCTTAGTTAGATGTGGCCCTGAGACCATAGAAATGCTGATGTCTCTTCCTTGACTCTTTTCCACAAAACTTCTTTCTGCTCAAAACCTGATTATTTTATTTCAAGCTGTTCTCTCTTGCTCTCTCGCACTCTCTCTCTCTCTCTCTCTCTCTCTCTCTCTATATATATATATATATATATATATATATATACACACACACAATTTAACAACAACATAGGCTATTTTATGTAGGCTGAGACGAATAGAATGACATCAACGAAAGTCTTTTGTTAGACCAGCAATACGTTTTTTCATTTATTTATTTAAATTTATTGTGATATACTTTAGTGTGATGTGTTAGTTTCTGCCTTACAACAAAGTGAATCAGCCACATGGATGCAAATATCCCCTCCATCTTGAGCCTCCCTCCCACCCATTCTAGGTCATCATAGAGCACCAAGCTGAGCTTCCTCTACTATACAGTAGGTTCCCAGGAGTTATCTATTTTATATATCAATTCCCATCTCCCAAATTCATCCCACCTCTCACTGCTGACCCCACCTCACTCTCGCCATCTCCACACATTTGTTCTCTACATCTGTGTCTCTATTCCTGTCCTGTGAGTAGGTTCATCTGTACTATTTTTCTAGATTCTATATATATGCATTAAAATACAATATTTGTTTTTCTCTTTCTGACTTACTTCACTCTTAATGACAGACTCTGGGTCCAACCACATCTCTACAAGTGACCCAATTTCTTTCCTTTTATGGCTGGGTAATATTTCCTTATATATATGTACCACAGTTTTTATCCATTCATCTGTTGATGGATATTTAGATTGCTTCATGTCCTGGATATTGTAAATGGTGCTACAATGAGCATCGGGGTGCATATATCTTTTTGAATTATGTTTACCTCAGGATATGTGCACAGTATTGGCATTGCTGGTTCATATGGTAGTTCTGTTTTTAGTTTAGTCTTTTTATTTATTTTTTTTAAGGAGTCTCCATGCTATTCTCTATAATAGCTGTATCAATTTACATTCCCACCAACAGTACAAGAAGGTACCCTTTTCACTGCACTGTCTCCATCATTTACTCTTTGTAGATTGTTTGATGATGGCTATTCTGACTGGTCTGAAATGAAACCTCATTGTAGTTTTGATCTGCATTTCTCTAGTAAATAATGATGTTGAGCATCTTTTTGTGTGTCTATTGGCTATCTGTAAATCTCCTCTGGAAAAAAGTTTATTTAGGTCTTCTGCCCTCTTTTGATTGGGTTGTTTGTTTGCTTGTTTGTTTGTTTTTGATATTGAGCTGTGTGAACTATTTGTATGTTTTGGAGATTAATCCCTATCAATTGCTTCATTTGCAAATATTTTCTCCCATTCTGAGGGTTGTGTTTTCATTTCGTTTATGGTTTTCTTAGCTGTGTGAAACTTTTAAGCTTAATTATATCCCATTTGTTTGTTTTTATATTCACTACTCTAGGAGGTCAAAAAGGATCTTCCTGCAATTTATGTCAAACAGTGTTCTGCCTATGTTTCCCTCAAAGAGTTTTATTGTGTCCAGTCTTACATTTAGGTCTTCAATCTGTTTGAGTTTAATTTTATATATGGTGTTAGGAAAATTTCTAATTTCATTCTTTTACATGTAGCTGTTCCATTTCCCCAACATCACTTATTGAAGAGACTGTCTTTTTGCCATTGTATATTCTTGCCTCCTCTGGTATAGATTAGGTAACCATAGGTGCATGAGTTTATCTCTGAGCTTTCTACCCTTTTCCACTGATCTATATTTCTGTTTTTGTGCCAGTACCAT
Source organism: Muntiacus reevesi (assembly GCF_963930625.1). Classification (NCBI taxonomy): domain Eukaryota; kingdom Metazoa; phylum Chordata; class Mammalia; order Artiodactyla; family Cervidae; genus Muntiacus; species Muntiacus reevesi. Next base: position 18,268,525 of record NC_089265.1, on the reverse strand, counting down.
AGTGTCTTGATTACTGTAGCCTTATAGTTTATTCTGATGTCAGGGAGCCTGATTCCTCCAACTCCATTTTTCTTTTTTCAAGATTGCTTTGGTTATTCAGAGTCTTTGTGTTTCCACAAACTGTAAAAAATTTTGTTTTAAATCTGTGAAGAATGCTATTGGTAGTTTGATAGGAACTGCACTGAATCTGTAGATTGCTTTGGGTTGTATAGTCATTTTCAGAATATTGATTCTTCCAATTCAAGAACGAGGTATATATCTCCATCTGTGTTGTTTTTGATTTTTTTCATCAGGTTCTTACAGTTTCCTGAGTACAGGTCTTTTACTTCCTTAAGTAGGTTTATCCTAGATATTTTATACTTTTTGTTGTCTTGGTGAATGGGATTTTTCCCTTGATTTCTCGTTCTGATCTTTCATTGTTGGTATATTGGAATGCAGGAGATTTCTGTGCAGTAAATTTTGCATCCTGCAACTTTATCAAATTCATTGATGAGCTCAAATAGTTTTCTGGTGACATCTTTAGGATTTTCTATGTATAGTATCATGTAATCTGCAATTTAAACTATGGTGTTGGAGAAGACTCTTGAGAGTTCCTTGAACTGCAAGGAGATCCAACCAGTCCATCCTAAAGGAGATTAGTCCTGGGTGTTCATTGGAAGGACTGATGCTGAAGCTGAAAGTCCAATACTTTGGCCACCACATGCAAAGAGTTGACTCGTTGGAACGGACCCTGATGCTGGGAGAGATTGGGGGCAGGAGGAGAAGGGGATGACAGAGGATGAGATAGCTGGATGGCATCACCGACTCAATGGGCATGAGTTTGAGTAAACTCCAGGAGTTCGTGATGGACAGGGAGGCCTGATGTGATTTTTGGGTCGCAAAGAGTCAGACACAACTGAGAGACTGAACTGAACTGAATCTGCAAACAATGACAGTTTTACTTCTTTTCCAATTTGGATGTCTTTTATTTCTCCTCAGATTGCTGTTATTGGTGCCATAATTAATTATGTTAAAATAATATAGATCTCTACTAATAACTTTGAATACTTTTCTATTTTTCCCAAATAATTGATTAAATACAAATCACCCTCTTTTTTTCATTTCCAGCATAAAATCTTTGAGAATGGATCAGGTACATATTATTAAAATACATACTCATGGTGTCAGGTATTATGGAAAGAAATTAGGTATCCTTAGTATCTCAACTAATAAATGCTAAGAAAGCATAAATGGAACAATTTTAGGAAGTATTTTTATTTTTATAAATATTAATTTGCATTCATTTCCTTTATATTTGTCTGAACATATGTAAGTAGGTGTAAACAATAGAGTTAAGGAAAGGGGTAAAAGTAGGAATATAATTAACATTTATCTCAGGTATGTGTTTGTGCTTTCCATACACTAATTTAATTTTCATGAAGATGTTAGGGATTAATATCCCTATGCTACTTTTGAAGAAGTTTTTTATAGATGAAGAAACTTACCCATTATTTTATAAGGCCATTAAATCTTGAATATGATCCTAGATCTTCTTTGCTCTAAGTTCATTCCATTATTTTCTTTGCTAAAAAAAAAAAGAAAAAAGGAAAAAACAGAAAGTCAGAAAGTGGCAGATTATGTACATATACACACACACATTTCTTTCAGTGAATTACCTGTACTCTTCAGAAGAAAGTATAATTGCCCATGTATGTCTGAGGGCATATCCAAGTATTGTAAAATCTAGAAAAAATATACATAACTTTATATGATATAATCATCTTCTATCAGGAATCATTCCTTATATATTCTCAAACAAATCCAACTATCAATTTCCTACTGAAATGTACTTATCTCTTAAAAATTCCTTAGTATTTATAAACTTCTTATTTTCATATTCTAAATAAAAAGCATGTAAATTCTGTCTTTTCATCTGGTGAACCCCAATGTAATAATAAAATAAAGTAAATTAATATGTCATAACTTTTTATTATTTGGCTTTAACATTTGTCTCTCCTGGAACAAGTTTTAGAAGGGAGTAGGTATGGACAAAAAACAAACAAACAAACAACACAAATTTGATAGCAAGTTGTAAACAAGTACAAAAAAGTTGTTTTAACTCTCACATAAGTTTCAAATCCAAGTTTAGATCCAAAATTAGTCTGTGATTTCTAGGCTAAAATATCAGTTTGTGACTAATTTTTAAGTTTAAGTTGTTTGTTTTCTTATTGAGTTTTGAAACGTGTTTAGATACTTGGATATAAACCTTTTATCCATTTCATGAGATATAGGATCTATAAGTATTTTCACTGTGTTTCTTATTCTTTTTGTAATACCTTTGAAAGAGCAGAAATTACTAAATTTTCTGAAATCTAGTGTATACTTTCTTTGAAGGGAGCATGTTTTAGGAGTCATATTTAAGAAATCTTTACCTAACTCGAGGTGACAAAGACTTCCTCCTATATTTTAGATATTTTTTTAGAAATTTAGGATTTGTACTTTTGACTGTGATCCACTTTGAGGTGTGTGTGTGTGTGTATATATATATATATATATATATATATATATATATATATATATATATATACACATTTTGTTTGTTTTGTTTTGTGAGTTAGCTATCAAAGAAATTATTTTGTTAGATAGGTATCCAGTTTTTCCTGTGGCGTCTGTTGAAGAGATAAACATTTCAACACTCTGCACTTTACACATTGGAGAAAAAGATCAATTGACCATTTGGATCCATTTCCAGACTCTGTTATGTATTTCACTGATCTATTAGCCTGTGTAATGCCAACTGCATTATTTGACCATTGTAGCTTCAAAGTAAATATTGAAATTGGTCAGTTTATGTCTTCTGCCTTAGTTCTGTTTTCAAAGTTGTTTTTGCTGTTCTAGATCCTTTGCATTTGCATATAAATTTTATACAGTAAGCTTGCCAGTTTCTATAAAAAAAAAAAACTAGCGCTTTGATTGAGATTTTGATTTTTTTTCTTGTCATCAGTGGATGTTGGATAATGTCACATTGTTTTATAATTTATTGACAAAATTTTTCTGCTTTATTTTTTTTTCATTTATTTTTATTAGTTGGAGGCTAATTACTTTACAATATTGTAGTGGTTTTTGTCATACATTGACATGAATCAGCCATGGATTTACATGTATTCCCCATCCTGTTTTACTTTAACAGGATAATTACAAGTTATATACTGCTGGTTTCCACTTGCTAAATTTTATTCAGAATATTTACATCTTTGTTCATAGATATTGATCAGTAATTTTCCTATAATATCTTTGTTTGCTTTTGGTATCAGGATGCTTTACCTCATAGAATGAGATGGAAAGTACTTCATTCTCTTAATTTTTCAGAAAGAATTTTTATGGAATTGATGTTGTATTTATTTTTTATGTGATATTTGCTAATATTCATTGATAAAGTCACATAGGTCTCAGATATTCTTTGTGAAGATTTTTAAGTACAAAATCAAAATTTTAAAATAGACATGGACTGCTCAGTTAATATAGTTCTTCTTGAGTGAGCTTTGGTAATTTTAGTATTTAAATGCATTTGTTCATTTCACCCTTGATGTCAACAATATTGTCATGAAGTTTTTCATAATATTCTCTTATTATCCTTTTAAGAGCTATAGAATATCCAATGGTATCACCTTTTTCATTACTGGCATTGATAAACTCTGGGAGTTGGTGATGGACAGGGAGGCCTGGCATGCTGTGGTTCATGGGGTCGCAAAGAGTTGGACACGACTGAGCGACTGAACTGAACTGAACTGTAAACACTCATTGCTATTAAATGTTGCCATTTGTTATTATCTTCTTGACTATAGCAACCCTAGTGGTGTAAAGTGGTTGGTATCTTATGTGGTTTCATTTTGCATTTCAGTAATGGCAAAAGATATACTTTTATAGGGGACTAACTCCTTCTCAGAATATCTGTAATCTGTATCTGTAAACATTCAAATCCTTCAAATGGCAGTAAGTACATTATTCTTTTCTAACTAACTCAGTACTTCTAGGCATCCTAATAAGAATATTACCATCAATAATAGCCAGCAATTTTTAAGCACTTACCGGGGCCAAGGCTTTTTATATATCTTATTCAATTCTCTTACTTGTCTCATAGGTGAAGTAAATTGTTGTTGTGAGCTTCATTCAATGCCATTTTTTTTCCTAAGTAACATTTGGCAATTGAAACACATATCCACTCCTGCTTAGAGACCATATCCATCCCAGTCCCTACTTTCATGACTGTGCTAAGAATTTTTGTTACATTTTAAAGTATTGTTAAAGAAAACAAAGGAGAATATGAGAAAGAGGCCTGTGTGGCTGGAAAGCTTAAAATATTTAATATATGACCATTTATGAAAAAAGTTTACTGACCTCTAACTCATAATGACCTGTATTCAAAACCATCTTCACCTATTCTGGAATGTGGGTTTAAAAACTGAGTATAAGATTGTATACACATAAGGCTTCTGTTTTATCTGACCTATTAAAAGGGGGCAGGAGAAAACAAAGCAAATGCATAAGCCAGTGTTTTTTAAAAAAACTAAATTGCGTTGGTTATTTTGTGCTTACTATAAGACCTCTGTCTTGATGTGGGAGATAGAAGGAAGTTAGAATATGATTCCTTGAACATATATGAGGAAAGAGAAAACTAACTATAGTTGAAAAGTCCTAAGTAGAATGTGTGGGCTTCCCAGGTGGCTCAATGGTAAAGAATCTGCCTGCAATGCAGGAAATGCAAGAGATGAGTTTGATCCCTAGGTTGGGAAGATTCGCTGGAGGAGGACATGGCAACCCACCCCAGCATTCTTGCCTGGAGAATCCCATGAAAAGAGTACATAGGGTTGCAAAGAGTTAGACAAAATTGAAGCCAGTGAGCACACGTGCATGCTCACATAAGTAGACTGTGTACCATAGGAAATATTTGGGGGGATGTGCATTCCTTTACTCCTTGGTGATGCCTAAGGAGGCTTCATTACTGTATATTGTATGGTACTCACCAAGAATGATAAAAGAAAGGCACTAGATTGTATTAGATATAGGAAGACAGACCGGCCTAGGGTAAGAATTTATGTTAGAAAACAAATCACCAATCTGGGGCAATGGATTATCTGAGTACAAAAGAGTGGAGGTGGATGAGCTGTACAAAGGTGGCACCCATTCCGATGTTGTAGTCCAAGTGTGAACCCTCAGGATTGACATAGTACCTTTATATATCAAGCTATATAATTAGCTTTGGCTTGACTCACTTTATATGTTATCTATGTCCTCCGAAGAGCTGGAATCATTCTGGTCTTGATGTAACAGTAAACTTTTTCCTTTGGTGATCAGCATTAGATGATTCTTTGTATTCCCCACCTTACCTACCCTTCCTGTCTATCTTTCTACCCCTTTTAGAGAATCAAGTAACAGTTCTACTATCAAGTCCTAAATGATAAGTAAAAATGCAGGCTTATACACATGGTATCTTTTAATTTCTCTCTCCTGTTATTCAGTGCCATTTTTTCTAATTAATGTTTTCTAATTGGAACTCACATAAAAAAATACAAGTTTTGAATTCTCAGCATAAAACTACATATTTTTTGGTAAAACAATTATTTTAAAATACTTCCACATGAAACTGAAATCACTGCTAATCTTTAAACAAGGCTTTGGTTGATTCTAAATTTGTCTTGAGGCTTGAAATTTTATCATTAGTAACTAGAATTTTTTTTTAATGTTAAAAGAAATTAAATATATTTTTTCCCATCAGAATGAAACACCCTCAAATATAAACAATTAAAAAATCCAGACTGTCATTGATCAGGTTGAAATATGAGTGCTTGCTTGAGAAACACAATCTTCTATATTATCTGTCATTGGTGACTATACTAACACAATTACAATATTTTATATTTCACAGTGGCAGTGTATCAGGTCCCAGAGGACACATGAAACCTTTTATTTACATCCTTTTGTGCACTGGTAGGTCATATGGACTTCTTTCTAAAATATCCTCTAATTTAATTTTTCTTTGAATAATTATTTACTAGATCAAATCTTTTCTTTCCCCTAGAAATTCTTTGACGTTTACTGAGGACTGCAATTATAACTGAACATTATGCCAATAAAAATGATAAGATTTGTTCTAAGACTTTAAAAATTTGCTTGAAAATAGTAGTGTATTAGTAAATATTCAAAAGTTCTTTTCTTACACAGAGTTACTTTTAGCTAAATGAATAATGTAATGTTTTGTAAGCATTATTTGTACTATTTAAGAGTAAATTATTTTTGTTAACCCTCAATACAATTTCTTATTTACTTTAATTTTTCTCCCTGACTAGCAAATATATAATAACTTGTTTAACTATTTCATTGCTTTAGGTATTCACTGTAATTCCTGGATTGAGAGTAACATAAAGTAGTGTATAGTGAATAGTCTGTTTGTTTTTTTTTTAAAAGGAAGGGCAAAATTGTATCCGGTATGTTAAATAATTGAATCAGGAATGTGGTCATAATCATGTTTTAAACCAGCCTTTTCATCCATGTATATTAAAATTATAAACACCCTTTGGTCATGTTGAATCTATATTAATACCAAAAAGAAAATCTCTTTGGCTATCCTGTTCTTTCTTCATTCTGTTAATAAAGACATTTTATAATTTGTTACTTCTTTACTTCTCTAAATTACCATTTTTTCCTTAAAAATTTTTTTATTCCTTTATAAATGGTCTACATATATATTCTGAAAATGACTGCCATAATATACCACTTCCTGATATTTATGTATTTATTTTTTATTAAAATGACTTCCCAACTTTTCATCCATGAAAGTCTCATGTTTTGTCTAAAGCCCATATTGTATGCCTTATGAAATCAACACTAATCTGATTTATTTTTTTCTTAAACTAGCATGACACACATATTCTTAAAAATCATTTGTGTACTTATACTATTAATATTATATGCACTCTCATTGTATTTGTCTTGAGGTCCCAAATAGATTAAGAGACTTCAAGGGCAAGAAAAAGGATTTGTATCTGTTTAAATCTCTATTCTCTATCACAAAGAAGATGTGAATATATGTTACTATATTTTTAAATGAATCATTTACTTTTAGTTGTAATTAATATTTGTGTAAGGATTAAACTGTAGGCAGTTGAACATAGGAAAAAACTGAGAAGATAGTATCCCAAAAGAGAATAGAAGGTAAACTGGTGGAAACAGTGTGGGCACTAAAGCGAGATAGCTGCCTCACTTCACCTCTGTTTTGATTAAAGAGATGTCTGTGCTACCCTATCTCCTCCAAACATGGATGTTCTCTTTTTATCTAGAGCTTCTGCATACATATTAAATCCCTTCAGTCATGTCCAACTCTGTATACAACCCCATGGACTGCAGCCTGCCAGGCTCCTGTGTTCATGAGATTCTCCAGATAAGAATACTGGAGTGGGTTGCCATGGCCTCCTCCAGGGAACCTTCCCAACCCAGGGAATGAGCCCATGTCTCTTGTGTCCTGAACTGGCAGGTGGTTTTCTGCCACTAGCACCACCTGGGAAGCCCAATTAGAGCTTCTACCCTTGCCCAAGTCTTGCAGCCTCTTCCAAAGTAGATGGGAGTGATCTTGTCTAAAATAAGTCAAATAATTTCACACCTGTCTTAAAAATTACCACATTTCCCATTTTACTCAGAATGAAAGCAAAAGTCCTTAGTATGAATTATGTATGAGTCAGGATACTTTATATACTGTGACAAACAACTCAGGATCCTAGTGATTGAAAAAGCCACAGTTCATTTCTGCCTTCTGTTCATTGTGGAGGCTGCGAGTATCCAAGGACAAACACCAGTGGAACATACCTCAAATATGCTTATTACCATGCTGAGGCAACTGTATGCTCTTGTCTACAAGACCTGCATCTCACATTTTCATCACAACTCTTTGTTGGTTACATTGAAATGTTGTTTAGCTGGCAAGTCATGTCTGATTCTTTTGCAACCCCATAGGCTAAAGCCCACCAGGCTCCTCTGTCCATGGGATTTCATGGGGAGCAGGAAATGGAAATCTACCTAAAAGACTCTTGGAAGGGAGGTAGAATCACAATCCATAAGGCCTTATCCAGTCAAGTCACCTCCCATATCCACATTACCTCTCTGACCTCATCACCTATTACTTTCCCCCTGCTTGATTTTAATTCTGCCACAATAGCTTACTTACTGCTATGTGAACACCCCAAATATGTTCTTACCTCATCCTAAAATGCCTTTCCCCTAGCTATCTCCATGGTTAGCTTCCTTACCACTTTCCTCCAGTCTGCTCAAATGCAACTATCTCAGTGAGAACTACCCCTGTTATCCTATGTAACACAAATGTTTCTCCAACACACTACATGCTTTTTTTTTCTTCTTGGTCCTTATTATTATATTACATAATATATTGTTGATATCTCCTTTAAAAGTAAATTTAATGAAAACTAGGGATTTTAGTTTGTTTTCCTGTATATATGCTTGCAGTGTCTAGCCGTGGTGTTTAATAAATATTTGTTGCATAAATTTTAAAATTTATAAAAAGTTAAGCTTATAATCACAATTATGACTAAAATAACATATTCAGACTTGCAATTTATAGTTATTTGTTAATAGCTATTATATAATGAATATCTATTTTGTGCAAAGATTTTATTAGTTTTTTTCTGATGTAGTAACCCATTTTGTTTCATGATAGATTTCTACTTTCATAAACCCAGAAAGTAGATGCAGTCATCCTCATTTTACAAGTGTTTTAACAAGCACTAAGAATTAGTGTGTTTATGGTCACATAGGAATAGAAATTTGCCTTAGAATACTAAAATGGTAAAATTTTTATTTGTTCATTTTCACTAAAGAATTCTCAGCAAGTTCCTATGATATAATTATAAGAAAGGCATGATTTATACTAGTGATCAAACAAAGTAAGGAAACTCAGTTAACACTGATGATGTTCAATTCATAAAAGTACTGCAAAGAAATTCACATTCCCCTAGGATAACAGTTAACTGTTGCAGGAACCTTTAAAAAATGCTGATGGCCCATTCCTATGCCCAGAAATTCTGATTCAGACTGCTTCAGGTAACTATAATATGCAGCCAGTGTTGAGAATCACAAAGTTAGAGGGTTAACTTAATCACTTTCTGGCAGTGGTGATGGGAGGATTTGTAGAGAGTATAATATTTGTCAGAATTAAGGATTGTTTACTGCCACGTTCAGATTAGGTTAGATACAATTGCCCATTTGCTTCATTGACCAAGGAAAACAATGATGCAAACAATAGTTATGAAAATATTATATACACTTTCACATATACCTTTTTCTCATCAATGTTCTGTGAATGTTTATTTTCCTTTATGTTTTCTGATTTTGGTAAAAATAAACTGACAAAGTTGTTGGAGAACAGAGAAAAATTATATCAACTACTCTCCAATTTCCTCTTTATGCTGTCAGATCATTTTGGTTGGCAGAAGCCCAAAAGTTTTGAAAAGTCATTGTTTTTTCTGGGATTTTTCACCTATTTCTTCACATATTCAGTTCTGGTCCTGTGTACTAAAGAAGTCTAATTCTAGTCTGGGGAATTGTTCTAAACATATTTTTTGTTATTGAATTGGTGGAATTCTGAGCGTAGAGGTACAGGTGTTTCTCTCCTGGTGGCATCTCCACAAAGTTGAGTTGCTTTAACTTTATTCAGACATTAAAATATTCATGATCCTGGTGGTGAAGAATGGCCTGTTTTTTCAGTCCAGCTCATGAATTAATTCAATAGCTAGGCTTAGTAACCTGGAAGGTGTTGGCTTCTATTTCAGATAAATTATTGTGAGGAAAGAATACAAAAGATTTATTACAAATCATATGAATGATACAGCACCTTTATGGCATGCAGCTTGTACAGTTAAAAAACAGCGGTTCTCTACCTCTGTTAATGCAATGTATATGCTGCTGAGTGTTTCTAAGGCTGCAAAATGCTTGCAGAACTGTCTCGGAAGAGATTTACTCTTAGGATGCAGTTTTAGAATATATCGGGGGAGGGTAATTTTCATTTCCTATTATTTATGAAGTAGCCTTGTCTTATCATTCAAACTCTCTGTGTCTGCCTCAAACTCCTCACACTTTGTGTCTCAAATGCACACCTCAAAGCATTATACATCACACACACCATGCTTTCTTAAATCAGAACTCTTTTTGAAGGACTTGGTTTATTTGAACTCTGTTATCTTTCTGGGATTACCATTTCTTTCTCCTAATGCTGTTTTAAAAACATACAGCACAGCCTAATTTAGAAGTACTGGCTATTTTGTTTCCCATTGATCTGTTAATTTTGCTTTCTTTCTTTAGGCAATGTAATTCTTCAGAATCAAAGGGCTCTCTAAACCTCATAAGGGCACAGTTTGTACAGGAAGCTTGAATTCCCACTGTGTGTAAACAGGGGGCTTGCTTTTTGGTCCTGTAAACTTCCTCAATTACTTCTCCTTAACCTAGCAAAATGTGGGTTTTGACATTCCACTGCATCTTCTGCTGTTTCTTTGTGAAAGGGTTTCATTAGATCTTGTGCTGTATTCTTTACCATATGCATGAACTTCAGTAATGGGTCTCTTTAAAGATTAACACAAAACTCCCTGTGCATCTGTATGATTCTTCTAGGCCATTAAAAAAATGTGCATAACTGTGAAGATTTATTGGAACTCCATATCTCTATTTCCATATTCCAGCTATACATTAACATTTTCAAGACCCAACTTGGAAGAAAAGAGAGTTAAAAGCATCTCTCTAAGCCCTTTAGATTCTTTTACATCCAGATTTATCCAAGTACCCTGAGAAATATTGGGTATGGAATTAGAAGACAGTTTAATTACTTACTCTGTTACCCATATAAATGGACAGTGTTGAGAAACTCTAAAAATCTTCAATTTAAAAAACAAAACAAAACACTCTACTTATCTTTGAAAATGGTTTGAGTTAAATGGTCTTCTGGAAATGACTGTTGAAAATCTGAAATTGGTAGGTAAATTTGTGCTGAATGTCCTGCTTTTGCCCCTCAAGATGCATAATCTGCCTTTCTCCACCCTGCTTTGTGCCAGCGGAGCTGAGTCACGGGCACTGCTTTAACAAGGCGCTTTTGCCCTGTGATGCCCAGCCAGCTGGTGGAAACACCAGTCACAGGTAAGAGAGAGGGAGGGTGGAAGTGTCAAGGGGTCTTTCTCCCAAGCTTCCTCCTTGCGTGTCTGCAGTTTACCACCAACTCTATTTTCCACTCTTTTTCTCTGCAAATATCTACAACCCCTTTGAATGTTCGTTTGTCTATAGCTGTTGGTCCTAATGGGTATATCCCCTCCCTGACCCCTTTACGCCCAAGAGAGTTGGTTTCTTCCTGCTGATCATGGCTCAAGGGTACTTCATGGTACTCTACTTTGATCCCCCCCACCACCTCTTCTAAATAGTCCCTTCAGCACATTATCTATTTTGAATGTGTCATGTTTCTTGCTGGGACTTTAACTTAGTTAAATAATTGCATTTATTGTGGCTTTAACTTAGACAAATAATTATTTATTATGGCTGATTTATTAAGAGATACTCTATACCCCCAATATAAATCCACATCTAGAAATTTATATTTTCCTAAATTTGCTAAATACATATGCATGCACACATACACTTTTCTGAATGTATGGTCTTTCTCTTTTCCAGAATGGAATAGAGAGCTAGATTAAATTTCAAGGCTATTTTGTGAATTTATACTCAGTTTTACTTAAAATTGTCATCTCATTTCTATTAGTTTTGATTTTTAAACTTTAACTACTGTTAGCTTTACTTCAGTATTATCAAACCTCTGTGTATTTAATCAAGGGTATTTTTGATCTACAGTTTTAATAATTAGTCTATATACTTATATATAATTAAAATGTAAATTACTTAACCTAAAACAATAAAATGACTCATGATTTTATCAGTAAAACAGATTTATCTGGGAGCAGCAAAGAATTGCAGCTCAATTCTTTGTGTGATTGTGGTGGAGGACATGCAAGTGTGGGTAAAACAAAGGACAGAAAACTCTTGAGAGGAGAAAGGGAAGTTGGGAGAGACTGTTATAAACAAAAGTCCCATTGGAGGAAACTAGGAGTTCAAAGTACAGTGGCTTTTCATTGGCTAACTTATGATAGTCTTTTGTTGACTGAACTGTTACAGAGCAAGGAGAAAATCTTTCTCCTAATGGTATTAGTAAAGTAGTGTCACTTCCTGCTGAAATAGAAAGGTACACCTCTTCCTCTTCCTCTTTGGATCTGTATTGACCTCAAGTGTCATATGCATGAGAGGTCTCCCTCTGGCCTCCTGACTATTTTAGTGAAATTTTTTTCTTTATTAACTTTCACAAACTCAGTTCAGTCACTCAGTCATGTCTGACTCTGTGACCCCATGGACTTCAGCATGCCAGGCTTCCCTGTCCATCACCAACTCCCAGAGTTTACTCCAACTCATGTCCATTGAGTAGGTGATGCCATCCAACCATCTCATCCTCTGTCATCCCCTTCTCCTCCTGCCCTCAATCTTTCCCAGCACCAGGGTCTTTTCAAATGAGTCGGTTCTTTGCATCAGGAGGCGAAAGTATTGGAGTTTCAAGTTCAGCATCTATTCAGGACTGATTTCCTTTAGTATTGACAGATTGGATCTCCTTGCAGTCCAAGGGACTCTCAAGAGTCTTCTCCAACACCACAGTTCAAAAACGTCCATTCTTCGGCACTCAGCTTTCCTTATAGCCCAGCTGTCACATCTATACACGACTACTTGGAAAACCATAGCTTTGACTAGATGGATCTTTGCTGGTAAAATAATGTCTCTGCTTTTTAATATGCTGTCGAGTTTGGTCATAACTTTTCTTCCAAGGAGCAAGCGTCTTTTAATTTCATGGTTGCAGTCACTGTCTGCAGTGATTTTGGAGCCCTCCAAAAAGTATCTCACCATTTTCATTGTTTCCCCATCTATTTGCCATGAAGTGATGGGACCAGATGCCTTGATCTTAAATTTATGAATGTTGAGTTTTAAGCCAACTTTTTCACTTTCCTCTTTCACTTTCATCCAGAGGCTCTTTAGTTCTTCTTCACTTTTTGCCATAAGGGTGGTGTCATCTGCATATCTGAGGTATTGATATTTCTCCCAGCAATCTTGATTCCAGGTTGTGTTTCATGTATCCCAGTGTTTCAAATGATGCCCTCTGCATATAAGTTAAATAAGCAGAGTGACAGTTACAGCTTTGATGTACTCCTTTCCCAATTTGGAACCAGTCTGTGTTTCACAAGCTAGATCTGATATATTCATAATCCAAAAGGTTCCTTGCAAGAGAAACTTCATTGTTAATCAATAATTTTTTTCCCACTGCAACGTGAGATAGCTTCTAGGGCTATCTTGAGTTCCATGATTAATTCTTCACTTCATCAGTCACATGTCTATCTTCTTAGCTCCATTCTGGGGCTGGATAAAGAGTAACTTCTCTCTTGCTGTTTTACTCAGTGAAAAGTTCCCTGTAGTTCATTGTTCTCCCCTTGGTAAACATTAGAAAACAGCAGTCATCTCAATCATTCTTCTCTCTGGCCAGTCTTTGACCCAACTGCAAAGGGAACACGGTAATAAAACATATTTATATATATCCCTCTTTGATTGTTTTTCTCCCAATTTTATTTCATTGAAGGTGTTATCACAGTTTTCTATATCATTCTTATCATGTTACATGTATTGGGTTGGCAAAAAGGTTCATTCAGGTTTTCCTGTAAAATGTTATGGCACAGCCCAAATGAATCTTTTGGCTAACCCAATATGTAAGACAAAGCCAGTCTTCTCTGAGAAGACTATCTTTATTTTAAACCTATCATCTCTGAAGTGAAGGTTTTAATTTGTCATGATTTGTTTCCTATTCTTGGTGTGGGATATATTTTTATTAGTATCAATTGAATTAAATTGTTAACCTGGAAAAAAAAAGGAAGGCTGTATACATATATATATATATATACACATATATACCTATATATATATATAAAGATATAGATATGTATAAGCTCTAAAATGGACTGGAATGGGTGAATTTAGCTCAGATGACCATTATATCTACTACTGTGGGCAGGAATCCCATAGAAGAAATGGAGTGGCCATCATAGTCAACAAAAGTGTCCAAAATGCAGTACTTGGATGCAATCTCAAAAATGACAGAATGATCTCTGTTTGTTTCCAAGGCAAACCATTCAATATCATGATAATCCAAGCCTATGCCCCAACCAGTAATGCTAAAGAAGCTGAAGTTGAACAGTTCTATGAAGATCTACAAGACCTTTTAAAACTAACACCCGAAAAAGATGTCCTTTTCATTATAGGGGATTGGAATGCAAAAGTAGGAAGTCAAGAAACACCTGGAATAACAGGCAAATTTGGCCTAGGAGTACAGAATGAAGCAGAAGAGAGACTAATAGAGTTTTGCCAAGAGAACACACTGGTCATAGCAAACACCATCTTCCAACAACACAAGAGAAGACTCTACACATGGACATCACCAGATGGCTGACACTGAAATCAGATTGATTATATTCTTTGCAAGCAAAGATGGAAAAGCTCTGCACAGTCAGCAAAAACAAGACCAGGAGCTGACTGTGGCTCGTCATGAACTCCTTATTGCCAAATTTATACTTAAACTGAAGAAACTAGGGAAAACCACTAGACCATTCAGGTAAGAACTAAATCAAATCCCTTATGACAATATAGTGGAAATGAGAAATAGATTTAAGGGACCAGATCTGATAGACAGAGAGCCTGATGAACTATGGACGGAGGTTTGTGACATTGTACAGGAGACAGGGATCAAGACCACTCCCATGGAAAACAAATGCCAAAAAGCAAAATGGCTGTCTGAGGAGGCCTTACAAATAGCTGTGAAAAGAAGAGAAGCGAAAAGCAAAGGAGAAAAGGAAAGATATTCCCATTTGAATATAGAGTTCCAAAGAATAGTAAGGAGAGATAAGAAAGCCTTCCTCAGTGATCAATGCAAAGAAATAGAGGAAAACAACAGAATGGGAAAGACTAGAGATCTCTTCAAGAAAATTAGAGATACCAAGGGAACCTTTCATGCAAAGATGGGCTCAATAAAGGACAGAAATAGTATTAACCTAAGAGAAGCAGAAAATATTAAGAAGAGATGGCAAGAATACACAGAACTATACAAAAAAATTTTCATGACCCAGATAACCACGATGGAGTGATCACTCACCTAGAGCCAGACCCTGGAATGTGAAGTCAAGTGGGCCTTAGGAAGCATCACTACAAACAAAACTAGTGGATGTGATGAAATTCCAGTTGAGCTATTGCAAATCCTGAAAGATGATGCTGTGAAAATGCTGCACTCAATATGCCAGCAAATTTGGAAAACTAAGCAGTGATCACAGGACTGGAAAAGTCAGTTTTCATTCCAATACCAAAGGAAGGCAATGCCAAAGAATGCTCAAACTACCGCACAATTGCACTCATCTCACATGCTAGTAAAGTAATGCTCAAAATTCTCAAAGCCAGGCTTCAGCAATATGTGAACTGTGAACTTCCAGATGTTCAAGCTGGTTTTAGAAAAGGCAGAGGAACCAGAGATCAAACTGCCAACATTTGCCAGATCATCGAAAAATCAAGAGAGTTCTAGAAAAGCATCTATTTCTGCTTTATTGACTATACCAAAGCCTTCAACTGTGTGGATCACAATAAACTGGCAAATTCTGAAAGAGATGGGAATACCAGACCACCTGACCTGCCTCTTGAGAAACCTATATGCAGGTCTGAAGCAACAATTAGAACTGGACATGGACCAACAGACTGGTTCCAAATAGGAAAAGGAGTACGTCAAGGCTGTATATTGTCATCCTGCTTATTTAACTTATATGCAGAGTACATGATGAGAAACACTGGGCTGGAAGAAGCACAAGCTGGAATCAAGATTGCCAGGAGAAATATCAATAACCTCATATATGCAGATGACATCACCATTATGGCAGAATGTGAGGAGGAACTAAATAGCCTCTTGATGAAAGTGAAAGAGGAGAGTGAAAACGTTGGCTTAAACCTCAACATTCAGAAAACCAAGATCATGGCATCTGGTCCCATCACCTCATGGGAGATAGATGGGGAGACAGTGGAAATAGTGTCAGACTTTATTTTTTGGGGCTCCAAAATCACTGCAGATGGTGACTTCAGCCATGATATTAAAAGACGTTTCCTCCTTGGAAGGAAAGTTATGACTAACCTAGACAGCATATCAAAAAGCAGAGACATTCCTTTGCCAACAAATGTCCATCTAGTCAAGGCTATGGTTTTTCCAGTGGTCATGTACGGATGTGAGTGTTGGACTGTGAAGAAAGCTGAGTGCAGAAAAACTGATTCTTTTGAACTGTGGTGTTGGAGAAGACTCTTGAGAGTTCCTTGGACTGCAAGGAGATCCAACCAGTTCATCCTAAAGGAGATCAGTCCTGGGTGTTCATTGGAAGGACTGATGCTGAACCTGAAACTCAAATACCTGACCACCTGATGCAAAGAGTTGACTCATTGGAAAAGACCCTGATGCTGGGAGCGATTGGGGTTAGGAGGAGAAGGGGGCGACAGAGGATGATATGGCTGGATGGCATCATTTACTCGATGAACATGAGTTTGAGTAAACCCCGGGGGGTTGGTGATGGACAGGGAGGCCTGGCGTGCTTCGATTCATGGGATCGCAGAGTCGGACATGACTGAGTGACTGAACTGAACTGAACTGATAAACTCTTTATAGACTTTAAATTTATGATGTTTATAATTACTGCCAATAAGATCAATGTTATCTGAAGTTCATTGAATTTCCAACTAGGTATTATGCATTAGTTTCTTTTTTAGCACGTACTCAATAAAAGCCTTTGTTGGCCTGATAGAATTGCATTTGGTGTGATATTCTGAAGAATATTCTAGCATAAAAAAGAACTTGATCTTCCCAGAATTGTGTTTATGTGTTAGTTTTAACACTTGTTACATTAGATTGGACAAATGTTATTGACTTTAAATTTATATCTAAAAATGAGAGGCTAGTAGTACTTGCCATTGCAAGCTCTGATTAGTCAGTCAACAAATGCTGATTTAATTTTCCAGTTTCTATTCTTCTGTCTTACTTTGCTTATTTTTTACTCTTGAAAGTTGGGAGAAAGTAACTCTTACTAGCAGGTAGGTAAAAGGCAACTTTTTTCTTTTTTTTCTTTCTCTTAAAAAAATGGTAAAATGCACATATAAAACTTACCATCTTAATCAATCTTAAGTGTACACTTTAGTAGTGTTAGATAATTTACACTGCTGCACAGCCAGTATCCAGAGCTTTTTTATCTTGCAAAATTGAAAATCTGTACACATTAAACAATACCCAATTCACCCTTTCCCACCAGATAGCCTTTTATAGTGTTTCTTTTAGTGATCCCAGCAAATTAGTAAAGACTGAAAATTTATTCCAAGTTATTGTTTCATTGATATGATTTATAATCACATTGACTATACAGTCTCCATTTTTCTGAACATTTTTATTTTAAGAAATTTTATTCTTTTTTTAAAGTTGATTCCTTAAGTGAATACCTTGATGATATTTGCTTTTATTGATTAAATATAGAGAAGCTAACAAATCAGATGAGGAATTATTAGTCATACCAGTTTCCTCAACCTTTGATTTTAGAAATGTGAATTTAGAATTGAGTGTGTCTGTAAGTTGTAGACATCAAGTAGGATCAATGAATTAGGGTCTTTGCGTCCCGGTGAGGTCATAATTGATAACTGGTGTCTAGGGGAGTGCTGAATCTTTCACTTTTTTAAATCAGCTGTCTCTGTTCTGACTCTAGTCTTGGATAAAAGCATTTTTACTTACATTTTAAGCTATACTAAAGGTAGTTTAATACTAATTTCTAAAGTTTTAATTATGTTTGTTATTATTAGCCGCTAAGTTGTGTCTGAATTGTTCTAATTTGAATGCTTTGTTACTTCCTAGTTTTCAATATATAGATGACCTTTGGGCTGAAAAAATAAGTAAATAACTCAGGAGTTTGGAAGCAATTATTCTTAAATATTATTTATGTGTATTTTAAAACTCAGAAATATTTATAGATTATTTTGATAAGAAAGCATGCACTTCACTATCTAATAGCCTGCAATATTGTTTTAAGTATTAAGCATGCTGTTAAATTTAAAACAGTGCTTGACACATAGAAAGTGGTTAAATTTTAGCCATTATTATCATTATTGATGTTGTTATGTTATTATTTGGGGAATTAAGCCAAATGGACAGTAAGTATATTAACCAAATTTATTGCACTGAACGAGCGAATCTCAGAGGTACCCTTCACCCATGGTCCCTGCTCTATAAAATATTTGCCTCAAACCTGTCTTACAGAGAGTAGTGCTAGGGCAATCTAGGTTATTTAATTCTAAACATGCAAAGTACTTTGACATCTAAGACATTTTCTCTACATTGTCCTGGATTTCTGGGACTTCTTTCAAAAAGCAACAATGAATCTGTAGGTTTTTCAGATTTGAAATATATTTTTTTTACTTTGTTATACCTCCTAAAATGAATTATTATTATGCATTAATATGTGCAGCTGAAAGAGTAAGCATCCAATTTGCTTTCAAGAGACTTAGTACTCAACTTAGAAGTACTAGCTAATTTTTGTTTAAGTAAATAAAGGAGGAAATGTTGTACTCCTTACTAGCGTAAACGTGCATTTGAGTATAAGAGGAAAGTGCAGAGTTTATTTAAAAATTTCTCTACTCAGTTTGATTTGCTGTAACAGATTATCACAGACTGAGTGGCTTAAACAGTACACGTATGTATGTCAAAGTTCTCTTGACTGAGAAGTTCA
Source organism: Muntiacus reevesi (assembly GCF_963930625.1). Taxonomy (NCBI): domain Eukaryota; kingdom Metazoa; phylum Chordata; class Mammalia; order Artiodactyla; family Cervidae; genus Muntiacus; species Muntiacus reevesi. The sequence continues at coordinate 18,249,635 of NC_089265.1, read as the reverse complement.
AGGGCAAGTCTTTGGTAGGTCCAGTCTGCTGGGGTACTCTTCCTGGTTTGTACCTGGCTTAAAAAATTTAATGTAAAATAAATAATCTAAAATTTTAAAAGCTAATAGTGGAGATTTATTCTTTTTATCTTATGTTAGAAGTGTTTTTTAAAAACTGTCGTTTAAAATAAAACAAGACCACCAAATACAAACCCATATGGGAAACAGTTGATAAATTTGATGACCTTAAGATTAAAGATGTCTCTGCATACAGGAAAACCAGAAAAAAAGGAATTAAAAAATAAGTTAGAATCTAAAAAAAAAGTTATAGCAACTTATAGTTTTAATATCCAGAATATGTGAAGGATTTGTTCAAAAATGTAAGCAAAAGCTAATCTTCATATCAAAATAGTGGCAAAGTCATGAGAGGGAAGTTCACAAAAGAGATCTCATGAGGAAGTGTCCAAGCTTATTAATCTTCAGGAAAATATAAATAAAAACCATATTGGAGAATGCTTAATTGGCAAAAGTTAAAAGGTAGAATGACACTAGTTTTGCCAAGGATGAAAAACAGAGAACTCTCATGTGATGCAGTGTAATAGGGTTCAAATTTTGATAAAAAAAAATCTCCATAAAAATCTTTTATTATGTAATACATTTGAACACGTACATACTCTGGATCCCTGTGTTCAAAGGTATCCTCATTTGTAATAACAATGAAACAATGCAACAAGCTTTCAAAAATCAATTAAATAGATAAACTATGGTATATCATACGATAAGACTATATTTGTTGTTTAGTTGCTAAGTCATGTCTTACTCTTTTGTGACCCCATGGGTGTAACCCACTTGGTTCCTCTGTCCATGGGGTTTTCTAGGCAAGACTACTGGAGTGGGTTGCCATTTCTTTCTCCAGAGTCTTCCTGACCCAGGGATTGAACCTGTGTCTCCTGCATTGGCAGGCAGATTCTTTACAACTGAGCCACCAGGGAAGCCCCAGTAATACTATATACAATAAACATAATTAGATCCCAAACTGTAAAGTTGAATGGAAATAGCAAAGTAAGTGTATATGTATATGATTTGATTTCATGGGCTGATATGTTGGTTATGTGTGTATTTACAGTTGATACAGAATCAAACACATGATTAAATCAGAACTCAGTACAGTGGTTATGTTCTCTTGGTGGCATAAAGGAGAAACATTTGCAGGATGGGAAATCCAGGCATCTTCTAAAATATAGGCATAAGTTCTCTTAGGTTGTTTGGTAGGTTCTTGGGTGCTTTGTTTTATTATTATTTCTTAAACTTTTCATGAACATTACTGTATCTTTAATACTTTTGCAACATTTTGTTTAAAAAGTATAAAAGAAAAGAATAGAAAAGAATTCAAAAATATATATGTACCAATATAAGCTTCATTGAACTAAAGAAATTAATTTTAAATTGCTTCCAACATCTAACTCACTCTCTTTTCAGGGAGATGAGAATAGAAATAGGTAGCTGATTGCATGTAGGCTTTCTCCCTCACCTCCCAAAACCCTGCTCATCCTGGTGGGTTAACTACAGCACCTTCCTGCTTGTGGAAACTGGAATAATCAGTTTATTTCCTTTGAATAGCAGTTCATCATTTTCATTGATTTTCTTTCTGAGACTGAAATATTCTTTATTTTCTTATGTCACTACTCTTTTCTCTTCAAGCTATCCATTTCTTCTCAGGTCTTATAACCTCTGGAGGCTCACATTCTCCCTCTGCTTGTCTGACTAAGGGTGGATTTCCTTCTAAAACTGCTGAGGCATTTTTTTCATCACCTTCACTATATGTGTGTATTCTATACTGTCAGTATCTGCCATAATTTGATGTAGTTGAAACTCCCTTTTTTTCTTGTTCCCATCTGTCATGGCAAGCAACATACATAAAGGATATATGCAATAAGCAATTTTCTTGCTGGACTGCTGTGGGCAGTGCCTGGGACTTTTATAGTATGCACTTATGTTGTTAGTGCCAGGAAGATTTAGGAGAGTATTATTCTGAGAACACCAAGCCCTATATTGCACTTCTATATCTGAAGAAATAATTGGACAGTGACATGGAAATGTTACTGGCAAAAAGACTACCCTGTTTCCCACCAACCAGGTTAAACGATGCTAATGATACCTGTAATCCACATAATTAGTATATATTACAACTTTCCTATGTGCCACTTTTGTGCTATGCTAATTGTCTCAATTTATCAGTGTAGAAGCTTTGATCTGATAATGATAGGCAAAAGTCCAAATTCAAGTTGAAGGAAAAAAAAAGATTAAAGGGCCTTTCCCTTAATGAGAACAAGAGAAAGACTATGAAAAGAGAGAGATGTGCCCATTTTGGTATTTATTGTTACCTGTAACTTATACAACTCAATTGGGAAAAAAATTATGGATGAAGACAATGTAAGCAACATCTTAATTTATTGTTCTCTCTAAGGTTAATGCATTTATACTTGCTTTGATTATTTTCTTCTACTCCATCAAAGCTAGGAAGTTATCTCACATAAAAAAATAAGGATAAACATAATTTGTCACTTACATCAGTTCGCTTAGAATCAAATTCTGACCCAAAGTTTGTTATTATTTTAAATAAGATAAATTTATTATTAATTTTTACTTTAAAAATTGGGAAATGCATAAAATGTAGACTAGAACACATAAGCATGGTCAGACTATAAATGATATTATATATGTATTTATTTTCTGTGTTATAGATACATTTGGGTTCATAGTATATCCAAATATGTATAGCCAATTACTTAATATATTTATACTATTTTTTCTTACTACCCAATATAAGAATATTGATACAACAAAACTTTAATTTTTTATATAGAATTATAATCTATTTTTATGAAGAGTGCTGACATGAAAAATTATATGCATAATATCTGTACTCTTACTCATAATTTTCTGAACATATTCTTAAAAGAAGAATTCCTAGAATCAATGTGTATATACTTGGAATAGATGTATTTTTCTAACTGGGCCTTTAGAAATTTAGTGTCAATTTAAGCTTACCTTAACTTGATGGCTATTTTCATATCCTTTACAATACTAGTTCACATTAACCTTTTACCTTGACACTCTGATAGAAACAAACAGTACTGCTTTTGTATTTTCATGAAGTCATTGTAATAATACCCAAGTTTAGCATCTGTCTTAAGTTGGGAAATAGACTCTGAGATGACTTGCATGCAGAAAGTTTATTGGGGAGTGCCTATAGAAGCAACTGTAAGGGAGTGGGTAGAGCTGGATAGAGGGAGTGGAGCTTCAAAGCTGTTGAAGGTGAGGGTATGAGATGATTGGACATGAGTTTGAGCAAGCTCCGGGAAATGGCGAGGACAGGGAAGCCTACGGTGCCGCAGGCCATGGTGTCACAAAGAGTCAGGACACAATAAGTGACAACTGAACTATGAGATGATTCCCCAGGTTTAGGTACTAGGATGGCCTCTCTGAGTTTTCTTGAATTAAAGTATGCAGTCACACACTGAAAACATCTATGTATTCCCCTTTAGCCATAAAATATAACTTGTATATTTAGCCAAGGAAATGGCCATGGGTCCTTTTGGGAAAGGAATAGGGGAGTCCCTATCACTTATACCTTCTGAGGTTTTGCAGGGCTGTTCCTTCCTTGGACTGTCTTCTCAGTAGATAGTTTCTAGCTAGGAGCTGGAAAGTAGTCAAGGATTATGTTTATATTGAGACTGCTGCCTTACTTTCTTGACTGTCTGTCCTTGATTTCTTTTGATTGTATAGAATGAACAGTACCCTGTTGGCTGTCCATCTCTCTTGTCCCTAAGGATGTTGATTTCTTATATTTATCCCCATAGATAGGTCAGATTCTTATGAATATCATTCAAAACTTGTGATTCCTTTGTAATATTTGAGTCTACCTTGCTTCAAAGAGCTTAGTGACACTGCCTGACCTATATTTTCTGGATTCTACTGTCCCCCTTTGTCAGTGAGCCAAGATCTTCACATTCAAGTTTATTTTATTCTTAAGAATTTTGTTCAACCAAATCCTTTAACCTCTATTAAATGACACATTTCTCTTCTGTAAAATATGAATAAAATGTATTGCTTTTTTCTAATCTCATACTCTTGTTCCAGGGTAAAATGAAAAAAACTAAAATGTGTGACTATATTTTATAAAACTATAGTTCTAAACAAATGTAACATAGTTGTTTTGTTTTCTCATTACAAAAGCAAGCAATCTTTATGGCATAATCGTAGCATCTTAAAATATCCTATCTTAAAGTGTTGGAAAACCTTTATATCACCTACCATAACTAGATTTTTGCAAGAGTTAATGGTTATAAACTTGGATCCATTAAGAAAAAAATAAAGATTTTTCCTTTTAGTCACAGGTAAAGAATGTAATCCTATTAACACTGTGGGTCCGGATACCTAACCTATGAGAAAGAGTCAAGGAACAAGATAGGACCTGAAGTTGTGGATGGAAAAGACAGTTTGAAAGAGCATTTCTGGGACTTGAGCAATGGCTACTTTGCTTAAGGTTCCATGTTAAGAGAGGAGCATACTCCATGTCTAGGTTTAGAATAGAGTGTTCTTTTGTATTTTTTGAATCAGGTCTAAATGAAAAGCACTTCTCTCTTCTTTTGCCTTAACTATTGCAGATATTCTCCTGTAGGGTAAGACCTAATTTGGCAATTAAGTTGCTGCCCTTCAACTTTTGATTATTTTTAATTGGTGTTTTAATTATCATAGGAACCAATGGTTAATATCCCATTTACCATAAGAGTTTTACTGAAGCAAAGTTATATTTTCCAAAGCAAAATCTTCAATCTCATCATGATAAATCTGCAAAAAGACAGAGAGTTTAATAATGAGAATACTTTTTTGGGACTCCTATTAGTATTATTCTTTCCATAAAGCAAGGTATTTTTTTTTTGCATTTTAAATTATTAAGTATTTCAATCTTTAAGCAAAATTTCAAAGAATTATATAATGGATAATTAAATATACCAACATACATAAACACATCACTGAGATTTTAATGACTTTAAATTTTTACCCCATTTCCTACTGTAGTATTTAATTTTTTGGTCTTGTTATTTTTTTTTAGTAAATATTATATTAATTAATTGATAATATGCAATATATATAGTTCAAAATTTTAATATTTTCTGATATAGGCTTGACTTCTAACTATAAAGAATATTTTGACCATCTCAATTTATTGACACTTATGAATAAATCTTTATAGTGTCTATGTCTAAGAGTCTCTTCTTATGAAATGTGAACCTCTTTTATCTCCTCAAAGCTATAATTATAGCTTGAGTTGATACTTCACTTTTACAGAGTTAAAAATTGCATTATATTGCAGCCTTTTAAAACGTGAAATGTATATCTGGAAAGCTGACAACAAATCTTTATCACAGTTTTTTAAAAATAAGTGGTTTATCTCATATTATGTTCTTGATCCTGATGTGTTAATGATTTATTCGAGAGTTATTGAGAATCTGGCAGGAAACATCAAAATAAATGAATGGAAAAGCTGTATTAACCAACCCATTAAGACAATTAAAATAAGAGCATATGGATGAATTTTCCTTTTTTCAGTTTGCATACTTATCAACATTAGAAGAGCTATTTGATAAAACTGAATATTAAATCTGGAGGTGTGAACCATCTGACAACTTGAAAATAAAAGCGTGAAATTTGGGATCAAACTATTGAAAATTGGAAACAAACAGAAATATGAATTTTTATTAAAATAATAATATGCAGGAAATTATGATTTCAGGAAGCAAAGAACTAATGACATCCTTTAATAATGAGAAATTATCTGAGTTTCTTTAGTATGCTTACTGCATAGTCAGTCAAATATGCCATTTCTATAGGTAGCTAGGTTTATTTTCCCTACTGTTATTTTATATTGAAAATCTACAGTAAAGCCAACTTTTTCCTATTTCAATCTCTTTTAAAAATAACTATTTAAATATAAAATAGTGGCAACATATTATGTACTTATGTATACATGTAATATAATGAATGACAATTAGAGTATAACATGTGGTAGGAAAATGGAAATATATTATTGTAAGTTCCTCATACTATATGTGAAGTGGTATAATATTGCTTAAAGATAATGATAAGTAAAAATGTACCCCAACAATAAAAAACAGAACAGATAGAGGGAGTTTTCTAGAGGTCTAGTGATTAGGATTCAGTCTTTCACTGTTGTGACTGGCTTCAGTCCCTGGTCAAGGAACATTCTGGTGGTAAGGCCAAAATTTAAAAAAAAAAAAAAAAAAATAGAGCAAAAGCAGTAAAAAGCAAAGAGTTATATCTAATTAGCTAACAAAGAAGATATGGTGGAATCATAAAAATAATCAGAGGCAACAAAGAAATAAATGTGACAAATATACAACAGTAAGATAACAGACATAAACCAAAGCATATCAATCATACGAAATGTAAAAGTAAGTTAAAGTGAAAGCCAGATTTTGTGAGTAGATAAAAAGTGGGACAACTAGATAGTGTCTATAAGAAATGCTCTTTAAATGAAGACTCAAATGCATTAAAATGTAAAGTGATGGAAAAGGATGTACAATACTGATAGTCATTAAAGAATCTGGAACACTATACAAGGTACATTAAAAAAATTTTATTACAGATATTTCCTGTATAATATTGTGCTGGTTTCTGCCATGTATCAACATGAATCAGCCACTGGTATACATATGTCCCCTCCTTGAGCCTCCCTCCCACCTCCGTCCCCATGCCACAACTCCAGGCTGTCACAGAGCACTGAGTTGAGTTCCCTATGTTACACATCAAATTCCCACCATCTATTTTACATATGGTAATGTATATTTCCATGCTATTCTTTCAATTTGTCCCACCCTCTTCCTCCCAAACTGTGTCCACAAATCTGTTCTCTCTATCTGCATCTCCACTGCTGCCCTGCAAATAGGTTCATCAGTACCATCTTTCTAGATTCCATACATATGCGTTAATATATATTTGTCTTTTCCTTTCTGACTTACTTCCCTCTGTACAATAGACTCTAGGTTCATCCACTTTATTTGGACTGTCTCAAATGCATTCTTTTTTTAAAACTGAGTAACATTGCATTTATATGTACCACAATTTCTGTGTCCATTCATCTGTCAGTGGACATTTAGGCTGCTTCCATGTCCTAGCGATTGTAAAACAGGGCTGCAATAAACAGTGGAACACTGGGGGTACTTGTGTCTCTTTCAGTTATGGTTTTATCAGGGTGTATGCCCAGTAGTGGGATGCTGGGTCTTATGGTAATTCTAGTCCTAGTTTTTTAAAGAACTGTCATACTGTTCTCCATAGTGGTTGTATCAATTTACATTCCCACTTTAATAGTGCAAGAGGATTCCCTTTTCTCCTCATCCTCTCCAGCATTGATTGTTGGTAGATTTTTTTTTAATGATGGCCATTCTGACCAGTGTGAGGTGATATCACATTGTAGTTTTGATTTGCATTTCTCTAATAATGTGTGATATTGATCATATTTTCATGTATTTGTTGGGCATCTGTGTGTGTTCTTTAGAGAAATGTCTGTTTAGGTCTTCTATTAATGCATATGTAGCTCCAGAACCATGAATAAATAGAAATTCAGAAAGAAGCAAGTAAATGGATACAGAACAATACCAGAAAATAATATATCATAACATAGTCTTAAGGAAGGTGTGCTATACAGTATTCTCCAATTTAAACTACAGCAAACTACAAACCTAACATGATATTTTAGTCCAGTTATCTTTTGCTTTGAGGACAAGGAACAAATGAGGTGGAGCAGAATTCTATAGATGCCTGAGTATTGCTTTCTGCAGTAATAGAAATTTTAGGATATGGGTGGAGTTTTGTGGAGTTAGGCGCAGGATCCACAGTGACGCCGGTGCCCAGGTGTGCTTAAGGAAATTTTATATTTCTAGTATCTAGGGTATGCTAGTGGTTCCTTCATTGACTCATATTTATTTTTAGAAGCCTGTTTTGAACCATTTGGAAGATTTTCCTGTGACCTTTCTCTAACTGATTTTGTTAATTCCACTGTGGCCAAAGAACATACTTAATGTGACTTGAATCCTTTTGAATTTAACGATTCTTGTTTTATAGTCCATAGTGTGTTTTGCCTTGGTAGATATTTCATGTACTCTTGAAAAGAATGTGTATTCTGTTACATTTGACTAAAGTTTTCTATAAATGTCGAATTAGGTCAAGTTACTTTCTACAGTTCTTCATTCTTACTGATATGTCCTAGATTCTTACTGATTTTGTATGTTTTCTCTATTACTGAGAGCAATTTTCAACTAAAACTGTGAATTTGTCTACTTTCCCTCAAAATTTTTAATGTTTTTGACTCTTTGTACTTGAAGTTCTGGTATTTGGTTCAAAATGTTTATAATTATGTCCAATTGATGAAATAACTTTATTGTCACTGTTTAATAGCCTTATTTATTCTCAGTATATTCTTTGTTTCAAGCATTTTTCACCAAATATGTTTTCATATTCATGATATTAACACAGTGTTTCAAATTTATAGATAAAGTAGATATCATTGAGTAACTTGACTTGGAAAATAAAATAGAAATGATAAAATAATTGCTATACAAGGTATAAGCTCAAAATATATATTAATTTGTAGGTAGTAATTTGTGAAAGAAATTATACATAAAATAAGGAGTAATTTCTCCTCAACTAAAGTAGACCAAACAGTTAAAAAATTGATTTACTGTTCTACTTTTTGAAGTATTAAATGATTGCATGCGTATACATTTTAGAGATTTGTTAAATCTAAACCTAATTGTATATGAATATAAAATATGACATTAAATTCATACAAGAAAATCATAACAAGGAAGCATAATGGAGAAGAACATTTAATTAAGCATATTAAAATACTTCTATAATATTAATATAATCTCATTTATTTTCATTATAGATTGCAGATATAGTTTAAATTGAGTGGACCTTTTAAACAAACTGAGCAATATTGTGCTGTTTTTCAGTTTTCTTTATATAATCTTTCAGCATTGAAAAATGGAAGAGAAAACTGAAATTAAGAAATAGTGTTTGCACATGGCAAAACTTTCTTCAAGGATGAGTGAGCCATAATATAATTGATAGTGATTTTATGCTGATAGCATTAAAATGTTTTATGGAAATAATTTATCATATAATTTGTACATAATGCTTGAGCATTATATGTAAAATTCTTGATTTTAATCTTAAGTTGTTTTAAATTTTTAATGTTTCGAGTTGCTACTGATTCTGCTGGGTAAATTTTCTTTAAATTGAAATTAAGAGATAAATTAATATTGATAATTGCTCACTTTATCTAATTAGGTAAAGAATTTGTCAAACTATATGAAAATCGTGATTATAATATTAGTCGCTTTGCAAAAATGCAAACATTTTTGTGTAGTACACATATGACTTATATAAGTACAAATAATTCATTTTTTGCTATTCTTAGGCAATTGATTGTGTCATCAATTTTTATCTTTGAAATTATTTCCTGAGTTAAAATTTCAGGAAAAAATGCACTTGAATACCAGACATGATATGCTTTAAGCTGCTTAATGTAACTTAGCACTAAAGTTCTTAGATCAAAGTAGGTCTTAAATGAAGGTAGGTTTTGGAGTATATAGAAATTAGAAATTATCTACTTTTCCATTTAAAATATAAATTTAAGTGAAAGGAGTCAGTTTCCTGCATAACGAAAGACCTCAGCATTTTCCAGATAAATCCTGTACTCAAAGAGTGTTGTCCTTTTCTGTTTTGTTAGTTATCTCTCCTCCATTTTTTATACTTATCTTTCTACCATCTTGCACTCATCTCACTTTGTTTTTCCATATCCAGCGAATTACTTAGTTTCATAATTCTGCTAACTTGCATTAAGATGTTCCTTTAAAATTGTACATTTGCTTGAATGTACATTTACTCTTGTATTTAAGATTTCAAGGTAATAACTTTTAGGGAAACCCAACTGGGATATCCAGCCCACTCTGTGTAATATTTGCATTTTATTTTAGGGATATGCATAATACTCCCTTAAGAAGGTGGAACCTATACTCCCACATGAGCAGAGAATACTCAATTTTTAATAACTTCCTTAGAATTTTGCTTTTTACTGCAATGCTTTCAAAGATTACAGTATACTTTAGGAATGAGAAAATATTAGTGTTTTTACCAATAAGTGTTAAACTATCATTACATTCCTTTGTCAGTCTTCCATACTTTAATTTCTGTATGTATTTAAGCATAGGTAAGCTTCTGAAGCCCCACTCCAGTACTCTTGCCTGGAAAATCCCATGGACGGAGGAGCCTGGAAGGCTGCAGTCCATGGGGTCGCTAAGAGTCAGACATGACTGAGTGACTTCACTTTCATTTTTCACTTTCATGCATTGGAGAATGAAATGGCAACCCACTCCAGTGTTCTTGCCTGGAGAATCCCAGGGACGAGGGAGCCTGGTGGGCTGCCATCTATGGGGTTGTACAGAGTCAGACACAACTGAAGCAACTTAGCAGCAGCAAGCTTCTGAAGGGCTCAGTTGAAAAGAATCTTCCTGACAATGTAGGAGATGCAAGCGATGCCCATTTGATTTCTGGATTGGGAAGATCCCCTGAAGGAGGAAATGGCAACCCAATCCAGTATTCTTGCCTGGAGAATCCTATGGACATGGAGCTTAATAGGCTACAATCTCTAGGATCACAAAGAGTCAGACATGACTGAAGCAATTTAGCACACACTCACACAAATTTCTAAAACTACATGGAAGGCAAAATATCTAAACCTGGGTTTTCTCATTTATGCTATAAATGAGAATAATAGCACCTACATTGCTGTTTCTGTGGTGAGCACTAAATAGAATTCCAGCTCCTGTCATGTATTAGAGTTCCTGACTTAGAACAAGTATTCAATACATTTTAGTTGTTATTATTAGACAGTGACTCTAAACACAAACAGTGATCTATATTGTCTGTTAGATTGGCTATTTGGAGATTGATCACCAATTTATATGTCAAATCCCCTTGTAAATAAATAGGTCATTACAGTGAGTTGTGCCAAAAAAGCAGTTGGTTGAGTGTGAAACTTAACAAATAATACCATCGATAAGTTGTTTGACTCTTTTTATGAATTAAAAGCAGACTCTAGCCATTTTAGTTACTTAAGTCTCTACAACCCACATGCGGTTGCTTCCTTGGTGACTCAGATGGTAGAAATCTGCCTGCAGTGAGAGAGTCCAGGGTTCGATCCCTGAGTCAGGAAGATCCCCTGGAGAAGGGAATGGCTACCTACTCTAGTATTCTTGCCTGGAGAATTCCATGAACAGAGAAGCCTGGTGGTCTATAGTCCATGGGGTCAGAGAGATTCGGGCATGACTGAGTGACTAACACTTTCACGTTTGTTCATCCACATGCATTTATAAAGTGAATAACATAGAAAACAAACATCTGACTTTAAAATACTACAACTCAAATATTGCTCTTTGTTTACAAATTTTTAATTTATCACTTTCATGCTTTTTAAAAATTTTATGTCAATCTCATTTTAACTTATTTTTCTGGTGGATGATTTTTCATTTGTCCTATTTTTGAGCCAAATCTTTCAAGACTGCATCATGTGAAATTCTTCATTTCAGTCGTGATTTCTATGAGGCCTTAATTATTTCTTGGGTAACATTTTATTATTCCACTAACACAAGCATATTAGAATTTCATAAAAGTCTACACATATGGTGTTTATGGAAAGATTTTATTGGGATCTTGGGATTTCATGAAAATTGTTTTTTAATTTATTTTGAAAATTAGCAAATATACACAAAGTAAAGGGAATAAAATAATCAACTTTTGTATTCAACACACAGCTATGACAGCTAATTGTCATTTTGTTTTTTTTTTTCAAGGAATACATTTTAAAAATTGTACATCACATAAATATAAATTTATATTTATAGTATAGTATCAGGTGCGATACTAAGAAAATTCTCATTAGCATGTCATTCTCATTTCTATTAAAAGAGTTCTATAAAAATTAATTGCATAGTGTTGTGATGAGCTGACCATTGAAGCAAAATAACACAAAGTAATGTTTATCCTATGGCCTTGTCTAACTGTGAATTGTATAGTGATACTCATACAAAATAAATAGTTCTCATTCTCTTTCAATTTTCATATCTGATCAGATATCAATAGAAGTATCTCTCAGATGTGGTTTCTCATATCCATTTGGGTGTAGTCTTATAATAAATAGGTATGGATTAAGGTATGGGTTAAATTTGGCATAGTTCTTCCTGGTGGCTTTCCAGTGGCTGTTTTGATTTGATTGCTGCAAACAAATAGTTAATGTTCATGTATGTTAATCAAGGGTAACTGGCATTGACCCTTGCTAATATTGGGCTTCTTAGGTGGCACTAGTGGTAAAGAACATGCCTGCCAGTGCAGGAGACATAAGGTATGAGGGCTCGATCCCTGAGTCAGGAATATAACCTGGAGGAGGGCATGGTAACCCATTCCAGTATTCTTGCTTGAAGAATCCCATGGACAGTGGAGCCTTGTGGGTTATAATCCATAAGGTTGCAAAGAGTTGGGTACGACTGAAGTGACTTAGCATACACACACTTGCTAATTTTGGTCCATCATAACAGTAAATAGCAGTCCAATTTCCACAGGAAACCATGCCTTTTCCTTTCTAGCTTATGTCTGGAACTAAAAGTTTTTATACTTGGGTCCATATAATTTCTGGTAGTAATCTTGATGTCTAATGATAATAACACATAAATTCATTTGATTTTCTAAGAAAGGGATCCATATGAAAAGTCAGAGCAATTATCACTCCATAAACAACTTCAAAGTAAATGAAACTATACGAAACTAGGGGAAGTGAAACTAAAACCATATATGCGTGAAGTTTCCCCCCCAAATTGGAAATAAGGCAATAGTATTCTCACTACTCCTTTACTAGAAGTTTTAGCCAGTGCAATGAGGGAAGGAAAAAGCAATTTAAAAGAAATACATATTGTTTGTTCTCAGACACAAAGTATCTGTAGGAAATCCCAAGGAAGCTAAAGCCAAATATGTACTTTACAAGAGTACAAAAGGATGGCATATTCACAAAAGAAAAAGTATAATGTCATAAGCTATCAGAAAATGGAAATTAAAACCACAGTAAGATATTACTGCACAACTTCTGAAAGGGATAAAATAAAAAATATTGAGCATACTAAGGACTGATTAGAGTATGGAGTATGTGCAACTCTTTTGTTTATGAGAAAGCAGTATGCTTCAGTGACACAATGAAAGTGAAAGTCTCTCAATCGTGTCTGACTCTTTGCGACCCCGTGGACTATTCAGTCCAGGAATTCTCCAGGCCGGAATATTGGAGGGGTAGTTTTTCCCTTCTCCAGGGAATCTTCCCAACCCAGGGATCAAACCTAGGTCTCCCACATTGCAGGCAGAGTTTTTACCAGCTGAGCCACAATGGAAGCCCAAGAATACTGGAGTGGGTAGCCTATCCCTTCTCTAGTAGATCTTCCCAACACAGGAATCAAACCAGAGTCTCCTGCATTGCAGGCGGATTCTTTCCCAACTGAGCTATGACACAGTAGTTTCTCACAACTACTCAATGATCCAATAATCTTAATCCTGTGTGTTTATCCAAAAAACATGAAAACTGATTACACTAAAACTTATACATTGATGGTGGTGGCAAATCTATACAAAATTGCCCAGTAGGAACTTAATTCGCCTTCAGATCACTTTTAATAGATGAATGGATAAACTGGTACTCCCGTATGGTAAAAGGAACAAACTATTGATAAACACATTACAATTTAGATGGATCTCAAGGTCTTTCTTTAGAATGATGACCACCAGTCTCAAAAGTTTATATACTTCATGGTTCCATTCTCAATTTAGTTCAGTCAGTCAGTCGTGTCTGATTCTTTGCAACCCAATAAACTGCAGCATGCCAGGCCTTCCTGTCCATCACCAACTCCCGGAGTTTACTCAAACTCATGTCCTTTGAGTTGGTGATACCATCCAACCATCTCATCCTCTGTTGTCCCCTTCTCCCACCTTCAATCTTTCTCAGCATCAGGGTCTTTTCTGATGAGTCAGTTCTTCGCATCAGGTGGCCAAATATTAGAGTTTCAGCTTCAGCCTCAGTCCTTCCAGTGAATATTCAGGACTGATTTCTTTAGGATGGACTGGTTGGATCTTCTTGCAGTCCAAGGGACTCTCAAGAGTCTTCTCCAACAGCACAGTTCAAAAGCATCAATTTTTTGGCGCTCTGCTTTCTTTATGATCCAACCCTCACATCCAGGATTACCAGGATGCTGAAATCAAGATGAGGGACTTGCAAGTCTAGAACTGTGAATTTCCTTGAAATCAAGATTAAACTACATGATCTGATTATCTTAACATATCAAGATTGATTTTGTGTATAAGAACTTCTAGTACCTAAGTTTTAAGAAGCCATCTGGGTCTGTTATTCAGTATCATAAAATACATATTTACTTCATCACTATCATCACTGTCTTCACTCAATAGACATGATCACTTGAAAGTCAAATATTATGCCGTAAAAAAGTACTAGGTTCATAAAAATCTTGATTTCTTACAGACAAATGATAAAAATCATATTTTATAAATTTAGAAAAAATTTTGAGTGTATATTTGTTTTAATATAGACCTCTCCTTTAGGTTAAATGTTTTGTCTCTCATCTCTAAAAATAAGTTATAAAATGAAATTTTAAAAGTATAAAATTTCAAGTTAAAAAAGTGATTGGAGATGTCTTTATTAATCTATTATGTAGATTAATTTTCATATCTGAATCTATTTATTGTTGATGAAAATTAATATTTGAAATAAGTGAAAAGACTATGTAGTTATTGTGAAAATTTAACTTGGAACTAATTTTAATGCATTATTTTTATAAATGTTCAGAACCTTAAATAAAAAGGCATGTTATATTCCTGGATTTTTCAAAAATAAATTCATATTGAAAATTTTATATAGATAGGTCTAAAAAAAGGATCTTATTTGTGATTAGGTGTAAGATGTCTTTATTGCCAGTATTCCTACTAATTTAATTTATATTTTAGAAAGTAAAATTACTTTGTTTTCTTTTTTTAAAGAGTAACATTTATATTTTTCTTTTGCAAAATAACACATAGTATTCTAGGCAGTTTGTGAAACAAAAAATAAATATCATAAAGTAAAGCAGTTAAAATTGCTTATTCAGTTACCTACAGAAGACATCAGTTCAAATTTAGGTGATAGTCTTAAAGTTTTTTAGAAGCAAAATAATTTCTTAATTGATAATATGCCTGCGTGCTTAGAAATAGCAATTAGCCAAAGATTGGTTTCATCAGTTATTTAGAAGCTCAATTCAAAGCTATTTGATTTAGTTTAGTCAGAATGGTTGAAATGATGTTAGTGAAAACTTAGAGAAAGCAGGGGCCTTGTCTTTTAAAACTTGTTTGTTAGGATTGATTACTCCTTTTAAGAGGACATATTTTTTGTGTCATGTATATTCATATATGTATACATAATTTACTTAGATGATATAATTTTCTGTTGGATGAGATGGTTTTGTTGTTTAGTCATTAAGTTGTGCCTGACTCTTTTCGACCCCATATACTTTAGCCCACCAGGCTCTTCTGTCCATGGGGAATCCTAAGCAAGAATATTGGAGTGGGTTGCTATTTCCTTCTTCAGGGAATCTTCCCTACTCAGGGATCAAACACATGTCTCCTGCATCTCCTGCATTTCAGGTGGATTCTTTACTGCTGAGCCACCAAGGAAGCCCATTAGGTGAGATGTGTTTCTATTAATTAATTGTTCAATGCTCATAATGACTAGATTCTATGAAAATTCACATAGTTGGACTGTTTCCTTTGTGATAGAACCTAAATGCTTTGTATCTTAGCTAGTCAGCTTTTGTAGTTTGCCAGTAATCTTGGAAGTTAAAAAGATGGATCCAGAACAAATCATTCGGTTGACTAGTTGTATTAATGAGAGAGTGATAGTTCATTTAATGTAATTGTGTATATTTGTGAATGTAGAACTGTTAACTTCAAAGGAGTTCAACTTGCTGGAAGGAAAACTTTTTGAATAATGCAATTTGTTGTTGACCTTTTTACATAACTGGATATTCTTATTACAGTAGATATTTTTAATATTGGCTTTATAAATCTAGTCTCTTAGGAATTTCATTTGACTATTTTGGAGTGAGAATTGAGGAATGTAACTTCTGAAGAGAAAGTGTATTTTGGAAAGTTATTTTTATTTTGTTTTCTTATAAATAATCTAAAGTTTTTAGTTTACCACTTCTACCACAATAGGTTGTAAGAACTATAAGAAACAGGAAGATTTGGAGAATGGAGGAAGTTCAATGAAGTCTTGGGGTTAAACTCAATGAATATTAATGTAAAATAATGCATCTGGGATAGTGAAGAAAGCATTGGATGCAGCACAAGTCTATAGAAAATGAATAGAAGAGAGAAAATAGATTGTAAATTGCAATATAAGAGACATATAGGAAGGAAAGAAAATCAAATGAGACTATTAAAAGCTGGTTTCCTTGGCAAGTTTCTTATTTAAAGGGTGAAAATGAGTTATGTTTTCTATAGTCCATATCATACTAAAACCTAGAGGACTGTTAAATTCTAGGTTCTATATACTATTAAGTATTATTGAAAATCTGCTATGTTTAGTTTTGAAAACAATTATTAGGCTCTAAAAATTAGTGGATCTTAGTATTGACTTCCCATTAATCACATGGGGAGATTTTGGAATTCCAATGCCCAAGCCACACCCCAGTCTTTTAAGAACCCTTCTGTATAGAGTCAGTCTTTGGTATTTTTTAAAGTTCTCCACATGAATCCAGTATATGATCACATTTGCAATAAAGTCACTAAAGCAGTAATTCTCAAAGTGTGGTACTCAGAGTTCCTACATTAGAATCACCTCAGATGTTAATAAATAAATTTCTGAACTGAGTCTCAAATCTTAAATGTTTTGAATCAGAATATTTTGTGGTGATGAGCTGGAATCAGCATTTTTAACAAGCAGATATTTCTAGTTATAAAATACATATATATACATGTATACACACATATGTGGACAAATAAAATGATGATAAAATGAATATAAGTTGAATAAAATGAATATAAATTCAATAAGTTGAATCTTCTTCTTAAAAAAATTGATCTTTTATTCTTGAGGAAAATATACAATTATCCTAGTAAGTAAGAAATGTTTAATTAAAACACCCTTTTACAAATGTAACTAATATATATTTATTTTCATATATTTTATTTTCAAAAACTTCTATAAGGTGGAGCTATAGAACTTTGTGAAAATAACTTCCCAGGTGGTGCTAGTGGTAAAGAACCCATCTATACAGATGTATAGAACAGACTTTTGGACTCTGTGGGAGAAGGCAAGAGGGGGATGATCTGAAAGAATAGCATTGAAACATGTATATTATCAATTGTGGAACAAATCACCAGTCCAGGTTTGATGCATGAGGGCTGGTTCACAAGTGCTCAGGGCTGATACACTAGGATGACCCAGAGGGATGGGATGGGGAAGGAGGTGGGAGGGGGTTCAGGATGGGGAACACATGTAAATCCATGGCTGATTCATATCAACGTATGGCAAAAACCACTACAATATTGTAAAGTAACTAGCCTCCAACTAATATAAATAAATGAAAAAAAAATAAATGTGATTTAGTTCACTTAAAAAAAAAATAAGAACCCACCTGCCAATGCAGGAAACGTAAGAGACTCAGGTTTGATCTCAGGGTTGGGAAAGATCCCCTGGAGAAGGAAAGGGCAACCTATTCCAGTGTTCTGGCCTGGAGAATCCCATGGGTAGAGGAGTCTGGCCAGCTATGGTCCATGGGGTCACAAAGAGTCAGACACAACTGAAGCTACTTAGCACACAGCACACTGTAAAGTAGATCTAAGCACCAATTAAGTTCAGTGAAATAACCATCACGTACAGTACTGCAGACCTAGATTGTAGTAATGGGATCAAGATCTGAATTTCTGTCCTTAAATCTGAATCCTGTGATTTATTCCATCAGGTGATTCTCCTAAGCTTCCCTCCCTCTGGTCACCATGTCTAAGCATCTTCTTTATTTCTTCCCTATAATCTACTTTTACTGATCTTAGTCCAAATCATTTGCCCTGTCAGTACCCCAGTGTCTTCTTTTCAGTCTTCCAACTTGCTATTTGTAATCAATATCATTGTCCATTTTATTGTTTCTGGTAACCACCTGAGTTCAGAGTAGTTGTTAAAGAGAAACAGAGCTATGAAAGATCTCAAATATCCTGTTTTACCAGCCATTTATTTCCCAGCTGCTGAATTTACAGAAATTTGATTTCTGTGACTTTAATCATCATTTAAGTTACAATCATGGTTAAAACTTAGGCTTTATCATTATTGAAAATTCAGTGATCATTGTTTTCTTTTCCCTACAATACATGATAAAATCTTTGAATGAAAAACTATAATCAGTCTTTTATATTATTTTCTATAATAACTAAAATAATGCCTGTTTTATAAGACATGAAAATAATTATTGGGAGATGCCTAGGTTTTTAAAAAATGTCCATCCCTAAAAGCTTTATTATTCCATTCCTTCTGATCGTAAGTAATATTTCTGTTGTGGTTACTTGTTACTCTGCAGTCATGCCCCATTCTTTTTAACTCTTGATTCTGGTTCTGGCTTCAGTTAATTTCCTAACCTGCCTAGATTTCCTGGTTTACCTATTCAACATTTTTAATCAGGACTGCCTTGTTTATGCCTTGACTTGCCATCATTCTTTCAACAACCATAACCATAAGAATTATAAGGAAAGTACCATAATTAGAACTGAATTGAAACATTTCAATTAGAACAAATTGGAATGGTTTTAAAAGACAATTTGAAGAGATTTTTGAACATCTGATGTTAAAATATAAAGTCTGATTTGATAGGCTTTGTATATGTATGTTTTGGAAATTGATACATATTAGTAAAAGATATTGTGATTTTCAGTTTATTGGGAATTTGTGAAAATCCTATAATGTTAAGTCTTTGTATTTAGCAGCAATTTTACTCTATGGAGAAACAGCCTATATATGCTAGAGGAAGCATAAAGGGTTATATTGACAAGTATTTTAGCCAATATTAGTCTGCCTCAATATCTGGAGGATAATAAAGATAATTTTGGTTTACAGTTCCTTCCTAGAGTATGGTTTTCAAATTTAAGATGAGAGATTAACGCAGGGAGAGTGTGTAACCCATATCTGCTGGGATTGTCTCCATGAAAATAAAAGGATACAGAGAACATGGTTTATCATTTAAAGCACTCGACAATCAACACATGCAGTTTTTCATGCATTATCAAAATGATTAGACTTTGAACAGCAATTCTTCAGGTTTCCAGTCTCTAATTTCCTTCCTTCACTGCTCAGAAGGCTTAGTGATGCTGAGATATTAGCTAGTTTTAGATTTGGAAATAGAAATAGACAACACTTAAGGCCCTTGGGCTGCTGCCTATGCAGCATTTAAGCCCGTGAGCATAGGTTCACTGGCTTGCTCTGCATTTTTGCTCTGTTCACTATACATCCTCAGGCCCAGTCACTTAAAGTAAATAGGCCACAGCATCTAAGAAAATGCTTATAGCTCTTATATCCCTCAACACTGCCCAACACTGGGAAAATCAAAATTTAACCCTAATAATAGAGACTACGATCCCTACAATTAAAATGAAATTGTATTAGCCACTTCTCTATGGGCCAGCATCTTCCATATGTCCAGTTTTGTATTCATATTTCTATCTAGAATGTTTGGAGGGAGAAACATGCCACTTTTCCATGGCTTCTGGGCGGCAGTACTGCTGGTTTTGCAGTTTCTCTCTCTCCTAGGACACTAATGTTACTCATATCACTAGTAATGTTATGCCCACGCTCCTGTCTGATGTTACAGTAATGAGTTTTCTACTCAGTGGCCACGAGATCGCTGACTGTGTACCACCTCCTTCACTGGAGCCATGGTTCGTTTTGCTCCCAAAGAAAAGGAGACTGTATCCCCTAGCGCTTTCTGCCATTCTACATAGTCTTACTACCGATGACATACTTTCAAACCACTTTCTCATAACCTTCCTAAATTATTTTCTTTTTAATGGTTTCTTTTTTGAGAAAATTGCTCCTGATTTTTCATAGCTTAGGATGTAGGGGAAGTTAGTGGAAACTTGTGTCATAAGCAGAATTCTTTCTGATAACCATCCCAACCTCGATATATGATTACCCTGCTTTGGTTCCTCTTTATCTCGGGGGAGGTTTTCTCTTTTCTTAGCGGTGCCTTTCCCTACAATTGACTAATTTTTTTGGAATAGTATTTAACTCACCAGTTTAGATTACGAGCATTGTCCTCAGTTTCTAGGAAGTGTAGTACCTCTACACTTTATTTCCTAAGGGATCAAGGTGTCCAGATACAAAGAGGATTTCTTAGACGTCCCTTTTTCATTCCCCAAATGTTCATTTGGCTCGTCCTGTGCTGCAGCCACTGTAGCAGTTACATGGCATTGAAAAACAAAGCAGACACACTCCAAACCACTGTCTGTGCTTTTATTCTAAATGCTTATGGAAGATCTTTCCATATATCTCAGGCAGTTATTTAAATCATGCCCTATTAATCTTCAATACAGGGAAAAAGGAAGCACATTTGGCGACAGTCACCTAGAGGCATATGCTGGTAGCACATAGGTATATGATCTATGGAAGGTAACTCTAATGCTTTTGTGTGAGAGATAAATTTTGGTTCTGATATAAAGTACATTTTTTTAACTGAAAATTTTTAATGTTTCCCCAGAACTCATGAGAAATAATACTTGAGGCTGTCAGGATAAATTGTAGAGGGCTTAGAAATGGACAAAGGAGACTATAGGACATTATGATTCTTTGAATGATTTTCTGTTGTCCACTTCATTTTAAACTATTTAAGAGTAGAGGGTAAATTGTGGAAAACTGAGGGCAATGCAAATGATTCTTGACCATAGCAAGGAAAATGAATTTTGTCCAGTATAGAATATTAATCTCTGTAAGTCAAATTCTCATTTGAACTAGTTTCAGCAGCCTGTTAGTTTTCTTATTAGTTCACTGAAGAAAATCTGACTAGTTTCTTTTTATATTTGTACAAGAGTCATGATTTCATTTTTTCATAGTTTGCTAGACTTATGAATGAAGTTTGATTCCTATATGTATAGGCCCTTTAGACTGCTTTGAAACTACTGCACTTCATAAAAAAAAAAGATGATGACTACTTGCACAGTGATGAACAACTGTATGAAAACTAAAGGAAAAACAAATCATTGAAAAAATTGAGTGTAGATAGTTTGTTCTTAAAGCATTGAGTGTTAACTCTTTTATAAAACTTCTTATAAACACCGCAAGTACATTGTATGCATTTTTCAAACCATTTTTTTCAGTTATGGCTCTCACAGTCTACATAATTGATCACTTTTCAAATAGGTATTTGGGAGCTTTAATAGATACTTTGATTTAATGAAATGTGACCAGCAAAATAGTGTTTTATAGTTTAATCAACTTAGATGTGATGGTTATTTTTATTGTTGTTTTTTAATTACCAAGAAGCATGTTTTCATTGTAGCATAGGAAATACTGAAATATTTGAAGAAGAGAATAAGTTTCTCAACCAGATATAAACAAAGTAATGATTTTAAATATTTTGGTTTCTGTACTGCTCTCATAAAATACATATGTTTGTATCTGACATTTTTATTTAAAATTTTGCTGTATATATTTCTCTATACACAGTTAAAACTTTGAAAATATAATTTTTAATGATAGCATGATACTCTAATTTATGAACATGTTAAAATTTAATCATTCCTCTTTTGTGAAATATTTTGAGTATTTCTATAAGTATTATTATGATAAAAGTCTGTGATGAATATCTTACTCTAAGATCACTGATGATTTTTCAGGATATTTTTTGGACATTGTAGAATTGCCATCTCAAAGAGTTTTTGCATCTTTTAGGCTCTTCATGTGTACTTTCAAATTATTTTGAGAAGGAGTACATCAGTTTACAGTCCTAGCAGAGACTCCCTGTCTTATAAACATAAGCTGGATTTTTAAAGATAATTAGTGTTTTCTATATATACAGAAATCCACATGCATGCATATACATTAGCAGTTATCTTGATGATCAACAGGTTACTATTTCAAATAAAATTCTAAGTAATGTTCTTATAGTGCATTGATTTGTATTCCCTGACATTGTGCTGTCTTTAAAAAACATTTAGGCATGGAAGAAATTGGCAAAACTAAGCTAGTATAAAACAAAATTTGCAAAATGCACATAGCTGAGCCTAACTTTAATTCTTAGTTATTATCTGCTTAACTCATCTTAGGTAAACATTTCTAAGTTCTGGGTAAGCCTTGTCTTTCCTGTAAATGTCACTTAATGCATAAAGTATTTTTAGTCTTGGCCAGATATAAGATGAAATATGCTACATATAATTCTTAAAGTGCTGGCTGTTTCATATCTACATGCCTAAATCATTTTATTATCCGCTTAATAGCAGAACAAATTAGTCATCCTCTCTGATTCTGGTGCACATTATGCTGAGGCATGCCCACCCTAATATGCTTTCTGATAAAGTAAATGCTCACCCTGTCAGAGCACAAATCTTATTTGGGCTCCAGAGAAGTCAAGGGAGAGAGAGCTGAGTCTGCAGTAGGATTGCTTACTCGAGGAGAACTGAGATTTATTAACCAACTTCATTAAATATATGGAAGACCCCAGCTCTCAAGGTTAGCAAATTAGAATTCAAACATGAAACCTTTGTATGAAATGAAACAGGTAGGAAAAACAAGAAAGAAAGATCTTTGCATTTTACAAAGCAGGGGAGGTAAGCTTATATGAAAGTAACTGTCTAGCTAGCTAAATGAAAAGGTATACTTTTCAGTTGTTTGCTTGGTTCAGTTTATTGCTTGGTTCAGGCATCTGTGACTATAAGATAAATAACAACACTAATTAAACATCAGAGAGATATATGGTTGTCAATAAATATGAAATGAAGTCTCAGACCAAGTTGCATATTGGTTTATTTATAAATAAATATAATTATTTAGAATTTGTATTTTAAAGTAAAATTTAACATACCTGACTTTTGTATGTGAAGCATGTATCTACACAATGCTAAATAAGTTTCAATTTGGAATAAATTTTGCGTGCTACATTTCAATGTAATGGAAATGAACAGACATTTACAGAAATTGTTTTTGATATTTTGGAAAGAGTTTCAGTCAAGAAGTTAATAGTAATGATGTAGGTAACTGCAATGATCTGTTTTATGTTTTGTTTTATTTACTGATTTATTTTTGCTGTTTTCCAAGTCTACTGTCTTATATTGTTTATACCCATGAGTCAAGTTTTCCATAGTTTTGGAGAACACAGATTCTATTCTGTCATCTAAAAACACTGTTATTTTCTGCCCTCTCTTCTGTTATTTAATACTATAATTTGGGTATATAAGAGTAATTATGTTAGCAGCTTATAGTATTCATTTACTTTTGACCTGAAGAAAATGACTGAAATGGAGATAGAGAACAAGACATCAGGAATCAGTAGAGAGAATATAAGCATTGTAGGTTTTCATATTGATATATGTAGTTTATGAAGCTAAAGGAAGAGGCAATATTTCTAAAGGAACTAGGATATCAGAAAATCCTTGAATTCTGACTCTGTTTTCATTCATTATTTTTTTTTTTTTAAATCAAGAAAGCAGGTGAGGAAACAGTTCAGTTCAGTCGCTCAGTTGTGTCTGACTCTGCAACCCCATGGACTGCAGCATGTCAGACCTCCCTGTCCATCACCAACTCCCGGAGTTTACTCAAACTCCTGTCCTTTGAGTCGGTAATGCCATCCAACCATCTCATCCTCTGTCATCCCCTTCTCCTCCCGCCTTCAATCTTTCCCAGCATCAGGGTCTTTTCCAATGAGTCAGCTTTTCACATCAGGTGGCCTAAGTATTGGAGTTTCAGCTTCAGCATCAATCCTTCCAATGAATATTCAGCACTGATTTCCTTTAGGACGGACTGGTTGGATCTCTTTGCAGTCCAGGGGACTCTAAATAGTCTTCTCAAACACCGCAGATCAAAAGCATCAATTCTTCGATGCTCTGCTTTCTTTATAGTCCAACTCTCACATCCATACATGACTACTGGAAAAACCACAGCTTTGACGAGACGGACCTTTGTTGGCAAAGTAATGTCTCTGCTTTTTAATATTCTGTCTAGGTTGGTCATAACTTTTCTTCCAAGGAGCAAGCGTCTTTTAATTTCATGGCTACAGTCACCATCTGCAGTGATTTTGGAGCCCAAAAAATAGTCTGTCACTGTTTCCACTGTTTCCCCATCTTTTTGCCATGAAGATGGGACCAGATGCTATGATATTAGTTTTCTGAATGTTGAGTTTTAAGCTAACATTTTCCCTGTCCTCTTTCACTTTCATCAAGACCCTGTTTAGTTCTTCCTCGCTTTCTGCCGTTAAGTATGATATCATCTGCATATCTGAGGTTATTGATATTTCTCCCAGCAATCTTGATTCTAGCTTGTGCTTCATCCAGTCCAGTGTTTCTCATGATGTACTCTGCATATAAGTTAAATAAGCAGGGTGACAATATGCAGCCTTGACGTACTCCTTTTCCTATTTGGAACCAGTTTGTTGTTCCATGTCCAATTCTAACTGTTGCTTCCTGACCTGCATACAGGTTTCTCAAGAGGCAGGTCAGGTGGTCTGGTATTCCCATCTCTTTCAGAATTTTTCACAGTTTATTGTGATCCACACAGTCAATAGGGAGAAATAGATGTTTTTCTGGAACTCTCTTGATTTTTCGATGATCCAGAGGATGTTAGCAATTTGATCTATTTGTGGACTGAACCACCAAAATTTTCCATATTAAGAGCCAATTGTTCTTACTTCTGACTTCTGTTGTGGAACTGGGTTAAATTGAATGGAGTTCACACAGAATAATCAGTGTTCATTAGCCCTAAATTCTACGCTTTCCTTAGAAATGGTGTTGCAGAAATGTTAAAAGTCTTCAAATAGTTTCTAATACTGACCCTGTTACTTAGCAGTTTTTGTCAATACGTCTGAGACTTAGATTGTTCATCACTAAAAATGGAGATAATAGTTCATATTTCTTACGGTTGTTCCATTACTAATGTCTGACACATAATCATTTGTTTCATAAATGCTTGTAGCTGTTGTTTCATTATTCTTGTTACCAACATGATAGCTAAGATATGTGTCCTTGGGTGACTACATTCTTGCTTACCAGTCATACCTATAAGAAAATGATACAGGCTGAAATAAAAAATGGGGAAATAAATGAGCTATAAATGGGCTTTATGCTCAAATAATCCATATTCTCTTTATCATAAATGTAATCAAATTTGAGAAACTCCTGAAAATAAGAGGCAAAGTCTAGATGTACTGGAACAGGTTATATGGTATTACAGAGTCCTCTCCCTTCACCTGTAGGAGAATCAAAATCTGCGGCACAAGCCATAGATTCTTAACTCAGTTAAGAATGTCACAATATCTTGTTTTAGGTAGGATTTGAAATTATAGTGTCATTGAATACTAGAGCTGAAAAGGGCTTTGGTGATCACCTCACTGATGTCTTAATTTTATAGATGAAAGAACTGAGACCAGGATCATAGTATGATTTGTTCAGAGTCAATGAAATGGTCAGTGGCAGAGATAAAAAAGCATGCTGGTAGTCTCATAGCCAGTGTAGATATGAAAGTTTTATATCTGCAGACCTTAAAAACAGTTTCAGTAAGAAGCAACTGGAGACACAAATGCACTTTATTATATTCTGCAAGAAAAATGAATCTGAAAATAGTTTTATTCCAAGAGAACAATATTCCACCGAAATTAGGTTCAAGACTGTCAACAATAAAATAATTCTATCAGCTATTTAAAGTAAAATTATTGCTGTGAAGTACTTGGTAGTCTAAGGATGTTTTTATATCACACCAAAACATCTGGACACTTCAATCAACCAGACATATTTACATTTTATAGACAGAACCCAAGAGATAGAGCAAATTTAGAATTTTTGTTTTTTTTTTAGCCACAGGATTAAGTGTGGCATAAATGTGTGAAACAAGCCTACTTCCAACAGAGAGTACTCAGTTAAAAATGAATTTGCTTATCACTACTGTGATCTATTATTTATCTAGTATTTGTTTTAAGTTTTAATTCCTAGAAGGCAAACTTATTTCTGTCTTCTGAAAGTCCTGTACTGGGAGGGATAAGAGGGGGATGAGATACAGAAATGTAATCTTTATATTTTGTCAGTAAAGATATATTACTTAAATTTGCCAGGAGAGCACAACTTGTTATTTTTCTACTAATATTGTGTTATGTTTTAGGATGTAGTCCTAGAAAAGTAGCCTGCTTCTAAGGAAACAGTCATCTTTCAAGAAATGAAACCAGGAATACTTTACTTTTTGTCTTCCAGTACAGTTCTTCTCATACATTCTTTAAAAGGTAAAGGTTACCTCCTCTAACAGTTAACTTTATTAATTTTACCATTCAGTAACTGTTTAATTTATTCAATTAATATTTATTATGTTTGAACTATTTCCCAGATGATATATTAATTGTTGGATATATAACAGTGAACAAGTTAGAAGGCTCTTAGCTTCAGAGATTCTGGCAATCGACGTGAGTCCAGGGAGGTAATGACACTGTGTGATAAGGACCATGGCAGAAGAGCACATGGGCGGCTGGGGAACAAGAGAGGTGGCATCTCACAGAACTTTGGTGTCTCGGTTAAAGTCAAGTCAAGAGAGATGGAGGAGAAAGAGAAGAGAAGAAAGAGAGAGGAGGGAGGGAGGAAAGATGGAAGCTGAAAAAACACTTTGAAAGGCCAAAGGCAATGTTGAGGTGCCAAATGGAGTTGATGACAGTAGGATTAAAATACTGATAGCTTATGGTGAACTATGTCAGATTCTTGATCTCCGAAGATTTAACTTCAGGACCAGGGACCAGGCTCGATCACTCAAGAGCTTTTGTGTTGCAGAGTTTTATTAAAGTATAAAAAGGGACAGAGAAAACTTCTGACATAGACATCAGAAAGGGGATGGAGAGTGCCCGCCTTGCTACTCTAAGCAAGAGAGTTATATACTTTTTAATTGGTTATTACAATAAATCAAAAGAATGTCAGTTCCGTTCAGTCTCTCAGTCATGTCCAACTCTTTGCGAGCCCACAGACTGCAGCATGCCAGGCTTCCCTGGCCATCATCAACACCCAGAACCTACCAAGTTCATGTCCATCGAGTTGGTGAAGTCATGCGACCATCTCATCCTCTGTCATCTCCTTCTCCTCCTGCCTTCAACCCAACGTTAGGGTCTTTTCCAGTGAGTCAGTTCTTTGCATCAGGTGGCCAAAGTTTTGGAGTTTCAGCTTCTGCATCAATCCTTCCAATAAATATTCAGCACTGATTTCCTTTAGGATGGACTGGTTGGATCTCCTTGCAGTCCAAGGAACTCTCAACAGTCTTCTCAATCACTGCAGTTCAAAAGCATCAATTCTTCCATGCTCAGCTTTCTTTATAGTCCAACTCTCACATCCATACATGACCACTGGAAAAACCATAGCCTTGACTAGACAGACCTTTGTTGGCAAAGTAATGTCTCTGCTTTTTAATATGCTGTCTAAGTTGGTCATACATTTCCTTCCAAGGAGCAAGTGTCTTTTATTATCATGGCTGCAGTCATGACCTGCAGTGATATTAAAACCCAGAAAAATAAAGTCTGTCACTGTTTCCATGGTTTCTCCATCTATTAGCCATGAAGTGATGGGACAAGATGCCATGATCTTAGTTTTCTGAATGTTAAGCTTTAAGCCAACTTTTTCACTCTCCTCTTTCACTGTCATCATAAGGCTCTTTAGTTCTTCTTTGCTTTCTGCCATAAGTGTGATATCATCTGAATATCTGAGGTTATTATTGTTTCTCCTGGCAATCTTGATTCCTGCTTGTGCTTCATCCAGCCCAGCACTTCTCATGATGTACTCTGCATGTAAGTTACATAAGCAGGGTGACAATATACAGTCTTCACTGTAAGCCAGAGAGTTATAGTGTTTTTAATTGGTTACTACAAAAAATCTAAAGAATGTCTCAAGGTTGTAAAGATCTTACTAGACCCACTCCCACAATTTACATTTTAAGATGATAGGATTAGAGCTAACAATAGAAAGATCTTACAGGACCCACTCCCATAATACAAAATTTGAGATAACAGGATTAGTGAAAAGGTTCTCAAAAAGGAGAAACATGTTCTCAGGCAGAATACATTGTTGTTATATAATCCTTACTAAGACAAAGGATTCTTCTCTGTTCTTCCCTGGTGGCTCGGAGGGTAAGGAGTCTGCCTGTAATGCTGGAGAGCCAGGTTTGATCCCTGGGTGGGGAAGATCCCCTGGACATGGCAACCCACTTAAGTGTTCTTCCCTGGAAAACCCCATGGATGGAGGAACCTGGCAGGCTATAGTCCATGCAGTCGCAAAGAGTCTGACATGACTTCACTCACTCATTCAATACTAAGGAATGTAAGAAAGAAAATGTCTTTTCCTCCTCCTTGAGAATTCCAGACCCTTACCTCCTCTTCCATAAAGAGATCTCTTCAAGAAAATTAAAGATACCAAGGGAACATTTCATGCAGAGATGGGTTTGATAAAGGACAGAAATGATATGGACCTAACAGAAGCAGAAGATATTAAGAAGTGGCAAGAATACACAGAAGAAGCAGTACAAAAAAGATCTTCATGACCCATATAATCACGATGATGTGATCACTCACCTAGAACCAGACATCCTGACATGTGAAGTCAAGAGGGCCTTAGGAAGTATCACTATGAACAAAGCTAGTGGAGGTGATGGAATTCCAGTTGAGCTATTTCAAATCCTGAAAGATGATGCTGTGAAGGTGCTGCAATCAATATGTCAGCAAATTTGGAAAACTCAGCAGTGGCCACAGGACTGGAAAAGGTCAGTTTTCATTCAAATCCCAAAGAAAGGCAATGCCAAAGAATGTTCAAACTACCGCACAGTTGTACTCATCTCACACGCTAGTAAAATAATGTTCAAAATTCTCCAAGACAGGCTGCAACAGTCCATGAACCATGAACTTCCAAATGTTCAAACTGAATTTAGAAAAGGCAGAGGAACCAGATCAAATTGCCAATATCCATTGGGTCATCAAAAAAGCAAGAGAGTTCCAGCAAAACATCTATTTCTGCTTTATTGACTGCCAAAGCCTTTGATTGTGTGGATCACAATAAACTGTGGAAAATTCTGAAAGAGATGGGATTATCAGACCACCTGCCCTGCCCCTTGAGAAACCTGTTTGCAGGTCAGAAAGCAATAGTTAGGACTGAACATGGAACAATAGATTGGTTTCAAATCGGGAAAGGATTATGTCAAGGCTGCATATTTTAACCCTGCTTATTTAACTTATATGCATAGTACATCAGGAGAAACGCTGGACTGGATGAAGCACAAGCTGGAATCAAGATTGCCGGGAGAAATATCAATAACCTCAGATATGCAGATGATACCACCCTTATGGCAGAAAGTGAAGAAGAACTAAACAGCCTCTTGATGAAAGTGAAAGAAGAGAGTGAAAACATTGGCTTAAAGCTCAACATTCAGAAAGTTAAGATCATGGCATCTCATCCCATCTTCATGGCAAATAGATGGGGAAACAATGGAAACAGTGAGAGACTTTATTTTTTGGGCTCCAAAATCACTGCAGATGGTGACTGCAGCCATAAAATTAAAAGACACTTGCTTCTTTAAAGGAAAGTTATGACCAATCTAGACAGCATATTAAAAAGCAGAGACATTACTTTGCCAATAAGGTCATCTCGTCAAACCATCTCTGTGGTTTTTCCAGTAGTCATGTATGGATGTGAGAGTTGGACTATAAAGAAAGGTGAGCATGGAAGAATTGATGCTTTTGAACTGTGGTGTTTGAGAAGACAGTTGAGAGTCCCTTGGACTGCAAGGAGATCCAACTAGTCCATCCTAAAGGAAATCAGTGCTGGATATTCATTGGAAGGACTGATGCAGAAGCTGAAACTCCAATACTTTGGCCACCTGATGTAAAGAACTGACTCATTGGAAAAGACCCTGATCCTGGAAAAGATTGAAGGCGGGAGTAGAAGAGGATGACAGAGGATGAAATGGTTGGAGGCATCACTGACTCAATGGACATGAGTTTGAGTTAACTGTGGGAGTTGGTGATAGACAGGGAGGTCTGGCTTTCTGCAGTCCATGGTGTCCAAAGAGTCTGACACGACTGAGCTACTGAACACAACTGAATTGATCTCTTCTAAAACCCCAGACTTCTTATCTACCTGCCTAGGATTACTCTCTCAATAGTTAGGAAATATACAGCAGAAATAAAAGCTGAAAAGTGAGTATAGTATGTGTGGCCTGAAAGTTATATCTTTTCCCAAGGAGACTGGAAAGGAACTGAAAGGTTTTAGGTAGTGGAATGGCCATCTCATTTCACAATAGACTGGATATTCACACTAACTCATTTCCCTAGTGTCATATTCTTCCTTTCATTATTGTTTTTTTCAAATATGTGTCTCAATTATCTAAGAATAATTTGCAATACCATAGGCTAAGAACTATGCCTTATTTTAGTATTTCTTATATTTAGTTGCTATGTAGTACTTTTAATTTGATGGAATGTATTTTTATAATATTCAATATTTAAAGTTCACCACACATTATATTCTTTACATGCTTTTAAATAAATTATAAAATTATAAAAATCATCTTTAAAATGTGTGAGGGGCTCATGGTTATTTTGAAAATTATTTTAGCATTACTCAAGCAAAATATTCAAAGACCACTGTTTTTCAATTGAAATTCTGAAATAGGTAGAAAAAAAACAACAGAATTTCAGATAGAAACTGAAACTCAAGGAGGGATAAACAATGGGCAGAATGAAGAGCTAAGTAAAAATTATTTTCAGAGAAGTAGGCATCATTGGAGAGGCAAGATATGAATGACTAGTGAGCTGCCAAGCTCTCATATGCAAATAATTCTAGATTGCATCATCTCATAATATAAAAATACCCCTTTACTACTTAGAGTGTACACTGTGGTATAGCGTCTAGGTATCTCTTTGGGGATGGAGGCATTCATTCCTTTACAGGCTGTTCTAGGAAATTGGCTTTGTTTGAAAGTAGTTGTCCTCCGTGAGGTCATACCTTCTGTCTTCCCTGGGTTGGCTTGCATCAGAGGAGTCATTTAAAGCAATGATACAAATTCATGGACTCCCCTTCTTAACTTACCCATGTCCAGAAGGTCTTTCCAGTTGCCAAACTCCCTCTAGGATTAGTTGACCTAATTGACCTGGAATTAGGAATTAGCATTGACCTGGAAAATTCTCTTTGCCCAATTCTGCCTATTTAACTCTTCTGAAGATATTAAGGGCCCTCCCTGATAAAATTTGTGCAAGTGTATCTGAGTCTGTTTCCTTGAAAGATGTGTATGTGTGTGCTGTCTCTCAGTTGTGTCCAACTCTTTGAAATCCATGGACTGTAGCCCACCAGGCTCCTCTATCCATGGAATTTTCCAGGGAAGAATACTGGAGTGGGTTGTCATTTCCTATTCCAGGGGATCTTCCCGACCCAGGTATTGAATCCAACTCTTTTGCTTCTTCTGCATTGGCAGGCAGATTCTTTACCACTGAGTCACCCAGGAAGCCCTGTTTTCTGGGACCCCAGCCTAAGACATTTTGTTGGAAACTTACTAGCATTATCAAAATTTGGTCATAGAGGCAGCTACATCTAATTTTCAATGATCCTAAGTTAATATTAAATACTAATTGATAAATAAGCATTTAAAATATAGAAAATCCTGCATTTAAACATGATAATTGCCTGTGATTTCATGTTTGACAGAAAGCATTACCATCTTCATGGGAACCATTTGGTGACTCAGTGGCAAAGAATCTGCCTATCAATGCAGGAAACACAAGTCCCATTAAACTTGGGCTACAGTCCACCGGGTTACCAAAGTGTTAGACATGACCTAGCGAGTAAAAAGCAACAACAACCACAGCAAAGTGTTACACTATGGGAAAAAAATGATAAAAATAGAATTACTGGTAGCCTTAAAATGCTGGAACAGTTTCAAATGTTTATTGGTAATGTGACTTTGAAGACATTTTTGAATCTTAAAAAGAGATACTTGTTGGAATGGAAATTCAAAGCCAAAGTTTTTCAAGAATTTCTTCTTCCTTGATATTCCTTAGAAAATTCCAGTCTACATGAATTTGCTTAGTATTTTACTAGAGACTAGAGACTTAAAAACTGACACCAAGTACTTTAAAAATGCAATAGAAAAAGAAAAAAATCAATAATAGTGTGAGGAATGACTTGAACAGCTTGTATTTTCACAGTGGTCATCAAAAAGTAATTTTATATCCAATAATTTGTATCGATTGTTTGTGAAACTGTAATGCATTATGCCATAAGCCTGGTTGTGCAGTTGTAAATATATGTATCATTTTGTTGGTCTTGATTTTCTTTTCTTTTTTTTCTTATTGAGTTTCATTTTCTCTAAAACGAATCCTATTTCTTAGTATTTATATGTGGAGGCAAGATTCAGAACCATGACTATTAATTCAAAATAGTTTCAGCCACACAATGGACACTGTCCTCTTTGGGTAATGAAAAACAAAAAATAGGACAAGATAAGTTAAACTGTGTATTATTCAAGAGAAAGTACTTTTGAAATCATCTACAGTGTGATCGTTAGTTAAGGTGACTTTTCCAGGGGCCCATTGGAAAGATTTCATTAAAAGCCTGATTTTGCCACTTATGCCAAAAAGATGCATGTGCTAGGGCATATTCAGCATAAAACCTCTCAATATTTCTAGAATTTTATCCTGGATACTGAAGATATTACCTCACCAAACTTGTATTGCCCTTGGCTTCTATATTATGAGCCTATCTGAAGGGAGGACTCCTTTTCTTTTATTCTTTTAGTCAGAACACTTTGGGATGAAAAAGCCATAGTGAAAAGAGTTAGTTAATATACTTATTAAGGTGCCTAAGCAAGACATACCTGATATGATTGAAAGCACTTTTTTTTTCCCTTTATAATTCTCACATGGACTTGAATTGGGATAAGTGCTGATTCCTAGGGCTGTTTCTTGACTGCCTCAGTGGATATTTATGTTAATTTGGAAGAGATGTTGAAAGGCCTGAATTCTCTGAAGAAGGAAAGAAGAAGGAGCATGAGAGGGAGGGGACGCCTAAGAAAAGCAGCGGAGGAGGAGGAGGGAGAGGAAATAAGAGAGGGAAGGAGAAAAGAAGAGTCAGGGGAGGAAGAAGGAGAAATTGCATCCAGTGAAGATGGGAGACTATAAGTCTATTATGATGTTCAATTAATTTACTATAGGGTAAGTGAGAAAAAGTTCTTCCGTTATCCTTTTGTTGAGTCCATTTCTCAATACTGAAAAGAGATGAAAGTAGATTCTATCTGGAGAACAAGAAAAGAAACTGAGCTCTGATTTACAGAAGTAATTTTGAAGTAATAGAAGTTAACTCTACAATCTCTCCAGTTTAATCGGATGTGGCTTTTAATCATAGCTCTAGTATTTTCTGTTTATGAGAACTTGAGCAACTTACTTAATGTCTTTGAACTTAATTTCCCTCTTCTAAAAATAAAGTTAGTACCTGTTTGAAGTATTGAAGGTTGAAGGTTGCTGTTAAGTTTTAATTAATAAATTTATTCATTTAGTCAACAAATATGTGTCAGGAATTGTCCTATGTCCCAGTTACAATATGGAAGTTCTTTGACCTTAAAAAAGGAAGTTAATAACTAACAAATACACAAATAAGATAACTTACAGAATGAAATAATGAAGATATGATGAGTGGTAGATCAAAGATGACATGGTAATTTTTCATTGCTTTAGAGAAGTATGTTTAGATGGATTCATCGTCAAATTAATCTTTTCTGCAACATTTCAGTTGGAAAGTGACTAGTGGAAGTCAGCCACTGAAAGCCTGGAGAAAAGCATCTGAGGCAGAATGAACAGTAAATGCAGAGGCCCTAGAATGCAGAGCTGCATATAGAGAAAAAATGGCCAGATGTAGTCTGGGTTGAAGCTTTTAGTCATCACATAGTAACTATTGAAATGTCATGTTACTCATTGAAGTTCTAACTGTTTCTATTGTAATTGTACTGGATAATTGAATTAATGTGAGTAGGATATTACTGTATTTAGTAGTTAGTGGTTTAATGAATAAATTGCTAAACTAGCAGTCTATACATCCAGTTTTAATTCACAGTCTTACTACTATCTTTGGAAACACAACCTGTTTTGTGAGTGAACATTACTGATAAATTTAACTTCAAATTCTTGGTCAGATGAATAAATTGAGAGAGGATGGTAATTAAAAGAATCTTCTGACTCACAGAAGTTTACAACTTTGAAGATGGAGCCCTATTAGTAAATAGCCCTAATAGAACCTATTACTTCTATTAGATAAAGTTATTACCAATCAGTTTTAAGGATTTCAAGGAGTCAGTTAAAATTCATAAGACTTCTTTCTTCCGCCCACCCTTCTAAGCATAGTTTTCCCAGAACTGGATTAAATATATTGATTCATTCCTTCACCTAATTATGTGCTGTACTTATTTTATACCCAAGTTCTCATTTAAAGCAGTAATGCACCTTTTATTATATATAATTTTGAGATGCTTCTGATTGAAAGTCAAATCTATTATATATAATGATTTAAAAAATCCTAAATAAATGGCAAATGGCTTTAACCTCACACTTTGAAGTTCTAAGATGCTGCACCCTTAAGTGCATCATTCCTGTAAGTCTCCCAGTGAGCTTTATCATTGTGGGAATTCTGCGATCCTGCTTTCAGGAAAGGTCCAGGACCCAGTTTTAACTTTGGAAATACCATTTCTTTCCTTCAGAAGTCTGCAGCAGATTTGTGAGGTCTCTATAAAGAAGCACAGTAGCCTCAGGTCCATTCATGTCATCATTAAATAGGAGAGAGAGCAGGGCTGTATCATTCAGTACCTTCATACCACTATTATGTTTATTTAAGCAACAAATCTATTAGTGATCAACTTCATGTTTAAGTGTAAAGCCCAAAGCCCAACAAGAACAGAGAAGAGCAGCCACTTCTTAAATACACATTGGCACCTTGCTTCTGACTTAATTTTTATTTGTACTTAAATTTGTACTCTTTTTTTTTTTCTCTCCCTTGCTTCCACTTAGATTTAGCCGTAAATAATTTTCAGGTCTTATAAAATTCATTATTTAGGCTAAGATAAAAATTAATCTATGCTTTTATTGTCCACTAATTCTTTGAATGAATTAGTGTATCAGTGTAAAACGTTTCCAAGTATCATAAGGCCTCAAACTTCTCTGGAATTTTTTTATCTTCTCTGAGAAAGATCGTAGGCATGATGTATTAAGCCTTTAAAAAAAATTACTTTTTGTGCCTGTTTCAATCAGTCGACTAATAGTAATCAAATATTATTTTAACACAGCGAGTATCATCTGAACAGATTAAATATCAAACAGATAAAGGCCAACTTTAACCAAAGAGAACAATTTCCTTTAGAGTCACTGATACTCCATCACTTTATTTTTTTTTCCATTTATTTTTATTAGTTGGAGGCTAATTACTTTACAGTATTGTAGTGGGTTTTGTCATACATAGACATGAATCAGCCATGGATTTACATGTGTTCCCCATCCCGATCCCCCCTCCCGCCTCCCTCCCCATCCCATCCCTCTGGGTCTTCCCAGTGTACCAGCCCTAAGCACTTGTCTCATGCATCCAACCTGGGCTGGTGGTCTGTTTCATCCTTGATGATATACATGTTTCAATGCTGTTCTCTCAAAACATCCCAGCCTCACCTTCTCCTACAGAGTCCAAAATTCTGTTCTGTACATCTGTGTCTCTTTTTCTGTTTTGCATATAGGGTTATCATTACCATCTTTCTAAATTTCATATATATGCGTTAGTATACTGTATTGGTCTTTATCTTTCTGGCTTACTTCACTCTGTATAATGGGCTCCAGTTTCAGCCATCTCATTAGAACTGATTCAAATGAATTCTTTTTAATGGCTGAATAATATTCCATGGTGTATATATACCACAGCTTCCTTATCCATTCATCTGCTGATGGGCATCTAGGTTACTTCTGTGTCCTAGCTATTATAAACAGTGCTGCGATGAACATTGGGGTACACGTGTCTCCTTCAGAAACACTGGTTTCCTCGGTCTGTATGCCCAGAAGTGGTACTGGCACAAAGACAGAAATATAGATCAATGGAACAGAATAGAAAGCCCAGAGATAAATCCACGTACCTATGGACACCTTATCTTCGACAAAGGAGGCAAGGATATACAATGGAAAAAAGACAACCTCTTTAACAAATGGTGCTGGGAAAACTGGTCAACCACTTGTAAAAGAATGAAACTAGAACACTCTCTAACACCATATACAAAAATAAACTCAAAGTGGATTAAAGATCTAAATGTAAGACCAGAAACTATAAAACTCCTAGAGGAGAACATAGGCAAAACACTCTCTGACATAAATCACAGCAGGATCCTCTATGACCCACCTCCCAGTATTGGAAATAAAAGCAAAAATAAACAAATGGGACCTAGTGAAACTTAAAAACTTTTGCACAACAAAGGAAACTATAAGCAATGTGAAAAGACAGCCGTCAGAATGGGAGACAACAATAGCAAACGAAGCAACAGACAAAGGATTAGTCTCAAAAATGTACAAGCAACTCCTGCAGCTCAATTCCAGAAAAATAAATGACCCAATCAAAAAATGGGCCAAAGAACTAAACAGACGTTTCTCCAAAGAAGACATACAGATGTCTAACAAACACATGAAAAGATGCTCAACATCACTCATTATCAGAGAAATGCAAATCAAAACCACAATGAAGTACCATTACACACCAGTCAGGATGGCTGCTATCCAAAAGTCTACAAGCAATAAATGCTGGAGAGGGTGTGGAGAAAAGGGAACCCTCTTACACTGTTGGTGGGAATGCAAATCTTTCTCCAGGGGAAAGATCCCCTGGAGAAGAGAGCGGTACCCACTCCAGTATTCTAGGCTGGAGAATTCCATGTACTGTATAGTCCATGGGGTCAGACAGAGTCGGACATGACTGAGCAATTTTCACTTTCACTTCATGGAAAAGAATGATAAAAATATCCAGGAAATGCAGATAAAGACTAGACAAGAAAATGACCTTAAAATGCAATATGAGATTTTGATTGAACATTTGGCTGATGTCTATACTCTGATGATATTTGAAAAAGAATATATTATTTATTTCCCTCGCTCTCTTCTTTTAAATTTGTGAACTTAGACAATGGCTACCCTAGTAGGCTTGCAGCATCCTGCTCTTACAAGGTAAAGGGTGGTTTCTGGACCTTCAAGCTCCCATTACAACTTTTCATGCTTCTTTATACTGTTCTCTGTATCTCTAAATCAGTTCAACCCATACTTTGGCATTCTGGCTCACTCAGCATCCAATGAAAAATCAAAATGAAAGGAATTAAAGCATTAGATGTGATTAAAATTTAACATCTACTGCTTAACTCTCATTAGTACTGTCCTGAATTCATTAAGGCATCAGCACATGGGCCAGTACGTGTTTATGTAATGGTTAAGATATTCTCCTGTTTGAAGATTCAAGAATAGATCAAGAAAAGCCCGCAAGGCCCCTTCTAGGCCTACTGTAATGTTTGATATTGAATTCATGAAACAGTCCCCTCCAGGGTAAAAATCACCTCCCAGTAGAGAAAGAGGATGAAACAGTTTTTTAAAGATGTATAATATGCCACAACATCAGGTGGCAGCACACATTAAAATATATGGAATTTTTAGATCTTTCAGAGGGTACTCTGCTCTTCTTTAAGAGTCATAGTAGCATCCAGGAAAGAAGACTGCAAAGATAACACAACTTTTAGCTATTAGGACCTTAATGAATAAGAATCTTCATTTGCATTAGATAAAAATAGACAGTGTTAAAAGTATGTTTACCATTAGCTTGTATGCACATTTCAAGCAGAAGGTTGTTTACATCTTATTTTATTATTAGCACTATAAGCATTTGGGAGATATGTTTCTTGGAACACTCCTTAAAAATGAAATCCTTTTGAGTAATTGAGGACATTATGCTCATAGTGTTTATGACAAGAATTAATAGTAAAATCTTAAATAATAAGCTGGTATCAATGCCTAGGACAATGTACAAAGAATCTTTGCCATTGGTCACCTGAAAAACTTTCATGTAAAATTATGGGTTGGCCAAGAGAGATCACTTTTATATGAGCTGTTAGGTTTTTCTATGGTTATAAGATCTGTAGAAAGACTTAATTATTCATGATCCATCTTCAGGGTTCACAGTTTCATTGCTTCACTTATTCATTCATTTGTTCATTTATCCAACAAGTTTTACTTGACCACGGTTAAGCACCGTCTTTAGTTCTAGAGTCTCAGTGACAAGGGAGAGTGAGGCAGGGGGAGATGGGGGAGACATTGTCTAACTCTGCTTCCACTCACTATCTAGTGAGCTAAGCAGACAATTTAAAAGAATGACAGAAGTAAGCTTCGCTTTGAAACTGTGGTGAATATCATCACAAAGAATTACATGGAGCTAGGAGTTGCATGCTAGTTAGTTAAGAAGAATGAGGAAAGCTTCCCTGGAGCTTCTCCAGATTAGGCTTGAGATCTGAGATGAGAGGCAGAGTTAATGATATGAGCAAGATCGAGTCAGGACCAGAATAGGAAAGAGCATAATCTTGATAGATAATAATGATTTAATAAAAGACAAAATTAGCAAAGTATTCTTTGAACTACGGGATCCTTGTTCTTCTTGACACCAAAGATAATTATGGAACTATTTCAGTGTTCCTATAAATTAAAAAGCAGTTCTTCTCACGTTTATTTCCTTTTATCTTAATATTATTTTTTTTAGCATTTTAAAGGGTTGGTACTCACTGAAACACCACCTATTTTAACACTGGACAGGGATGAACTAATGCTAGCTATTTTGAATTGATGATCATATCATAAATCAGATGACATGTTGCATGATGCTTGTGTTTCATGCAAAGGAAAAAAGAAATAGAAGTTGATTCCCAGACCTTCCTGTTTGTAGAAATACTGACAGAGCTGACTCATACCTGCCATGGTAGACAATGCTTTGAATACATAATTAGAGATACATTAACTGAACTCTTCTTAAAAAATGAAATTTCTAAGTGATTGAAGGCATTTGTATATGTAGTATTTATCATATGAATCAATAAATGCTTTCATGGTAAATCCCCACTCTCTAATAGCATCACACAGAAGGAGAGAGCTTGTTGCTCATGCCATTTAGTTTGGAGGCTGACCTAATGAGCTAGTCACAGCTCTGTCCTTATAAAAGTTAACAGATTTTGCATTGCATTTTAAAATAAGTTTTAGCAACAGCATATTTCCAGTTTCAGTATTTAAATTCAGAATTGAATGGTTATCATAGTATTTAAGTAACTCTAGCAGCTGGAGAAGGCAGTGGCAACGTACTCCAGTACCCTTGCCTGGAAAATCCCATGGACGGAGGAGCCTGGTAGCCTGCAGTCCTTGGGGTCTCTAAGAGTCAGACATGACTGAGTGACTTCACTTTCACTTGTCACTTTCATGCATTGGAGAAGGAAATGACAACCCACTTCAGTGTTCTTGCCTGGAGAATCCCAAGGACGGGGGAGCCTGGTGGGCTACCGTCTATGGGGTCACAGAGGGACACGACTGAAGTGACTTAGCAGCAGTAGCAGCAGCAGCAGCAGCAGTGAAAAATAAATACACAGGAAACTTTTCTTTATGGAACTTAAGACCACACATCAAGTTTTATGTATTTAAAAAAAAAAACACTTATAAAACAAACTCGAAGAGATTCTGATTATGTGGGGAGATAATGATGGTGCAATAATGCATTTCCCAGAATGACAACGAGTGATATCTGTAAATGGCCTTCGGTAGAAGAAAGAAAACGTAGTGCTCCAATCAATACACAGCTAGTCCGTAATGTAAAGATTAGGATCAGAATATTTAAAAATTTAATACTTTGCCACTCTGTATAGCACTTTGGAAGTCAATATCTTTGGAAATCTGGTCCATTTCCCTTCTTTGAAAGCATTATATATTTAAGGTTTTTAAATTATTTATCTAGCCCATGTGATTAAAAATGAAAAAAGTTAGTCCATCCATTATCTTCTGCAGCTGCTGTCTGGATATTATTTCCCCCTCCCCACCCTCCTTAAATCCTTGATATTTTTTCCCTATCCTATTAAGAAACTTAATAGATACATTAAGAGAGCAAAAGAAAACCTCAATCACTCACTAACATCAGAGAATGTTGCTGCTTAAACAGTGTCCAAAGGTGGCTGTGTAGGAACAATATACTCAAATATTTTTACTCAGGTATATTATTTTCAGATATCATAATAAGAAATATGATGTAGTTAAATTGCAAGAAAGTCTATTGTGTCTGTTTTCTTTCCTGGCCAATTGTAGTTGGGGGCTTTATTTATTTATAATTTATTTAAAAAGCATTATTCTAAAAGTCACTTCAAAGTTTACATTTGAGAATGAGACCATTTTAAATTCTGTCATTCCTCTTCAAAATTTGTTGTCAAGAAAAGGAGAAATAGATATAAGGGACTAGATCTGATAGACAGAGTGCCTGATGAACTATGAATGTAGGTTCGTGACATTGTACAGGAGACAGGGATGAAGACCATCCCCAAGAAAAAGAAATGCAAAAAAGCAAAATGGCTGCCTGAGAAGGCCTTACAAATAGCTGTGAAAAGAAGAAGTGAAAAGCAAAGGAGAAAAGGAAAGATATAACCATTTGAATATACAGTTCCAAAGAATAGCAAGGAGAGATAAGAAAGCCTTTCTCAGAGATCAGTGCAAAGAAATAGAGGAAAACAATAGAATGAGAAGGACTAGAGATTTCTTCAAGAAAATTAGAGATCCCAAGGGAACATTTCATGCAAAGATGGGCTCAATAAAGGACAGAAATGGTATAAACCTAAGAGAAGCAGAAGGTATTAAGAAGAGGTGGCAAGAATACACAGAAGAACTGTACAAAAAAGATCTTCATGACCCAGATAATCATGATGGTATGCTCATTCACACTCACCTAGAGCCAGACATCCTGGAATGTGAAGTCAAGTGGGCCTTGGGAAGCATCACTACGAACAAAGCTAGTGGAGGTGATGGAATTCCAGTTGAGCTATTTCAAATCTTGAAAGATGATGCTGTGAAAGTGCTGCACTCAGTATGTCATCAAATTTGGAAAACTCAGTAGTGGCCACAGGTCTAGAAAAGGTCGGTTTTCCGTCCAATCCCAAAAAAAGCAATGCCAAAGAATGCTCAAACAACTGCACAATTGCACTCATCTCACATGCTAGCAAAGTAGTGCTCAAAATTCTCCAAGCCAGGCGTTAGCAATGGATGAACTATGAACTTCTAGATGTTCAAGCTGGTTTTAGAAAAGGCAGAAAACCAGAGATGAAATTGCCAACATCTGCTGGATCATCAAGAAAGCAAGAGAGTTTCAGAAAAACATCTGTTTCTGCTTTATTGATTATGCCAAAGCCTTTGACTCTGTGGATCATAAGAAACTGTGGAAAATTCTGAAAGAGATGGGTATACCAGACCACCTGACCTGCTTCTTGAGAAACCTGTATGCAGGTCAGGAAGCAACAGTTAGAACTGCACACGGAACAGACTGGTTCCAAATAGGAAAAGGAGTACGTCCAGGCTGTATATTGTCTCCCTGCATATGTAATTTATATGCAGAGTACATCATGAGAAATGCTGGACTGGAAGAAGTACAAGCTGAAATCAAGATTGCTGGGAGAAATATCAATAACCTCAGATATGCAGATGACACCACCCTTATGGCAGAAAGTGAAGAGGAACTAAAAAGCCTCTTGATGAAAGTGAAAGAGGAGAGTGAAAAAGCTGGTTTAAAACTCAGCATTCAGAAAACCAAGATCATGGCATCCGGTCCCATAACCTCATGGTAAATAGATGGGAAAACAGTGGAAACATTGACTGACTTTATTTTTGGGGGCTCCAAAATCACTGCAGATGGTGATTGCAGCCATGAAATTAAAAGACGCTTACTCCTTGGAAGGAAAGTTATGACCAACCTAGACAGCATATTAAAAAGCAAGCAGGGACATTACTTTGCCAACAAAGGTCCATCTAGGCAAGGCTATGGTTTTTCTGCTAGTCATGTATGGATGTGAGAGTTGGACTATAAAGAAAGCTGAGGGCAGAATTAATACTTTTGAACTGTGGTGTTGGAGAAGACTCATGAGAGTCCCTTGGGCTGCAAGGAGATCCAACCAGTCCATCCTTAAGGAGATCAGTCCTGGGTGTTGATTTGAAGGCCTGATGTTGAAGGTGAAACTCCAATATTTTGGCCACCTAATGTGAAGAGCTGACTCATTTGAAAAGACCCTGATGCTGGGAAAGATTGAGGGCAGGAGGAGAATAGGATGACAGAGAATGAGATGGTTGGATGGCATCACTGACTCAGTGGACATGAGTCTGGGTAAACTCCAGGAGTTGGTGATGGACAGGGAGGCCTGGCGTGCTGTGGTTCATGGGGTCACAAAGAGTCGGATACCACTGAGCGACTTAACTCAACTGAACTCCAAAATGTGTTGTCAAGAAAGGGAAGGTTCATATTTAATTGAAGTGAGGAATTGTTTTAAAAAATCATCAAATTGACTGTCATTTCCTATCCACTTTATTTTATGGTTGTCAATTTTCTTTTTTTAAAGGTTTTTATTTTTTATGTATTTTCTTTATATTTTTCTGATACCAGAATTGTTTTTCAAATGTGCTATTTATTTTTGATAACAAAATATTTAACTTTTATTATTTCTTTTGATGGTTTCTATTATTAGGAGTGAAATAAATGTCACACCATTTTAACATCTATTTTTCCCACCTTACCTCAGTAACAATTTTATCCCCGTTTTCACATAGAAATATTTAAAATATCCTATGAGTGAACTATAAAATATGAATTGTTAAAATATGAAACCTAGCAATATTCAAAGATGAAAAAGGAGAAGCATTTTATATTCCTCTATTTGATACTAAAAGACCTCAGATAGAAATGCCTTAGATCCTTCAAAGAAATTCTCCTTTCTTTCATTCTATAGAGATCTCATTATGCCACTTGGCTCTCAGGAACATTGACTTTTAGTGATTCAGTGCATTGGTGACAATGCATATCAATACTCTTTCCTTTAAGGCCCAAATGATGTCAAGATTAACATGTTTTTATCTTAAATTAAATAAGCAAGAGATTGGAAAGAAGATTCAAACTAAGATTCTTGGTGTTTTCATTGGTTATGAACAGATATTGAGAAATGACAGTGAGTTATGTTTTTTACTTCTTTGGAGCATTGTGCTCAAAAATGTATATTTTGTGGCCTGACATCAACAGGAAGAAACTTCAGAAGATTTTACTCTTTCTTTTATCCTAGATTTCATTCAGTTAGAAATGAACAATTGATCTCCTTCTGTTGTTCTTGAGATCAGATTTTGGCTAGGATAAATGGGATTCTTCCAACATTGCTATTTTATGATTGATAAAAGTGTAGAATATGTAGTGAGAAGAGAAATTTATATTCTGCAGTATTTGGGACTTCTCACACCTTTCTGTAATGGATTCTTTTCACTAGTCTGTCTACTATGATAGCCAACTATGCTCAGAGTGGTATTTCTGAATATCAAGAATTAGAAATAAATCACTGACGGTAAAGAATCCACCTACCAATGCAGGGTACGAAGTAGACATGGGTTTGATACCTGGGTTGAGAAGATCCCCTGAAGGAGGAAATGGCAACCCATCC
This sequence comes from Muntiacus reevesi, assembly GCF_963930625.1. Taxonomy (NCBI): domain Eukaryota; kingdom Metazoa; phylum Chordata; class Mammalia; order Artiodactyla; family Cervidae; genus Muntiacus; species Muntiacus reevesi. The sequence continues at coordinate 18,205,549 of NC_089265.1, read as the reverse complement.
CAATATTCTCGCCTGGAAAATTCCATGGACAGAGGAGCCTGGTGGGCTACAGTCCATAGTGTTGCAAAGAGTTGGACACGACTGAGCAACTGAGTATGCATGCATGCGCACAGCTGAACTGATAGTGGCATGATAGGATGCCATATATTCTCTCTATATATGAATGAAAGCACAATTGTAGGCTAAATTTTTTAAATAATAATTAGAAGGATTTAGATACAGGCTTCTAATTTATTAGGAATAGAAATATTTAGTCAACCTGAATACTTCACATCTGGTTTTGTTCAATTTTTGCTTCATTATATTTTTCTCCATCTGTTCTGTATGTGTCACCCTAATCTTGTATAATCTGAGTTGTGTTGTAGTTTGCAGTCTCCTTTGTGGAATATAATTACTCTTTGTCAAATATCACCACTCAAGGCAGACTTAGCACCCAGCGTTTGTATCTATCTTAGCTTCAGCAAACCCAGTTATTCCCTTGGATCCACCAGCCTCAGCAGACAATAAGATCACAACATTAATGTTCGAAGTTTGATGGCTTCTTTTCTTCAAGGCACTGCAAATTATCTACACCTTTCAAAATCTTCCTAAATCATTAGAAGTAATAAGTCACTTATCAAATTACTTTAGTATGTGTGTGACACTGTGCTAAGTGCTTTATGTACATTTTCAAATTTAATATTAATCTCAGATAGATATCATTATTCTCTCTTTGGAATAATGATTCCCCTAAGAAAGCACAAGCACAGAGAATGTAAGTAACTAGCTTAAATTTTACAAAATATCTGGTAAATGAGATGATAGAATTTGAACCCAATTCTCTATAATCCAGGAACCTGTGCTTTTAATTTCTCAATATGCTATTTTTGGAACTTCTGTGGGGGTCCAGTGATTAAGACTCTGTGCTTCCAGGAAACACAGGTTAGATTTCTGGCTGGGGAACTAAGGTCCCATATGTGATGTGGTGCAGCTTAAAAAAAAAATCACTTTTCTGGAATTGTTTCACATTTTCTTAAAAACAGTCCTCTCATGTTCCTCTTCCATGTTCTTTTTTTTTTTTTATTTATATCTTTTTTTGAAGCAACATTTGAAGGTACACAGTAAGCCACCTTGCTGCTCTTTATCTGTTTCGTCCATGAGAAGCTTACCTTGCTCATCACACTGGTGCCATGGAGCTCTAAGATTTTTGTATTGCCCTAAGAAACTAGATGTCCTTATTTCCTCTTTGTTTAATTCTGTAGATTTTTAACTTGCTGTCAAATTTGAGTATTATCTACTTGCCTGCCAGTTTATTCTGTGTTTCTGTGATCAGCCTTTTGTTCCTTTAGTCATCACTGGAGGGCTATTTTATTAGTCAAAGACTTTTGTTAAAGTGCTAAAGTATAATTTTCAAAAGTTAAAAACATGACCCTCATAACAATATAAGAGGAATATGTCAAAGTTTTTATTAATGTTAATGAAAGAACAAGTTTGATATTAAATATGATTTGAAGAGGAATATGAGGAACTGGGGCTTTTCTAGTTTGTCAGTTTAAAAATGCAGAAATAAATTTGCTAGTGAATGTATGACTGGTTAATGGTTAATGCGTGCTAAATAAGAGATAGTAATCTTTGCTTTACTATCCTGTATGACCAGAAATCATTTAAATTGCTGTTGTTGAAGAATCACTTGCAACAAATATTCTTAGATAAGGACTATTTGCAATGCTTTTAGACATGAATTATATGCATGGCTATCAGTTTTCTAAAAATTAATCTCTAATGTTATAGAATTATAAAAACAGTAGTGAATGGTACATTTGCTGTCAAAACTATATACACACTCACTAGAAAACCAGATAATCTTCAAAACTATATACACACTCCCTAGAAAAACAGATAATATTCAAGAAATATAGTGCGGTTACTCCCCACACTATATTAAAAATATCACCAGTGATGTCTTTGTCTGTTTTGGATAAAACTTTTGGATCAATTTTCATAGCAAGTTTGATTGACAGAGTGAAATGTGGCTGAAAACAGATCCTGTTTTGTGTAGAAACATGGATGTCATATCAAATTCTTTGTAAATTTAAACCAAGTAAGTACTCTCCTACTAATGCAGGTCAGGCTTTTGTTTTGTTTTGTTTTTTCCATTTCTGGTTCGCTGGCCTATAGTCTACAATGGTGCTCTTGTATAATATGTAAACTAAGCATTAACTAATTTAAGAACATTTTTCCACCACTCATAGTGGGGAAAAGAGCAAGGGCCTTCCTCTGACCAAACTTCATAAGCAAATGACAAAGGTTGAGAAAACCTAGGTTGAATTCTGAGTTTTTTATTTTAGAATTCTTTTGTTTGTTTTTTTAAGCTTTCCAGAAAGTGTTGACTGATAATTTTCAAACTTTTATATGTGATATTAGTGTAAGTTTCAAATAATTTTATAAAATAAACTTGATTTAAAAACTGAAGATTGGATGAAACTAAAAGTAAGTTCTTAACATAAAATTTCTATGATTTGCATAATCTGAAGAAAGTTACCGTACAACTACATATACTTTAGTGATATTCCCTGTAGCTGAAACAGTAAAGAATCTGCCTGCAATGCAGGAAATCCGGGTTTGATACCTAAGTCAGGAAGATCCTCTGGAGAAGAGAATGGCAACCCACTCCAGTATTCTTGCCCAGGGAAATCCCATGGAAAGAGGAGCTGGTGGGCTACAGTCCATGGATTCACAGAGTCAGACACAACTGAGCGACTTACACTACATATACTATACACATACACGCACACGCAAACACACACACCTATATATGCATATAATATAAAACAATTACCTCAGATATGCATATGACACCACCCTTATAGCAGAAAGCGAAGAAAAATGAAAGAGCCCCTTGATGAAAGTGAAAGAGGAGAGTGAAAAAGTTGGCTTAAAACTTAACATTCAGAAAATTAAGATCATGGCATCCAGTACCATTCAGTTCAATTCAGTTCACTTCAGTAGCTCAGTCGTGTCCGACTCTTTGCAACCCCATGAATCACAGCACACCAGGCCTCCCTGTCCATCACCAACTCCTGGAGTCTACCCAAACCCATGTCCATCGAGTCGGTGATGCCATCCAGCCATCTCATCTGTGTCGTCCCCTTCTCCTCCTGCCCCCAATCCTTCTCAGCATCAGGGTCTTTTCCAATGAGTCAGCTCTTCGCATCAGGTGGCCAAAGTATTGGAGTTTCAGCTTCAGCATCAGTCCCTCCAATGAACACCCAGGACTGGTCTCCTTTAGGATGGACTGGATTGTTTCCCCATCTATTTCCCATGTCCCATTAGTTCATGGCAAATAGATGGGGAAACCATGGAAACAGTGACAGACTTATTTTTGGGGGGCTCCAAAGTTACTGCAGATAGTGACTGCAGCCATGAAATTAAAAGACATTTCTCCTTGGAAGAAAAGCTATGACCAACCTAGTCAGCATATTAAAAAGCAGAGACATTACTCTGCCAACAAAGGTCTGTCTAGTCAAAGCTATGGTTTTTCCAGTGGTCATGTATGGATGTGAGAGTTGGACTATAAAGAAAGCTGAGCACCGAAGAATTGATGCTTTTGAACTGTGGTGTTTGAGAGACTCTTAAGAGTCCCTTGGACTGCAAGGAGAGCCAACCAGTTCATCCTAAAGGAATTCATTGGAAGGACTGATGCTGAACCTGAAACTCCAATACTTTGGCCACCTGATGTGAAGAACCGACTCATTGAAAAAGACCCTGATTTTGGGAAAGATTGAAGGCAGGAGGAAAAGGGGATGAGAGAGGATGAGATGGTTGGATGGCAACACAGATGCTATGGACATGAGTTTGAGTAAGCTCCAGGAGTTGGTGATGGACAGGGAAACCTGACGTGCTACAGTCTCTGAGGTCACAAAGAGTCGGACACAACTGAGCAATTGAACTGAAATGAACTAAATATAAAAATGTTTTTTAACTAGCTTCACCATGCTTCCCTGGTTGGTCAGATGGTAAAGCATCTTCCTGCAATGCAGGAGACTCGGGTTCGATCACTGGGTCGGGAAGATCCCCTGGAGAAGGAAATGGCAACCCACTCCAGGATTCTTGCCTGGGAAATCTCATGGACAGAGGAGCCTGGCAGGCTACAGTTCATGGGGTTGCAAAGAGTCGGACATGACTAAGCTACTTCACTTTCTTTTCTTTTATTTCCAGAACAAAAAAGGGTCAACTTTGGGGGAAAATGAAGTTCAAATGATCTTCAATATCAAACCAATTGAAAAAACTGTAGTCAGAATAAAAGATAACAAGCAGAGATTCTGATACTAAATGAACAAATCTTTTGATTAAAATGCATGCTGAACCAAAGAAAAGGTCCTGTTTTATTTAATTCAAACTATGTAGCCAAGACTTAACTTGCATATTTTCATAAGTAGAAATGTTTGATGACTTTTAATGCTAATAAGTGCCAACAATTATTAGGAGATGCCATTCTTTATTTTTAATGAAACCACCTCACCTATATTGTTTTTTTAAAGAAGTTATGTTTAAATGTCTGTCAGATGATTGTCTAGCATTGTATTTGCTTTTGCTCTCACCCACCATCCTGCCCTTCCATTGACATCTACCATATATGAATATAATACCCTTAAGATTCTTTTGAATTTCACTAAAAGTTCTGAGCTACAAGAAAGCAAATTTAACACTGAGAAAAGCAAAAAACAATTAAACATTATGAACTTGATTAATAGGTGTTTATATAACCAAAATACTTATCACATGTAGGTTTAAAGATTGTTTTCCAACTTCTTTATTGATGTGCGCTATTTAATTTACCATGGGCTTCCCTGTTTGGCTCAGTGGTAAAGAATCAAGAATCCACCTGCCAATGTGGGAACCACTGATTCTGTCCCTGGTTTGGGAATATCCCCTAGAGAAGGAAATGGTAACCCACTCCAGTACTGTTGCCTGGAAAATCCCATAGACAGAGGATTCTGGTGGGCTAAGTCCATGGGGTCTCAAAGTGTAGGACACAGCTTAGTGACTAAAACAACAAACCCAGTATCAATGTTAGAAATAATAATCAAGATTTCTGCCTTCATTGCTATTAACAAATTTCTTCCTGGTACCTCCTGGGAAAACGTAAATACACTATTCTCTTCTATGTATATAAAGTATCATGGATTTTATTGGAGATGCTTATTTAGATGTTTTTCCTTCAGATCACCTTCTGGAACATGGAAGAAGGAACCAGAAAACTTGGGCAGTATCAACTCTAAGTGAGTCACACAGTTTATTTTCTGTTAGTGGCATGCACATAATGGGGTCATTATATTTGACACATAACATTTTTTTTTCTCTCAAAAGTCTGTCTCAATGGACCCTATCATCCTAATAGGTTCTGATGAACACTTTTTATCAATAAAGAAAAGGTGTGTATGACAGGATTTTAGTATTTCCAGGTAGCTGAGAAAAATGAGTAAGATAGGAACAGCTTTTCCTTTCCAGTCGGTTGTTGAGAAGATAATAGAAAGTGGCGTGTCTGTTATATCAAAATATAACCCAGCTCTGGACTAGACCTTGGCGGTGGCGGGGGGGTGGTCGGAAAGAGGACAGTACAGGGAGGTGAGTTTTGCTATCAAACATTCTAACATAACAAGCCCTACATTTCTGTAAAACCATTATCTAGAATTCATGAGGAGGAATGGTCCCTCTGATGAAAAATGATATATTTGAGAGATATTCTGTTTTTAATCAATTTATCATATTTCCTCATTTTTTGCATGTGGAACATTGATTTTTATTTCCATGGCTTGCATTCTAGAGTTTGTCAAACAGATGGAACAGTGAAGAATTCTAAGCAAATGGTTTAAGTATTTTGAAGACTTTAACATAGTTGTGATAGAAGTTTCTGGACAGAAAGCATAAAGGATATGATTTTCTCACAAATACACCCATCAGGTGTCCCCTCCCCCCTGTTCCCTCTGCACATTTGGCATCTTCCTGATGACTTCAAGATATAGAAGCACTTTATGAAATATTTGAGATGAAACATTTATGGTAAACTCTGGCAAATGACTATGAACAGACATATGTATTAATAGTAAAAGCTAATAAAACAATATTCAGCTGAAGGTTTGACACATACCCAGTAGTTTCTTCACCTACAGTTCGAGTATGAAGAGTGTAGCGCACTGGAGGCAATTCCATTTTCAGAATGAAAGACATTATAATTCCTGATCCTTTGGCTCATTCACTTTAAGTCTTGCTCAATTGCAAAATGTAACCTGAGATTTAATAACTAGTGTTACCCTGAGAGGATGCTTAGGGATAAATTTAGATTAAAAAATATATATTCACATCCTCTGCATAACTGGCAGATTTTTCTTTCTTGCTCGGGAGAGGACTGACAGCTTACTCACCTTTCTGTATTCCATGGGCATTTGCAGCATAGATCTTTCAGTCATGATCTAAAATAGCTCTTCTCCAGACCAACGATTTTTTTTACAAGCATTTACTGAGTTATCTGGGTGTCAGGGATTTGATAAATGCATGTGTAGGAAACCCAAAAATGGGTGTATAAGATCTCTTTGAAATGATCACATCTTCCTCAAAATCTTTTGGATCTGCAGCAATCCATATTGTTTCTGGCCCATCTTGGTTGGCAGTTCCTTTTTAATCTCACTTATGAAGTCTTCTGGCTCTGCTTCTGCTTTACCCATTTAAAAAATAGATTACTTATTCTGTGAATACGTAATATTTCCATGTACTATAAAAAATAAGGATCAAAAGATTAAATGGGGGAAATAAATAATTGGGTGAGATAAGTCTCCATTCTTTGTCTACTAGTAATCTAATTTCTTTGCAATTCATTGCATAGAAGCTCTTTACATTTGAAAGAATCTGTGTGTCAGTTTTTCTACTAACAGCATAGTCTACATATTATTTGCTTTGATTTTTTTCCACTTAGAATATATATCCTAGATACCACTCCTATACAACTGTGTCATCCTTTGTGGTGACCTCATAGCATCATTTAATATATGTTCTATAGATTCATATGATTATGAATTATGATTATGAATCCTTATGATTATACAGTGGAAGTGAGAAATAGATTTAAGGGACTAGATCTGATAGAGTATCTGATGAACTTGGATGGAGGTTCATGACATTGTACAGGAAACAGAGATCAAGACCATCCCCAAGAAAAAGAAATGCAAAAAAGCAAAATGGCTGTCTGAGGCGGGCTTACAAATAGCTGTGAAAAGAAGGGAAGCAAAAAGCAAAGGAGAAAAGGAAAGATAAACCCATTTGAATGCAGAGTTCCAAAGAATAACAAGGAGAAATAAGAAAGCCTTCCTTAGAGATCAATGCAAAGAAATAGAGGAAAATAATAGATTGGGAAAGACTAGAGATCTCTTCAAGAAAATCAGATATACCAAGGGAATATTTCATGCAAGGATGGGCTCAATAAAGGAGAGAAATTGTATGGACCTAACAGAAGCAGAAGATATTAAGAAGAGTTGGCAAGAATACACAGAAGAACTGTACAAAAAAGATATTCACGACCCAGATAATCACGATGGTGTGATCACTCACACTCCCCTAGAGCCAGACATCCTGGAATGTGAAGTCATGTGGGCCTTAGGAAGCATCACTATAAACAAAGCTAGTGTAGGTGACGGAATTCCTGTTGAGCTATTTCAAATCCTGAAAGATGATGCTGTGAAAGTGCTGCACTCAATATGCCAGCAAATTTGGAAAACTAATCAGTTGCCACAACTGGAAAAGGTCAGTTTTCATTCCAATCCCAAAGGAAGGCAATGCCAAAGAATGCTGAAACTACCACACAATCAGACGCATCTCACACACTAGTAATGTAACGCTCAAAATTCTCCAAGCCAGGCTTCAGCAATCCGTGAACCATGAACTTCCAGATGGTCAAGCTGGTTTTAGAAAAGGCAGAGGAACCAGAGATCAAATTGCCAACATCTGCTGGATCATCGAAAAAGCAAGAGAGTTCCAGAAAAAGCATCTATTTCTGCTTTATTGACTATGTCAAAGCCTTTGACTGTGTGGATCACAACAAACTGTGCAAAATTCTGAAAGAGATGGGAATACCAGACCACCTGACCTGCCTCTTGAGAAACCTGTATACAGGTCAGGAAGCAACAGTTAGAACTGGATATGGAACAAAGACTGGTTCCAAATAGGAAAAGGAGTACATCAAGGCTGCATATTGTCTCCCTGCTTATTTAACTTATATGCAGAGTGCATCATGAGAAATGCTAGGCTGGATGAAGCCAAAGCTGTCATCAAGATTGCCGGGAGAAATATCAATAACCTCAGATATGCAGATGATACCACCCTTATGGCAGAAAGTGAAGAAGAACTGAAGAGCCTCTTGATGAAAGTGAAAGAGGAGAGTGAAAAGTTGGCTTAAAGCTCAACATTCAGAAAACTAAGATCATGGCATCTGGTCCCATCACTTCATAGCAAACATATGGGAAACAGTGTCAGACTTTATTTTTTTGGGCTCCAAAATCACTGCCGATGGTAATTGCAGCCATGAAATTAAAAGACTCTTTCTCCTTGGAAGGAAAGTTATGACCAACCTAGAGAGCATATTAAAAAGCAGAGACATTAGTTTGCCAACAAAGGTCCGTCTAGTCAAGGCTATGGTTTTTCCAGTAGTCATGTATGGATATGAGAGTTGGATTATAAAGAAAGCTGAGCATAGAAGGATTGATACTTTTGAACTGTGGTGTTGGACAAGTCTCTTGAGAGTCCCTTGGACTGCAAGGAGATCCAACTAGTCTATCCTAAAGAAAATCAGTCCTGAGTGTTGATTGGAAGGACTGATGTTAAAGCTGAAACTCCAATATTTTGGCTACCTGATGCAAAAAGCTGACTCATTTGAAAAGACTCTGTTTTTGGGAAATATTGAAGGCAGGAAGAGAAGGGGATGACAGAGGATGAGATGGTTAGATGGTATCACTGGCTCAATGGATATGAGTTTGGGTAGGCTCTGGGTGTTGCTGATGGACAGGGAGGCCTGGTGTGCTGCGGTTCATGGGTCACAAAGAGTCAGACATGACTGAGCAACTGAACTGGTAGATTCATATTTAGCCTGTTTCTTTCTTTCTTTTTTTTTTTTTTTTAGCAGAATTGCTGCATTAAATATCTTTCTGTAGACTTCATTATGTCCTTGTATAGTTAAGATCACAGAATAAATTCTTAGGAGTAGAACTTCTGAACCAAAGAATATGTACATTTTTAATTTAAATAGATAAATTTCCAAATTGACCTCATAGAAGCTAGAGTTACAGCAACTCCCACAAACAATAAATGAGAATTTTCTGGTATTAATCTATAATTTTTTATAATATTGATTAGCTTTTTTTCTATAGCTACAACATTCTCCTTCCCTTCACTTACTTCTACCACCATATTATATTTTGGTGGTAAAATTTCTCCTCACTTACATACTACCACCACAATATATTTATTGGCTCTTGAGTCACATCTGTATCTTCCAGTATAGTTATGTTGTATTACTTGATTAACTTTAAATTTTAAGTCTGTCACTTGTACTGAAAATACAAATAAATTAGCACAAATAAATTATCCCTTCTCTTCGACTTCTGACTTTATTCTATTATTCCAACATTGTCAGGATTCAAAATATTTCTGTTCAGTAACCTAAAGTCTTAGCCAATTTTTTGCATAAGTCACTTTCAATTAAACAACAACAACAAAAGAATTTATTGGTTTTTGGCTTCAAATCTAGGTGCTTCTAGATCCAAACATTACTATCAGTCATCAACTTTCCCCTTCTCTGGGGTTAATGTTCCTTGGTGGTAACTTCATTTTCTGATTGCTTGTTTGCTTATTGTGGCAGAATTTTCAGACTGATAGTATAGGAGTTTAGCAGTTGTATGGATTCACATTTCAATCTTGTTGGATTCATTGGATTAGGCTCCTACCCCTGAACCAGTTATTGTATTAAGTGCCTTCATTTGCTGCCTCTGGGTCATATGTATTACCTTATGCAAGGGGATAGCATCAGTCACATAGTATCCACATAGACTGAGAGTAGGGAGAAATGGTATTTTTAATACAAAGTTATAATTGCTGTTGTTGTTCAGTTGCCCAGTCATGTCCAACCCTTTGTGACCCCATGGACTGACCCCATGCACACCAGGCCTCCCTGTCCCTCACCATCTCCCAAAGTTTGCCCACGTTCATGTCCATTGCATCATTCATGCCATCCAGCCATCTCATCCTCTGATGCCCTCTTTTCCTTCTGCCCTCACTCTTTCCCAGAATCAGGGACTTTTCCAATGAGTAGGCTGTTTGCATCAGTTGACCGAAATCCTGGAGGCTCAGCTTCAGTATCAGTCTTTCCAATGTGTATTCAGGGTTCATTTCCCTTAAGATTAACTAGTTTGATCTCCTTGCTGCCCAAGGGACTCTCAGGAGTCTTTTCTAGCATCACAGTTTGAAGGCATCATTTCTTTGGCATTCTGCCTTCTATATGATACAGTTCTCATAACCATACGTGATTACTGGGAAGACCGTAGCCTTGACTATACAGACCTTTGTTGGGAGAGTAATGTCTCTGTTTTTCAGCACACTGTCTAGGTTTGTCATAGCTTTCCTGCCAAGAAGCAATCATCTTCTGATTTCATGGCCGCAGTCACCATCCATAGTGATTTGAGAGCCCAAGAAGAGGAAATCTGTCACTACTTCCATATTTTCCCCTTCAAATTGCCATGAAGTAATGGGCAAGATGCCATGATTTTAGTGTTTTTTTTTTTTAATATTTAGTTTTAAGCCAGCTCTTTCACTCTCCTCCTTCACCCTCATCAAGAAGTTCTGTAGTTCCTCTTCAATTTCTTCCATGAGAGTGGTATCAACCTCATATCTGAGATTATTGGTGTTTTCCCTGCCTATCTTGATTCCAGCTTGTAACTCATCCACCTTGGCATTTCTCATGATGTGCTCAGTGTATAGGTCAAATAAACAAGGTTATGGCAGAGAGCCCAGTCAAAATCCTTCCTCAATCCTGAACCAATCAATTGTTTTATACAGGGTCCTAACTGTTGCTTCTTGACCCTCATTCAGGTTTATTAGGAGGCGGGTAAGATGGTCTGGTATTCCCATCTCCTTAAGAGCTTTCCACAGTTTGTTGTGATACACACAGTCAAAGGTTTTAGCATAGTCGATGAAACAGAGGTAGATGCTTTTTCTGGAATTCCCTTGATTTCTCTATGATCCAGTGAATGTTGGTAATTTGATCTCTGGTTCCTCTGCCTTTTCTAAACCCAGGTTGGACATCTGGGAATTCTTGGTTTGCATAATGCTGAATCCTAGCATGCAAGATTTTAAGCATGACTTTACTAGCGTGTGAGATGAGTGCAATTGTCTGATGGTCAGCACATTATTTAGTACTACTCTTCTTGGGAATTGGGATGAGGATTGACCTTTTCCAGTCCTGTGGCCACTGCTGGGTCTTCCAAATTTGCTGACATATTGAGTGCAACACTTTGATAACATCAATTTAAGGTTTTGGATAGCTCTGCTGGAATTCCATCACATCCACTAGCTTTTTTGTCAGCAGTGCTTCCTAAGGCCCACTAGACTTCACACTCCAGAGTGTCTGGCTCTGGGTGACTGACAACACCATCATAGTTATCCAGCTCATTAACATCTTTTTGTACAGTTCTTCTGTGTATTCTTTCCATCCACTGGAGGAGGGAATGGCAAACCACCCCAGCATACTTGCCATGAGAACCTCATGAGCTCTATAAAATGCAAAATTATAATTATTGCCTGATAAAGGATAGGATGGTTGGTAGATAACCACAAATGTCTAGGACACTGTTTTTCTCAGACTTCAATTTTTTCTTTAGCTACCTGTTGTCTGCTCATTTTGCTTCAAATCTATATCCTGATACAAAAGTTCTGTTACTTGCTGACCATAATCAAGTCTAATCATGCATCCTTTCCTGATCGCCTCTCCTTTTACTCATAAAACTTGTGTTCCAGGTATACTAACTGCATAGTGTTCCCCAACAGATTGTTTCTCACATTCCCGCATGTCTTATTTTTATCTTTTATTTTTTTAATTTTTTTAACGGCGGGGCGGCAGGGGTGTGGCGCAGCTCGGCTGCCGTCAGGGTGGTGGACGGGGAGGCGGGGGAGGCAGGAGCCACCCCCCCACCGCCCCCGTATTCCCATTCTACGATGTGCACCTAACTCATAAACATACTTGAAAACAGGTATATGTATGCACACTTGCATTCACAGGGTCAGTGAGGTTTTAGCTTATTCATTCTACTAAATTTATTGCCACCAATCTACCTAGTTTCTCTCTATGAAAATTTTATTTCATTTTCCTTCCAATCATCTATGCAATGTTTTATTCAACAAACATTTACTGATCATCCACTATGAACTAAGATTTGAGCTTAGTGCTAAGGATACATAAGCAAAGACAAAAGCTATCTGTCTTCCCTATGGAGTTCATAATCTAAATGGGTAGACAGATGGTTATTGAATAAATGTAAAATCACAATGGCTGATGTGTTTTACAAGTTCTGGATGTAAAGATCAATGGTGTTATGAGACTGTGTAACATGAAATCTGACTTACGAGATCAGGGAAACTGAATGCATTTTCATTTGAAGGAAAAATAAGAATTAAGAATATATTGCAATAGGAGAAATCACATGCCAAAGTCCTTTAGCATTTATCTGCTGATTGCAACTCCAGGGAGGTGGGAAGAAAAGAGGAGATGAGAAGTGAGAAGGAGAGATAAGGTTGAAAATGGGAGACCTACCATACTACCAGAAAGATGAAGCACTCATGTGCTGGCTGGTGTTGAAGACAGTGATGCTGAAGGTATCCAGACCATCCTTACAGCCTTCAGTGTGGAAGGGTTTCACAGGAAAGATCATTGCGGCTTACAAGTATCCATTTCAGTTCTATATGTCCTTAAACCACATCTGGAATTCTTGCTAATTTTGAATATGGACCCTTTTTTTGTAGAGTCAGCTGAATATGTTCTATTCTAAATGTTTTAGAGTCATTTAAAATTTATATATAAGTTTTTTTGCATAATATAAGTCTTGGGACTTAAAGAAATGCTTGCCATCTTTGAATAACTGAAAGATTATGGATAGACTAGTCTGTTGGCTACAGGACTCAGAAGCAGAGTTACTGAGTAGAAGCTTTGTGGAATACTGTTATTGTTGTTTAGTCAGTAAGTCCTGTTCGACTCTTTTGTGACCCCATGGACTGTAACCCACCAGGTTCCTCTGTCCATGGGATTTTCCAGGCAAGAATACTGGAGTGGGTTGCCATTTCCTTCTCATGGAGTATAGTTTAGTCCTAATAGAAAAACAAAATAGAAAAGACAAATAAGAGCAAAAAAACAAACAAAAACATTTTGCCATTGACTGAAAATGGAATTGATTGATTCAGAATGAATTTTCCATCAATGAAGGGAAAACTATGGTAAACAGGCATTTCCTGTGATATCTTGTTTGCGTTTTTGCGTGTGGTCATGAAGAGGGAAATGTTAATACAACAGATGATAGTTGAGTCAGATAACCTTGGAGGATACCTGCTTTCTGGATTCCATGAATCTAACTTCTGTTGCTACCCTCGTTCAGTTCTTGGCCACTTAAACATCACCACTTTTTTTTTTTCTGCAGGAAGCCTAGGCAGTTCTTTCCCCTTAGGCTTAAGATCTGAATGAGCTGGATGTTGCTCTTTTACTTTTTTCAAAATGGAAAATATGTTTTTGGTTTGTAAATGCACTCAGAGTCACAGCAATGGGCACTGAAATTATTATTTTTTAAATGAAATAAAAATAGAGCTGACAGCTAAAGAACTTTCACAGCAGTTATTATTTTGTGTTGTTATTAGCAGCAGCATGTGGTGACATTTTAGGCTCTAAACTCACAGAAATACTTCCTGGATCATGGATATTCTAGATGCTAAGGGGAAGGAAACAGAAATGCTGATGTCTGCCTTCACATGAGAGAATTTAAAAACAAAATAAGAAGGCTGATAATTTTGTACTAGATAGTAGAGACTGATTTATCTCTCTCCCTAGGCATTGAAGGGTTAATGCTGGGACTCTCCTACAAATGTAAATATCTGCCACCAAGAACAAAATATTCTGAGGAATATATTTGACTCTTTAAGCTGTATGAAATCTGTCATATTAATAGTGACTTAACAGCAGACTATATCGTGTTTCATGGATTTAGTCAGCGTGAGCCCTCTAAAACCCAGCTGAACAGAGTGAAAATCTAAGGTGATGTGGCCTCATTTCCAACCAGAAAAGGCTTCTGTATGCATATAAACTTTCAGACTTTGCTGAAGAGGTTTCTTGCTTTAAGTACTAAATTTCTCATAGCAGAAATTGGATGTTGACATTCTATATGTGGAATTAAGACAGCAGAGTATATTCATGAGAAGTGTGGCTTTGCAGTCAGTGAGCTGCGTCCGTGGCTCTGCCCTCCCTAGATGTGTGCTCCTGGGAAGTTGATACATCTCTTTAAACTTTTCTTTCCTCATCTGTTATATGTGATAATAGTGGTCCCTACCTCTTGGGAGGTACTTAATTTTATTTTATAAGGTCAAATCAAGTCTTTCGGTCTATGTCTGGCAATGTCACACAATTGGCAAGTCATGAAACCAAAGCTCGTACCACACCAGGCCCTGCGTCGAGGGAACAGTGCATAGTCTGAGTCTGATTGTGTACCTCCTGGATTTGAACTCTGGCTTCACCAGTAACTTGTTTTGCTGCTAAGGCATGTTTGTATTCTTAGTATAGAAGCTGACTCAGAGTCTTCAACGTGTTATTTATTTTCATTTTGCAGATGTTAACCTAGCAGTGCTATTCAGGATGGATTATGAAACCCTTTAAAGAAGTTGAATAAAAGGACATTAGTTATATCAGATGGGAATTTGTTTGGCTCTTAGACAGAAATTCTCCCAAACAGTGACTGGAACAGTTAGGATGTTTACTTGTTGTTTCAAAATGAAGATTTGCATATAGGGGTCAAAGGGTCATGCAGTAGCTCCACGATGTCATCAGGGACTTGAGATCCATCACGTCTGTTTGACCATCCTTAGCCTGTAGTTGTGCCCCGCGGTGACAGGTTTTTTGCTCCACCTTCCTGTTCAGATGCCTGGCAGGAGGTGGAAGGGCAAAGAAAAAAAGGCACATGCTATTTCTGACACCTATGTAAATCCTGAAAAGCAACTTATTTTTACCTCTCATTGGTCAAAACCCTTTAGAGTCTGGGAAACAGAGTTTTAGTGAATACAGTGTTACCACTATTAAATGAAATTTTTTGTTGTTAATATGGATAATATAGAAGAGGCAAATGGACATTGGAAAAATGTAGTCTCAGACAAAGTATAGAAAAATGGATTTGATGCTAAACTGCCTACGCGCACACTCATTGTAAGGTTTAATTCTTAAAATCCTTTAGTAGCCATAAATAGTCCTATTTGCAGATGTTAGTAAAGGTTAGTATGTCCCAATGCTGGGAGTAGATACAGCCTGTATTTGTCCGGTTCCGAGTTCTGTGAAGGGCCTCCCAGGTGGCTCTAGTGTTAAAGAACCTGCCTGCTGATACAGGAGACATAAGAGATACGAATTCACTCCTTGGGTTGAGAAGATCCCCGGGAGGAGGGTGTGGAAACCCACTCCAGTGTTCTTGCCTGAAGAATCCCATGGACAGAGGAGCCTGGCGGGCTGCAGTCCATGGGATCACAAAGAGTCATATACAACTGAAGCGCCATAGTACACACACGCAAGTTCTTTGCACCCTGTGATCTTTGCACTGTACCACCACAGTGTTTCCACTGGGATGCTGTCTCTGATCTGGTAGCAGATCACTGGATTCCTGGCTTTCCTCCTCCTCATTTATATCTTCTCAGGAATGGCAGGTATATGGTTAACTGTGCTTCTGCTGCTGAACTGGAATATAAGTATGTGTACATCGTAAAAGGTGGTTGTATCGTGGGGAGGGTTATCCTTTGAACAGCGCAATTAACTCGGATGTAGGAAAGCTGGGATCTTATGCTTGTTCCATCTCTGCTGACAATGGTAGTTAACTTTTCAGGTCCTGAACTGTTCTCATTTGTGAAATGGAAAAGGTGCTTTGACCTTCATATCTGACCCTGTTCTTGTAAAGATAAAATTAGACAATAGATGTGAAAGTACTTTTTGGAAGTTTAAGTGCTTGCTATACAAATACAGGGAATTATTATTATTGATCTAGCTGCCCAAAGTGGCAGTCTACTTGATCCTCTATCAGAGGCTTAATTGAACAGTTTCAGTGCAACCATCTAAGCTGACAGCATTTGAAGACTGATTCTCCTCTCTGACAAAGCCCAAGATCTAGACAAAAGTATTCTCTTCTCTCTGGTGCTTACCTGCGAGGATGTTTTCAACACTTTCTAGAAAATAAATGTAAACCTCAGCCTTAAAAGTAAAATGAGATATCAACTCCTCACAGACCCATTGAAGATTATTTGTGTGAAGAGTGTCTGAGATGCAATTTTCTCTTTATATTTCTTCTAAATAAAATAAAATATGATTTAATTTACTGTGGCAACAAGAATTTATTTATTAAGTGGTTACTATATCACAGACATTGTACTTGTGCCTGGAGACACAGCAGGAAACAAGAAAAATATGGTTCCTACCTTCATGGATTTTCTAATCTATCATTGAAGAATAATATTAGACAGTTAATTAAGCATTTCATGTTTCATTAGGCACCTCAGTATGTCACAAGTCAGTACAAAATGATGTAAGGAGGTATAAGAAAGAAGCACAATGAAAACTTTCTTTGTGAATTGAATACTTACACACACACACCCCCACACACATGCCTTTTCACACTCATGAGAAATGCGCCCTAAGAATTCTTAACTTTATAAATCTATAAAGTCAATTTTAAAATGTGATTTTTACCCCAAATTCAGAAAAGTATGCATAAAAAATTCAACTGACCAATTCAGAACCTTAATGACTTTAGAAAAACAGTACTGAAAAAATTCATAAAACTGTAATGATAAAATCTTTGTTATGTTGCATCATTATATTTTTATTAACATTAATAAAAGCTTTGGAATACCTGAAGATAGAAAGGAATTACATGAATACGATGCATGCCTAAGTATGTAGGTATGTATTGTGCTGGTAATAAATAGACAAAAGGAATATAAAGTTAGGTCATCACAGAAAAGCAGGGACCTTTGACCTTCCTCTTGAGGTCATCTTCCTTTAAGTTGAACACTTGCTTTGGCTAATTACTGTATACTTGTACAAAATATTTCAGATCTGAAGGCAAAGCTTATGAATCAGTATCATCAAATGAAGATGCCTCTTTTATTTGATAAAAAATATCATTAACAATTCTTAAATGAATTTTTTATCCAATTAATATTAGTTTGTTATTGTTGTTCAGTCGCTCAGTCGTGTCCAGCTGTTTGTGACCACATGGAGCAGTACATCAGGGTTCCCTGTCCTTCACCATCCCCCAGAGCTTGCTCAAACTCATGTCCATTGAGTCTGTGATGCCATCCAACATCTCATCCTCTGTTGTCCCCTTTTCCTCCTGCCTTGTATCTTTCCCAGCATCAGGGTCTTTTCCATGAGTCAGTTCTCTGCAACAGTTGGTCAAAGTATTGGAGCTTCAGCTTCAGCATCAGTAATTCCAAAGAATACTCAGGATTGATTTCTTTAGGATTGACTGGTTTGATCTCCTTGCAGTCTTGAGAGTCTTCTCCAACACCACATTTCAAAGGCATCAATTCTTTGTCACTCAGCCTTCTCACATTGGTACTTGTCGACCTGAAACCATAGTTTTGACTATGTAGACCTTTGTTGGACAAGTAATTCTCTGCTTTTTTAATATGCTGTCTCGGTTGGTCATAACTTTCCTTCCAAGGAGTGAGCATCTTTTAATTTCATGGCTGCAGTCACCATCTGCAGTGATTTTGGAGCTTGGAAAAGTAAAGTCAGCCGCTGTTTCCCCATCTATTTGTCATGAAGTGATGGGACCGGAGGCCATGATCTTATTTTTCTGAATGTTGAACTTTAAGCCAACTTTTCACTCTCCTCTTTCACTTTGATCAAGAGGCTTTTTAGTTCTTCTTCACTTTCTGGCATAAGGGTGGTATCATCTGCATATCTGAGGTTATCGATATTTCTCCCAACAATCTTGATTCCAGCTTGTGCTTCTTTGAGCCCAGTGTTTCTCATGATGTACTCTGCATATAAGTTAAATAAGCAGGGTGACAATATATAGCCTTGAAATACTCCTTTTCCTATTTGGAACCAGTCTGTTGTTCCATGTCCAGTTCTAACTGTTGCTTCCTGACTGCATACAGGTTTCTCAAGAAGCAGGTCAGGTGATCTGGTAGTCCCCTCTCTTTCAGAATTTTCCACAGTTTATTGTGATCCACACAGTCAAAGGCTTTGGCATAGTCAATACAGCAGAAATAGATGTTTTTCTGGAACTCTCTTGCTTTTTCAATGACCCAGAGGATGTTGGCAATTTGATCTCCAGTTCCCGTGCCTTTTCTAAAACCAGCTTGAACATGTGGAAGTTCACGGTTCATGTATTACTGAAGTCTGGCTTGGAGAATTTTAGCATTACTTTACTAGCGTGTGAGATGAGTGCAATTGTGTGGTAGTTTGAGCATTCTTTCGCATTGCCTTTCTTTGAGATTGGAATGAAAACTGACCTTTTCCAGTCCCGTGGTCACGGCTGAGTTTTCCAAATTTGCTGACATATTGAGTGCAGCACTTTCACAGCATCATCTTTTAGGATCTGAAATAGCTCAACTGGAATTCCATCACCTCCACTAGCTTTGTTTATAGTGATGCTTTCTAAGGCCCACTTGATTTCACATTCCAGGATGTCTGGCTCTAGGTGAATTTGAGTGATCACACCATTGTGATTATCTGGGTTGTGATGATCCTTTTTGTACAGTTCTTCTGTGTATTCTTGCCACCTCTTCTTAATATCTTCTGCTTCTGTTAGGTCCATATTATTTCTGTCCTTTATTGAGCCCATCTTTGCATGAAATGTTCCCTTGGTATCTCTAATTTTCTTGAAGAGATCTCTAGTCTTTCCCATTCTATTTTTTTCCTCTATTTCTTTGCATTGATTGCTGAGGAAGGCTTTCTTATCTCTCCTTTCTGTTCTTTGGAACTGTGCATTCAATTGGGTATATCTTTCCTTTCTCTTTTGCTTTACGTTTCTCTTCTTTTCACAGCTATTTGTAAGGCCTCCTCAGACAGCCATGCTGCTTTTTTGTATTTATTTTTCTTGGGGATGGTGTTAATCCCTGTCTCCTGTACAATGTCACGAATCTCCATCCATAGTTCATCAGGCACTCTGTCTATCAGATCTAGTCCCTTAAATGTATTTCTCACTTCCACTGTATAGTCATAGGAATTTGATTTAGGTGATACCTGAATGGTCTAGTGGCTTTCCCCACTTTCTTCAGTTTAAGTCTGAATTTGGCAATAAGGAGTTCATGATCTGAGCCACAGTCAGCTCCCACTCTTGTTTTTGCTGACTGTATAGAGCTTCTCCATCTTTGGCTGCAAAGAATATAATCAGTTTTATTTCAGTGTTGACCATCTGGTGCTGTCCACGTGTAGAGTCTTCTCTTGTGTTGTTGGAAGAGGGTGTTTGCTATGATCAGTGCATTCTATTGGCAGAACTCTATAAGCCTTTGCCTTTCTTCATTCTGTTCTCCAAAGCCAAATTTGCCTGTTACTCCAGGTATTTCTTGACTTCCTACTTTTGTATTCCCGTCTTCTATAATGAAAAGGACATCTTTTGGGGGTGTTAGTTCTTGAAGGTCTTTTAGGTCTTCATTTTAGAACCATTCAGCTTCAGCTTCTTCAGCGTTACTGGTCAGGGCATAGGCTTGGATTACTGTGATATTGAATGGTTTGCCTTGTAAACAGAGATAATTCTGTCATTTTTGAGATTGCACCCAAGTACTACATTTTGGACACTTTTGTTGACTATGATGGCTACTTCATTTCTTCTAAGGGATTCCTGCCCACAATAGTAGATATAATGGTCATCTGAGTTAAAGTCACCCATTCCAGTCCCTCTTAGTTCACTGATTCCTAGAATGTCAGTGTTCATCCTTGCCATCTCCTGTTTGAGCACTTCCAATTTGCCTTTTTTCATGGATCTAACATTCCAGGTTCCTATGCAATATTTCTCTTTACAGAATCGCACCTTGCTTCTATCACCAGTCCCATCCACAACTGTGTGTTGATTTTACTTTGGCTCTGTCCCTTCATATTTTGGAGTTATTTGTTCATTGATCTCCAGTAGCATATTGGGCACCTACCGACCTGGGAAGTTCCTCTTTCAGTATCCTATCTTTTTGCCTTTTCATACTGTTCATGGGGTTCTCAAGGCAAGAATACTGAAGTGGTTTGCCATTCCCTTCTCCAGTGGACCGCATTCTGTCAGACCTCTTCACCATGACCCATCCATCTTGGGTGGCCCCACAGGGCATGGCTTAATTTCATTGAGTTAGACAGGGCTGTGGGCCATGTAATTAGATTGGCTAGTTGTCTGTGATTGCAGTTTTAGTCTGTTTGCCCTCTGATGCCCTCTCTCAGTACCTACCGTCTTACTTGGCTTTCTCTTACCTTGGACATGGGGTATCCCTTCACGACTGCCCCAGTAAAGCACAGCCACTGCTCCCTACCTTGGACGTGGGGTAGCTCCTCTCAGCTGCCACCCCTAACCTTGGACAAGGGGTAGCCCCTGCGCTGTTGCAGTTACCGCTCCTGGGCAGTTGCAGCCTGTCTAAATCCATCTTGAACATCCTCCTCTTCTAATCCTCTGCTTCTAAATCCATCTTGAACATCTGGAAGTTCTTGGTTCAGGTACTGTTGAAGCCTAGCTTGGAGAATTTTGATCATGACCTGGGTGACATGTGAAATGAGTACAAATTTGCGGTAGTTTGAACAATTTTTGGCATTGTCCTTCTTTGGTATTGGAATAAAAAATGACCTTCTCCAGTCTTGTGACCACTACTCAGTTTAATAGCTATATATTATGTGTCTTCTAAATGTTAATCCATATATGTATTATGCATCTCTCTTAGCACAGGCCTAATGGTATAATTTTACCTATTCTACCTTGATATTTTAAAATATAGAAGTTTCATTTCAAGAGATCAACTGTAGTATATTATATATGAAACCATGGGTATAATTATACAGAAAAGACCTTAAAATGATTCCCAGCCTACCCTTAGATATCCTGAGTGTGGTGTCCGTCCACTGACCCCATCCATTCCAAGAGTGGGGGTTTCTGACTTAAGTTTGAGAACTAGTTCTACAAACGACTTTGAGGCCTTCATGTTGACTCCTGATATGGGTCATGTTTATATGATAATGTGATGAAAACTCTTATATGATTTGTGTATGTGATGTTCTAGGTGAAAACTTTATTGCAGGGAATAAATTTTTGATTGCTTATCAAGATGACATCTCATGAATTGGTATGAGAAAGGGTTATTAAAATTATATTCCATAGGCCAAATCTGGCTTGTTGCCTATTTGTGTAAATAAAGTTTTATGGGAACACAGTCATGTTCATTTGGTTATGGCTGCTTTCCTACTGTGATGGCGATTTTAATTGTTGTGACAAAGACTATCTGTCCCACAAAGTTGAAAATATTTACAATAGATCCCTTTACAGAGAAAAGTTTATTTACTACTGATGTAAGATATTTACTATCTCTTATTCTTCTGGGCCCAGCATAATAAATGAATTACATTGTTGACTTTGGTCTCTAATAGATACAGCTTGGGACCTTGGAGTTGTACAGTCCCATGTTTGGATTCAGGCCCTCCTGTTTACAATTTGTAGGATATTTATTCTGTTTTTCACCATTTGAAAGCTTTTATTTCCTCCCATATTAAGTGAGCTCATAATACCTATCTCACAAGGATGTGGTGAGGGCTATATAAAAACATGTCAAGCACAGTGCTTGGCATATGCAAGAACATAATTTTTGCAATATTTTACAGTGTAAAGAAAATTAATACCATCAGTGTATTAAGAACTTGAGAATGAAAACAGAGCTTAAAATTAAGGTCAGAATTAGGTGAGTGTTTAGGTGGGTCACCAAAACTTCAGATGGCTGGAGAGAATACAGAACTGCTGGGCCATCGACATTATCATCTAGTCTCAGCATCTCTGAAAGTGGTTCACTTTCCTTCAGATTGGAACTGGAGAAATTTTATAGTTCATAATTTCTTGATAAAATATAGGAATATATTTTCTTCTCCTAAAAAGACTGAATGGTAAATAGTGTCTGATGTAGTGTCTGGGATATGAGGAGTCTTCCCTCTCTTCTTAGGGTACATAATTAACCTGATTATGTTTATTCTGTTAACAACAAGTGTAGAAACATTCAAAACTGGCTTAGCTGTCATCTCAGTATTGATTTAAAAACATGGATATAAGAGCAGTAAAGTTCTGTTTACCTCTGATACATGGATACTCCTCCCATCAACTGTTGCCTTTATATGCCCGTATTGCATGGTGGATTTGGTCATTTTTGTATATAACAATTCCTATTTTTCTCATATAAAAGAACTTAAAGTTTCTCTGAAATCTTCCTTCATTTAAGTAATCTGGGAGAGTTTTCTTGACAGTGCATCAGATCTTCTAGAATAAGCAATAGTGGTATCAATTCATTCTTTCTTTGCTGGTTATAGTATATGAAGTATTTAAAGGTTATTTATACAGTCCTACTGTCTGACTCTAATGCCGTAAGAGGTATTTTGATGAAGATAAATTCCATGACTTACTCTTTAGACATCACAGTCAATGGCATAAGAATCCTTATGAATCATGTCAAAGTTTTGTGACTGATCCTGTAACAGGGGAACATTTGTTTTACAATAATATTGCTGAAATATATTAGCAATAATCTGTTATCACAAGGTAAATGCATTAATTTGTATCACATCTGATAAATGTATATGAAAGGAGATTAAGATGAATATGGATGCTGGCATTAATTTAGTGATTTTTTTGTTTGTTTACAAAACATTTTGTGTCTATTTTCACCAGCTCTTAATTTTCTGGACTCAAGGACACCTAGATCATTCCCATAAGTTCATCATGATCCTGAGTAGCAGATGCTTAGTGCTAATAAACAGGATCACTGTTGCTTTGCCATTTATTACTGGGAGTTTGATGACTGTGTAGGGCCATTTGCACTGAGCTTTGAATCTGCTTGGTCCATACATGATGTAAAGAAGCATCTGCTTTCCTTATTCACCCAAACAAATTCCAAAAATGAAAGGTGAAAATATCCAAAAGTTGTTGGATTTTATTTTTCTAAAATTTACTAGTGCTCCACATCAAGGAGATTTAAGAGCAATTGCTTGTGAGGGAAATGATAGATGAAAACTGAAAACAATGACAAAACATCACTTATGTAAAGAAAATAACTTGTTTTTCTTCTTCCTAAGAGAGGCAAAAAAGTTATTGTACCAGGTTTCTGAGTAGATATTTAATGGCTTCTTAAGGAAAATTTCTGCAACCTTGACATAATAGGCCATGATGTCTTTTAATTATGGTGATTGAAACAAATAGTACCCCAGACTGTTTTCTTCACATCCAAATTTTTAAAACTTTCCTTAAAAAAATACCCAGCTCTCTTATTTCACCCCTGTCCTCACCTCTCCTTCTCCTCCTTTTTCCAGAACAACTAGATTTCTTTATATGCCAAATGAAGACACCTATTTGAAAGGGTTAGAACAGTGATTTTTAGAAACTTAATATGTGTACGTGTGTGTGTATACTGAAAAGACTATCACAAGAGGATTTAAACTTGGACAATATAGCCTTTAATGAATAGAACTGAGTTTAAACTATTGAGGGATAAGTTTTTGACTTTCTATATGATTGATATTTCTATGTCAGAAATATCTAACATTGGAATGGATTGTCTTAGTGAAGTATTGAACTTTCAGTGATTAAAGATATTAAAGCGTAAACACATAACCACTTAGAAGACATTTTTTGAGACTTAAGAATAGATCTGAGTATCTTTTGAGATACCTTTCAGCTTTGATTTTTATATCTACAATGTATATTCACAATGCACATGCACTTATACAGAGGTGTACTTGTGTGGTAGGTAGGAGTACCTACCACACAATATCCTCTATGGAAATTCATGATTACCCAATTTTGTGGAATGTTCTAATGTTGGACTTTTAGTGATTACCTTGTTAGAACCAAATGATGGGGCTTACTTTGTAGTTGTCTCTAATGAAAAAATAATCATTATTCTTAACTCTCTTGGAAAGAAGTTAATTTCAGGCAGGAAGAAACAGGGAGAAATGAATACAGGAACAAATATCTCCATCCATCTAAACAAGAAGGAGCATTGAGCCTAGAATCTGAAACCATAAATAAGCCTTGATTGGTTCTGGGTTTAGGGTTGAACTACCTCTGGAAGATTTATACAGAAATATGGTCTGCTGTAAATAATTATAAAATGAATATTTATCTGAAGATAGATGGGTCAAAAAAATCTTCCCAGAGAAATAATATCTAAACTGGCATTTAAATGTTTTAAAGTTGGTGTGTGTAAAGGGAATTCTAGGAAGAAGGATAATCATGTATAAATGGAGACTAAAATATAGTTTTTCTTTTTTTTTATTCCAATGAAGGGATGAAATAAGACTGGGAAGAAACACTGGTGTCAGGTATTAAGTGGTTAGAATATGTAAGTTGTGTTAAAGAATTTGGAGTTTATCCAAGAGAAATGGGAAGCCTTTTTAGGATTTCAAGCAGGGGGGTGAAATAACCAGATAGACATTTAAAAAAATTCCTGCAGGCTATGTTTTTGAAAATGGGTTAGAACAGGGCCAAACTTGAAATAGGCCACTTGGAAGGCTGTCTCAGTAATCTGTACTGTCAGTGTAAGACCTCTGTCACCAGTTTTCCAATCATTCATTTCCAATTCCTGAGCATCCAGCCTAACCTTAGCCACCAGCCATAAATCACTGTTTATCTGTGTCTTTTGCCATCTTTGTTTTCAGGTAAAAATGAACACCTGTGTGGCTGCTTAAAGTCCTGTCCTTTGGGAGCATTCCTTTCTCTGCTGTCCTCCTGGGTTTCCCAAAGACTAAGGATGTTGTGTTGTAGTTGTGCAGAGTTCCAGCATGTCATACAATATCATCTATAAACCTGAGTCCCAAGTGTTTCATCTTTAAGTCAGCTGGGCAGAAAGAACTCCCCATGAGGCCATAGTGGGAAGCTGTGGGAGAAGAGGCAGTAAGTATAGGTAAGCGCAATGAATCTGATTCATCGGTTCATGTGATTTACTTGTGTCTTCAGGAGGACTAGCTTGAGCCTGATCTCTTACATACCCTTCCCACTTGATGTTGGAGTGATCCTTTCCCCACCTAAATTCTTATCTTAGGGTGGAGAGGGTTATTCAGAAGGCACTCTTTCAACATCTACCCATAACTTGCGCTAAACCCGCATCAACATTTTTAGGTATTCGTTGCAGCTCCATCTCCACTTCTTGGTTTTATTTGTTGGCTTGGTGATCTCAGAATGCTGTAACAATACACCATACTGGGTGGCTTAAACAACAGACCTTTATTTCTAACAGTTTGGGAGACTAGTTAGTCCAGTGTCAAGGTGCCAGCAAGTTTGGTTACTGGTAAGAGCCATTTTCCTGGCTGGAAGATGGCTATCTTTTCCCTGTGTCCCCATAAAGTAGAGAGAAGAAGCTTTGGTGTCTCTTCCTCTTCATTTAAGTACATTAATCCTGTCTTGTGGGCTCTTCCCTTGTGACCTCACCTAAACCTAATTACCTCACAAAGGACCTACCCTCTTCATACTATCAGACTGGGGGCTAGGACTGCAACATATGAACTTGAGGGGGCCACAGACATCAAATTCATAATAACATGTTACTATTAAGGAGTCTGGATATTATCTAAAGGAAATGTGGACTTAGTTTACTATTTTATCAGGCCAGTGAAATAATCATGTATTTTCAAAAGCTCACAAAAGCTGTGTTTTATACAAAGGATTAAAATGGGCAAAATTGAGGACAGAAATACCTCTTACTGGTTAAGATAATAATTTAACCAAGAAATGCAGTTTATGTAGACTAGGATAATGGCCATAAAGAAAAAAATATATATCAGCTTTAGAGATGTCAAGGAGGTCAGTGCAGCAAGTCTTTGTTATAGTTCAAGGTTTGAGAAATTGAAAGCTATTAATATATTTTATTGAAATTTGGGTCACATTGTTGGGAACTAAATTGTTACCCCTGAAGGGAAATCTATAGGTTGTTTTAGGTTCACATTATGGTTGAAGTCCTTTCAAGGTATCTGTGTGGAAATGCCAGGTATATTGTTGCATATTTAGGAGAATCTAGAGAGAAAGTAATTCATCACTCAGGTTTCATAATGGCCATACTTGAAACACATAAATAAGCAATAGGGTTTTAAAACATTGTATAGTCATTTGTTTATTAAAGACAAATTATATTAAAATGACACAAAGGAAGAGACTATTTAATATTTGTTAGCCTCAGTTTTCCTTCATTTTTCATCATTTTAATAGTGAGGGAAAAACTGAAGCTAATAGATACAATATAGCCTATCAACATCTAACAGAATTTAGTAGAGACAGAACTTAAACTCACTTCTTCATGTTGATCTGACAGAGTCCTAGCAGAAATACCTTGTTGTTTTAGGACCTCAGGCTCATCATATATCAAAGAAAGGAAACCTCTCCCTTCTAATTCAAAAGTCTATAAGTTGGTGGTTAGAGAATCCTTGTTCTTGTGCAGCCTAAACTTCATCATACCAGGACAGCAACGTTTATAGGTCATTTAGTTTCAACTGTAGGCCCAGACTACAGGACAAATTTGAAATTAGTTTTGTTTTACTTATAAAGGTTTGAAGGGGAAAGATGACCAGTGTCTCAGTAGAACATCAGACTGTTTGAGGGAACCACTGCACAATTAGGGTAAGATCCCTTCATTTTACTCTCTATAGTAGACAAAGAATGTTTTACACTTAAAATGAAAGTCTGAACTTTTTAAAAGGATCTGGGAGTTTCCTTGAAATGATGAACATTTATGTTCACAGATTATATTTAGAAGCACAAATGACAAGTGCTTATTAAGCAATATTATCTGGCACTCTAATGATTGTCTCCTCCCTTAGGAAATCTAGTCTTACATTATGTGAGGAAATAAATTGACCTGAAAATGAAGACTCCAAAAACAAAATAATCACCAACATGTATATTTTGGTCTTTGGTATCTACTTTCATTCCCAAAGGACGCTTTAGCAATATCTGATATTCCTAAAATTTAATACTTTTATGCTTGATTTAGGATGAATCTGCTATTATGACCTTGCTTTGAATGGCTTGGTGATTTTGACTGGCCTGTTCTTTGGTTCAGTAGTCAATGGGGTAGAATGTATATTTAAGTCTATTAAACGAAGGCACAAACCATCACTTGGAACAGCTTAATGTTTGCACTATTGAGTTTATCTGCCCTGTCAAACCAGTGGAAGTGATTTTACAAAATATTTCTCTTTTGGAGATAGGACCTTAAAAAATTGATTGCCTCTTTGTTGAAGATATTTCCCCACTGGTCTAATAGAGTCAATGTTAAACATAATGCTGGAAAGGAATCTGAATTTACCCCACTCTTTTGAAAAAATACATGGATTGTTTCACGTGTTTATTATTTCCATGTGACCTCAACTGGAAAATTTCAGTTGAATTTATAGTAGTAGTAGATAATAAGATATCAGTGGATAGGTGTTCTAGACTGTTTTTGGTAGATGGGCATGTGGGCAATGGGCCTGTGGTAGATGGTAGATGTGGAGGTGGGCCAAAGGACCTCTTCAACAATTGACCCAAGGTAATTCTCTTGAGAGGCCTAGAACATTACGGAAAATGTACTAGAGATTTGATGATTTTTTTAAACAAAAATTTGACTGCATCAGGTGGCATGGAGGATCTTAGTTCTCTGACCACAGATTGAACCCATCCCCTCTGTAGTGGAAGTGTGGAGTCTTAACCACTGGAGTGCCAGGGAATTCTCTGAGAGTTGATAATTTTCAGTAGTAAGTAGGAATGGAATGAAAGAAACAAAATATTTTGCTACTCTTACTATGATTTTAATATTAGCTCCATAGAGGTGAGGTTACCTAATGCACAAGAGTCATAAACTGCCAATTCAGTCTTTACACTTGATTCAAAGACTAAAATAGTACTTTATTCTTAGAAATAAGTAAATATACAAAGCAATAGTAAACATTAAATATATTCTACAGGAAAAAGACAACATTTTAAATTGCTGATCTAGTTCTAGTTCTGGGAATATATATCACTAAAGTAAAACTTAAAATATGAGAGAATAGCTAAAAGAATGAGATGAACTCCATTTGGAATGAAATAAAAAACATTTAATTGAATGTCTCTTTTGAAAACATCCACAGAGGAATAAGCTGAAATAGAGCCAGAAATATCAGGAGAACAATAAGAGAATGCAAAACAACTAAACAGAGATTTGGCAGGATAGAAAATGAAGAAGTCATAACTACACACAGTGGACTTCATCATTCTCTGGCTTTCAGATTGCTTTTGACACTCCTGTAGAATAGCAAATATAAAGCCAGGCAGATGGGGCACTTTCAGTGGATACTGATAGAAAAATCCTATAATGGAAAATTCTTTCAGATGGCTGAAAGAAAATGGTACAATAATTTGATCAACTAAAGAAGCAGTACAGAAATATTTAGCAATAGATATTGTAACAGGAAAGACTCCTAAACAAACACGTGCCCATTGCTTTCACTGGTCCAGTATATTCTGGATTAAGTTGGAGGAGTTTACTAGTGACCCTCATACTTTCTGAAAGTGCATGTACTATTGTGAGGGTAATAAAATATTATCTCAGAATCAATAAATACCACTTTCTAATAAAAATATAATATGATAAACACTAAGATATAATTAAAAAGGCCTAGTCTCAATATCATAACTCTAATTTTGAATGACAGCTTTGGAAAAAATTCAGATTTTTGCCCAAACTGTCTTACCAAATATTTGTTGAACAAAAATGTCCCATGTGAAAACTAAAATTTACCTTGCAGTATTTTATGTTTCATCTCACATGAAGGATAAAGTAGTTGGCTGGCTTTATAGTAGAAAACTTATAGGAAAATTATTTTTCTGATCTAGTTCTCTTTTTATTGAAGTGGCATCCATGTCCTGGACTTTCTCGATTAGTTCTGACACTTTGGTTCAGAAGTAAAATACTTTATGCTATTAAAATATTTACAACTATTCCTTTGGTCTGAAGTCACCAAAAGGATTCATGCTCATTGTTTTGACTAGGTTTATGTGTAATTTTATACCGAAGAACTACATAAGATTACCATAAAATTAATCACAGTTTCAAGAATATTCAAGATGACTGAGCAAAATAAAAGAATTGTGAGTCCAATTATTAGTCCATTGTCAGACCTGAATGGAGGTTAAGAAGACTAGATACTCAGCTTGAGTTGGGAAGAAGGAAATCTCATGTTGACCCTTGTAGATCAACAATAAGTTTGATCAGAAAAAAGATATTATGTCAAATTAACTGTTTATAAATTAGTCAGTTATTAATGTTAATGGATAATTTCTGTGGAGGCTTAGTAATTTTTTTCTTCTGCTGCCTAGAAGACTCAGCTAATACATGATTGAACCTCTTAATATTTATTTTAACTACTTAAATATGGTACTGTTAAAGTTTGGAAGAGTGTTTAAGGTTGAATATATATAATGATGGACCCTTGGATACATGATTTGGAAGAAATGATTTGGAAGAAATCTTGGTATTGTTCGTCTGGATTAATGAGATTGACTTGGTTTGAAGATTATGACTTCTTGTGTTAGCAAATTCTAAGTTTTGAATTTTACTCATGACTTTATTCCATTCCCAATAGAAACATCATAAGATGGCGTGTAAAGTGGAGAGACAATTAGATTCCAGTTTCTCACTTGTAGCTCTTTTGATCTCTTTTATGAGTTTGATCTCAACTTTAGTATATCTTGTTGGCTTCCCATTTCCTTTTTCTTCAAGTAATTCTACTTTCCCTTTTCTCCATACTCTATATTCCAGTTCATCTCCAGCTTATTGATATACTCTTAGGTTTGCTCAACTCTGTAACAGTGAGTTATTAATTCAAATTTCTTATTTCACACTTAGATTATCTCTCATGAATTAAATTGAAGGAGGGCAGATATTTCTGGAAATAAGTATTACGTCCCTGGCACCTTGGGAAGTCAAATGTTGATAAATTTCTACAATTCTTTAGAGAGAATTTCACTCTTGTGTCAGAAATGAATTTTCTATACAATCAATTGAATATATAATGGAGAAAAACCTGGTTAGGGGTCAGAAAATGGTGGAAATGGAGAAGCAAAAGATGACAGTGAATAGGGTGACTTGGTAGATCGCGGAGAAGTTACAAATTAAAAGAGAGATTTTGTGGGCGGGAAGTTAGATTTGTACATACAGTTATCAAAACACTTTTGATTGAGTGAGTACTAATTAGAGCTAGTTGGCATCTCTTAAGTAATGTAACCACAGCAAAAAAGCAGTCTTGATAGCAGAGAGTTTCTAATAAAGGACCTCCAGTATCTTTTACTTGTAGGTAAAAGTTAATTACAAAACTGTTTGAAGGAAAAGTAATTCACATTTCTTTTTGGGGGAGACTGTGACCATTATTACCACAGTCTTATCCAAATTTTGTTTTTTACAATGAATTTTCACCATGAACTTTTAAGACAGGAAATTAAGATAAATGACCTTCATAAGAGCTCATTTAGCTCTCTCTATTGTGGATCTAACACAAATGCTTTTAAATAACTCTCTGCTTGGGTGTATGTATGTGTATTTGTGTGTGTGTGTGTGTGTGTGTGTGTGTGTGTGTGTGTGTCTGTGTCTGTGTGTACAGCAAAAATGTTATGCACTCTTAAGAGAGTTATTACACGAAAACTGTATTTGGGAGTCTCTATGAATTTATTTTAAAATATTCAACTGTTCCATGGTCTAGCATTCTTCAATAAATAAGCATGGAAAAAAAAATTCTCTTCAAATAGCACCTCTCGTAAAGGCTATGAAATATTTGATATGACAACTGTTTGAATTTCCATGCTGTGTTCAGAGTCTATTCAATATTCTATGGTGCTTTTTCTGCTAATCACTTATTATTGTGCAAGGTGAGCACAGTTAACCTCTTTAAAGAACTCTGATCCAATATTGAATCACTTTCATAAAGATTCTTGGAGCACAGGATCAGTTTGGCTCAATATCACAAAACCCTGGCACAATTATTGTCAGAATAATCGCTATTTTTAATCAGATAAATTGATTAAGACCCAGTTAGGTATGCAAAAAGGAAGTTAGGATCTGGGAAATTCCTTGTAGATGAATTAGATTTTGCCTGAAGGGGAGCTTAGGGCTCAGTTTCTTGGTGAAAAGTCAGGAACTGGAAAGGGCTTTGGGTAGCCCCAAAGTTTGCACACAGTTTAAGAATGGGCTCAAGCATAAAGGGACAAAGTAGAAATCCAGTTACCAGAAATGAAGTGAAAAGGTAGCGCCTTAGTCGCAGCGTCACAGAAGAAAATGTTCTGCCTTCAGATCTGAAGCACCTGTTTCCTGTGGGAGTCTCAGAAAATGATGTAGATTCCAAATCTCATGTGCACTGAATTGGAGGTCCTTGAATTCCTCCTGACTGACAGCAAATGGGTTCCATGCTGTGGAATACTTGGTCTAAAAGTCCAACTCTGGAATTCTGACTCAAGGAAAGGAAGGATTGGGGGACAAAGTTCCTGGCATATTTTGAGAATTCTGAGTAATAGCTGACCCACTAGACAAGATTTAAAATTGAATTTGCTTAATTTTTGGCTGTTCTCGGTCTTCATTACCGCATGGACCTTTTCCTAGTTGTGGTGAGTAGGGGCTGCTGTCTAGTAGCTGTGTGTGGGCTTCTCATTATGCTGGCTTCTCTTGCTGCCGAGTACAAGCTCTAGGGTGTGTGGGCTTCAGTAGCTGAGACACATGGGCTTAGTAGTTGCCACTCGTGGGCTGTAGAATGCAGGCTCAGTAGCTGTGGTACATGGACTTAGTTGCTCCTCAATGCGGAATCTTCCCAGGTCAGGGATGGAACCCATGACTCCTGCATTGGCAGCTGGATTCTTTACCACTGGGCCACAGGGAAGCTCTGGACAAGATTTCTTAACTTTTAAAGTCAAAGTTGTGTAATTCATTTCCGTGCTGTTTTGATGTCTAATAAATTCTATTACTGTATGTCAAACCTGAATAATTAATGACAGAAAATACTTACCTTAGACTTTCCATTTCCTAATAGTTTTCTGTATAATTATCCTGTTTTCAAAAGGCTAGGTTAGGTTTTTTAATATGAACCACATTTAAAATGATAAAGCAGTGGTGAAAATAGACAGGTATGCTAGAATTATTAGACAGCATTTTAAAAGTCAGGCTTTTTCATATATAGTTTTCAATACTGATAAAAAAAAAAACCCTAGTTAAACCAATGTATGAATTGATTATTGATATTTCTTGAGGGACCAGAAATATTGGAAATATTCTATTGGAATTTACTGGAAATTAATTCTATTGGAAATAATTTTCAATGCTTCCTGACTGTTCAATTTGAAGGAAAAATACATGAAGTATAATAAATTTATTTCAAATTTAGTCAGATTGTTTCAACATCAACTCTTTAAATTTATAAATTCACTTCTATACTGAAATTTTTTACTACAATTACATCCTGCTGGTGTATTTCATAGGTCATTATTTAACATTATAGAATACTTCTCAGATGTCCTCTTTAACAAAACCATGAAAAAACATACATGAATTAGTCACCTGTAGTCTCATAACAAGTGGCTTGTATAAAGACATCCTGCTTTGACATACAACCTCATCTCGGTATAGTGGATATAACTATGTTTAGTACAGGGAAACAGGACAGACTAAGACCAACTCTAATTGAGAGTAGGCAGCATGATACACATTTTTGTCTTTTAAAAATAATGTCTAGTTTTAATTATGTCTGGCTTCCCTGGTGGCTCAGATGGCAAAGAATCTGCTTGCGATGTGGGATACCCAGGTTCAGTCCCTGAATGGAGAAGATCCCTTGGAAAATGAAATGGCTACCCACTCCAATATTCTTGCCTGGGAAATCCCATGGACAGAGGAACCTGCAGTTCATGGGGTTGCAAAGAGAGTAGGCAGTATGATACACATTTCTGTCTTTTTTAAAATAGTGTCTAATTTTACTTATATCTTATTGCAACTGCCTCCTGTATTGGAGCTGTGGGTAGCCAATATGGTATATAATATTGATACATTTACAGTTCAGAGCAGAGGTTGGTATACAAATAAACATATGTGGGTTACCAGAATTTCAACAACATTTAAAGACCTGTGGTTGGATGCACTCTTCTGTGGAGTTAATGTAATATATTTTAGAAGATACCGGAAGACTAAATGCTAATACTTTCAATTAGTTCAGATTTCTGGAGAGTGGAGAATAATGACCAGAAGAACCCAAGAAAGGGGAGCCAGGGAGGTAAGATGAGAACCAAGAGAACAAAATTGTCCCAAAATCAAGAAAAGGAAAAGTTTAATAAGTGTCACCAAACCTCAAATAAATAAGTATTTATATTCTAAAGAGCAATTTTGCTTGGAGTGGTAATAAATCCTGACTGCGTTGGATTCAAGAGAGGAGACAGGGAGTGCAGACAACTATATTGAAGGGTTTAGCTGTTAAGAAGAGAGATAGGAGATAGACTTGGGTCAAGGGAAAGCTATGTTTCTTAGATAAAGATCACTTGCAGTATGTATGCCATTCAAAGCCTTTTTAATATGAGTTATTATTAACTGAATTAGTACTAATAAAGGTGTTCAACCGGGAGTATTATGTGTGTCCTTTTCTCTGAAGTAGAAAAGATGACAACTAAACCTCTCTAGGAAAGGAGCACACTGTATAGGCTATTAATTATTAATGTTTTCAACAGAGTTTTTATTTTTGCAACAAAAGTAAGGATCATGGAGTTCAGTTCAGTTCAGTCACTCAGTTGTGTCCGACTCTTTGCAACCCCATGAATCGCAGCACGCCAGGCCTCCCTGTCCATCACCAACTCCTGGACTTTACTCAAACCTATGTCCATTGTGTCAGTGATGCCAGCCAGACATCTCATTCTCTGTCGTCCCCTTCTCCTCCTGGCCCCAGTCCCTCCCAGCATCACGGTCTTTTCCAATGAGTCAACTCTTCGCATCAGGTGGCCAAAGTATTGGAGTTTCAGCTTCAGCATCAGTCCTTCCAATGAACACCCAGGACTGATCTCCTTGTAGTCCAAGGGACTCTCAAGAGTCTTCTCCAACACCACAGTTCAAAAGCATCAATTTTTCGGCGCTCAGCTTTCTTCACAGTCCAACTCTCACATTCATACATGACCACTGGAAAAACCAGAGCCTTGACCAGACAGACCTTTGTTGGCAAAGTAATGTCTCTGCTTTTTAATATGCTATATAGGTTGGTCATAACTTTCCTTCCAAGGAGTAAGCTTCTTTTAATTTCATGGCTGCAGTCACCAGCTGTAGTGATATTGGAGCTCCAAAAAATAAAGTCTGACACTGTTTCCACTGTCTCTTCATCTATTTCCCATGAAGTGATGGGACCATATGCCATGATCTTAGTTTTCTGAATGTTGAGCTTTAAACCAACTTTTTCACTCTCCTCTTTCACTTTTATCAAGAGGCTTTTTAGTTCCTGTTCACTTTCTGCCATGAGGGTGGTGTCATCTGCATATCTGAGGTTACTGATATTTCTCCCAGCAGTCTTGATTCCAGCTTATGCTTCTTCCAGCCCAGTATTTCTCATGATGTACTCTGCATAGAAGTTAAATAAGCAGGGTGACAATATACAGCCTTGATGTACTCCTTTTCCTATTTGGAACCAGTCTGTTGTTACATGTCCAGTTCTAATTGTTGCTTCCTGACCTGCATACAGGTTTCTCAAGAGGCAACTCAGGTGGTCTGGCATTCCCATCTCTTTCAGAATTTTCCACAGTTTATTGTGATCCACACAGTCAAAGGCTTTGGCATAGTCAATACAGCAGAAATAGATGTTTTCCTGGAATTCTCTTGCTTTTTCGATGATCCAATCGATGTTGGCAATTTGATCTCTGGTTCCTCTGCCTTTTCTAATACCAGCTTGAACATCTGGAAGTTCATGGTTCATGTATTGCTGAAGCCTGGCTTTGAGAATTTTGAGCATTACTTTACTAGCATGTGACATGAGTGCAATTGTGTGGTAGTTTGAGCATTCTTTGGCATTGCCTTTCTTTGGGATTGGAAAGAAAACTGACCTTTTCCAGTCCTGTGACCACTGCTGAGTTTTCCAAATTTGCTGGCATATTGAGTGCAGCACTTTCACAGCATCATCTTTCAGGATTTGAACTAGCTCAACCGGAATTCCATCATCTCCACTAGCTTTGTTCGTAGTGATGCTTCCTAAGGCCCACTTGACTTCACATCCAGGATATCTGGCTCTAGGTGAGTGATCACACCATTGTGATTATCTGGGTCGTGAAGATCTTTTTTGTACAGTTCTTCTGTGTATTCTTGGAGTTAGGAAGACCCAAATTCAAATCTATACATTCAAGGTTTAAATTTTTGAATTATTTCTATAGAGTGCTGGTTAAAAATATAGACATGGAGTCACCTTCAACCTGTGAGGTGATGGTAATTGATGGATGTTTCCCCTTCATTGTTTAATGTCTATTCTTAATGAAATAACATCTTAAAAATTCTAAGATTTAAAAGAGTTGATTGAAAAAGTTCTAAATGTGTGATAAGTACTCAGCAGATGTTAATTACCATTGTGCTGAGAACCACTTACCACGTTCAAACAAGCATATGAACTCTAGGCTAGCCAAGATAGTTTTGGAAGCTGCTTACTGATACAGAGCCCAGGCTAAGGATATTCAAGAAATTCAGTGTAACAGAGAAGCAATCTTAGAGATCATTTTATGAGTATCTTAGTATTCAATATATGCAAGAAAGAATGATCCTCCTGAAGACATTATTCCTCCTGTAAACATTATATTCTGGGCTTCCCAGGTGGTTCAGTGGGTAAAGAATCTGCCTGCAACCCTTGGGAAGATCCTCTGGAGAAGCGTATGGCGAATCATTCTAGTATTCGTGCCTGGAGAATTCTGTGGACAGAGGAGTTTAGTGAGAATTGCAAAGAGTCAGACATGACTGAAGTGAATGAGCACAGAGACATTATATTCTAAAGAAGTAGTGATTATTAGTCTGTTTTTTGGCCACCCAGCATGGACACTTCCTGCTTATGTTCCAAGGATTTGTTTGCAGTCTGACTCTAGGTAAGAGGTGATTCTGCCTCTACCCATGAAAATTGCCAAAGACCAGACATTTGTTCTGTCAAGACTCATAAAAGTTAGAGGCAAATCAAAGAAAAATTGCATCAGGAAAGTTCAACAGACTAGGAAGATTTTATTCAATACTATAGAAATAGAGGAAAGAGATTAAACTCAAGACTCCTGAAATGAAAGACGGGATAAGCCAGTGGAAACTTAGTAGAGAATTTTACAGGGGAGTGGTTCAATTAACAAATATGATTAGATAATTTGTGTTTGCTAATTGGCACTTATCTCATCAAAATTAGACTTCTACCTTTCTATAAAGACTGGAAGATGGGGGTGCTATCTTCTTTGATGATTGTATTTCAAAGAGATGGCTCTCAAGTCCTTGAAAAAGACATTTCTGAGTTCTAAAGCTGGCAAGAGGCTGAGAGAAGATTTACATCTCAAAGAGGCAGAGAAAGAATTTACAATTGCAATTTTCTAAAGTAAATTCTTTAAGAAAAGGGATGTCAGGGCCTTCCAGTCAGGAAGAAACCTGTCTAAAATTTAGTCAAACTGAAGGAAATTTTAAGGCTATATTTCTTGGTCTGAAGAAGGCAGGTAATAAAGGGCTTGGTCAATCGGCTACTACTCTTGGGACCTTTAGAATTTACCCTGGTCTTAGTATCTGGAGTCTAGTGTCCACGGGGATGGGTGGAGGTACTGTTGGAGTTGATATTCCAGGAGACTTAGACAATGCTGTCTGATGGTGGCAGCACCCATAACATCTTTTCCACAACTAAACTCTCCCCATGACTATATTTATGGCTTCTTTTATGAGCCTGATTTGCAATATTCCTGATTTAATGAACACTCCAATAGCTTGAATAAAATGGTCTTTCTGCTCAGTTAACCAGAATTTATTTTTTCTTTTGTTTGCAATGAAGCATATTTACTGATCGCTCTTTAATGCTTTTTTGGATACATTTTGCACATTTTTCACTGGATGTTATTTCTTTTATGCCTCTAGGAAGAATTTTATTTACTCCTCTTTGGCATTCCACTGTCACTATCATCACTATGAATTCATTCTTATATTGCCTGGAAAAGTAACAACAGTTCCATATACCGTAGCTTTCCCTCGAGAGTATTCCATGCCAAAACAGAAGAAAACTAATTAAAGCTCTCATTGTGACTAAAACAGCCGGGAACATCACATTCAGCGTAACTGAGGATGTAGGGTATCTGCCAAAACTGTGAATTTAACTTTTTTTGATTCATGTATAGATATAAAAATGTGAAGAATACAAAAGTAATTGTTCAGTACATCATCCTCTTATATTTATGTAATTGTTCATTATGCATTATTACAATATTTTCCAATATTCTATTTTTCCTCTTTCCTTCCTCCCCCTGTCTTTCCTTTGAAATAAATATTTCTTCAATATCATTCATATTACCAGTATAGTGTGAGATACTATGAGGAATGTTTGGAATGTAGAAAATTAGTTGCTAACTGGACTATGGTAAGGAGTTTTTTGTGGTGCTTACAGCAGTGAAAACTTATAGGAATGAAGGGAAACTACTCCAAGGTATAAAATAAGGAATGTCCTTGGAACTTCCCTGACAGTCCAGAGGTTAGAAGAACATCATGCTTCTACTGCAAGGGATCAGGGTTCAATTCCTGGTCAGGGACCTAAGATTCCACATGCCACATGGCACAATCACGAAAAAAAAAGGGATGTCCTGAGTACAAGGACATCTGTGCTTTGGGGCAGTTTTATAGACTGTGTTTCTGTTAGCATATTTATACTTGTCATCTTTCTTAACATCATTTAGAAGGTATCATTTCCCCTGCTTTAACCAGGCACTACCTTCCCTCAGAGACTGTTTGCATACATTATATATGTATCAAGGTCAGAGGGCAAAAAGAATGAATTGACTTGATTTCAGTTATTTCTCTCCTTCTTCTTATTTGAGAAGTTCTTTAAAGTTTTCCTTATTTTTCCATATCTGCCGATTTTGGTTATCTTAAATCCAGCTTTAACTCTAAAATGATAAAGAAATGTGAGTCTCTTATTTCAAATGTTATATTTGATGAGTATGACCAGGCAGCTAAAGAAATTAATAAAACTTTACTGAGATTATAGTTATTCTATATGAAATTTGAAAATGGTTTCTTAAATCCAATAAAATACAAAGGTAATTATAACTTTTCTTGCAAGGAAATGGCAACTCACTCCAGTATTCTTGCCTGGAGAATCTCATGGACAGAGGAACCTGATAGGCTCCAGTTCATGGGGTCGCAAAGAGTCGGACACGACTGAGCGACTTCACTTTCTTGCCTTGACAAAACCTTGGCTAAAATAAGAGGCTGATGAGAAAACTACTGATCATTAATTATAACAATGAGGAGAGGTTTCAGGAAAGAATAACTGAGGGATGACTAAGGTTGTGCAGATTTCATTTCTAGTTGACCCATATTGAGTTTCTCTTTTTGTCTCTGTCAAAAAATATTGACTTCATTAACTTCTCTTGTTCATTTCAACATTGGGATTCTGGATCTCCAGAGTTACTGAGGAAACATGTGGGTAGAGAATGAAATATGTATTAAATTCAGAAAACATAGCTTTTGTTTTCTGTTGTAAAGTATATGTTTGTGTGTTTGTTAAGGAAGTTGTTACTTAGGCTAGCAACTATTTTGGTGCCAGAAGACTCGCCTGTGTTTCTTGGATTTTGTGTCTGTGAAATGTGTAACATATTGTTATGAATCCTCGTGACCACTGAATAGTTAGAGAGAGAAAGGAGGAAGCCATGAGAGGACTTGATAACCATCAGATAGAGAATCCAGCTTTCAGTGCTGAACCTGCAATAGCACGTGTAGCGGCAATGACTCGACCTGTCCCCACTCTTAAGGGGATTCAAACCCGAGGTAGGCTCTTGACTAGTCTAACAAAGACAAAATTTCCCCAACAATTAAAAAGATGCTTTTGTTCAGGCTATTAAAATAGAATTGTGTTCATTCATGAGAAGCATGTCAAAGAGAGAAAACTTTAGGTTTTAAAGAGGCAGATAAACAAGTGAGTAGTTCTGAAGCATGCAGAAAGAAGGGCTGGGTGGCTTATTTTGGGATATATATGTGAGGGCACAGTGGTCCATGATATTATACAGTTAGATATTTCTTGAATTTGGGCTTCCTTGACTCAGTGGTAAAGAACCTGCCTGCCAATGCTAAAGGTATGGGTTTGATCGCTGAATTGGGAAGATTCCCTGGAGAAGGAAATGGCAACCCAAACCAATATTCTTGCCTGGAAATTCCACAGACACAGGAGTCTGGTTGGGCCTGTGGGATCACAGAGTCGGACATGACTTAACAACTAAACAATAATAATATTTCTTGGAACACAAAAATGTATGTGGAGATAGGGGTAGATTTCTTTTTTTTTTTTTTTTAATTTTTTTAAATATTATTTTATTAGTTGGAGGCCAATCACTTCACAACATTTCAGTGGGTTTTGTCATACATTGACATGAATCAGCCATATAGTTACACGTAATCCCCATCCCGATCCCCCCTCCCACCTCCCTCTCCACCCGACTCCTCAGGGTCCTCCCAGTGCACCAGGCCCGAGCACTTGACTCATGCATCCCACCTGGGCTGGTGGTCTGTTTCACCATAGATAATATACATGCTGTTCTTTCAAAACATCCCACCCTCACCTTCTCCCACAGAGTTCAAAAGTCTGTTCTGTACTTCTGTGTCTCTTTTTCTGTTTTGCATATAGGGTTATCGCTACCATCTATCTAAATTCCGTATATATGTGTTAGTATACTGTAATGTTCTTTATCTTTCTGGCTTACTTCACTCTGTATAATGGGCTCCAGTTTCGTCCATCTCATTAGAACTGATTCAAATGAATTCTTTTTAACGGCTGAGTAATATTCCATGGTGTATATGTACCACAGCTTCCTTATCCATTCATCTGCTGATGGGCATCTAGGTTGCTTCCATGTCCTGGCTATTATAAACAGTGCTGCGATGAACATTGGGGTGCATGTGTCTCTTTCAGATCTGGATTCCTCAGTGTGTATGCCCAGAAGTGGTATTGCTGGGTCATATGGCAGTTCTATTTCCAGTTTTTTTGCTACTCAGGGCTTAGATAAAGTTCAGCATTGTCAGTTGGTTTCATGTTACACCAGAAAAGAAGGGATTCAGATTTAGAGATGGGACTATTTTGTTTTTAATTTCTCATTTTGATAAGGTTTTTATTAGTTCTGTTCTTTTCCTGTATCTCAAGAGGGAGTACTACCCCAAAACTGAGTTCACCTCTTGGTGGACATCAAGCCAAAAGACTTAAAGATGATGCTGTTAAAGTGCTGAAATCAATATGCCAGCAAATTTGGAAAACTTAGCAGTGGCTACAGGACTGGAAAAGGTCAATTTTAATTCAAATCCCAAAGAA
Organism: Muntiacus reevesi; assembly: GCF_963930625.1. Classification (NCBI taxonomy): domain Eukaryota; kingdom Metazoa; phylum Chordata; class Mammalia; order Artiodactyla; family Cervidae; genus Muntiacus; species Muntiacus reevesi. The sequence continues at coordinate 18,164,550 of NC_089265.1, read as the reverse complement.
GGACAATGGAAAAAAATGTTCAAACTACTCACAATGCACTCATTTCACATGTGAGCAAAGTAATGCTCAAATTCTCCAAGCTTGACTTCAATAGTACATGAACCAAGAACTTCCAGGTGTTCAAGCTGGATTTAGAAAAGGCAGAGGAACCAGAGATCAAATTGCCAACATCTGCTGGATCATCAAAAAAGCAAGAGAGTTCCAGAAAAACATCTACTTCTGCTTTATTGACTATGTCTTTGACTGTGTGGATCACAACAAATTGTGGAAAATTCTAAAAGAAATAGGAATACTAGACCACCTCACCTGCCTCCTGAGAAACCTGTATGCAGGTCTAGAAGCAGCAGTTAGAACCACACAAGGAACAATGGACTAGTTCTAAATTGAGAAAGGAGTATGTCAAGGCTGTATATGGTCACCCTGCTTATTTAACTTCTCTGCAGAGTACATCATGCAAAATGCCAGGCTGGATGAAGCACAAACTGGAATCAAGATTGCTGAGAGAAATATCAGTAGGAGAGTGAAAGAGGAGAGTGAAAAAACTGGCTTAAAACTCAACATTCAAAAAACTAAGATCATGGCATCCGGCCCCATCACTTCATGGTAAATAGATGGGGAAACAGTGGAAACAGTGACAGACTTTATTTTCTTGAGCTGCAAAATCACTGCAGATGGTGACTGCAGCCATGAAATTCAAAAACACTTGTTCCTTGGAAGAAAAGATATGACCAACCTAGACAGCCTATTAAAAAGCAAAAACATTACTTTGGTGACAAAAGTCTGTATAGTCAAAGCTGTGGTTTTTCCAGTAATAATGTATGGATGTAAGAGTTGGACTATAAAGAAAGCTGAGCATCAGAGAACTGATGCTTTTGAACTGTGGTGTTGGAGAAGACTCTTGAGAGTCCCTTGGACTGGAAGATCAAACTAGTCAATCCTATAGGAGATCAGTCCTGAATATTCATTGGAAGGACTGATGCTGAAACTGAAACTCCAATACTTTGGCCACCTGATGCAAAGAACTGACTCACTGGAAAAGATCCTGATGCTGGGAAGAATGAAGGCAGGAGAAGGGGATGACAGAGGATGAGATGGTTGGATGGTGTCACTGACTCGACAGACATGAGTTTGAGCAAGCTCTGGGAGTTGCTGATAGACATGGAAGCCTGGCGTGCTGCAGTCCATGGGGTTGCAAATAGTTGGACATGACTGCGTGACTGAACTGAACTGAGGCAATTTGTAGTCAACTTCATCAACTTTTTTCCATGTGGCCTGAGATCTACATAGTTGTGGACAGTAGGTAACTTCTTTTACCTGGTGGGGGTTCCAGTACCTCCGAAACACCTCAGAGGTATTGTTCCACGTGTCTCTTGAGGGGTCGTCAGGATCGGAAGGAAGGTTGCACTGTTTCTTGACTGTTTTCTCTTGTCTCCACATCCCCTTCGTTCCCTGATTAGCAACTGCTTTATCCTGCCCTTTGGAACAGGGAACACCCTTGAGGCTGAATGAAGCCTGTTTCATACACTGAAGATTCAGGGACAGAGAAAGGCTTTTGTGGGTTGGAGGCCACAGGTTCCTGCTCAGTTTCAAAGGGAGAAGGTGGGGAAAAGTGCCAGCTTCTTGAGTGGAAGAAGTAAGTTGCTTTTGTTAAAAAAAAAAAAAAAAAAAAGAGTTTGTCTACTGATCAGTGATAATTTCCAGAAATCGTTAAACTCATTTGATAATCTGCAGTAGCCCCATGGTGACTATCAGGAATAGGAAATTCTTCTGTGAGGGGAGAGTGTGTTGCTTGTGAATTGAAGGTTCTTGCTTCATTGTGAAAGAATTCAGAGACAAAGCAATAGGTAAGAAGTGGATTTATTTAGAGAGAAACCCAGTCCGTAGAGTGTGGGTCATCTCTGAAGGTAAGAGAGCTTCAAAATATGGCGTGGTTAGTTTTTATGGGCTAGGAAATTTCATAGGTTAATGAATGTGAAGATTATTCCAGTTATTTTGGAAGAAGGGATGGGGATTTCCAGAAATTGGGCCACCCTGCCCACCTTTTTGGCCTTTTATGTTTACTCTCAGAACTGTTGTGGTGCTGGCGGCTATGTCATTTACCATGCTACTGCATTACAATGAGTGTATAATGAGGCTCAGGGTCTACTAGAAGTCAACTCTTCCACCATCTTGGACCCAGTAGGCCCTGAGCCTCTTTATACCCTCATTGTAATACAGTAGCATGGTCCATGACACAGCCACCAGCACCAAACAAGTCTTTGTCATGTCCTGTGGCATTCTTTTAAAGATTATGCCCTGTCCCCTTCCCTCCTGTTTCAAAAGGATTGCATGAGAATTTTCTGCAAGAAAGCACTGGAAGAGATAAGGTTAAAATTTATAGTTGAGCTTTTTATCTTGTGCCAAACTAAGTATACTTGCTTGTGTAACAGAGATAAAAGTTTATTTTATTTTATTTTTTCCTGGGAGCCTGGTTTTTATTCTTGGGACCCAGGCCCGCAGGGTCTTTGTTCTTTCACTTCCAAAGCCTGTTTTGTTCAAAACCAGTCCCTGGTCCTTTTCCTAAATAGCTGTGCTCTTGTCTTCCCTGTCTCAGTTATGCTCTGGTTAACCAAAGGTTTGAATAGTAAACTCAGAGTCTGTATTAAAGAACAAAATATAAAATAATCATCTTTTGATGAAAGAGGACTATCTGAGGAAATATCTTCTCTTTTTTCCCCTTATCTTTGGAGAAGTTAATATTAGGTTGATGCAATTGAAGTTTTTGCATTGTTGAAATTTATTGTTTAATATTGGAATACTTATCAATAAATATGGTTATATTAGACATCATTTTAATGTGCATTTCTCACTTTATGTTTTTGCTAATGACTATTACTTGCTGTTTATTTTATATTTACTTTAGACTATAGAAATGATATTAGACAAAAAGCAAATTTGAGTGATTTTCCTATTCGAGTTCAAAATGCATCATAAAGCACGGAAGACAACTCAAAAAATCAATAGCACATTTGCCCCAGGAACTGCTAACATACAGTGCAGTGGAAGTTCTAGAAGTTTTGCAAAGGAGATGAGAACCTTGAATATGGGCACAGTGGCTGGCCATTGGAAGTTGGCAGTGACAATCTGAGAGCCATAATTGAAGCTGATCCTCATACAACCACATGAGAAGTTGCTGAAGAACTCAGCATTGACCATTCTATGGCTGTTTGGCATTTGAAGTAAACTGGAAAGATGAAAAAGCTCAATAGATGGGTGCCTGATGAACTGAGTGCAAATCAAAAAATCGTCATTTTCAAGTGTTGTCTTCTCTTATTCTACACAACAACAACAAACCATTTTTCAATTGGATTGTGGTGTGTGACAAAAAATGGATTGTAATTCTCAAAAAAAGAAACACAAATGACAAGTATGTAAAATACTCATTAGAAGTGGCAAAAAAAAATGGATTGTATACAGCAACTAGTGACAACTAACTCAGTGGTTGAATGAAGAAGAAGCTCCAAAGCACTTCCCAAAGCCAGACTTGCACCAAATAGGGTCATTGCCACTGTTTGGTGGCCTACTGCCAGTCTGATCCAGCATGGCTTTCTGAGTCCTGGGGAAACCATTGCATCTGAGAAGTATGCCCAGGTAATCAATGAGAGGCACCAAAAACTACAATGACTGCAACCAGTATTGGTCAGCAGAAAGGGCCCAGTTCTTCTCCAGGACAATGCCCGACTGCATGTCACACAACCGATGCTTCTAAAGTTGAATAAATTGGAATACAAAATTTTACCTCAACCACCATATTCACCTGATCTCTTGCCAACCAACTATCACTTCTTCAAGCATCTCAACAACTTTTTGCAGGGAAAATGCTTCCACAACCAGCATGAGGCAGAAAATGCTTTCAAGAGTTCATTGAATCTCAAAACAGGAATTTTTATACTACAGGAATAAAACTTATTCGTCTTTGGCAAAGATATGTTGATTGAAATGATTCCTATTTTGATTAATAAAGATGTGTTTGTGCCTAGTTATAATGATTTAAAATTCTCAGTCCGAAACTGCAATTATGTTTGTGCCAATCTAATAATCTAACCAGCTAAATTTCAAAACACTGATTGGTATAATTCATTTGTAAATAGAATCAATTTTCATTGAAAGCCTGAACGTGGATGTGCCTTATCTTGCCTTCTTCTACTCAAGTAAACAGACCCAGAATCTACTTTTTAGGCCAGTCCAGGCCACCTTTTTCCTAGAGTCTATTTTTTTCTTTTGCTCTTCCTTCCAAGCAACTTTCTGGGCTGTGGAAGGTGCTAAAAGTAAGATTTGGACAGAGAAGGGAACATGGGTAGGTGTGTTTATGGGAGTGACAAAATGAGGAGGCTCTTTAGATTTGTCTGAGACTGCAGGCTTCATTCATGTTTCTTTGGTTTTACCTGGCGTTTTTATATCCTAGCCATAAATGTGTGTGTGTGTGTGTGTGTGTGTGTGTGTGACAAACTGGTAGCTTAAAAGAATAGAAATTTATTTTCTTAGTTCTGGAGTCTACAAGTCCAAAATCATGATATAGGCGGGCTTATACTCCCTGTAAGGCACTAAGCAAGAATCCTACCTTGCCTCTTTCTAACATCCTAACATCAGGTGACTGCTCAGAATCCTCGGTATTCCTTGACTGTAGCTTCATTACTCCAATCTTTGCCTCCCTTGTTTTATGGCTTTCTTTACTGCATGTCTTCAGGTATACATCTTTTTACAAAGCCACTATCCATTGGATTTAGGGTCCATCCTAATCCTGTGTGACCTCGCCTCAACTAATTACACCTGAAAAGAAACCTATTCCGTAATAAGATCATATTTTAAGGTTCTAGGTAGTTGTGGATTTGGGGGAACTTTACTCAGTACTGTGTATTGGCTAATAACTAATTGTTGCTTTTTTCTCCACTTCTTTCTGTGCATATATATTGTTCAAGAACCTCATTATTAAGGAAAAGTTTCAGATATATGGCTTTTCTGGCATTTATGGCTCACTTCACTATTAGGCCTACTATAATCTGGTGGCAAAAAGCTTTCAAGGAGAGAGCTTTAGGCATTCACAGTGAGTACTTTGTTAGATAGAAATGAATTCAGAAGAAATGTAGTTAGGTCACTAGTAATGACTGCTATAGGACTCTCCTTTTAAATTTTATTTTTCTGAATGACATGATGCTAGATTTTAAAAAGTAGATGTGTTCTTCCTATTTAGTTTGGAAAAAATATTCTTTATATGCATAATATAAATTTTTATAAACTGAATAGTCAGTAGACTATCCAAGGTAATTAATGCCTCCAAGAAGAACTAAAGATAAACCATTACAAAGTTGGTGTTGTGATTTTTGGTAGAGTTACCACCTCCCCTATTATTAAATGATATTTAATGTAACATTTTTTTAAAGACATGATACCTCATATAATATTGTTTTTCACTTAATAAATAATGTATATCTTACAGCTGGAAGCAGCATACCTCAGAGCTGTGCAATGCTATGAGTACTTTATGAAAATTTTAATTTAGTCAAAGTATATGTATAATTACATCTGCCTTATTTTTTTCATGCTTTAACTCTGTCAGCCATTTTATATAGCAGAAAATTTTAGTGTTTTGATTATGCATTTATCTATGCTTGAAGCAAATCCAAAACAATCATCAGAATAGAATCCTGTTTCCTCCAGGCACAACTCGGAGAGAGGTGGAATGGCATTATAATTGGTTAAAATTCCTCATCAGACTCTTCTGCTTTCAAAAAAAGAAAACAATTTTACCTACAGTACATTTGCTTATTAGCATGTATGGCCTTTTTTCTCCACTGGGATTAAAACGCAGAAATATAGTCATAATTCAGAAATAGCAATCTTGAATGCTCTGTTACTCAATATTTATTGAAAACTTTGTTGAGATAGTATCATTCAAGGAAGTTAATGCTTGAAGGGGATGGAGTCTATCCCTCTTCTTCCTGATATTCAAAGCTAATTCACTGTATTAATTCAGATCACTAAAGAACTGGATTCTTAGACTACCTTGTACTTCTCTGACACACCTCTTCAAACTATTATCTTTATCTTGATTTCCCTTTATATGCTTTTAGAAACAGGATGATGTTTTAAAATAAGGCATGTATTCTTATATGTATAACTGAGAGAAAATGAGCATCATGTGGTTAAAAAAAAATAAATAAGCAAAGTTAATAACAAAAAAGATGACCTGTTACTTGGAAGTAGTTGTCCAGGTGTGCAGCAAAATTTGATAACAAATCTATTCTTCCTATATGTTGGTTTCTCTCTTTTCTGAAAATTTTGTCATGGGTATCTGCATTGATTTAGATATCCTAATATATGCGCTGATGTGTACTTGGAAGTAGTTGTCCAGGTGTGCAGCAAAATTTGATAACAAATCTATTCTTCCTATATGTTGGTTTCTCTCTTTTCTGAAAATTTTGTCATGGGTATCTGCATTGATTTAGATATCCTAATATATGCGCTGATGTGTTAGTTTCCTAGACCTGTCTTAACAAATTAACACAAGTTTGGTGGTTTAAAACAAGACAGATTTATTACCTCCCCTTTCAGGAGGTCAGAGGTTTGAAATTAAGGTATTAGTGTTGACTCCTTCTGGAGACTCTGAGAGAGAAGCTCTTCCAAGCCTCTCTTCTAGCCTCTGATGACTCTGGCAATCCTTGACATTGTGAGGCTTATAAATGCATCACTCCAGTTGCTTCCTCTATCTTCGCATGATTTTCCCTCTGTGTATTCATGTCTGTGGTTTGAAATCTCCCTTTGCTTTCTCTTATAAGCAAAACAGTCATTTGATTAGAGCTCACTCTAAATCCAGCATGATCTTGTCTCAAGAACTTTAACTTACATCTGCAAAGACTCATTCCAAATAAGGTCACATTTGGAGATTCCAGATGATCATGTATTTTGGGAGATGCTGTTCAATTCTCTGTATTAGAGTTTTTAGCATCTGAGGAAACTGGTCGAAAATCTAAATATTGATACATCTATTCTGTAATAACATGCGGATATGTTGAGAATGTTAAATTAAATATTTTAGAATCTGAAAATTCAGAGACTTATTCAGTTGTTGTTGTTCAGTTGCTCCTTCATGTCTGACTCTTTGCCACCCATGGACTGCAGCACACTAGGCTTCCAAGTCCTTCACCAACTCCTGGAGCTTGCTTAAACACATGTCATTTAGTCAGTGATGCCATCCAAACATCTCATCCTCTTCGTCCCCATCTCTTCCTACCTTCACTCTTCTCCAGCATCAGAATCCTTTCTAATGAGTCAGCTCTTCACATCAGGTGGCCAAAGTAGTGGAGCTTCAACTCCAGCATCAGTCCTTGTAATGAATATTTAGGATTTATTTCCTTTAGGATTGTATTGATTTCCTTTAGGATTGATTGGTTTGATCTCCTTGCAGTCCAAGGAACTCTCAAGAGGCTTCTCCAACACCATAGTTCAAAGCATCAATTCTTTGACCTTCAGCCTTCTTTATGGTCCAATTCTCACATCCATACATTACTACTGGAAAAACCATAGCTTTGACTATATAGACCTTTGTCACCAAAGTAATGTCTCTACTTTTGAATACGCTGTCCAGGTTTTTCATAGTTTTTCTCCTAAGGAGCACATGTCTTTTAATTTCATGGCTGCAGTCCCCATCTGCAGTGATTTTGCAGCCCGAGAAAATAAAGTCTGTCACTGTTTCCATTGTTTCCCTGTCTATTTAACATGAAGTGATGGGACCAGATGCCATGGTACTAATTTTTTGAATGTTGAGTTTTAAGCCAGCTTTTTCAACTCCTCTTTCACCTTCATCAAGAGTCTCTTTAATTTCTTTTTGCTTTCCACCATAAGTGTGGTGTGTCATCTGCATATCTGAGGTTATTAATATTTCTCCCAGTTCATTCAATAGATGTTGAATATGAGGCAAAGACAAGTAACGTTACTGAATGTTTGAGTTCTGCTTTGTTTTTAGCCACTTTTTAAGACAAATGCTCATCTGTAATTCTTGATGGGGCATATTCTTGATATTTGATATTACATGACTCAACTCTTGACTCTCCTATCCACTTTATAAGCTAGGTAAGGATCATAAATAGCCAGAGAAACTATGCTTATGAGATTTTTTTCCTTTCATAATTTGAATTGGGAATCATGGGTAGTCACATAGTTAAGCAGTGGGTGTTGAAGCTAAAAGAACACATTGAGAAATGGGATAATGGGGTAAACTAAAGGTCTTATTTCATTATGAAGTATAGACATAATGAGGAAGTGGTAACTAAAATAAGTAGATCATATAAAGAGTACTTACAGAGAGTGAAGAATCTAGTTGATGGTTTAAAAAAAAAAGACAAAAAACTTGTTCACAACTCAGGGAATCTACTCTTGCTGTTCTGTCTTTTAATGTTGTCTTTCAAATATTATCCTCATTTATCATTATACTACTGCATGTTTCTGCTCAAATGTCACATTTTCACATAACTTGTTTCTGATCACCCTGTGTTGAATAAGCACCCACTCTTATCACCAGTGCCACAAATGCACAGCACTCTATCCTCCTTTCTCAGATTGCTTTTTCTTTATGGTACTTATCAAAATACACACACATGATACTTATTGTATCTCTTCCCACTGTAATATAAGGCATTCAAAGGAAAAGACTTTGTTTAGTTGACTACTGCAAACTCAACTGCCTAGAAGAATGCCTGACATGGAATAAATAGGTGCTTAATAAATGTGAAAGGATTAAAAAAAAAACATAAGTTAAATAGAATCTGAGAGATCCATGAGTTATGTTGATAGACATAAAAATTCAGAGAACTCTGGTGGGTCTCTGGATCCAGTCTTAATGTCCTTGAGGTGGTTTTGTACCATAGACCCTTTGAGAATTCTGTAAGACATCTGATACTATTTTTGATAATTACCATGCTATTTGATGAAGAGTTAACAGGGTCTTATTGTTTTTTTTTTTAACCAAAACAATATGAATTAGATACAATACAGCTTAAATTTGTATAAGGGAAATATATATAGAAATACACTGCAAATATAGATGTAGAACACATTTCATAGCCAAATAAAATGTATTGGTAAGATTATCCATTGGCTTGGGGGTTATCTGTGCCTTTAATCTGATATTTTTAAGTAGATATTCAAAAGTTGCTAACATTGATAGTAAATAAAGAGTGTATGTCTTTGCAATAACATTTGTAATTCTTCAACTCAGCACCAAGTTAAGTATATTTTTCTTTTTGAATTTTTAGCGGAACAAGAATATACCCAATATAAGACTGATCTGTGTGATTTTGATGAAAATGTGAGTTTATACTGCTATTTTCAAAATAGGATTATTATAAAAGGAGTTTTGTTATGAATGCATTTTTAGTTTTTCAAAGGGTATTGTTAAAGCAAGTTCTTTTTTCCTTCTGAAAACCCTGTAATTCATTTTATACCTTTATGAATTAAAGTATACCTCCCCTAAAAATGCATTGTATTGGATAGATTTCCCTCTGAGAAGTCCGTAGTCTGTGAAAACCAGATGTGAATAGAATTTTATGCCATAAACTGTATTACACAATTCATTTCTGCCTCCACTGCAGGTTCTTATTCAAATTAGATAGTCTTCCATTTTTTACCCTGAGATGTCAACTGTATTCATATGCATTAAACAATCATCAAGAAGGTATCTATAAACATTACATGCCCACTTGCAAAATGTATTTCATTTTCAATTTGTAGATGAGGATATATGCTTTATATGAGGAGACATATCTTTTTCAAAGATTTTGGTTAAAAATCATGATATCTTAAAATGACTAATTGTCTTTAGATCATTCAAAGAGATATCTGTATGAGAGTATCAGAAACAGTAGCTGCTTTCTTTCAGTCTCCATTTCTTATAAACTCTATTTATATTTAATTAAGTTCTAAGGTAACGAATATAAACCAAGGTAACTTGAGAAAGGATGCTTTATTATAATATAGAGATGTCTTAATATGTCTTTGCCTTTGTATTTTTTTATTAATTTTTTAAGAAAAATTTCCTTCTCAGATCTGGGGATGGTATACAGAAAGACTACTGAAACATTATGAACCCAGTATCAATCTTTCAACTGCTAATTATTTGCTAATAGGTATTTGTACAATTATTAGTTACAATAAAACTTTTCAAATTCATAGCAAATAATAATCACTGGCAATAAGATATCACTTAAATAAGACACCTGCCTTATTGATAAACTCAATTTATGAAAATATCACCTACTTTGGATCCTTTCTTCATAAAATGTAACATTAACTAACATTTAACATTTCATATTTTAAAAATATAAGCATAAGACTTCTTGCTGTGAAGAAATAATAACTGACTATATTAGCTAAGAACTTATTGAAAACAAATGATTTTATTTGAAAATAAAACAGGGGTCGTAATTACTATTTAATAACTGTTTCCCAGTTGTAGATTTAAGTTAAAGTCTGGTTTATCCTCAGGGGCAAAAACATTAGTTAAGGCTTAGCTTTTAAATGTCGAGAGAGGTTGGGGGGTGGGGATTACAAATAGAGAAAGTAACTGTCACCAGTCTTAAGTTGTCTGTAATGGAAGTCTTCTTTTTAATTTTATTTTTTTAATTAATTAATTTTAATTGGAGGATAATTATTTTACAGTTTGTGATGGCTTTTGCCATACATCAACATGAACTTCACATTGCTGGCTTGGATTTTAATGGTTTGGTCTACTCAAAATTATATTTCAGATAAAGTGAAATTAGTGAGACTACCCATCCATAATATCCGTAGTTTACTTCACAGAGGAAAGGTGCTTTCTGTGACATATTTACATTTTTGTAGTTCAGCAAATTCTTATTTTATTGAAATCTCTCTTATTATAGAACATTTAATTTTAATAAGCTTTATCTTTTAAAAAATAGGCTGATTATAATATGAACTCTATGACTTTTTAAAAACTCAAGCTGAATATTTTTAAAAGAGAAATTATGTGATAAAAATTAACATTTGACTTTCCATGATTTTTACATTAGATCATCTAACACTATTTGGACCCTATTTTTCCCACTTCTCATTACTATCACTATTAATACATTTCTGCCCACGTGATCTTTCAATGTTTTTTTTTCTATAATGTATTTCTGGGGGGGTATAATAAGTCTAGGGGTTCTTATGAAAAAAATATTGCATGGTCCAGTGCAAAAGCAGTCAGGAAATCATAAAGTCCTGAGTTTACATTCAGTTCACCATTTACATTCCTGGGCAAGAGTATTTCATCTTGTTGGATCCACTTTCTTGTCTTTCAGTTCAGTTCAGTCGCTCAGTCCTGTCTGACCCTTTGTGACCCCATGGACTGCAGTACGCCAGGCTCCCTGTCTATCACCAACTCCCGGAGATTGCTCAAACTAATGTCCATCAGGTCAGTGATGCCATCCAACCACCTCATCCTCTGTCATCCCCTTCTCCTCCCGCCTCAATCTTTTCCAGTATCAGGGTCTTTTCAGATGAGTCAGTTATTCACATCAGGTGGCCAAAGTATTGGCGTTTCAGCTTCAGCATCAGTCCTTCCAATGGATATTCAGAACCGATTTCCTTTAGGATGGACTGGTTGGATCTCCTTGCAGTCCCAGGAATTCTCAAGGGTCTTTTCCAACACCACAGTTCAAAAGCATCAATTCTTCAGTGCTCAGCTTTCTTTATAGTCCAACTCACACATCTGTACATGACTACTGGAAAAACCATAACTTTGACTAGATGGAACTTTGCTGGCAAAGTAATGTCTCTGCTTTGTAATATTCTGTCTAGGTTGGTCATAACTTTCCTTCTAAGGAGTCAGCGTCTTTTAATTTCATGGCTGCAGTCACTATCTGCAGTGATTTGGGTGCCCCCCAAAATAAAATCTGTCACTGTTTCTTATCTTTAAAATAGAAATAATAATATTTAAAAATAGAAATTAGATATCTTTAAAATAGAAATAATAATAATAATTCACCTTTTGCTGAGCATTAGCTAAGACAATGTAAGCAAAGGACCAGATATACTACCTTGTCTAGCCCAATTATTCTGTAAAGTTTCATGCATTGGTCAGCATTCGCCAGAGAAACAGCACAAATAGGAGATAGATAAATATAGTTAGGGCTCCAATTATATATTCTTTATTTATTACAAGATTTGGTTCACACTACGATGGAATCTATAAAGTCCTGTGATTTATCATCTTTAAGCTGGAAAACCAGAAGCCAGTAGTATGATTCAGTCCTAAAGCCTGGGAATGAGGGAAGCTGATTGTGTCTCAGTTCTAGTCCAAAGACCCAAAAATCAGGGCCAGGAAGGATAATGGTGTAGATTCAATTCCAAGAGCCAAGACTCTGATTTGTAAAAGCAGAAGATGGAAGTCCCAGGTCAAGAAAAGATTGAATTCTCCCTTCTTATACCTTTTTGTTTTATCCAGGCTCTTAAGAGACTGGATGAAGACCCCTTTCTTTGGTGTGGGAGATCTATTTTATCCAGTCTACAGTTCAAATGATTCCAGAAACAGCCTCACAGATGCTCAGAAGTAATGTTTTTTTACTATCTGGGTATTCTTGAGCCTAGACAAGTTAACTGACCCATAAAACTAACCATATTAATCATCCCATTCAGTTCATCTCTTCTCCCACATTTGCGTGTCTCATAGGCACAGAGGTTTGCCTGTGTGTTTCTTCTTTTTTTGTGTGTGGGGGTGGGGATTGTTTTAAGTTCTTTGTAGCTTGTAATATCCTTAGATTATTTCCCAAAGATGTGTTTACTCAGGATCAAATATGTTTGAAACTGTTCATCAATATTTCAAGGACAGATGAAAATCTTAGTTGGACATAAAGAAGAGTGACTGAAGAAAAGTTAGTGAGCAGGAAGAAAAGGATTCTATGTAGACCTGGTGTTGTAAACTAAAAATAAAACTAGGTTGGGCTCTGTTAGCTGAGGTGACAACCATCAAACTTGAAAAGCAGTCTGCAATTTAAGAGAGAGCAAAGTCAGAATGCAATATGAGGTTTTAGGATATAGTTTACAGAAGGAATCAAGTGAAGAATTTAGGAGTTAGATCCTTAAATGAATCCAGGAGAGAGGTTAGTAGCAAGGTGACAGAAAACGGTGGAAATGGGTACAATCTGATGCCAGTTTGATATCAAGCCTCATTGCCTCCAAGACTCCTTTTAAAAGACACAGTGAATGTTCTTTCTTTTATTATGAGCTCATCTACCCTCATAAGAAGTCTTTGAAAGAGAAAGTGATTGAAAGGGCTCTGTCCATTTTAGAAGTCCTCATAGTTTTTAAGCCTTGGACAAGAGCAAGATAACCCAGCATTTTTACTATCTGCCTTGGGCACTGCTTAATTCAGTCTGTGATAGACCTATCAGTGTCTTAAAATTAGGTTCACCCCTGATTTTGTTTCCTGTAATTAAAGGGGAATTGCAGAGGGGTCCGTGATACCTTTGCCTAGACTGAAGCATAGGCCAAGTTTTATGATATTTTATATTTTTTCATACCTGTTAGTTTGTGCTTTAACCAACAACATAGTGGTGAAAGTAAAGTGGAGTTCTATAATTATTTATATAATCTATAGCATAAGAAAAGATTTTTAGCTTGGCATTTATAATATGGGACAATATTACATATTGAAGAAGAATATAAAATGTAATTTTCAACTTTTATTTGGTTAAAGCTTTGATTCACATTTAAAATACAGAAAAGATCATTAGAACTGCATGTTATAGCCATATTTACTAAGAAACAGTAATAAAAATATAGCTTATAATTTTGATCACAGTTAGTTATTAATTTGTTAATCTGAGCTTTGTATTAACTATTGATAACATGTGAGAGGCCTTCCATTCTAACAGGATGATGGGTATATGTTTTGTATTCTATGAATGATTTATTATATCTGAAACTACATTATCTGTAAATGACTTACTGTGAGTCTCAATATTGCCATAGAATGCAATACACATGCTTTCCTGATTGTTCTACATTCCTGCTGGAATGTAACTTTGTTATTCTTTCTATTAAGATATGGGATATTTTTTTTCCCATCTCTTGAATATCAGTTTGGGTCTGTTATTTGTTTTAGCTTAGATCAACTAGCCTGAAAACTTCTATAAATGCAAGAGATGCCTTATTGGACAATTCGATACCATCAAAATTTGCCCAAATCAGAAAAACTGGCTAGGCCACCTGAAGAATTATTAGAAATTATAAATGCTTGCTGTTTAATGTTTTAAGATGACTTTTTATGTAGAAAAAACTTACTGATACAAAGAATAGTATGCATCTCCTGAAGGTATGAGTTAATACTTCAAGAATATTAATTACTTTAATTCCAAATGCCTTATACTAAAAAGAGGATTGAAAGAAACATTTGAGAGTAGTAAGATGAAGCAGTGTTTCCTATCATCCCACTAAATGATGCTTGGTGAGTAGAAAATTTAGAGTCTCTGTGTTATGGGTGTTTATAAGACAATCATTAGGGAAATTATAAAATGCCTATCAGACCAACAAAGAAAAAAGAATATCAAGAGGACTATGGAAATAGTGTAGGATAAATGTTTGTTCTCTGTCTTCCTGATGAATAGAAAGACTTTTCCTATGTTACATGTGCAAACTGATCCTTCTATAGAAGAGAAAGGGAATGAACTCATGAGGTGAATATTTTTGTTCTTGTTCAGTTTCAAAGTTGACAAATATTGATTAAAGAGGTAAATTTTTGGTAAATTTTGGAGGAACTGGTCAAAATGAGTAACAGGGGCTTTTTGAGAAGACAGGGTAGTGTTATTAAAAGAATAAATAAATAAATCAATGAAAGAGAATAGAGAGCCCAGAAGTAGGTCCATGTAAACATAGTAAACTGATCTTTGACAAAGGAACAAGGACAGTTTAATGCAGCAAAGATGATCTTTTCAACAGACAATTCTAGAAAACCTGGACGGCCACATGCAAACAAAATAAGGCAAGAATAACAACAACAACAACAAAAATCTGCACAGAGACATAGCCTTTAACACCTCTTGCTAAAATTAATTCAAAATGAATCAAGACCTAATTATAAAACAAAAATATAGATGTCCAAGAAGATAAAAAAGAGAAAATCTAGATGACCTTGGGTATGGTGATGACTTTTTAGGTATAATACCAAAGACACAATCCGTGGAAGAAATAATTGATAAACTAGATTTCATTAAAATTATAAACATTTGTTCTGTTAAAAAATGTTTCAAGAGATGGAGCAGATACCACAGACTGTGTGAAAATCTTCCCAAAAGACATATCTGATAAAGGACTATCATCTACAATTATTAATATAGAAAAGCAACATAAAAACTTGTAAAATTTAACAATAAGAAAATGAAAACCCTGGTTAAAATATGAGCTCAAGACCTCAAAAAATGCCTCACTAAAGAAAGTGAACCCATTTGTAAGGCAGTTATGAAGACACTGATGCAGAGAACAGACTTGTGGACACAGTGGAAGAAGAAGGAGAGGGTGAGACAAATGGAGGAAGTAGCAAGGAAACACACATACATTATCATATGTAAAATAGACAGCCATTGGAAATTTGCTGTATCTCTCAGGGAGCTCAATCCAGTGCTCTGTGACAACCCAGAGAGGTGAGATGAGGTAGGAAGTTGGGAAGGGAGACTCAAGAGGGAGGGGACACATGTATATACCTATGACTGATTCATGTTGATGTATGGCAGAAACCGGCACAATATTAAAGCAATTATCCTTTGATTAAAAATAAATAATTTTTTTTCTTTTTTAAAAATAAATAATTTTTTAAAAAGAAAAAGAATGTACAGATGGCATATTAGCATATGAAAGGTATGTCACATTTCATCAAAGACTTGCAAATTAAAGCAATGGGATATCACTACACATGTATTAAAATGGCTAAAATCCATTTTATTATCAGAATACTGATAATCCCAAATGCTGGTGAAGATGTGAAGCAACAGAAACTCATTCATTGTTGGTAGGAATACAAAGCAGGCATAGCCACTTTGGAAGACATTTCAGCGGTTTCTTGTAAAACTAAACATATTCTTACCATATGCTCTGACAGTCTTGTACCTTGGCATTTATTTAAAGAAGTTGAAAATGTATGTCTATACACACACACACACACAGAACACTACACGTAGATGTTTTACTCGTATTTGCCAAAACTTGGAAGAAACCACAATATCCTTCAGTAGGTAATGTATAAATAACCTGTAGTATATACAGGCAGTAGAGTACTATTCGCTACTAAACAGGAAGTGTTAATGTTGATTTTGATAATTTCATAAAAGAAGACACCTAAACCATGATGGTTCCCCCTTAATATCAGGAATAACTAGGTTGTCTGTTCCTACTCCTTCAGCATTGCACAGGGGGTTCTGGTATGGACAGTTGGGCACCAAAATGAAATAAAAGACATTCTAATTTGATGATAAGAAATAAAACTATATCTATTTGCAGATGACATGGTATTTTGAAAATCCTGTTATGTATAAATAATTATTAAAACTAATGAGTGAGCAAAGCAGATACAAGAACATTGTCAAATTTCAATTGTATTTCTCTACACTAGCAATGAATAATTACAAAAATGAAATTGGAAAAACAATTTCATTTACCATTGCACCAAAAGTATTTAAAGAATAAGAATAGGGAATAAATGTAACAGAAGTGAAAGACCTGTACACTGAAAACTAAAAACATTATTGAAAGAAATGAGGGAAGTAGTATATAAATGGAATGGCATTGCATATTTATAGATTCAAAGAATACTTGTACTTTTGAATATTAAATTTATTGTCAAGGGAGTAATACTTTCCAAATTTATTTCTACCCAATACCTATCAAATTATTGCTTGACTTTTGGGAGAATATAGACATGCTTTCCCTAAAATTTATATGGAAATGCAATGGAATTACAGTAGGCAAAAGATCTTGAAAAAAAAGAAAAGAAGAACAAATCTGAAATTTGAAGGACTTACATTTCCCAATTTCAAGACTTAATATAAAAGGGCAGGAATCAAAACCATGCAGTACCCGCAAAGGGGTAAACATATAGATAGAGATCAACAGAACAGAATAGAGTCCGGAAATAAACCCTTACATTTATGGTTAAATGGCATTTGGCAAGATTATCTAGATATTCTCTTTCTTGCTAGCATTATTGCTAATGAATATAAGGTTTCTTTTTGGAGTAGTAAAAGTATTCTAAACTTAGAATGATTGCCCAACTATGAATGTACTGAAAACCACTGCACTGTACACTTTGAAGGTGAGTGCTAAGGTATGTGAATTATATCTCAGTAGAACTGTTATAAAATATATAATGGAAGAAAAATATACTATGATAAAAAGAAAATCTAATATAAAAAAACAAAAGAGAAGGCAAACACATGATACAAGGAGGATGATAAAAGGAGAATGATTAAAATAACAACTCAATAGTTGTGCCAGGCCTCACATTATACCTGTGTAGCAAGAATCATAGTCTCAGAAAATAAGCTTTAGAGCAATTCAGAATGCAGTAGCATATATAAATATAAAATGTATGCATCTATATTTATAGGCATAAAATATACAAATATGTCAGAGTGTTTAGGAAGCTTAAGAAATTGAGAATTCTTTTATTTACAACAATTAAATGAGAGATTTCAACTTAGACTGAATAAAATTTTTACTGGAGAATATTTTGAATTTGGGGAGAAGTAATATTTGAAGAGTTTGTGGCTGATAATATATCATAATAAAAATACATTCATATTCACACTGAAGAAGCAAAATGAGTCATGTATTAGATTGATAGTGATAAATATACATCTAAACAAAAGTAATGCAACTGAACAGAGAAAGTCTAGGGAAAATAAAAAAAAAACAATGAAATGAGTCAAGACTCATAAGGGTAAATGACTTTTCAGTGGTGGCAATCATGGAGGTTTGAAGAATTCAGACTAATATCTGCAACATGATGATGGAACATAATTATCAACTTATATGTATCTGTATTCAATAAAATTACCTTTCACAGACCCACATTTAAAGAAGGAGGAAAACCTAGAGGAAAATAGGTGAACGCACACAGCAAATGGTAGACACATGGGTAATCCAAAAATATTTAGATTATATTAAGTAAGAAATGTAACAAAGACTAATTTGAGGAGTATAGCAATAGACTGGAACAAAATGTGTGTTGACACACAATATGTTTTAGATGAAGATGTCTTTGAATTCAAATTCTAATGGTCCTACATGATAAGCATGGGAAAAGAGAGTAGCATAGTGGAAAGAATAAAAAAAAGGAGATTTGGTGTCAGAAACATACACATTAATACCCCTGATCTGTCACAAATTAATTTACCTTATCTCTCTTTTATTGCCTTCTGTAGATTTAAAATTGACTCTGATAGGGAGTCAATAAATTTTAACTTTTGCATTTCAATAACATTCAATCTGTCAAGGATGGAAAACAATCAAAAGAAAGAAACAGCAACACCAGCAAAGAAGCATAGCTACCGACTTGATTACCAGGGTTCCTGAAACAAAGCTAGTTCCCTGGAGAATTCTCCTGAGTTCTGTTGTTTAGACAATAAACTGGAAAATCCAAACTGTGGTAAAGAAAGTTATAAGTGGAATGGCAGGACTAAGTATCAAGGCTTTGGCAAGAGAGAAGAAAAGCATCAGTGATGAGATAAAATACTTGGAGGATTGGAGCTCCTCAGCATAAGGACCATAACATGGATAGGAACTAAAAATCCAAGAGTATGTTGGTGCTGCTGCTGCTAAGTCGCTTCAGTCGTGTCCGACTCTGTGCGACCCCATAGACGGCAGCCCACCAGGCTCCCCCGTCCCTGGGATTCTCCAGGCAAGAACACTGGAGTGGGTTGCCATTTCCTTCTCCAGTGTGTGAAAGTGAAGTCGCTCAGTCATGTCCGACTCTTAGCCACCCCATGGACTGCAACCTACCAGGCTCCCACAGCCATGGGATTTTCCAGGCAAGAGTACTGGGGTTCTTCTCCTACAGAATATGTTGGGATCCCGTTTTAGGTAATACTGGCTATATATTGCAGGGGCTAAGCACAGAGTTTGAGGAACACATAGACAGTCAGACCTCAGTACCTCTTAAGTGTCAAGATTTGCCTCGTCATCTACCTCTAATCATCCTTTACAGGTCAACTTAATTATTGCTCAAACATAAGCAAATTCATTTCCTATCCTTCCTGCATTAACCACTAGAATTTCTCACCCTGACCCAAACAAGATTTCTAGTTCTCACTTTTTCTCAAGTCTAGAAGTGAGTAAAAGAGTCTTTTAATATGCCTTTCATTTCCTTTGGTTGAAAGGTTTTCATCTGTTGAGATTCTGCTGGTCTAAGGTATACTCAGCTCCTACCCAGAACTTCTTGACTTTTGGGAACTTATATGATCTTTTGTTTCAAAATGCTGATTCTCAGAATGCAGAGTCTCTATCTAGCCACTTTGTAATTGTGGGAACTCTGTCTCTAAGGGGACATTGTATTCCTTCAGGAACATTTCCTGAAATTCCAGCTAAATTTCTGGGTGCTTGCTTCTTCAGTCTAGGGAGGGAAGTTTAAGGAATGAAGAGAGTTGAATAGGAATGATTGAGTGGTGTCAGCACAAACTAGCTGCATGAAATGGCACACAAGTAGCAGAGGAAATTTCTTTTATTGGTACAGATATTATATCTCTCAATTAAAGAGCAGACAGGATATAAAGGTTCTTTAAATCTGATAGCTAGTCTGCTAATACTTCATTAAGAGTGGACTATTAAACATACTTTCCTTGCAAGTTCCATTAATTTTTCAAGAGGTTAGTTTTTCAAGAGTCCAGTTAGGAAAAATAATGAACAGTTATACAACTCCAGCTCAGCAAGAGAAATTTTCTCAAATGGTATTTAGGAATATTATTGGAAGTTAGAATCCACTGTGAGGTTAAGAGAGAACTTCAGAGAGGAGGTGGCAGCCAGGATGAGAAAGCATGCTGAGAACTGACTGCAATTGTCCAGGATAAGAAAAGTAATAGGAAAATCAGGCAAGTCTGTAAGAAAACATGTAAGAAAAAATATATATATATACATAAACAGACATGATAAGTGATATTGCATTGAAAGTAGTTTAAAAGGCAGGTAAGTAGAGTAAGAGGTTTGATTAAAGATATAAACCACAGTGAAATAAACAGAAAAGATGATGAAAAATTTAAACATTGTTTTTTTAGGGTTTTTTTTTTTTTTTCCTTTCATTTTTTGGCCAAGTTGCTTGAATTGCTGACTTTTAAATTAGGGATCTAACCAATTGTTTTATTCAATTGGCAGAAGTGATTGTTTGGGATCTGTATTAGCACAATCCAAATCTTTTGGATAGTTAAGATTCTTCTGCAGTTGAATTTGGGCTAACTGAAACCAAATGCTGCCAGGAAATTCATTAATCCCGATCCTGTTTATAGATATGTTGTGAGGAATGATCATTTATTATCTTGAGACCCTGTGACTTCTTGATAACTATTATTTAAAATATGGACAGAGAGTGCCCATTGGCAAGAACTGTTAATCTTTTCAGTTCACACTTAAAGCACTTGAAAAACCTAAGCACATTATCTCTCATTGAGAGGAAGTAATGACAAGTTGGTTTAAACCAAGGAAACCTCTGTATAAATTACCAGATATTTGGCAAGAGTGAATGTCGACATTCTAGGAATCAGCAAACTAAAATGAACTGGAATGGGTGAATTTAACTCAAATGACCATTATATCTACTACTGTGGACAGGAATCCCTTGGAAGAAATGGAGTACCCATCATACTCAACAAAAGAGTCTGAAATACAGTACTTGGATGCAATCTCAAAACGACAGAATGATCTCTGTTTGGTTCCAAGGCAAACCATTCAATATCATGGTAATCCAAGCCTATGCCCCAACTAGTAATGCTGAAGAAGCTGAAGTTGAAGGGTTCTATGAAGACCTACAAGACCTTTTAGAACTAACACCCAAAAAAGATATCCTTTTCATTATAGGGGACTGGAACGCAAAAGTAGGAAGTCAAGAAACACCTGGAGTAACAGGCAAATTTGGCCTTGGAATACGGAATGAAACAGGGCAAAGGCTAATAGAGTTTTGCCAAGAGAACACACTGGTCATAGCAAACACTCTCTTCCAACAACACAAGAGAAGACTCTACACATGGACATCACCAGATGGCCAGCACTAAAATCAGATTGATTATATTCTTTGCAGCCAAAGATGGAGAAGCTATATGCAGTCAGCAAAAAACAAGACCAGGAACTGACTGTGGCTCAAATCATGAACTCCTTATTGCCAAATTCAGACTTAAACTGAAGGAAGTAGGAAAACCACTAGACCATTCAGGGAAGACCTAAATCAAATCCCTTATGACTATACACTGGAAGTGAGTAATAGATTTAAGGGACTAGATCTGATAGACAGAGAGCCTGATGAACTATGAATGGAGGTTTGTGACATTGTACAGGAGACAGGGATCAAGTACATCCCCATGGAAAAGAAATGCAAAAAGGCAAAATGGCTGTCTGAGGAGGCCTTACAAATAGCTGTGAAAAGAAGAGAAGCAAATAGCAAAGGAGAAAAGGAAAGATATTCCCATTTGAATGCAGGGTTCCAAAGAATAGCCAGGAGAGATAAGAAAGCCTTCCTCTGCAATCAATGCAAAGAAATAGAGGAAAACAACAGAATGGGAAAGACTAAAGATCTCTTCAAGAAAATTAGAGATATCAAGGGAATATTTCAGGCAAAGATGAGTTCAATAAAGGACAGAAATGGTATGGACCTAACAAAAGCAGAAGATATTAAGAAGTGGCAAGAATACACAGAAGAACTGTACAAAAAAGATCTTCATGACCCAGATAATCATGGTGGTGTGATCACTCACCTAGAATGTGAAGTCAAGTGGGCCTTAGAAAGCATCACTATGGACAAAGCTAGTGGATGAGATGCAACCAGTCCATCCTAAAGGAGATCAGTCCTGGGTGTTCATTGGAAGGACTGATGCTGAAGCTGAAACTCCAATACTTTGGCCACCTCATGCAAAGAGTTGACTCATTAGAAAAGACCCTGATGCTGGGAGGGATTGGGGGCAGGAGGGGAAGGGGACGACAGAGGATGAGATGGCTGGATGTCATCACCGACTCAATGGGCATGAGTTTGAGTAAACTCTGCGAGTTGATGATGGACAGGGAGGCCTGGCGTGCTGCAATTCATGGGGTCTCAAAGAGTCGAACACGACTGAGCGACTGAACTGAACTGAACTGTCTTAGTTGAAAATAGAAGTGTCAACATAACCTTAATTAATGAGTTTACAGTACCTGTTCCCAGAATCAGAGAATATGCGAGGTTTTCCCGGGTCTAGTGGAATAAATGGAGGCCTTACGTATTAGACTGAGAATGTAATCTTAGCTTGAACCTTATCTACATCTCATTTTCATCTCACCTTCAGTTTGGATGAAGGTGTTCGTCACCATCTTGAGTAATTATCAGGTTAATCAAAAGTGAGAATCATGCTCCCATATAAAGTGCAGTCGACTAGTATGCAATATCTAGTAGTGCTCAATGAAAATATGTCCTTATGCTCTTTTATGGAAAGTAAATCTGAAATATTGAACTTATTCTCTGCAATCTACATTTTCAATCAAGTGATTATTCTACATGTTAAATAGAATATTTAAATAAATATTTAACATATTCTACATACATGTTAAATCTGTATGCCAACATCTTCCAGTGTGTTAAGTGCATTTTCTTTAATTAAGGGTCGTGTGTGTGAGTATGTGTTTAGTGCTTGGGCATACATGCATGCTTGGATTTGTGAAAAGAATGAAAGATGTGTTACTTATTGACCTATTAGGTAAACCTCATCTGGGTTGATTTTTGAGGTGTTTCTTTCCATTCTAACTACTGCCAGAAAGAAGGATTTTTCAATCTGTCCTCAAATTAAAATCGGTCATGTGTGGTACATGTTTCACATCTTTTAAGTAAATTATCTCTAATAAACCCATCCAATGAGATCCTCATTTAGTTACCTTGGCATAGATTTTGTAACTAGTTTGTTTCTGTAACCATTCTAGGAGTTCCACTAATGCTTTACTGAGACTTTTCTGTAGATCAGGTAGACTTCTATTATCACCTACATTAAAAAAAAAAAAAAGCAGGCTTAAAGTACTGTGGCCATACAATATGACTCAGAACTTTGAGGCCTTTATTATTCTATTATTATTATTTAGAAAAGGAAGATAGTGTCATTTTTTAGTAAAGGCAGATTTAGTAAAAGCAGAGGAACCAGAGATCAAATTGCCAACATCTGTTGGATCATCAAAAAAGCAAGAGTTCCAGAAAAGCACCTCTTCTGCTTTATTGACTATGTCAAAGCCTTTGACTGTGTGGATCACAACAAACTTAAAATTCTTAAAGAAATGGGAATACCAGATCACCTGACCTGCCTCCTAAGAAATCTGTATGCAGGTCAAGAAGCAACAGTTAGAACCAGACATGGAACAGCAGAGTATCAGGAAAGGAGTACATGAAGCTTTATATTGTCACCCTTTTAATTTAACTTATATGCAGAACACATCATGCGAAATGCCAGGCTGAATGAAGTACAAGCTAGAATCAGGTTTGCTGAGAGAAATATCAGTGACATCAGATATGCAGATGATACCACTCTTGTGCCACAACATGAAGAAGAATTAAAGAATCTCTTGATTAAAGTGAAGGAGGAGAGTGAAAAAGTTGGCTTAAAACTCAACATTCAGATCACTAAGATCATAGCTTCCAGTCCCATCACTTCATGGCAAATGGATGGGGAAACAATGGAAATAGTGACAGACTTTATTTTGGAGGGGCTCCAAAATCACTGCAGATGGTGACTGCAGCTATGAAATTAAAAGACACTTGCTCCTTAGAAGAAAAGCTATGACCAACCTAGACAGCATGCTAAAAAGCAAAGACGTTACTTTGCCAACAAAGATCCATCTAGTCCAAGCTATGGTTTTTCTGGTAGTCATGTACAGATGTGAGAGTTGGACTATAAAGAAAGCTGAGTGCCAAAGAATTGATGCTTTTGAACTGTGGTGTTGGAGAAGACTCTTGAGAGTCCCTTGGACTGCAAGGAGATTCAACCAGTCCATCTTAAAGGAAATCAGTCCTGAATCTTCATTGGAAGGACTGATGCTGAAACTGAAACTCCAATACTTTGGCCACCTGATGCGAAGAACTGACTCATTGGAAAAAATCCTGATGCTGGGAAAGATTGAAAGCGGGAAGAGAAGGGTACAGCAGAGGATGAGATGGTTGGATGGCATCACTGACACGATAGACATGAATTTGAGTAAGTTCTGAGAGTTGGTGATGGACAGAAAAGCCTGGCGTGCTGCAGCCCATAGGGTCGCAAAGAGTTGGACATGACTGAACGGCTGAACTGAAACTGATTATCCCCAAATTTATGAAAAAAATGTCAGATTTTATGGATACTTTCTCCTCTCACATGACTTAGTTTCTCCTTAAATTTTATAGGAAGATTTTAATTGTTCCCTAGTGGTATTACAGGTCTTCCTTTTTTGGGAAATAGAATTTCATAGCTGTTCTCAGCATCTTCTAGACCTTGCAGACATTAGTTATGAGGTATGGTCACCATTATCATTTTCTATTCAGGATAGGATTGATTTTGTCTTTTCCCTTGAAGTTAGATACAGTCATTTACTTACTTTGGTCAGAGAAATGTGTGACATGCATTCTGTCAGGACAGAGGCATTTAAAAGCCAGCATATAAATTGCCATCCCCGTCTTTGTGTCATGGTAATCATCCACATTATAGAGTATATACACCAAGCATGCCTGATGTGTGATGTGGGTTAGATGAATCATTATTGTTCTAAGCCATCAAGATATGGGGACTATTTGTTACTACATTGTAACCTGGCCTATCCTGTCTAAAATGAGGATGATTGGCTGAAGGTTATGCAGCTGTCAATTTCATGGTTGACATGAGTTAATTAAAGTAGAGCATTAAAAAACTCTGCACAGATACCACATTCTTCTGTACCAGGAAAGTGTTGCTTCTACTGAAATGTGTTCTGGTATGATGCATTTAATCTAAACCAGGTACATTTGTACCTTTATAAACAAACGACTGTGAACCTTTTCATGGTAACTATGCATGCCAGTAGTAAACAGGTGCTTCCCCAACATACCTATTTTCCAAATTGAGTTAAAATGTGTTTTATGATATTCCTAGTTGGAATAAAAATCTAGTGAATGATGATTTTTTTGTTTTACTTTCTTTTGAAAATACCTAATACCCAATAGGTTGCCTGGCACAGAATAATTCATAAATATTTAATTAATTCAAGTGTGTCCTAGTCACTGTGGTTATTGTTCATTGTTTGACAATGCCCTGTGATAACCCTAGGGGGAACTTTGCTCTACTAAACATCGTGTTTTACATATTATTAATTCTTCTAAATATCTGGTGTACTTTTTGACATGTTTTTGAATCATATAATATGATTTTTTTCTTACTGGCTAAGAAATTCAGTCCATTTTGAAGTCCTCTTCTAACAACTGATGTATATATATCATGAGATTTAATAGATCAGATTTAAATTTTTTATGGTGAACATTTTCCTTTTGCCTAATGTTTATTACCTATTTTAGTTGTGTTTTATTTGTTTTTTGTATTATTTTTATAGATTTTATACCACATATATATCTACCTTTGTATACACAAAACTGTATTTTATTTTTTTAATATCTATTTTTTATGGTTTGTAAATTCTTTGTAATTATTGCTTATATCACTGTATTTTAAAGCTTTGTTCAAACATTTTAAAGCATACAAAAACCTGCATAGTTCAGTTGTAAAAGTGTTAGGGTTGTTAGACCATGTCATCTGGCTATAAGGCTTTAAGTAGCAAGGGCAATTTAGTTTCAGTGAAATTGCTCACTGCTTCAAGGCACCTAATTAGAAATTAAAATACCTAGGTTTTTTTTTTTTAATTTCTCTCAAACTCCATTTTAACATATTTTAATCTGAACTATATTTTTCTGTTAAATATGATTACTGAGCAATGACAGAACTCATGGTCATTCATTGCTCATTCATTACCAGTTTTCATTTATAGTTGAAATGAACATTTTCCCCAATTATATTTTTTAATCATTCCCAATCATCCATTCTCTTTTATATAAGAGATATTAAGTCTTGAGAAAATTTCTGCAGAGTAATAAAACCTGTTAGATTAGATTAATATACATGGACTGTTCAACTGTTATTAATTTAGACAGACTTTCATTTTTCCTTTTTTGATTACACAGGACATTGATTTATAGTACATGAAATAACCAAATTGCACTTTTGAAATTTAAAATTCTGGAGTCTTTCTTACATTATTGGTCTTGAACTTAACTTTTTTTGTCCTTTAAATTATCAAATATATGCTCTTTTTTAATTGAAAGGTTTATATTGTATAGTGTAGCAAGTATATTAGCTAAATGTTTACCTGAGATTACTGGGTCATTTTTTATGTGTTACTCTGCTATTGAGTCATGACAGGACACAGCATATCATAAATATTTTTATACTTTCTTTATTAGCTTTGTTGTAGTATGCTTATAGTGCCTATAATACTACTTTCTTAATTAGTTTTATTGTTTGTGCTGTGGTTAGTCACTCAGTCATGTCTGACTCTTTGCAGTCCCATGGACTGGAGCCTGCCAGACTCCTCTGTCTGTGGGGATTCTTCAGGCAAGCGTACTGGAGTGGGTTGCCATGCCCTCTTCTAGGGAATCTTCCCAACCCAGGGATTGAACCCAGATCTCCTGCATTGCAGGTGGATTCTTTACTGTCTGAGCCACTAGGGGACCCCAGGTTTATTATTTTTACCTCTTTAATTTGAGTGAGAAAAAAGTTTTGTTTCAAGGCTAAAAAGAAGAGATGTTGGTAAGGCCACTGCGCCATGTCACTCTGATAGATGCCAAGAATATTAATATATATAGTTGCTTATGTATCTTTAGGAACCTAAACTCAGAGCTGGTCATCAGTGTCCATTTATGAGTGACCCTAGGCCCCATAGTGAATATGAAAGGGAGAATTTTGGCAAATCTCCTGTATGCCTAAATGTAGTACCTCTAGGAAGTGCATATGCTTCTACTTTATATTGCCCTGGTGGGTGTAAGCCCTAAGGTTAGTCGAGAGATTGTTAGGGAGAACCCACTCAGTAAAAGTGTTTGAATGAAGAGGACATTGTCTTGTTAATGGCAGGGCAACACCAGGTAGACTGATATTTGCCTTTGCTCCCAAGTAGAAGACACCAACCTAAAGTCTGCATATAGAAATCTTCTGGGCTTCCTCAATCAGACCATTTATTTTTCCTTCCTCAGAGAATCTGACGATCAATCAAAGAGAGATATCAGTCTTTTCCAAAATGATGGGGACTGATAGTCCATCAGAGGCCACATACACTGGCTGCTATTGTCTCCTGTTCCCTTCCCTGGAGGAGGGCATGGCGACCCACTCCACTATTCCTGCCTGGAAAATTCCATGAACAGAGAAGTCTGGTGGGCTACAGTCCATGGGACTGCAAAGAGTCGGACACTACTGAGCGACTATCACTTCACTTCACTTCATAACCCTGTCAGGTTAATGCCTGAATTCCTTAATTGGCATATGTGAAGAGCTTGGCAGTGGCACCCCCAAATTTATCAACCAGTGCATAGAGAGTGCCTTTGTGGAGCTATTGAATAATCACTGGGAGAAGCATAAAGACCTGTCGAGGTATATAGACTCTAATTTCCTGAAATGTGCATGTCCGTGAATTGGGACAGAGAGAGAAGGTATTCAGCCATAATTGCATAATTAAATAAATATAATTGTGAGAAGTGCTACAAAGGAAAAATACAGGATGCTATAACAACTAACAAATGAGGGATGGAGGGCAGCAGAGAAATTCTTGAGTCAGAATGTAAAGCACAGATCAAATGAAGAAGAAAGGTCCTAAGTCAGAAAAGAAAAAAAAAAAAAAAAAAAAGCCTGGCAAGTTTGAAGAACTGTGGTGGAACTCTTGTGGGCAAATTTCCATTGAAAGAGAAGAGAGTGCAAAGTCTAAGACATTGCTTTTGAATTAGGCAGATCCCAGATCCTATAAGACGTTAGAGGCCATGTTATAGATGGTGATTTTGTCTTAATGCTAATGAAACCTAACATCTGTAGAGATCTTAGGTCCCACTCAACATGAATGGCAGGTAAGGCATAAAGGGATACTGGTTCTTACCTATCAGTCCTTGTTGTGGAGATTATAAGTATTCTGAGAGTTCTTTCTGAATGGCTATTTGAGTCAAAATGATTATTTGAGTAAAAATCATCCAAGGTCAAAGTCAAAAGTACAAACAAGTCTCTTTAAGAGAGTCTGTAATTCACCATCATATTTGACCCTTATCAACATAAACA
Organism: Muntiacus reevesi; assembly: GCF_963930625.1. Taxonomy (NCBI): domain Eukaryota; kingdom Metazoa; phylum Chordata; class Mammalia; order Artiodactyla; family Cervidae; genus Muntiacus; species Muntiacus reevesi. Next base: position 18,136,000 of record NC_089265.1, on the reverse strand, counting down.
TTAGCTTGAGTTCAGTGTATACAAATCCAATTTTGGATCAATGTACAAACTGGGTAAAAGTGCTTTTGAAATATCATCACCATGCAGTGTCCTGGGTTGCAGGTTTCTCTGTTTCTTTGTAGCGTCACTAAAGCAGTCTAGCTTGTAAAACTTCCTCTGACTTTTCAGTGGGTCTTGCTATTGCTCTAATGTGGAAGGGCATAATGGTCACAAATATAAAAAGCTCTTTTACATTAAATTACACAGAATAAATTTCTCTGCTCAGAAGATGATAGCAACTGATTTCTTCAATTTAGTCGGAGAAGATTCTAACATTAAATCTGAAGCTACCGCAGAGTGATCCAACTCTGAAGATTACAGGGATGATAATGGGGCTTCTAGTGAACTAAATTAATGTTTATGGCTTCTTCTTTCCTGCTTTCATTGTTAATGCTGCTACTCCTGCAGATGCTTGGTTCTGGGGTATGTGGTTTTCTCAGCACTCTTGGCATTTGAGATTGGCTTTCAGAACAGAAATAGAATAATGTACTTGCAAATGAATAAAATTCCACAAAATCTTATAATTTGATCCGACTGACGGTGATGTAAAGTTGACCACTTACTTGTATATTTGTACTTTTCCCACCTAAGTTTAGTTTTGCTACCATACATAAACTTCATCTTAGAATTTCCTTGCGTTTGAAAATACTAATCAAAAGTACTGAGATTCTCTTTAAGAAGACTCTTTATTGCCTTAATTAGTGCATACATTTTATATAATGTTGATTTTATTATTCTTTTTTCTGTCCATTTTAATATTATATTTTTAATATTCTGTTCGTTTTTCTTTAGAAGCAAATTCGTTATGATTTCTGCAAAATTGAAAGGTATACCAGATTATCTTACCTATCATATTTTATAGGCTATTTTAAGAGATACATTCTGAATTACTGTTCTTGTCAAAATTTAAATCCTCAGCAAGAAACATTTTTAATGGTTTTATAATTTTCCATCAAGTGGATATCACTTACCTTATTTAAATTGTTACCCAATGGAGATTGAGTCTGATTTTACCCTTTTAAACAATTTCACCAAATATCCTCTTGTAGAGCAATAAGAAGTGTTAGAGTGACTGGTCCCAGAATATCAAATTGCCTTGCAATAGAGTGAACAGGAGAGAGGGCTCCCTCTTCCTCAGTAGGAATGTCTGAATGAACTGTTTCCTACAGGACCAAATTGTGCCTTCTTCTTAGAAGCTTGAATCTGAATTTAATAAAGATCTGCAATGCTAACTTTAAGAATTAAAGAAAATTCTCTTTATACCTAGAGTTGTCCAGTAGGTTACCTGATGCCTAAGTCCTTCCTATTTATCCCTGCTAAAGTATGTTTCTAAGTTTACACTAGGAATTGATGAAGTGTCAGGGTGCTGTGTTCTTGCTTGGGGACAGTGTCCCCCTGGTCCCCACAAGTGTCTTCCTGGGGTGATGCTAATACGATGAGCCATGGCTCTTCTATCGCCTGGCTTTCTCCTACGAAAGCCTGTCCCTTAACCTTTACTGTGTGGCTTTGTGGTAATTGCCTTCATTCACCTCGCTGCAGTCCTAGGACATACATTTTTGCAGGCATATCTGATTGCTTCTCTAAAAAGAAAGTAAATAAAATGTTCACTGCATTTTAGAATCCTTGAAATGCCAGGAAATTTGCTAAGCTTTCATGAGTTTTATTTTATTTAATTATTTAATTCGATGAAGGTTCAGTAACTCCATTTTACAAATGAGAGTCTAGACTGAAAATTTAAAGACCTAAATGTTTTTCCTAGTCACATAAGTAATTAACATAGAGCTGATATCTGGGTCCAGCTCTGAAAAGGATAAAAGCAAACTTCTTTCTTTTCTGAAACTGGGGAAAGGGATTGGTAAAGACGACGTTGAAGGGGTAGGAGACACTGTCCTTGGTGTAAGTAACGCATATGGAAGGGTGGGAAGCTTGGCACAAACATTAGAGTTTTAAGATTTTGTTCTTGAAAAGTCCATGTCAGGTCCATTTCACGTCCATTTTGGACTAGACAGCTGATAGCTGAGGAGAGGAGGTGAGGCTTATGTTCATCCCACAGGAGGCGAAGTTTTTAACTAGCGCATTGTTTGAGTTGTTTGGAAGCATGTTTTACTTTTAGAATGAAGTCTTAAAGTGATAAGTATAACTGTTCCCACTTGGTGAATTGAAAGTCTTGGCTAAGGTATTGATATATGAGAGTTACAAACATAAGATTAGGTGGTTACCATGCAATTTAAAATAGGAGGCATATAGGCATGTTGGTGCAAAAATAATGACCTGGAATTGGCAATGAGGAAACAAGTGAATATTCACATGGCATCTAGGTCCTGAGATAAAAGGAGGATGCATGCATGCTATGCTAACTCGCTTCACTCATGTCCAGCTCCTTGCAATCCTATGGACTATAGCCCACCAGGCTTGCTGTCCATGGGATTCTCCAGGCAAGAATACTGGAGTAGGTTGCTATTTCCTTTTCCAGAAGATCTTCCTGACCCAGGGATTCAACCTGCATCTCCTATGTCTCCTGCATTGCAGATGGATTCTTTAACCACGGAGCCACCAAGGATGGCAGAATTTAAAGACTGCTTCCAATATAGAAACTGAAGCAAAGTCAGGACTCAGTCACACCAAGAGCTAAGGAAAACTTCCTGTGAAAAGATGGAGGGTGGATCAGTTCTTAACTGCAGGATGGAAGGAGCCAATGTTCCGATTAGAAGTAGAAAGACTTAGAGGTAAGAAAAGCCAAGTCCAGGGAGGTTATTGAGTGGACAGAAAATACGTTGATGCTAAATCTAAAGAGCACAATTATTAATGAAATTCATAGGTTCTGTAGAACCTATGAGAGTCTCTATAGCTGAGAGTCCCTGCCTAAGTTTCTAATATGTTCTCAAAGCAGATTTCTAAAGTCAGTATCAAACTCAATTCTGCAGTAAATCACATTAAAAAGCATCAAGGAAAATTTTTTGATCCTGAATCCAAATATAATCTCCTTGGCTCTGATACCTGAAAAAATAGCAGAGATTATAATCAACAATATCATTGTTAACCAAAATGGATTAATCTGTAGTTTTCATTCAGATTCTGTAATTTACTGAGAGAATTTTCATGCTATGTTACCTATACTTAAATTCTGTATTTTTCATAATTAGAATAGTATTTTTTTTTCTATTCAGCTATTTCCCAAGAAGTCACAGTATGAATTGTGTATATTGAGCTGTATATTGAGGACACTAATTGTTCCTGCTTTTGATTTGATAAAGAAGTTGTGTAGCTAGGCAACAGAAACTTTGTGGAATGATGATGTTGGAGGACCATATGTATCTTACTTGCATAGGTTTACTGCAGTCCATGATAGCGTTCTTCACTGAGGTTCATTTTAACCAAAAGGGGGTAACCTATAGTAACATTCTATAAAACAAACAAATGAAAAGCAATATTGTTTTAAAAAAAAGCCAGTTCAAAAGGTAGCAGTGATTGTGCCCAGACTGTTAACAGACTAATACAAAGAGTGATGACCTTGTGGAGTTTGCTGGTGATGAGGTCATAAAATGTGACAAAAAGAGATTGCAGTTTTTATTGTTCCATTGATTTCACCTTTTCCCTTTTCGATATGAAGTTGGATAAAAGACTTTATTTTGTTACTCACTGAGTCTAGGGAGTGTGCAGAGTGAATGATGTTGTCTTCTATTAGGTGCTAACTATGTTTAAAAGTGGTCAAGCAAGTTTATGTCAGGTGAGAACTAAGCTGGACCTTGCATCTTGCAATAAATCCAGTGTATGTGATGAAAATTATAATAGTCAATATATTAGAGGATATATAAAATCAAAAGCAGATGGGCTTTCAGAAACTGAAGGTCCTGATTTCAGGAAATTATCTTGACTGTACAAAGAGAGAAGAAAGCAAATACAGAACATTATTAGTGTCATAGAAGTGATTTTTTTTTTTTTTTGCTATTTTTTTCTTTTGCATATTTCCATTTTGTTACATCATCTCAGGTTTTCTGATTTTACTCTGTGCTCAATTTGTGACAAAGAATTTGTATAATAAATAATAGAATAAAAAGCTATCTAAAGATCATTTCGAACTTAATTTTTTATTTGTACAAACTTTCTACCAAATGACAATATTTTATATAATCTAGTATGAAATTTGAGCTTCAAGAGACAAACATTTTGGAGAGTCCAAATTTTCACATATTTCGCATGATTTGTTTTCATTATAGTTAAGTTGCAGTCAGTCAGTAAGACAGATTTGAGGAAAATTATAGAAATTGAGTTAAAATACAATGGCTATGTAGAGTATGTTATATATTCTCCTGGGGTAGAATTACTGAGGAAATACTACAACTGTTTAATCTTCAGTTCAGTTCAGTCACTCAGTTGTGTCCGACTCTTTGTGACCCCCCATAAACCGCACCACGCCAGGCCTCCCTGTCCATCACCAACTTCTGGAGTTTATCCAAACTCATGTCCATTGAGTCTGTGATGCCATCCAACCATCTCATCCTCTGTCGTCCCCTTCTCCTCCTGCCCTCAATCTTTCGCAGCATCAAGGTCTTTTCAAATGAGTCAGCTCTTCACATCAGGTAGCCAAAGTATTGGAGTTTCAGCTTCAACCATCAGTCCTTCCAGTGAACACCCAGGACTGATCTTTAGGATGGACTGGTTGGATCTTCTTGCAGTCCAAGGGAATCTCAAGAGTCTTCTCCAATACCACAGTTCAAAAGCATCATTTTTTGGCATTCAACCTTCTTTATAGTCCAACTCACACATCATACATGACTACTAAAAAAATCATAGCCTTAACTAGACGGACCTTTGTTGACAAAGTAATGTCTCTGCTTTTTAATATGATGTCTAGGTTGGTCATAACTTTCCTTCCAAGGAGTAAGCATCTTTTAATTTCATGACTGCAATCACCATCTACAGTTATTTTGAAGCCCCCCCCAATAAAGTCAGCCACTGTTTCCCCTGTTTCCCCATCTATTTGCCATGAAGTGATGGGACTAGATGCCATGATCTTAGTTTTCTAAATATTGAGGTTTAGCCAACTTTTTCACTTTCATCAAGAGGCTCTTTAGTTCTTCAGTTTCTGCCATAAGGGTGGTGTCATCTGTGTATCTGAGGTTATTGATATTTCTCCTGGCAATCTTGATTTCAACTTGTGCTTCCTCCAGCCCAGCATTTCTCATGATGTACTCTGCATATAAGTTAAATAAGCAGGGTGACAATATACAGCCATGACATATTCCTTTCCTGATTTGGAACCAGTCTGTTGTTCATGTCCAGTTCTAACTGTTGCTTCCTGACCTGCATACAGGTTTCTCAAGAGGCACGTCAGGTGGTCTGGTAGTCTCATCTCTTTCAGAATTTTCCACAGTTTGTGGTGATCCATACAGTCAAAGGCTTTGACATAGTCAATAAAGTAGATGTAGATGTTTTTCTGGAACTCTCTTCCTTTTTTGATGATCCAGCCAATGTTGACAATTTGATCTCTGGTTCCTCTTCCTTTTCTAATACCAGCTTGAACATTGGAAGTTCATGGTTCACATATTGCTGAAGCCTGGCTTGAAGAATTTTGAGCATTACTCTACTAGCGTGTGAAATGAATGCAATTGTGCAGTAGTTTGAGCATTCTTTGGAATTGCCTTTCTTAGGGATTGGAATGAAAACGGACCTTTTCCAGTCCTGTGGCCACTGCTGAGTTTTCCAAATTTGCTGGCATATTGTGTGCAGCACTTTCACAGCATCATCTTTCAGGATTTGAAATAGCTCGACTGGAATTCCATCACCTCCACTAGCTTTGTTCATAGTGATGCTTCCTAAGGCCCACTTCAATTCACATTCCAGGATTTCTGGCTCTAGGTGAGTTATCACACCATTGTGATTATCTGGGTCATGATGATTTTTTCTGTACAGTTCTTCTGTGTATTCTTGCCACTTCTTCTTAATATCTCCTGCTTCTGTTAGGTCCATACCATTTCTGTCCTTTATTGAGCCCATCTTTGCATGAAATGTTCCCTTGGTATCTAATTTTCTCGAAGAGATCTCTTGTCTTTCCCATTCTGTTGTTTTCCTCTATTTCTTTGCATTGATCACTGAAGAAGGCTTTCTTATCATTCCTTGCTATTCTTTGGAATTCTGCATTCAAATGGATATATCTTTCCTTTTCTGCTTTGCTTTTCGTTTCTCTTCTTTTCACAGCTATTTGTAAGGCCTCCTCAGACAGCCATGCTGCTTTTTTTTCATTTCTTTTCTTGAGGATGTTCTTTATCCCTGTCTCCTGTACAATGTCATGAACCTCTGTCCATAGTTCATCAGGCACTCTGTCTATCAGGTCTAGTCCCTTAAATTTATTTCTCACTTCCAGTGTATAGTCATAAGGGATTTGATTTAGGTCATACCTGAATGGTCTAGTGGTTTTCCCCACTTTCTTCAATTTAAGTCTGAATTTGGCAATAAAGAGTTCATCATATGAGCCACAGTCACCTCCTGGTCTTGTTTTTGCTGACTATATAGAACTTCCCCATCTTTGGCTGCAAAGAATATAATCAATCTGATTTCAGTGTTGACCATCTGGTGATGTCCATGTGTAGAGTCTTCTCTTGTGTTGTTTCAAGAGGGTTTTTGCTATGACCAGTGTGTTCTCTCGGCAAAACTATATTGGCCTTTGCCCTGCTTCATTCTGTACTCCAAGGCCAAATTTGCATATTACTCCAGGTGTTTCTTGACTTCCTACTTTTTCATTCCCGTCCCCTATAATGAAAAGGACATCTTTCTTGGGTGTTAGTTCTAAAAGGTCTTGTAGATCTTCATAGAACTGTTCAAATTCAGTTTCTTCAGTGTTACTGGGTGGGGCATAGACTTTGATTACCATGATATTGAATGGTTTGCCTTGGAACCAAACAGAGATCATTGTGTTGTTTCTGAGATTGCATCCAAGTACTGCATTTCAGACTCTTTTGTTGACTCTGATGGCTACAGAATCCCATTTGTTGTAAGGGATTCTTGCCCACAGTAGTAGATATACTGGTCATCTGATTTAAATTCACCCATTCCAGTTCATTTTGGTTTGCTGATTCCTAGAATGTTGACATTCACTCTTGCCATCACCTGTTTGAACACTGCCAATTTGCCTTGATTCATGGACCTAACATTCCAGGTTCCTATGCAATATTGCTCTTTACAGCATCAGACCTTGCTTCTATCACCAGTCACATCCACAACTGGGTGGTGTTTTTGCTTTGGCTCCATCCCTTCATTCTTTCTCGAGTTATTTCTCCACTGCTCTGCAGTAGCATATTGGGCATCTACCAACCTGGGGAGTTCATCTTTCGGTGTCCTATCTTTTTTCCTTTTCATCGTGTTCATGGAGCAGGAAATGACCACCCACTCCAGTACTCCTGCCTGGAAATTTCCATGGATGGGTGAGCCTGGTAGGCTACAGTCCATGGGGTTGCAAAGAGTCAGACAAGACTGAGCGACTTCACTTTCTTTCTTTCCATAGTTCCTTTTGGAGAAGGAAATGCCAACCCACTCCAGGGTTGTTGCCTGGAGAATCCCATGGACAGTGGGGCCTGGTAGGGCTGCGGGCTATGGGGTTGCAAAGAGTCAGACATGACTAAGCAACTAACACACACATACACACACACACACTCTGTTCATGGGGTTCTCAAGGCAAGAATACTAAAGTGGTTTGCCATTCTCTTTAATCTTGTGGTTTAATCTTGGAGAAGCTATATACTTTTTCTGACTGTTTACTCACATGTAAATGAAAGGAATAGACTAGCTTTTGAGATCAAACATGCTTTTTCTATATGTAATTCACCGATGAGATCTCAATTCTTTCTTCAAAAATATCAAAACCAATCTAAATAGACAAAGTTACGTCAACTACAAAGGAAAATATGATCTACCAACCTTGTATTTCAGATTCTGACCAATAAAAAAACAAGTAAATGGCAGAGCCAGTAAAGATTGAGGACAGTACTTCAAAAGCAAATAGGCATAGAGGATATATGTATTTATTATTAGCCACATTATGTGGAGAAAAGAAATGAGGCTCTTTGAGTTTAAGTAACATATTCAAGGTCACAAGAGTATTAAGACAGGATCAAATTCTTGTACCTGATATAAAAAGTAAATCCTTTCCCCATTATTCCTGTGATCTATCCTTTCCCAACAATTTAGACTGAAAATTGTTTAAATGACAAGGGTAATTGGTTTTGTTATTAGAAACATCACAGTAAATTGATTTACCTTCTGAATGCATTGTCTAGACTTAGCTATATTATATTAATATTAATCTTCACAGGAAAATTTTTCCTTAAAACCTAAAACTTTGGAATTTAAAATATTCCTTTAAGGAGTGACCTCAGAGGACATCTAATCCAAACTGTTCAGTTTTTAAGTTTACAAAATAAGCTTTAACTGAGCTTAAGCAATAAATTTAAGGCTAATGAAAATTATACTGTAAAGCAACCTGTAACCCATAATTCTAACTTTAAGCTAAAAGCTCTTAACTTGTAAAGCTTAGACATAGGTGGAAAATGTTTTGAACTTTTATTATAGAAAATTTTAACAACATTCTTACCAATTCTCGTGGCCATATGCATTAAAATTTGATCTCTTTGCCCTTTGATCGGTTATCCTAAAAACAGTATGGAATATGATCTTATCAAGTGTGAGTGTGTGGGTGTTAGTTGCTCAGTCGTGTCCGACTCTTTGGGACCCCATGGATTCTAGCTCACCAAGCTCCTCTGTCCATGAAATTCTCCTGGCAAGAGTACTGGAGTGGGTTGCCATTTCCTTCTCCAGGGGATCTTCCCGACCCTGGTCTCCTGCACTGCAGGCAGATTATTCACCATCTGAGTCACCAGGGAATCAAATGTGAGATAACCGCCTAAGAGAAACAGTAAATACAATAACACAGACTTGTAATGCAAGGTAAATACTTCATTGCTTGGAAACAAAATTTTAAAGTCATAAAAATGTGAGTTTTGAAATCCCTGTAATTTGGCCACAAACTCCCTTTCCTTGCATAGTGTATTACGTCTTCCTCTCTCTGTGTCCTCTCTTGCAGCTAAATTCAGGCATCTTCCCCTGCTATGTTCATGCCTCGTGTTTCACCATCTAGGATCACTAGTTATCCCATTTCATTGGAATGCCCTTTCTGTTATTCTTTCTTTAAGGCTCATCTCTCCTTCAAATATCTTTTCTTGAGTATGTTCAGCCCCTTCAGTGAAGTTTTACTGATCTTTCCTTCTATTTGTGATTTTTATATCCTCTGAACCCTTAGGCAGTCTTCACCGTTTATACAGTTCTTTTGATTTTTATCAACCAGTGCCCATGGTATTTGTTTCTGAGCTCAATTGTTAGCAGTCACCCAATATTTCAGGTACTTCCTCATCTAGATTTGATTGTGCTGAAATCCCAATAGTTCTGACTTCCTTTATGGTCAGGTCAGTTAATTTTCTTGAGATAAAATTTCTTCCAAGATAGAAAGAAAATAAATAAGACAATAAATAAATTTAACTTGATATAAAAGTGACATGACCGCAACAACAGCAAGTCACAAAGCTAGCATTTGAATTAAGTTTTCTCTTCTGTCTAATCCTGTGTTTTTTTCACATATACTTCATTGGAAATCCATGCCACACTACTACATGATTTTATGCTATTGATTACCAATTCTAATTTTGTGGCACCTTGATTGCTACTAGCTGGTGACATAAAATTCTTAGATATTTTTAAAAAAATTTATTTTCAGTTTCAAGACAAAGACTATCAACTGTAGAAAAGCAGACACTTTTGTGAAATTGAACCAACAATAGTGGTTACAAATGCTCAAAAATATGGGAAGATACAGAATAATATACCTTCTAATATTATGTAAATGGAAAATGAGGTCCTTTGGCTCACATATAGAGTTAGTGGCAGTTATTCCAAGAAGCCACCCATTTGCTCATTGGTTGATCATTTATTACCATTGTGATTAGTGCTGTTTGTAGTAGAATCAATGATATCAATAAGATGCAGAAGGTGTTATAGCTTGTTGGTATATTGGATTATTCATTGTAAATTTCTTCCCATATTTTCATATTGTTTCATTACAATCCCCCCAGTAGAGAATAGACTCTTTTAATACTTCTGAACCATTCTTACATTGCAGCTGACCCACAGAGACTCTAACACCTAATATATATTGCATGTATCTTTATTGGTTTTGGGCTTCTCTTGTGACTCAGCTGATAAAGAATCTGCCTGCAATGTGGGAGACCTAGGTTTGATCCCTGGGTTGGCAAGATCCCCTGGAGAAGGGAAAGACTACCCATTCCATTATTGTGGCCTGGAGAATTCCGTGACAGGATAGTCCATGGGGTTGCAAAGAGTTGGACACAACTGAGTGACTTTTGCTTGTTGGTTTCATAATAAATGAGTAAATTGATCATTTGATTATTGAAAACCTTTATTTTGAAAGAAAAATTAATCTACAAACAAAATCAAAATAAGATAAATGATACCAGGCTGAAGAACATCTCTCATTAGGGCAACATAATTTACCTACACTCATTGTCAAACTGAATACCAATAAAGATCCCAGGAACAAATCACTACTGAGTAATTTTGCCAAAATGAAAGTTATATCATGTCACTCCTGTGTAACCCCTCCAATGGTTTCTGTGTTCCCGCAGAGGATAAGAGCATTTTCCTTTTAGAGTGGCTCACACGGCACCATCGTACAGGACATTTGTCCTTCCTTCATGTGGTCAGCGTCAGTCACATGCCTCCGTTCAGTTTCCTCCTGATACCAGGCACCTGTCAGAGACTTCCCAGTTACCTCAGCCTAGTCTGGTTTTTCTCCAGATGACTGCAGGAAAAGGTTTTTTTACCTTCCTTAGTTTCATATCAGTGAGACTTTCCCTAACTACTTACATAATTTGCAACTGCCCTGTCCTGTAATCCACCCCACCCCCACCTCCACACACAGAATTGCTCCCTATCTTCCCTTTTAGTCTAATTGGTTTTCAGAATGCTTACTACAAAACACTTAATAGCACTCACTAGCCTTTAACGTACCATACTGTTTCTTTATTGCCTCTTGTTGTTCAGTCAGTCAGTCATGTTCGACTCTGCAACCCCATAGACTGCAGCTTGCCAGGCTTCCCTAGCCTTCCCCATCTCCCAGACCTTGCTCGTACTCATGTCCATTCAGTCAGTGATGCCATCCATCCAACCATCTCGTCCTCTGTCATTTGCTTTTCTCTCCACCTTCAATCTTTCCCAGCATCAGGGCCTTTTCCAATGAGTCTGCTCTTCCCCTCACGTGGCCAAATTATTGGAGCTTCAGATTCAGCATCAGTCCCTCCAATGAATATTCAGGACTGATTTCCTTTAGGATAGACTGGTTTGATTTCCTTGCAATTCAAGGGACTCTCAAGAGTCTTTTCCAACACCACAGTTCAAAAACATCAATTCTTTGGCCCTCAGTTTTCCTTATAGTCCAATTTTTACATCCATACATGACTGCTGGAAAAACCATAGCTTTGACTAGATGAACCTTTGTCACCAAAGTAATGTCTCTGCTTTTAAATATACTGTCTAGGTTTGTCATAGCTTTCTTCCAAGGAGCAACAATCTTTTAATTTCATGGCTGCAGTCACCATCTGCAGTGATTTTGGTGTCCAAGAAAGTAAGTCTGTCACTGTTTCCATTGTTTCCCATCTGTTTGCCATGAAGTGATGAGACCAGTTGTCATGATCTTAGTTTTTTGAATGTTGAATCTTAAGTCTCAACTTTTTCACTCTCTTCTTTCACCTTTATCAAGAGGCTCTTTAGTTCCTCTTTGCTTTCTGCCATAGGGTGGTGTCATCTGCATATCTGAGGTTATTGCTATTTCTCTTGGCAATCTTAATTCCAGTAGTGCTTCATCCAGCCTGGCATTTCACATGATGTACTCTGCATAGAAGTTCAGTAAGCAGGGTGACAATATACAGTTTTGACATACTTCTTTCCTGATTTGGAATCAGTCTGTTGTCCCATGCCTGGTTCTAACTGTTTCTTCATGACCTGCATACAGGTTTCTCAGGAAGCAGGTAAGGTGGTCTGGTATTCCTATCTCATTAAGAATTTTCCAGTTTGTTGTGATCTACCCAGTCAAAGGCTTTGACATAGTCAATAAAGCAAAAGTAGATGTTTTTCTGGAGCTCTCTTGCTTTTTTGATGATTCAGCAGATGTTGGCAATTTGATCTCTGGTTCCTCTGCCTTTTCTAAATCCAGCTTGAACAGCTGGACGTTCTCAGTTCATGTAGAACCAAAGTTCTGTGTTGAAGCCTAGCTTGGAGAATTTTGTGCATTGCTAGCATGTGAAATGAGTGCTATTGTGCAGTAGCTTGAACATTCTTTGGTGTTGCCTTTCTTTAGGATTGGAATGAAAACTGACCTTTTCCAATGCTGTGGCCACTGCTAAATTTTCCAAATTTGCTGGCATATTGATTGCAACACTTTAACAGGATCATCTTTTAGGATTTGAAATAGCTCAGCTGGCATTCCATCACCTCCTTGTTCATAGTGATGCTTTCTAACGTCCATTTGACTCTGGACTTCAGAGTGTCTGGCTCTAGGTGAGTGATCACATCATCGTGCTTATCTGTATCATGAAGATCTTTTTTTGCATAGTTGTTCTGTGTATTCTTGACACCTCTTTTTAATACCTTCTGCTTCTGTTAGGTCCATATTGTTTCTGTCCTTTATTGTCTGCATCTTTTCATGAAATATTCCCTTTATGTCTCTAATGTTCTTGAAGAGATCTTTAGTCTTTCCCATTCTGTTGTTTTTCTCTATTTCTTTGCACTGATCACTTAGGAAGGATTTCTTTTCTCTCCCTGCTATTCTTTGGAACTCTCCATTCAGATGGGTGTATCTTTCCGTTTCCTATTTCCTCTACCAAAATATATGTTTTAAGTGATGAGGAAGTTTTTTTGTTTAATTGGTATATCCTGTGGTCTCGAATTGTGTTTGACACATAGCATACATGCTGTTTAATAAATGGATAACATGATCAGTATTAAGACTCAATGAATAAAATATCAATTCCTTAGAGTTTGATACTTCCTGTGGGCAGTCTACTCTCTTAGTTTATAGGACTGTCTTATATTTGCTGCTCTGTTTCAGTAATGTATGAAGAAAGATGGAGTTTGTCAGCTTGTAGCCAGGAAAATAAAGAACTCTTGCCAATTTCCAAATATCCCATCTGATACCTGGTCATGACTTTGTCCTTCCCACACGTTACCACAACTGTGGGGGCTGCATCTTGATCTCCGAATGGTAGGCTGTAAGCAGAAACTGTGCTTACTAAAACAAAATAAAATGTTCCCAAGGTAAAGTCAACATGAGTTGAATGTCACACCAGAAATATTTTGTAACACATTCATCATATAAATAATATTTCTTGAAAATGGCCATGAAAGTTTTGGATTTTTATGTTGAGACACTCTCTTCAAAGAATAGATTGTATGCTTATTGCTATTATGGATAAAGACTGAATGAAGTAACTCTCAGGTGTGAATTAACACTGGATGGTTTCATAGAAATGAATGTTCATAAAATTTTTTATTTGACCTATGTGAAATTGAAAGTACACAATAAGTGACATGGTATGCTTGAAATAGAGAGTCAAGAAGAAAAGGGTCCATTTCATGCATTCCACATTACCTCTTGTGACATATACAGTTAACTTTTATTTTTTTATTTTTAAATTTTTTTTTACAGTTAACTTTTAAAGCGAGCTAATCCTTAGACAATTTTCCATGTTTAAATGTTTAAAAATACATAGCAAATAATCTCTCTGCAAACATATTATATGTATACATATACACAAAAAATACATATATATAACATATATAATCAGTGTGTATTCACACACATGCAAGCATATAATTTATACACATACACACATATCTACCTTTCTATAACATATAAACAAAATATTTCTTTTTTCAAGTTAGACAGCCATTAATAAAAGTCCATTTCCCAGGGAACTATAGAATATCCAGTTTTTAGTGTATTGTGCTTGTCATTCCTGCTAATTTTCCTGATGGAATTGCTTACTGTTATTTAGTGATGAATAGGCAGGTAGTCAGCTTAGAACATAACATTACGTATGAGTCAATATCTAATGATACAGAGAGTGCTAGTCTGGTATGCAATCTAAAACAAAGTGAAAAAAACATGAGAAAAAAAAATCAGAGGCAATTTGTTCAAAATCCTGATAGGTGATTTCTCTGGTATTTCCATAATTAAATAATGCAAAATGATGAGAAGATATTTTCACCTATTCATCTTGCAATTTTACATTTCATTTATACAAGTATTACAAAGGGAATACCAGCCTGTTTATTCCTAGTGGCTAGAATTCTAAGTTCTAATTTCTAGTTTTAATTTGTTGGATAGTAAATATTAGGTGAATTAATATTGAATTATTAAAGAGAAATAAGTTGAATTAATAAGGGAATTTGTAATAAAATAATAATGTTTTGGAGAATTCCTGGTAAAGATGATAGAAAACTAGGACTTACATGACAGAAAGAAAGCTAAGGAGATATTTCACCAGGTTCAGTCAAAAGTTCTTTGACTAAAAGTAAAATTATTTGTTTTAAACTCTATTTAACAAATATCTCTATTTAAAGATAGTCCTAAAGGTATTTTGTTTTAGACTTGGAAGTTTTATATTGATTTTCTTTTAAAAGGAAGTTAAAATATAAGTACAAGCATAGGAGTTATTAGAGTGCCAATATATTTAATATTTAGAGTTAAAAATAACTACCAAGATAAATCACTGGACATTTGTATCACCTAAAATTGTTACCTGGATTCAATGAACTATAATATTCTTTTCAAAAGTAAAACTTGTGTTTTTGAGGTTCATCTTTGAAAATTGTAAATGAAAAAAAAAGTGTTATATGTAGTCTAAATCTTGAGAGTGTCTCAGTGAATATTTTTATATAAAATCCACATTTGTTGATGTTCAGTCGCTCAGTTGTGTCTTACTCTTTGCGACCCCATGAACTGCAGCAAGCCAGACTTCCCCGTCCTTCACTGTCTCCTGGAGTTTGCTCATATTCATGTCCATTGAGTCAGTGATGCCGTCCAACCATCTCGTCCTCTGTCGTCCCCTTCTCCTCCTGCCCTCAATCTTTCCCACCATCAGGGTCTTTTCCAGTGAGTTGGCTCTTTGCATCAGGTGGCCAAAGTATATTTTTCGTTAGTATTAGTATTTCCTGTCTTTATACTTAGGTTTAACCAAGTGGTATCTTTAGGTATAAAAGGTACAGCGAAAGAAGGGTAACCAACCAGTTACACCCCACAAACTGTGCTCCGAAGTTTCCAGGGTTCTAAAACCCCAAGGAAACCTTGTGTTTATTCTCCTTTAAAATTAAAGGCAAATTTTGCTAGTAAATTCCGTACTTTTTTCATTGTAAGCTGGCAGCAAGGGGAATTTTCCTATTAGACTTTGTAGTGTTGGGAGGAGGGATAGTGTGTTTTTTGTAGTACATGTCATTAAAACTTTGTTGACTTTATGATTTTGACAATTTGCCAGACTGTTTCAGGGTGTTGTTGCTACCTTAGTAGCAGTATTGCTTCCTTCTTGCATGTATGATTGCAAGGAAGGGGAAATTTTGTCTAGCTCCTGATTGGAATTAGGGCTCTAATGTTGGTAGTAACTTTGGAGACCGTCTTATGTATCAAGATTTACTCCTTTTTATACAGTGAGAAAATCAAAATCCAAGACTTCGAGGTGATGGCAAGTGTTCGACAATAGAGTGCAACTTAGAATCTGAGTAATTTGACTCCTGCTCATTTCTGTTTCTATGTCAGTTACTCTGCCACTAGAATGTGATCTATGGAATGTCTAGGAGAATAGGGAATTATTAACTTCCATGTTCTTTGATCCAAGATTGTTTGTAAAAAGGCAGTTTTCTTTGTTTTGCTGGCATTCAGTGGTCAGAGAGATTTACCTGAAAGATATTTTCCCTTCATTGTTAGCAAATAAAATTTGCATTTTTATTATACCTAGTCTGTGATCTTATTATTAGCCTGCATACATTGCTTAGATAATGAGTACTAAAAATATGATAAATACAAGATTTGTTCTCAGTGTTACTATTAATATAAGGAAACAGTAATGTAGATAACATAAGGATAATAATCATAAATACATAGTACATCTTAAGGTTTTGTTTGCTCAAAAATCTGTCTTCTCAATTATGTATTACTTAGAGAAACAGTGGCATTGATGTCTTTTAAAAATTTTTGGTCTACATATAAACTGATGAATAGAAAATATCCCAGAAGGGTATTCTCAGCTACTGAGAAGTTTTTCTGCAATTCAGTCTATGATACCACAGTCTACTGAGTGTACAGGCCACCCAGAGATAATGTAGAGCTTATTGCTTATTAAAGTATATTGCCATTTACTTTGACCCTTGACAAACTCTATTCTTCAAGGTTTTTCCTCTACCCTTCTTTTCCCCTCTTGACAGGTAATGATTTCAAAAGATCTATTAGATATTATATGCATAATGAAAGTGCAAAGCTTGCTGTCAGGTACAATAGACTGCAGTTTTTATTTGAGGCCTCAAAGTTATACTATGTCATGGGTACCTGGAAGGTCAGCAAAGACGGTGCCTGCTTCCTATCTCATTTCTTTGGTAGATATTAACAAGGTTACTTGGTTAATGCATAATCATTCGCTTTTCTTTACCCCTCTCTATCTAGAAGGTCATTTTATTCTTCCCCAAGCAGAAGGTCAATGATGTTCTCTATTCTAATGGTTCTTGTCCTATACATTATTATGCACTTTGTAGGTTTGCAATAATATAGAATAATAAAACTTGGTTCATTGATTTTCTTCATATAGACATTATTGTGTTAAACTCTAAAAGATAACACATTTAAAACATCAGCCATAATTCTATCAATTTTTGTTTATACATATTCTCTTTCACATGCATACTTTTTAACATAGTCACAGTCACAATGTAGGTACCATGTTATATATTTCTTTTCACTCTTAAAATTTTGCTCTTAGTTATCATAAATGTTGGTCTTAATTATTGTTTTAATGATTGTAGATAATTTTACCATTTTGACACAGCAGGCATTTCTTTAAGTGTCCTAAAAGTTGGATCTTTTTTTGAGCATTACCAATAATGGTACAACAAATGTTTTCATTCATACTAGTTTGAAATTCTATTGAATTATTTCCTTAGGGTACAATCCTAAAATTGGAGTGGTTTAGAACATGAATGTATTATTATAAGACATTTGTCATAAATTCTTATCATAATTTCCAAAAGGTATGCATAAAATTCAATACCATCAGCTCTAAGTAAAGAAGTCAATTTCATTGTAACTATGTCCATTTGCTATGATCATTTGTATTCTCCCTATTTTATTGGCATAAGTTATTCCTGGTAGCTCAGATAATAAAGAACCTGCCTGCAATGAGGAGACCCAGATTCACTCCCTAGGTTGGGAAAATCCCCTGGAGAAGGGTATGGCAACCCACTCCAGTATTCTTGCCTGGAGAATTCTGTAAACAGAGGAGCCTGGCAAGCTACAGTCCATAGAGTCACAAAGAGTCGGACACGACTAAGTGACTAATGCTAACATACTCTAGTGATTTTAATTATTTTTATAAAAATTCCTCATAACTTTTCATGTACTTACATTAGACTCCTCATTTTCTCCTGATAAATGTTTTGAACTGTTACATCTGAGTGATTCATAATAATCAATTTTTGTTTTGAAAAGAACACTGTTAAGTTTATATGTTTACATTTCTCAGTATTGATTTGTGATCTCTTCTGTGATTTCAAAGCTACAAAGTTTGTTTTTCCTTCACATGGCTAACAAATAATCTTTATATTTTAAGACTGTTTTTAAGTTGATCTGACAAGTGTTTGATTGTAAGTGGAGTTCATCATGGTGCACTATTTTTTGGCATATAATCCACCTTGTCCATTTCAGTTTTCCTAAGATCATTTTACACCATTTAAGTAATGGTTTTGAACCCGTAGTTTTAGAATTCTCATTGTATCTTAATGAAAATATCTCCCATCCAAACTTCTAATCTTGTTGTTTAGCTTTGACTGACATAATTTGAATGCTACCAAAAAAGTAGTATTTTCTTTATGATTAAATTACTTCATCAATAAAAGGTTTGAGAGGACCATTCATGCTATTGCATGTAGCTATAATTCATGAAATTAAACTTAATTATGTCCTTATTTATCTTTTGTACTACTGATGAACATTAAAGTTGCTATTATGAATAAAACATACATAAATATTCTTAGACATGTCATTTACTGCATGAATTTCTGTTGCATAAATAGGAATAGAATTGCTAGGTCAGAACATCAGCATTTGATTCCACTTAATAATAGCAAAGAGTTTTACAAAATTATTTAACCAATGTATACTCTGGCAACAGTGTTTGTGAAACTCAGTTGCTCCACAGCCTTTAAATCACATGGCATTTTAAATCATTTTAATTTTAACCATATCAGGGGGAAATTCACATGTACTGATTTCTGGAATTTGGTTCTTGTTTCAAAGTTTTATTATGCATTTGGATTTTTTTTTTTTACTTTATTGCACCTTTCTTCTATTCAATTTTCAGGTTTTTTTAAATTATCAATTTGTGGATTCTTTTAGGTTATTCTGAATATGAGCAGTTTGTGTGTTACATGTATGGTAAATATCTTATCCCACTTGATGCCTTGCATTTTCAGTATCATTGTTGTGACTTTGATAAATTTATCATTCTTTCTCTTGTGGTCAGTGTTCTGTATCTAATTTAAGAAATTTTTTCCTTACCGAAAGGCTCAAAACTAGTCTCTGTATGGCCTTCTAAAATCTTTGTTGAAGTAGTCTTCATAATTAAATCTAGAGTTAACAAGGTATTGATGGATGTGTGAAATATGAAGCTGAGGATTGATGTTTTTTTCTCTGTGTGTGTACTCAGTCATGTCTGACTCTTTGAGACCCATGGACTGTGGCCCACTAGGCTCCTCTGTCCATGGGATTTCCCAGTTAAGAATATTGAAGTGGGTTGCCATAAACACCCACCCTTTATTATTATTAAAATTTTAAAATCTATGTTTAACTTATTTATCGTTAACTGTCCTTTACCATTTATAATAAAGCAAGTCTCCATATTTAAATGACTCAATTTTTGGTCCTTTGGTCTTGTAGTTCAATTTTGGGTCAGTAGTACATGATATTAGTTATTGTACTTGGACAAACTGGGAGATAGTGAAGGACAGGGAATTCTGGCATGCTTCAGTCCATGGGGTCGCGAAGAGTTGGACATGGCTTGGTGACTGAACAACAACAACTTTATATTAAGTTTGCTGTTCTATGGAACAAACTTCCTATTTTGTTACTAGTGAGTCTTATACCTATTCTTGGCTGCTTGTACTGCCATATCAATTTTAGAAGTATTTTATTTCTTCACTCCTGTCCCACAAAAAGCAAAACAAAATACTTGGTCATGTAAAAGTTTTGTTGTGATTGAATTGATATTATATCACAGTTTTGGAAAATTGAAGTATTTACAACATAGAACCTTTTAATTAGATGTCATTTGAAAATTTAATTTCCTTATTGTTCTTGATATTTAGAAATAAAATTGATTTTTATATGATATCCAGTAACTTTACTCAAATTACTTTTGGATTCTAAGTTTATCAACCGTTTGTTGTCAATTATGTGATCTAAATATAATAAGAATTTCTCTTTGATTTTCACATACATCTTATTTCTTTATCTTGCTTTATTTTATCATCTATAGTGATATTGTCAGGCATCTTTATCTAGTAACCAATATCAGAAGGAAAACACTTAATATTTCATCATTAACTGTAATTAGGATGGGTTTTCTTTCTCTATTCTGCAAAAAGTAGGGTTTCTGGGATTTTGATATGATTTATACCACTGGAGCTGAACTTTTCTTTGTGAAAGTGTTTTTATTATAAATTTAAATTATTTAATAAAGATAAACTATTTTGAGTTTCACTTTTTTGTGCATCAGTTTTGATATGCTTTCCTCAGAATTTGTATATTTTATTTACACCTTCAGTTGTAATAGTGTAAAGTCACTTATGATGTAGTGTGATCTGTTTATATTCACAAAATTATACATTTGTATCTCTCTTCTCTCTTGCCTTTCCCTTTTTTTGTTTCTCTGTCTCTTATTTTTCAAGGTCAATCTTGACAAATTTATCAATTTTATCTTTTTAAAAAACCTTGATTTTGTTGAGCCCTTTAATATTTATTTAATAATAATTTATTAAATTATATTTTATTTACTTTCTTATACCTTATTTGAGTTACATTTGCTGTGTTGCTTGTTTCATGGGATGATTTCTAGATAACTTTTCAACATGTTCAGTTCTTCCGTTATATGTTATGAATTGAAGGGTTGTTAATCTCACTGTACATATGGCTTAAGCTACATCCTATGCACTTTATAATATACTTTATTATGTTCAATTCAAATATTCTCTCATTTCCTTAGTGATTTCTACCTTGATATATGATATATTTAGCTTATTGCTTACTTTCCAAAAGTTCACGATTTCTACTTGCTATATTTTAGTCTTCATCTTAACTCTACTTTTCTCAGAAGACATGTTTAAGCTTTTGAAATTTTGGAGACTTTTTTTTAAGCCTACATAAGCTGAAAGTGAGTAAATGTTCCATCTGCATTTAAAAATAACGTGTATGCTGATTTTGTTTAGTGCATTAATTCACTTATTTTAATTAGTTCAGTTCTATTAATCTGATTGCTTAAATAGTTTTTGTCCTTGTTTTTTTTCAGTCTCTTTGTTGTGTTACTCAGCTGAGCAATTTTGTTTTAAGAAAACTTTATGATTTATCTTTTTTTTAAAAAAAATTTTTAGTTATTTCTTCATTTTTCATCTATGTTGCTGAGTGTATACATGTTTAAAATTTTATGTCTTCCTAATATCATCCTGATGATGGACTTCGTGCTACTGAACAACAACTCTTTACCTCTTGTAAAACTTTTTGCTGTAGTTCATATTTGTTTGATAATAATTGTGTTAGAAAATCTAAGTCTTTCCTTCTATGTGTCTCCTTTACTGTCATCCCGTTGCCATACTCACATTACTCCTGACACCAGATATGTAGGGATTTCCCCCTCCCCAAGCAGCTGTGTGACACCAGCTGAGTGTCCTGCGATTTAACTCAATTCTGACACTATCTGGGGGTAGCCTCAGGTGCCCCTGGGGATAGCTCAGTCACACCTTGAAGCTGAAGTGGGCCAAGTCCCACTTCAAATGCCATTCACAAGTCCAAGTGCTCACCTGTGCTTCTGACTGATTGGCTGTAATTCTGAAGTTCCCATTACCCCGTTCTTGGTTTCAATTAATTTGCGAGAGCAGCTCACAGAACTCAGGAAAAAAGTTTACATACTGTTCTATTATTTATTATTAATAATAGTGTTTATTGTTTGGAACATCCAGATGAAAGAGCTATGTTTGGAAAAAAGTATGTGGGAAAGGGGCCCCCAAATCCCATGCCCTCTCCAGGTGCACCCCTGTCCTAGCACAATTCCAGAAGCTTCATCTGGTAGGTGTAATGGATCATTAACTGCACTTGGAGCCTTTCTCCCCTGGAGAAGGGCATGGAGACCCACTCTAGTATTCTCGCCTGGAGAATCCCATGGACAGTGTAGCCTGGCAGACTACAGTCCATAGGGTCACACACCATGTAACACAACTGAAGCGACTCAGCATGAACCTCTTTTAAGAGATGTGGAGCAGGCTGCAGGCTCCAATTGTGGTTGGTCTTTCAGATGCATAGCCTCTTCCAGGAGCCCAGCCGGAGTTGCCTCATTAAGAACAAAGGATCCTCCTGTTACCCAGGAAGATACAAGTAGTTCAGTGGTCCTGTGTGAGGAACCAAAGTCAAGGAGCAAACACAAGAGAAAAAGATGCTGCTAATGCTCTTATCATTTAGGAAATTACATGGATTTCAGAAACTCTGCCAGGAACCAGGGACAGATATCATATTTTGTTTTATTGTCTCACAATAATACAGCCATTTAAGCCTTGTTTTAGTTAGAACATCCATGAAAAATGTTTATCCCTTGTTCGCCTTTTAAGTGTTCTGTATGCCTGTGTTTCATTAGTCTTTGGAAGCATAGGTGGGTTTTATCCAGTCTTAAAATTATTATCTTTTAGTTAGAATACTTATTCTAAATAATATCATTTAATATAATTACTGACATGTTTTATTCTACCATGATATTGCTTACTTTCTAATTGTTCCTTCTATATCGTCTTTTCTCTTTCTTGCCTTTTAATTTTTTTTTTCCCACTTTACTCATTTATTAGCTTAGGCATTGTAGACTTTTTTACTCTTCCTTTCAGTTATCCTGGAAACTAATACTTATAAACCTGACTTCTCAAAACTCTCTCTGTTTATCTTTTTCCTGACAATACAATGGTCATAGAATACTTTTGCATTATTTTGCATCTTTTTATCTATGTGCTATTGTTGAAGATTATTTCAAGTCTATGAGTATTTTAAACCTACAGGAAACATTGTTAATTTTTTACAACACATACTTATTTAGATTTAGCCACATGTTAAACAATTCTGTTGCTCTCTTTCTTTCCTCAATTTCTCTGACTTTGTTCCTGGGATCCTTTCTCTTCTGCCTGAGCAATAGTCCTGTACTGTCTCTTTTAGCGAGTCTGTTCGAAGGAAAAATCTCAGTTTTTTTCGTTTTTTTTTCCCCCCTAGGTTAATAAATTTCCTTCTAACAACAAATGTTTCCAAAATCACCTATTAATTTAAATATTACTCTAGGCTTTTTTCTAGATGATTTTAGAATTTGTTTGTTCTTCATTTTTCTGCTCTATAAGTGTTGTTGTAGTGATCTTTGTGGTCAATAATTTCAAGATGCTCTCAGTTATTATCTCCTCCAAATTGCTTCTTCCTTATTATCTTACTTGTTTCTCTCTGAGAAGAGAGTGGAGCTGTACACACACACACACACACACACACACACACACACACACACACACACACACTTTGGTTGGCTATCTATCTATCTATGTTCACTGTTTTTTAGATTTTTTTCCCCATATAGGTCAGTACAGACTATTGAGTAGAGTTCCCTCTGCTATGCAGCAGGTTTTTATTATTTATTTTATATACAATATTGTCAATCACAGTCTTCCAATTTATCCGTACCCCCACCTTTACCCCTAATAACCATGAGTTTGTTTTCTATATCTGTGACTCTATTTCTGTTTTTATAAATAGGTTCATTTGTACCATTTTTTTTTTTTTTAGATTCTGCATATAAGTGATATATGATTTTTGTCTTTCTCTGACTTACTTCACTCAGTATGGCAATCTCTAGGTCTATCCATGTCATTGTAAATGACATATTTCACTTTTTATGACTGAGTAATATACTCCATTGTATATGTGTACCATGTCTGCTTTATCCATTTCTCTGTCAGTGGACATTTAGGTTGCTTCCATGCTCTGGTTATTGTAAATAGTGCTGCAATGAACATTGGGGTACATGTATCTTTTTGAATTATGATTTTCTCTGTATATATGCCCAGGAGTGGGATTGCTGGATCAAATGGTGGCTCCAATTGGGTCTGTTTCTGTCTACTTTTGTTCCTAATTGTTATTTCTGTGGCCTCATTTATTCATGTGCTTGACAGTTTTGGGATTAAGGGACAGATCTTATTTATGGAAAAAAAATATATGTGAACTAAGATAATAATATATTTCTTTAGAGAGAACTTTTTTGGTAGGATGTGACAGGCATTAGTTATATAAATCCCTGAATCCAATTTTAAGGATTAAGATTCAAAACTGGAGTTTTGTTACTACAAGGTCTACTTATAATTTATCATTTTCAAACCAAAATGTGCCTCACCAATATTGGGTCTCAATAATGCTACCCAGCTTCTCATTTTTCTTTTTTGGAATTGTCTTTGGAAGAAAATGGCCCTGAAAGTTTTGCTTCTCAGACTAATTTCCTTTTACTCTGGACTCTTGACTTCATAATTGTTGAGTATAGTATTAAATCTACAAAGTTGTAACACAGAAAATAAAATGTTTGATGCATTTTTATTTTGTTTTGGCTTCCTTAGTTGACCTTTGTTTGGAAGTTAATTCAAATTACATAGCCTACCATTATTAGTAGTGGAAGTCTCCAGTTTTGTTTTGTTTTTAATATTTTGATTTTTCTTTATTTTTTAGAAAATACACTTTACTTTTTAGATCAATTTTAGTTTCACAGCAACATTGAGCAGAAAATATAGAGATTTCCCATAAATCACCTGCCCCCACATATGCGTAGCCTCTCTTACTATCAAAGTTCTACACTAGAATCAATGAACCTACATTGATGTATCATAATTACCCTAAGTCCCTAGTTTACATTAGGGTTTACTCTTGGTGTTGTACATTCTATGGGTTTTTGACAAATGAATAATGACATATATTCACCATTATGGTGTCATACAAGATTATTTTACTGCCCTAAAAATCCTGTCTACTCCACATATTCATCCTTCCCTCTGCTCAACCATGGTGCCCACTAATGTGTTTACTGTCTCCATAGTTTTGCCTTTTCCAGAATGTCATATAGTTATAATCATACAGTGCATAAACTTTTCAGACTGGTTTCTTTCATTTTGTAATATGCAGTTACATTTCCTTCATTCATTTTCATGATTTTGACACCTTTTTTCTTTAGTACTGAAAAATATTCTACTTTATGGATGTGCCAGTTTATCTATCCACCTACTTACTGAAAGGTGTCTTTGTTTCTTCCAAATTTTAGCTATTATGAATAAAGCTGCTGTAAGTACTCTTTTTGCAGGTTTTTATATGAGTACAAGATTTTTAAACTCATTTGGGTAAATAGCAAGGAGTATGACTGCTGGATTGTATAGTCAGAGTATATTCACTTTGTAAGAAATTGCCAGACCAACTTCCAAAATGGCTGTACTCTTTTGCATCTCCACCAGTGATGAATGAGAGTTTCTGTTGTTCTACCTCCTCACCAGCATTTGGTATTGTTAGTTTTCCAGGTTTTGGTCATTCTAATAGATGTATAGTTGTACTTCATTGTTTTAATTTGGAATTCCCTAAAGACAAGTAATTTTGAAGCCATTTTTCGTATGCTAGTTTTTCCACCTGATTTTATGTGTATGTGAGTCATCTCTTCAGATATTTTGCCCATTTTAAAATCAGATTGTTTTCTTGTTGAATTTTAAGAATTCTTTTGTATTTTAGATAATGAACATGCCTTTTGCAAATATTTTCTCTCGGTCTACGACTTATCTTCACATTCCCTTGACATTGCCTTTCACAGACAGAATTTTTTAATTTTAATGAAGTCCAGCTTACTAATTACTTCTTTCATGGACTGTACCTTTGTATTGTATCTTAGAAAGTAATTGCTGTATTCAAAGTCATCTAGATTTACTCCTGTGTTATTTTTTAGGAATTTTAGAGTTTTGTGTTTTACACTGAGACCTTTGATAATTCATTTTGAGTTAATTTTTATAAAAGGTGTAAGTTCTGTGCCTAGATTCTTGTGGGGGTTTTTCAGGGCAAGAGGTGGTGTGAAGCATATGGATGTCTAGAAGTTCCAGTTTTGTTTGTTGAAAAGACTCTCTGCTCTAAAATGTTGTCTTTATTCCTTTGTCAAAGATTAGTTGTCATTAGAGTATATATATGCATCTGTTTCCAGGTTTTCTATTCTTTTCCATCCTTCTGTTTAGTCTTTCAAAGTTGCCACACTGTTTTGATGACTGTAGTTTCCATAGTGAGTCTTGAAATCGGGTAGCGTTTGTCTTTCAGTTTTCTTCTTCTACTTCAATATTGTGTTCTCTCGGTTTTTAAAGCATATGTAATAAAAATCTTTATAAAAGAACTCAAGCTCATTTTCCAGGGACTATTATATGGGCTTTATCTTATTTAAATGTTATAAAATTTTTATGAGGAAAGTTAAAACCTCTCAAATAAAGACTATGGAATTTGTACTCATGATTCATAGGGGTAAAGAAAGTTTATAGTAAGCAAGAGAGCTTAGAGTTTTAAATTTTAAATCTGATTCCAGATGCTATACTTTAAGGTTTTTCTTCTTTTCCTTTCCCCTCACCCCCTTTCTCCCTCCTACATTTTATTCCTTCCTTTCTCCTTTTATTCTTTATTTCCTCATTCAGGCTTCCCTGGTGGCTCAGTGGTAAAGGATCTGCCTGCCATGCAGTAAACATGGGTTTGCTATGTGGGTCAGGAAGATCCCGTCGAGGAGGAAATGGGAACCCACTCCAGTATTCTTGCCTGGGAAATGCCATGGACACAGAGAAGCTTGGTGGGCTACAGCCCAATGAGTCACAGAGAGTCAGATGTGACTCAGCGCAGGCCAGAGATTATTATAGGCACTAGAGGGAAGCTGTGAAAAAAAATAAACAAATTTAATTCAGCCTTTTTATAGCTTATGGTCAACTGTGGGGATGTGGTTGGAAGGTTGGGAGAAAACAGGTAATAAAGAGAATAAATCAGAAAACAATATATTAGATTGTAATAATTCCTCTGGAGAAAAATTAAGCAAGTAAAGAGGATAATAAATACAGGAATGTCATTGCAGTTTTAAATAAGGTCATGAGAGTATGCTTCTGCTAAGAAGGTACCAGTTGAGCAGAGACTTAAGGAAGGAAAGAGCTGAAATGGCATAGTCTCATATGACTGAGGGGAAAAGTTTCTAGGCAGAGCAACCATATACAAAAATGTCCTAAGATAGCAGCATCCTTGGATTTTTTGAGAGAAGGGAAGAAGATGACCAAATAAGTGGAGTAAAGTATGGTAGGAATGAAATCAGAGGAATAATTAGATGCTAGACTTTGTATATTTTTTAGGCCTAGATCTTCAAAATGGTTCTTAATGGATGGGTTTCCTCTACCAGTTGTTGTTCAAGCTTCTTAAGAGATTCAGTCTCAATTTAAGCAATATTTCATAGAGTTTTTGTTTATGATCTCATGGATTGTTTAAAAAGCACATACTACTTTACTTAATATATCTTTGAAAAATCTTCTCATACTGCTAGACTCCAACTATACTGTAGTTGCTACTTATGCAGTCTATCTATGAACATATTAACAAATTAATATGGATTTGTCAGTTTATTGAATTATTGAAATGGAAATTTTGACCAATCTTTAATATTGATATTTACGTCTAAAACTTCCATTTCCAATAGAGCTGAATCTATAGAAGGAACCCTTTTTATGTTTACCTGTATAAAACATTAAGTTTAGAAACCAGGCTAGACATGAAAATTGTTAAGGAGTGATATGTGTATGTATTAATATGTCCCTAAGCGTGTACCTGCTCATTGAGTATCTCTATCATCAGAGGTGAGCAAAAATCTATGAAGGAAAAATTTAACTTCTAATTAGAATGTGGAAAATTACAAAAGATACCACTGTTGCTTGAACAAAACCCTTTGAATGACTATGGGGATTATAGTTGTTATTGTTGTCCTGTGAAAATGTTTTGGTTTTAACCCATTTAAGAACTGATGATGGAAAAAAAAACAAAAAAACAACCATGATGAACTAAGTTCCAGAAAGTAATAAGCCCTTAATTGGCGCATAGAAAGCTTTGACTACTTCTCATACCGTGGATACTAAGAGGAGGAGAGATATACCATAGCTTGTGGTAGTGAGAATCTAGTTGACCCTTTATGAAACAGTCTGAAGAGCTCAGTCACACACAGCACAGGTCTTCATCCACCTGTTTAATCTTTCCCATGAGTTGTGACTTAATATAATGCAGTATTGTACTCAAGTCTGGGAGGGGAAAGGGAAATTTGAGTGATATTTCTGCTAAGCACATAGGCCCTTCTACAAGAAAAGCAAGGCAGGGGCCTCAAATATGAGACAGGCCAGGAGAGATTTAAGAAGTCCTCTGTGACATTCCAGGCCTTTAAAGACAGTAAGACAACTATTTCCTAAAGGCTCAGAAAGCTGGGGCAAGCCTGGAGGGCAAAGTGAACTCCTCAAGTTCCTCCCTAAAAACTAATAGCTAGGCATTACAGCAATCTGAAATGCTGGAGAATTGACTATAAAACAAAACTGATGTCAGTTTTACTATTTCTATTGGTTAAAACAAATCACAGAGTCAGGACCCAATTAAATGGTCAGGAAAGGGAACTCCTCCTCTTGCGAGCTGCTGCAAAATGACATTGCAGGGTCATGCGGGAGTGATTTGTTGGCAGGAAGACCAGAATATTTTGATGACCCAGAAAAAGAAAGAGAGCTCTGAACTAAGGAAGTGACACTCTTTAGTGAAAAAAGAGGACAGGCATCAGATGGGAGAAAGATTTTGAAAATTTAACCAACAGGATTTTGTGACCAATTATTAAAGTTGTGGGAAACATATGAAAATATAAGTTTATCAACTTGTATTAGTAGAGCTAGACTTTTGAATTCTACATTTCACTTGGCATAACTTTGTGATTGTGTTGATATAATGTCCATAATTACCTCATTTGAAGACTTCATGAGGCTTTATACACTTCATTTGGACATTGTCACTCTTCCTTTATCATTGAACATGTATCAGTGTTCAGGTATCTATGTTTGTTTATCAATGAACATGTTCATTATAATGAACATGATAAGCATGTTCATTTATTGATGAATGGGTATCAAATGCCATTACTCTTTATATGTGTAATACCTGTGGAGCACATGTATGTGTGATATGTTTTCTACTTAACTGCTCCCATATTGATTCCTTTTAAAACTTTCTAATGTCATACTGTACATGGCTGCTACTAATGAATTATATTTAGAAATACATTCTCTGGTTAAGCACCAATAGATATTCAGTAGGAAGAATTTACTCTCCTGGTAGTTGGGGTTATATTTCAGCACTACAAAACTTTATGAAGTTTTCTCAGAACCCCTGCTGTTAATAAACAACCAAAAAGTTGGCTTCTACCCTCAAAAGCTAGATGTTCTGTGTTACAGTGCAATATGTGGTGACATGTCTTTATTTTGATATTACATATATCAAAAAATTAAAATATTTTCTGTAAGGTTTCACTACTGTAGGATATTGGTTATACTTGAAGCAATCATTTTCTCTATCTATATATGGACATATTATAGGTGATAGACATATTGACATTTTTAGCATTTTGTTTCTTATATCTATGCTAGAATTTCTATATATTTGCATGAAATGTGAATCAATTAAAAATTTGATCTTATGTAAAAAAGTCAACAGGTAACATAGGAAATCCAGAATCTTACTTTAGTGATGATACAACAGTAAAGCAAATTACATTTTATAACACAAAGTAATATCAGTGCTAGCATTGACCAAAGTGAGTAAGAGAACTGCCACCAGAATATCTCTCAGAAATCATGACATTATATATGAAATTCTTTGTCATCATTAGATGAATAGAGTAAGCTTGTTCTGAAGCAAAATCTTGAGTTTCTTCTTCTCTTAGCAGGCAACATTAGGAAATATCTTAGGAAATATTGAATCTTGAAAATATTCAATACTGAATATTGAATCTTAAAATGAGCATGTAATTTCTCACTGTTTTGAATTGAGACTGTCATTTTAATGTGACTCTGACATTTTAATAGTGTTATATCATTTCTATTGCTCCTTTAGAAAGAGTATTTATCTAAAATGATTTCATGTCAATGAATAAAATATTTTAAAAATAATGTAGCTCACACATTTAAATGGGGGATTAACATCACTATGAACTGAATGTTTATGTCCCCCTGCAATTCATATGTTGAAGCCCTCATCTCTGGGGTGATGGTATTTGGAGGTTGGGCCTGGGAAGTAATTAAGTAAAGAGAGTGGAACCCTCATGAATGGGATTAGTGCACTTAGACAAGACTCAAGAGAGATTTTCTCTCTCTGCCATGTGGGGGTAAAGTAAGAACTTGACTCTGTGAAATCAGGAAAAAGTTCCTCACCACTGAATGTGTTGGCATAAAACATTAGTATAAATACCTTGATCTTGTACTCCTAACCTCACCAAATTTGAGAAATGAATGATTGTTGTTTAAGCCACCCAGTCTATGGTATTTTGTTATAGCAGCTAACTAAGGCAGACATGTAATTAAATCTGTATCTCAAAGGATTCCCTCATTTCTTTTCTGATTGTTGCCCCCTTTGATAGAGGACTCATTAATTTTATGTCACTTGGAATAAATAGGCGATTAGAAAGGGCTAATAGCAAGTAGAAATGTTTTTTTCTATTTTGTTTTCATTTTTCAAAATTCCAACACGCTTGGGCTAAGATCGATGAGAACTGTCCACTGTTAAGGTCATTGTGGCCTAATTAGTTTTGCTACATTGCTACTGTAATTTTGCTTGACATGACATTGAGGGGAGGCTTAGAAAGTAATCAGCATCTAACAGCCATGATGAGGATTAGTTACACCTAGTGACAGAGTAATTAGCCTCTGTATGTACCACTTAATATGAAGGGGAAGACAAACTATGATGCCCTTTCCCTTGTAAAAATATCAATGATTGTCCCCTCCTTACTAACAAAACTTTCAGTTCATGAAAACTTCTCAGTAAAAAAATCTACATGTTATACAGATTATAAACATCCTGGACTGATTGCAGGTTTAAGAGATGACACGATTTAGTAATTTATCAAATTCTCTGGTACTAAACTTTTTTCAGATTCTATGCCACAGAAATCCATCTTATTTTAGAGATTTGGTAAAAGCTACTTGCGAAATGAAGTGAACTTTAATATTTCTTTAGTGACCGTATTTCCTTTCAAGAGTTTATTTACAGATGTATTCTGGGACATTGAATTTTCTTTGAATGTATGTTGGAAAGACTGTAGTCAGATCTTTTTCTCAAAGCTGAGGTGAAGACAAACTACTCTAGTTCCTTGGGGATCTATTTTTTCTTGAATATATAAGATATAATTTACCTAGATTGCAAGATTCGTTATTTTTTCACGAACTCCTTGATTGATGTATTCACCTCACTAGGTTGGTCTGTTGAAGTATATGATTCATAATAATTTAATTTCTTGAGTATTTATTTATTCTTGAAGATAAAACAAGATTTAATCAAATTCTGAAATGTTTTCTTTTTTTCTCAAAAACTTCTATTTTGAATTGTTTCTTAGCTGAGTGATTCTTTTTGTTGAAGTTTAAATGATTTCTCCTGATTCATTGCTCAGACTTGGTAGTCTTTTTACTATTTTTTGCAGTGATCCTTTGTACACTTGACAACACAATTTTTTCTGGCCATTTTTTTTTCTCCATAGAAATAACAAAATATTTCCAGTCATTGGTTTTCCTCAAGGAATCCATGTCCTCATTTGTGCAAAGTTTGGTCATGGAACTGTAAAGTTGAAATTTTCCCTTTGAATATGTCAAATACCCACAAATTTATACTGGTGGGGAATAAAATAATAATTATTAAATAAGTTAATTTATGTTTTGATACTCTTTAGAAATACTTGATATCCTCTGTGTTTTGAGACTATAGAGATTGCCAAACCCTAAAATTAGTAATTGTGATTAACTACAAATTGTGATTTGGCCAGACTACTGGCCAAATGTCTATTTCCTTTCTAAAATACTGTAGAATGCTGCCTTTTCAATCTCTAATATCACTTAGGAAAATTTTTCACATCATTTTTCAAGAAATGATCTACACAAATGTGTGTAATTACTTTATCTTCCCTTAGGCTGTTTCTCCTATTAGGAAGGAAACCCTTTTCTCACAGCAGAGAGTATACAAATTACCTGGTTTGGTTTGTTTGTTTGTTTGAAAGGAAAATAATATTTATCAAGATACAATTTGTAGTATAAAATACACCAGGTATACACAGTTTTAATCACACCATGAGTTTCCCTCACAATCTTTTTTGTTGAATTCTCCCAGTCCTGACCAGATCCTTGGCAGACATAGATCCTCTTCCTGTCACTTTAGATTAGTATTGCCTGTTCTTAAATTTTGTATGAAGAAATACATTACACATATACTCTTTTGTGTCTGGCCTATTTCCCTAAACATAATCATTCTGAGATTCATCAACACTGTTATGTGATTCTGTATTTTATTCCTTTATATTCCTTCATTATATTCCATGGTGTCTGGATATACCACAATTTATTTTCACTCTCTAAGGAAACTAGGATTGTTTCCAGTTTGAGTCTATTTAAATAGAGCTGTTATGAACATTTATCTGTAAGTCTTTTTCTGAACTCTTGTCTTTAGTTCTCTTGTGCAAATACCTAGGAGTGAAATTAATTAGCCTTAGATAAGGAAATATGAACTTTATAATAATCTGTCAATGTGTTTTCCAAAGTTGTTATACCTATTTTGTATTCTCATCATTGGTATATGAGAAGTCTAGCTGTTCTTTATCAGTACTTGTTTCTGAGATTATAAGTTTAGTCATTCTAATGGATATGTAATAGTATGTCATTTTGTTTTTAATTTGCATTTCCATGGTAATTAGTGGTGATAAGTACTTTTTAAGTATTTCTTAGACTTTTGTATATCTGCTTTTAAAAAGTTTTAAAATTATTTGCTTATTTTTAAATTATCTTTGAATTGCAGCGTTTGCTTTATATGTTCTATATGTTTTATATATGTAATGTGTATAACACATATAATTTTTAAAGTTTCTTCAGAGAATCTCTTAAAAATAGGAAGTTTTAATTTTGATGAAGTCTAATTTGTAATTTTTTCCTTCATGAATTTTTAAAATGTTACCTAGCTGAAAGACCACAGATATCTTCTTCTGTCTATGATCTATTTTGAGTAATTTTTTTTTTCATGAGGGAAAATAATAAGTTTTAAAATGCACATCTAGGTGTTCTAGCCCCATTTCTCCATTGAAGTGCTCTATGACCTTGTTAAAGTCAATTTTCCATATATGTGTGAATTTATTTCTGAACTCTCTTTTCTTTTCCTTGATCTGCATGTCTATCCTTAGTCTAAGTCACATTTTCTCCATTGATTCTATGGTAAATCTGAAATCAAGTAGTTAGGGTCCTTTGATTTTGTTTTATTTTTTTTTCCCCTAGAATTACTTTGGCTATTTCAGTTCCCTGTCAATTCCATATTCATTTTA
Source organism: Muntiacus reevesi (assembly GCF_963930625.1). Taxonomy (NCBI): domain Eukaryota; kingdom Metazoa; phylum Chordata; class Mammalia; order Artiodactyla; family Cervidae; genus Muntiacus; species Muntiacus reevesi. Next base: position 18,102,737 of record NC_089265.1, on the reverse strand, counting down.
GCTTCAGCTTGTCAAATTCATCAAATGATTTTACAGATTTGATTAGAATTACCCTAATCCTATAGAAAATTTTGAGAGAAAATAACATCTTAACAGTAAAGCGTCTTCTAATTCAAGTATATGGTACATCTCTCCATTTATTTAAATTATCCTTCTTTTCTCTTGGAACTATTTTTATAGTTATCAATATATGATCTAGGCAGACTGTCTACAAGTTATAAAGTTTCAAAGTGAGTATGAGAACATGAGTCTAGATGAGGGTATTCAAACACTGTATGAGGTATAAAACACTATGGAAGGCAAATCTGCACGCTGGTATATGTGAAATATGGGCTATGGTCATATAGAAAGATGTTTTATCAGAATTAGTTATGAGAGGATTATGTTTTATCGAGCATATCTACCATGGGTGATAGATTTTTGACTGAAATCGCCAACTAAGTATAACCTGGCCTAATTCTATCCACAGTAATCAGCTAAAGTGGTATAACTCAGACAGCAATGATTACACCAAAAAGGTAAGCTCAACTTGACTGTCACCACACAGTTCAAAGAACTATGTAAAATTTACCATGCAAGTAAAACTCACAAAAAATTCTATAATTAAATATACCGTGCAACTGATGTGTGTCTTTTCCCCAAGAAGTTGGGAAATCCTTACCCAGTTGAGATTAAAGAAAAATGTGCTCTTCTTAGGCTTCTCTGAACCTTTTCATTCCTTATACTCATTACTATTGAAAATTAAGTTCATTTACAACAGATTCTGTCTCCCTTGCTTACAACCAAATTGCCAACCCCTCACAGGATGCTTTATCCAGCATCTGGAGCATTTTGAGTACTTAACAGACACTTGTTAAATCATTACATATGTTTTCCTTGGTCTCTGTCATTTGGAAATTTACTCTAATATCCTTCACTAAAATCTGTTTTCTTCTTTCATACATTTATTTGTATATGAAATAAAGATGTATTGAGCATTCATATATACCAGGATCTATATTAGGTTCCAAGAAAACGAAAGACAAAACCAAATAGAACAGATGTTGTCCTGACTGAAGAAACTCTTCATTCTCTAATTGATCAACAATAACTCCTTAACTGGGCTTCCCAGGTGGTGCTAGTGGTAAAGAACCTGCCTGCCAGTGCAGGAGACATAAGAGACCAGGTTTCCATCCTTGGGTCAGGAAGATCCCCTGGAGGAGAACATGGCAACCCACTCCAGTATTCTTGCCTGGAGAATCCCATGGACAGAGGAGGCAGGTGGGCTACAGTCCATAGGGTCGCAGAATTGGAGACAATTGAGGTGACTTAGCATGCATGCAACTCCTTAACTAGAGACCTCATCTGCCTTCCTTTATCTATAGTTAACTGCTGCAACAGTAGATCCAGAAACAGTTCCTTATCTCCAAGGCTTTGGTTATATCAGTTTCTTCCATGTCTGTTGCCAAACTTCCATTACTTTGTCTAATAATTCCTACTTTTGGTATATTTCAAATTTGACTGTCTCTGACGCACATTTCTCAGATCCTGGACCAAGATTCTCTGTGTTACAATAATTCCTATTATCTGATTTCTTCCCTTTGAGTAATTAGCATTTTGACTCTGATTTAGATTATAAAATCTTGGAGTACATGACCGTATCTCATCAATCTGTATTATGTAACATGGTAGAGTTCACTCTTGCACTGAAAATTGAGATTTCTTTCCATTCACTGCACAGCATTCATTGTCTATTTACCTTAGAATGATTCTTTTTTATTTGGTACTTCATTAGACTTCCCCAAAGAAATAGAGCCAGTGAAACATCTGCACATTTAATTATCTATGCATCTATGTATCTGTCTATTGAGCAATTATTTGTTTCAGTTGTTATGTCATGTCTGACTCTTTACCATCCCATGGACTGCAGCCTACCAGGCTCCTCTGTCCATGGGAATCTCCAGGCAAGAACACTGGAGTCAGTTGCCTGTTCCTTCTAGAGAGATTTGTTTTAAGGAATTGACTCACAGAGTTTTGGGGACTGGTGAGTCCAAAATCTATACTGCAAACTAGTAGGCTAGAAATTCAGGGAAGAGTTAATATTACAGACTTAAATCTAAGATCTATAGGCTGGAAACTCAGGCAGAGTTTTAATGTTGCAGTTTTGAGGCATAATTAGTACTTTGAGAAATTTTTGGCCTTGCTTTTGGGGCTTTCAACTGTTTGTGTAAGGCCTATCCACATTATGAAGGGACATCTACTTTATTCAAAGTTTACCAATTTAAATGTGAATCACATCTGAAAGTAGTTTCATAGCAACATCTAGACTGATGCTTGACCAAACAATTGGGTACCAGAGACTATTAAAGTTGACATATAATGACATCACAACTGCCTTATCCTATGTTTTCCTGTTTTTCTAGTATGTGATTTTCACTGATTCATACATTAAGTGTTAGTCACTCAGTCATGTCTGACTCTTTGTAACCCCATAGACCGTATAGCCCGTCAGGCTCCTCTGTCCATAGAATTCTCCAGGTAAGAATACTGGAGTGGGTTGCTGGCCTCTTTTAAATAACCCTAGGAACAGATGAGACAAAAATTTTCAAATTGTGTACAACAGAGAAAGGCCTCATCCCTGTGCAGAAGTCTCAAATCTTAAAACTACTTTCTATACCTTTCTTTCAACATTATTCCTGGTGGAGCTACATGTTTGAAAGTCATTCTGTTTACATGTGTACCTAAAACACATGTCAATAATATGTTTATTGAATTGTGAGCTATTCCCTTGTGGACCCAATCAGAGATCTGTTCTCTAACTAAACATTCAAACTGTAGGAGCACAAGCTTCCTATGCTCAATTATTTTTCAGTGAATAGAAACATGGGCACTAAATGATGGAATCACATAACAAAGTAAAAATATAGGAGTTGAAAGCTGTTAACAATAATAGCACAATAAGATGTCAATTTTTAATAGTGTGTCCTATGTGCCAGCATGTGTAAGCATCGTTAATGTTTTAGAAATATTGACTCATGAATTCTCACAAATATCTCACAAAAAATATATTGCCATCCCTAAACAAGTGAATACATTAAAGATTAAAAAGTTTAAGCTATTTTTAAGGCTACATATGCAACAGTTTGAATCTATAGTATCAGTAAGCTATTTCCATATCGATGCTGCATTTATAGTGGATTACCTCAAGGGCTGACACCAATTATTTCTTCTCCATGGTACATCTGTGTGGTTTGATTGGTTGGATCTGCTTCAGGCTATGGCTCCTCCCTGAAGGTAGGGCTTAGGTCTATTCCATGTGTGGAGCCCAGTCTGAGTGGGCAGTGGCAACTCTTCTCACGGAAATGGCAAATATTGTCAAGCTCAAAGTCAAAAGCATACCTTTCTCTTTTCACCCTAACTTGTGTGGAAGTCGAAGGTTGTCCCAGTTATCATTACTGTGTTACCAACCAACCAAAACTTCCTGGTGTAAGACAAACATTTTATTATGTTTGTGGATTTTGTGGTTTCCAAATTTGAACAGGGCACAGTGGGTCTGATTTGTCTCTGCTCTAGGTTGTCTAGGATTTTAACGGGGAATGCTTGAAGACTGAGGGTGACTTCACTAATGGCTGAAGGCTGACATCATGATGGTTCCCTCGTTCACAGATACAGTAGCTGGGCCGAGATGACCAAAATTCTGGGCTTAGCTGGAGCACAGCTTGGAGCACTTACATTCCCACTCTGCATGTCTCTTGTGCTTCCTCCAGCTCCTTACCGTGTTGTGAGAGGTGGTGTCCCAGGAGACATGTGGAGAATGATCCCGGAAAAGGAGGCAGAAAATACATGACTTCCGTGTGCCACAGTCCTTTATTGGTTGCAATCGTAATTCCTTTTAGAGGAGTGTCACAGAATTTGAAGATATGTTTTTAAACTGCCTTGAAATTGAGTTACTGTATCCCTGAGATATGAAAGAGAAGTAGAGGAGAGACTTGAGTTGCAAAGAGAACCCAAGGAAGGGAGGGTAAAAATAAGAGGAAAAGAGGAGGGAGTTTCTTGCATAGTTGATTGTTTCTAGCAAATGAGTCTCCATCTAAAGTGCTTACTGCATCAACACCAGTTAGTTTGGGAAGTTTTACCTCTGCACTCAGTTGACTATTAGGCCTGAATTCACTACTTTCTGCCTGTTTCCACTCCTACCGCTTCAAACCCTTCAAAGGTAATTCTGCAATGGCTGCTTTCTGTTGGCATTCAGTGTTTATAGTCATCTCTGACTTCATCTCTTCCTTGTGATTACGGCCAGCTTTCCGGGAGTGTGGCAGTCATACAAGGCCCTGTGCTGAGAAGGGCCCCTCATTTGGTTTAATTTTCTGCTCTCCTCATCTGGATATTCTTAATTTTATTTTGAACTTAAGTTTTATAAGTGAAGTCTGGTATATTTTGTTAGTATTTTGATTTGAATGTGTTAGTCACGCAGTCGTGTCTGACTCTTTGTGACCCCATGGACCATAGACCACCAGGCTCCTCTCTTCATGGGATTCTCCAGGCAAAGATACTGGAGTGGTAGCCATTCCCTTCTCCAGGGGATCTTCTCAACCCAGGGATCAAACCTGGGTCTCCTGTATTGAAGGCAGATTCTTTACCACCTGAGACACTGGGGAACCCTGAAGTCAGTGAGCAGGAACATGAAGAGAGTTGATAGCCAGCCGGCAAGTAGGCCACTCTTCTGGCCCAGTAGCAGCTAGGCGCAGAGGGTGGTGCAAACAGCAGTTGTTCTGAAAGGGACATTTTTGCCTCAGAGAAATCTGTGGGTCCTAAGGCCCTGAGAGGAAGGCTCGGTGGAACCTGGCCCAGATTGGAGGTGGTGATGCCAACAGAAGCAGCAGGAGTGACCATGGGAGAAAGAAAATGATACACCTGGGGGCAGCAGCAGGCCCCACGGTGGGAGGCCTATTTGCTGATCTGTCTTGGAGCCTCGACCTGTCACGTCTGTGTGATTACGAATTCTCTAGCTAGCATGTTGGAATAGGAACTACTAGCTCTCAGGAAATAAACTTTCAGTGAATATTACAAAATGCATGTATATCCATGGACATTAAAATAAAGCATGTCAAAGAGATTTTAGAATTTATCAAAAATTTTAAATCTCTGGTTTTGACCAATGATGTGACATTGGAAAGCAAATATCCACAAGCTTAGGAATAGAAATTAAATTTAAAGATCATCACATTCAGTGGAAAAAAACTTTAAGAAAATTTCAAACAACCAATTATTAACAAGGGGCAACTTTAAATTTAAATTTTCTTTATAAATCAAAGTGCAGTGATAAAAATCCATTAACAGATTGTTGATTATACACATTTTAAGTCTATTGAATGATCTCAAATTACTGAAAATGTCAGATGAAGCATTACAATGCCAGTGAATAATTTTACACTTGAAAATAAATTTATAAGTACCCACACACATGTACACACACACTTACACACACACACACACACATAGCAGGTCTCCAAATACACTTGGTAAACCGTGAAAGTGCAGAAAGGGATGAGGAATTTTAAAGTTAAAGTATGCTTTCATTGAATGCTTCTGTGACCTAGGAAATATATCATAGGCTTTATACATTCAATTCCCTTATTCACCACTATAATCTATAATGTATATTGTATGACTTTCATGTTATAAATGATAAAACTAAGACTAAAGTAAGTATTATGCTTTCATAAACTTTTATGAAAACATTGTGCCCACAGTACTCTATATCCAAACTTCTTTGAAAAATCTTATATGTGAATTTCAATTGATCTTATTATACTGTTTGGTACATTTTTAGTTCTCTATAATCAAAAATATTAAATGATATTGCATTTAAGATGTGGCTTACTATGTTGGAAGGAATTTTCTCCTTTCCTAAGCAAAAATCAGAGCTGAATGGTATGACAAGATAAAAAAGATAGAAGCTTGAATTAGAGATCCATTAAATAATTAAAATTTGGAAAATATTTAATTTCTAAAAGAGTGTAAAGTTTTTTAACTAGTATATAAGTGATTCCATTAACAAGAATTTTCCAATAGTAGATAATTTACTATGTTGAAATCCTGATTTAGATATTATTTTGGAAAAATAATTTGCTTCTGGAACCCTTATATTATAGAGGTGTGTCATGATGTTTTATATAAAACTGCATTACATATCTTATCAGTGAAACCATCTTGACGTTATACTCCTTTCAGGGTCCCTCTTTATTAACAATCTGCCCTACCACACGTGTAACACTCATTATATGAGACCTGCCTCTTGAGAAATCTGTATGCAGGTCAGGAAACAACAGTTAGAACTGGACATGGAACAACAGACTGGTTTCAAATAGGAAAAGGAGCACGTCAAGGTTGTATATTGTGACCCTGCTTATTTAACTTATATGCAGAGTGCATCATGAGAAACGCTGGGCTGAATGAATAAGCTGGAATCAAGATTGCTGGGAGAAATATCAATAACCTCAGATATGCAGCTGTCACCATCCTTATGGCAGAAAGTGAAGAAGACCTAAAGAGCCTCTTGATGAAAGTGAAAGAGGAGAGTGAAAAAGTTGGTTTAAAGCTCAACATTCAGAAAACTAAGATCATGGCGTCTGGTCCCATCACTTCATGACAAATTGATGGGGAAACAGTGGCTGACTTTATTTTTGGGGGGGCTCCAAAACCATTGCAGATGGTGACTGCAGCCATGAAATTAAAAGATGCGTACAAAAATAAATAAATAAATAAATAAATAAAAGATGCTTACTCCTTGGAAGGGAAGTTATGACAGACCTAGACAGCATATTAAAAACAGAGACATTACTTTGCCAACAAAGGTCCATCTAGTCAAGGCTGTTGTTTTTCCAGTAGTCATGTATGGATGTGAGAGTTGGACTGTAAAGAAAGCTGAGCACCGAAGAATTGATGTTTTTGAACTGTGGTGTTGGAGAAGACTCTTGAGAGTCCCTTGGACTGCAAGGAGATCCAACCAGTCCGTCCTAAAGGACATCAGTCTTGGGTGTTCACTGGAAGGACTGATGTTGACACTGAAACTCCAATACTTTGGCCACCTGATGTGAAGAGCTGACTCATTAGAACAGGCCCTGATGCTGGGAAAGATTGAGGGCAGGAGGAGAAGGGGATGACAGAGGATAAGATGGTTGGATGGCATCACCGACTCAATGGACATGAGTTTGGGTAAACTCTGCAAGTTGGTGATGGACAGGGATGCCTGGTGTGCTGCATCCACGGGGTTGCAAAGAGTTGGACATGACTGAGAGACTTAACTGAACTGAACTGAACTGAACTGATGTGAGAGCTTTAATATACTTTCCAGATCTTGAAGAGCAGCAGATCATTCAAAAGGAAAAAAAAAAAAATCCAGGGTATTACTTGACTTTTTATCCATCCAGAATCTTGTGTCCACGGGATTCTCTAAGGATAAATATATATTCATAAATGGAAGCTGGACTGGATCTGACCATAGGAGAACCAACAGCAGTTTTGATTCTCTTGCCTTTCACATGTTTTGCTGCCTCAGTCCACCTGTGATATCTGAGGGACAGAATAGCATCAGTGTCTTCTTTCCCCTCTCTTCAGAAACCGGTGTGAAAAGGAATGGATTCTGAATGAAGGGGATGTTCACTCAAGATAAGTAATGTGTATGTTTTTTCATCCTTTTTAAAGGTAGCAGTTGACAAGTTCAAAAATTATTGTGTTTTTGAATGACAAATATAAGAGAAGAATAACTTTCATTGAGCATTCACTAGTATCTTTTAAGTCTCTAAAGTAGATCTATTTTACCCCCATTTATACTTGATCTGAAAATTTAGTTAATGTATCAAGCAGGTAGCAAAGAAAGAATTTTTTTCCAGGCAGTCTGTTTCCTGGACCCATGTTCTCAACCATTATGCTCTGTCACTATGATGCGTATATCCACTGGGTGGTATGGGAGCCTATAGGAAGAAGTCCTAAACTAGCAAGATGGAGCCTGGAGGAAGTTTTAAATGCAGAAGATGAAGTGCTTAGATTTATTGAGGGGGCAGGATGCTACAAAACAGGCTACCTTTCTTCTGTCTTGGCTTCATCATTTGCTGATGATGGTACCATGGACACATTTCTGCCCTTCAGTGCCTTGATTCTCAATTTCCCCATCTGTAGAACAGATATAAAGGTCCTTGTCTCACATTATTTCCATGAGAACTAAATGAGAAAGTTAATGTAAAATATTTGCCATTAGGTTGGTGCAAACATAATTGCAGTTTTGGACCATGAATTTTAAATCATTATAACCAGGCTCAAACACATATTTATTAATCAAAATAGGAACCATCACAATCAACACATTTTTCCCATGAGATGTAAGTTTGTTTATTGCTGTAGCATACAAATCCATGCTTTGGGATTTGAAGAGTTCTTGGAAGGTGTTTTCTGCCTCCTGCTGATTGTGGAAGCATTTCCCCTACAAAAATCTGTCAAGATGCTTGAAGAAGTGGTAGTCAATTGGCAAGAGGTCAGGTGAATATGGTGAATGAGGCAAAACTTTGTTGCCAAATTTGTTCAACTTTTGGAGTGTTGGTTATACGACGTGTAGTTGGGCGTTGTCATGGATAACAGTTGGGCCCTTTCTGTTGACTAATGCCTGCTACAGGCTTTGGCATTTTTGGCGCATCTCATTGGTTGATTTGCTGAGCATACTTCTCAGATGCAATGGTTTCATGGGGATTCAGAAAGCTGTAGTGGATCAGACCAGCAGCAGACTACCAAACAGTGGTCAGGACCTTTTTTTGGTGCTAGTTTGACTCTGAGAAGTGCTTCGGAGCTTCTTCTCAGTCTAACAACTGAGCTGGTCGTCGGTGGTTGTCATATAAAATTTTCATTGCATTTCAATCCAATCAAGAAATGGTTCATTGCCACATAGAATAAGAGAAGATGACACTTCAAAATGAGGATTTTTTGATTAGTGGTTAGCTCATGAGGCACCCGCTTATTGAGTTTTTTCACCTTTCCAATTTGATTCACATGTCAAGCGACTGTAGAATGGTCAATGTGGAGCTCTTCAGCAACTTCTTGTGTAGTTATAAGAGGATCAGCTTTGATCATAGCTCTCAGTTGGTTGTTGTCAACTTCTAGTGGCTGGCAACTATGCTCTTCATCTTCAAGGCTCTTGTCGCCTTTGCAAAACTTCTTGAACCACCACAGCACTGTATGTTTGTTAGCAGTTCCTGGGCCAAAGGCATTGTTGACATTGTGTTTTCTCCACTGCTTCACAACACATTTTGAACTTGAATAAGAAAAATCGCTTGAATTTGCTTTTTGTCTAGCACATCATTTCCCTAGTCTAAAATAAATATAAAATACACAGCAAGTAATGTCATTAGCAAAAAACATAAAGCAAGAACTATGCATTAAAATGATATCTAATATAGCCTCATTTATTCAAGAATGTATTCCAATATCAAGTGGCAAGTTTCAGCAAGTTTCAACAAATTTCAACTGCAAAACCAGTTACTTTTGCACCAACCTAATACATAGTTCAGTGCTCAAGAAATGTTAGCAAAATTATTGGAGGTTAATCATAAGTTGGCTACTTGAACAGAAGAAAAGGAGGGATATGGTGGGGAAACTGTTACAGACAGGACTGATGTGCTCTTTCTCTTCATCTGTCCTTTAGTATTGTATGTTTGTCTATAAATAGGAGAAAATCAATTAGGCCTAATTTAAAGACCAAGTAGTTGAAATTTGTCTAAGCTGAAAGAGAAATGAGTTTGTTTATTTGTTGGAAAAGAGAAAGTAGAGCTGAAGATACTAAATATGATGGCTGCCCTCTGACGGTTCATGCAGTGCTCTTTCCAACTATGGGGAGAAAATAATGTGATCTTTATAAAGGAACACAGTTTTTTCTTTATAAATTGACTAAGATATACAGTCAAAGTGAAGACTGACATTGGAGACATCAGCAATTACGTAGATTTGTGGAAAAATGATACTTTGATGATGTGTGAAGAAAGACCACAAGTTTTGGAATCACGTCACATAGCATTTTAATGTCATTCCTTATCAACTGTATAACATTGAATAAGTTACTTATCTTTTCTGAATTTTACTTTGTTTTATTAACTATTATGTGAAATAGACTCACAATAGTAATATAAAACATATATTTACATTTTGAAAAGAAAATGAAGCACTGGCTTGCATTCATTAACCTTTTAGAAAAATCTATACATATGTCCCTGCCTCCACTTTGCAGCTCCCTCCTTCCAACCTCCCCCCACCTAGAAGTAATGTTATATTTTTGTGTTAATTCCCCTGGATTTTTATTTATGGTTCTAGCCTATATATATATGATTCCTTAAATGCATTATATTTTGCTTAGCTTCAATGAAAATTATGTTGTCTTCTTATTCTTAATATGTTTTTAGGATTACTCTGGTTGAGTATACATCTTTAGTTCATTTATTGTCTGTGTTGTATGGGCTCAATGGAATAAATATGCAATCATTTTTTATTATTGTACATTCTACTGTCAATGGGCAATTCCACCCATCATACCTTATGTGTGCCTCTTAGAAAAAAAAGCTGCTTTGTATATTCCTGCCTTAGCATGTAGATGTGTACCTAGGAGTAGATTTGCTAGATGACATGATGTGTGCATCTATAACTTCATTAATTAATTAGTACCTGACTCTTTCCATCACAGATGTACCAATTTCTACTTCTACTAGCAGTGGAACTTCCCATTTCTTTTATTTGACTTTTTATTACCAGCCATTATTTTTCTACCTGTTTGATAAGTTTGAAGTTTTAGCACATTGTGATTTGGATTTACATTTTCTTAATTAGAGTGGTTGGCTCTCTTGTCATATGCATATTGGCCATATGAGTCTTGCCTTTGTGAAAATTCTGTTGAAGACTCCTAGCAGTTGTTATTTTAATTAGTTCTGGGTACTAAATCTTAAATGTATGTGTTGCACATATCTTAGCTTAGTATGTAGCATATTTTACTCATTTACCATATCCATTGAGGAACAAAAATTCTTATTTATCATAGGTTCAAATTTGTCAGTGTTTTTTTATAATTAGTATTTTGTGGGCCTTATTTAAGAGAATTTTTCTTACTCCAAAGTAAGAAACATATTTTCCTGTATTGTTTTCTAAACATTTTGTTGTTGTTTTTCCTTTATTATTTTCTCAATCTACATGAACTGATTTCTGTGTATGGTGTGAGGTCCAGGGTATGTGGCAACAATGAAAATGTGTAGCTGAAATCTCCTGAGTTGGGGAGTGTAATTAAGGGAGGACACACAGAATCTATAGCATATGTGCTGAGAAGACACTTCCTAATGAATTCGCTTGTCAGGGATACTAGGACATGCCCAATCCTGTGAGATAACGAACACCTTTTATTTGTGACTTTGGCTTAAGGGCACCTTATTGACTTGGTCAAATGTCTAAAAAATTGAACTTCAGGCTGGGATTCTTCCTGCCAGCTCTACCTCTTTGCTCTGTCTTCCAGGAGTCAGACCTTCATCACAGCCTGGTATCTCTCTTCTTTCCCCTTTTCATTCTTAACAATTCTCTTAATTAATCTCTTACATGGAAAATCTCTATGTTTGCTTCTTAGATAATCTATTTTTATTTTGTTGTAATTTTTCATATATGTAACTAACTGTCTCTATATTTGAACTTATTTTCTTATCTGCAAATGGGATTAACATCTATCCAAATGATGGCTCTGAGGGTCAAAGAGCAAAAACATTTGCCTTAGTGCTTCAAAATGTTCACCATTGCTAATTCATTTCCATTCCTCATGATGTCTCTTTCAGAATGTGGATGCATTGTAATTTGATTACAAGTGGCAAATATATTTTCCTGTATTATTTCTAAACACTTTTGTTTGTTGGTTTTCCTTTATGTCTACTGTTAGGTGAGCAATACCATAGAGTATTTCTGTGATTTGTATAATCCTCTTGACAATCCTGAGCGTTTTCTTCACCACTTAACACAGCTAAGAGAAGATTATCTGCTTTGTTGTTCAGTCGAGAAGTCATGTCTGGCTCTTTGCAACCCCATGGACTGCCCCACATCAAGCTTCCCTGTTCTTCACTATCTCCTGGAGTTTGCTTGAATTCATGTCCATTGAGTCAGTAATGCTATCTAACCATCTTGCTGCAGCTTCTCCTTCTGCCTTCAGTCTTTCCCAGCATCAGGGTCTTTTCCAAAGAATCTGCTCTTTGCATCAGTTGGCAAAAGTATTGCTTTACCTAGTTGATTATTTTAGGTGATCAATTACTGTACTAGACATTTTTTGGTAATTTGTAACTAAATTGGTTAACGTACATAAAGATATTTTTAAGACTGAAGAATTATACAAAAGTAAGGGTCAATCAGACATTAGTAATTTGAAACTAATAATTACAAGTTGACACTTTATACAGTGTCATCATGTATTTGTTTATATCTTTTGAACCTATTTTATGGCTCTATAATGGTGGGTTTAAGTAAATTGTATGCAAGTGAATTTTTCTCAATGATAGGTGAAGCTTAGCTAGGTAGATACATAAATAGCAATATTATATAATACATATTTCTTAACCCCATAACTGAAGCTTTATTTGGCTATAAGCCTATGATATGTTTCTATACATTTATAAATTATATGATAATCAGAAGCAAAGCTCAGATGTGCAGAATATAGTTTTATTTTTCCTGATTTCTGTTCTGATAGTCTGTTTGTTTAGAAACACCAAAATAGCTGATAGCTGCAAACTTTGAAAAATGACATCAAGTACTCAAACTGAATATAACCGCAGTCCCAATATGCAGGTCTTGCTTAGAGTAGAAATAAGGAGTATGGAGGAGGACTTGTTTTCCAACAATTACAGATATTGCCTCAACCTTCAGAGATATGTTTCAAACTTATTTATGATTTAATTTAACTTCTCTATTACATTTAATGTTATCATGTTTATCTTTGATATTTATGTGTATCTCAATATCTTTCTTTATTGAATTCCATTTCTACAAATATTGCTTCTTAAAAAGCTCTTCATGTGAAGACAGAGGCAAAGATTTTCAATATCTGGTTACTGTGTTCAGTGAACCAATTGCCTGTCTCAGGAAATATTTGACACAGGATTCTAGTGTCGCCAAATAATATCGCGCTGAGCTGCTCAGTCATGTTCAACCCTTTGTGACCCCAAGGACTGTAGCCCACCAGGTTCCTCTGTCCATGGGACTTTTCAGGCAAGAATACGACTGGGTTGCCATTTCCACTTCAAGGGGATCTTGCTGACCCAGGGATCAGACCCACATCTCTTACATTTCCTGCATTGGCAGGTGCATTCTTTACCAGTGTGCTGCCTGAGAAGCCCCAGCCAAATAGCGCAGTGAGTTCCAAAATAATTAGTTCAGTAGAGTTCTACCAATTTATGATTGCATGTGCATATATATTACTGATTCTAAGAAAACTGCAGATTTGATTTTTATAGGCCTAATGAATGGTGACCAAACTGACCATTCAATAATATATTATTAGAACCAATTATTACCATGGTGACAGTATTTCTAAGTTGTAAGTCTTACCTCCTCTTCAATAAAATGAATTTTTAATACAATATAAGTTGTGGGATGAAGATTTTGAAAAAAGATATATAAATATTTTGGTTTACTGTCTGATATTTTATTTTTGTAGTGTGATATTTGCCTCTAAGAAGAAAATTTATAAATAAGATGAAGAAATCATACAACATTTATAATTTCAAAATATATACAAAGCATTATGATTGCCTGGTAAGACTGAAGACTCTGGGCAATATTCTCAGAGTGTATACCCCAGAAGCATAGATATGTCATTAGATACATTCCAAAAAGTATTGCCAGGTGCTCCTCAAAGAAAGGGTTCTGTAGCTAAATAAGTTAGGCATGTGTTTGCTTTAGCAGTTTTTTTTTTTTTTTGATTACACAGCTTTTCAAAACTCTATGGTAATGCACATTGTGAATCTAAAATAGGAAGTTCAAGTTCACGGTTGATTTCTATACTTTTTCTATACTTTCTATACTCTGGAACTTTAGATTCCGTCTGAGATTTTTATGATAAATGCATTGTCAAATATGGACTTCCCAGTTGGTGCAGTGGTAACAGAATCCACCTCCCAATGCAGGAGACACAAGAGATGCGGGTTCGATCCCTGAGTCAAGAAGATCCCCTGGAGTAGGCAATGGCAACCTGCTCAAGTATTCTTGCCTGGAAAATCCTATGGACAAAGGAGCCTGGTGGGCTCTTGTCCATGGGGTCTGAAAGAATCAGACATGACTGAATGACTAAAAGTACACACCCACATTGCCAAATATTAGGCATTTAATGCAATTTGAATTTGGAGGGGGGAAAGGTAACACTTGGCAAGAAGCAAATACCTGCCTAACTCTGATTATATTTACTATATTTTTCCTTTATTACAATTTTGAAAGTTTCCTTTATTTATTTGAGTATGTGCTACTGAGTGCAGGAAAGTTTAACTATATAAAACTTTCTGAAAAAAATTGAACATTTCATCATGTTATATAGACTCTCTTTAGTAATGCTTTCACTTTTAAGATAATTTTATGTTAATAAAAGTGCATGTTTGCTACTGCTTCGTATTTGCTTGGTACATTTTTTTTCACCTTTTTCACCTTTTCATAGGGACTCTGCTGATTTCCAGGGTTATGTCTTTATGCAACTCTCTTCTCTAGTATTCTGTCCTGAAAATACTTATCTTCCTTTACCGCACTGAACTCGAAATGACTTTTAAACTTGGGGAGTTTGCCAAGTTCCTCCTGACCTTCTTCTTTGTGCATTATGGCCTGGAAACTCTTTCCAGGCAGAAGACTCTGGTCATTGTAGGACTCACCTTATTTGTTTCCCTTCTCTTAAGGATTAGTGCCCATTATTGTTGCTGCCCCATGCCTGACTGTTGTTTCATGCATGTTTTATGGTTTTTTGTTGATTCAGATGAGAGGATAAATCTCGTCTCTTGTTATTCCATTTTTGACAGAAGCCAAATCCTTAGGCTTCTAATTTTCATTTTTATTGTTTTCATAATTAGAAATATTTGGTTCATTTTCAAATTTTCCTAGTAATGTATCTTATTCTTTGGTTTGATGTCCCTTTTTATTTTTAAATATATTAAATATTGTTTTTAAATATAGTTACAATATTAAATATGTCAAATATTTTATTTAAATATTTATTCAAATAAACAAACAATTATTTAATTAAAGTAATTATTAATTAATTAAATGCACTGATATTTTAATATTTAATTAGACACATAAAATATTAAATACACAATTTTGAACATATTATATATATTCAGGCTATAAATATTCTCTTTATTTTCTGGCCACCTGCTTATTATATCTTTTGTCTTTGTGTTTTGACAGTTTTACTGAAAATCACATTTCTTTGAACTTAAACTATAAATTTGGGTATTTTATATTTGGGAAGAGGCTCACTTTCTCCAGGAAGAATTTTATAGTAGGCTTTCTATGAATCTTTTTTTTAACCAACATTGTATTCATGACCACTATAATGCCCTTGGCCTAAGTTCATATGCAGCTATAGGTTTCCAGCAACTTGATGCTTCCCCTGCAAAAGTGACTTAGGTTCCTCTTGTTCTCTGGCTGTAGTCCTTCTCCAGCACCACAGGAGTTGGCTAGGCCTCAGGCCAGCAAAACCCAGTAATGTGAGAGGGTTACTATCCCAGAAAAATCTCCAATAGATGATCCCACCTACTGAGAAATATTCCAAAGGCTTTCTTAGGTAACTAGTGGAATAGAACCTTGTTTTTTTAAGAATTCTTTATTAATGGCAAATTCATTGGCCTTCTCTCTGCTTTGCTTTGCTCATATTATCACCTGCCCCTCCTGAAATCATCTCCAAATTAAACTGCCTACATCTGACTTTTAAAAATTGTCTTCATTTTTGCACAAAGTGATGCATTAGTCAGCATTCTCCAGAAAAATAGACCAATAAAATATATATATATATGTGGAGAGAGAGAGAAAACAAGAAGAGAGACCCTATGTAGGATACATATCTACATCTATATATCTCTCTATCTACTTATCTATACATAAAGATTTATTATGAGGATGGGCCCATGTAATTATGGGGTGTAAGAAATCCCATGATCTGTCTGTCTGTGGCTAGAGACAAGGAGAACCAGTGGTATAGTCCTAGTCTGAGTCTGAAATACTGAGAACCAGAAGAACTGACGGTATAAGTTCTAGTCCAAGTCCCCTAGGCCTAGGAACCAAGAGATCTGATGAAGTAATTTCCAGTCCAAGTGAAAAAGACCAATGTCCTTACTTGAAAACAGAGAGGACAAAAGTTCCTTTACCCCACCCTTTGTTCTATTCAAGTTTCCAACAGATTGGATGAGACCTGTCCTCACTGGAGAGAATAGTCGACTGATTCACATATGAATCTCCTTCAGAAAACACCCTCACACTGCACCTAGAATAATGTTTAACCAAAATTTGGGTACCCTATATTCCAGTCAAATTAATGCATAAAATTAACAGAGATAAGAATTAACAGAGATAAACTATATGGACTTTTTCCATTTATGATGGTGGAAAGAGACTTACTGCGCCTTTACAACAGATCAACTGTAGATACCTTTTATTTAATAGAAGTCTCTCCTATTAAACAGCTCAACTTGAATGTACCTGAGTCTTACTATTTATCTCCCAAGTTCTATAAGGAACTAAAAAGTGAAGTTCTAAGAAGTATTTATGAAGTTCAGCTATGATCTCAAGGGTTAAGTTTAGGGCACAGCTTTCTTTCTGGATTCCCTTCTTGACTAGTTTTGTTTGTTTTTGAATAATCTTTTGTTCTTGCCAACTTAGAAATTCATAAAAGAACATACATATGTGTGTGTTTGCAATGTGTGTATGTGCGTGTGTGTGTAGTAGGGTCAGTAATGTATCTAGCATGGCATACTGATGGACATGGCAAATCACAGTTTTTTCATAATAAATGAAATGATGTTCTTCTTCCTTACAATTATTTTTGTATTCACTAGCTTCAACTTTTATTCAAATTCACCTAAAAATACACTGTCTTGAATTTTTAAACATTAAATTATAGACAACAGCCAACACTCTCTAGAATTGAAAGTAATGTTTTCTCAAGGATTTACATATATATGATCTTTACTGTAGATATCCAGTAGAGATTGTATTAGCCCTTGGTTCCTTTTGTTGCATTATCAAGCAGAAAAGTTCCATTAGAAATTTATTGGGATAGAGAGTTGAAATTCACCATGTAACAATTTTTAGAAAACTAGAAATGTGCAAAATTGGACAGTTTTCATGATATTTAAATATATGTTAATGTGCAGTTTATTTGGACTTCATTCATTTTGCTGAACATGTTTTATGCCTTAGTATTCATTTTATGAAATGTAAAATGCATGCAAATATATGCCTCATCAAAATGCTGGTCAGATTTTTGCTTTTGATTTTGTCTGTTGCTTTAGATGCCAATTTTCCCTAATGTGTATAGGATATTAGTAGTGTGGCTTATGATTGTTTGAAAATTCATAATAAATTATCCTAGCCTCAAAGTGAAAAATCCACCTTGCTCAATAATAAAATAGTGAGTTGTTTTATATCCTTAAGTGGGATCATGGGGTTTCATTAATTTATTTATTTATTCAGCAAATATATACTGACCACCTACTATTTCAAGTCAAAAAGGGTATAATAGTGACACATTAAAGAGAGATAGTGTCTACTTTCAGGGAGTTTACAGGTCAATAAATGAGACTTTAACTCAATAGATAGAATTAACAGTAAGCAATTACATGTTTTGGTAAATTCAGTAAAGAAAAATAAAAGTAATCCCAAGAAACTGTATAAGAAATACCTGGCCTGGATGCAGGGTCAGGGTGTTTTCTCACTTTTTTTTCCTTTTACTTATTTATTTTTAACTTTTTAAAACTTTTCATTTAAAAAAAAGAAAAAACTTTTTTTTTTATATCAGCAAATAGTTGTGTTAATTTTAGGTGTACAACAAAGTGAGTCAGTTATACATATGTGCTAAGTCACCTGTCTGACTCCTTGCAATCCCATGCACTCTAAACCCACCAGGCTCCTCTGTCCATGGGATTCTCCAGGCAAGAAAATTGAAGTGGGTTGCCATTTCCTTCTCCAGGGAATATTCCCCACCTAGGGATTGAATCCATATCTGTTATGTCTCCTGCATTGGCAGGAAGGTTCTTTACGACTGAGCTAATAGGGAAGCTCTTTCTCTCTCTCTCTATATATATATATATACACATCTATTCTTTTAAAATTTCTTTTCCCAATTAGACTGTTACAGAATACTGAGCAGAGTTACCTCTGCAATGCAGTAGGCCCTTGTGTTCTGTCTTAGAGTGATGATAAGACATGAAGGACAAGATATATCAGTTAAAATTCAGGATAAGAGTTGGAGATGAAGAATAGGAGATGAAGAAGAGCTTTGCTGACAAGACAGTGAGGTGGTATTCAGGAGAATGACCTAGAGTGAAACTCATGTATCCAAAGTAAAGTGGAAAGCAAGCTATTTTAGGGCTTTGAACTAGGAAATTGCATGACAGAATTTTTGCTCCTAAAATTTCCTTTGCTTGTTTTGTGGAGAATGGATTTAAGGAGACAATGTTGGAAAATAGGCACTAATTAGAAATGTAAAGAAGGCAGACCCAATAGACTAATGAACTGAATACCTAACCTTACCATCCCACAGTATCATTTTAATCCACTATTTATACACTCATAAATTTTAGTTATATTCCTAATATCTGTGATGGTCTCCAAACTATAACAATATATAAAAAATTTTATTTACATATAAACCACTTTGTGAAGAAGCTCCAGCAAGATGGTAGGTGCTGGAGCAGCACCTGCATGGTGCTGGAGTGGCTGTGAGGAGAAACCCCACATCCAAAGTCAGAGAAACCCCAGCAAGATGGTAGGAGGGGCATAATCGTGTTTAGAATCAAACCTCATACCCACCAGAGATGCTCAGAGGGCTCAAACAAACCTTGTGTGCACCAGGACCCAAAGATGCCATAGAGACAGAGACGGAACTGTGTTTGAGTGTCTCCTGGGGATGTATGGGTCAGCAGTGGACTGCCTCAGGGCCAAGGGCTCTGGGTTCAGCAGACCTGGGTATGGCATAAGCGCTCTTGGAGGAGGCCTCCATTACCCCGCCATAGAGCCACCAGAACTTACACAGGACTGGGGAAACAGACTCTTGGAGGGCACAAACAGAACCTTCTGAGAACCAGGACCCAGGAGAAAGAAGCAGTGACCCCATAAGAGAATGACCCAGACTTGCCCGCGAGTGTCCAGGAGTCTCTGGTGGAGGCATCAGTCGGCAGTGGCCTGCTGCAGGGTTGGGGGCACTGAGTATAGCAGTGCCTGCATGGGACATTTTGGAGAAAGTCGCCATTATCTCCACCATAGTTTGGCCTCAGGTAAAATGGCAATCCACTCCAGTACTCTTGCCTGGAAAATTCCATGGACTGAGGAGTCTGGTAGACTACAGTCCAAGGGGTCGCAAACAGTTGGACACAACTTCACTTCACTTCACTTCTTCAAATAACAGGGAGGGAACACAGTCCTACCCCTCAACAGAAAATTGGATTAAAGATTTACTGAACATGGTCCCACCCATCAGAACAAGACCCAGTTTCCCTCTCAGACAGTCTCTCCTATCAGGAAGTTTCAATAAGCCTCTTATCCTTCTCCATTACAGGACAGACAGACTGAAAATAACAATCACAGAAAACTAACCAATCCGATCACATAGACCACAGCCTTGTCTAAATCAATGAATCTGTGAGCCATGCCATGTAGGGCCATCCAAGATGGATGGGTCATGGTGGAGAGCTCTGACAAAACATGGTCCACTGGAGAAGGGAATGGCAAACCACTTCAGTGTCTTGCCTTGAGAACCCCATGAACAGTATGAAAAGGCAAAAAGATAGGACACTGAAAGATGAACTTCCCAGGTTGGTAGGTGCCCACTATGCTACTGAAAATCGGTGGAGAAATAACTCCTGAAAGAATGAAGAGACAGAGTCAAAGTAATAACAACAACCAGTTGTGGATGTGACTGGTGATGGAAGTAAAGTTCAATGCTATAAAGAGCAATATTGCATAGGAATCTGGAATGTTAGGTCCATGAATCAAGGCAAATTGGAAGTGTTCAAATGGGAAATGTCAAGAGTAAACATCAACATTTTAGAAATCAGCAAAATAAAATGGACTAGAATGGGTGAATTTAACTCAGATAACCATTATAACTACTACTGTGGGCAAGAATCCCTTAGAAGAAAAGGAGTAGCCGTTATGGTCAAGAAAAGAGTCCAAAATGCAGTACTTGGATGCAATCTCAAAAATGACAGAATGATCTGTTTGTTTCCAAGACAAGCCATTTAGTATCACAGTAATCCAAGTCTATGCCTCGACCAGGAATGCTGAAGAAGCTGAAGTTGAATGGTTCTATGAAGACATAAAAAACCTTCTAGAACTAACACCCCCAAAATATGTCTTTTTCATTATAGGGGAAGGGAATGCAAAAGTAGGAAGTCAAGAAATACCTGGAGTAAAAGGCAAATTGGACCTTGGAGTACAGAATGAAGTAGGGCAAAGACAAATGGACTTTTGCCAAGAGAACACACTGGTCATAGCAAACACCCCCTTCCAACAACACTGAGAAGACTCTACACATGGACATCACCAGATGGTCGGTACCAAATCAGATTGATTATATTCTTTACATTCAATGATGAAGAAGGTCTATACAGTCAACAAAAACAAGACTGGGAGCTGACTGTGGCTCAGATCGTGAACTCCTTATTGCCAAATTCATACTGAAATTGAAGAAAGTAGGGAAAACCAATAGGCCATTTAGATATGACTTAAATCAAATCCCTTATGATTATACAGTGGAAGTGACAAATAAATTCAAGGGATTCGATCTGATAGAGTGCCTGAAAACCATGGATGGAGGTTTGTGGCATTGTATAGGAGGCAGGCATCAAGACTATCCCCAAGGAAAAAAAGTGCAGAAAGGCAAAATTGTCTGAGGAGGTCTTACAAATAGCTGTGGAAAGAAGAGAAATGAAAGGCAAAGGAGAAAAAGAAAGATAAACCCGTTTGAATGCTGAGTTCCAAAGTATAGCAAAGAGAGGTAAGAAAGCCTTCCTCAGAGATCAATGCAAAGAAATAGAGGAAAATAATAAAATGGGAAAGACTAGAGATCTCTTCAAGAAAATGAGAAACACCAAGGGAACACTTCATGCAAAGATGGGCTCACTAAAGGACAGAAATGGTGTGGACCTAACAGAAGCAGAAGATATTATGAAGAGGTGGCAAGAATACACAGAAGAACTGTACAAAAAAGATCTTCATGACCCAGATAGTCACGATGCTGTGATCAATCACCTAGAGCCAGACATCCTGGAATGTGAAGTCAAGTGGGCCGTCGGAAGCATCACTATGAACAAAGCTAGTGGAGGTGATAGAATTCCAGTTGAGCTATGTCAGATCCTAAAAGATGATGCTGTGAAAGTGCTTCACTCAATATGCCAGCAAATTTGGAAAACTCAGCAGTGGCCACAGGACTGGAAAAGGTCAGTTTTCATTCCAATCCCAAAGAAAGGCAATGCCAAATAATGCTCAAACTACCGCACAATTGCACTCATCTCACACGCTAGCAAAGTAATGCTCAAAATTCTCCAAGCCAGGCTTCAATAGTACTTGAACTGTGAGCTTCCAGATGTTCGAGCTGGTTTTAGAAAAGGCAGAGGAGTCAGAGATCAAATTGCCAACATCCATTTGATCATCAAAAAAGCAAGAGAGTTCCAGAAAAACATCTACTTCTGCTTTATTGACTATGCCAAAGCCATTGACTGTGTGAACCACAACAAACTCTGGAAAATTCTTAAAGAGATGGGAATAACAGACCACCTGCCTCCTGAGAAATCTGTATGCAGGTCAGGAAGTCATAGTTAGAACTGGACATAAACAACAGACTGGTTCCAAGTCAGGAAAGGAGTACATCAAGGCTGTATATTGTCACCTGCTTATTTAACTTATATGCAGAGTACATCATGTGAAATGCTGGGCTGGATGAAGCAAAAGCTGGAATCAAGATTGCCAGGAGAAATACCAGTAACCTCAGATATGTAGATGACACCACCCTTATGTCAGAAAACGAAGAGGAAATAAAGAGCCTCTTGATGAAAGTGAAAGATGAGAGAGAAAACGTTGACTTAAAATTTAACATTCAAAAGACTAAGATCATGGCATCTGGTCCCATCTCTTCATGTCACACAGATGGGTAAGCAGTGGAAACAGTGACAGATTTATTTATCTAGGCTCCAAAATCACTGCAGATGGTGATTGCAGCCATTAAGTTAAAAGACACTTGCTCCTTGGAAGAAAAGCTATGACCAACCTAGAAAGCATATTAAGAAGCAGAGACATTTCTTTGCAAGAAAGGTTCATCTAGTCAAGGCTATGGTTTTTCTAGTAGTCATGTAAGGATGTGAGAGTTGGAGTGTAAAGAAAGGTGAGTACCAAAGAATTGATGCTTTTGAACTGTGGTGTCGAAGACTCTTGAAAGTCCCTTGGACTGCAAGGAGATCCAACCAGTCAATCCTAAAGGAAATCAGTCCTGAATATTCGTTGGAAGGACTGATGCTGAAGTTGAAACTACAGTACTTTGGCCACCTGATGTGAAGAAATGACTCATTGGAAAAGACCCTGATGCTGGGAAAGTTGAAGGCGGGAGGAGAAGGTAACAATAGAGGACAATATGGTTGGATGGCATTACCAACTCAATGGACATGAGTTTGAGTAAGCTCTTGGAGTTGTTGATGAACAGGGAGACCTGGCATTCTTCAGTTCATGGTGTTGCAGAGTTGGACACAACTGAGGAACTGAACTGAACTGAAGAAGATTAAGTTGATGGAAAATAGAACGGTTGTCCTTTGGAATACCACTGTGTGGAGATTGAGAAAATGAATAGGAAGCTGGGGTTAATGGAGACTCAGAACCTGGGGTTTGAAGAGAAGTCAATAGAAAAGAAGTCTAGGAACTATTGTAAAGACGGACTGATTTATTTTCCAACCCCTCTTTCTTTTTATAAGTACATATATATGTAAAAATAATGGAGATATCTCATTTCCCTTTGTCTTTTGTCAACTCAATAAAATATTCATATATTTTGTTCTGCTTTTTTCCCTGCCTGACCAAGTTACTGGTACAAAAAGAGAGGGGGAACCCTTAATTCTGTTAACACACTATTTAAAATACTACCACTTCAGATAATCTAAGGTGGTATGAACACATGGTTTTGGGTAATATGAAAATGGGGAATCTGTAGATTTTAAAGCCTTCATTTTTGCAATTGTAAGCTTCTACCCCTTCCCAATAATCTTTTTTTATTTGACTTAGTTTAAAGTAATCAACTGACTTTTATACTTGGCAAATCTCATTACTATTTTAAATATCTGCTTCTTCAACTGTATTCAATAATTTTTTGCCTTGAAAACTGTGCAAAACTAATCATACTCTTACCATGCAGTCTAACTATTGCACTCCTTGGTATTTCAACTCCTTTGGGAGTCTGTACAAAAACCTGCACAAAGATATTTATAGTAACTTTATTCATAATTGCCAAAACTTGGAAGCAACCAAGATGTCCTTCAGTAGGTTAATAGGTAAATAAACTCTAGTGCATTCCAGGTAATGGAATATTATTCAGTGTGAAAAATAAATAAGCTATCCAGCCAATGAAATATATGGAAGAAACTTAAATGCACATTAGCAAGTGAAAGAAGTTAATGTGAAAAGGCTACATACCTCATGATTTTAACTATGACATTCTGGAAAAGGCAAAACTGTGGAGATAGTAAAAAGATTAATTGATGACAGGGGTCAGGTGGGGCAAGGATGAAGAGGTGAAGCACAGAGAAATTTTAAAAGTGAAAATACTCTATAGGATACCATAATGGTGAGCACATGCCACCATACATTTATCCACACCCACAGAATGTACACTGAGAAGGAATTGGCAGCCCACTGCAATATTCTTGCCTGGAGAATCCCATGGACAGAGTAATGTGGGGTCCAGTCCATGGGGTCACACAGTTTGACACAACCCAAGAGACTTAGCCCAGCACAGCGCATAGAATGCACATTACCAAGGGCGAACCATAATGTAAACAGAACTTGGGTGATTATGGTGTGTCACTCTACGTTTATCAGTTGTAACATATACACCACTCTGGCGGGGATGTTGATAAAATGTATGCTGTGCCAGTATGGAGAAATATCTGTCCCATTTCCTCAGTTTTGCTGTAAGTCTTACGCTGCTCTAGAAAAATGAAGTCTTAATTTTAAAAATGTGTGAACTGATGAATCTTGCTCTGAAAAAATTATTAATTCTAAGAAGAAATTAAGACAATTTTAATTCTTCTGATTATTGATATATTGTTATGATTTCTGATATAGAACTAGCTTTTAAAATTCTTTTATAACATATTACTTTCTGATTTAAAACTCAAGGACTTTCATAGACAGCTCTCTTGTTAAGGATGCAGAGCTTTGGATCACATTTTGGCCTTTTATTTTTAAATATTTATTCCTCAATTCAATAGATATATTTTATCCCCGTGGGTGGAGGCCGGGATGAAGCACAAACTGGAATCAAGATTGCTGGGAGAAATATCAAAAGTCTCAGATAAGCAGATGATACCACCCTTATGGCAGAAAGCAAAGAACTGAAGATCCTCTTGATGAAAGTGAAAGAGAAGAGTGAAAAAGCTGGCTTAAAACTCAGCATTCAAAAAACTAAGATCATGGCATCCAATCCCATAACTTCATGGCAAATAGATGGGGAAACAATGGAAACAGTGACAGACTTTATTTTCTTGGGCTCCAAAATCACTGCAGATGGTGACTGCAGCCATGAAATTAAAAGATTCTTGCTCCTTGGAAGAAAAGCTATGACCAACCTAGACAGCTTATTAAAAAGCAGAGACATTACTTTGCTTCCAAAGGTCCATCTGGTCAAAGCTATGTTTCTTCCAGTAGTCATGTATGGATGTGAGAGTGAGACAATAAAGAAAGCTGAGCACCAAAGAATTGATGCTTTCGAACTGTGGTGTTGGAGAAGACTCTTGAGAGTCCCTTGGACTGCAAGGAGATCCAAGCAGTCCATCCTAAAAGAAATCAGTCCTGAATATTCATTGGAAAGACTGATACTGAAGCTGAAACTCCAATCCTTTGGCCACTTGATGCAAAGAAGTGACTCATTGGAAAAACCCTGATGCTGAGAAAGATTGAAGGTGGTAGGAGAAGGGGATGAAAAAGAATTAGATGGTTGGATGGCATCACCGACTCAAAGGACATGAGTTTGAATAGTAAGCTCTGAGAGTTACTGATGGACAGGGAAGCCTGGCATGCGGCAGTCCATGCAGTCAGAAAGAGTCAGGGATGAATGGTAATCCTATTATAAGAATATTGGTTCATTGTATTGGAAGAATGTCCAAAGATTTTGAACCAGTACAAAAATATACACACTGGAAAAAATAAAAATCATCTGAGGACTCCTATAGCTTTCTGAGAAACTTGAAGCATGTACCATTTATATTTGATTTCTAATGCTAGGAAACATTTTTTATAGGGGATGCTTCAATTCAAACAACTACTAAAACATGGCTTAGGCATGGCTTGGGGCTATAATGCGATATACTCCCCTGAGGTTCTTGTTCAGAAATGGGAGACTATTGTTCAGAATCACTGTGCTGCTTAATATCCTCAAACAGCTTTCACTTTTTTCCCCCTGAAAAATGTTAGGGATTTTCTGAAAATTGGTTTTTATGATCAAAGGCTATCTACTCTCAAAAGTGTCTTCAATAAATTATCAAAGATCTTCCCTGCAGTTTCTTTAGGATTTATTGGGTTTTTCCTACCACGTTTACTTTAGTTGAGTTTTGTGTTTCAAAGAGAGCAAGTAAGAAAGAGACAGAGAAAATGTGTAAGTTATTTGGGTTTCTTCCAATACATTATTGCATTTTATTTAGGCAGACAAGGCATGTAACAACTTGGAATGTGTTTTGGTTTGTTTTTTTTTTTTTTGCTTTGTGTTTGGTGGGTGGCAAGGAGATGGGGTTGTATGCTTGATTGGAAAGGAAAATTCATCTTATTTTAATTGAAATACCTAATTAAATTTCTGTGGAACCATAATTTACACTGCTTGTGTTTCTTATTGCCATATTTTAGCCCTTGTATTCCTATTTGCAATCTGATAATTTATTAGTGGAAATTGATCTAGAAGAGAGAACAGGGCAAAATTTTGCACCCATTTGATTCACTAGTTAAATTTTTAATTTAGTGCTAATGTTCAAATGCTACCAGTGAGTTGTCTCCCTGACACCATCAAGGAGTGTCATTTGAGTGACGCTCTTTATTAGTCTAGTTTACTATTTTCTACTAGTTCAGATTTTCTTCTTTCTCACTGATTTATTTAAAGTCATAGGATCATAATTAATAGAAGCAGCAAAATGAGCCTTCAGCAAATTAATTATAATTATGCATGCCATGCATTTGAATAATAATCTGGATGATATATTTATAATGGTGGAAGCTATTATGTGGATTAAAATGATAAAGGAAGTTTTAGCAGGGAATTGGGAAGGATATATCATTTAAAGATGCTCACAAGCTGTCCTTTAATCTAATTTGGCTCCCAGCTGTGATTCAAGTTTTGATTTGAAGCTATTTATTTTGAGTTCAATTGTCATAAACACCAAGTTACAGATGGTATGTGGTGCCAGTGTATAATATTTGATCAGTGAACTGTTCCAAAATATAATATTGTGCTTTTTTAATTATTTACTCTACCAAAATTTGCTATTAAACTAGATGAAAATCCTTTTTATATGACACTGTAATAAAGTGAGCAGACATTTTATTTTTTTTTTTACATTAAATTTTAATGATAATATAGTAATTTAAGTGTATGGGAGGGTATTCTTAGGATTTCTTGGTAGCAATCTTTAATCTATGATTGAGTTAATCAGTTAATCCACTTTTATGACAACTTTTACATAATGTTATTGTAAGAAAATAATTCTAGAGAGTGGATTGTCTTTTGTCCTTCTCAGCTACCTGGTACTTATATTTTTGTAAAGACAGTCATGGTCATCTATATTCAGTGCCCTAAATAACCTTCTTACATCCTCTCCACATTGGGTTCTGAAGCTAGCCATATATCCAATGGGAATGATTAAATTCCAACTTGATCAGGGCATTCCTACCTCAGACGATAGGGGAAGGTACTAGAGAAGTAAGCTATAACAGAGTCCAGTGATGAGAACTGAGATCTACTTGGGAAAGACTTTAAAATGCATGGTAAATTTAGAGTTCAGAGTCATAGAGGTTAAAGAGATAGTAACCAAGAGCTCAGAGGGAATCAATGCTATCAAGTAATTTTAGTGAGAAATGAGTATATATGTGTGTGTATGTGTGTTTGTGAGTGTTGGGGATTGGGTGCTGAGTGAGTATAGGGAATTAATTCCTTATTCATCACATACAAATTGTTTGATCATAAATGTTTCTCAACCTGGCTTCACATTAGAATCATTTGGGGAGCTTTTATAAAATACTAATGCAGCAGTCCAATGCAAGATAAAATTTATCATGGTCTTTCAGCATGATCACAGGTACGAATAGTTTTTAAAAAGCAGACATTTTAATTTTGAGGTCAAAAATAAAGAAGTCATGCTTTATAATGGTGATATGAAATTAGGTTTAGAGTGAGAATCTTGCCTCCTTAATGTTTTGCTCATAAATTATGTTG
Organism: Muntiacus reevesi; assembly: GCF_963930625.1. Classification (NCBI taxonomy): domain Eukaryota; kingdom Metazoa; phylum Chordata; class Mammalia; order Artiodactyla; family Cervidae; genus Muntiacus; species Muntiacus reevesi. Next base: position 18,074,824 of record NC_089265.1, on the reverse strand, counting down.
ACATGAGCCAAAGGAAGTGAAGAGTTGATGGCAGTGTTTAGATGAATAATGCATAAAGGAAACTATGTGCTGCTCTTATAAATAAATATTTCTAGAAACAGTTATTTTTCACCTGGTGCCTCACATATTTTTCCTCTCTACTTGGTAGATGGCTTGGTAGGTTTTACAGGTTATAGAATGAAGCGAGTTGTTTGGATGAGTTCAAAGGCAAGTGTGTTTATGTTTTCAGGTACAGTCAACTAATTTTGAAAAAACTGTGGCAGTCTCAAACCAAAATGATTCTATACAGGTATGGGTATGTACTGAGTGATTTTGCTCATATGATCTCCATCACAGTCCTGTCTTTGAACTAATTTGTATCTTCATGTTTATATTTATTGGTAAATGTGCTTTAGAGTAACAGGTATACATTTTGTAACATATGGATTGTTGTTGTTCAGTCCCTAAGTCCTGTCTGACTCTTTTTGACCCCATGAAATGCATCATGCCAGGCTTCCCTGTCCTTCACTGTCTCCCAGAGTTTGCTCAAACCATCTTATTTTCTGCTGCCCTCTTATCCTCTTGCCCCCAATCTTTCCCAGTATCAGTCTCTTTTCCAGTGAGTCGACTCTTCACATCAGCTGGCCAAAGTATTGGAGCTTCAGTTTCAGCATCAGTCCTTCTAATGAATATTCAGGGTTGATTTCCTTCAGGATTGATTGATCTCTTGGCAGTCCAAGGGACTCAAAAGTCCTCTCTCACCAAAACTTGAAATCATCTATTCTTTGGCACTCAGCTTTCTTTATGGCCCAGGTTTCACATCTGTACATAACTACTGGAAAAACCACAGATTTTTTTTTCCATTTATTTTTATTAGTTGGAGGCTAATTACTTTACAATATTATAGTGATTTTTAACTATAGAGACATTTATCAGCAAAGTGATGTCTCTGCTTTTTAATATGCTGTTGAGATGTCTCCTAGCTTTCCTTCCAAAGGGCAAGTATCTTTGAATTTTGTGGCTGTAGTCACCGTCTGTTGTGATTTTGGAGCCCAAGAAAATAAAATCTGTTACTGTTTTCACTTTTCCCCTTTCCATTTGCCATGAAGTGATGGGACTGAATACTATGATCTTAGTTCTTTGAAAGTTGAGTTTTAAACCAGCCTTTTCACTTTCCTCTCCCCCTCATGAAGAGGCTCTTTAGTTACTCTTTACTTTCGCCATTAGAGTGGTATCATCTGCATATCTGAGGTTATTTATTTCTCCTGGAAGTCTTGATTCCAGCCTGCGCTTCATTTCACATGGAATGCCAGGCTAGAAGTTAAATAAGCAAGGTGAAAATATACAGCTTTGATATACCCTCCTTTCCCAATTTTGAACCAGTCTGTTGTTCCTTGTCGAGTTAAGGCTACAAAAACTCATTGCTGTACACATTTCAGTGACTCTTGGTAAATAGCCTACTATTTATACCCCTCAGGTGTTTTATAATCTATAGACTCAGGGTTATGAGCTTTCCTGAAGATATTAGGGTAATCAAGTACTATATATAACCCATTTAATATAGTGCTACATTAGCTCGCAAAGCAGGGGATTAAAAAATGTGAGTGTTCTCAGTTCTCTCCTCTACTGTTTCCATTTTCCAGAAAGTTTTCAGGCATTTTATGATGGAAATCTTCCTACAGTAAGATGAACAAATAGAAATTACTGGGTTGATCTAACAGTTCGTTTGAGTTTTTCTTTAACATCTTACGGAAATAAACAAATAAACTTTTTGGCCAACCCAACAAAATGTTTGAGACAAGTACATGACCGATGAGAATTTATTTAGTTATGTTACCTAGTACTGCATACAACTTTGAGCTTCCTGGCATCCAGAACAAAAATAGAAAAGAAATTTTGATTTTATTAAAAGCATGAGGAGGTAAATCAGTCCTACAGAAACTGTTTTTTCCCCCTGATATTATGTTCGAAAAATATAACACTCAAGGTCTTTCTTACCGAGAACATTGAATAATGTAAATGAATAATGCCGTCAAAAATGATTTTATGGTTGATGCAGTAGCCATCTGCATATGGCTGTTCCTTGCATCAACCCTCAATAAAACCCAAGGGCATGACTTTAAAGGGTAGCAGCTTGATCATTATTACATTTTTATGGATGAGTCAAACATCCTTCTCCATTGTTATACAAGAGAAAAGTCAAATGAGAGATCATCTGGCTTAAGGTTATAATTCAAAATATTCCTCAATTACAGAATTCATCCCATACTTATAGTTTTTATGGAACTCTTCTGTATATAAATTTGTACACTTTTATCTCTCATGTATTTCAGTAAATTAAAATGGAGTACTCTGTTATACATCTGTGCTCCATGGTCCATGGTATTATAACAGAAACAATGATAACCTTGGTCTACAGAGAAACTCAGTTATACATTATACTAAATTACAGATGTGTTAAAATTGCATTTAAGAAAAAAAAAAAAAAAAAAAACACCTGAAGAACAGCAAGCTAAACAAAGTCCAATTCAGTGTTTATTTTGACTGTCAAATTGTATGAAATGCATCTATAAATGTGTAGACCTTCAGAAAATTTAAGTAATTAATAGGTAGTTGTCACTGGGAGAAGGCAGTGAGTTAAGATATATTTCCCTTTACTTGCTTTTTAAAAGATTTTTATTTTTGTAGGTTTGTAAAGTATTTTTGTGTTTGTGCTATGTTCAGTTGTGTCTGAGTCTTTGTGACCCCTTGGACTGTAGCCCACCAGGCCCCTCTGTCCATGGAATTTCCCAGGCAAGAATACTGGAGCGGGTTGCCATTTCCTTCTCCAAAGAATCTTCCTGACCCAGGGATTGAACTTGAATCTCCCGTGTATCCTATTTTACAGGCAGATACTTTATTTCTTACTGAATGCAATTTTCAGTTGCAAATTTATGGTATTTACAAATATGACACCATAAACTTTAATAAGGGCATTTAGATCTGTGCTCATTCATATGGAATGGCAAATATTAGAACACTTGTTACTATAATATTCAGATTAGCATCAGGAGTGTGTAAAACATTTAGATTATTCTGAATTATGAAGACAATGATTCAGATGTTCCATAACTTTAATTCGTAGTAAAACTGAAAGGAAGATAAATCACTAAAATTATGAACAAGTTATTAATTTCTCAAGTTATTAAATCTGTAGAATAATTTAGATAAGGCCTTCATTTGATGGAATGGTACCACATGGACATGTTTCTAAAATGTTGCTTTCAGACCTGAAGATTTGACATTTTTTTTAAAATTTCTGTATAGGTGAATTACAACATTAATTTCAGGTATACAGCATAGTGATTCAGTATTTTCACAGTTTATACTCCATTAAAGTTTAGCACAAAATAATGACTGTTATTCCTTGTGCTATATAACATATCATTGATTTTCTTATATTTTATACATAATAGTTTATACCTCTCAATCCCGTAATATGTTACTTCACCCTTCTTTCTCTCCATTGGTATTCTTAATTTTATTTTCTATGGATCTGTTTCTCTTTTACTGCCTATGTTTGCATTATTTTGTAGATCTCACATATAAGTGATATCATACGTTGTTTGTCTTTCTCTGGCTTATTTCACTAAGCATAATACTCTCTAGGTCCATCCACTTTGCTGCAAATGAGAGAATTTCACTTTTTATCCTGAGTACTGTTGTACATATATACCACATGCATATATACCACTTCTTTATCTGTTCATATGTTGATGGAAACTTGGGTTGCTTCCATATCTTTGCTAATGAAAACAATACTGTTATGAACATGGGGACCATGTATCATTTTGAATTAGTGCTTTTGTTTTTTCCAAATACATGCACAGGAATGGAATTGCTGGTTAATAGCAGTTCTGTATTTATTAATAGTTTTTTGAGGAACCTATGTGACTGTTTTCCATAGTGGCTGCACCAACTTCCATTCCCACCAACAGTGTAAAGGGGTTCCATTTCTTCACATCAGGATCAGCATTTGTTATTGGTAGACTTTTTATTTCTATTTGTTGAAGTATTGTTGATTTACAGTATTGCGTTAGTTTCAGGTATATAACAAAGCGATTCATTTATATATATCATATGTGTATGTGTGTTTGTATCCTTTTTCAGATTATCTTCCCTCATTGTTGTTGTTGTTCAGTCACTAGTTGTGTCTGACTCTTTTTGACCCCATGGGCTGCAGCACACCAGGCTTCCCTGTTCTTCATTGTCTCCCAGAATTTGCTCAAATTCATGTCCATTGAGTCAGTTATACTATCTAACCATTTTATCCTCTGCCACCCTCTTCTCCTTTTGCCTTCAGTCTTTCCCAGCATCAGGGTCTTTTTCAGTGAATCATCTCTTCGAATCAGGTGGCCAAAGTCTTGGAGCTTTGCATCAGTCCTCCCAGTGAATATTCAGGATTGATTTTCTTTAGAATTGACTGGTTTGATCTCCTTGCAGTCCAGGGGACTCTGAAGAGTCTTCTTTAGCACCACATTTCGAAAGCATCAATTCTTTGGCTACTGCTGAAACAATGTATTCTGACTATTCAGAAAAAAATTAATAAAAATGAACATAAAGTATCAACTGCTAATGATCAGGGTTATCTGATCGCTATCTAAGAAATCATGTTTAAATAGTATTCAAATATGTCTCTAGTTTCAAATGTGAAGATGATATTGTAGGCGTTTGTCTACTTTTTGAAGTCTTCATTCCTGTGATTGTTTAATCACATTGTCAGGATATTTTATTAGGTATTAAAATTTCAAATGATAGAGTGGTACAATTTTAGGATGCCCTTGAACAGTTAGAATCCTTAGTGGCTTCAGGGGGCTGTTGGTTGTGTCAGCCACGGATAGAGTTCTTGCTGCCTGTGCAGGGGCCCATGTCGGCAATCATGCAAAGCCTTGGGTGCAAGTCAGCTGTTCCCCTCAGCCTCCCCTGCCCCCATCCTGTTGCAAAATTGCTCTGTAAGGCTTGTAGGACCGGCTTTCCTCTAAGTGTGTGCCGAGGGGTAAGTCGTGATGGAGTGGCCGCCATCAGAAACCTGGGCTCCTTCCGAGGCACTGCTTGGGTAAGTGCCACCAGTGGCCACCAGCGCTGCAGCGAGGCCCGGCCCCAGGACCAGTCGCCTCTGCTTCCCATGGGTTGAATCTTCTCACTGGTCTTAGCGGCCCTGGATCCAGTGCTGCTCTGTGAGTGGAGTAAGTGGAACTGGAGCGTTCTCTGGCCTCAGGGTAGGGCACGGGGCAAAGTGATCACGGAAACCAGGTAGTCACTAATGCAGATCTCGCTCCGTCCTGCCTTGCCAATAAACCTACACAGGCAAGTACTCCCTCCTCGTGAGTAGAGTCCAGGCTTCCCTCAGCGACTCTGTTAGTCCCAGAGATCTTCCAGTTAGGGGGGCTTGTGTTTCCCATGGAGGACCCCAGGACTAGGACATCCAGTCCGTGGCTTGAACTGCTCACTCCTCTGGGTGTGTGTTCTCCCATGTAATCTAGGAATATGGATTCTAAGAGTGAAAACATACTTTAGAATTTTTAAGTCCTTTAGAAAGAGGAAGACAAAAAAACACATGAAGTCACTTATTTGTCAAATCTAAAATATGACACAAATGAATTTATCTATGAAACAGAAAATGACACACAGATGCAGACCGTGGTTGCCGTGGGTAAGAGGGTGAGGGAGTGATATATGGAGAACTTGGGATTAGCCGATGCAAACTATCGTATATAGAATGGACAAGCAACAAGATCCTACTCATAGCACAGGGAAGTATATTCAATATCCTGTAATAAGCCATAATGGAAAGAATACGAAAAAGAATATACACATATACATATTTATGTGTGACAGAATCACTTTGCTATAAAGCAAAATTTAATACAGCATTGTAAATCAACTATACTTCAAAAAAATAAAATTGAGAAGAAACTCAAAAATTGTTCTAGTCCTATTATTTGCAATTTCAAAACTGAACAAAATATCCTGACAATGTGACTGAACACTATATGCATGAATACTTCAAACAATAGGGAAGCTTTTACCTGTAGTTTATCATCTTCACACCTGAAAGTCTAGCCATATTTGAATTTTATCTAAACATGCTTTTTTATTTTGAAACTGAAATGAAGACTGATCATTAGTAGTTGATATTCTCTTTCCTTTTATTAATTTTTTCTAAATATCCAAGAAAAATACACACATTTTAGAAAAGCACACTTATAATCCTATCTTCTTTTTTTTTAAATTTTATTTAGTTATTTTTTTTTTCCAGTGGGTTTTGTCATACATTGATATGAATCAGCCATAGAGTTACACGTATTCCCCATCCCGATCCCCCCTCCCACCTCCCTCTCCACCCGATTCCTCTGGGTCTTCCCAGTGCACCAGGCCTGAGCACTTGGCTCATGCATCCCACCTGGGCTGGTAATCTGTTTCACCATAGATAATATACATGCTGTTCTTTCGAAACATCCCACCCTCACCTTCTCCCACAGAGTTCATAAGTCTGTTCTGTACTTCTGTGTCTCTTTTTCTGTTTTGCATATATGGTTATCATTACCATCTTTCTAAATTCCATATATATGTGTTAGTATGCTGTAATGTTCTTTATCTTTCTGGCTTACTTCACTCTGTATAATGGGCTCCAGTTTCATCCATCTCATCAGAACTGATTCAAATGAATTCTTTTTAACGGCTGAGTAATATTCCATGGTGTATATGTACCACGGCTTCCTTATCCATTTGTCTGCTGATGGGCATCTAGGTTGCTTCCATGTCCTGGCTATTATGAACAGTGCTGTGATGAACATTGGGGTGCACGTGTCTCTTTCAGATCTGGTTTCCTTGGTGTGTATGCCCAGAAGTGGGATTGCTGGGTCATATGGCAGCTGCATTTCCAGTTTTTAAAGAAATCTCCACACTGTTTTCCATAGTGGCTGTACTAGTTTGCATTCCCACCAACAGTGTAAGAGGGTTCCCTTTTCTCCACACCCTCTCCAGCATTTATTGCTTGTAGACTTTTGTAATCCTATCTTCTGAAGAAAGTCATTGTTAATATTTTTGGCATGTTTCATTCCATTATTATTTCTGTTCACTTCTTATTGTTTATATATGTATAATCAGAATCATTGCTTTTTAGTTAACATGAATTGTATTCAAGATTTGTTTATGTAAACAAATAATATGATCTTAATGGCTACATAATTTTTCATTGTTTGACTTTTTTTATTGCTGTACAGTGAATTGTTTATTTTTGTTATCATAAATTCACTAGGAATATATTATGTGTACATAAGTATTTATCTATCATACAAGTTTATAATTTTAAAATAGACTTTGAGCTTACTAATTAGCAGATCAAGGCTCTGAATATTTTTCAGGCTCTTGATTTATATTTATAAATTGCTTTCCACAAAGGTTGTAGCAGCTTGTTACCACCTTATCAGTATGTGTGAGTGAATGTGCCACTGCTATCTAGCCTACCTTTAAGTTTGCCAAAAAATACTAATTGCTTAATGAAGAAATTTTAATTCCAAATCATATTTTTTCTTAGGAATTAACTTACATCTCATTTTTTCATAAAATTAGAAAAATAATTCGGTGGCAGAAGTAGTCAGATCCACTGCACTAATTTTAACAAATAAAGAATTAGAAATACAAAGGAGGTAAGTAATTTACTATCTGTCATAAGGCTGTCAAGGGACAAACCTAGGATTAAAATTTAGAACTGTTTATTCCTAGGCCATTGCAACTAAAGAAAAAAATGTCCTGAATTTCAACTCTATTTATGAACCAATACTTGTAATCTAGCACAATGAATAAATTTTATTTGTACTGGATATAGTAAAAAGGTTTGGATGGGCTAGCATTATTAAAACAAAAAGAACATGGAGAAGGGTGTATAAAAATTGCTCTATTGAAAATCTGTGTATTACTTAAGTATTAAGAGAGTCATTTAAATATGCGTACAATATTGAAATAATAGCAATAATTGGGAGGAAGTGAATATTTTGTATACATGGGGGAAAACCAAAAGCAGTTGCCTAAAGAATCTATAGCCTCAAGGTAAGCAGTCTATTTCTTGGTAAGACAATTTGCAAAATATAAATATGTTGTTATAGAAGTATATAATTATACTTCAGATGACTATATTGAAACTCAGAGAGGATAGATGGCTATATAGCACTGTATCTTTTCAATCAGTGAGATATTAAAAAGCAGTGTCAATCTTTTACCTCATTGGAAAATTAGTAACATTTTTTTTCTATTTTAGGAGATACTTTCTACTCTTCTTGGCTTCAGTGACTTAGCATACTAGGTTGCTATTAGCTGACTCAGGATATCTTTTTACCTAAAAGTTTCCAAATTTGAGACTTGCTATTAGCTGACTCAGGATATCTTTTTACCTAAAAGTTTCCAAATTTGAGACATCCTATCCATTTAGATATCTTAAAGTATCAGGTTGAACTTTTATTTTATAATTTATTCATCACAAATGTATTGAGCACCTACTCTTTGTTTGACTCCCTAGTGTTTTTTAAGAAAATGACAAATGAAGTTCAGAAAACAGCTCCCACTCAAATAACTGATCAGCATATCAGAGTAGATCAGAGCTTTCTTTGGAAATAGGACTTGGAGGCTTTGTGCCCAGCTTTGTGTAAAAATATTTAGATGAGTCTAGATTAGATATTGTACCTCTCTGAGTCTTTATAGTTGTAATATATATCTTTATAGTATTCTATGAAAGATGTGTGTGTGCGTTTATATGTTAGTCACTCAGTCATGTCCAACACTTTGTGACCCATCATCTGTATCCCACCAGGCTCCTCTGTCCATGGAATTCTTCAGGCAAGAATACTGGAGTGGGTTTCCATTCCCTTATCCATCTATATATGATAATTTTGATAATTTGTATTATATATGGTATATAATTGCATTATCATGTAATTAAATATTTTATATAGCATTTATGTTTATATTTATATAAGATATATGCATAAATACCTATATGTTTATCTCTATAAATATATTCTTTATGTTAAATGTCTATGTATTTATGTATATGTGCATTTATTACATTATAGATGTTATATTTCACATCTATAGCAGTTGTATATATACATTATGTATGATTTATACATATAGTAGCTATAGCTATATTTTCTACATATAATTGCTATATATGGAATGGCTAATATAGTAGTATAATAACTACTAGATACTATTAAGTCCTCCTTCTATGTAAAAGATAGTAGGAATTTTAGGACTAGTGTTAAGGAGAAGAGAGGGCATGTATTTCAATATTGGGCAGTGTCAGGTTGATTATTAATACTCTGCATTATTAACACATTCAACAAACATATGTTGGTCACACATCATGCACAGAGACTGGATATCTAAGTTTCGGTTCCTCGGTTTAGGAAATCTATCATCCACTGGGAGTGACAGATACTACAATATGTAACACTGATGTTTCCCTGTAATAACATTAAAATATAACTAATTCCTCTGACATAGGTGAACTTGAAGTGGTGAATATGAGTTTAGAGCTTGGGTGGAAGTAGGCTAAATTATGAAGATTTAAACTTTATTAACATATCAGAGATATAATGCTGACATATTTGATATATAAGTGTGGTAATAATGGTCAGGGAATTGAAAAGAATAACTATCATAGAGGAGCTGAGGGAAAACATTTAAAGAAGTGCAAGGCATTTTCACCAGAAAATGGCAGAATAAGCTTTCTGAAAAGAACAGAAAAGGATAAAGTAGATAAGAAAAATGTGGATTCACTTGACTGTAGGACGAAGATGGTTTCACTGGTGACCCAAGTATTCAGTGCAGCTGATGGGTGAAGAGGATCAGAAAAATCACACTGAATTTGACCAAAAGCTAGTCATAGTTGAAGTTAGAAGACATAGCTTAATTTCAAGTGATTTGAAACCCGGTTCTACAATTTACAGGTTATGTGACCTTGAATAAGATAATTGGAACCATAGTTTTTGCCATCCTCCCTCATCTATTATGAGTGTAAGTGTTTGAGGTGTGTGGGGAGGGTGGGGAAGAGAGGTGACTGGTGCTCTGCTAAGTTTTAATGCATCTACCCTATTACATGTAGGCACTAATATTGTTTTTTTTGAATTATGAAAGTTTCAGATCTGGAATTTTCTAGACTCATGCTAGGAGTATCCTCCTTATGGATCTGTGGAGTTTGCATTCCTAGTTAGCAGTGAATGGTGGGAATCCCCTTGGGATTCCTGTTGATTCTCTCTTGTCCTTCAGCATTGGAATTGTTGTTACAGGCTTCTGTCATCCAGCATTCTGCGTTTGATCTCATGTGCTTCATTTTGGCTTCTCTAAGCTGACATGCAATAAGTATATAATTTTTGGAATTCATCTGGCATGTGGAAATTGAAGCAGGGATATTCCAAGGGCTATCATTGGTGTTATTGTGGAAAACTCCATTCTCTGCAGGGGGGGAAAAATAGTCCTCTGAATGAATGCTAAGAACTTGGTAGTGTAAAATTATTTGATATTTCAAAGGTCAAAATTAGGCTTAAGTATGACTTTTCCTGTCTCTCTTGGTACAGTTCTTGCCTTTGTCATTGGTTTCATATTGCAGTGAAAAAGATAATAGGAGAGATGTGTATTAAAATGTAAAGATAACTGAGAAATACTCAAACAATTAAAAAAAAGGATTTTGATGATAAATAAGTCCTGTTTATAGTGTATATTCCATTGCACTAAGTAAGAGATACTGATGTCTGGTTCATATTATAGTTCAGGTTAAACAGTATGAAAAACGCCAATAAAATTCCCCAGCATTCTAAGTGAAACTGGTCCTTAGTGTCACTGGTACCCCTTGGGTCACGGTTGTTTACAGACTGTATCTTAGCATTATAATAAAGACGACCCCTCCCCTCCATCATCCATGTGTATGATGAGCAGAGTGACAAAAGTGAACAAATAAAGGAGAACGGAGCTTCTTTTGTGAAGATAAGAATTTAAACATAACTAATGTGATAGGCCCACGTGTCTCTCAAACTCTAACATAAAAACTTTTGTTAATCTCCCCAACCCCTTGATTTCCTTGGGAAGGAAATGGGATCACTATATTTCAACTCTCCATTTCATTTTTCTTCTGTAATAGAGATACATCCTGAGTGATTTACTAGGTGCTTTTTCTCCTCTTTTTTCCTGGACTGTCTGACAGGTGAAGGAGAGAGTCTGTCAAGGCATAGCATTCGAAAGGTCAGATTGAGACAGAGCAGAATTCATTCTTCTGACAAAGATATAACAAGACAAAATGGATTTTTAGTTGTCCCTATCAGATATCTCTATAATGCAACATATTAGACATGTATAAAAGAGGTGTGGAAAAAGAAATCAGAGATATGGGTAGGAAACCTGTAGCATAAGAATTATCACCCAGCTATGAAATTTAGGAAGAGATTAAACATGAAGCATATCTTTAAGGAAAATTATTATTTTTTGGAATGCATTTTGTCTATGTTGACATAAAAATACATGATCAGGGAAAAGGAAATATAATTTAAAGTATATGGATTGAAAAAAAAAACTAGGCAAAAGGAAAGTGAGGATAAGAGTGGTTATGTGGGACCAATATATAGATTGCAGACTTTAGAATTTGAGCTCGGTCCAAATACCACTCCAGGTATTCTTCAGGTCATTGCAAAGATGGGCACGTGATCACCTATAAAATTAAAAAAATCCATAACATAAAATTAAGCTATTCAAAAGAATCATAGCCATTTCTAATACTGGTATAAAATTTTCCTTCAAAGTTGAGTCTACAGTAAAGGGACATAGGTAATGTTATGAGCAACTTCCTTGGTCTGCAGATACTGTATAGCAATACATTTTGTTAGAATATTCCATTAAACATCTCACATATCCAAATATATGATGCCATCTGACAGATGCAGCCTTGGTTTTGGATTTGAAGAGAAAAAGTTTCAGGTGTTTGTCTTGGAACGGGTACTTTGATCTTTTTGAGTCTTTGTTTCTCATCTATTAAAATAAGAGAAAAGATAATTATATCTCCTGGTACATAGGTAGTCTCAGCTTATTCCAGTCTTATAGAATGTGCTGACTAAAATTCAGTTTCTTTTCCCCTTTCATGAAGTTCTCTATAAAATTCTACTACACTATAGCATTGCAATTGCATGCTTCTATATTGTCAAAAGTGATTTTTTATAACATATTTGTCTCAACAGAGTTACAATATTATTTGTATATATGAACTGCACTTTGAAATGAATACCACCTCCTTCTGCATTTCCAGCACTTAATCATGCTCAACTCTAGGACGGAGGCACCTTCAAAGGCCTTCTTACTTTTGCTCCATGCAAAGAGCTTGGCAGCCATGGAAACAGTCCTGACTGCTCATTTTGTAAATTTCTTCCCCAGTGTGTTAATCAGAAATAGCTACTTACTAGACAACATCAGATATCCCATGTATACTCATTTTAAAAAGAAAACTACTCTAGCTTCTTTGTACCACCTTCACAATGATATTAAAGACAGAAAGGTAATAAAACATGATATATTTTACACTTTCAACCTTTCTCAGAGAAAAGGTACTGAAATTCAGGGAGACTGTTGAGAAATTCTAGCTGAAGTGGTGGGTGTTTTGTTTATTTCATCCAGAAGTGCTATTTGCTGTGATTTCACATACTGGGATCCAGCATTACTTTTCATTCCCTGGTAGGTGAATAAGGCAGTGGATTGTGTGTAATAATACAGAAAGAGAAATTATTAGTATTGAGCAGAATGTAGGTATTACTAAATAGTTTTATCAGTTGAAGATGGTTCATAGTAGGAAATAGGAATCAAATGTAGGGAAAAATAGGAACAAAAGAAAGAAAAACCTCTTGAAAGTAAGTGAAGCCAAATAGTGAACAATAGATTGTCCCCCTTTGATGTAACCATATCCTATGTTTTGTGATAATAAGTTTTTTGTTTTATCAATATGTGCATTTTAATTGAAGTATAGTTGGTTTTTAAATGAAAAAATGTACGTATTTTTAAACAAATGATGAGTTTTGCCTGAGGTTGAACTTTATGTGAATGGAATTATACTGACGTGTTGTTTTTGTGTCCATTTCTTTTGCTTAATTTTATGCTTTGGAAATTCGTTTATTTTTTTGTAGTAGTAGTTTGTTCCCCTTCATTATTGTTAAGCATTCATTATGTGACTATATTACAATTGATTTATTTATTTTAGTGATAACTATTTGAGTAATTTCCAGGCTAGGGCTATTATGAATAATACTGCTATGAGCACTTTTGCACATGTGCAGGAATCATTAATTTCTTTAGGATACTCAATGAGGAGATGAATTGCTAGGATATAAGATATGTGAATCCTCAAATTAACTACTTACTGTCAGATTATTTTCCAAAGTGATTTACTGATTTGTACTCACAGCAACAATGTGCTGTTATTGCTTTATATTACTTTATATACTTGCCTTATATACTCACTGATAGTATTATGAGAAAATTAACATTATTTGGGGGAAGTGGGGTTCCACATTAGTGTTCAGCTGGAATCTCCAAGGAGTGCGCCATATACATACAATACTTTAAAAATCTTTTGAGATCTATTAATCACTTGTATTCAGATAAAATCTAAATTCATAGTTTTTAGCCTTAAATTGTAACACCTGCTCCCACCTGTCAATGGAAAAAAAATCTGTATATTTTAAAACTATATTTGTTTAGTGTTTCTGATGTATATCAGGAAGTATTTATCATATACATTTAAAGAAAATGAAAATTAATCCCTTTTTTTCCTAGACGAGGGAAGTGTATGGACCCTTTGCAGAATATTTATCCATTAAATATTTTACAATCAAATTGTTGAATGTGAAACTTGCAATTCAATTTGTAATAAAAACTGAGGAGAAAATCAGGGTTATTTCCACTTTATTTTGTAAAGCAATAAATATAGTAACAATGAATAACAGAAATGTGTGAAATTTAAAATCCACAAATTGTATTTTTTACTGACCATATTTTCTGTCTTGGCCTCAGAAACAGGGCAGATATAATGAGGAAGAAAATTCGCTAATGTGTTTTGCTGAATTCATGCCTGGACGCTTGCACTCCCAGACACCAACCCCATATTGATTAGCTAAACTTTGCCGGTAGCAGAACATGGCTGACTGCTGCTGTTCTGCCTTTCTTCACAGCATCTGCTGGCAGACTGCACAACAAGTCTGATTATTTTCCTTTTGTTATTTTGTTTTCTGTGAGGTCAGCAAAATCATCCTGTTGTCACAGTCTCTATTGGAACTCCAGGATACAAAATAGGAAAATAAACTTCTTTGAACAAGAGAGCTGTGCTGTTTGGGGTACCATTAATTTTTTCATTGGCTTGTTGATTTACTGTATTCTAAGGAAAAGTACTGTATAGGCAACTACAATTTGAAAGCAAGCCTTTTATCCATTGGGGAGACCAGAGTACACTTATACACCTTCACACAGCACTTCCTGGGCTCAGAAAATTCAGGGGAAAACTTCACATAAAGTTTGTTATCTTTAGCCCCTAGAGTTCTCATTGAAGAAACAAGTGGGTGGCCAGAATTGTTGGTGTGCTGACTAGGACTGCAAAATTTTATTTTTTTGATCAGACACACAGCCTTTCACATGGGGCTTCCTGAAATAGAATAAGACTCTTTGATCCCCTGCATTTGTGAGTGCCTTCCCTTCCCTTCAGACTTTAGCCCAGTCTAAGATCCATAAAGATCAGTAAAATCCAACCAACTCATTGGAAAAGTCCCTGATGCTGAGAAAGATCGAGGGCAGAAGGAGAAGAGGGCATCAGAGGATGAGATGGCTGGATGGCATCACTGACGCAATGGACATGAACTTGGGCAAACTTTGAGAGATGGTGAGGGACAGAGAGGCCTGGCATGCTTCAGTCCAGGGGGTTGTAAAGAGTCTTTATAACAAGTATTTCTTTTTTCATAAAGTATAGAAGCAGGTTGACTTTTGAAACCAGGATCTTTTAAAATCACTTTCAACAACTTTGTATTGAATAAGATGAGGAACATGCAAGGATATTCATTCACATCAGTTTAAATATTAAATATATATTAACTTTAAAAATTAGTTCTCTTCATATAATGAGGTTAGTTTTGTCTCTTTTACTTCTTACAACTTCCACTCCCAGCAAGCAGCTTAGAGATCAATGAATGATGATTTTCTACAAACCATGTTCAGTTAAATATAGAAAATGAATAAGCAGAGAATATTTAGCCTGGAAAGCATCTACTTTCATACCAGTATTCACTCAGCGTTTCAAAATCTGTATTTTTAGAGACTACTACTATATTACAGAGTAAATGTCTAGGATTGCCCTTAAGATGAGGTGTAGGGTCAAAGGTTAGGATTTATAAAGAGAAATATTGTGACTCAATGTAAAAAAAAAAATTTGATGTCAGAAATAGAACCATATGTAAAGATCTCCCCATTTTCTAAAACTAGTATGAAAACTAACTATCAACACTTTAGCTCAGTTCAGTCACTTAGTCATGTCCGACTCTTTGCAAGCCCATGTACTGCAGCACGCCAGGCCTCCCTGTCCATCACCAACTCTCAGAGTTTACTCAAATTCATGTCCATTGAGTTGATGATGTCATCCAACCGTCTCATCTGCTGTCACCCCCTTCTCCTCCTGCCTTTACTCTTTCTCAGTATCAGGATCTTTTCCAGTAAGTCAGTTCTTAGTATCAGGTAGCCAAAGTATTAGAGCTTCAGCATCAGTCATTCCAATGAATATTCAGGACTGATTTCCTTTAGGATGGACTGGTTGGATCTCCTTTCAGTCCAAGGGACTCTCAATAGTCTTCTCCAACACCACAGTTCAAATCCTCAATTCTCTGGTGCTCAGCTTTCTTTATAGTCCAACTCTCACATGCATACATGACTACTGGAAAAACCATAGCTTTGACTAGACAGACCTTTGTTGGCAAAGTAATATCTCTGTTTTTTAATTCACTGTATAGGTTGATCATCTTTTCTTCCAAGGAGCACACATCTTTTAATTTCATGGCTGCAGTCAGCATTTGCAATGATTTTGGAGCCCAAGGGTGGTGTCATCTACATATCTGAGGTAATTGATATTTCTCCCAGCCATCTTGATTCTGTCCTCTCTTCAGAGAAACTCTCTATTTCAAAAGAGGATTCTCTTCTCACTTATCTTTCCCTTTTTTGGTATTATATCATTTACTAGGTTTGTATTATATGTATTTTTTAGCTTGTTTGTTTAAAGTACATCAATCTTCACAAGGATAAGAGTTCTGTGTTCTTTTCACCTATATTCCCAGTGACCTTCACATTTAATAAATATCTGCCAGATAAATAGCACTACAAGATCATGACTGTTAACAGAAGCTGAAGAGGCAAAGGGAAGATAGTGTCTGTATTGGTGTTTCTAGAAGTTTTTCCAAGAAGAGGTGATACATATGCTGAATTTTACATGATAATAATAAATAAGAATTGCCCAAGTGAAAGTGGCTGAGCGAGAATAATTTACTGGGTTTCTTCCTGATATTAGGGATTACAGAAGGTCCATGAGACCTGATGAAGGAGAAGTTAATGAGAAGAAGGAGGGTATAAAAAATGACCTAGAAGTCTTACCATCAGAATTTATCCAACTGCTGATCCTTTGGAAAGCAGTCTTGGAGATGGAGGGTGTGAAGCTGACAGAGTTAGTTGTTTCTGTTTGCGCAGAGTGCCAGGTGAAAGGTACTGCATGAAAGCGGAATACACAGGCCGAGGCCAGAGCTTGATTCTGCTATCTTACTGCCAGGGACATTGATTTTACTCTCTCTGAATAAAAAGTTACACTTTGCTTGGAGCAAAATGCTTAATACATAGTTATTTCTATTGTGTGTGTGCTAAGTTGATTTAGTCATGTCCAACTTTTAGGACTCTATGGACTGTAGCCCTCCAGGCTCCTCTGTTCATGAGATTCTTCAGGAAGAATACTGGAATGGGTTGCCATTTCCTCCTCCGGGAGATCTTTCCAACCCAGGAATGGAACTGAACCTGCGTCTCCTTTGGTTCCTGCAATGCAGGCAAATTCTTCACCCTTGAGCCATGGGGGAAGCCCAGTAATTTCTATTAGTCTTCTATTATTCAGTTTTGGTTACCCCTCTACAAAAACAGAATAGTTAAAGTTCTCTAAGAAAATATACTCATTCTTTTAAAAAAAACATTCTTGTAAGAAATTAAACATGCAAAAAATGAATTTGCCATATCCAACTGCAACATGCTAGAGAAAGCAACTGAGTGGAATCTGGATAAAAGAAAGTGAAGATAAGTCAGCATGCATGCATACATGTGTTCTCAGTCTCTTCAATCCTTTCTGAGTCTTTGCAACTCTATGAGCTGTAGCCCACCAGGCTCCTCTGTCCATGGGATTCTCCAGGCAAGAATACTGCACAGTATTCTGTTACTTATTTTGCTTTCCAGAAATCAATATATTGAAGACGGCAAAAAGGAATCTTTTTTTTTAAAGCCTTGGTTCTCCTTTTTATCCTTTTCTTCTCTAGAATTTCTAGAATTGAACTTCAAATTTGCACTACGAAATCTGTAATTGGAAGTCTAACTTGTAAATATGAGATGCTTTCCATTTTAATTTTCATGAAAATAAAGAATCAATCTGTGGAAATTAAGTCTATGGAGTTTTCCGAAAATGTATACATGATAATTTAGGCTTATAAAATTTTGGTCCTTAGTTTGTAAGATACACAAAAAGGGAAATCAAACATTTTAAACAGATTTTTTAAAAGAAGTTGTAGGCACAGTCCCGATTGATTCATGGACTGTTCTGAGAGGAACATGAAATATCGTGAAACCCATTACTTTAGTTGACAGAAAAGAACTTGGGGCTCAGTAACGTGAAGTAAGTTTGAGTGGATGGGGTTGAAGTGAGGGATTTTGGGTAAAACTCAGGGTTCCAGTACATGTTGACCTCATAGGCTATATCCACTAGTATAATCTGGAGAAAGTGCCAGTGCAAATTGCTTTGCTAAGTGATTCTTAAGAGTCTAGATTTTTTATCCAATGATCTTCTCTACGTCATTCAAATTTTTTTAAATTGAATTATAATTGCTTTACAATATGTTAGGTTCCACTGTACAGCAAAGTGAATCAACCATATGTATACATACATCCCCTCTTTTTTTGGATTTCCCTCCCATTTAGGTCACCACAGGGCATTGTGTAGAATTCTCTGTGCTACTCAGTAAGTTCTCATTAGTTATATATTTTATACAAAGTATCACTAGCGTATCTATGTCAGTCCCAGTCTCCCAACTTATCTCATCTCTGCCTTTCCCCCTTGGTGTCCATACATTTGTTCTCTATGTTTGTGTCCTTATATCTGCTTTGTAAATAAATCATCTATATAAGTTTTTTTCAGATTCCACACAGTATGTGTTATTATATGATATTTGTTTTTCTCTTTCTGACTTCACTCTATATGCCAGTCTCTAGGTCCATCCACATCTCTACAAATTACCCAATTTCATTCATTTTTTGCATAAAATAGTAAGATTAACTATTTCTTATAGGGCTATTTTGAGAATTAAATTATGTAATGTAGATAAGGGCTTCCCTTGTAGCTCAGCCGGTAAAGAATCTGCCTGCAGTACAGGAGACCAGGGTTCGATCCCTGGGTTGGGAAGATCCCCTGGAGAAGGAAATGGCAACCCATTCTGGTATCCTTGCCTGGAGAATCTCATGGACAGCGGAGCGTGGTGGGCTGCAGTACATGGGGTCGCAAAGAGTTGGGCACGACTGAGAGAGTAACACTTACTTACTTACACTTACTTAATGTAGATAAAGTCTTCATCCTACAGCATGGCAGATGGTAAGAGATCAGGATGGCATGTGTTATTTTAAAAAGTGATACAATTTTCTGTGTTGACCTTCAACATCACTACATGTATCAAAATAACTTAAATGGTGATTTATAGTTAACAAAGCTACTATATGTGTATATTATATATACTGATGCTTCCTAGTTCAAAAGAATATTCAAGTAAACTACCAGAAAATTAATTAATCCCTGACCAAGGGAGGGAATTACAGAACAAGAATGTGAATACCTTGGATTTTTGATCAAGTTTCTCAGTGATTGGGAAGAATATGGAATAGATGATTAGACAAGCAAAATAGTAAGGCTCAGGAGATTTTTCTAATTCTCTTATACTTTCAGAATAAATGACCAAATGGCTTTGTTGAGGATTTTTAAGAACACCCAACACGTTGATGTTCAAGTAGAATTTCAGAAGCATTTTCCTTTTTACTATTCACAATAAATTGCTGTAATGATTTTATTCATTTTTGTTTATTGTCTGCTCTCCTCCAGAGACTTAAAAAAAATCCTCAGAGTAAACATAATCCTCTAAATCACTATGCAGAGTATGTAAAGTTGCAATTATTCCATTAAAATTCTAATTAAATTAAGAAGAAAATCAACAAGAAACTTAAACATTCTGTGACTACTGATGGGAAAAGTGACTGTAGTTATTAAGCTCTTAATGCTACGTGGGAGAAGGGAGGGAGGAGATGATGTGAAGCAGACAAAAAAAAAAAAAAAAGACTAGAATCAAAAAAGTATGTCATAAAGAACAAAACAAAACAACTAAATCTCCTTTGCCTAGCAGTCATGCTTTGCATTTAGATTATGTTTGCAACATTTTCAAAGCATTTTTTTCATCTGTCATTTCATTTAATCTGTACTGCTGTGGACCTCTGGCTCCAGTGTCATCATATTTTGTAGCTAAAGGAGTTTAAGAATCAAGTATAAAGTTGTTTGGGGCATTGTTGGAAAAATCAGAATGATGACTCAGGTTTCTGAACTCTTTACTGTTTCTTTTTCTTTTAAATTTGCACTATATAATCATTCTATGGCATAAATTTAGAGTATAGTTGAGTCTAGAAATACTAGGCTTCTCATCTAAGTCCAGAGTTATATTGAATATTTGTTGTTATTAAGAAAAGAAGAGAGAGAAGGAGAGCGATTTCTCTAGAAAAAGGACAAATTAGAAAGTCTCCCCTTCTAGACATTTGTGGTTCTAGGGAGCATGGTTAGAAGAATAAAGGATGCCTTGTGAGAGAAGAGCCATCTTTTCCTTCAGGTAGACATGATTCATATTCTGGACTCAAGGTTTGGATAGTGACCTTCAGCTGCTACTCAACTCTTGGCTGACTTTTGGTGCATTGCACAGGCATATTTAATGGGTTCATTCTTTCTACTTTATAGTTACTGTCCTTTAGATCCCTTCTACCACCACCTCCACCTTTTATTTTATTTTATTTATTTATTTTTTCACCTCCACCTTGTAAAAACATCACATCAGACTTCAGGGAAAAGAGCATAAGCACATAAAAAAACTCCAAGGTTGGCACAAAAATAAGATGATCACAAAAAGCCAGTGTTTTCTAACTTTCTTGAAATTAAAGCAATTCAGTAAATAAGATTTGAAAAGTGAAAGTAAAGCCACTCAGTCGTGTCTGACACTTTGTGACTCCTCTGTCCATGGGATTTTCCAGGCAAGAATACTGGAGTGGATTGCCATTTCCTTCCAGGATGTTCCAGACCAAGGGGATGTTCCAGACCAAGGGATGTTCCAGACCAAGGGATCGAGCTCTAGTCTCCCACAATGCATGCAGATTCTTTACTGTCTGAGCCACCGAGGGAATCAAAAAAATTTTTACAAGTGAAAGTCTCTAAGCCATGTCTGACTCTTTGTGACCCCATGTACTGTACAGTCCATGGAATTCTCCAGGCCAGAATACTGGAGTGGGTAGCCTTGCCCTTCTCCAACGGACCTTCCCAACCCAGGTGTCGAACCCAGGTCTCCTGCACTGCGGGTGGCTTCTTTACCAGCTGAGACACACGGGAGGCCCAAATGAGATTTAGAGCTCCATACTCCTAGATGGGGATCGCGGTTTTTGTTATCTTTGGTAAATAAGGCCCACTAGTAGAATATAGTTTACTTCTGGCTCTTTTTCAAGGGTTAGACCTTCAGTCCATATATCAAGGAAGATATGTCAGGAAATAGTGAACAAAGGAAAGCCTTGTTCATTTACTAAGTTGTATCTGACTCTCTGCGACCCCATGCACTGCAGCACTGGCTTCCCTGTCCTTCTCTATCTCCCAGAGTTTGTTCAAATTCATGTTCATTGAGTCGGTGATGCTGTCCAATCATCTCATCCTCTGTCCCTCCTGTCTCCCCCTGCCTTCAGTCTCTCCCAGCATCAGGGTATTTTCCAGTGAGTCTGCACTTCATATCAGGTGGCCAAATTAAGGAAAGCCTGATCATTCTTAAATATTTCACCAGAGTTTCCCAGGGTGTCACATTAAAGTCACCTTTTAAGAAAATGAAGATGCCTTCTCTGGGAAGCAGATGATGCTCATGACTTTCTGCTCATGAATAGTGATTCAGAAAATGCAACTTTTGTGGTTTAAAGATTAGATGTAACTTGAAGATTTTACTTGAAGTGCAGATTTCACTCAAATCTATTTTGCTTTGCTTGATGTCCTTCTTAAAGCCTAGTTTCATGACTCAAATACAAACAGAAACACATTATAAAATTAATTGCATTAATTTTGAATCACAATTACTAATTGACCCAAACCTGGTTGTTTGAGACCTAATAACCATTGATATTCTGACATGTAGAGTAAAAGAAAGAAGTTGCACTGGGTACTTGTTACAAATGTGAGGGAAAACTTTATTCAAGACTATTGCCATAGAGAAAAAAGGTTGCGCTCAACTCCATGAAACAAAAGGCTGGAGATTTTTGAAGCTTTGGATAAGCTAGTGGAAAAGTACTAGAGGATGTTAGGGAGTAAATTGGTCATTGTGATTAGGCTCTCAGGGTTTGCTAATTGAAGTATATCAAATTAGACCCCTGCTGTCACCCAGAGACTGGGGGATAGAGGCACTCTCTTCTTGATTACATTTCAAAGGGATTTGCTGGCTCCCAGGTTCTTGACAAAGACATCCCTGGACAGTAGAAGATTTACATCTCAAAGGGGCAGAGAAAGAAATTAAAATTGCACATTTTTCTAAACTAACAGTTCTAAGAAAAAGGTCAGTGACAGAAACTCAGTAAGAAACTTATCCAAAATTCTACCAAATTGAGGAGAACATGGAGGTCAACCACTGGAGTTGGTCACAATTTGACCCTTTTGATCTTCTTACACTTAGTGTTCGAAAATAAATAAATGAAACTCTTGTAAGCAGTGTTATCTTAAAGATACTGGTGGGCACCCAGACTATTAAAAAATTTGAAGAGAGGATCAGCAAACTATGGCCATGGGACAAACGGCCCAGTACTTTTCTTCCTTCCCTTCTTCCTTCCTTCCTTCTTTCCTCCCTCCCTCTTTTCCCCCCTTCCCTTCTCTTTTCATTCCTATTCTTTTCCTTTCTTCCCTCCACTCCAGAACTTTAGTTTGTTCTGGTTTAGTTGCTGTCACGTCCAACTCTTCGTGACTTCATGAACTGCAGCACCCCAAGCTGTATCTTCAAAGAAAATAACTTTTTTTAACAGAGTCGGAACACTGCTCTATCCAAGAAATTTAGTATCAACTTAGTAATCTTATATCTTATACAATCCAGATATAACAGTCCACAAATTATCCAGTATTTTTAAAAATTATTCATGAAGATATCAATCAAGGATTATACATTTTTTTCACTTATCATGTCTCTTTCAGGTAAGTTTAGTTCAGTCAGTCAGTTGTATCCAACTCTTTGCAATCCCATGAACTGCAGCACTCCAGGCCTCCCTGTTCATCACCAGCTCCTGGAGTCCACCCAAACCCATATCCATTGAGTTGGTGATGCCATCCAACCATCTCGTCCTCTGTCGTCCCCTTTCCTCCTGCCATCAATCTTTCCCAGCATCGGGGTCTTTTCAAATGAGTCAACTCTTTGCATCAGGTGGCCAAAGTATTGGAGTTTCAGCTTCAACATCAATCCTTCCAATGAACACTCAGGATGATCTCCTTTAGGATGGACTGGTTGGATCTCCTTGCAGTCCAAGGGACTCTCAAGAGTCTTCTCCAACACCACAGTTTAAAAGCATCAATTCTCCAGCACTCTTTTTATAGTCCAACTCTCACACCCATACATGACGACTGGAAAAACCATATCCTTGACTAGACGGATCTGTGTTGACAAAATAATGTCTCTGCTTTTTAATATGCTATCTAGGTTGATCATAGCTTTTATTCCAAGGAGCAAGCGTCTTTTAATTTCATGGCTGCAGTCACCATCTACAGTGATTTTGGAGCCTGGATGGCATGATCTTAGTTTTCTGAATTATGAGGTTTAAGCCAACTTTTTCACTCTCCTCTTTCACTTTCATCAAGAGGTTCTTTAGTTCTTCTTCACTCTCTGATGTAAAGGTGGTGTCATCTGCATATCTAAGGTTATGGCTATTTCTCCCGGTAATCTTGATTCCAGCTTGTGCTTCCTCCAGCCCAGCGTTTCTCATGATGTACTCTGCATATAAGTTAAATAAGCAGGGTGACAATATACAGCCTTGATGTACTCCTTTTCCTATTTGGAACCAGTCTGTTGTTCCATGTCCAGTTCTAACTGTTGCTTCCTGACCTGGATACAGGTTTCTTAAGAGGCAGGTCAGGTGGTCTGGTATGACCATCTCTTTCAGAATTTTCCACAGTTTATTGTGATCCACACAGTCGAACGCTTTGGCATAGTAAATAAAGCAGAAGTTGATGTTTTTCTGGAACTCTCTTGCTTTTTCGATGGTCCAGCAGATGTTAGCCTTTTCCTCTACCTTTTCTAAAACCAGCTTGAACATCTGGAATGTCATGGTTCACATATTGCTGAAGCATGGCTTGGAGAATTTTGAGCATTACATTACTAGTGTTTGAGATGAGTACAATTGTGCAGTAGTTTGAGCATTCTTTGGCATTGCCTTTCTTTGGAATTGGAATGAAAACTGATGTCTTCCAGTCCTGTGACCACTGCTGAGTTTTCCAAATTTCCTGGCATATTGAGTGCAACACTTCCACAGCATCATCCTTTAGGAGTTGAAATAGCTCAACTGGAATTCCATCACCTCCACTAGCTTTGTTTGTAGTGACACTTCCTAAGGCCCACTTGACTTCACATTCCATGTGAAGCTCTAGGTGATGTCTGACTCTAGGTGAGTGATCACACCATCGTGATTATCTAGGTCACGAAGATCTTCTTGTACAGTTCTTCTGTGTATTCTTGCCACCTCTTCGTAACATCTTCTTCTTCTGTTAGGTTCATACCATTTCTGTCCTTTATTGAACCCATCTTGCATGAAATGTTCCCTTGGTATCTCTAATTTTCTTGAAGAGATCTCTAGTCCTTCCCATTCTATTGTTTTCCTCTATTTCTTTGCACTGATCACTGAGGAAGACTTTCTTATCTCTCCTTGCTATTCTTTGGAACTCTGTGTTCAAATCGATATATCTTTCCTTTTCTCTTTTGCTTTTCACTTCTCTTCTTTTCACAGCTATTTGTAAGGCCTCCTCAGACAGCCATTTTGCTTTTTTGCATTTGTTTTTCTTGGGGATGTTCTTGAGCTCTGTCTCCTGTACAATGTCATGAAACTCTGTCCATAGTTCATCAGGCACTCTGTCTATCAGATCTAGTCCCTTAAATCTATTTCTCCACTGTATAACTGTAAGGGATTTGATTTAGGTCATACCTGAATGATCTAGTGATTTTCCCTACTTTCTTCAATTTAAGTCTGAATTTGGCAATAAGGAGTTTCTTTTAATTTGGACCATTCTTTGTGCCCAATGCATCTTTCTTTCAAAAGTCTAGGTAAATAATTTTGTAGAATATTCTGCAACTAGAATTTATCTTATTGTTTCCTCTTTAACACATCAGGTAAAACTTATCACCATTTTTTTTATAAATAAAGATTTATTAGGCACAACTATATTCATTAGTTTATATGCTGTCTATTGCTGTTTCCATGCTATGATATAGGACTGAATGGTTTTAACAGAGACTATGTAGTTACAGAACCTAAAATACTAAATTATCACTTTTGAGATAAATTTGTTGTCCTCTGATTTAGGATTTTATCTGTGAAAGGTCAGAGCTTAAATTTCTGAGTTATCCATATTTAGCTGTGTGGCCTTGGGAATGACACTTACTTAGCCCCTCTGAGCTTCCCTTCAGTTTTACCTTTCTTACCTCATAGGGTTTTTATGAAAATTCCCTGTAAATTTGCTTTGTTGTTGTCATTTAGTCAGTCAGTTGTGTCAAACTCTTTTGTGACCTGTGGACTGTAGCCCACCAGGCTCCTCTGTCCATGGGACTTTCCAGGCAAGAATACTGGAGTAGGTTGCCATTTCCTTCTCCAGGGAATCTTCCTGACCCAAGTATTGAACTAACACCTGCTAATTTTAATTGTCTAGTTTAATTTATTAGCAAGGTTTAATACCTTGTAGAGAGATGAAATTTCCAAGGAAGAAATGTGTTTTACTAAAAATAAATTTGTAGAAGGGATAAGATGGTGCTCAAAAATGCCCATACCCTGCCAGTGGGGGAGTTTTATGGGATATTTAAGAGTTTATCCCTACATGTGTTTATGGTGTATGTGCCAGTATTTTTGTTGCAAGCATTCCCCTTGTTAAGAGAAGAGTTTTTACATTCCCCTCCTAAGAGACATGACTCTCAAAGGGATAAGATCTCTCTTTAGTATTACACTGTGAATCTAGTTTTAAACCACCACTCCTCAGGGTGGTGAGTCTTCAAGCTGTAAACCAATATGAGTATAAGGAAAAATGAAATAAAACCAAGTTATTGATCATGTTATTCAACCGATAAATTAATGAAGATTGGGAAATCTCTATTTCAAGTTTTCTTGTTATCTGTGATGATAAAAACTTCTCCTTATTGCTTATGTAAGTAATTTATATTACTTCTAGATTTAGTCTCTAGAACAAGGAAATAAATTTTGCACCTTTTCTATTTCAAAGCATATTAAAGAACACCAAAGCACTCAACCTATCTCAAATGATCACTTTGCATTCACTCTTGTATCATTAATTTTCCAGATGGAAGATAATAATCTTCTTACATATTTTTTCTTAACATTTTCCTCAGATTCCATTATAGTTTTCCTATAATCTAACTGCATTTTCTTAACTTTTTTTTCTATTTAACTGGCAATTTCACATTTACATACAAAATATATAAGGTCCTCAAATCCTGTGTATACTTCAATAAAATTTAACACAGCAAGCACACACATTTAAGCAGCTCCTATATCAAAATGTGGAAGTTACTAGCGTTCCTTTAACCTATCTGTCAATCACTACTTCAAACTTACACTCCAGAAATTAGTATTCTGACGTCTGTTATCATGATTAATTCTTCCTCTTCTTGACTTGATACATGTGGAATTAAATAAGTACTTACTCTTTTGTGTCTCGCTTTTGTGAAACATTCATGTTATTGAATTCATCAGTAATACAATATCTTATTTTGATTTATGGTATTTGATTACATGGGCATACCACCAATTTGTTTACCTGTCCTTATGTTTTTAGGCATCTGAGTTATTTTCAGTTGAAGGCATTTATGGATAATGTTGCCAAGTTTAGTTGCTCAGTCATGTCCGACTCTTTGCAAGCCCGTGGACTGACTGCCGCATGCCAGGCTTCCCTGTCTCAACATGAAGCTTGCTCAAACTCATGTCCATTGAGTTGTTGATGCCAAATCCAACAATATTGTCCTCTGTTTTCATCTTCTCCTCCTGCCTTCAATCTTTCCCAGCATCAGGGTCTTAAGTGACTCAGTTCTTCGCATCAGGTGGCCAAAGTATTGGAGTTTCAGCTTCAGCATCAGTCCTTTCAATGAATATTCAGGACTGATTTCCTTTAGGATTGACTGGTTGGATCTCCTTGCAGTCCAAGAGACTCTCAAGAGTCTTCTCCAACACCACAGTTCAAAAGCATCAGTTCTTCGGTGCTCAGCTTTCTTTATAGTCCAACTCGCACATCCATACATGACTACTGGAAAAACCATATCCTTGACTAGACAGACCTTTCATGGCAAAGTAATGTCTCTGCTTTTTAATATGCTGTCTAGGTTTGCCACAGTTTTTCTTCTAAGGAGCAAGCGTCTTTTAATTTCATGGCTGCAGTCACCATCTGCGGATAGTTTGATTGCGTCACCGACTCAATGGACATGAGCTTGAGCAAGCTTCAGGAGTTGGTGATGGACAGGGAAGCCTGGCATGCTGCAATCCATGGGGTTGCAAAGAGTCAGACATGACTGAGCGACTGAACTGAACTGAGTCACCATCTGCAGTGATTTTGGAGCCCCAAAAAATAAAGTCACTGTCACTGTTTCCATTGTTTCCCCTTCTATTTGCTGTGAAGTGATGGGACTGGATGCCATGATCTTCGTTTTTGAACACTGAGTTTTAAGCCACCTTTTTCGCCCTCCTTTTCACTTTCATCAAGAGGTACTCATAATTATATTTTGGGGGTATTTGTATACATTTCTATCAGCAACTACTTATGAGCAGAATTGCCAGATTGTAGGACTTTCAGGTGGCACTAGCAGTGAAGAAACTGGCTGCCAATACAAGAGAGGTAAGAGACGCAGGTTCAATCCCTGGGTCAGGAAGATCCCCTGGAGAAAGTCATGGCAACCCACTTTAGTATTCATGCCTGGAAAATCTCATGGACAGAGGAGCCTGGCAGGCTATGGTCCATAGGGTCACAAAGAGTCGGACACGACTCAAGCAACTTAACACACACACACAGTGTACTATTATTTTCAGCTTTAGTAAACCTTGTGAGTTTTCCAAAATAGTTGTACCAATTTATACTCTCATCAGAAGCATCTGAAAAAAAGAAGTAAATAAAAGTAGTACATGAGAATTCTAGTTACTCCACATTTTAGTTGCTATTGGCAGTCTTTTAATTTTTATTCTGGTTGTTATGTAATAGTATCTTTTGTAGTTTTAATACATTTACCTAATAACTAAACATATTAAGTGCCTTTGCACAAGCTTATTGAGATCAGCACACCTTCTCTGGGAAATATTTAAAGCTTTTGCTCATTTTTTAAAAGTTAGGTTTTTATCTTTTATTATTGATTTATGTGGGCTTCCCTGGTGGCTCAGATGGTAAAGTGTCTGCCTGTGGTGTGGGAGACCAGGGTTTGATCCCTGGGTCGGGAAGATCCCCTAAAGAAGGAAATGGCACCCCACTCCAGTATTCTTGCCTGGAAAATCCCATGGG
This sequence comes from Muntiacus reevesi, assembly GCF_963930625.1. Lineage (NCBI taxonomy): Eukaryota > Metazoa > Chordata > Mammalia > Artiodactyla > Cervidae > Muntiacus > Muntiacus reevesi. Next base: position 18,046,494 of record NC_089265.1, on the reverse strand, counting down.
TGGAGGAGCCTGGCAGGCTACAGTCCACGGGGTCACAGAGAGTTAGACACGACTAAGCAACTTCACTTTTACTTTATTAGATTTTTAGGAACCCTTTGCATATATTGGTAATAGTCTTTATTTTTTTATGCAATTCCAAAATCTTAGCTATGTCTTATCTTTTTACTCTTTTGTATCGATTTTGTTTATGAACAGAGTTTTTCTTTTTTTTATGAACTCCAAATGATTAATTATTCCCTTTGTGGATGGATGGTTATGTGTCTTACTGAAAAATCTTTGGCTGCCATATATCAGAAAGACATCCTGCTCTTTTATTTTCTGGAAACCCTTATCATTTTACCTTTAACATTGAGACTTTTGGTCTACTAGAATTCATTTTTACTTACAGCATTATGTATGGGTTGCCATTCACTTTTTATATGCAGACTATACCAGCTAGTAAACGTTATAGCTTTTGCTTTTATTTTACACGTTGATATTTTCAGCAAGCATGTAGTTTTCTGTTGTGGTGTTGATCCTTTTCAATTAAGTAATTATGTTTCTATGATGTGATGACTCTATTTCTATGATTGTGTATAGTTGATATATACTTTTCTTAGTCATGCCATGAATACTCCAGAAAAGTTTAAAAATACTTTAGATATGTTTTTATCTAAATTCTTGTTTCAAAACTCTTTCTGACCCATCAACCCATTTTTCTCTTTGTTTTACAAAGGTCTGTACTTTAGAAAAGAGATTTTCATAGTATAGATAATATAGATTTTGAGAATAATTATCTTTTCAGGGCTTTCTATTAAGGAACAGAAATGACCACATCCAAAACCTCCTTCTCAGCTGCTGATAAGATTATTATACTGATTAACACCTTTTCCAAGTTGGATTGGAGGTGAAAGTAATTCCATTTGGCAAGGCCTCATCCCATTTGCTGACATCTTCATTAACCTCACTGATAAAGAAACCACTTCACAATACAAATTTCTCAAGGCTGGAGATTGTATCTTCACAGAGAGTCACCTAACAATACTAATTTGAAGTATGAAGCATGCAGGTTCAATTGCTTCAATAATTTCATTGTGCCCTCTCCTTTTATTTTTCCTATTTAAAAGGTTGACAAAAAGAAACCAATTATTTCACATTAACCAGTAGAGTTCATACTCAAAAGGACATTTTACATATATTCAGAAAAGAGAGTGCAAAAGTAAAGCTCAAAGTGAATGAAAGTATCATCATGCATGCTTAGTTGCTCAGTGGCGTTTGACTCTTTGCAACCCCATGGACTGTAGCACAAAAGACTCCTCTATCTATGGAATTCTTCAGACAAGAATGCTGATGTGGTAGCCATTCCCTTCTCCAGGGAATCTTCCTGACCCAGAGATCAAACCTGGTCTTCTGCGTTGCAGGCAGATTCTTTACCGTCTGAGCCACTAGAGAAGAGAGAAGCAAATGGATGAAAATCTGTGAAAAGAAAGTAATATAGTTCTGTTTGAGTTTTATTAAACACGAGAAAAAAAACCCTAGAGTTGAAAAAAATGCATATTAGCCATTCACCCTTTCCTTTTGCACACTAAGTTTTTTGTTAAATTTTTAAAATGTGAATTTTTAAATTTCATAATCAGTTAAATATCTTCAATTAACTTTGGCTTATATGACCTACGTGACATTTTCTCAGCTTTACAGTAGTTTTTCCAGTGTATGCTGTCCATTCTTCAAAAGCAGCTTTTAATAGGACTTTTAGAAATCTTCAGTTCTAGCCAGGGGATGTGCAGGTAATGTTTTCAGTTGCCCAGTCGTGGCCGACTCTTTGCGCCCCAATGGACTGCAGCATGCCAGGACTCTCTGTCCCTCGCCATCTCCCTAAGTTTGCACAAGTTCAGCTCCACTGCACTGGCGATCCATCCATCCTCTGGCACCCTCTTCTGCTCTCAATCTTTCCCAGCATTAGGGACTTTTCAAATGAGTCAGCTGTTTGCATCAGAAATCCCAAAATACTGGAGTTTGAGCTTCAGCATCAGTCCTTCCAATGAAAATTCACGATTGATTTCCCTTAAGATTGACTGGTTTAGTCTCCTTGCTGTCCATGGGACTCTCAGGAGTCTTCTTCAGCACCACAGTCCAAAGGCATCGATTCTTCGACGCTCTACCTTCTTTATGGTCCAGCTCTCACACCCATATGCGACCTCTGGAAAAGCCATGGGTTTGACTATATGAACCTTTGTCAGCAGAGTAATGTCTCTGCTTTTCAGCACACTGTCTAGGTTTGTCATAACTTTTCCTGTGAAGAAGCAAACGTCTTCTGATTTCATGGCAAGTAATGTAGATGACCTTAAATCATAGATAAGCATAAGATTGAGTAAAATATTTGTGAAGCAAGGATCTTTCAGTATATATGGCTTTTCTTTTTAACACTGTGTTTAACATAATTTTAAATAAATAGCTGTGTTTTAACAACTGACTGCAAGATTACTTAAAATTTAACCATCTGTTCTGAAGGAAAAGTGTGATTCAGATCTACCATAATACTGGTTTACAGCTTTGGTCAAAAGAGGCATCAGCAATAATTTTTCTGTAGTAGCTTAACATCTTCTTTTAAATATAATGTTGAAGAAACGCATGTTCTTTGTCATCTAGGTTTTTAGCTGCCTATCAGTCCTGAAATAAAAGGGCTTGACTTTTGTCTCATGGTAGGACATTTTTATCCTGTATTCTAGGGGGATTATAGTCCTGAATCCTCAAAGTGTGAATCATTTGGAAATTCAGAGATTTCCATATGTCTCAAGACACTTCCCTAATAGAACTCCGTCCCTAGGAGGTTCAGCCTTAAGGGCCCTGACTATATGACCTTGATAGAATTTAGGATGTTGGGCAGAAAAGAACTAGAAAATGTGGCTGCCAATGAGTTCATGCTTTATTGCAATATGAAAGGAGAAAGAAAGAATGCGTCTGTAGTGTCAGGTTTTCTGTCTTAGAATAGTTGGTTCACTAGCACTCATTTGTATTGATATCAGTTAATTTGTATACTGTGACACCTCAAGAAACATGATCATGCTTTTGTTTGAACAAAGCATGCAGAGTGCTCTGGCTGAAAAAGTGTGGTTTAAATCAGAGGTTTCTAAGCATTAGCATGCATCTGAATCACCAGGAGGGCTTGGTAAAACATGGATTTCTGGACCCAGCTCCTAGAGTTTTCTGATTTGGTGGGTGACCTGTGGAACCTAAGAATTTACCTTTCTAATAAGTTCCCTAGTGATGTTGTTGCAGATGCTGAGGACCAAACTTTGAAAATCACTGGTTTCCATATTTTCAGTTTCATTCTGTTACCATGAAGGGTCAATCCTGTGTTGCATAGAGAAGCTAATATGCATTTATTGTGTAGCTTCAGGTATTAACTGCAATTACCTTGTCTTCTAGTGTTGCCTTCAGTTATACATAGTGATGCTAACTGGCTAATCTTAAATATGACAATTCCTTTTTCTATCTGCCTCACTTTAAAAAATAGAGACAAATATTTACTATTTGAGTGCTTATACTGCTTTCTCCCTTCTCTTTAATTCTCCTTTCTTCTTTCTTTCCTTCCCATTTTCTTCCTACCTTCTTTATTCTTATTTCCCTTGCCTTTTACTGTTTTCCCTTCCCCTTTCTTTCCTTCAGTCTCTCCATTTCGTCCTGCTTTCACCCCTTATCCAAGCCCCTTATTTCTTCTCCACAATTATTTTTATAAATGACAGTGCCTTCTCCCACTCCAGTAGCTATCAAGATGTGTTCTGCACTTACCACAATTGGTGTCTACACTGAAGAACTATTAGTTATAATATCCTGTAAATCCTTTTATTTATTTTTTTTTAAATACAGAGATACAGCTCTTCATAAGCAAAATAATGAATGTCTCCTTAGTAAAGCATCTGGTAAAGTAAAAGTCTAATCCTTAGTAAAGTATTTAGTTTTATAAAAGTCTAAGGAGTGGTGAGGGTAGGGAAGCAGGTCATTTTCAAGTTGCTTTAAAATCCTTCAGATATTGTTCATTTTAGGTTTTTTTGTAACTTTTAAAAATAATTTTTTTAATTTTTATTTTAAAATTTTAACTTATTTGTTTTATATTTAAGATATTTTAGTACTACCCATCTTAAAAACATGATCTGCATATTATACATATATATCAATATATGTATGTCCACACACATACATAATGATACACTGTAGGCAAGTAGTATGTATGATTGCATGCTACCACTCAGTCGTGTCTGACTTAGGAATCCCATGGACTGTAGCCCTCCATGCGCCTCTGTCCATGCGATTTCCCAGGCAAGAATACTGGAGTAGGTTGCCATTTCCTCCTTCGGGAGATCTTCCCGACCAGAGATCAAAAGCATGTAGTACAGATAAGTACTATATACTTGATAATCTCTGAGCATAATATTATCTGAGAAGCAAGGTCTAAATGTTATTAGAAATGCCATGAAAAAAAAAGAGAAGAAAAATGGAAACTAGACATTTGAAAAAGTTTTTTTTTTTTTTTTGAATCAAGTTTGGGATCACAAGGAAGAAAAAAGTTAACTGTCTTTTTTCATTGAATTGGTCAGATCCTGAGATTTGGATCCATGAGGCCCTGGGGGGAAATCATGTAGGAAATCAACATAGAGCATTTTGCTATTGTTTCCCAGAGGTGCAGAGAAATAGAAACGAAGCTACTGATTTTATATCCCAGGTTTTAGTAGTTGATGTAAGCTTCACATAAGGAATTGACCCTGGGGAAGGACTGAGCTGCTAACTCCAGCGAAGATGCATCCATCTTGGGCAGCGGGGTGATAGAGGTCAGCCCATATATTTGGGGCCTGGGGGAGTTGAATACTAAAGAAAAAACATGTGGATGTTAAATCTTTATTCACTGGTTCCTAAAGGGATTAATATCAACTTCCCTGGTGGCTCAGATGGCCAGTAATCTGTCTGCAAAATGGGAGACCTAGGTTCAATCTCCTGGGAAGATCCTCAGGAGAAGGGAATGGCTACCCACTCCAGCATTTTTGCCTAGAGAATTCCATGGACAGAGGAGCCTGGCAGGTTATGGTCCATGGTGTCACAGAGTCAGACATGACTGAGCGACTAACACTTTCACCTTCACTTTCAAAGGGATTCACATATTTGATCTACTCAAGTAGTTTCTGAATTGTGAGATGCACAGTACTTTCTGTGTGTTAAAAATATGTATATTTCAATAATTTTCTATTATTTTTTCTATCTCTGTGAGTGCTGGGAATTATAAATCCTGAAATATGCAGTATTACTGATTACATGCAAAAATTGCTATGACAAAAGATGGAGAGCGATTGAGATATATACTTGCCTGGGCTTAGAAAATGATGTGAAAAATTTCTTCTGCAACCACTAGATATCATTATTTTGAAAATATATTTTAACATGCATTTTGTTAGATTGTTACAGTACATCGCTGTAACATTCTTGTAAACTAGTTCCTTAGCTATTTATTGGGCTTCCCTGATAGCTCAGTTGGTGAAGAATCTACCTGCAATGCAGGAGACCCTGGTTTGATTCGTGGGTCAGGAATATTCACTGGAGAAGGGATAGGCTACCCACTCCAGTATTCTTGGGCTTCTCTTGTGGCTCAGCTGGTAAAGAATCCGCCTACAGTGTGGGAGACCTGGGTTCAATCCCTGGGTTGGGAAGATCCCCTGGAGAAGGGAAAGGCTACCCACTCCAGTATCCTGACCTGGCAAATTCCATGGGCTATATAATCCATGGGGTTGCAAAGAGTCAGACATGGCTTAGCAATGTTCACTTTCACTTTAGCTATTAACCGGAAAAGTCACTGGTTTAATGTCTCTGTGGTGCCTCACTCCTGAGCATTGATACAATATAACTTAGATGGTATCCTATTTCTACTCATGGCTGGAGCTCTGTGTTAGTTTCCTAGGATTGCTGTAACAAAGTACCATAAGCTGGATAATTTAAAATATAAGATTTTTTGTCTCACAGTTACGGAAGATAGAAATTCAAAATCAAGATGTTGTCAGGGTAGGTTCCTTTTGGAGGTTCTGATGGAGAATCTATTCCACAGATTTCTCTCCTTTTTGGTGAGTGCCAGCAGTCCTGGGCATTCTTGGCTTGTAGGTACATTACTCTAATCTCTCTCTCCATCTTCATATGGATCTCTGCTCTATGTGACTTCATGTTTTAACAACCTTCTTATACAGATAGCAGTTATTGGATTGAATCCAGGAGGACCTAATCTTAACTAATTTCATCTGGACACATCTTAAGTCCAAATAAGGTCACATTCTGAAATTCTAAGTAAACATGAATTTTGGGGGCATAGGTGATGGAGAATGGTTGACACAATAGACCATCTTAACAAAATACTGTTAATGATGACGAAAGAAAAAATACATGTTATAGGTATCAAATATTGAAGAGTATTCAAGTATGTTAAAACTTTCTCTGACACTGAATTTATTGCAATCAATATTTATAAATGTCTGGGCATTGTAAAGACTACTAAATTGACCTCTGCTACTATCCTGGAAGCCAGAACTTACACGTTCATAACTGCTCAGCCGCATATATGCCTAGTTAATACTTTAATCATTAGTCTTTCTTTAATGACAGAAGATTTCTTATTTAATCTGTAGTAGCTTTTACATTGCTACTTCATTTGACCTTCCTAATGATATGGAACAGGCATCTGAATAATACCAAGTTTCTCACAAATTGTACCTTTGATGTTTTGCATTCTATAGGATTGTGTACTTCCTACTGAATTCTATAATATATGATATTTTGAAATTGCCATATAAGCATAATAATGCTCCCAAATTTACATGGTTATTTAAAAATTTCCTAGAAATTTTATGTAAAATTGAGGTAGTACCCAGCCATGATGTTGAATATATCTTGAAAATTATTTCCAAGAAGTAGCCTAGACGTCCATCGACAGTTGAATGGATAAATGGATAAAGAAGGATACTACATACATACAAAGAAATAAAATTGAGTCAGTTGAAGTGATGTTGATGAACCTAGAGCCTGTCATACAGAGGGAAGTAAGTTATAAAGAGAAAAATATTGTGTATTAATGCAAATAAGTGAAATATAGAAAAATGGTACAGATGAACCTATTTACAGGGCAGTAATAGAGGCAGAAACATAGAGAAAAGACTTGTGGTTGCAGGAGGGGAAGGAGGGGGCAGAACAATTGAGACAGTGGCATTGCCATATGTGCCCCGCCATGTATAAAGTAGATAGCTCGTGGGAAGCTGCTATGTAGCACAGGGAACTCGGCTTGGTGCTCGGTGATGACCGAGTGGGGTGCAATGGGAGCGCGGGAGGGAGGTTCAAGAGAGAGGGGATATGCATATATATATGGCTGATTCATGATGTTGTACAACATTGTAGAGCAACCATATTCCAATAAAATTGTTAATTTTTCCCAAGGATACACAGATAAAAATTAAAGATATCTAAATGAGTTTAGAATTTATGTTGTTAACAATTTAAAGGTAAAATTTCACAATTATATTGTTGCAAAGTCTTTCAGACTTGCCTCTCTAGGTATGGCTCCAGAACATATAGGGGAAGCCTCTTGGTGTGAGTTTTAGTCTTCCTTATTATTATAATATAAATTCCAAGATAATGTCTGAGGTACCAATGATTTGGCAATCCTGATGGAGAAAAATAATACTTGATAAAATAACAAGTTTTAGAAATTATTTTAAACCATGGCATTTCTACAAAGGTCAGTAGCAAGCTCCTTAGTACCTGAGTGATTGTACATCTGTGTGTGTGTGTGTGTGTGTGTGTGTGTGTGTGTGTGTAGCTTTGGTAGTGGAGGAGTAGGGAGTTACTTTTTATCAAGTGTGTGTCTACTCAGTGTGACGTAGGATTTTAAGAAAAGGAAACATGTGTTTTCATCATAAAGCAGTTTTAATTTAATTCTTATGGGAACTATACCTTTCATTTGGCTGTAATAAAAGTAAAGGCTGAAATTTAGGTTAAATATGTATCTGTCTTGTAATAAAATAAAAGACTTAAGATGTTTTTTCCATAGGTAGAAATAGATTTACCATCTAAAACTGATATGTTTTAGATGACAGTTCTACTTGGAAAATATATGTTCAGCTACAGAAACTTCCATTCATAGAATTAAAGAAATAACTTTCATTGGCCTCTACAAATAAATATGCTATTGTCACTTTAATTTGAAGATTATAACCCAATAGGACTCCTCAATTTTAAGTACATATAGAATTCCTTTTCCTATTATCTTTACTGTCCATCCTGCTACTTTAGGTTTAAAGTTTGTGTGACCGTATATTAGAGGTAAAATGATAGTCTCTTAAGAACTTGCGTCCAGTCTCCTTAATTTGCTGATTGAGAAATGTAAGCTGATAGTCATTTTACTTGTACCAAGTCATAGATAGTCAGTACCTCAGCCAAAATTAGAATCTAGGTTTTCTGATTGCTAGTCCGGTAGACTCTCCATTGACTCTACCATACCAAAAGGCTGCTGTTGGCTTATTACCTCTTTTCTTCCTGTTGGTCTTCATTACTACTTCCTTGCTAAAACATTCTTCAAGTTCTTATGACTCAGTTTTCCTGTATGTGCAGATACCTGTTAATTGTTCACATCCATTGAGAGTTTCTATTAAAATAGACATTGTAAGGCAAAACATTGTATGAAACGTGACTGAAGAGAGCATCATTACTTCTTACTGAGGAATAATTTGTAATAATTGATAGATAGGTTTTTGGAGAACATGTTCATCAAGTTTTTAGTAGGTGATTATAATGTCTTTCTTTGCTCTTGCTGATATTTTTTGTGTAAAAATGAAAAAATTACATATGTCCTATTTTTTAATTTTTCCATTATAAAAACTGAAATTTGCATATCACATTACCACCTTGAGTATACATAAGCAAATAATATACATATATAATGATCTAACCTAGCCCCTTTTCTTCCTTTTTCTGGTTCTTCATTGACTTTTAACTATTTGTACCACCTGTGTTTAGCATATTTATTTTATTTATTTGGCATGATCTATTTATTAATTGTTTAAATAAAGTTATATGAATATATAACTATAAACAAAATATTAAGCTTATCAGTTCTTTTATTAGCAGGCTTTTTCATCATTAGTTAATAAATAATTTTCTTTAAAATGCTAAAATTATTGATTTAATTTTTATTTTTTAAAATATGGCATTTTTACAGATTTCTAGAGAAGACTGTGACATAAGCATATTTTTGGTTGGTTTTTCTAAACTAGTTCAAGTGATTAAGGTGAAGTAAACAAGAGGGCAAGCCTACATCAGCATTGAGAGCTAGTGAAGGATGTTAAATACGTGTCAAGAAGTCTAAGGAAGCAATAGGTGCTCAAGAGAAACAGAAAATCTTGACTTTTAGAGGTACTCTAAATGAGAGGGTTAAGGGTTGAATCAGAAAGAAGTTCTAAGAAAGCAGAGAATACACCTTTTAATGGATCCTGTTCAATGGAATTGGATAGTAGAGTTACTGCAGGGGCCTGTATTTTCTTTGAGTGATGATTGTATAGTTGAGTTTTTTTATTTGAATTTTACTTAATGTTTTCTACATGTTTCAACTGTAAGTATATAGTATTTTATAATTAGGAAATTTTATACCAGTTATATAAAACAATGATGATGACCATTCCTTGCTTTTATGAGTTTGTTTAAATCCTATGAGATGCATTAGGTTGAAATTTACTCTGAAGAAAGATGATACAGATTACCTGATGTTTTTTAATATTTACTAGGTCAAGAGTTAAAACAATAGAATTGTTTTCTTGTCTAGCTACTCTCCTATTGATGTTGATCTCAGATCTAGCAGATGTAAAAAAAAACTGTATAAATTACATCTTCATGAATCTGGTACATTAGGCGAGAATATCAGTCAACACTGTCAACTTATTGAAATTTTTGAGGAACATTGTAACACTTTGATGATAAAGAAAGCCCATAGAGACATAAATAAATGTGAAATGACTAAATTTATGATTGATCCTATAAATTCCAAATCTGAGGGCTTTAGGCTTAAACTTAAAATTCTCTCTATAGAGGTAAAATTTCCACTCTTTTATGGGAAACATAATAAGATTGTTTCCCACTTTATTACACCCATACACAGGGTCTCCCCATGTTAAAATAATGCAGCCTAGACTATAGTATAAATTGTCAGCGGTACTGAGGTGTGGCTGAAAAACATAACTGGATTCTCAGGGGATTAAAACAAAGTAGAGTGATAGTATACATTTTCACATGAGATCTGAAAAGGTGAAGTGCATAATATGAAAAGTATAAGGATGAGAGAAATTTTTTAGAGAAAAATGTCTTTGAAATAAAAGATCAATATCCCCACAAGATTTTAGCATAAAAAAAAATTCCCATCAAAATAGGAAATGTGAACCTCTATGGAAAAAGAAAACAATCTCTTTAACTCCGCTTTCAGTTACTTTTGGTCACACCTTATTTCAAACAAATTAATTCACAATAAGATAAATGTTCCTCAGTCCCCAACAGTTATTATAAAATATGATCTACAGATTCATGATTAAAATTGGCTCCGTTTAGGACGCAGTTGAGTTTTTAGAGAGAGTAAGTCTAAAAACCCAGTTTGTGATTCGTTCTCTACTGTTCACTAGATATTTAATTCTGTATAACTAAAATTGAGATAATTTATGTGAAAGGACTTTGAAAAACTCAGAGTGCAGTATGAATGGTTGTTATAATATTGTTATATGATAATACAAACAGGTACATTTTAACAAGTTTGTCATAATAAGAAAAGTGATGAATAGCAAGCCTTTTGAAAGACAGTTAAGTTGATAGAATATACTGGACAATACGTATGTTTGTCTATATTTGCATAATAGTTTTTAATATGCAGAAACTTAATTTTGGATTAATCTTATGCTTGAAAACACTGATGCTGTTAACCTAGACTCTTAAAATCTTATCAAATCCTAAATTATGAGAGATAAGTCTAATGTGCAAATTGGTGAAGAAATGTTTAATAATGTTTACAATAATCATTATAAGAAAAAACCATCAGTTTTCTTTGTAAAACACTATTCTGCAGGAATCACTTATAGCCAGTTATTCACCAGGCATTGTAGTTTAGAAAGAAGAAAGTCAGCAGGAAATTGATATAATTATTTGACTATTTTAACAATAACCAAATAATACATTCTAGTACCCAGTCCTCTTTTGAAATAAGTTGTGCTTTTTTGTCCACAGACACATTATAAAGGTGCTATATTTCATACTTTCTTAAGGTACATAAGGCTTGATCATCATTTCTTGTCACTTATAAAATCATAAACCCGAACCCAGAGGTTTAAGGACCTTGCTGAAGGTTTCTCAACTAATCAGTCCTAAGTCAAGACTCCTGATTCTCAGGCTGGTGCAGTTTCCATTGCACTACGGAGCGTGTTGTGAATGGAGCAATAGCTGACTGGGCTAGAATTGCAGAGTTGGGACAACTTGATGATTCTTTTTGATGTTGGCCGCAGTGCCGTAGGAATAGGAAAGGGAGCTGTTATAATCATGCTGTGCACTCATCGAATCCTAAAAAGCTAACCAACTCTTCTGAATGCCTTGGTGTCCAGAATTCATATCAGAGGCCCCATGTAGAAGTTTGTGTTGCTCCAAGGTATATAAGGGTGCAGGAAGAAAATTTTTAAACTTCTATTAACTAAAAATATGAAAGCTAGACATTACTAATAAGTAATATACAAACAGGCATCATCCAATTAAAGTGAGTAAATATGTATTCGGGGTTCATGCTCAATATTATTTTACTTTTAGAAGTACACAATCAAAAACATGTGAAGATCATTTAAGTTGCTAAAATCAATGAATACATTATTTACATTAATGCAATTGAGAGACCTAGAGTAAATTTTTAGAATGCTTTTTAAGTCATGTTATCAAATTATGATGTGAATCATACACTTAAAAATACCCATTAATTAATTCAAGTTCATTACTTTAAATGTTTGTTGATTGATTATTATGTGCTAAACACTGTGGTGAATGCTAGGAATATAACAGTGAAGGAGCATAATTCCTACCTCCATGGATCTTTTATCTAGTTATGAAAAGTTGGAGGTTTAGGAACTAGAGAGGATTTCAGAGATTATAGAAGCAATCAATCCCCTATTTTGTAGCTAGAATCAGACTTAGAGAGGTTAGAGGTCTTATATGTGTTTAAGGGATTTTGGTTTGTAGAATTCTCATACATGTCCATCTTCTTCCTCCTGTTACTCCTTTCCTCAACCATCAACTGCATGGTGGACATTTTCTACCCCAGTTTCACCCAGCTGAATTCTTAGAGCTTTCGCTGATGTTGACCAACATAGACCTACTTTCTAACAACAGTGTTCCACTCACTTCCCTGTGATTATACTCTAGTTCTCAAACCTCGCTATTGGGAAGAAAGTATCTAATAAAAATGATCTGCATTTAAAGTATTTATGGCAATCTACTTAAAATAAACTAAATTATAACTCAACATAGTTCACATTTATTAAGCACTTAGTAAGTCTGAGACTGTTCTGTCAAAGGGGAATGATTCCTGAAGTCTCTATACAGTGCTTAGTGCAAAACTGTTTACAGTCTTGGTGGTCAATAAATGTTGATTAAATGGATTAATAACCTTCCCGTGAGTATCCAGATCTTGTGAAAAGTAATCTACTAGAGTGAAAGTATAATGACACTTGGATTCAGAGATTGATTTTAATCTTATTTTTCTTATTTTCTAGTGGCCTTGCTTAGTTATTTAACTTATGTAAGCCACAGTCTCTGTTTAAAGTGAGACAGTATCTCACTTTGTGTTACAAGTAAAGTTAGTATTGCAACTAATGTAGGTAAAGTGCCTTGGATATTGCATATAGTAGGCACTCATTAGTTTAAAAAATAGTTAAAACAGGAATAAATCTCCCCTGCCCCCCCGGGAAACATTTATTTATTTATTTATTTCATTTATTTATATTAATTGGAGGCTAATTACTTTACAATATTGTAGTGGTTTTTGCCATACATTGATATGAATCAGCCATGGATTTACACTCATTAAAAAGAATACATTTGAATCAGTTCTAATGAGGTGAATGAAACTGGAGCCCATTATACAGAGTAAAGTAAGCCAGAAAGGAATAAATCTTTTAAAAAAATTGTACTCAATGTGAAACTTGTGAGAAACATCGACTAAGCTAAGTTTTTCTCAATATGGGGGAGAAGAACATTGGTGAATGGACTGTTAACTGTGGACGGAATATAGACAGAGGTGAAACCTATGAGAATCTTGAAGTGTGAAACTTTTTAAAAATAAAACTCACTTTATGTGGTTTTGGCTTCCTAAGACAGAAGAAATAAGGATAAATTCAACACAATCTTCTTCAAGATGATAAACAAGAGGAAGGGTATTTTATTTAGATTGATGCCAGGGCTCCCCACGAGTTAACGCTATAGTCTTTTGTCACGAGAGTATTCACTGGTCATGAATACATACACAGACATAATGGGTGAGATGTCAGGTTAAAAAGTTATCAATAATATCTTAATTTTCCTAGAAAAACATTATGTTAATATTTCTGAAACTTTAATCTCCGAAGTTGTATACTTCTCCAGTAAAAATCAAGTTCTTGGAAAGATATCGATGCAGCTCATAGACTTAAAGAATAATTTGAAAGCCCAACCTCTAGAAGTCTAGGAATCAGGGAGTCTTTGGAGGTCCAAGTAGCAGCAGCTAAAAGTTGACCTCTTTGAGGTATCATCCTCAAATCACATCCTCAAATCAATCATTTGGAAAAATGATTGGTCAGGGCACCTTGACTAACAGTCAAGGTTCTAACTCAAATATGTTTAGAAGTATGTTTTAAAAAAGTCTATGAACCAACTTAGTGTCATAAATATGTTAGCTTGGGACTTCTCTGGTGGTTCGGTGGCTGAGTCTCTGCGCTCCCAATGCAGGGGACCCAGGTTCGCTCCCTGGTCAGGGAACTAGATCCCACATACTGCAACTAAGACCCAGTGCAGCCAAATAAAAATAATTTAAAAAAATATGTTTGCTTTAAATTTAAATATATGACTTTAATAGTCATACAGCTAATATGTAGCTATGGTATAAAATGATTTGGTGTTAGTTGGGGTATTCTAGAAAGCAGATAATTAGATGGGGTGAGACGTGAAAAAGATTAATGAGGCAGAACAGATATGAAGGACAAAGGAGAAGAGAGCAATAGAAAGAGGGAGAGCCTTCAGGACAATTAGGTAGGAAGATTTTGATTTTAGAGTAATTCTGAGGAAAAACAAAGAAACTTAGCCAGGCTGTTAAGAACTTCTCTAACCAAAATTGATTCAGTTCAGTTCAGTTCAGTTGCTCAGTCATGTCCGACTCTCTGCGACCCCATGAATCTCAGCATGCCAGGTCTCCCTGTCCATCACCAACTCCCGGAGTTTACCCAAACCCATGTCCATCGAGTTGGTGATACCATCCAACCATCTCATCCTCTGTCGTCCCCTTCTCCTCCTGCCCCCAATCTTTCCCAGCATCAGGATCTTTTCAAATGAGTCAGCTCTTCGCATCAGGTGGCCAAAGGATTGGAGTTTCAGCTTCATCAGTCCTACCAATGGACACCCAGAACTGACCTCCTTTAGGATGGACTGGTTGGATCTCCTTGCAGTCCAAAGGACTCTCAAGAGTCTTCTCCAACACCACAGTTCAAAAGCGTCAATTCTTCTGTGCTCAGCTTTCTTCACAGTGCAACTCTCACACCCATACATGACCACTGGAAAAACCATAGCCTTGACCAGATGGACCTTTGTTGACAAAGTAATGTCTCTGCTTTTAAATATGCTGTTCAGGTTGGTCATAACTTTCCTTCGAAGGAAACATTGTTTAAGAAGTACTAAATAATTACCTGTTAGAGGAGGTGGTACTAGAGCCACTGTGGTTGCTCAGTCCTTGGCTCTGAGTGATCTGAGGAAAGCATGACCTGTGTGTGAATGAATCTACTTCTCTATCCAGAAGGCGGCATCTGAGGTGACCATTTGACTGCTTCTGTACCAGCAGGTCTGAGCAGCACATTTCCATGGTTGCTACAATTACACAGGGAAAAACAAATTCTTTTCCTATAATTCCTCAGTTTCCTAGTCACTCAGTTTTCTTCCATGCCATCTGTTTTCCCCAAATAAATGGTGCCTCACTATATATGGTATTTTTGTTCTTTAGTCTGTCTTGCAGATCTTTCCATATCATTTCATTAGAGATGCTTTGTTCTTTTTACTTGTTAATAATTCCATTGGGTGAGAAGTGTAAATGCACCCTTTCTCCTTTGATAACTTTTTAGGTTATTTTTTATTTATTTTAATTTTTAAGTAATTTAATTAGAGGCTAATTACTTTGCAATATTGTGGTGGTTAGGTTATTTTTTTTTTAATGTCTGGCTCTTTGACCAATGCTAAATAAATTTGATTCTATTCTCTTTTATATATGTTTGTGGATAAATCTTAGGAATAGGATTACACAGTCACAGGTAATTTCTTTTAAAATTAGTCACTTTATTTATTGATAATTTTAAGTCCCCACATAGTTGTAAGAAATAATACAGAGATTAACCCAGTTTCCAACAGTAATAACTTGTAAGCCTATAATACTTACAATATAGCAATTGGGATATTTAAGTTATAAAATCAGCTATTAAATATCTTATAAAGATTTTCTCCTTTGGCACTCATTTGTGTGTCTGTGTATTTGTATATACAGGGGTATATTTTTCTGTGTGGTGTATTTAGTTTTATGCAGTTTTATTATTAGTATAGGTCTATGTATACACTGGGACAGTCAAGATACTATAAATAGTTCCTTGACCATAGGAAACTGTTATGTTGCCCTTTTATAGGCACACTCACTTCTCTTTCATTATCCTACCCTAACACATGGCAATTACTAATCTGATCTCTGTTTCTAAAATTTTGTCATTTCCAGTATGTTCAGTCTTGGGACTGACTATTTTCATCAGAAAAGTTCTCTTGAAATTTATCATAGGTCATGGTGTATATCAGTGGCTGATTATTTATTATTGCTGAAGAGTATCACCTAGTATAGATGTGCCAGCTTGTTTAACTGTTCAACCACTGAGAGATATTTGGGTTGTTTATAGCATTTGGCTATTATAATAAAGCCTCTATGAACTTTCATGTTTAGGATTTTGTGTGAAAAGTCTGTTCTCTAATGGATTGCTTTATATCCTTGTCAAAAATTAGTTGAGGATATTTGTTTAGGTCTTCTTCTGGGTTCTCTATCTGTCTCATTTATCTAAGTATTTATCCTTCTGCCAAAGTCAGATTTTCTTGATTACTATAGATATATAATAAGCCTTAATACTGGTTCATAAGTCATTCATAAGTCATTATATAGTACATTTATGACTGTAAAATTCATTTGTTTCAACTTTCTTTTTAGAACCTAGGGTCTTCTAAAGAAATTAAGCCTTAGTTTTCAATGTAGATAAATTGGCACCAATATCTGATATCTTTTAATTCATGTTGATTTCTAGTTATAATGTGACTTGGTCAAAAAAAAGTTGAAGGAATGAAAAATGAAGCAAGTTAGAAATAGGGGAAAAGAAGGGAAAGAAAATAAACTTATTTTTTCAAATACAGTTTTACCCTAGTGCCTTAGTGCTGATGCACAAAGAACTCACAACTATTCTATTTTAGTAACGATTGCTATGCCTTTTTGGGAAAAGCCTGGGAATAATTAATTAGAATTTAATGGGGGAGGGCATGCTATTCTTTTACCTAGAACTAAAATTTATTTTCAAAGTTCCTTTTCAGATCAAAGTTTGTTATAATGAAGTTTCACTAGGATTTAAAGTAGGTCCTGTACTCAGTTGAACTTTGCAAGGAAGCTAATCAATGATAGTGGGATATCTGTGGACTATTTATGGTTATATTTGTGATTTTTTTCCTGAATAACTGCTTGGAAAATGAGTTTTATTTTTCTAATCTTGTATTTTTCTTTTTAAAGCATAGTTTGTTTATGAGTCCAGGACTATAAAAATAAAACCATTTGATTACTCTGTAGTGTTTATGATGTACTATATAGCTCAATAAATTCAACAAATGCAAAGTTGATGCGAAAGAGAAAATGTGTTTTTGTTTACTTAATTTGAAAGGTATAGATGTAGCCATAAAATTCATCTTACCTTCAGACAAAATACATTAAATCATTCCATTTGTTTACTTGGTGGGGTTAAGGGAAAGAGAGGGAGTGAGAAATTAGCAAATCTCATTTACAAAATTAGAAAACATTGAATAAAGATTTCATTTTCCTATTAGGCATGAGAATAAACAAATGTTACTTCAAGGATCATCCTTACAGAAATCCTATGATGTTATAAATTTCTTTCATGGATAAACTTTTATCCATTTTAATTAATTAGCTAATTGTCCCCTTGGAACCTTAACAATATGAAGTTAACATTTAAAAAGTAACTGAATCACATGAAGCAAAAAAGATAAGTAAATATACAACTGTTAATATGAGGCAAATTGTTAGTCAATATAGTGTGAAGAATTTTGAAAATGTTATTGTAATGAATTGAAAAATGACAAATTATAATTTTACTCAGCATTCTGCTTCCACAGGTATGGAGAGTTGACAGCACTAGCCATTTTACATAAGGAACTTGAGTATCCATGTATTTGGGTATCTGTAGAAATTGGGTATGGTGGGTTTTGATATCCTGGAACCAATCTCCCATGGATACCAAGGGATGACTGTACATTCCAAAGAATTTCTGAATTGACTGAAACGTTTTTAAATAACTCAACACCTATTTTTGCTCTCAGAGATAATCTTAGGTACTGCAAAGCATTAAGGATGAAGGAGTTGCTGTTTTACTAAATCATAGAACATCTCTGATACAGTATAGACTAGAGAAACTGAAAACTTTTGTAGATAAATTCTGAAAAACTATATGAGACATTGGGCTTCCCTGGAGGCTCAGATGGTAAAGAGTCCGCCTGAAATGTGGGATCCTAGGCTCGATCCTGGGGTTGGAAAGATCCTCTTGAGAAGGTAACAGCTATCCACTCCAATATTATGGCTTGGAAAATTCTATGGACAGAGGAGCCTGTAGGCTATAATCCATGGGGCGGCAAAGAGTCGGATGTGACTGAGTGACTTTCACTCACTCACACCAGACGTGGGCTCCCTGCCCACAGAAATAAGACAAAAGGACAATGAAGAAATAGATATTGGGAGGAAGAGTTTAAAAGATGGTAGAGGTATATTTCTAAATTTATCATTTGTTAGTTATGGAAAAAGTCTTCAGGACTATCTTGTCTCCTAATTCTTACTGTATTTTCATATTTGATTATTTGTTTTCTTCTCTGCTAAATTGTTCATTTGTTAAAGGTAGTAACTTATCTGTCTACACTGGAATAGGTTTTAGTGTGCTGAAAGTAGTTACTAAATTTTTCTTCTGGGATATAAGTTATTCTAGACTTATATAAAGGGCATATTGTAAAGTAATTAGCCTACAATTAAAATATATTAATTAATTTTAAAAAGGGATATCTTCAAATTTAAAAAATTAAACCATGATTAAGAGAGAAAATTTCCAATTTCCAGCTTGACAGAATGTATGTAACTTGTCAGTGCATTGAAAGTTAGCATGATGTTGTGATGGAGGTAAGCTTTCTGGTTTTGAAATATAGTTGGTTTTGAATCCCAACTATATTCCTTAAAAAAAACTTTTTTGTATCTGTTTTCTCATGTACATCCTGCTGATTAAAACTATAAGATCATGAGTTAAGCGCACTGTCAAATTTTATGCAGCGGGGACCTGCTTATGTTGAGTTGTTCCGTCACAATCTAAATTGGTGACCACCATATTTTGGGATATTTCATGAATTGTACATAATTAATGGGCTTTCTTGTGGCTCAGACAGTAAAGAATCCACCTGCAATGTGGGAGACTTGGGTTCAATCCCTGGGTTGGGAAGATCCCCTGGAGGAGGGCATGGCAACCCACTCTAGTATTCTTGCCTAGAGAATCCCCATGGACAAAGGAGCCTGGCAGGCTACAGTCCATGGGTTCACTGATTCAAACTATAAGATGATGAGTTAAGCACACTGTCAAATTTTACACAGTGGGGACCTGCTTATGTTGAGTTGTTCTGTCACAGTCTAAATTGGTGACCACCATGTTTTGGGATATTTCATGAATTGTAAATAATTAATAAGTTAACTACTATGTACTACTTATATAGTATTTTCACACCAAAATTCTACAATCAGAGTATTTTCATGAGCTAAGAATTAAAATTAAGTTGTAGAAAAAAAATTAAGTTGTAGATGTATTCATTACTTGTTGGCTTATATTTCAAAAATTAATACATCTCAATGACCACATGTTATTATACATTGCCAACCGTCAAAATATGCTAGAAAATTCCCAAATACTATTCAGTAGTGTAGCTAGCCATAGCCTTGATACCAAAGACTAGTATTTGTTAATAGAAGAATTTTAGGAACATTTGAGTTTGTGTTATTTAAATAATTCTTAACCTAGAGCTGGTCAAATGCTTATATTCTGCTCAGGCAACAAAATTTCATGCAAAAGAAATTAGTAGAGCTTTATGCAACTAGAAGTTTTATTGACATCAGTTGCATGAATGAGGCTTCAGTAGGATCCTTTGTTCTTATCAGTAGAATTCTTTGTTCTTTTTCCCTTTGTTCATTCATAAGGTGAGACAGGATATGTTGTGCTATGTTATCAAAGCTTGTCCTCATAAAATGTATATACAGCTTGATGAGTCAACTGATGTTGATGATCTGTTAAGTTACTAATATGTGTGAAGTAAGTAAAGAAGAAAATGATCACAGAGCAGTTATTGTACTTTGAAAAAAATGTGATTAATATAAAAGGAATCAATGTGTTCAATCATATCACAGACTTCTTTAGGAAGCCTAGCTCACCAGGGCTCCTTTTTTTTGCCTACAAAAAAGCAATTGGAATTTTTTTCTATGTCAGTGGGAGGAAAGAATCTTGATTATACAATACATGGTGTACCTTCATGCACTTGCTACTTAGACTTTGCATGAATTTAAAGTATAGATTTTTCTCGGATGTTATGAACACTGAATAACGTCATAGGTATGCTCTGAATTTTTGCCTTCTGGGAGGTTTTATTGGAAAAGTAGATACCAAGCAAATTATCCTTTGACAAATAAATGCAAGGTGACTCTCCTGGGGTGACATAGTTACTATGGTTTTTTTCAAAAGGAGTAAAAGTTACATTTTAGCTTATAACATAGCAAAAGGAAAACTGATCTTTCTTCCAGTAAACATAACTTTTTCATAAGCGAGGTCAATCAATATTAAGTGAATAGTTGGGAAGAAAATATTAGAATACAAAGATAAATTATATGTTGTATTTTAAAAGAACTATATCTTTTGACAAAACATTCTAAAAATATATAATTTGAATTTTTATTTTGTGAAGGAGCATTTGTTTTAGAAAATAAAGGACAGATGCAGTAATTGGTGTGGTAGTATTGGATCCATTTCATTTGAATTTTATCAGTGATGATGATTTGATACACTAGTCTGTCCCTGAACCTGAATAATGTAAGTTAGTGAAACTTGAGTATTTGGTTTGTTCAGTTAGCTCCATTTTTATAAGCAGCAAAGTGACTACATAGGAAACTGGAATATTCTATTTCAAAGTGTAGATGTGTAAATTACTATTCCTAAAGGTATCTCAGAATATAGCATGCTCCTCTCAACTATCCAGAATGTCAATAAGTTCAGTATTTTCTGTCTCTTAAGATATCAATCCTAATTTTTCCTCACATTCAAAGGGCAAGTTCTGTTTGCTGCTGAAACTCAAACTGTTCAGAGAGGTTTTCAGTTCACTCTATCTCTTGCCATTTTTGCTACCACTTTTCATCTCACTCTTAAAGAAATTAACAGCACTGTTAATTTTGTCCCAGGGGTAATGCTGAGTTGTGACAGTCTTTCTGTAAGCTCAAACACAGATAAGTCTCCTTGAGAGGCAGACAGAACACTGAAAGTTCCCAGTACTCGTTATGCTGCCAGAGGATCACGTCCTGGCATTGGTGGTAGGGCTGAGCTGCTTGTTTTTATACCGCCCACTTTGGGGACTGAAAATTCTATTTCAGGCTACCCTGAACCCTTCAGGCTCTGGGGAGGAACTCCTGTTCCAAACCCACTTGGTTCTTTTGTCAGCTGCCTTACATTGCCAAATTGTCCGGAATTTCTTATGTAGCAGCATGTTAGATTCAGCCATGTGAACACAAGGAGAAGACATGTAGGATGTGGCTGAGCACAATTCAGAGTCTGCAATTTTGCAGACATGAAAAGATCTTTCACTACTAGACGATGCAGGATCAACTAATGCTCGTTGCACTTCTTACCTCCATGGTTATTTTTCATGTTTCACCTTTACTTATCTTTGTGTTGGGATTACCTGCTTGCAATCTGAGGAATGTTAATAATTTAGAATCTTTGGGATGATAGATTGGGTTCCTGTCTCTTCCTTCTCAAAAGACCTCTGTGCTCCTTAGTCAAACCAGTTCCCTCTTTTTCAGGAAAATTTAAGAAATGCCAATCAGTACTTTTCTCAAAAGAAAAACAAAAAGAGAATTCTGTCTTATTGGACAAAATACTATTTGTATTTGACATGGGAGAATCACCACTATTATACATCAATACAAAAGCTAGCAACTGTCTAAAGAGGAGTGATAAAGTATATACGGCATTTCCCAAAGTAATTCTTCATTTATTGAATAGTATTGAATGATGTAATATTAAGAAAACTACTGAACCATTTAGCTGTGAAAATGTTTAAGACACACAGCTTTTATGTATTTTTAAATTATTACCTCAAAACTAAATATATTCTAATTTTTTAATTATCTTGTATTTATAATTTTTAAAATTAAAAACAGCGTCAACGAGTTTTAAAAGAGGTACGAAGAGCACTTTTGAAGCAAATTGCAGGAAAGTTTAAGACTCACTGGTGTGGTACGGATTTGGCCATTTGGGCTATATTTATTAAATGAATTGAGGACTTCCCTGGTGGCTCACATGGTAAAGTGTCTGCCTACAATGCAGGAGACCTGAGTTCGATCCCTGGGTTGGGAAGATTCCCTGGAGAAGGCAATGGCAACCCACTCCAGTATTCTTGCCTGGAAAATCCCATGGACAGAGGAGCCTGGTAGGCTACAGTCCATGGGATCCCAGAGAATCGGACACGACTGAGAGACTTCACTTTTCCTATTAAATGAATTAGAAAATTAGTATGAATTTATTCAATGAACGAATGCATGAATAAACATAATTTAGAGGTAAAAAAACTTTATAAACATTATTTGAAAAGATTTTCCATTTATGGATTTCATGAGAGGAGAACATCATACACATATTTTTTAAATGCTAAAAATGATTCAAACAATGTTTTTAGAAACACCATCAAGAGTAACAAAAGTTGTGACAACTAAGTGATTTGCAAGATTTAAGATATATATTTTCAGACAAAGGAGACCAGCATGACCTACAATCCTTATTAGGACTTAGAATTTAAGCATCATTGTCCTTAAGCTCATGCTGCTTCTGACCACGCAGTAATGGTTCTGACTCATGCATGCTCTTTTAAGACCCTCTCTGTCGTTACATTTGAGACTTTTTCTGTAAAGCAGAAGTGCCTTTGCTGCTGCTGCTGCTGCGAAGTCGCTTCAGTCATGTCCGACTCTGTGCGACCCCAGAGATAGCAGCCCACCAGGCTCACCCGTCCCTGGGATTCTCCAGGCAAGAAGACTGGAGTGGGTTGCCACTTCCTTCTCCAGTGCATGAAAGTGAAAAGTGATAATGAAGTCACTCAGTTGTGTCTGACTCTTAGCAACCCCATGAACTGCAGCCCACTAGGCTCCTCCGTCCATGGGATTATCCAGGCAAGAATACTGGAGTGCGTTGCCACTGCCTTCACCATGCCACAGTAATCAATAAAAATGATGTTCTTTGTATCAAGCAGAAATGGTTCATATACATAATATAGAGTGCCCTGACTTAGGTATGAAAAATTCCTCTGGGAGAGAATAAAGATCAGCACAGAGAGAGCAACAAATAAAATAGGGACTGAAGGATTAGATGGTATTTAGAATCTTCAAATTCTGCCTCACATTTATTCTGCTTACCTTTACTTCAACTCAGAGTCAATAATACTACAGTACACCTAAGAATCATAGCCTAAGAAGTGTTGCCTAAAATAGTTCAGAACAAAACTAATTCATGTTGTAATACTTGAGGATATCTGCTTCTAGCCATGGTATTTACATACAAGCAAAAATCATTTTAAAATCTAATTAACTATATCAGAATTCCAGACCTGTCCTTTTCACTTGTGTTAATTATACATGAAGTTTTAAATGATATCTCAGATTATATACCAACCTCAATCTGTGAATCAATATGAAACACAGTATTTAGAAAACATCCTATTATACAAACTGAAATATCCACTGGTTGTCTTTCATTTTAGCAGTTGGCTTAGCATTTTGTTTATCCTTTAATCAGAGTGTTAAATTAGCTTAGTTCTCTGTGTCTAGTAGCTTCATTAAAAACATGATTATTTGCCACCAGAAGAAAGAAAATATTTTCTTTTCATATACAATTCAAATGCCTTACAAATTTAAAAGAAGAAAAAATGTATCCCTGTCATTGTATTGTGAGCTTAAAATAGGCATATAGTTTCAGTTTGGTAAACTCTGATTGACTTATCTTTTATTATACATGGTCTTTCTCTTACCTTGTTTGATAGCATTCTTACGAATTATAGCACTTCTTTGTACTAAGGCATTGTTTCCAGCAGGCCCCTGTTAAAATGCAAATATGCCATCTGGCAAGCCTTTACCTCATTAGCTCACACCATCTCAGCAGCACATATTATGTATCATATTAGATATGGAAGAGACACTGAGCTGATGAACTCTAAGAGAAGACGGATGGAAAAATCCCAAGAAGGGGGTGCTTTGGGATATGGGCTAGTGGCAGTAGAGTTGAAAGAGAAGAATAAGATGCAGAGTAGGGGGAACGGAAAACAGTTTTTCCAAGTTTAGTGTTTCATCCAGATCCTGACTGTCATGGATTCAAAGAGACACAGAAATCTGGTGCTGGAAGAGAAATTCACAAGTATGTGATCACACACTTTTACTTTACACATGAGTAATTGGAAGTTGCAAAGAGCTAAGTGACCGCTTTAAGTGCCCTCAACTGGATTCTCATCATTAGCTCTTAAAGCCCAGAGGGCCTGCACTTACCTAATGCCTTAACATTTCACAGTGTGTAAAGGTGCACAATTATTCACATCCAATTTTATGTTCATACTTGGTAGCTTTTACTGTCTTCAAATGCATTGAAATCCCCTAAATATTTCTGTTGTGTTCTCCCACAGCGGTTGATAGAATGAGGGTGATGCCTTCTCTAGTCATTGCTGACCAAAGTCAATCTCCCAGCAGAAGTAGAGTTTGGTTAAAAATTCAGAGAAATTAAACTCCAGGGTAGCTCTGTGTAGGAGAATGTGTGCTAAAATATTTAACAGAATTTCTCCTGGGTTCATAATCCTATACCCAAGTCCTGACATACACGGAGAAAAGTCTTATGTCCTGTGCTAAAACCCACATAACCACCCCTACCTTCCTTGTCCAATTTCTGACTACCACACATGTGACTACATTGTCAAGTTGGGGATTTGAGGTGAGTGCCTGCTTCCAAAGGTTACTTTCCAGAGTATGAATAGGAGAGGCTCTATTTCTATAGATACATAGCAAATATGAGCAGAAACAGTTTATTTGTAACTGAAGAAATGGTTGTGTTTTGGGGTTTTGAAACAGCAATGGGTGAGATTTCTCAGGAAAGTAGCCAGTAAACCTCTGAGATGTTGATATCTTTTATTTAAAAAAAACGAATTATAATGAGCTAGGTTTCCCTCAGAAGCCCTAATTTCATATATTCTATGTCATTGCCCATATTCATTTTAAACATAACCACATTTTTTTTTTCTGATTAAGAAACTAATGTACTCAACTTGTGAAAGATATGGAAACTAAGAGAAATAGTCAGGCTAAAACATCCTCTTCCATTAAATTCCCTTATCTAGAAATAAACTCTATAAACCTCATATTATATTCCTGTTCAGGAATGTTAGTTGTGAATTCAGCAGTTTCACCATCATCTTCTGAAGTCTCTTCAGAGAAGATGAGAACTACATGTCCTTGAATTCCTTCTCTGTGAATCCAGGTTAGAGTTTCCTAAGTGAGAGATTTGAATAGAAGAAAATGAGGGACGATTATTAATATTATTTGGGAGAAATGGAAGTGAGAGTAAGGAACACACAAAAGATGGAAAATGGCTTTCTTAATGAAGAACTGCCCACCTGCCTGCTTGTCGGCCGAGACAGCTACTGAGAGAGATTATGGAGAATTGCAGCAGCTCCTTTTGGAGAAATAAAACTCTCCATACCATGGAGCACACATTAAAATGTCTGCCGTTTCCTTAACTGAAGCCTGACCATGTATTTTCCTTTTAATTTTAAAGTGTGTGTGTGTGTGTGTACACACATATATGTATACATACACACATACATATTGTCTCATTTTGTATCTTAACATTATATTAAATGAACTCTATCACTAAATAGCTTATTGTTTATATAATACATTAAGTCATTTTGGCATCTTTAATCTTTCTCCAAAATGTGGCACTTTAAGATTATTCCATTTCAACAATGTCATGAATGGGAAATTCACAAAAGCAAGGAAAATTTTAGTTTATATAGCTGATAGCTAATAGATAGCCAGAAATAAATTTACTGGGGCAAAGAATAGAATTGACCATTAAGGTATTTGATACATATTGTTTTCTGTTCAGAAAGATTGTACAGATTGAATTCTCATTAGCAATTTTTGACTGCTTTCATTATTTTACAGCATCATTAATATTAAATAATATACTCATTCTTGTCAGACCATGTATTCTGTTATGTATTTTAGAAAACTAGCCAACTACCACTTGTGATTTGTTCAAAGTAGATGCACAATAATTGTCTGTTGACAAAATGATGATAGGACACATGGTAGAATTATTGAAGAAGTAAGAGTGGATTTTAAAAAACTGATATAACACTTCATTTGCACCCAAGAGTTCCAAAAGGCAACCAAAATATCTTTCTCAGATGGAGCTCTGAAAACTCCCATTAAGTATTTTTGTTCGTTAGCAGACTGCTGAATGACTCTAATTATCAGGGCGATTGGCAAGAGTTTCAAGAAGAGCAGCCTGTTCTTTGGAACTTTAAAAGGAGAATACAGAATGGAGCATAGATCCACTGGTAGCCAGTGAGGCATTAATGGCATGCGGTCTTCCTGTCCCCCTAACAAGTGAAAGTCAATCAGTCATGTCAGACTCTTTGCAACCCCATGGACTATACAGTCCATGGAATTCTCCAGGCCAGAATACTGGAGTGGGTAGCCTTTCCCTTCTCCAGGGGATCTTCCTAACCCAGGGATCGAAGCCAGGTCTCCCACATTGCAGAGGGATTCTTTACCAGCTGAGCCACAAGGGAAGCCCAAGAATGCTGAAGTGGGTAGCCTATCTCTTCTCTAGGGGATCTTCCCGACCCAGGAATCGAACCGGGATCTCCTAAACCTGGTGTGAGTAACACCTATAGGTTTTAAGTAAAATTGTTTTTTAATTCTTTGAGCCATAGTCTGGCACTCTAAAGAAGAAAGACATCATGATTATTCCTGATGGAATGATTGCTCTGGTCCATTGCCTGAGAGTATAGAAAAGATCAATGTCCTGAAAACATTCAACTTTTGCTACGGTGATTCAAAAAGTTTAAATTAGAAATGGAAAGCAGCTGTACACGAAGAAGGAAAAAGAAGAAGACTCTTGAAAGTGTCTTAAGAACAGGATCACTAATATGCCAGAATTTTTCTAAGAAAAATAAATAACAGACAGAAAAAAACATCAGCTGGAAAATTTGGTTGACATTTAGTAACTGGGAAGACACTCTTTGAAGTTTCAGCAAATTGAATCACAAATAATGGCATGATAAACAGCTAGAACCTGTAAATTTCTGGGCTGTAAAATTCCTGTCACTTATTTTAAATATTTTTACATAGAAACGTATGATATCACTTAGGTATTACAAACATAAAACAGCATATGTAAAAATGATAAAATAATGGAGTACATTTTAATTTAATGTATACCAAGTAAAGTTATAATCTGGTAACTTCCAAAGACCTGCTTCTCTTTGATTTCATACATTTTATTCTATATTGAAATTCTGCATTTTGCATAGCCAAATTCTTGGTCTAAGTGCTAACATTTTTTGTACCCAGAAAAATCTGTAAATTGTAACTCATAGCCTCTCTCATAGAATGTATCCTGTGACATAGAACTGAAACAAAGACAATGTCTTTCTCTTTTTGGAAATAGGATTTTTGCCAAAGTTCTCTTAATTTTCTTGCTTTCTATTCATGCACAGAAAAGTCAGATAGTTAAGGATTAATCAGCATTACTTGATTTTCAGACAACTTTCTAAATAAATCTTGATGTTTACCTTAGTGAAATAGTACTTAGAACTTCCTTGTGATTTAATTATATCTCATTTAGAATAATTCATTTCAAAACAAACAAAAGTGTATACAACAGTGCCATCATCCAGAAAAAGCTACATAATCTGCAGGGCCTGGTGCAAAATTAAAATATGGAACCCTTTGCTAAATAATTATTAAGACAATGAACAGCAATAGGAGCACACCATTATGACAATATGGGTTCTTCCACTTTGCACACTATTAAAATGGAAAATTAAATTAAAAACCTTTAAATATGAAAGCGACTATAGATGCATTTCAGGTGAAACTCAAGCTAAAATTGGATTACCTGTTCCATTCAGGTAAATGATCTGTGTTCAGTAGAAAAGAAACTGGACATCTCCCTACAGATTTGCCATTACATATTGTTGGTCACTGTAGAGTGAGACTTCTCAACCATGGCACTTGGACTATATAATACCAGAGTGGGTTACCATGCCCTCTTCCAGGGGATCTTCCCAACCGTGGGATCGAAGCCAAATCTCTTATGTCTCCTGCTTCGGCAATCGGGTTCTTTACTACTAGTGCCACCTCACCTGCCCCCAAACCAAAGTTGTGACAGAGATGTCTGTGAATTGAAGTTGCTCAGTCGTGTCCGACTCTTGGCGACCCCATGAACTGTAGCCCACCAGGCTCCTCTCTCCAAGGAATTTTTCAGGCAAGAGGACTGGAGTGGGTTGCCATTTCCTTCTCCAGGGGATCTTCCTAACCCAGGGACTGAACCTGGGTTTCCCAAATTGCAGGCAAATGCTTTACCATCTGAGTCAGTCTGTAGACATTGCCAAATATTCCCTGGGTTAAAAAAAATAATCATTGAATTACTGTTTTAGAGGCTACCTCATCTTGGACTTTACTGTTGACAAAGACCCTTGCCTTAAACAAACTTTAGTGGAGCTCCCTTGAGTCCTCTTTTAGACTAGACCTCACTGGGAGCTCTGTTGTTGGCCCCTTTATTTCAGTTTTAGCAACTAGCAGATCAGTATAGGGAAAATCCCCCACCCTCCATATCTTAGAAAATCCCTTATCCCCCATTCTTGGTATCTGATTACCCTCTGTATCTGTTTAAATTTCTTATCCCCCACCCTTAGTTAATATCTTATCACCTTGGCCTGGCTTAACCAAAAGTCCTGTCAAGTTGGCTTATCCAGAATCTTCCTCACTCGTGATATTTCTTCTTTGTAATTTCCATCCACTGACCCCCGCCCTGCTGCTTGGTTCTAAATCTCCAGCAGTCCGTATTGTTTTCAGAGTTAAGTTCTCCCTTCTATTAAAAAACTTCATCCCAGTAGCCGCCTGAATGAAGTCTGCCTTCTAGTCCTTTAATAAGACATGAATATTGTTTTCTTTAACACTGTTCAAGAGAACCTCTGGGAGTGTTTGTTAAAAATTCAGTTTCTCCAGAATTTCAATTTCAGAGATTCTGATAGTGTAGATCTTGAGTGGGAATCAACATATATGCATTTTAGAAAGACCCTGGGTGACTCTGATATAGGTCATCTAACTTTATACTTAGAAAAATATTGATGTAAGGATGAATCAACACAAATAGAGTTCTACCATTTGATGAGTAGAGCTTAATGATGACTGGATGCTATTGTCATATTTACTTAGGACAACACACACGCATATGGCCTCCAGATTAATGTTCAAGTTTCCAATTCAATTTGCTTTTGTAGACACAGACACAATCTGCTTTGCAATTAGGTAAGCACCCATCTGGCAGAGAGAAAATTTGGAGGCTGTAAAATAAAACAGGTAAAGATTTTTCTTTGTCAGCAAGGCTGCCTGAAATAATGATCAGTTAATGAAAGTACCGTAGGACTGAGCATTTGTGATTCTTTCAGGGTGAATTGGAATGGATGGTCCCTTGAAACAATATCTGATGTCAGATTATTAATGGTAGCCTCCTTTCTTTCTGACTAAGCTTAATTAGTTAAATAGTTTTTGAGCATAAACAAGGTCAGATATCTGAAGGAAAGCTCAACCCATTCACCCAATTACAGAATTTACAGAAATAAGATTTTAGAAATTAAGTTAATTCCCATATAATTGATAGAATCTTTTTTAATTTGCTTCCAGATGTTTTGGTTTTCATACTGTGGCATGTTCACAAGGCTAACAGGCAACAAAAACAACAGGGAATCTATTTATTTCTGGGTATCCTCTCAGTTTTTTTCTTGAATATATAAGTCTCTCTCAGTGTATTTCTACCTCAGAGGCTAAGTCCCCAGGTTCTGCCTTCTAACTCCACTGTATTGAATGTCTTTATTCAGGAAGACAGGGATCAAATCTGATGAATATCAATTAATGAGTAAATCAAATCTCAAAAATTTCAAAATTAATTTTACTTTTTTCCTAGTTACTCACTCACTGCCACTGACCATCCAGTCACTTTCAATCTCATGTTTAGCTATAGCTTTAAAGGATCCAATTCAAACAGAGTCTCTGATAATTTCTTACTCTCATCATACTTACCTAGGAGGCCAGAAACATTATAATCCAGATTGTTACCACCTACCTTTTAAATACCCTTTCTGTTGGAAATACACTCTATTGGAAATTGAAGATCAGTTGAAAAGAACAAATAAAGCAGGATGCAGACATCTCATAAAAGTATAGTCCTGTGGCATCTTTAGAAAAAATTTTTCTGAAACAGAATCCATTTGATTTTCAAAATCAGTAACTCCTTTGCATACAACTGTCAGTGTCAAGTGGTTTTCATTACATTTCATTGGTTTCTTTCAAGGAATCTATAATATATGTTCATCAGAGCTCATTTTCCTAGATGCCATGAATGTTGCTCATTGAATGAAGTACTTCAAGAAAAGAATATGTATGGTGTTAGAAAGTGCTCTAGTTTCATTCTTTTCCAAGTGGTTGACCAGTTTTCCCAGCACCACTTGTTAAAGAGGTTGTCTTTTTTCCATTGTATATCCTTGCCTCCTTTGTTGAAGATAAGGTGTCCATAGGTTCGTGGATTTATCTCTGGGCTTTCTATTCTGTTCCATTGATCTATATTTCTGTCTTTGTGCCAGCACCATACTGTCTTGATGACTGTGGCTTTGTAGTATAGTCTGAAGTCAGGCAGGTTGATTCCTCCGGTTCCAATCTTTCTCAAGATTACTTTGGCTATTCGAAACTTTTTGTATTTCCATACAAATTGTGGAATTATTTATTCTAGTTCTCTGAAAAATACCATTGGTAGCTTGATAGGGATTGCATTTAATCTATAGATTGCTTTGGGTAGTATAGTCCTTTTGAAAATATTGATTCTTCCAAAATAAACTCAAAATGGATTAAAAATCTAAATGTAAGACCGGAAACTATAAAACTCCTAGAGGAGAACATAGGCAAAACATTCTCCGACATAAATCACAGCAGGATCCTCTATGACCCACCTCCCAGAATATTGGAAATAAAAGCAAAAATAAACAAATGGGACCTAATGAAACTTAAAAGCTTTTGCACAACAAAGGAAACTATAAGCAAGGTGAAAAGACAGCCCTCAGAATGGGAGAAAATAATAGCAAATGAAGCAACAGACAAAGGATTAATCTCAAAAATATACAAGCAACCACTGCAGCTCAATTCCAGAAAAAATAAATGACCCAATCAAAAAATTGGGCCAAAGAACTAAACAGACATTTCTCCAAAGAAGACATACAGATGGCTAACAAACACATGAAAAGATGCTCAACATCACTCATTATCAGAGAAATGCAAATCAAAACCACAATGAGGTACCATTACACACCATCAGGATGGCTACTATCCAAAAGTCCACAAGCAACAAATGCTGGAGAGGGTGTGGAGAAAAGGGAACCCTCTTACACTGTTGGTGAGAATGCAAACTAGTACAGCCGCTATGGAGAACAGTGTGGAGGTTTCTTAAAAAACTGGAAATAGAACTGCCATATGACCCAGCAATCCCACTCCTGGGCATACACACCAAGGAAACCAGATCTGAAAAAGATACGTGCACCCCAATGTTCATCGTAGCACTGTTTATAATTGCCAGGACATGGAAGCAACCTATATGCTCGTCAGCAAACGAATGGATGAGGAAGCTGTGGTACATATACATCATGGAATATTACTCAGCCGTTAAAAAGAATTTATTTGAATCAGTTCTAATGAGATGGATGAAACTGGAGCCCATTATACAGAGTGAAGTAAGCCAGAAAGATAAAGACCAATACAGTATACTAACACATATATATGGAATTTAAAAAGATGGTAACTATAACCCTATATGCAAAACAGAAAAAGACACACAGATGTACAGAGCAGACTTTTGGACTCTGTGGGAGAAGGTGAGGGTGGGATGTTTTGAGAGAACAGCATCGAAACATGTATATTATCAAGGGTGAAACAGATCACCAGCCCAGGTTGGATGCATGAGACAAGTGCTCGGGGTTGGTGCACTGGGAAGACCCAGAGGGATGGGGTGGGGAGGGAGGTGGGAGGGGGGATCGGGATGGGGAACACATGTAAATCCATGGCTTGTACATGTCAATGTATGGCAAAAATCACTACAATATTGTAAAGTAATTAGCCTCCAACTAATAAAAATAAATGGAAAAATAAATAAATAAATAAATAAGTGAAAAATTAAAAAAAATAGAAAAAAGAAAAGAATATGTAAGTATATTATTTACGAATCATGAGGTGACAAAATTCAGGCATAAGGAGGTCTAACTTTAGTCCAAAATATTTGTTGTGATTTCTTGCATTTTATTAATATGTTGAAGAATCCTAATAATTATGGGTTAAATTATTTTTAAAACCCTGTCCAATTTTAAGTCTTTTTTTTTCATTTATTTTTATTAGTTGGAGGCTAATTACTTTACAATATTGCAGTGGTTTTTGCCATACACTGCCATGAACCAACCATGGATTTACATGTATTCCCCATCCTGAACCCCCCTTCCAACTCCCTCCCCATCCTATCCCTCTGGGTCATCCCAGTGCACCAGCCCCGAGCATTTGTCTCATGCACCCAACCTGGACTGGTGATCTGTTTCACACTTGATAATATACATGTTTGGATGCTGTTCTCTCAGATCATCCCACCCTCACCTTCTCCCATAGAGTCCAATCAGAATCTAAGTAGCTCAGAGAAAACCATATCATGGAATGTGAAATATATGTACTATTCTGAATGGATAAAAATGTGCAGGGGAATCTCTGAATGTGTATATGCACAAACATGGATTTTGTGAACATGCATTTCAACTTTTCACACTTCACTGCAACAGTAAATAATTGAAAATCATGCCCAAAGTGGAAAAAATTGTATGTTTTGGTGCATTCCAAGCTGCTTTGGTGCAGATAAATTTTTCAAGACACACTTCACAATGTTTCAGGTGGGATTTAATACTTGGACTATCTGGTAACTCTTCTATATCATAAAGAGAGAGAATACTAACAACTTGAAAAAGGATTTGCACCTAGGTTAAGTCTGATATAGGGCCTTATTTGACCACAAATGTAGATGTCTTCCAGTGTCAGATCCTTGGACTGGGAAAAATTTAAAAATGCAGACGTTTGGGTGAGAAAGGAATGAATTCCTCTAAGTGAACTGCCACCTTTTTCATTTTTATTTATTGGCTGAATCATTCTTATAGATCCTCATGGCCCTGAATATTTTGAATTCAGATCTCTGGTACAACTTCAAGGGTATTTCCTCTTAAAACTCCACATTTTTGTCCATTGAAGTCTCTTTGCCGGAGTGCCCACTGTAGAAGCTTGGGGACCCATGTTTTTTCAATGTATTAATTTTTACTCTGATTTAATTGTATCATGCTACTTTTTCAGTAGGTCTGAAAGACAGATATCTAATTTACACAACTAATATGTTTTAGGCTTTCTCTTGCCAATAAGTTTCACATGGGCAAACCTCTTTCATACGTATTTGTCTTATTTTTTACTCACAATCACCCTGTGAGGTAGTCGAGATGGTTGTTATCTCCATCCCACCGATGGCGAAATTTAGTCTTAGGGCTACTGAGAGTTCACTTCCCGAAGAACATACAGAGTAAATGACAAAGAATGGAGCCTGAGTCTGTGTATTATTGATACCATGCTCTTTTCATAACTCCATGCTGTTGCTTTGTGCATCCTGTATAGGAAAGAAACAGAAAAAGCAGTCACACCTGAGAGAGAGCCTATGTAATTAATTAGTAAGGAACTTCATAATTCCTCTAAAAGAGTGGATCAGGGTACAGAACTCTGAAACAGGGCAATTAAGTGGTTAATTGTGGAATAAATATCTTTCTATGACTTTCATTGAAGTTGTATTCAATATCTGATTTGCATATTGCAAACCTGCTGTTGATTCTGGAATTAATCATCTTCCTAAGTTGTCATCATTAGAACTAAGAAAAGTGATTCTGGCTAAAGTTGCCTAAAAACAGAATTAGGTTTAGTTTGAGTACCAAGCTCTAGGATAAAATACATGATAATGATAGTCATATTCATTAAATTATATTATAGTCAGTTTTCTGATTTGTCACAGTGGCTATATGAAATTAATACAGATTTTGATACTGAGAAATGAACAAATGCCTAAAACATTTGAACAAATGCCTAAAATTGTGGAAGTGACCTTGGACTTGCTAATGGGTAAAGGATAGAGGACTTAGGGGCAGCAAGACACAAAAAAATTGCAATGGCTTTAACAGATTATTGGTAGAAATATGGAAGATAATGACTCTGCTGATGAAGAAGTGAGGATTATAATAAAGAAAGCCTATATTATCTAAGGGGGCTTCCCTGGTGGCTCAGTGGTAAAGAATCTGCTTGCAATGCAGGAGACCGGAGTTCTATCCCTGAGTCAGGAAGATCCCCTGGAGGAGGGCATGGCAACCACTCTAGTACTCTTGATGGGGAAATCCTATGGACAAAGGAGCCTGGCGGGCTGCAGCCCATAGGGTCAGAGAGAGTCAGACAGTGGATATATTGTCATAAACAGAGTGTTAGTAGAAATGTGAATGTTAAGGGTGCTTTTGGTGAGAGATCAGAAGGAAATGAGAAATATGCTATTAGAAAGTAGAGGAAAGGTGCTTCTTGTTATATAATGGCAGAAACCTTAGCTGGATTGCATCCTACAGTTTTAAAGATGTCAGAATTTATAAGAGATGAACTTAGATATTTAGCTGAGGAGATGTAGAAGCAAAGTGATAAAGGTACACACTAGCTTCTCCTTGCTGCTTATAGTAACATGTGAAGAAATAAGAGTGAAGAAATAAGTTGAGTGAAGATCTGTTGTTGTCGTCCAGTCACTCTGCCGTGTCCAGCCCTTTGCGACCCCCTGAACTGCAATATGGCAGGCTTACCTTAGAGTTTGCTCAAATTCATGTCCAGTGAGTCGCTGATTCCATCCAACAGTCTCAACTTCTGTCACCCCCTTCTCTTCCTTTCCTTAATCTTTCCCAGCTTTAGGGTTTTTTCCAATGAGTCAGCTGTTTGCATCAGGTATTCACAAAGTGTTGGAGCTTTAGATTCAGCATTGGTCCTTCCAATAAATATTCAGGATTGATTTCCTTTAGATTTGACTGGTTTGATCATGTGACTTAAGATTATTAAACAAAAAAAATAGGGTTTTATGAATTGGAAAATTCTCAGTCTATCCACATTGTAAAAGATGCCAAAATTAGGAGATTCACTGTTCTGAAGAGATAGTCGTGGTTGTGGCTGGATAATTATTGGTTAAAGCCTTCAGAGGATCAAAAATGTGGAGTATTGCCTCACACAGAGGAATTTTTGAAGAGACTAGACATATGGCTTATGGATATATTCAACCATATCAGCAGAAGCCAAGAATAGAGATGTAAGTTTTTAAAGCAAGACCCTGTCTCTTTGTGTGAATCAACATTTATATTTATTAATATTAACTCAATGCATGACATGACTTTATATTTTTCTATATGATTTGGCTGAATATTCTTTGAGAGTAAATTTTTTTTAAAGAAGTTCTTTTAGGATAACTTTAGATTGATAGAAAAGTTTCAAAGATAGTACAGAGAATACTCATATACCCAACCCCCAGTTGCTTTTATTGTTAATATCTGTAGTAGTAGGTACTTGGTCACAATTGATGATCCAGTATAGACTCATTATTACTAACTGAAGTTCGTCCATTCTTTATTCAGATTTCCTTAGTTACTACAGTCCGCCCCCCCATTTTTTTTTTTTTTTTTTTTTTTTTGCTGCTGGAATTAGTGTCAGTTCTGAGTTAGTATCCAATAATCCCTAAAACACCATTTCCTTTTTCTAATGCATGGACACCATGAGAAAAGGTCTTAGGTCCCAATAGGAAAGGCTGGAGAAAGATTAGCAGTATACCATTTAGGTAGTGTAATGTGATTCTTCTCCAAGAGTACCCAAACTTTCTTTCATTTAAGGGGTTCTAGATCTGTAAATTGCTTCGTCAGGAAATTGATTGAGAGGCCTTGTGTTAGTCTGTGTGAAATAAAAAGTTCCAGTATCAAACCTGAAGAGGAGGTTGTGGGAATCTCTAATTCACAGCCAGGCTGGACAAAAGTTTTGGGTAACCGGGGACCTACACCTGGCCATCGGCGTCTGAAGTGGCCAACAGCCTTAGGGGACTGGGCTTTTAACCTGTGAGGCTGCACTGACTCTGGCTAGTGTCAGAATTGAATTGACTTGTAAGACACCCAGCTGGTGTTGGAGGATTGGTCATAATCTATGGAGGTCAGTTAGTCAGTGGAAGTTTAGCTCGTATCCATCTCACGTTGAGCCCAGTGGGTCCCTACACTCATCTTGTGGTCATTTCCTCAGTTCTGGAAGGCATGATTGAAATAAATACATCCATTGTCTAGTGGAATCCTCTCATTAGTTTCCCGATCAGTGGAGGCTGGGCTGTTGTGGTAGGAAGGACCAAGTGGAAGCTACTTGAACTCTCTATATAGGAAAATATGAGACCAGTAGTACTTTATTCCTAAGGGAGATTGCAGAGTTTAGTACCACCA
The DNA here is from genome assembly GCF_963930625.1 of Muntiacus reevesi. Classification (NCBI taxonomy): domain Eukaryota; kingdom Metazoa; phylum Chordata; class Mammalia; order Artiodactyla; family Cervidae; genus Muntiacus; species Muntiacus reevesi. The sequence continues at coordinate 18,009,777 of NC_089265.1, read as the reverse complement.
TCAAGGACTTGAAATATGCAGATGCAGTTACTGTTATCGCAATCCCATTTAACTCATCCAATTAACCTTACAGAAGAAAGATGGACCTTGGAGAATGACATTGGATTGCCATAAGCTTAACTGGGTGATGAACTAAAATTAAAGCTGCTATACCATATATGGTTTCCTTGCTTGAACAAATGAGCACATCCCCATCCAAGTATGTAGCTATTGATATGTTTTTCTTCTAGACATCTTCTAGATAAAAGCACCAGAGGCAGTTTGCTTTTGGTTAGCAAGAACAGTAGTGCATCCTACTTTAGGAGTATATAAGTTCTCCAACCCTATGTCATAATTTAGTTTCATAACTTATTTCCTGTGTCAGGAATTTGATCACTTCTCCCGTTCACAAGGTTTTGCGCAGGTTCATAACACTGGTGACATTATGCTGATTGGACCAAGGGAGCTAGAAGCAGCCACTAGTCTAGACCTATTGGTAAGACCTTTGTGTGTCAGAGAGTAGGAAGTAAATGCGACAGATATTGAAAGGTCTTCTCCCCCAGTGACATCTTTAGGAGTTCCGTGTTATGAAGCATGTTAAGACATTCCTGCCAAATTGAAGGATAAGTTGCTGCATCTGGCCCCTTCTGCAACAAGGGAAGCACAATATCTAGTGGGTGTTTTTGGATTTTGGAATCAACATATACCTCATTTGGGTATGTTACTGGCCCATTTACTGAGTGACTCAATGATTTCTTAGTTTTGACAGGGGCCTAAAACAAGAAAAGGCTCAAAGACAGGTCCAGGCTGCTGTACGGGGTGCTCTGCCCCTTTGCCCATATGACTCAGCACATCCAAAGATGCCAGAAACACCAGTGTTCAGATAAGGAGCTTTTGGCAGGGCCCTATAGGTGAATCACAGCACGAATCCTTAAGATTTTATAGGAAAGCCTTATAATTCTCCACAGATAACTGATTTACTTTTGAGAAACAGCTTTGAACTGCTAGTGGGACTTAGCAGAGACTGAAAGCTTAACCACGAACCACAAAGTTACCATGCTACCTGAGCTACCATTAATGAACTGGGTGTCACCCAACCTATTAGGCCACAAATCTGAGTGGCAGTCCACTCTGTTATCAAACGGAAGTGGTCTTTGCATAATTTGGCTAAGTAGACTCTGAAGGTGCAAATAACTTACATGAAGCAATGACCCAAATACCTGTGGTCCCTAATCCTGCTATACTGCCTTCTTTCTCCTTTTCTGCACCTGTGACTTCATCGGAAGTTCCCTATGATCAATTGACAGAGGAAGAGAAACCTCAGGCCTGGTTTACAGATGGTTATGCATGGCATGCAGGCACCATTCAAAAATGGACAGCTACAACACTTATAGCCGCCTTCTGGTTGTGCACATAGTTCATACCCACAAAAACATTAAAATATGTTATGTTTATGATTTTATAATATACTTTGTCAACAGAAAACGTCTATATTTGAATTAGGTATAAATTAAATCTAAATATTTTTCTTACAATTTTACACATTGGATGCTTGAAAATGTTTTCCAAGTTAGGGCCTAGCTCCATATATTCAAGCTCTGTCACTTCTCAGTGCATATCTGCTGGAGACCTTGCGATATACTGATGTCAGGCCTGGCCTTGCCATATTTTTCATATTGCCAGGTGAGTTAGAAGAGTGAGTTAGTAGTAATAACATCCCTACTCAGGGAGCTAAGTGCACATCACATAAAAATATTTCACTAAATTAAACTCAGTATTTCCACAACTTAACTTTCCCTTATCTCAGTTCTCAAAATACATGTAGTCGTTATCAAAGCCACTGGACAAAAAGGATGTGTTAAGATGTGTTTGTTTAAGTGGAAATATGAGTAGCCTTAACCAATGATGGTCAAAATAGTTTATTTTACACACACACACACACACAACACACACATATACACTTCTAAGGTTCCTCCCAGGGTCATGCAGAGGGCTCTCTGAAAGTGAGAAGCCTTGGGTATTAATCTAGATTAGCTTTATGTACATCTACCTCTGCTTTATATTTAAGGATGAAAATAAGCTGGCCAAAACTAATGGGAGAAAAACATTCTAAGCAATGTGTACAGGATACATAGAACTTCTTTGGAGATACTTGAGGGGAATTTACACATGGGGAAATATAAATATTTCTGTGTGAAGAAATAAGATAATTTCAGAAGATGGAAAGAGGATATCAAATCATAATTTTCGAACAATTGAAAATAAAACTCTAATCATTAATTATCTCTATTATCTATCATTAATCTATCATATCTCCAGGACTGCGATTAGATTTCAAAGTTAAGTATAGAACTGATTAATAATCTATGGACAAATAAAAATGTAATATATTCTACCTAACAAAACTAATTTGCACTTCTGAACAAAAATTAGTGGTAAGTCAGTGATTTTCTAGAAGTTTCCATTTCTTTGCAGATTCTGGACCTTAGCTAATAATGTTAATAGGGAATAGTATGCCAAATAAAACTCCATAATCTATATCACCAGATAACCCATTAGGTGTGCTTGTTATTCAGTACTTTATTTTGTCATTGAAAGTACAAGAAATAACTCTTCTATCCTATTTTCAAATTCTAGATAGTTTTTCTTAAGAGGTGAGCTAGGGCAGGCTTCCCCTCAAGTATCTCCAAAGAAGTTCTGTGTATGTAGTTCACATTGCTTAAAATGCTTTTCTCCCATTAGTTTCAGCCAGCTTATTTTCATCCTTAAACATATAGCACATCTTCTATAAAGCAGAGTTATTTGAAGTCTTCACCCCTTTTTCTCAAGGGGTGAGTTAGGCAGTCTTAAGTAGCTTGATGTCTAGACAAAGGAGTATCTTTGGACATTCCTAAGCAAGATAAATAATAAGATTATTGATGTTTGATGTTTTTAAATCGTAAAATAACATTCTTATAGTTGGAAAAAGGAGAATTCAAAATCATCTGTACTGATAAGCACAATTGTCAAGTACTATTACATTTGGGGTAGTTTGACAGTGGGAAGTTTATGTTATTGTCATAGAACAGAATTAAATGGAACTGGTCTGAACTCTTCATCCAACTGACCAAGCTAATTATGATGCTGATAATCAAACCATTGGGTACTCTTCTCTGTACAAAATTTTCTACTTGGAAAGGATTTATGAGACACTCTTTTTATTGCAAAATTCATGAAGCTTCTTCTATGATTTACTGAAATCTACTGTATATGGAAAACATTTTGTAAACATTCTAACATTTTTCTGAAGATTTATGTTAGATAAATTTGATACTTTCCTGTAAGTTATATAATTCATTTTCCTTTCTTTGAAATGTAGAATAAGTAGTCCTTAGAGATATTCACTATTGCAGATTCATTTATAAATGCTACTTTTTAATTTTTTCAGCTGTTCAACTGCCATTGTCCAATGGCAATGCCCCAAATGATAAAAATATTGCCATGCTTTTTTAACCAATTAAACTTTAAAGTAAGAATGATTATAAAATTTCATAATATAATAATTCAACATTTCTATCAGTTCAAAGTTTCTAAGGAGGCTGTGGCTTTTCTCTGCAGAAATAGGCTTTTACCCTGTGTGGCTCATATGGGAAGTCAAACCAGTCTTTCAAGCTGTATTTCCCTTGTTGATAATTAATCAACAGAGTATTCCCGGAATATCACTTAACTCATCTTCTGATGCCCTGCATGAATCATAGCTCCGGAAAGGAAGCGTCAGCACACTTCACTAATGGGATCAAATGACTAAAATAATGGTGCAACCCTAAGATTGCATTTAATTGAATTTAGAATCTGTTACACTCAATCTAGAATAGGGTTTTCCAAATATGGGTTCATAAGCTATCATTTGCCTTTTTTGGTCTCCTGTTTGTTTGTTTGTTTTTAACCACTGTCCAAAAAGAACTGTTAATGCATACTCTTCCCTTCCTCCCTCCTACTCCAGTATTTCTGGACTTTGAAATTCAAATTTGATTTTTATAGCAATAATCTTCTAGTGATCAGCAGTGTCATGCCTGTAAGTGATTTAATCCTGGTGAGTAAAAGGAGACATAGGTAGATCTGTGCGCTAGATGATGAATTGCACAGTGTCATAGTTTGCAGCCACCAGAATTAGACCTGCCAGATGCCATTCTGGGTGAGCTGCTCTCAGAGAAAATAGCAAGATTTCTCTCTCCAGATCAAAACTAACTTATGAAATAACGACTGTAGTTATCCACTGGAATTGAGTGGCATTTATTTCAAGAGTGGCTTTGGCAATTTAAATTTGTTTCATAATCTGTGAGGGATAGAAATATATGGGAAAAAATGCAGAAAACAGTATAACAGTTTTCAGACACCTAATTCCTGAACATGATTTCCTATGAGGTTTTACTAGGCTGATAAAACATTCTTATTTCCTGGTGCTTGTCAGCTTGTTTATTGGCACATGACAGTTAATCAAACACTAATGGTGAAAAATAGGAGAGGCCTGTTACTTGATTTCAGTTTGTAGTAATGGCCTCAACTCCCATTTAACCAAATGTTTTATGTTTTGTAAAATAATACCATAAGTATTTCCTTCTTTCTCTCCCTTAATTTACACACACACACATATTTTCTTGTTACTTCAGAATATAATTGATATATCAAAAATATATTTTTTAATGTTTATAGCACTTTTAACCTCTATATATAATAATATTTTAAACTCTTTGGGGAGAGGGAAATAGTGGATTAGTAGACTCTTGGAAATATCCAGCTTGAAAGACGCCATCTTAATAGAATTCATTTTTGTGCTTTTCTCTTTCCTGCTACCCATGTATCTCACTAGAGTGAAACTCAGTATGTTAAATGAAATTACCTGTTCTATTTCCTGAGTAAGACTATACAGAATCACAAACCCCATAACTGAATGTAGTAATCGCAGCATTGCTTGTTTGTAGGCCTTGTCTCAAGGTTACAAATTATGTGGAGATCTGTTAAAATGTTGTATAATATGATGTCACTGAAAAAGTATTTTTTTCATCTTATTTGAAGAACATATAGTGACTGAGGATCCCTCATTTTCATCCAACCCTTGAATAGAATTTACAAAGCAATGAACAAAAAAAGTGGAAGCAACTGCAAAGTTAACTTCCACTCATTATGTCAAGCAACAAAAAAATTTAATGTTTAAAAGGTCTTGGAATTATAAAGATTATTTTCAATAAAATGAGAATGAAAATGACTTCATTAGAAAGCCAGTCATAAATCTCTCCTAATGAGATAAAACTTAAAGATATCTGAGTTCATATTTCTCTCAGAGCATAGATAACAAAATGAGCTCTGGTGAATGTAATGCTCAGATTAATGTCATTGCTTTTAGCCTGTAAATATATTTAATTATTTTTAAATGTATTAATTATATATTTATAGTAATAGCTAAGTTTATTGATAGTTATTACTTTATACTTAGATCGCTCTTTTTAATACCTGGGATCTCATTCAATCCTCAGCAGCAATCCTAGGTGATATTATTAATTTTCTCTATTATGAATTTGAGGAAATTAAGGCATGGAAATATTGGTAAATTACTGAGTAACCTGCTTCCTTCTTTCCCAAATATACAAACATTAAGTTTGCTTTTTACTTTTAATGGTATAGTACTGTGGTGTAGAATTATATAAACTCATTTCTCTTTCAGAATGCCTAATGCCTTTTTGGAATGAAGCGTCTGTCAGTAGGTAGATTTGCAGTACGTATATTATAAATCTAATCCTAGATACTCAAAGCAAACTAACTTCATAATGTTATCAGGTCTTGCTCGCTCTCCCTTATACCTCTGCCTTCCCCTTGCAGATTTCCTTTGACCTGCTTATCTCCTATTTGTTTCTTATGACCTGCTCCAATGGTCATCTTGGTAAGAAGCATCTTCTTAAGATGGTCCTCTAAACTCAGGTGATTATTTTAATTCTTTTGCTACTCTTCTTTCACGCACACATATTCATGTTTTGTTCCCTTTCCTTAACATACAAAAATGAGGAATGCTCTGTGATTTCAGATTTCAGAAGGTTGTTTATCCCAAGCCCAGTTGCCTATGATACTTTGTCTACTTCTGTATGGTTGCCTGTCTTCTCTCAGTTTAAATGTCTGTGACTAGTTACTCTTGGGGTCCAATATCCAGGGTTCTAAATTCACATTTCTACCAGGCACAAAATTGTATTTAGGATTGGAAATCTGTCTATCATTTACTTTGAATCCTTTGTAGTTCCAAAAATGATGTTTTTTTGGTGACTTTTAAAAACCAATTTTGACTTTAAACAATAATATTTTGCTGGCTTCTGAGGAATATATTAAGTATAGTATTAGTCACTCAGTCATGTTTGACTTTTTGCAACATCATGGACTGTAGCCCACCAGGCTCCTCTGTCCATGGGATTCTCTAGGCAAAAACACTGGAGTAGGTTGCCATTTCCTCTTCCAGGGGACCTTCTCAACTGTACATAAAGGAAATTTCATTAATGTGCATTAGAGGATACCTCAGGTTGTTAAAAGAATATAAAATTTCTATTCTTACAGCCTTAGTAGCTCTTCAGATGTTTTTGAAAATTATGCTGACAGGTGATTAGTCAAACTGAGAAGCAACTGCTTGAAGTATTTTATCTAAATGATAAGTGATTGCTTTGTTTTGAATATATTCGAACTAAATACTTGAGTAATTTTCTGAGATGTGTACTATTGTTTATAGTAACACAATGTCTCAACTCACATGCTTTTATATATATATATATATATATATATATATATATATATATATATATAACAAATTTCCTTGACATTAAAGAAATCACAAATTTTTCTATTTGCCCCTAATATATGCTCCATTAAATTTCAAAGTGTTAGTAGCAAGAAATATGCTACAGCTTGACAATATTCCTACTATTTTAAACCTAGTTGTTTTACAAAAAATATATTAATATGTAAGATATACTTAATAACTTTGGAACCATGTGTTGACAGCAGGACAAAGGTAAATTTGCATAGTCTTAAAGGGAGAAAAGCTATTGTTTTAAAGTTTTTTTGAAGAAAACACTGAGAATTCTATGGAGTCAACAAATGGGATTCTAAATTTTATGAAATAGTATTATGTAGTTGTTTTCAGGAATGAGCATGTGTGTTCTTCTTGGTTATAAGATTTTCTCCAGGAATTCAAAGATATTCATGATCCCCAAGTCTCTATGAACCACAGCAAAAAAATTGCATTTAAAAAAAATAATTTTATTAATTCCAGAACCATGGTGAACTAGTGACTGAATCAATCTACAAAATATTGTCCTACTAATGTGAACTGTTCATAGTGAGGATTTTCCTTTAGGAAGTATGAGTTGAAGTCTGGAATATAAACTAGATAATAGCTCTGAAATAACTCCAGAAAGAATGAAGAGAGAGAACCAAAGCAAAAATAACACCCAGTTGTAGATGTGACTGGTGATGGAAGTAAAATCCGATCTTGTAAAGAGCAGCATTGCATAGTAACCTGGAATACTAGGTCCATGAATCAAGGCAAATTGGAAGTGGGTAAACAGGAGACTGTAAGAGGGAACATTGACATTTTCGGAATCAGCAAACTAAGATGGACTAGAATGGGTGAATTTAACTCAGATGACCATTATGTATACTACTGTGGGCAAGAATCCCTTAGAAGAAATGGAAAAGCCATCATAGTAAAAAAAAAAAATAGTCCAAAATTCAGTACTTGGATACAATCTCATAAACAACAGAATAACCTCTGTTTGTTTCCAAGGCAAACCATTCAATATCACAGTAATCCAAGTCTATGCCCTGACCAGGAATTAACACCCCCCAAAAGATGTCTTTTTCATTATAGGGGACTGGAATGCAAAAGTAGGAAGTCAAGAAATACTGGGAGAAACAGGCAAATTTGGCCTTGGAGTACAGAATGGAGCAGGGCAAAGACTAATAGACTTTTCCCAAGAGAATGACCTGATCATAGCAAACACCCACTTCCAAAATCACAAGAGAAGACTCTACACATGGACATCACCAGATGGTTAATAGCGAAATAGATTGGTTATATTCTTTGCAGCCAAAGATAGAGAAGCTCTGTACAGTCAGCAAAAACAAGACCAGGAGCTAACTATGGCACAGACCATGAACTCCTTATGGCAATTTCAGACTTAAATTGAAGAAAGTGGGGAAAACCACTAGACCATTCAGGTATGATCTAAATCAAATCCCTTATGATTGATTATACAGTGGAAGTGACCAATAGATTCAAGGGATTAGATCTGATAGAGTGCCTGAAGAATTGTGGACAGAAGTTTGTGACATTGAAAAGAAAGCAAAGATCAAAACCAACCCCAAGGAAAAGAAATGCTAAAAGGTAAAATGCTTATCTGAGGAGGCCTTACAAATAGCTGTGAAAAGAAGAGAAGCAAGAGGCAAAGGAGAAAAGGAAAGATATACCTATTTGCATGCAGAGTTCTAAAGAACAGCAAGGAGAGATAGGTAAGCCTTTCTCAGTGGTCAATGCCAAGAAATAGAGGAAAATAATAAAATGGGAAAGTCTAGAGGACTCTTGAACAAAATTAGAGATACCAAGGGAACATTTCATGCAAAGATGGGCACAATACAGGACAGAAATGGTATGGACCTAACAGAAGATATTAAGAAGAGGTGGCAAGAATACACAGAAGAACTATACAAAAAGATCTTCATGAACCAGATAATCATGATGGTGGGATCAACAACCTAGAGCCAGACATCCTGGAATAAGAAGTCAAGTGGGACTTAGGAAGCTTCACTAGGAACACAGCTAGTGGAGGTGATGGAGTTCCAGTGCAGCTATTTCAAATCCTAAAAAATGATGCTGTGAAAGTGCTACACACAATATGCCAGCAAATTTGGAAAACTCAGCAGTGGCCACAGAACTGGAAAATGTCAGTTTTCCTTCCAATCCCAAAGAAAGACAATGCTGAAGAATGCTCAAAGAACTGCACGATTGCACTCATCTCACACACTAGCAAAGTAATGCTCAAAATTCTCCAAGCCAGGCTTCAACAGCATGTGAACCATGAACTTCCACATGTTCAATGTGGTTTTAGAAAAGGCAGACGAATCAGAGATCACACTGCCAACATCTACTGGATCATTGAAAAAGCAAGAGAGTTCCAAAAAACATCAACTTCTGCTTTATGACTATGCCAAAACCTATGACTGTGTGGACCACAACGAACTCTGGAAAATTTTTAAAGATGGGAATATCAGACCACCTGACTTGCCTCTTGAGAAATCTGTATACAGGTCAGGAAGCAACAGTTAGAACTGTACATGAACAACAGACTGGTTCCAAATAGGAAAAGGAGTACGTCAAGGTTGTATATTGTCACTCTGCTTATTTAACGTATATGCAGAGTACATCATGAGAAATGCTGGGCTGGATGAAGCACAATCTGGAATCAAGATTGCCAGGAGAAATATCAATAACCTCAGATTTGCAGATGACACCACCCTTATGACAGAATGGAAAGAGGAACTAAAGAGCTTCTTGATGAAAGTGAAAGAGGAGAGTGAAAAAGTTGGCTTAAAACTCAATATTAAGAAAACTAAGATCATGGCATCTGGCTCCATCTCTTCATGTCACATAGATGGGGAAGCAATGGAAACAGTGAGATACTTTATTTTTGGGGGCTCCAAAATCACTGCAGATGGTGACTGCAGCTTTGAAATTAAAAGATACCTGCTCCTTGGGAAAAAAGTTATGACCATCATAGGCAGCATATTAAAAAGCAGAGACATTACTTTGCTAACAAAGGTCTGTCTAGTCAAAGCTATGGTTTCTCCAGTAGTCATGTATGGTTGTGAGACTTGGACTATAAAGAAATCTGAGTGCTGAAGAAGTGATGCTTTTGACCTGTGGTGTTGGAGAAGACTCTTGAGAGTCCCTTGGACTGCAAGGAGAGCCAACCAGTCCATCCTAAAGGAAACCAGTCCTGAATATTCATTGAAAGGACTGATGCTGAAACTCCAATCCTTTGGCCACCTGATGCGAAGAGCTGACTCATTAGAAAAGAACCTGATGCTGAGAAATATTGAAGGTTGGAGGAGAAGGTGACGGCAGAGGATGAGATGGTTGGATGCCATCACCGAATTCAATGGACTTGAGTTTGAGTAAACTCCAGGAGCTGGTGATGGACAGGGAGGCCTGTTGTTCTACAGTTCGTGGGGTAGCAAGGAGTTGGACACGATGAGTGACTGAACTGAACTGAACTGAATAACTCTAAAATTATTTCATAGCTTTATTGGTACAAAGCAGAGATGGTGTTTATATGGCAGATAGAACATTATAAAGTTCATTAATTCAATCATTTGTAGATACATACTGCAATTAGTAACTTACTCTAAGTCATTTCTCATGGAGCCAAATTTTTATTTTGTCTTGAGGTTTTATTTTTCTGGATGTGTCAGTCTTTGCCTTGAATGGCTATCTTATCAGTTCAGTTCAGTTCAATCGCTCAGTTGTGTCTCTTTGCGACACCATGAATCGCAGCACGCCAGGCCTCCCTGTCCATCACCAACTCCCGGAGTCTACCCAAACCCATGCCCATCGAGTTGGTGATGGCATCCAGCCAGCTCATCCTCTGTCATCCCCTTCTTCTCCTGCCCTCAATCCCTCCCGGCCTCAGGGTTTTTTCCAGTGAGTCAACTCTTCACATGAGGTGGCCAAATTATTGGAGTTTCAGCTTCAGCATCAGTCCTTCCAATGAACACCTAGGACTGATCTCCTTTAGGATGGACTGGTTGGATCTCCTTGCAGTCCAAGGGACTCTCAAGAGTCTTATCCAACACCCTAGTTCAAAAGCATCAATTCTACAGTGCTCAGCTTTCTTCACAGTCCAACTCTCACATTCATACATGACCTCTGGAAAAACCATAGCCTTGACCAGATGGACCTTTGTTGGCAAAGTAATGTCTCTGCTTTTTAATATGCTATCTAGGTTGGTCATAACTTAGCTTCCAAGGAGTAAGCATCTTTTAATTTCATGGCTGCAATCACCATCTGCAGTGATTTTGGAGCCCAAAAAAATAAAGTCTGACACTGTTTCCACTGTCTCCCCATCTATTTCCCATGAGGTGATGGGACAAGATGCCATGATCTTAGTTTTCTGAATGTTGAGCTTTAAGCCAACTTTTCACTCTCATCTTTTACTTTCATCAAGAGGCTTTTTAGTTCCTCCTCACTTTCTGCCGTAATGGTGATGTCATCTGCATATCTGAGGTTATTGATATTTCTCCCGGCAATCTTGATTCCAGCTTTTGCTTCATCCAGCCCAGCATTTCTCATGATGTACTCTGCATATAAGTTAAATAAGCAGAGTGACAATATACAGCCTTGATGTACTCCTTTTCCTATTTGGAACCAGTCTCTTGGTCCATGTCCAGTTTTAACTGTTGCTTCCTGACCTGCATACAGGTTTCTCAAGAGGCAGGTCCAGGTGGTCTGGTATTCCCATCTCTTTCAGAATTGTCCACAGTTTATTGTGATCCACACAGTCGAAGTCTTTGCTGTAGTCAATAAAGCAGAAATAGATGTTTTTCTGGAACCTCTTACTTTTTGATGATCCAGCAGATATTGGCAATATGATCTCTGGTCCCTCTGCCTTTTCTAAAACCAGCTTGAATATCTTATAGCCTTACTCTAATCATGTTACTTTGTTTCACTTTTATACTACAAAATAACACAAAATTTATTTTATCTAGTTTTTGTTTATATTATAGCCATGTGAAGTTTTTCATACTAAAACCACCAAGTTTATGTTCCAAATTATCTATTTCATGTGCTCTTCTGTAATTTCTGTAATTTGTCAATATATTAAACCACTACCCCGAGTCACCAGTTCTTAAGGGGCTCATATAATAGTACCAATTGTGATGTTAAGTGTAGAGAAGCATTATCCTTTATGACTTGTCTGGGTAGAGAAGAGAGTGTGAAATATGGAAAAAATTCCTTCAGAAGAATTTTCCTTAGCCACGTGGTATTAAATATTTCTCTGTGCACTTCCATTTTCACATCTGTAAATAACATTTCAAAATATTATTGAAAGTATTAAATGTAAAAATTTATATGAGCCAACTTCACAAACTATACAGTGCTTGCTCAAATGCTAAAATTTTTTCATACATTTAAGCTTATCTTACCTCATGAGATTCTGAATCCTTCAAAGGGTGAGTTGTTTCTGGTTTGGGGGCTATTTTTGATGACTTCACCTTAGAGGAAACAGCTTGCCTAAGGCTCGACATGTAGGCCTGCTGCTTTGCAAGCTCCCTTTGCTCATTTTTGGCAGGTTGTGCTGATTTATTGAGCTATTTGATTTATCTAATGTACCGTGCCTTTGACTGCATTTACTCTATAGCAGTCACTCAAAATGCAAACAAACACATCATATGCTCTTTAATTACTCCCATCCCCCTTATTATCAATCACTGGCAATATCAATGGAACAGCTGTGATCCACGCCATATAATTAAGGTCAGCAAACTTGGGTTTGCAAAAGTGAGTAAGAGCAATTCTGCCTAAATTCCATAACTTAATGTTTTAATGCTAAAACTGGTTCTCAGGAAAATGATATTCAGAATAAATCTTGCTCACAGTAAAAATGGAATGGAGAAAAGATATGATAATTGGGCAAAAGAAAGGAAAGAAGAGTAGGAGTAAAAGAAAAAAAAAGAGAAGGAAAGAAGAGTAGGAAAAAATGTTGAAAGCAATGAGTAAATAAAATATAAAGATAATAATATATATTTTTAATACTACTCATCCTGACTTAGAGAAGAATGTAATAATATTTAGCACGCACACACAGACACATACACACACACATACTTGTAAAACTTCCAATAGACCAATCTTTGATACCAACTTAGAATCTTACTCTATATTTTTCACCTCTTTTGTTGCTGATTCATTATTTATTCTGTTTTTTTTTTTCTTTCTGTTAATCTTAACCATCTTTAACTTTGGTAATTCTGTGCACATCTACTTTAGGTAATACTGCAAATATGATCAATCTCTCCAGTTTCCCATTGGTCTACTTTTGCAGAAAGCTTTCTGTCATCTTAATCCTTTTCTATACTCACAGAAAATACCCATTTTGAAGAGAGGCACTAATTGGAGAATGTATAACAGTTTTCCATTAGGTATTTTATCAGTGCTATATAATTTCAAGTCTGTCCCAGTTTCTCATAGATTTGTGGATGAAAAGAATATTTACATATATATATATATATATATGTATATGTGTATATACATGAATGTATACAGGCATACCTTGGAGATATTTTGAGTTCAGCTTCAGATCACCACAATGAAAATAAGTTTGAAGTAATGCCAAGTCACACAAATTTTTTTTTCCCAGCACATATAAAAGTAATGTTTCTATTATACTGTTGTCTATTCAGTGTGAAATAGCATTCTGTCTTTTTAAAAAAGCTGTATACCTGTCTTAATTTATAAATACTTTATTGCTAAAATATGCTAACCATCATTTGAGCCTTCAGTGAGTCATAGTAATAACATCAAATATCACTGATCACAGATCAACATAACAAATATAATAATGAAAAAGCTTGAACTGTTGTGAACATCGACAAAATGTGATACAAAGACATGAAATGTGCAAATGCTGTTGGAAAAATGGCACTAATAGACATACTCCATGCATGGTTGCTACAAATCTTCAATTTGTAATTAAAAATGCAGACTCTTTGAAGCTCAATAAAGCAAAGCTAACTGTATATTTGAAAAATTCAAACAGTGTTGCATATGCTCAATAACTTAGGACAGAATATCATTTTTATGCTATTGGGAGAACAGTAGAACTTCTTAGCCTGTATGTAACCCTAATGCTGCTGGATAAATATATACTTGGTAGTAGTGGCAATTGCCTCACTGAGATTTGTTGAGCTGTGTTTCTAAGCGGGAATTTGTGAAAATCAGCATTTGAGTAAGCTTTCTATTTGTCCAAAGGGTCTGAAATGCCTTCAAATTATATTTCCTTTCATTTGATTAGTCACTTCAGCTTATTGTAAGACATGGGTAATCTTCTGAGATAGAACTTTTCAAGTTTTAATGTTTATTCAGTTATAATATTTGACAATAAGAAGTATTTAATCAATTCCTGTTGACTTAGCAAAAGAAGTTTTCCATTCATTTATTGACAACTCTATAAGAAAGAATATGATAATCACTGTGTCAAAAGGATTTCAAACAGTCAACATAACTGCATAAATATCGAAACCAGTATTATTGATAAATTATATGGACCAATGCTTGTATGTTTCTCATTTAAATATCATAACAACTTCTGTGGTAAGAATTATTAACTCAGTTTTTAATCTATAAATAAAATTCAATGCAGAAAAGTTAAGTTACCTAATTGTGTTAAGTCACTCTGTGATAACTATCTGCTCTCTGTGACAGATAGCGTTGCCACAGAGGTGTCTTGAGTGAAGGACTACATTTCTTCCCGTATACCATGTCATCCTTTTAGGGCAAATATCCTATTAGGAAGAGACTATGCAAATAGAGAAAAAAAATGTGCAATTTGTACAAGTCTGAGAACTGTTTTTTTTTTTTTTCCCAAGTGAAGCTCTATAACTTCCAACATTGATTGCTAAGTAGTTTGAATGATTTTGGTGATTGGCAATGCATTGTTCTGTGTCCATTTTTTAAAATCAACAGATACCCCTAAAAACAGTGAAAACTAGGAAGTGCATCTCAGAAGGGCACAAAGTAAGTTTGAAAGGGCAAGTTTGATTTTCTATTTTTACAGCTCTTCTCTTCTTTAAGAAGATACATTTTGTGAGGTTGTTTTTTTTTTTTTAAATTCTGGAACATACCTCTGATTTTTTATTTTGAAGGTATTCAGAGGGGACCAGTTCTTCAAGTGAAAATTGTCACTTTGAGAATATGGATGATTTATCAGGTGCAGATTTTTTATTTCTTGCAGAATGTATGATGAGGTGAGATTCTTTCCTAACATCTTACAGATTAGGATCAAAAGCCTGAACAATACCATTGAAATCAAGGACATTCCTCAGAAAAGCAATCAATTGTTATGGAATAGATAATGTGTTTTCTTGCAAAGCAAGAGAATAACTACCATTTGGGTGTTATTAATCTTCCCTGAAATCATTTTAACATTCCAATGTGCTGTTAAACTCTTTTATTTTTTTCTTTCTTCTTTTTTTAAGGAAATACAAGAATGTGTACTGATTTATTGTGAAATTACAGGCAGCTGTATAGCTCAATCAAGGAAATTAAATTAATTATTTTCCAATAAGGCAGGCTATTGTTTGCTCCATGTAGTATAAACATGTCTTAAAGTTGTCCTTTTATATGGTAAAAAGGAGTTAGACTGGTTAAAAGGAAATGCTTCTGTTTAAGTAGCCAAAGTCAGATATGTCTATATTTATGTAAATATGTGTGTATTTGTTTTCTAAATATATATATATATACATATATATACATATATATACCTAGTACAAAATTTTAAAGAAACTATTTTAAAGAAATCCATATTAAGCAAAAGGAATGCCATTTTCTTCAGTGCTATTTAATTTTGTCATTCCCTCGTTGTTGTAGGAAGGGGGGCCCTCCAGGGCCCCAAGAGTGGGCTCTTATCTAACACTCAGAAAGGCATTGTCTGAGGAGACACTTACTGACAAAGCAAGAGGCTTTATTGGAAAAGGGCACCCAGGTGGAGAGCAGCAGGGGTAAGGGAACCCAGGAGAACTGTTCTGCCGTGTGGCTCACAGTCTTGGGTTTTATGGTGATGGGGTTAATTTGCAGGTTGTCTTTGGCCAATCATTCTGACTCCAAGTCCTTCCTGGTGGCGCACGCATCACTCAGCCAAGATGGTTGCTAGCCAGAGGAATTCTGGGAGGTGGACAGACATGTGGTGTCTCCTTTTGACCTTTTCCGAACTCTTCTGGTTGGCGGTGGCTTATTACTTCCATGGTCCTTACCAAGACCTGCTGTTGTAAGATAACATATGCAAATGGATCCTAGGGAGTCTGGTCAGGGTGAGCGGTTTCAGTCAGTGTGCTTCCCCTAACATCATGATAAGTTTAATTTAGTGGGAGATATTCTTCAGAGAATAATTCATGAGTGTATGAGTGTACCATTGCTGCTATAAATCACTTTAGTTGTAATAATGCTAGCTTTCATGTGCACTTTTAAATTATATTTATTTAGGGGTATTATCTGTAAATTGATCTAAAATAATATTCATCTTACACACTTAATACAATGGCAGTCATGTACTTTTTACTAAGTAAAAATCTTATCTTCCAAATTATGTTTTCCTTCTGGTTTTACTAAAGTATATTTGTAGTTAACAAAAGATCACAAATTGCCACCATTCACATTTGATGGCAACACTTATTTTTTATTCATGTAGCGCTGTCTTGCACAGAGTATACTATTTTATTTGAAACTTCTTTAAATTTTGAGTGCTTGATTTCATTTTCATTTATCAGCACATTAAGGATAGTGGTATATTATGCATATTTATTACTTTCTTGCAGCCTATTCTCTGATGAAAGTGGGACCTCTGTTTTCAAGAGTACAGTAACTAAAAAGTTATTATTTCAAAATATAGTTTCAAAACATTCATTTCCTTAGCATTTTTAAGCATTATTTTGTACTCTAAGTATAAAAAATTGGTGAAAATGTATTCCTTGACCTAAAAGACTTCAGAATCACAGAGAACATATCCCTATAAAAATTATAATGAAGCATGATAAGTGTTATAAGTATATGGAATGAAGTTTTGAACTCTGTGATAGTCAAAGAGTCTAGGTAATGCCGAAGATGAGAGATGGAGACTATTAAAATATGCCCTGAAAGGCGGTGCAGGAATTCAGAGAGGGGCTGTGATGAGGCTTATAGAGTGTATGACATAAGTCTGTAAATCCATCATCAAATGCAGTGGCCTGTAAGGGTAATGATGGGTGTTTATTGAACAGGAAAAGGAGAGTCAGTAGAATTATAATGACTTAAACCTAAACAACCCATGGCTAACTAAAG